>NC_140595.1:270391972-271591972 GCF_964204655.1 Triturus cristatus | reverse complement strand
CTCGTTTTCTAAACCACCTACTTCTCCATTTATCCACATCTCCCCATTTTCTCAACAAAATGATTATGTCTTTAATCTGGATTATTCGTCCTGTGGTGTTCAAATGTTCAATATCTTTTTCAGTAAAATCTACTTGATATGGTTTTTGTAAAGCCTTTACCTTTTTAATGTCAATACCCATTTCATTTGCTACTTCCTCTAATCTTTCATGTAGGTTATTTGCTCTCCAGGTTATACTTTTGCACAAAAAGAGTAATTCTTCATCCTGGTGAGATTTTAATTTTTCTGTGGGGATAGTCCCTACTATTAATTCTTCCAAAACCATCCTTAATTTGGCTACATCTATAGATTGAGATTCTCTGTCTTTTCTCTGTAGACTCCTTAACCATTCACGCAATTCTTCTGAAGTAGGACCTACTGGTTTTTCCTTATTACCACGTTCTAAGTCTCTTGGAGTCTCGGATATGGAATCTGTGGTCATTATTAGTCTTTCAACTAAACCTGGATTTGCTATCAAATCTTTAGGCGTACTCTGTTCTGATGTACTCACGGTTTGTCTCCATGGGTTCTCTTCTGAATTTATCCTTGGCCTCTCTGTCTGTTTATTACTGTTATAAGGGACCGTTTGACACTGTTCATTATCTTTCTGTTTATCAAAAATAGGCATTACTGGACCTATGGTTACGGGAACAGTTACGGCTTCTAAATTTTTAGTTAACTCCCTAATCTTTTCTGTTAATTCCAAGGTTGTTTTTGTTAATTCTGCTGAATTTTCACTTACCACCTTATTATCCTGTTTTCTCTCTATCTCTCTGAAAGAATTATTATTCCCTAACTCTTGGGGTACTGGTTCAGTTTTAATGATTTGTAAAGTCTCTCTCATTGGGGCACTTGGTGTCAACATGTCAGAATCTGGTTGATACAGGGGTGGATTTTTATAAAACATGTTGTCAAGATTATCCTTCGACTCATTCACTCCATACCCTCCCGATTCTATATTATGTCTCTTTTCCGTACATTTTCTACCACTATTTTCTTCTGTATGTCTCACAGGAAACAAACCATCAGCCATACTTGCACTTCGCCATCTCCTCATTCTGTCATCATGATTCTCCTGTCCATGTGATCTACCAAACATGTACCTATATCTTCCGCCACCCCTCTGTCTTTCTCTGTCATGCATCTCATCTTCCCATTCCGTCAATGCTTCAAACTGTGTTGGTCTAGGTCTCGGTTCTAAATTCATCATTCTTTCTCTCAAATTTCTCAAAACCGCTAAATTTAATGAACCATGCTCTGGAAATGCCAAAACTTCATCATCCTTCGTATACTTCGCCCAATTGTCCAACCAAATACAAGTATGATATCCATATTTCGCAACCATAACGGATGCGGGTGTTTTCAGTGGGGGAAGCAACTGCCCTTCCCTAGTCACAATCGGTTTGTCCTTTTTAAATAATTTCTTAATTTTTCCAAACCAGGACTGTTTCTCTTTTTCTGGTGGATCGTAATACATAATTTTTGCCTTTCGTGTATCGCTAGTCTTTCCTTACAACTATTCTGTTGTTTTAACCAATCGTAGCGCGACTCACACTAACGCACCAATCGGAGCGTCTATGTCACCCTGTAATTCTCCACTCCTAGCGCGGCATACACTAACACATCAATCAGGGGCGTCTACTTCTCTCACCGACTAGCCAATCCCAGCGCGGTCTTTCTGACGTCAGCTTTTCTCGCTGTCGCAGCTCCTGATCCTGCGGACCCCTCCTTTACAAAATGTATCGGTAACTTTTCTTATGTTTTTCTGATGTACAATTCTGTTAGTAACGACATAAAAACACCACCATTGTCTGCTTCGCTGACCAAAGAAAAGTCTATGACCTTTTTCACAAGAATTCCGTCTTTCTCGAGAGCAGCGCTTACCTCTGTCCTACTACGGAATCGTTACTTCCATTGATAAAGTAGCACATCCCCCTACCTTACCCTTCTAGCAAGCATCAGCTAACCATTTCTCCAGAGTTAAGACACCTAGTTGGAGACGCAATGCTCCTGAGAAATAAAACCAGAGTTTCACAATTAACCCGAATGCTATTTCATTCACGCACTTTCATACAGAAAATGTAGTTCATTCACACAGAATTCGTATTTCTCGAGAGCAGCGAACAGTCTGCCCTACTACAGAATTATGACACTCGTTAATAAAGTAGCACTTCCCTCTACTTTATCCTTTTTGCAAGCTCAGGGAGCACCTATTACCTTTCCAGTGATAAGCGTTATCAGAGCTCCTTTTCTGGGCTCCTGGTACCTATGACCAAAATTTCACATGTGACCTTCGCTACCATACACTTTTCTCATACAGAAAATGTCTGTGAGAAGTTGGCCTGGCATATGCTGTCTCCTAGTTATAGGGGACACCTTGCACCAGTCCAATTCGACTCTTATTGATGATAGGTTTAAGACAACCTTTAAAGAAAGCTATCCTAGTGGTAGCTGTGGAGAGCAGCCTTCAGGCTAAGTCTTGAAGGAGTGTTAAGCTTATTGTTTTACCATAGATAACCTCTTGAATGACCAAATGAAAGAGTAGTCCACACAGGTATATATATAAAATATATGTATTTATTCTAAACAGAATCCCACAAGTCTCTTTATGAGGCTGAGGCAAAGTTACAATTCAAACAAGCATTGATAGATACAATAAATAGCACTGGAATCATAGGGCCCCAGGGGGGGACCAAACCATATATTAAAAAAGTGGTATAAGAACCACGACAATTCTACAGACAATGCCTAGGGCATTTAGGATCGCTGGCCCCTTAAGAATCCACCCCAGGTTATGAGGAAGGGGACCCACGGGAGGCGCGTGCAGTGGAAATAGCTGCTATCGGGATCTCAATTAAAGCCTATGGAGAATGTCGCGGTTTGATTTAAACAGATTAAAGTCACTTCTAGCAGGAGTACAAAGTTAAAACTTTAGAGTTAAGCTTTTGAGGAGCCCACTATCACGAGAGTACCGAGGTACCACTGTTACCTGCCCCAGGGAAGCCGGGTGCATAGGTCGTTTTCGATGTCGGGTCGGGGGCTGATTTTCAATGGGAAAATGTACAAAACTGCTGCTAGCCAAAAGCGTTGATGATGCCGTGAAGATTGAAGTTGTAGATCTTGCAGAGAAGAACCTGAAAGCAGAGGGGACAGAATCTGGGTCACGGCACAGTGACCAGGGAGCTCAAAGGAAAGAGCCCTTCAATGTCGGGTGCTTCAAGTGGAAAGAGGTGTAGCTTGGATCTGCAGCCACGGGCTCCGGGAGGCTTCAAGGAAGGCCAGCTTCGGGAGGGCAACTGTCCCACGTTGGATGAGGGTCGCTGCGGTGTTAGTGTCCGGATTGGATCCACTAAGCCTTGGCAACCGCAACCCACGCCAGATGAGCAAATCAGCTACTGGTGCATACCCACGAGGTCTGTGAGAGGTCTCCTTTGGAGAGACTGTAGAGCAGGCCTGGAGCAACCAGGGGAACTCTTAAATGTCGAGATTGTCCTCCGCTCGGGCCCACAAGTCGAGAGACAAGGGACCACAGAAGGCAGCAAAATGGAGTGCGTAAAAGGGAGCCCACGGGCCACCGGAGGGGGGTAGGGCGCTGATCTTTGGCACAATTGCTGTTTGGTGGTTGGCTCAATAATGGGCCAAAGCACAACTTCCCCACTGGTCAGGGTCGTGTGTTATGCAAGAGGTGGCCGGTGTCCTGGGGTATTGGGAATCTCGGCACCCACGCGGTCCACGGTGCTCAGGTTTGCTGTGCACACACACTGGCCTCTGGGATGCTTAGGAAACCCACCTCGAGGTTGCTGGAAGTCAACGAAGTTCGTAGGAGCAGCGAAGTTCCAACCGGGTCACTTGCAGTGTTTCAGGTGCCTGCCAAGCAGGGGATAACTCCTTTACCCCAAGGGAGATTTCTTCATTCAGCTGGGCAGCAGCTCGTCGAAGGTCAAGTCTGTGAAGTCCAAGATTAATCTGAGGCTCTGGGGCCACGTTATTCACCTTTATCCCCAAGATTAGGGGAGTGTCCAGAGTAGTGTCCACCAATGAGAGGTGAGGCGGGAAAGGGTGGCTACACCCTCTCCCCTTTGTGTGTTTCCCGCCTGGGCGATGGGCAGAATGCCCCTGAACCGGTTCCAGGCAGTGTATGCAGAATGTAGGCACTGTAGCTGCCTACGTGCAACTCTGAAAGGCAACATATGGTGCACCCACCCTGTTCCAATGCACATATCCTGTCTGGGGAGATGCTAGCACCTCCCTGCCACAGGAGCCCTATTGTCCCGTTGGCGAGGCTGGGATTTTCCCCAGCAACAGCCAGCCAGAGTCGTGTGGGTGGCGGGTAGTAGCCATTTTGTACTACGTGTGCACTTTTAAATTGGTGTCTGAATTCTGCCGCTTTTCCCATATCGCCCCTCTAGCAGGGGGAATCATGCCCTCATGGCCATGGCTGGACTGGGGGTAGGATTCCTAAATGTTTGACACCAAACACGATATGGTTCTGTGTAGCCATTCTCAAGTTATCACGCTATCGCAATAGACTTATAATGCGGTTAAGAGTATATGGTATGGCTACACTACAAACAACCCAGCAATGATTTTACGAAGGTTGCAGAGAGGCCCTACTCAGGTAGGGGTCCCCCCTCACACATACCTCAGCACCCTGCCCTGTAGGATTAGCAAGGCCAGCTATAGGGGTGACCTATGAGAGTATATGTGTTGTAATGGGGTGGGATATAGGGTACCTATATCCCTGTAAGGGGTGCTAGCACCACCTTACCCAGACTACAGTAGTGGTCTGGTGGTGTCAGTTTGTATGGCTGTCCCAGGCTGGCACAATAAGTGCTGCATCCCTGGTAGGCCTACTGAGGGACCCATGCCCTGGGTACCTAGGGTACCATCTACAAGGGACTGGTAGGGCATCCTCAGCATCCAATTGGTTTGTACCTAGGGTACTCATATCGTTTAACAGAGGAAGCAGATAGGCTGGGGTCCTGGATAGCAGGGCCACAGCCTGGCTAGTCAAAAACCACTCAAATACCAGGCAAAAAGTTGGGGGCAACCATTAGTCAGATTCCACCTTCCTACAATGTCCCTAATGGCAACACACGACGATGCTACCGAATCGAACCCAGACAATGCGTCGTGCAAACCCGTACCGATATCCTCCCTTCGTCACAGACCCGACGTTACACTAACTCATTCACACATGCAGTCATTGGTGGGGCCCATAACACCAACACTCACACTATCCATTCACCGGTCTGCACACAGTTGGAGGGATGAGTGGTTCAAGCGCTTAACATGTGGGGGGAAATACCTTATATCCTGTAGGGAAAGAAAGGTTAATTTGCAGAATTTACATCAATATCCCTTCCACCTACAGATCTCAATCCTAAACATCAAGGCACTCCTCCCACGTGGCCAATGGACCAAATAGTTGGATTGGTTGGTGGTGATCTAGAACCAGCTAAAACACATTTTAAGATTTAGATCTTACCCTTCTCAATAAATCACAAACTCATTCTTTGTCAATCAATATTTGTTTATCTAAAATTTCTTAGCAAAGTTAAATTTGCCTTTGGAGAGTTTACATCAAATTTCAATTAAATCGCAGAACATCATATTTACCTATTCTGACTATCTGGAATCCTCTAAGTCTGTCGTCATTTGTCAAAGCAGATTGATGTTCAAGTTCTGTGCTCAGCACGCCACAGTCTCAAAGATCGACCAAGACCAGAGACGTGCAAGCATCTGGCAATGCCCATAGAATTAGGAAAAGTTCGTAGTTATCAGGTAATTGGGCAGCATCCGGACCATGTAGGATTCAGGAACGCAGCAGTCACTCTATGTAGTAGAGTTCGCGTAGCGTCACCGTCGTGGTCATCGGTCAGTAGGGTAGGAAGATTGGTAGGTCCCTCTCTAGTCTACCGTGTTCTTTTATAACAAAATCACAGTAAAAGTTACATTTTGATAATTTCGTACAGTCGTGATTGGTTGTTTGAGATCGTCCGATGGGGTTTAGCACAGTTTGAGGGGTGAGATCACAGTTCAGTCCATTCCGGTTTCTTTTGTAAACGTCCTTTGTTTTGTCACTTGGCTGTTGTCCCACCGTGGCCTTGCCTTAGTACAGTGGGTTACGGGTCATGCAGAGGCTGCAGTCATCCTTGTTGCACATGCGCTGTTCGCTCCGCGCCTCGCGGGACAGTGGCCACATCATCATGTTGCGTCAGCGGCCATTTTTATTTAGGCCCAAACGCCAACTTAAGCGAAACAAACACAAAAGAGTAATTAATGCATAGAAATAATATATCTAATCTTAACCCCTTACTAATCCCTCTATGTGCTTGTATTTATCTAGCGTATAGCAACATTTAAAGCGTTTATATTCACCCTTTACGTTGTCTTCTCGGGCAACATTACAGAGACATCACAAAAGCAACATATACCATGGAATATTCTATTTATTACATATACTACTGTTAGTATGCGCACGGATATTCTATTTATTACATATACTACTGTTAGTATGCGCACGGATTTTAGTCATAAAGGTTATTTAGCCATGCAAAATGCAAATCCCACGTATATTTTGCATATTAATAATGTTGATTAATAAAACATGCAAACTCATTTAAATATTATAGTTAATAGATTATTCAATTAGAGATCTCATGAAGAATAGGGGGGTATACAAAATTTTGTACTACCTGCTCCATCACAACCATCACAACGCAGTCATTAGAATGCACTACATTTACATTGCAGTAATTACGACGCAACTGCCTTTACATTGCATGTCATTACAACGAAGCCATTACAATGCATGCAACTACAACACAGGCCATTACAACGTATTATAAGGTAAGTAATGGGGAATAGTAATTTTTACCCCTACACTATCCAACACTTACCCTACTGTTGCACTCACAGGAGTGGGAATAGCTATTTTTACCCCTACACTAGCCAACACTTACCCTACTGTTGCACTCACTGGAGTGGGAATGGTAATTTTTACCCCTACCCTATCCAACACTTACCCTACTGTTGCCCTAAAAGTATTATGTGTTGTAATGGTATGCGTTGTAATAGAATGCTTTGTAAATGTAGTTTCTAAAATTCATTGCGATCGCATGCGTTATAAAATCATGCATTGTAATGGATGTTGCGATGTAAAAACCACATTGTAAAGGCAAATGTTTGCGTTGTAACATGTCCTATTCCCTTACCTGTCCCCTTAGGATTACTTTAGTACATTTTTCACACTGTCCTGACAAATTGCCTTGATCTTCCCAGACTTTACCGGTAAGAAACTTGTTGACCATTATTTACACTTTGAGCTAACGTGGACCATTATATCCACCTAAGCCCACACCTGTTTTTGTTTTAACCTAGGGTTCAAAACATTAAATACCCTTTTGAAGAATCCCTAGAGTTATTGTTAATCCTTTGCAACACTCTACTCACACAACACCATCACACCTACACTTCACAGACAGTAGCTCAAAAGAACTCTGGCAAAGAGCCCCCTCGCAGGGCCCGTTGAGCATTGCAGCGTCTGAACAACGAGGAGCTGCCCAATGATGAAGCATGACACCCCTCGGGGTGAGTGAGGGGTCTTGCTCCTGAAGAATTAGATCCCTCGGACTTGATCATTCCGGGCCCTTCCGACCTACCTTCCATAGGAACTGCACACCTTTGTTTTTCAGTCTTACCTAGGGGCGTGTGTGTGGACCTTCAATTAGCCCTTTGTCCCTCCTTGTGTGTTTGGAGTACCCTGACTACCGAACTCTAAATGAGGCACGTAGCTAAGTTTTGCCAACCTTGTGGAAAGATAATCGGTATAATTTTTAACAACTAGAGATAGACCTGTCTATAGGCAATACCATTCTCTAAGGCACTAACAGACACAAAATGAGATAGAAGAGCGACTCGCAAGTGAGGGAAAGAGCTCTCTGTGATAAACATTTCATGTCAGCCATCAATAGAAATATACAAAGTAGTTTTGAAAACTTCAATTAATGAGAAACACTAATTGTGACCCTGCGTTTGGTGCAATTAAATCCCTAGATTCTGCCCAAGCAACATCCCCACTGTGTGACAGCAACAACACTTACTGTACTAAAACTGTCACAGGAGGCTTGCCCCTCAAACTTTTCAGTTAATTTCATATACTGATTGCCCCCTCCCAACATGATGTAGGCCATCTACTACAAAAGGCAAACCACTGTCACAAAACAAATTATAGTTCACTCAAAGACATATTGACTCAAAGTCAATATGTCCGTTATTTCTAAACTGGCATGGTTAATTGTTATTGCAAGCATATGACAAGAAAAAAAAAAATTTAAATAAAACATTATGCTGCCTTACAGCAGTGGACATATGCTGGCTAAAATACAAATTTGAATACAAAAAATAATAACCAGCTTCTATAATTCCCATAGAGAACACTATGGGTGTTTGCTATCAGGAGTATTAAAACAAGCATTGAAAATGCAATATGTCTGGCCTTTTATTAAGTTAAAGCCATTTGCTTTGCTAATGGTATTGTATAGCAAAGCAAATGGCATTTGTTGAGCTGCGGGAGATCAATACTAAAACTAGGGAATCCACCTGCATGTTACCAGAATGTCTAAAAACCAGCTTCCAAAATAACTTTCCTCAAACTGCTTTAAATATATTTTCTGAGCAAAATACGGTCCATATTGGCGTGTTTATTTCCACAGAAGAGAAGTCACAATGAGTCCACGTATCTGCAGTCGTGATATTGCTTTAATTAAATGGCAAGAGACCAAATATTTGAGAGTAAGCTGGGGAGTGAATGATGGTGTGACCATGAGATACAAGGAGTAAACTAACCTCTACAACGACATAGATACTGAAACAGAGTCATCTCGAATTTCCGTGACTTTATAAAGGAACCAGGCCTTTGGTGTGGTCCCTGAACTCTAGTGACTTGCAATGAATATCCTCAGAGCATATAGCAGGGGACATTTAATGCCAAGTATTTGTATATTTAGGTGACCCGACACCAGGCACAGATAGTTTATATTTATGTGTAAGAATATATTGTAAATGTATTTCCATTTATATTTGACAATGAAGAAGAAAGGGGGTTGGCATTGTTTATTTGGAGTTCTTTTGCTTGCGCCTTCTGGCAGGAAACAGCACAACCTCCCAGAGGCATTGCCACTCTCTGACCCATAGCGCCTCACCGTGGCCACTAGAGACAAAGCACCCTCATGAAGGGCAGAACCATAGGTCCTTCATAAGTGCGCTGCTCCTTCGGCTATGCTGGGCCTTCACCTTTCCGGACGGGCCACTATGAGCATAATTGTGGTAGAAAGGGGCGAACGGTCCGATTCACGCAGAGAAATGTCTCGGAACATATCTGCACTTCAATAAAATATATTTTACAACAATGACCCAGGCTAAGCCTCCCTTGGTGCGTAATTCAATCCTCGGGGATCCCCTGCATGGTTTGAACGTTTAAGGAGATTTATGGTGCGCTCAGATACAGATGCTACTGAAACTATAGTGAGTGACGGCAGGGACGGCTCGCGGCCCGTATCACAGGCACGGAGCGAGGCGAGACAGTGAGATAAAAACAGGCCCGGTGAAATACGTGACAGAGGTGAGTGTACCAATGCTTATGTATGACAGCACTCTGCAAAGGGAAGAGGGCACAGCTCGAATCACACTCCCTCTCCCCACTGCCAGCATACACCAGTCAGAGCGCTGCCTTCTCTGTGCGTTTTAAATCATGCAAACCCAAATTAAAGACACATATGAGTTAACGTATTCTTAAGAGAGAAGCTCATGACCGTCCCTTCACAGTGCCACTTTCATAAATGTAACTTTCGGCGAGCTGTGCGCACATTGTGCACACAAGGCAAGTACAAGTGTTCGGGAAAATACATTTCCATTGCAGACATTAGACGCCAGAACCAAGATTTTTAAACGGGGGGACCAGCAGCCTGCACAGTGTACACAGGGGAACCAGCAGCCACTGCTGCGTGCTTTCACTTTAAACTCCGTTTAAAGTGAAAGCACACGTGTTTAAAAAGATGGCGGCGGAGTGTCCACTGTCCTTACATGCAAGCGCATGCTGTTAGGTTTGGACAAATGGCGAGATCAGCCATCTTTGTCCATCCCTGCGCGGGCATGTAAGGCTTTGAGAGAATCGATTTCAAAAGGTCCTCTCTTGCGAGAGCAGCGCATGCGCTGCTTTCGCCAGACGAGACCTAAAAAGCAATAGAAAAACAGTAATGCATGATATTTATTTGCCCAAAGAAAAGATACATTTTACATCAAATTCTGTAACTGGAGGATAAAAGAATGCCCAAAAGTACAAAGGGTTAAAGAATGAACAGAATAAGGTAATTGGCAAAGTCAAGTATTATTTCACAGCTTGTGATACCGAGGATTGTGTAAATCCATATACAGATGGTTGGATCACGTGCAATTTTAATTACCTTGGATAAATAAATAAAACAATAACAAGAGTTTAAGAAAAAAGTATTGTCCCACAACACTGGCACTATAGTGCACTTTTGTTTAGGCAGAAGTACACATGATCAAACAAAATGCTGACACTCACAGTACTACAAAGCAAAAGACAGTGGCTGAAGTGGACTAACCACCTGCCTCATGCTGTATGCTGTGGTAGGACGAATCAAAATTCTAATGACAGTTGAACAGATCAATGGAGGAAGAGGGCTGACCAAAAGTCAATCTATGTATGTATATATACATATTAATTTATGATTTTGTGCTACAGAGTTCTGGAAAAAGAGTTAAAGCACTCTGGAGGCCAGACCTATAATTATGAACAAAATGTGTTTAGGATTTATTACACTCTGCCGTGTGTTTCAAGAGCAGTTAAAGCGATGTGTGGAGAGTGGAAATTGCCACTAATTTCTCACCTTGCAGTGATACCCTAAGACGAAAGCATGGACACAACTGTAGAGAGAAGAGAAATCAACAGCTTTAACTGTCATTCATACGGTGGACAATAAAACTATTAGGATAAACTACCCCTTTCTCTTCCCTGCAGACAGGAAATCAAACAACTCCCCCAGTCTGCTTCCTATGACTACTTCAGATTTGAAGGGAAAGAATGCATATGAACAACGTACAAATTCTAAGGGGCATATTCATAAGGAGCTATCGCCGAATTAATGGCACTTTATCGCAGCCAAAGTCGTGATAAATGTACCTCCCCATTCACAAGCTGGTGCTAACAGCCCACAGCACCAGTTTACTCGCGATAGCAGCCGCAAAAAACATTACCACAGAAGACCCCCGCAACTATTGCTAAAGAGATGCAGAGTGGGCGTTCCTGTGCCAAAAACCCGAAACCACACCACACCTCAACATTCTCAACGACCAGACAGATCGGCGATAAAAACACAAAACAGGCGCTAAGGCACGTTAACGAAATCTACACCTGCTCTGACCTGGTGTTAAGTCGGACGGCAGCCAACACCACAAAAGGGAGCACAGCCCAGGGCCAGATCGGAAGTGCAACAGATGTCAAGGAGCCACCCATCATGCGGCCCAGACACCCAAGAGGGCCACAACACCCACCGATACCACCCCAGGACCACAACCCACACCCGGAACCCCCCCTGGACAACCACAGAGGCAGTGCAGACAAAGACAGCGGACCCCCAGGAAACTCACAGACACAACATCTGATAATGTCACCGTGCACTACAGGCTGAAAGGGACAACCATCCTACGCATCCTGACCATCATCGCCTAACAGGCCTACAGCACCAACATAGCGGACAACCAACATCCCACTCCACACCAAGCTGCTGGATTGGCTGCACCTGTTGGACCCTGGCACCCCCAAACAACATCCGCCAGAATCGGAGGAGTTTCACAGCCAGCCACATCCAAGTCCACCACACCTGTCCTGGACATCACCATCACCCTGGTACCCCAGTCCCCATATGTCCAACACAATGCACAGGATCCGCTGGAGACCAAGCAAGGACCATACAAAACCAGCAGGATGCACGCACATGTTGGGGGCAATCCACAGCACACATGTCATACCTGTGCCCCCTGGTGACACAGCACACAATCACCGCAACAGGAAGCACACAACTCACATCAATGTGCAGGCAACATCAGAACACCGTGCAACCTCCAACAATGTCGCCTCGAAAAACACAGCCAGTGTGCATGAGTCCTTCACCCTCCGGCAGTCCATCATCAACCAGCCTACCCAGGATGGGAACAATGGAAATGCACAACTCCATGGCAACTTTCAAATGGACACCCCACTCACCTCAAGTCCACAACCATGCAACTCACAACTCTGGCAATGCACATGTCACAAAATCACTACCAACATGCACAACAACATGACCACCCACCAGACATGACAGAACAACTCACAGGTTACCTGGCCAAGCCATGGACAGGAGCCATCAACGGCATGGCACCTCAGCCACACAACATTCGAATGTGGGGAGAGGTGGCAACCAGGCATGTGTGAAGGATGCAGGAGAACCATGATTGGGAAAGTACGCAATACCAAGAATGGCGGAGATGCGCTGGACAGACCGCAGTATGCAGAACACACCCATATCCATGGCAACACACACCTCTGGTGTATGGAGTCTAGTGGGCAGTGGACGCAACCATTTCACCCCAGCCAGTGGGGGACATTGCGGAAATGTTGCCTGTTACGCTTCAGAAAGCACGTTTCTGCCAGGGCGGTGCCTCTCTCCCTGCCACGAGAACAATGCCATCCTCTTGAGCGGAGTTGCCTGCGATGCCGTGCGCCTGCCAGACCCCAAACCCGTCAGGCCTGCCGCCTGTGCAGACAGGCCACGCTGATCACCTGCCGACACCGGCGTGTGTCAAGGAGGGCCCACCACGTGCCGGTGCAAGCTCCAAGCCAGAGGGCTGCGACCTTGGCAGCCTCCTCAGACCATCACGGCTTCCACGACACAGACCCGCTTTAGTCCTTTCTCGTTGACGTACTCTACTGCCGCCTTCGGACCACTCTTCGGCCCAGTTGGTCACATGTGTGAAAATGTGTCCAGATCCATGAATGGCAGTGACCCCAATTCCGGGCCAGTGGCCACAGCACCAGACCCACCCCGATCAGTGAGGCATAGTTCCATATGGACTATTTGCGACACATGGTGCCACTAACCCGGTTCAACGCCAGCCTGCGACACATGGTGCCACTAACCCTGCTCAATGCTAGCCTGCGACACATGGTGCCACTAACCCTGTTCAATGCTAGCCTGCAACACTTGGTGCCACTAACCCTGTTCAACTCCAGCTTGCGACACATGGTGCCACTAACACTGTTCAATGCCAGCCTGCGACACGTGGTATCACTAACCTGGTTTAGCACCAGCCTGCGACACGTGGTGCCACTGAACCTGAACTACGCAGGCCGGTGGGGCCATACAAACTATGCCGGCAACACTCGGTGAATGGCCCGTGCTGACTGATGCCTCCGGCCTACACTGCGGTCCAGTAGGTCACACATTAGTTACTGAGTCTTGATTACACCATGGCAGTGAACGCCATTTAAGGCATAGGACAAGTCACTAAACTCACTTCGATGTGGTGCCAACAAATCTGTGCATAGCATTACAACCACACATGTCAGTGGGCATACCCGGACAACTGCCCTCAGCCTACGCTGCGCACCAGTAGGTCACAGAATTGGAACTGGACATCGATTATTCAAAGGGTGAATACATGTCATCGCACGCAAGGCGAGGCGTAAGAGGATGACGCGTTGCAGTCCAGAGGAAATAGGATCATCGTTACGGAGGTGATCGAACACTACCAACAACTGCCCTGGTGTCACTAACTCTGTGCATCGCGAGAATATGACACATGGCTGTGGGCCCCTGCTGAGCCATGGCTCTGGACTGCACTGCGGACAAGTAGGTCACACATGTGGAACTGAGACAGGATTTATTTATGGCACATTCTATATCATTGTACATGCATCATCACAGACTGCATCCCCTTTCAGCACTGGTGCCACTGACTCTGTGCCCCATGATCCATGTACACTCCCTGTTAGAACTTTGGTGGCGTGTGAGACTATGGCCTGGGTGTTGTCATCATCATCATGTAGCCTATACTGATTTGCTGTCAAGTAGGTGTCCATAGCATTCATCTCCTACATGTTGCCTGTGTCTGCTTGGTTCTGCCCTCTGCATCAGGCCCTAGAAGAACACCTTCCACTGTCCCCTGAAACACTCTGCGTCATTCAGCTTGGACATCGACGAGGTTCCGCTCAGCTCATGTGTCCCCATCACACTGCACCGTAAGTCAATGTCCTGTGGCGCTGTGTCGGCCGCACTGCATCCAGGGCCACTAACTCTGTGCACCACAACTCATGGACCTGTTCTGATTGAGTACTGTGCTGTGGACAGCGCACACAACAATATTGCCTCATGCAGCCGGGAAGACATGGGACTATGATGAGGGCGATGTGTCAAGTGTGCGGACGGGAGAAGGCACAGAGAATGGGAAGGCAGGAAGCAACAACCCCAAGGCAGGAATGCAGACTGGAGGTGGAAGTCAAGCTACACACCCTGATCTATTACTGGGAATTGCGCTGTGGACTGCGGACGCAACTGTCACCTCAGGCAGTGTGGGAGACCTGGGACGTTAATGAGGAAGTTGATACACACTCCACTGCATCTGCATCAGGCCTGAAGGGACAAAGTTGTTGCAATTTCTTCACATGAGCGCGCTCATCTCTGGTGCCCGTTCCTCAGGGCACTGCAACTCACGGAACCTCCTGACTGAATATTGGGTGACCTCTGTCCTTGCTCCGGCTCACTATGTTGCTCTGCAGTTGACTGTTATGCTGGTGTTTTCTGTTTCCATTGCACTGGTGTCCATTGTTCAAGTTGTTGCCAGCACCAAGCACTCCGTGCGGGCTGGCTTACACTCACCCCACACACATCCAGAACAGGCGTCACAGTACATGTGGCCCTGCCAATAAAGGGGCCGGGCGCACGTGCCCGTAGCCAGTTCAACATGATATCTAGGTGTGTCCCTGTGGTCTTGTTGTATGCATGAGGGCCCTGGGCCCTATGCCATTACATTGTGCTGTGTACATCGGATGCAGACGTGTCACCGCAGGCAGCGGGTTGGATCTTGGACATGTAGCTTTGTCGTCACCCACTCAATTTGTAAGGGGAGTGGCCAGGGCCGTCGTACGCAGAGCCAACATGAGTATGTGACTGACATTTGAGCACCCATGCCCGTGGTTCTGTACTGTGAATGTGCAACTGCATGTGTCTCTATGGCAGTTTGGGTCTCCTTAGTGGGGTGTTGGTGGCCCCTGAAGGGTGATAGACACCTTCGTATGTGTCCTGGTTCACATTCCATGGGTTCGGCCCCCACCCACACCTGTTGGGCCACCTCCTTTTGGTGTGCAGGCACATGGCATTGGGGTGCAATGTGAGGGAGGGTGAAGTGTCGTGGGCCAGCTGTGTGCGGGTGCTTCCTGCTGTGTGGTCTGTTTCAGGCTGGGTGTTCTCCTCTGGGTAGCTTGGCTGTCCGTCTCCTGGTGTGGGGTTGCGTGGGATATCCATGTGCTGTTGTAGGGCGTTGGTGTCGACGGTGTGGTGGTCCTCTCTGGCATCACTGATGTGTAGTATTCTGTGCTCTGCTGAAGGTGTTGTGTGCCCCTCTGCGATGTGAAGGGGAGGTGCGCATTGACTTTGCGTTGACATGTATGTTGGCGCATTGTGCAGGTTTGCATGCAGACTGTATGGCAATGTACATTGTGACTGTTTGGGGGTTGCTGGATTCTTCTGCGGGACAGTGTACATTTGGTCTACATGACGGATGTGATGTCATACGCGTACATTTCCATTTCAGTTTCCGGGTCGGTCAGATGGAGTAGGCGTATTTCTGTGCATGTACGGAGCCAGTTGTGTCCTCTGTTCTGCAGTGTCGGCTATGCGTGTTGTTCCTCGTTGTCGTCAATGTGGGTGTGCTGTTCGTGCTATGTGTGTGTGCTGCAGTGTGCCAAGGGGATGGGGCCCATGGACCTGGGCGATTGTGGGTGTGCAGTGTGCTACACTTCGTTGGACATGTATACCATTGTGCCCACTCCCCCCATCCCCCCAGTCCCTGTTGATGTTGTGTTAGATCCTCTCGAGCTGTGTCCGTACTCCCTACTCCTTGCACCGTCTCCACACTGATGACTGTGGCCTGGGTTTCCTTCAGCTCCTCCGCTGGCACTGGGCTACCACCTCCTGTTGCCGTTGCTGCCTTCCTTTTGGCAGCGGGTTTGTGCCTGGTTTAGGTAGTCACGTCATGCCGGTGCCTATTGGCCTCCTGGATTGGCCTCCTTGGCAGTCCGCCTGCAATCCAGGTGGTCTGCTTGTGGGTCAGTTGCTGGTAGTGTTCTGTCACCTCCGTGACGCTGGTCATGTTTTCCTGCGGTCTGCACCCTGTCTTCCTCTCCCTCTTCTCCTTGGCCTTCCCCCGGCCCCGTTGTTCCTTGCTGGTAGTCTGTGGAGATTGTGGGGGTCGGGATGGCCCCTGCGCTGTGTCAGGGTGCATCCATGTTGCTACACACTTTGGATTGTTTTTGGTGTATTTTTTCTGTGGTTTTTATGGTGGATTGTTTTGCCAGACGCGTGGGATTTGCAGGCCTGTGGCTGATTTTTGCTACTTTTAGGACCGCGTTTGGTCTCATAGCATTTTTTTTGCGTTCGCTTATCGCATTTCTGCGGCATGGCATTGATTTTGACGTGGACATTTGGCGCGTTATCTGGTGACTATCGCATGCTACCGCCTTGTTGTGAATCCCACGTTGTCACAGGGTTATTTTCACGCGATAGGCTGCGATATTGAAAGTTGCGTTACGCTACTCTTGCGGTTGTTATCACACGTTCTTGTGAATATACCCCTAAGACTTCTATTTGGCTCAGCCAAATATTACAATGAGGGTGCTAATCCGTTCAAAAATAAAAAAAAATTGCACTGTATGCTCTTGGATAAGTGAATCTTGATTATTTGTTCTTGCGAAGTGCACCATACCATTTATTTAAATGATCCTTGACATTGCTATACAGAATCCACAAAGCAGAACAAATTCAAAAAGTGACTACCGTTGCCTTGTCTGGAGAAAGTGCTCCTCTGAAGCAGAATTCATGGAGTATACTGTGAAAATCCAGATTTGCAATGACGTAGCTTATGTCCTCCTGAAAATACTTGCAAAGCCTTTTCAGCTCCCCATCGGTATACTCCTCCAACTTCCTCTTGAAGTTACTTATTTCACCTGAAAGTGAAAGAATGCTTATTACTGGTAGCCACTTCAGCATATGCATAAAATAAACATGAGCGGTCAAAACTTGTTAGTTTACGGGTCTCGAACAGCGTAACCTCCATCTCAATCCTACACCAACATCAAGACGCAGCTACTGCCCAACTCAGCAAATGTCTGGGATCCTTGCCCTAGAATAGCTACTGCCTGAGAAGGTGCCACCCAAGCTAGAACAGTCAACATGCGATTTACAAACAGTCACTCTGGGGTACACATCAAGCAAGAATGTATCGACTTGGGATTGGTGGAAATTTGGAAGCCCACACTGCTATAGAGAGCTTTACTGGAATAATAGCCGGCAGGCAACTGCCACAGCTCTTGGGAACCATAAATATCATTCTTTTACCACAACTCACTATACACATTGGCAAATCCAATAGGTCTGGGTTATCTTAGGAGTATGTATTCTTTGTTACGATGGTCATATATTGTTATGTGGTGTGTTTTGATACCCCCAGTTAACAAGTATGTGTAGCTCTATAAATAAAATCGGCATAATGCAATATCTTTTTTTAGTTATATTTTTTCAGCGATGTAGCAGCGCAAAAGGAATACAAATAATATAAATACAATTTATTGTTTCAATAACCAACAGTCAAAATAGATCAATCGTAAGCTCATTGTTATATCTATGGGCCCCTTTTTGTATCTAAGGCACTATCGGAAAAAAGTTTCTCTCTCTCTCCACATTTTATTTTCCCACTGGTTCTTCTTTTCGAATCCCAATCACTTGACATCATTATATATTTCTTAAGTGCAGAAGCATAAAAAATAGATAACATGATTTGTATCTCAAACATAAATCAAACATTTTAACTCATACATTTCATACCTGCTAATCGTAGCACAGTTTTATCCAAAAACTATCCAGAATTTACTGACTAGATTCCCAATGTTTCCATATTCTACTCTCTTTGACTGTAGAGTCCAATCTTTTTGCATAAATAACTTCATATGTGTAACCTCTTTGCATTTTTTGGCTCCATTGGGAAACTGAGGGAATTATATCAGACTTTCAATTTGTGAGTACCAGTGATCTTGCTACTAGAATGGAAATAAAAACCAGGCCACGGGGGGGAGGAGCCAAGATGGCGACCGGGACGGCAGCGTAGACCCCCGGCTCCGTGAGCCTCCGCATCCCGCACGGATATCCTGCCTGAGATCCTCAACTTGTGCTACGTGGTCGTGTTTCTGAAGGAGAGGGGCTCCCGACTGTGTGACTCCGAGGTTTCTAGCCGTGCTATCGCCGGAGAAAACTGCATCTGAACTTTGCGGCCTGTGCGGCCCTGGGGCCGGGACATCGAGTGGACGCCGTGGCCGGGTGGCAGTGCGACAACAGCGGCCGGTGGTGACTGGGTGGAGTCGGCCCACCGGAGCGGTGCCAAACTCGGCCTACATTTCGGCGTGGTCACTTCTACTGCCCAGTGTAGCTGACCGAGTGCATGACCGGGGGTGCAAATCTTAGATCCTCCGGTGACTGCCCCTGCCTTGCTGGTGAGCTGCCCGGCCGCCGTCCGTATCCTGCCCCGATCATTGCGGGCCGCCCCCGGATTTCTACGGGAGCTGGTCCGTGGTGGGGACGACTGTTGCCCGTGACCACGGATAGTTTTTGCCTGCCCCCGGAACCCGGTCACCCGTGACGGGGACATCGCAACGCTTGCCCTGGGGTCCCGGCCCCGGTGAGGGTCGGGCATACTTGGCGGCCATCTTGGGTCGATGAAGCCTACCATCCTGTCTGCTGGGCCGCAGCGGGCCTGTGAGCGTACGATTTTTGGGAGTGTGGCGGCGAGATCACAGAGAGCTGAGCTGGGGTACGGCGACCTCCTCGAGGCTCTTGGTACTCTTCACTCCTCCTTGGTTCATGGTTTCGTGATCTTGGGGAGTAAGCTCGATGGTGTGGCGTCGGAGTTGGGGCAGTGGCGGCCCGCCTGTCCGCACGAACACAGAGTCTACCCACACTGCGCGCAGGAGTACGCTGTGGTGGCCCCCCCTGAGGTTAGTACACGACTGGACGCCCCGGCCAGTATGCTACAGTGTGTTCGATCTTCTGAGGGCCTGAGCTGTCCCGGAGGCGTTGGACCTGAGTGGGATGTGGTGGCCTCATCCCGAGCATGCCCTCCTGCGACCCAGAGACAACTCCAGCAACTAATGTCTCTTTTGGCTGCTTCTGCCTGCCTGAACCTTGCGTGCAGTGCAGATCCTAGGGCAGCACTTGGAAGCCTGTTTCCTCACGCGGCGGACTGTGTTGATGCTCAGAGACTTCCACCCCACCTGTGTGCGTCGCTTCTCTGTCGTTGTTGGACATTCCTCTGCCTAGGAACATTGGGTATGGTGCTGGGTCGAGGGGTTGGCATGGGCAGAATTCCACTGAGTGGTCAGGGATGAGGCTGGCCCCTCGGGGGTGGTCGCCTAGTGGACGGGCGGGCTTGGGGTGGTGTGCTCTCCTGACATGGCTACAGGCACAATAGACGCATAATGCTCCCCATTGTGGTTTGAGAAGATTGTTTTTGTGCTGTTCCTTGTTCACTTTAGGGGAACCTTACCGTGCGGGAGGGAGAAGCCGGGGGTCTGTTATGAAGGCCCTCCTCCAGTTTATAAACACTTTCTCTACCCCCCCGTCTGGTGGGGGTCCTTTCCTACTTCTTTTTCCCTATTCTCCTACATTTCGGGTCTGCTTCCAGGGCGACAGGCACACTGCTGGGGGGGGGGGCCGTACTCATCTGCAGAGGTGCAGGGTGGGGGGTTGGGGGAGGGGACTCTGTATTCCTTCATCTTTTTCCATGGCCTCCTTTTTCTTCTCTGATTCTTTTTGTCTTTCTTTTTCTGGGATCAGCGTGATACACCTCCTTTTGCTATGCCTCGTTGCTGTTCCATGTGTTCACAACTTCCGGGGTGTTCTTGGGGAGTTCTGGCAGGGGACTGTGGGCGCAGCTGTAGACTATGTTTTTCTCCATCCTGATGTTCTTGTGTTTGCGCCATTGACCGAATAGATTGCTGTACATCGCTAACGTTCACTACTCTGCATATCCGTGATCGTTGTTTTAAAATTGCTTGTCACCTGATCCTTCTGCCTTGTTTCATCATAAAATGAAAACCTTTTTCTCCTGGTGCCCTACTTACACTGTTTACAGTATTAGTAGTACGATTTTGCTCCCTGAAGTGCTGCCTGTGTTTATACTTGTCGTTATTGCTCTGATTGCTTAGCGGCCGGCCCCGGGGGGTTGTAGGCCCATACTTGTTCTTATTGAACTGTCAATAAAGGTTTTCAAAAAAAAAAAAAAAAAAAAAAAAAAAAAAAACCAGGCCACGTTCCCCAATGGTCATTTCGACTGTGGATGTGGTGATGCCAAATAAAACAGCATACGCATCAGGTGAGAGATTAAATTGCAGTTTTTGGCTGATTTAAAAAAAAAAAAACCTGCCAGAATTTAACCCCTTCCATGCCCATGACGGAACGGTTCCGTCATGAGCATCGGTTGCGCTGTGCTCATGACGGAACCGTTCCGTCATAGCCCCGCCCGCGCTCGAACCCTTCAGCACCGCGGGGGAATTCCCGCAGCGCTGAAGGGGTTAACTAAAGAGTACATGTAAACAATACATGAAGCCAATCGCCATTAGCATGACTGCACCTAAAACAAGTGGATTCTACCCCATAATAAATGTTTTGAGTTTTGCTGGGATATAGTATAACATCCATTTAGAAAACAAATAGCATTCTTTTCGGATTAGTCACTCTAACAGCCTTATAGTTAACTAGATTATAAAACAGCCACTGGAAGATATTTAAGCCACTTCCTGGAGAAGCTTCTATCCGACACACAAGGTCTGAAATTAAGGGCTTGCTATTCTTTGGATGAAGTAATCTATACCAATTTCCCATTCCCTATGTTCTAGAGATAATGTAAGTCTTCCCAAGATTCTCTGCTACTATCTCATTTCCCATTACGTACCCCGAACAGGAGTACTTGATTTGGGAAAAAATGAAGAAGAGAGAAGCGTTGAGATTAACATTTAGATTCACCAATCTCGGCCATTGTACAGGCTCCCCATTGTGGAAAAAATCTAGCAGCCTACAAAATCCCAAACGTGACCACCAGGTACAGGTATGGGTAGAGAAGCATAAACCCAAAGGAATACAATCTGACAATTTCAGCTGCGAATGAAACCAAGAAATCTGATATTCTTCCCAGATATTACTGAATCGATCTACAAAGACTCAGGGAATCTTGTACCTAGATTTTTTGGGTAGCCTGGGGATTTTTAAGAAGGGGGAGAGCCCTATCTCTAAATCCTTTAGCAGACGCTTTAGATAAAAATTTGCTTCATTAAAGCTTTCAGAGGAAGATTTAGATAACCAATCGAGTAGGGACACCTGATAGTAGATTTTTATATTAGGAAGAACTAAGCCACCTTCTTCCGAATCTAGCTGTAAGGCTTGCATTTCAAGTCTGGGCTTTTTCCCCGCCATAGAAAATTTCTAATTTCGATATTTACTATATCAAACAAGCATTGGCATAGCCAATAGGTCTCATCTTTGGGACCGTATAAGTGTTTAGCCATGCAACACTTGATGTTGTTGCACCAAGGATATTGTGCTGCATAACTAAATACTTATAAGGTCCCAAAGGCGAGACCTATTGGCTATGCCCTAGAATGTACAGAAAAAGTCTGATGCCTTGTCTGGCCAAAGCGAA
Source organism: Triturus cristatus (assembly GCF_964204655.1). Lineage (NCBI taxonomy): Eukaryota > Metazoa > Chordata > Amphibia > Caudata > Salamandridae > Triturus > Triturus cristatus. Next base: position 271,569,904 of record NC_140595.1, on the reverse strand, counting down.
ACACGTGTTGGTTCATTAGGACTGTATACATATATAAAGAGTCAATGAAAATCTACATTTGATTTTATCAAGAATAAATAAACCATTCTAAAAACACAAGAGGATTCTTACTCATTCAATTAAGTGTTGAGAAGTTTACAATCGGATCCTCCCAAAACCCATTTAGGCATTCAACTGTTTGGCTGTATTGTAAGAAAATGCCAGACTTAAATTCTTTTACAGACATTGGCATCTACGTGCACGTGTCCTCACAACCGCATATAGCGGGATGAGAAGCTTATGAAATAATCAGTAATGTGTGCTTGTAGAGTGACACAGCAGAACTATTCACACATCACCATTACATATACATGAGTGAGTTAAACAGCACACAGCATGACATTAGATGTCAGCCCCCTCGAAGACTGGTGTATAATGACAGGGTTGAAACCTCGCCTTGTCGCGTGCCTCGGGGGAGTCGGGAGGGGCCCTGCATCAGTCACTAGACATTTCCATCAGCAGAATGACAGGATCACGTTACACTGGAAGCACAGGGCGTCTGAATATTTACACATGCTCGGCTTCTTCCAGGCAGCCCGTGATACGACTCAGTAACAACACACAAGCACAACTCCCCCCACACCCCCTTCTTAGCCCCACCCCCACATACAGCCGCCCCTCACCGGCCTTGCGCTGTGGCAGCTGCCTCTCCCATGGCAGCCCCACGTACACCACAGAGATGCCCCTCCCAGCCCAGGGCACACCTCACAGCTGAACTTGAGATAATGCGCCTCGCCCTGCTAGTGCGTCGCTGCTGTGGCAGCTCGGAAAGAGTGCCTCACAGCCGTGTGCTTTTCACAAATGTAATTTTACTTGTGTAGCAGAGCATCGGTTGCTGTTAGACCTGCCGCCGAGGTGGCACATGGGAAGGTGCCCCCTGCCAGGGACCTCTAAGAAGTTGGCAGTGAAAAACGTTCACACTTACCTTCCTCGGAGATTAGTGACTTTCAGACTGGCCCTCGTCGCGATTTGAAACCAGGACCTGGATTTAAGAGCCCCCTTGTGCCAGGCTCCTGTGTTCCGCAGTGACCAGCCCCTGAAAGGGTGCCTTCCTTGGGTTTCCAATGAAGAAAGAAACTGCCTGCTCTCTTAGCACTTTTTTTTCTGCGTGATGTTACATCCTGATTTTGTGTAGAGCTAAACAGCTGTCCTTGTACTAACTTCATGAGAAACAAGAAAACAAGGGAGGTCGGCCGGGCTGGCAAGAATGGCGGCGTGCTTTCACTTTAAACTGCGTTTAAAGTGAAAGCACGCCTGTTCAACAAGATGGCGGCGGGCTGTCCACTGTCCTTACATGCACGCGCATGCTGTTAGGTTTGGACAAATGGCGAGAGAGGCCATCTTTGTCCATCACTGCGCATGCATGTAAGGCTTTCGGAGAATCGATTCCAAAAGGTACTCGCAATAGCGAGAGTAGCGCATGTGCTGCTTTCGTTAGGCGAGACCTAAAACGAACTGCAGAATCTTTATCATAATATTCACGAATAGGAGTAACGGAAGGATACACATTTTAACAAGAGTCATCCGACCCATAATTCATAGAGGGAGATTCTGTCATTGATTCAGGAGATAAGCACCTTATATAATGTCTTAAAATTAACTTTAAAATAGATCCTCTAACTTAGAAGTCACAAATTCCTAGATATCTTATTAATGAAGTTGAAGAGAAATGCGCCTGCATTAATACTGGTAATAACTCTGGGGAGCAATTGAAGAGTTTAGACTCTGATTTTGAGTGGATGATCTTACAGCCTCTTATTTCCGTGTATTCACTAATTTTGGGAAAAAACATGCAAGCTATTAGTTTATCCGCCACCAAGTACAGAGCCATATCATCAGCGAATAACTTCAGCTTCGCTGATTCCACTACAGGGGCTTGAATAATATAGTCTTGTCGAAGGGCACAAGCCAGGGGTTCTCTAAATAATGAAAATAAAATCCAGAGACAAAGGACAGCCCTGGCGTGTTCTGTGGGGGGCGATAGATACAGACTTATACCAGCAAACAATGGGAGCAGTGAAGTTTGGGAAGACGATATACACGGCCAGCGGGCCTCCCCTGGTTTCCTGCCCCTTTCAGAACCGCCCCACCCAGGGGGGGGTGGGGTACACAGCAAGCGGCACCAGGTGTACACAGGGAGCATGCTTTGATTTTAATAAAGGCACATGTGCTCGACAGTATTGCAAGTGCTCAGGCAGACACCCATTGGTGCAATGCTACGGACCGGGGTTCAGCGGGCAGGGTCAGCAGCCCAACCAGGGCACACAGCATCCCGCGGGGGGTAGGGGTGGCAGAGGAGCACAAGGGACTATGGGAAAAGGCTCATACACCCATTAGGCAGGGTCGCTTGGAACAGTGGTTGGCGTCTTATCCACAGAAAGAAGACGCAGAGCTTTTGAGACGCAATTTTAAGGTTTCCGGCTAGGGTATGAAGGGCCTCGGGTTGCCAATTGGGTGGAGAATCTGAAATCTGCGAAGACACACGGGGCAGTGGTGCACACCAAATTGTTCAAGGCAATACAGGAAGGACGCATGATAGGCCCTTTCACGGTTAGCCCAATTAGAGACCTGATCATTTCCCCGATTGGGGTGGTGCCAAAGAAAGACCAGGGCAATACAGGCTGATCCAACACCTCTCCTGGCCGGAGGGGACATCGGGAAATGACTTCATAGCAGTCAACTTGACGTCTGTGTCCTATTCTTTGGTGAAAGTGGCACGAGAATTGGTTGCCGAGGTATGGCCAGGTGCCCTCATGGCAAAATGCGACATTAAATCGGCGTTTCGCTTACTGCCAGTACACCCTGATGATTACCAGTTGCTAGGCATACAGTTTGAGGGTTCCATCTTGTTGACAAGGCACTGTCAATTGGATGTTCCATATCTTGCGCATTATTTGAGCGCTTTAGTTCATTTTTGCAATGGGTTTTCTCATGGCACACTGGTAAAGAGACGGTGACACACTACCTGGACGACTTCTTCCTGGTTGGCCAGCCTGGTTCTGTGGACGGTCAGCAGCAGCTGACAAGTTTTAAAGAGCTCATGGGTTACTTGGGAGTACCCCTGGCACAAGAGAAGACGCACGGTCCCAATACGGTGTTGTCATTTCTTGGCATCGAATTAGATTCAGGGGCAATGGAGGCACGCCTTCCGATGGACAAAAAACTGCACATGTTGCTGCTGATCGATGGTTTACTGGCCAAAAAGAAGGTGACGGTCAGGGAGGAGCAGGTATTGCTAGGACATCTGAATTTTGCGTGTAGGGTGGTAAGGGTAGGACAGTTTTTCTGCTGGAGATTGGGGATGTCCCTAGAAGGTTTGACAATGCCGCATCACCACATGCGGCTCTCAGCCAGAACTAAAGAAGACTTGCGCATGTGGCGCACATTTCTGGCAGAATTTAACGGCATTCCCAATGGCGCCGCCGGAGGAATGGGAGTGGGATGTCACGATCTACTAGGACGCCGCGCGGGAGGTTTTGGTCTCTACTGGCAAGGGAGGTGGTGCGCAGAAGAGTGGCCTCAACATTAGAAGAATGGGGAGGAGCATTTCTTTTTTGGAACTCTTGCCACTAGTGGTGGCAGTGACAGTATGGGCACGGGACTTGGCCCAAAAGAAGGTGATTTTTAAGGTCGACAACATGTCAGTGGTGCAGGAGGTGAACAGGCAGTCAGCGAGGGAGGCCCAGGTGCTGAAGTTGTTACGGGTTTTTGTGCTGAGCTGTTTGGAACACGATATCTTGTTTCAAGCCAAGCATGTGCCGGGCGTGGACAATGACATTGTGGACGCTTTGTCTCGTTCGCAGTGGCAGAGGTTCCATGGTCTAGTAACAGAGGCGGACAGAGGCAGGACACCGGTTCCAGCAGGAATGTGGCACGTAGGAGACAAAGGGTTTTCCAGCTGGTATTAGGGTCACTGGCCGCATCCACACAGAGGGCATATGAACAGGCTTGGAAGGAATTTTTGGAGGGTGGGGCACAGCGAAGATCGGAGCAATAGGCAAGGGAGGAGGAGGTAGTGCAGTTTATACTGTCCATGATTGACAGGGGTTTATCAAAGGTCACTATAGTAGGCAAGTTGTCGGGCATAGCGTTCATAGGCAAACTAAGGTGGGGCTATACGCCCTCGGCGGGAGAATTGGGCAGTCACCTCCCGGAAGGTTCCGCCCTAATGTCTTGGATGTATTTCGGGGCTTTTCAGGTCTCTGAATTGCTGGGTGGAAATGGGGCACAGGGGGTGCAATGGAATGAAGTGGAACTTTGTGATGAAGGGGTAGCAGTGCGGCTTAATCGATCCAAAACAGACCAGCGGGGAGTTGGGAAGTGGGTGAGCATGGGTACTGCCAGGGATAAACAGGTATTTCCAATATTTTGGGGGAAGATAGTGTCCAAGGGTCTGGATTCAGGTGACAGGGAAGTGTTCAACAGAGAGGCAGGTGGCCGGGTGACGGCGGCGCAGCTGTAATGGATCATGAGGCGAGCTCTTCTATTTTTGGGGGAAGCTCCTGGACAGTTTGGGACACATTCTTTTCGCATAGGGTCAACAACAGAGGCAGCGAAGCTGAGATGGGGGAAGGACGAGATTATGCGTTTGGGTCGCTGGAAGTCGGACAGCTTTAAGGCATACATTCAGCTGCGAGGCTTGGGGGAGGGAGAAGCGTAGTTTTGTGCATTTTCTTGTCTCATATATGTGTCTTTTCAGGTGCGGTGGCGGGGCCTGCTGCGGCGGAATTGTCCAAATGGATTGTGGGACATTTGTTTGTTAAGTGGGCAGAGCGTTATGAGCGGTCAAAAGGGAAAGGTGTGAATTTGGGTCTGGATGATACTTTGTTCCATTGTTCTTGGCAAGGAAAGGGGGGCATGCGGTGGCACAAGTGGTTTCCCGCCTTAAACAGGATGGTGCGAGGCAGTATTTGTCCTGACGTTTGGATTATTCATTTGGGGAGAATGACCTGGTTTTGTATAAAGGTTTGGCACTGCTGAAACAAATGAAGAAGGATCTGTTTGAGATAAAACAGCAATGGTCAGGGTGCTATGTTATCTGGTCGGAATTCATCCCGAAGAGGCATTGGAATGGGACGGAGTGGCCAGTAGCAATAGATAAGGCCAGGAGGAAGATTAACCGGGACATGAGAAACTTTTGTGACAAGGAGGGCATTGGGAGAATAGAGCATACGGAGCTTAGGTATGCTGCGATATATTTTTTCAGAGAGGATGGGGTACATTTGTCGCGTTTTGGTTTGGAGTTATACATCATACAGATCAAGGAGGTTTTAGACAGAGCTTTGAACATTAGACGGTATCCGAAACAGCCTGGACCCTAGTTTGGGGGATCAGAAAAGTCTGAGTGGAGAGACTTTTCTGAGTGGCGTTTTTGCGTGGTAATAGTTGTTAAATTGTTTACAGTTTAAGTTTATTGGTTGGGAAAAGTCGCTACGGGAGCAGGCAGGAAGGGGAAGTAGCATAGGAAAGTTTACTTAGATAGTTATCTTAGGAAGTGGTAAGAGGTTTCAAGTTTAATGGGTCAGCAGGGATGACCGAGTTGGGGGTTTATAAATGGTTGCAAAGGGGGAAACTTTAGGGGTGGGGCTCAGGCAGGAAGAAAATATTTAGTGAGGTTTAGTTTTGTACGGCACAGGCCAAGGATATTTGTTGTAAGGTGCACCTGTCTTCAATAAAACTGCCTTTTTCACACTTAACAAGCCTTGTTTATGGTCTGTGATGCGCCCCTCTTTGGCCCAATGGGTGTCTGAGAGGTTGCCAAGGGTGCTGAGTGAATCCAGCAGGAGGCTTTGTACGACTCACTCGGCTACAGATAGCATAAGCCGGAGTGAATTATCGCTACGAGCATAATGCAATATATCATATACAAACATGGAGTCGCAGCTCTATGGCAACCCAATCGAGTCAGTCAAGTCCACATAAAAAGACATACAAGTTAAAGACTATGCGTCACCTTTAAAGATATCTACACAAATACTGTGGTGATGATGAACATATCAGACTGCAAAAACAATGGCAATTAATTCACCATTCAAGTGGCTGTCCACTGCCTACTCTAGCCAGGATAGCGTTTCTGCTACCGAAACATAACAGAGTGAATCCACCTAAAACCAGGCTTCCTCAATAACATGGAAGCCATTTATTTTGATATTTGTTAGTGATAAGATTTTTACTGAACTTCACACACAAGCTTCTCTAACACAAAGAACGGACAAACACATGCAGAACATCTACAAAACAGGTAGGCAGTAGTGGAGGACACTTTATCATATTCAAATACACTATTAGAAAACGTGTAGCTGCAGTGCAAGCTTCCTTGATATGCACAGAACAGTGTGCACGAGAAGCAAGACTGGAAACTTTTGGCAGTGCATGTGTGATTTGGCACGTGAGGCAGTGTTGTTTGTTTGTAATGTTTGTGTGTTACGGTTTGAAAGTGTGTAGTGAAAGTATGTGAATAGGCATGTAGAGATACGCTGATTTATGTGTGTTTCTGTGTGTGTTTAGTTCAGCTTGTGGGTGTTAGAGTATGGATTTTCATCTGATGTGTGTTGCTGTGTGTGATATAGTGTGTGTTACTGTAACTGTGTGAGTATGAAGTGAGCGATTTGAAACTGTGTGGAACATGACATGTCGGAAGGTCTTCAGTGACAACAACTCAGGATGTAGAACTTCATGGCGTATTGTGGACCCCAGTGAGAGTTTCAAGTTTGGAGGTGGTCTTTGCACATCTCACCCTTACGTTTCTGGCAGCAGTCTTTGTCAATTGACTTGAGCTGCTGGACTGGAGATGCTTGTCTTCTATATACTGCTGACTCTCATTATGGGTTGCATCACCCTTGGCACTACTTCTATTGGTCTGTGTCCAGCAGTCTCTGCTGCTGCTTCTCCCTTTCAGTGCCCACAGCCTCTGTACTTGAACCGGGCAACTGTTACTTGAGTGTTACTTGAGTGATTTGCCATCCCCATCTACTGCCACCGCTTGTAATCCAGCAATAGGCCCAGAAGGACAACGGGTCATCACTGTGGTAACCATGTTAGGTTCAGGCAAGTCAAAGGCAATCAGATTTTCAACAAATTGATCCGACTTACAATACAATCTTTCTGTACGCAAGATCACTCAAACCTGCTGATTCGTAGTTCTGCCAATATTCCTCTACAAAATCCCTGAGACAGTGTGGCCCTCTGCCATTCTTGGCGAAGGGACATTTGCCTTCCATCTGACATTAGCTGGAAAAGAGGGCAGAATTTGTGTTTGCGCGACCATTAGAAACTTTATTAACGATGTGAGGAATGGCACCTTTGTAGCGAGTATAACCAGAAACTCCAGGGGCCACATGTATCAACATTTGTAATATTGATTACCTAATTGCGATTTTCAGCGAATCGCAATTAGGTAATCGCAATTACAAATGTATGAAACTCCAAGAGTTTCATATAGCGATTCGCAAATCGACCTACCTCATTAATATTAATGAGGTAGGTCGCAATTTGTGACCCCCAGGAATCTCTAAAATCACAGGGATGGCGGCTGGGGTCAGCAGACCACCATGTCCGTGACTGCTTTTAAATACAGCAATCTTTTTTTTTTTTTTAAATGCTGCCAGTAATCCCTAAAGGAAAACAGGATACGTTTAGAAAAAAAAAAAAACGTTTTTTTTCATTTTCGAAGTGGACCTTGGGACCACTGCCTGCTCTTAAAAAAGTTTTTGCATACATTCACAAAGGGGAAGGGATCCCTTGGGGACCTCTTCCCATTTTAATGGGTTACATCCTCCTTAGGAGAGGATGTGGTCTAATGGCTAGGGCGAACAATTTCAAAGGAACAGGATGTGGTCTAACAGCTAGGGCGATTGATCTCGAATCTGGGGAACAGGGTTCGAGTCTCAGCAATCATGCTCAACATCCTGTGATTCTGTGCAAATCACTTAATCTCCCCATGCCTAATAATATGAATGTGTGCTTGTGTAATGCAACTGAGCTCATGTAAAGCGTTTTGATACCTTCGAGTCATGTTTGTGCTATATAAAATCTGAGAAAAGAAACAAAAAGTAGGTTGTAAAATGTGAATGTTTTTTGACTGCATTTCGCCCTAAACACGCCCCTTCATAATAGAGAATCGCTAACCCATTTTGCAATTAGGTAATAGATTATCAAATCGCAAAATAGGAAGTTGGTAGATTGTGAAAGCCTTTTTTCCGTTCGCAAACAGCCTGATTCAGCGAATCGGGCTGTTTGCGACCTTAAAAAAGGTACATCCATGGGGTCCCAAGGCTCTCATGTATATACTTCTGGTAAGTATGCTCTTACCATCTTTGATGCAAACTGAAGGAATATATGACTCAAAGGGAATCTGTCAAAAGCAGGGGACATGGCTTTCTCCAGGACTGGTCATAATAGATAAATAATGTGCAAGAACCGGTTTGAACAAATCCAGTAAAAGTAACCGCCTCACAATCTGGTGAAAATTCTGAAAATAGATGAAGTCCGAGACAGAAGACTTTACAGTGAATTTTATCACTGCACAACAAATAAATATCGTTAAAATGAATAGTCTAACTCGATATTTGTACCACTTTAGCTGTATTTTCTATTGCACATCTAACCATTACTGAGTCTGTCTCTTAAAGAGTATTTAGAAAAGGGGGCGTGGCCAAGCCGAATACCAAGATGGCCACGCGGCACTGAAGCCCCACCAGCCGTTTCCAGCTCAATAGCGATATCCCCTCAATATGCAGCATTAACTGACTCCAGCTCGACATCACTGGATCGCTACGCGAGTGGTGCACATGGTGATCCCACCTGATCGCAGTTTGGGGCCTCTGCAACTGGTTTCCCGGCGCTCAGAAGATCAGGGGGTGTGGCGATTGTCGGACACTTTCTTAGGCAGCTTGACTTGAGGTTCAACATGGACAGGGACTGGTGACCAACTGGGACAAACAGCGACTACCGCGGCGAGTGGACCGGGCGCGGGTCCCTTTTTGCGCTCCCCCCTCCACATACGCTCCGATTCAGCTGAGGCGCGGCCATGTTTGGCGGTAACCAGGCTGTTTCACCTGTTCCTGCCTTCTCCCTGAGGTCCCACGGGGCAGGGCCTGCAGATGAGCCTGGGAGGCGACACTCGGTCGCTTGCTGATGTGGTTGTGCGGGGGGGGTAGATCCATCGCTCCCGGTGCCCGGCTGCCCCCGTGCGACACCCCGTCGCTCCGGTCCACTCAGTACGTGAACTGCGGCCGGTGGGCCCAATGCTCTTGCTGCTCCCTACATCACAGGGCCTGAGACTGGCGACACCACAGGATACCAATTCGCAACAAATAGAGACATCTGAACCCTAAGCCTCGGTCTACACGCAACTGCCTGAACCCCCTATATTACCTGCTTCCGGTTCCATGCAGTCCAGTGTACAGGCCTCATCATTGCACAGAGACGCAGTTTAAATCTGGCCATACCCCTACATTTGTGCGTGCTCGTCAGAGTGCTCGCTTTCCTGGGCACCCATTGCTCCTCTTGTCAGGCTACTACGAGGAGCGACTCGCCCTGCACCCCGTCTCCATCCCCCCTACTCCACCCTCTAGTTGAAGGAGCTGGTTTCGTCTCCCATCTTCGATTTGCTCAGTGACCATCTTGCTGCCTCCCTTATCTCGTCTCTGTATAGTGGCTGGAGCGCATCCTCAAGGAGGTGGCGATTAAAAATGAGGACCTTGAGGCACGCAGCAGGCGAAATAACATCCGCATTTTGGGGGTGCCGGAGACCACAACCACAGGCCGTCTTGACCTCTTTGTTGAGACCTTGCTTACCGATATGTTTGGGAAGGAGTCCTTTATCCCTGGCTTTGTGGTGGAACAGGCTCACCACACTCTGGGCCCCTGGCCTAACCCGGGGTGTCCTCTAAGGCCCATCATTGCACGCATCATGAACTTTCGAGACCGTGACACTGCACTGCACCTCGCCAGAGAACATGGAGATACCACATGGCAGGGATCCAAACTAGCTCTCTACCTGGACTTTACAATCATGGTACAGGAAGCCCGTCGTAAGTATAATGGGGTCAAAGCCACCCTCAGAAACTTGGGTTTGAAGTATGGCATGCTTTACCCTGCCAGATTGAGAGTTGATGTTAATGACCGGGCCTGCATTCTCAATACCCCAACCAAGGTGCAGGAATTCTGCCACACATACAAACAAAACAACAACCAGACAGTCGCTGATGGGGCCAGGAATTCCCCTCCATGCAGCGGCTCCAATACAAGTATGGAACTTTTTTCAAGTGCCAGAACTGGTTGAATCTATCGTATTGTTCATTCTTCATTTGTTAGTATGCCTGTATTGGGATAATATCACTCATCAATGAGAAATATTACAAATAGCTGGTCGACTGATGGGGCGTTACAACCCCTCATGGTGTACACCTTGGTTTTGTTCCTAGTGACACAGGTATACCGCTCCAGGGATTTCTCATTGCAATTAAAAGTTGCTAGGTATATCATGTATCGTTGTCTGTTGTGGTTTATGCCTCGCTTTATTCGTGGTGAGGTTGGGTGGGGACAACTTTTCTCATACAGACATTCTTGTTTATTTACTGTTACGCTCACTGTCCGATTTAACATCTATCAGCAATTGAGTGTTTTTGTCCTATATGCCAAGACCATAAGATGGCCCAGCTAGGTAATGTTGAGGGGTCCTCAAGCTTGTCCTTACTGTCCTGGAATGTCAGGGGTCTTAATGACAATCGTAAGAGAAGACATGTTGTTCACTATCTGCTACGCCACAACGTCGACATTGCTTTTTTGCAGGAAACGCGCTTAACCAAATCTGACTCCGCCCGTTTTGCTTCAAGCTGGGGCGCACACAGATATTTTTCAAACTTCAGCAATTATGCTAGCAGCACGGCCATTCTCATTCACAAAGGGGTGCCCTTTAGTCTTCGCTCTGCCATTGAGGATAGCGAGGGTAGATACACCATTGTTGCAGGGTAACTAATGGGTCATAGCATTGCTCTGGTGTGTTTTAAGGCCCCGAACACTGATTCCCCGGAATTCTTTCATTCCCTGCATGCCCAACTCTTAAAGTTGGATCCTGTCCTATTACTGGTGGGGGGGATTTTAATTTGCTCCTTAACCCCACCTTGGATGGCACCGCTAAATCTCCTGACACTAAACCACGCGCACGCCATGCTCTTCTAGATCTTTGTGAACAATTATCGCTACCCTTCCACCACTGAATACACGCATTATGCTGGCCAACATGACACTTGGACTAGGATTAATTATTGGCTTGTTTTCCCTGGCATCTCCTGCTGGTACCACTCAATCACGACTCTCCCGAGAACATATTCCGCCCACTCCCCTGTTGTGCTTATCCTTAGAGTTCCCTGACCAGATGGGTATGAACGACAGTGGCGCTTTCCTAGTTGCGCCCTCAATGATGACCTCTTCTTCTCTGAGGTACGCAAAGCCATTGAATAATACTTGCCATCAATACCGGGTCGGTTGACACTTGGGCAGTCCTGTGGGAGGGTTTTAAAGCACACATTAGGGGTGTCTGCATCGCCAAACATGCTGGGGTACTAAAAGCTCTAAGAACGACACTCTCTTGTTTGGAACGCGACCTGGCAGAAATTGACAGCGTAACAACAAACACTTCTAATCCAGAGGCGGTCAAACGCCGGCTCGCCCTCCTCACTGAATATAGGGAGTCCGCAGATCGCGAGATACTTTTTTTAGGTAAATATCAAACTGCTCGTCGCTATGGCGAGGGTGAGTGGCCAGGCCGGGTGCTAGCCCAGATGCTTTGACCCCCATACAGCAAAGCCCATATCACTAAGTTGAGATCCACCACAGACCAGGGGCTCACAGACACCTCAGAGATTCGTACCGAATTCCTTGAATATTTCACCTCTCTGTATACTTCTAGCATAGGGCGCGATCCCACTGCACAGGAAACATACCTATCCAAGATTGCTTTGGTCTATCTAGAGAAGAATATACAGGAATTCTTGGCGGAGCCGATCTCAGAGGAGGAGGTCACTAGTGCCATCGAGGCCCTTCGAAGCTCCTCTGCCCCTGGGCTGGATGGCTTTACAGGAGATTTTTATAAGTCATATAAGGATGTACTGGCGCCTCAACTGATCGAGTTATATGCAGAGGCCCTCGAGGGGCAAATCTTACCCCCCACCCTTTGTGAGGCTGTCATTGTACTCCCTCCCAAACCTGGCAAAGACCCGACATTATGTGGATCGTACAGACCTTTATCCCTACTAAATTTAGACTATAACATTTTGGCCAAGGTGCTCGCCATGGAATTTATTATTTCCCCAGCTCAAACCGGCTTTGCTCCCCATTGATCTACTTCATTGAATCTCAGGACGCTCTTCTCGATTCTCCACAGGATTTACCCTGAGGTCCCAGCTGCCGCTGTCTTGTTGGACACTGAGAAAGCGTTTGATTCCCTAGAGTGGCCTTTCTTCGTGTCTGTCATGCGTTGCATGGGAATGCCTAAGGGATTTATTGCCACCACTGAATTAGTGTACAGCCGCCCCACAGTGCGACTTCGGCTGAACGGTACGCTTTTCCGACCCTTCTCTCTATCTCGTGGCACTCGGCAAGACTGTCCCCCTGTCGCCCTTATTGTTTATTCTCACTATGGACCCCTTAATCTGACATTTCCAGGAGAAGCACCTGCAGAGGGGCCTCCAATTCAACACTGGTCCCCTCCTGGTCTCGCTCTATGCGGACGACACTATTCTTTATGTAAGGGAGCCTTATGCCAACTTGGAACTACTTATAAGGGAGATAATCAGATTTGAACAACATTCTGGCCTGGGCAATAATTGGCGCAAGTCAGTTATCTTCCCCTTAACCTCAAGCACTATGCAGTGGGAGTGTGAATTCCCCCTTAAATGGTGCACTGACTCCATTAATTATTTGGGCACTCATATACATCTGGACACATCCCAGATCCTCCGCCTCAATTATGGCCAAGCGGTCAGCGCCCTCGAGGCTCAGGTGGAGCGATGACTGCGGTTGCCGTTATCCATCACTGGCAGAGTTGCAGTAATCAAGATGGTAGTTCTCCCCAAATTTTTATATCTTTTTAATAACATCCCCCTCCCGAACAGTTTGTTTTTTACATTACGCTCGCATTTTATCAGATTGGTCCGGGGGGGCAAACAGACTTGCGTGCGTTGGCAAGTACTGACCCTTCCGTATGAGAGAGGGGGGTTTGGGGTGCCCGACCTACAGTTGTACTACCTAGTGGCCCAATGCAGCTACGCCTTTGCTTGGTTCCATCCTGACGCTAGGATCCCATTTCTCCGCCTTAGGGCGAATTTCGTTCTACCTGAGACATTATCTACAGTATTACCCAAGGGTGTACCCAGAGACCCTAATAACATACACACAGTCTCTACCACCAGTAGGGCCTGGGAAAAACTGAGGCGGATCACCGGCACATCTACACTAAATTCATCGGCTTTACCTATCCCCAAATGCTCGCTGGCTGCCTATCACAGGTGAGAGATTGGTGCAGCGCACCTTGGCCAACTTTGATATCACTAAATCTGGAGACTTGTTCTCCGGAGGGCATGTCTTCTCTGTGGCAGACGAAAAGCGCTTTCACAACGTCACCTTCATGGATCGCTTCGTTCTGGGATGTATACGTTTGGCACTACGTGCCTCTCTGCCTGGTTTTCCTATTGAGCTGGACTCGTTCGCTCCACTCTCCATGATCAATGAGAGTAAGGGATGTCAGACGACCAGTGGACCAAATGTTGCGCAGTAACGAAAGAAGTCTCTATAAACAGCCAACATAAACTACTTCATTTTAAATGCCTGCTTAGAATGTACATCACCCCCGCCAGATCTCACAGGCTTGATCCGTCCAGACCTCATAACTGTCGTAAGTGTGATGCTCAACACGCTGATTTTGCCAATCTCACGTGGACTTGTCCAAAACTACATTCATATTGGGAGGCGGTGCACAAAACACTAGGAGACCTAATTGAACTGACCCTCATCCCCACACCTGAAGTGGCATTATTAGGTTATGTGATAAACTTCCCCAAAGGGGTTCGGAAATTTGTCTCCCTCAGTTTGCTGCTGGCCCAAAGGGAAATCGCTATTCATTGGGACTGCAAGACAGTTCCCACATTACAAAGTTGGCTGAATAGTCTAGCATTCTGTAACACTAACAGTGAAATCTATTTCAGTGCACTGCCTCGCTCCTCCCATCCCAAAGATATTTGGGGGCCATTCAGGACTTATGTGGAGACTCAACACCGAGCTACTGGCTCTCAGCTAGAAAAAGGCATAGTCCCAGCTGGGGTGTGGTAACCAGCTTGTTGATCACAATTGCATGTTTACTAATGTTCCTCTGTATGTTGCAGAGGTTGTTCTTGGATCCCATGTCTGTGCTTGAAGATGGTTTATTTACTTTTTTTGCTGCAGGAGGGCCAGATGATGGGCTGATGGAGGTGGACGTTTTCCTTTTGGGGAGTTGGGCGGGTCTCCGGGACTGTATTCTCATAAATTCAATTGGTTCCTTCTTTCCCTCCTGTTTATTGACATATTGACTTCTGTATGGTCAAACTTTTTTCATTGTTCAATGATTATGGCAATGACAGTGAGCTCTTGTGTTTGTACTGATACAATGTACTAAAATGATAAATAAAGCTTAATAAAAAAAAAGTGTTTAGAAAAGAAATGTTCATGATATTTTTGATAAGAAGTTTATTAGTGTCTTAGGCCACAGATTTGTCACAAATATTCAAACTGATATACGCTAATCTGTTTGACTCCTATAATCTGTACCGAACAGTACACTTTTATCACTGGGGATGTTTTAAAGACATGTCAGTATCGCCTTACTTAATAAGCACTCTTGCTCAGGATTTCAAATTCTTTACAGGAGTCCGGTATTATGATTTTCCTTTCTTATCAATAATAGAGAAGGAATATGCTACTTAACAGTATACATCTGTTCTTGGCATGTAGAGCTGCAGATCTACACACTTTTGCATAGATCGCCATCTGGTGTTGGGCCCGGATGTTTGCAGTTTGTTTTTCCTCTTGGAAAGTCTTTAGAAGTCACGAGGTCGGTGACTCCTCCCTTGGTTCGTATTGCGCATGGGCTTCGGCTCCATCCTCAGATTGTTTTTCGCCAACAGGGAAAGATGGAGCGTAGTAATAACAGTGAAGAAACCCATGTGTGTTGTATCTAAATAAGATAGACTGGAACAGATACAGGTAGCCGGGGAGGCGGGTGGGCGTGTGTAGATCTGCAGCTCTACATGCCAAGAACAGACGCATACTGGTAAGTAGCATATTCCGTTCGAGGCATATGAGCTGCAGATTACACACTTTTGCATAGACTATATAGCAGTTCCCAACCTTAGCGGCGACCACCGGTATCTGCTGCAGTGGTTTGAAATAGTGTTTTTAGTACAGCCTGGCCCACAATAGCTTGTTGCTTGGTTTGCACATCTACACAGTAATGTTTAGTGAAAGTGTGCGGTGTTGATCATGTAGCTGCCTTGCAGATATCATCTAATGGGATGTTCCCTAGAAAAGCCAAAGAAGCCCCTATCTTTCTGGTAGAGTGGGCTTTAGGGGGAACAGATAGCGTGTGTTTTGCTTTGTGGTAGCAAATCTGTATGCATTTTACAATCCACCTAGCTATCCCTGATTTAGAGATGGGGTTGCCTTTATGAGGTGGAGAGAAAGAGACAAACAATTGCTTTGTCTTCCTGAAAGGTTGTGTTCTCTGGATATAGTAAAGCAAGGCCCTTTTAACATCCAGTGTGTGTAGAGCCCTTTCTGCAACAGTTTGAGGTTGCGAGAAAAAAAACGGTAATTCTACCGATTGGTTTAGATGAAAGGGTGAGATGACTCTGGGTAGGAATTTTGGGTTGGTACGTAGGACAACCTGGTTCGTGTGCATTTGGAGAAAAGGTTGTTGTATAGTAAGTGCTTGTATTTCACTGACCCTCCTAAGGGAAGTGATGGCTACGAGGAAAGCTGTTTTCCATGTGAGGAATTGCAGTTCGCATTTATGCAAGGGTTCAAAAGGCGGTCCCATTAGCCTTGTGAGCACTATATTTAAGTACCACACAGGTGAGGGTGGCACTCTGGGGGGAATTATTCGTTTTAGGCCTTCCATGAAGGCCTTAATGGCAGGCTCTCTGAAAAGTGATAGGTGCTGTCTGTTTTGTAAGTAAGCGGCAATTGCTGCGAGGTGTAGCCGAATGGATGTATATGCTAGGTTACATCTTTGTAGGTGTAGTAAGTAGCATATGATGTGCTGTATGGATGCGTCTAGAGGGTTGATTGTGTTGTTATGGCAATAAAAAACAAATATTTTCCACTTGGCAGGGTAGCAGGCTATACTGGTAGGACGCCTAGCTTCTCTGATAACATTCATACAGTCGGGGGGAAGGTTAAGGTATCCAAATTCTAGGATTTCAGGAGCCAGATCGCAAGGTTGAGCTGAGCTGGGTCCGGGTGTCTGATCTCTCCATGGTTCTGGGTTAGGAGGCATGGTGAGAGGTGTAATTTTTGGTGTGGCACTACTGAGAGTTCCAGCAGCGTGGTGTACCATGGTTGTCTGGCCCATGTTGGAGCTACTAGAATGAGTGTGAGGGAGTGCTGTTGTAGCTTTCGCACCACTAATGGAATTAGTGGGAGAGGTGGAAAGGTGTATGCAAATTTGCCTGACCAGTTCATCCATATCGCATTGCCTTTGGACAATGGGTGTGAGTATCTGGCGGCGAAGCTTGGGCATTTTTTGTTTTCGTGGGTGGCGAAGAGGTCTATCTGTGGATGTCCCCACATCTGAAAGAACGGGTGAAGAACCTGCGGGTGAAGTTCCCACTCGTGGATCTGCTGCGTCTGTCTGCTGAGCAGATCTGCCATGGTGTTTTGGACTCCTGGGACATGCTGGGCTAGGAGAAAGATTTTGTGTGGAATTGCCCATCTCCATATGCTCTGTGCTAGTTGAGAGAGCTGTTGAGAGTGTGTGCCGCCTTGTTTTTGGATTTAGTACATGGTGGTCATGTTGTCTGTGCGGATAAGGACTGCCTTGCCTAAAATCTGTGTGTGAAAGGATTTTAGGGCTAGAAAGATTGCCAGTAACTCCAGATGATTGATGTGGAGTAACTTTTGTTGCGGCGTCCATGTGCCCTGCACTGTGAGGTGTATTAGATGAGCTCCCCAGCCAGAGAGCGATGCGTCTGTTGTCAGGATTATTTGTGGTACCGGGTCCAGGAACGGTCGACCTCTGGAAAGATTTGTGGTGTTCCACCACTGCAGAGAGCGATGGGTGCAACCGTCGACCAACACCAGATCTGTCAGTTGCCCCTGGGCCTGGTTCCATTGGCGGGCTAAGCACTCTTGGAGTGCACGCATCTGGAGTCTTGCATGAGGCACTATAAAAATGCAAGAGGCCATCATCCCCATCAGTTGCATAAACACTCTTGCTGGGAGGGAGTGTTGAAGTATGAATTTTTGACGCAAAGCCTGAATGCTCGCAATCCTGGCCAGATAGGGGTAGGCTATGGCTTTTGAGGTGTCTATGGTGGCACCGAGGTATTGCTTTATGTGGGATGGTGTTAGCTGGGACTTTTGGTGGTTCACGGTGAAGCCTATTTGATGAAGTAGTTGGATTGTAGTGGCGGTGTGGTGTACACATTGGTTGTAGGACTCTGCTTTTATCAGCCAGTCGTCCAGATACGGGAAGACGTGAATTTGCTGTCTTCTGAGATGTGCCGCCACTACCGCTAGGCACTTGGTGAATACCCGTGGTGCTGTTGTGACCCCGAATGGGAGCACTTTGAACTGGTAGTGTTGCCCGTCCACTACGAATCTGAGGTACTTTCTGTGGGCATGGTGGACCAGAATGTGGAAGTATGCGTCTTTCAAGTCCAGTGTGGTGAGAAAGTCGTTCTGGGAGAGGAGCGGAAGTACCTGCTGAAGTGTTACCATGTGAAAATGGTCCGAATGTATGTATGTGTTTAGAGGCCGGAGATCTAAGATAGGTCGTAGAGTCTCGTCTCTTTTTGGTATCAGAAAATATAGGGAGTAGACCCCTAGATTTTGCTGATCGTGGGGGACCTGTTCTATTGCGTGTTTTTGTAGGAGGGAGATTACCTCCTGTTTTAGTAACGTGGAGTGTTCTTGTGACATTGGGCGTTGCTTTTGGTGGAATGTTGGGGGGGGGAGGTAGATGTGAGTTCTAGGCAGTACCCTGAATGAATAATTTGGGTCACCCACTTGTCTGATGTGATGGACTCCCAGACGTGAAGGAAATTTTGTAGTCTGCCCCCGACCGGAGTGGGATGGTCTGGGGGGAGCAGGGGAAAGTCATTGGGTAGGCGGTGTGGCAGAGCGGGCGGTATTTGTTTTGCCTCTGCCTTTATTGTTATTGCCTCTATAACCGCCTCTTTGATAACCTTTTGTGAAGGTGGACTGAGGAGGGGATTTGTAGGACGTGGATGCGCTATCTGAGGAGTAGCCTCTGCCCGTGCCCCGAAAGGAAGAGCGGCGAAAGGAGCGACTAGGAGGGTGTGACTGTAGGGCTCCCATAGATTTCGCCGTATCTGTCTTTTTTAATCTTCTCGAGGGCCTCATCTATCTTTGGACCGAATAAATGTTCCTGATCGAATGGATGGTTTAATATGGAGGCTTGTACCTCAGGTTTAAAGCCTGAAACTCTGAGCCAAGCGTGTAGATGGAGTAGGACACTGGTGTTAATGGCCCTGGAGGCTGTGTCTGCTGCGTCTAAGGCACAGCGTATAGAGGTATTAGTTATGGTCTTACCCTCTTGAATTAGTTCATTGGCCCTATTTTTATATTTTTCTGGAAGATGGTGCATGATAGTTTCTAGCTCATCATAATGCGCTCTGTCGTATCTGGCCAATAGCGCTTGAGTGTTGGCGATACGCCATATATTGGCTGCCTGTGATGCAGTGAGTTTTCCTGACGCGTCCAGGAGCTTTGATTCTTTGTCAGGTGGTGGTGCTTTGCCTGACACCTGGGAATTTGATCTCTTTCGTGCGGTGGATACCACTAGGGAATCCAGTGGCGCTGGCCCTTTGATGTAGGCAGGATCTGTGGGGGCAGCTTTATACTTTTTTTCTATGCGTGGGTTTAGGACCCTAGCCCTGACTGGGTCTTTAAAAACCTCTGGCGCATGTTTTATTACCCCTTTGAGCATAGGTAGTATAGCAGTAGACCTATGTGCAGTATCAAAGGTATCTAGGAGGAAATCTTCCTCTACTGGGTCAGTGTGTAGCTCTACCCCGTGATAATGTGCCGCCCTTTTGAAGTAGGTGGTGAAAACCAAGTGAGCCTTCTGGTGGAGATGGCCTGGATGGATAGAGGTCATCGTGTGGGACATCTGGAATGTCTGGATTATTATAATCATCCCAGGGGTCTGGGGATCCTGTAGGGATGGGGTCTTGTGGCACATCTGCTGGGTCGTAGTATGGGTCCCCCTGATCATCATGGTCTGGAGACGGGGTCGGAGAGCGGTGAGGCAGGGGGTGGAGAAGGTGGAGGGGGTGGAGGTGGAGAGGGTGGAGGAGGAGGAGGTGGGGAAGGCACTCTGAAAGGGGAAGTAGCACAGTCCTTCCTCTTTGGAGGCGGAGGTGGAGCTGGTTTGTCCAAATGTCTCTTTTTAGAAGACAGTGCCAAATGTCCAGTTTTTGGATCCTTGGTAAGTGTCTTTTGCAAAGGATCCGGTGTAAAAAGTTCTTGCGACACTGGTTGTTCGGTCGGCGCCGATGTTTTCGGGGCCGACGGCTTCCTAGGCTTGTCTGTGCCGTGCTTTTTGGGAACCTCCGACTTTTTGTTCGGTGCCGAGACAGGCTTCGGCGCGGGAGTGTCGGTGCCGAGGGCCTTATGATGTTTGGTCGGCACCAAGAGACTGGGTTTGGACACCGAGGGCTTTGGTGTGGAGCTCGGTGTCGAGGTAGAGGCCGATCTTTTCTTCGGTGCCGAAGGGTGTTTTTCGGCACCGCTGGCAGGCTGGCTAGAGCCCGAGCCGCCGGAAGGCTTACTTGGCTTCGTCACCGGGCCCAAAGGTGGGGTGTTCGAAGCAGTGTCTTTGGTTTTGCCTAGGCCCAAAGGCGTGACCGAAGCCCTTTTGGGTGTCGGCGCGGGTGTGGGAGGGGGTATTTTACTCACAACCCTCTGCGCCGGGGTGATGTCCTCCACATCTGAGTCGTCAGCTTCGGAAGCACTGACGAGGTCCTCTTCGGTGTGCTGGTGTCCCGGAGTTTCGACGTTGTCCCCGAAGATGTCGACTGGAACGGAGGTCGAGGAGTGCGCCATTTTTCGTCTGGCCCTTCGATCTCGAATAGTCTTTTTGGATCTAAAAGACTTGCAGGCGGGACAGTCTCGAGCCTCGTGTTCAGGGGAGAGGCAGAGGTTGCACACCTCATGAAGATCGGTGTGGGGGAATTTGGACCCACATCGAGGGCACTTCTTGAATGGAGTTCTTTCCATCAGCCGGGACCGGAGCCTGGATAGGCCCGAAGGCCGCCGTCGATGACTGGAATCGAAGGTGCGTCGAAGAAGAAGGTGATTGAGGAGATCAGTATCTAAACAATACCGCGGAGAGCGAGGATTCGATCGTCGAACTGGAATGTTCGGAACCGGAGCACGAAGTATTACATCCGAGCCCGATGGCGGAAAAAAACAATCTGAGGATGGAGCCGAAGCCCATGCGCAACACGAACCAAGTGAGGAGTCACCGACCTCGTGACTTCCAAAGACTTTCCAAGAGGAAAAACAAACTGCAAACATCCGGGCCCAACACCAGATGGCGATCTATGCAAAAGTGTGTAATCTGCAGCTCATATGCCTCGAACACTTATTTTACAAAAGCAATTGCAACTTTAAATGAAAATAAGCATATTTGTTTTAAAAGGTAATTCAATAATTGTTACTGTTTACTTACATACTTTTTAGCCTCAACATGTTTCTTAAAAGGCGAATGCATCTATCCTATCTGAGTTAGTCTTTTCTTTTCCTTATGTATTAAACTAATAGACTATCATTAGCCTTGATAGCTTTTTCAGCAGTGTAGTAAACTGCTTGATTGGTCATAACAATGAGGAGATGGTTTGAAAAGCCGCTTTAAGATGGTAGTAGCAGTGTATAACAAGAAAACAAGAGGCAATATGATCACAAACAAACAAGTCAAAAAAACGGTATCAATCCATAGTTCCAAGTCTGAACCAGAAATTGTTTTATTCCAAATTCTTCTACAGCCAATGCGTTTCGCCCTACAGAATCACAAGAAATATCTGTTACAATTCTTCAGTTCTTCTTCTGGTTTTCAAAGATCATTCACGCGCTGTAAAAAACATGATGCAGCAGTAATGTTATGAATATATACAATTCTGTTAAGTGTTCGGTAGAGAAGGACCAGCCATGGTACAAAGGTTTCATTTAATGCCTAGTTCGTGTTAAAGCGCATCCAGGGTCTAATCCCTCGCAACTAATCCGTGCTGGGGTGGTTGTCATTTTGATTTGCTGGCACAATATTTATTAAAGAAGGGGTGTAGTAGTGGTCTGGAGACAGGAAATTGATTTCTGAAGAATAACAAGATGGCTATTTCTATTCTATTGAGGTTTTTTCTGAGTTCTTGTCTGGAAGCTCTCTGTTCAGGTTAAAGAGAAATTAAGCATTAAGGGGTCTATTAGGATGGCGGGCGGACCTGAGTCCACCCGCCATCCTAGCGGGTACGGGACCGCCTGCCTGCCATGCGGAGGTCCCGCACCCCTGAACATGATGGGACCGCCACAGCGGCGGTCGCATCTGCCATTTTAACATTGCAGAGGGTGCTGCTGGCTACAGCACCCGCCGCAATGGTGTAATGCCATGTTATGCATTTCCAAGAACAACGTGGCAGGCACCGCGCGGTGCCTGCCACCTTGTGCATGGACATGTAGGGGGGTACCATAGGTACCCCCCAAGTGTACTCCCCCACCCCACTGGGGGCCCACAACGGGCCCCCAAAGCAAATCCCCGTCAGCCTTTCCATGGCGGCAACACCGCCATGGAAAGGCCTTACATTTTCTACATCCTAATATGGATGGTGGTGCCTGCTGGGCACCGCCACCATATTGGAGCCCCAGCTCCGCCTGGCTGGCAATCGTAACGATTGCTGACCGGCAGAAAAGCGGCAGACGTACTTTCCGTCCACCGCGAAACCCACCTCCATCTTAATATGGCAGTGGGTAATTCATGTCACGATGGCGTGACGGTCGCCACCGCGGTGGCGATCATTACGCCATCGTAATCAGCCCCCAAGTTTGCAATGGAGTGGGTGCCTATTTTATAGATTCATTTCCAACAAATGTAGAACCTAACACACAAAATATTGTTTTTTTTAACGCTTCTGCTATCAACGTGTGTTTAAGTGGTTTGACTGACAACAGAATGTAATACATTAGTGATGAAGGGTCCCAGATAAGGGGTGCATGTCATTATCATCAGGCATAGTTAAAGATTAAAAGGTAAAGCACGGTCTAAGGAAATACTAGAGCTCCAATAATGATCTTAAACCACATTAAATGTAGAGACGATTAAGAAATTTAAAGCCTTTGACTGTGGTTTAGGCTGACTGTTTACCCAAAGTAATAGAAAAGCCATTGTACTGTCAAACTGAAACGCCCATACTAACTTTGTTCCTCTCAAAGATTCTAAATGTAATTCCATGTTACTTTGGCATGATATAACAGTATGTAGCATAAGCTTTTACATTTATGGAAGAAGCCAATTATTGCCTGTGGGAATGTTTGCTTAAAAACACAAGGTTAGTATGAGGGCTGTAAGAAATTGGGTTACAAGTTGAGGCAGATGAAACCCTATTCATGCAGCAACCACAAACCTTGCCAGAGTGAAGTCACAAGCAAACCCCAAATTACCCACTGCTCAACCCTCGGGTTAATTGGCACAGACCAGTGAGGCTTAACTAGGAGGCAATGTGTAAAGTATTTATGCAGCACCTCAAACACTAATAAAGTGAAAATACAACAACAGGAAAATCCCACACCAAATTAGAAAAATACAGTAGGTTTTAATAAATAAAACAAGGGCAAAATGAATAAAATCTAATCAGTAGAACCGCAGATATGCAATTTGAAAGATTTCAGTGAATACAGGGCCAGATGCATCAACAATCCAATTTGCGATTTCCTAATTGTGAATTCTTGCGATTCGCAATCAGAAAATCACAAAATGTAATGCATGAAAGTGTGTTTAACACTTTCTGCGATTCCTATGGGATAGCAAATGACCTACCTCCATGAATATTAACGAAGTAGGTTGCAATTTGCAACCCCGTAGGAATCGCAAAAATCACGGGAATGGTGGCCTGCTGGGCTCAGCAGACCACCATGTCCGTGATTGCTTTTGAATAAAGCAATCCTTATTTTTGTAAAGCAGCCCATTTTCCTTAAAGGAAAACGGGATGCTTTACAAAAGAGAAAAAGAAAAAATGTCCTTTCATTTTCTAAGAGCAGGCAGTGGTCAGTGGGACCACTGACTGCTCAAAGAAAATGCATTTTACAGACATTCACAGAGGGGGAGGGGTCCCTTGGGGACCCCTTCCCATTTGCGAATTGGTTACCACCTACTTGAAGTAGGTGGTAGAATGCAACGGTTTTGAGACTGCATTTCGGTCGCAAAACATTCATGCATATCGATGCGATTCGATATTAGGAAGAGACGCCCTAAACACGCCCTTTCGTAATAGCCCATTGCAAACCCATTTTGCGATTCGGTAACAGGTTACAGAATCACAAAATAGTGTTTGCTGCATCAGAAAGGAATTTTTTGCGAATCGGCCGTTTGCGAAGGCAAAAAATGCTTGATGCATATAGCCCATAGTGTCACAAAGCATCAACTGTGGGTATTTAGTCACACCGGACAGGACTAAGTCACAATTCTAGCTGACCGTGATGGAGCCCGGGTGGACTCAGGGACCCAGTTAGGTCTGCTGAACAAGAGTACCTTAAATCCTGGTTGCGGAGCATTAGTGGACCCCGCATCGATGATGAGTCACGCAGTGGAGGCGATGTGAGGTCTGGGTCAGAATTGTGCTGTGCACCGTTGGTTACGGGGAACAGCGAGGCTGCAACGCAAGGTGCTGCATCATAATCGAGGAGGCTGTTAATGAGGGGGCTTTCGATGCAAAGTCGTGCATAGAGTATGTATCGCGTACTGGCTGGTTCCATAGAAGCTGCCGAGCTAGCGATACGGAGTCCTGTGTCGTTGTCAAGGCTGCCATCAACGAGGGGCTTACGATGCAAGGCGTAGTGTCATGCAACCAATGAGGCTGTGGGCGCGATGCGAAGTCCTGGCGACAGGAAAGTCCATGCAGCAGAGGTGATGCTTATGTTCTATTTGGGGTTGCGCCATGCAGCAGAGGAGATGCATCAGTTCTGCTGAGCCAGCAGGTGGGCTGGCAGAGCACATTTAGGCCCAGTTCCAAGGGTCCTGGACTTGGGTGGCACCACTTGGCAGAGTACGACTAAACAGTTGCAGATTCCAGGTGCTGGTTACAAGAGACTAGCCCGAGGAGTCTCTCTGGTGGTCCTGGATACAGTTTGCAGGGCCAGTCCTTCTCACTCAGGTAAGGGGGCAGCAGGGTAGCAGATCAGCACAGCAGGGCAGAAGTCCAGCAGAGTGGCAGTGCTTTCAGCAGCACAGCAGTCCGTCTTCCTTCCAGAGTCCTCCACAGGTCCAGAAGTGTACTGAAGAGTTAGGTCTAAGGGTTCAATATTTATAACTTGTGCCTACTTTGAGGTGGAGGAAGCTTCTAGAGGTCTACACCCCCTGAGATGTCAGGCATCTCCTTCGCACCTGTCCTAGCCCCAGCCATGGTCAAACTCTTTGTGATCATGCTTAGGTAGAACCTTTGTGGTGTGCAAGTGTGCTAGGTGAAAGCTCCTCCCTCTCACAAACTCAGAGTGACCCATCCTGCTAACACCTAGCTTCCTAGTGGCCCTTTGTACAATACACAAAGGCCAACTGCCAGCTACACCTAGTCATGTGAACCAGGAACAGCCTGCAAGCCACAAATGGTTAGGACAAGAAAATGCCAACTTACTAAAAGTGACATTTTCAGAATTGTGACTGAAAATCCAACTTTACCATTAAAGGGGGCTTTTAATTACAATTCTTTAGACACTAAACTCAACCTGTCTACCTGCTCCAAATTGAAGTTATCACTTAATAAATATAATAAGGTAACTAGAATATTATCATGGGAGAGGTAGGCCTTGCAGTAGTGAAAAACTAAGGTTTTTCGTTACCAGTTCATGTAAAACTTAAAAGTACAGGTCCTACCTTTCAAATATACTGCACCCTGCCCTCTGGGCTGTCTTGGGCTTACCCTAGGGGTGACCAGATTTTTTAAACACATTGATCCTCTGGCTCATTGTTGATGCTGTGTCTGCCATGTCGCTGATGTTTGGTGGCAATATTTGATTGTCTTGATGGTTTGCTCTTGATTGGAGCAGTCATCAAGGGTGATTCCTAGGACCTCGGCCACTGCAATGGGGTCCGAAAACTGAAGCTGTTTATAGTTCATTTTAACAGCAATGTTGAAAGGAAATAGCAAGTAATATCCGATCTTATTTTGTTTTAAACAGTCTGTGATTGGTCTTTGGTGTTGGTCGTGGAGTAATGTGGCTGCTGCAATAGAGGGAGCAGTGATAGCCATCTTGTACAACTTAGTCTAGGACCCTTGCTGCTTTAAGCCACTTCTCCTGTCATTGATAGCTTTAAATGTTCGCTAAGATATCACAAGGACTGCTTAGGACTTCAGTGCATTTCTGCCCCACCCGATGAACTCAGTCTAGCTTGATTTGGTGTAGTGTTTATCCCGACATCTTGGAGAAAAGGGTTCTCACAAAATTCCCAAGGTCTGTTCCCTCTGCCCCTTCCCTTAGACCACTTGTGTGTAGAATGTCTCTTATTAAGAGGTTTTCAAGGTCCTCCGCTTTCCTAATCATGGATTCATTTATCCATGAGGATGGTGATTTCTCCTTTAACACCTCTATATGGCCTCCCACTTCCAACATCCTGGTGCCTACAGAGTTCATGTTATCCCTCAGCATCACATTTTTCCCCACAATATCTGATCTTAAAGTCCTCAATTCTCTAGCGATGTCAGCTTTTATTTCTTCCCTGAGCTACAATTTGAACATCTGGGGACTCTCCAGGAGATTTGCTTTTGTTAGTGCAATAGTTATGGGTTTGCCCACGAGATGACTGTCTTGATTTGGGTGAGCGTCCTCTGTATGACCTGTCCTATTTGATTTTAAGAAACCAGTTACCTTATTCTGAGTCTGTTTTTTGGTGGCATGAGCCAAGATCATGAGTCTAGAGATTTGTGTTGATCAGATAGGTCTCCCCGCTGTCAGTTGCAGGGACTGCAGAGCCCACCTTACCTTACTTCTGAGAATTAAGGTCAAGCAACAATGATTGTAAAAATTATTCCACTAGGGGTTCTAGTGCACCATTCTCAGTGCCTCAACCAGAACCAGAAGGTGGATATCATTCTGTCTGGATCCGTCCTGAAACTAATTTAACTAGGCAAGGATTTTCTCACATGACCCTTTGTATCACAAGTGTTTACCCTTGCAGCATACTTTGGATATCTGACATCATCGCTACTTTTGACGCAAGCTCTTGCCTTTTTCCAGATGTAATCATGAATAGTTTGTCAATGTTTTTACCCAGTTATACACCACCTTCAGAATTAATTTCCTACTAGATGGGCCTACTCATTTCTCTCCTACCCCGGCTAGTTACACCTCATTCTTCACCATATATCCCAGTTGCTCTTGCAATATTGTTACTGGGTTGTACAGTTTTCTTTCTATAATGTCTCATAGGGATCATTCCAAGAAGCCACAGTGTAGCTTGTACAGCCCCCATGTGACAACACACAATGGCTTTCTGGTGTTGTAATAGCGAGAGCTCTGTATTTTTGGTCACCTTGCCAACAAATGACACCATACAAGCGTACATTTGTGAGATGCCCATGAGCCTAGACAGCCTACTGTTCCCACCACAGGCCTGCCAGTTCTACAGCAAATAGAACAAGCATTTGCAATGCATTAGGTCTCGCATTTACGCGAGTTTGAGCTATTGACATTGCAAATAACACTGCCTATTGGCATTGTCATTTACAATGCCAATAGCTTTAACTCGTGTAACTGCGAGACCTATTGCATTGCAAATGCTTGTTTTCTGTGTTGTATAGCGCGACCCGAAGGTATTGGACCACATTACATGAGCACCAGTTCCTTTACACAAGGACACACACATTCATTGCTTTGGTAGGCACGGGAGATTAAGTGATTTGCCCAGAATCACTGGATGTTGAGCGGACACCGATATTAAAGTTTTTATCACTGCAGGCTGTCATAAATGAAGTGTGCAGTCTTCTATAACCTGACAAAGTTTCCCTATTCTTTACAACAATCATCGTACAGTGGAGTATTTGTTCTCACACTGCAGCGCCATGTTTGTCCATGACTTGACTAAGAAGATTAATCGCGTAGATGAAGGCCGGCTCTCAGCCACTCTTGAAACACCCCCCAGGGCGCGCGCCATTGTTCCGCTTGTCATCGGTTCCGCCTTTGAGTGGGAGGCGCTGGACGTATCCTCAAGTGTTCTTGTTCAGGTGTCGTGTTGACAGACCAGTGTGTGCCAGGCTCGGATGGAGTACTTCCTAAGCGTCACATGTGCACAGAGCAAGCCGTACTGCGTATGAAACAACCTCTGAATTGTGAAACACACCTGCATAGTCTGTTTGTGCATTAGGTGACGGTCTTAAAATACAGTGGCTTTGAGCATCTCCTAGGTATGAACGGACTCGACTTGTTTGAAGCCAACAGTGAGCAGCACAGCACCGTTCTAACTATAAATAGGCATTGACAAAGCCAGCAGGCTTGGCTTTCACGTGGCAATGCGTGTAAATCGAGGCATTCACTCATTAAACAGGTTTTGTTTGGTAGTAGCCAGTGCTGTATAGAACATGCGATCGCGAAAGCGATCGCTTTGTTGTATGAGAGCAAGAGAAATAAAACCAAAAATAACTGCAGCGCACATGAGCATGCAGGAAGCAAGCGATGACTGGGTAATCACTCATTGTTCTGACAAAAAATATGCTAGCTTCAGGAGTCCTCAGCGGTTGTAGGATTAAGTGGAAGAATCGTGTCCCCAGTCACCACCTCACCTTGCCGGGAGGACACGTTTCGGTCGTTGCCCGCCTTGAGCACCACCTGCGGGTAGCTTTGCTCCAGCACGAAGAGCTCGTCCTTGCCGCTCTTGCTGGACTTGAGCGTGCCGCTGGGGCCCGAGGGCGCCAGGTAGCGGCCCTCGCAGTAGCGACAGGCCACCTTGCCGGCGCGGAACTCCAGCGTGTAGCCGGTGGCGCGGTCGGGGGCGTCGCGCAGGCCGCCGTCGTGCGCCAGCAGGCGGTGGTCGGCCGTCTGCACGCTGTAGCGCTGCTCCTGGAAGAGCAGGGTGATGAGCGCGTCCACGCCCCAGGGCACGGCGTGCGCGGCGCTCAGGTGTGCGTAGCGCTTGCGGCTCAGGCTGTAGAGGTTGACCTGCGGGTGCATGGCCAGGTGCACGCTCCAGCGCTCGCCCGTGCCCATGGTCTGTGCGAAGCAGCTGATGCGGTCCTCGCTGCCGCCCAGGTAGCGCCTCGGACTGCAGCGACCAGCGGCCGTCGTCGTGCGCCACGATGGCGAAGCGGCACTCGGGGGCCGGCTCCTCGGCGGCCAGGTAGCGGCCCAGGTGGCTGCGCATGAAGAGGGACGTTGAATCCTCGGGCCCCTGCTCCAGCGTCCAGATCTGCTTCTTCTTCATGCTGGTGGCTGAAGCATTGATCTTGAAGCCGAAGGTCTCCGCCGTCAGGTACTTGTTGCCGCAGTTGATGAGACCGAACTGGATCTGCACCGAGTCGTTGGTGGTCATGGTGAGGGGGCTGCTGGGCGCGCTGCTGCTGCTGCAAAATGGGGGAGCGAGGTGTGTGTGAATGTTAGGATGTACGTGCACCCTCGTGGATGTCCTGTTTCTATTGTGTGCACCCTCTCCACCGAGCAAACCCCTTCTGCTGCTGCCTGCAGATGAACCAGCAGCCCCGCTCTGCACCCTGACAATGCCTGCTTAACACAAGCATTGGCAAAGCCAATAGGTCTCGCCTTTGAGACTATTGGCTCATCCATTGCATTTGAATCATGCTCTATATTGCAGACTTTGCCAATGATAGGTCTGGCAAAGTCCGCAATGCCCAGGCTATAGAGCATGATTCAAAGGCAATGGATGAGACAATAGTCTCAAAGGCGAGACCTATTGGCTTTGCCAATGCTTTTTGTACAGGGGGGGCGGCGGCGGTGGCGAGGTGTGTGCGTGCGGGCGCGTTAGGCAGCAGCGGATGCGGTGAGGGGGTCGGCAGCGGCGGGGTGTGTGTGTGTGTGTGTGCGCGCGTGTGTCTGTGCGTCTGCGCAAGCGCGTCCACAGTCCCCGACCCCAATCGCTGCGCGTGCCCCGGTCTGTCTCCCTTGAGAGGCATCTTGGCGACAATAGGTCTCGAGAGCGAGACCTAAAAACAGACATTAACAATAGGCAGCAGAGTCAACCGCCTAATTTGAGGGGGCACCAAAACGGAAGCTTGGGAATTTAAGGAATTTCCAGGGGCACTCTTAAAATACAAGTCAGCCTGCATTAAACACTTGATTTCCACTTACCACTTTTACAAGCATTAAAAGGAGCCATAGTTCATCCTGCAGCAGCTGTCACTACCATCACCCCATCCTGGAAGAACACGGTTGTTAATGAAATCCAGTTAAATGGCTACAGGTAGGTTATACAGTGTAACTGAACTGAGATTTGTTTAGCAAACCTCAAAAGGTATTGAAGTTGTGTCTACTCTAGTACAATTTGTGCAAAGATAGAGCACTAAATACTCTACATCAAGATGTAAAGTTTAGTTAGAGAACCAGATTGACGAAGATTGGTGTTTTGTAAGAATTTAGCTTATTGCCCGACTATAGACCTTATCCTTCCACTATTAACTCAAGTATTGGGATACGAACGGCTGCATTACAAGCTGGAGTATAGCCCGATTTCTTCCTAAAACTCTACTGCTGGGATTTTGATGGACGGTGTGTATGTACTAATCTCAAAATCCTTCTAAAAAACTAAAATGACTATTGTGAGTAATCTGGTTACTGGATAAATTGGTTGAAATCACCCCTGTACCCATTGACAGACTGGGACCCCGGGTCTAATTTTAGCTGCTGCTATAGATATGCAGAATTGGCTTTCAGTGTTTTGTAAATTACTAGGAAGGCAGAGGAACCAGGAATGACTGGTAAACTAGAGCGATTCAGGTTTAATGTATCATATTGGTGAAAACGCCCATGTTTGTCACTTGTAAGGGCTGTGCAATACAAAATGATGTCCTTGCTTACATTTTTACACATACAACAAATATTCCCTTATTGGTGCCACAAACCTTCTTATTACAAGTGGACGAGATACTCTGGGATATAAAGACCCCATGAACATCGCAGATGTAACCATACAATGGAGTGTTCAATTGGGATAGAGCTCTCCCAGACATATGTTAATAGTTCTGGGCCACCCCTAACTATTGAAATTAAATGTCTGTTTTTTCATTCCTCAGGACGCACATGTTCTGAGACTTGACTGACATGTAATGGGGTCTAGAGTGTATCTGGCAACGTCATATGGAGTTAACCTCTTCGGCGCATGGCTAGAGAGCACACAAATGTTGGTACTGGGATGGTAGCCCGTAACACACATGATGGGTTGGAAGAGCATTATCACAAGAGAGGCTCCTCTCTGGGACAACTGTACCCACAAAAGGCTCAAAGGTTACTGGAGGGATTACAAAGACGGGACATAATGGGATTTTCCATGCATCTACATGCGTTCTCCAAAGGATATGGTGGTCCACCTATCACAAATGTACTCATCAATTACTTCACACGTTACATTTGTGTTGGGTGGAGAATGCACCACCAAGTTTGGGGTTAAAAGAGGGATTAGACAGTGATGTGTGAAGGCCCCAACTCTTTCCTCCCTAAATGTTAATAAGATCGATAAAGAGCTCCAAGCTTTAGACGCAGACGCACCCAAAACTGGATCCCGCGTCACCCCGGTGCTCCTATATGCCAATGAAGCAGTGTTGATATGAAGAACCGCAAACGGTCTCCAAAAACTGATTGATGGACTTGTCACTTTTATCAAGCGGAAAGATTTCAAACGGAACTTATCAAACACTTATACCATGGTATGTGGAAGTGGCAGGCCTAAAAAGAGATTGCAGTCAGTCAGGGGGCACAAACTACTTGAAGACGATAAATTCTCCTATTTGGTTATTCCTTTTTCAAATTCTGGATCATGGATTCCTCACTTGGAATTAGCAACACTGAAGTTTGTAAGATCTATTGAGGACCTGCTCAGGTTTGCAAGAAAGGTAGGGAATAAGCCTATCAGAGAAATGCTCCAACGTTTTATGAGTAAATGCATTCCAGTAGCTACTTATGGAGCAACCCTTTGGGGGGTAAGGGGAAACACTACGCTAAAAATTCAGGAAAATCTTTTCATGGCTAGTCTTCTTGCTGTACCTTACACAATACCTTCCATTATAACCCACAGGGAATTAGACATTAATTTTATAGAGGATATATTGATCTGAGTGTGATAACTGGCTGGTATAACATCTGGAGCAAAACAGGTATGACATTTTCTAGAGCAGTCATCACTGATTGTCTCACCCTCGAGTACTATAAGAAAATTCCGTGGGTGGCTCAGGTTGATAGACTAATGCAGGAAATTGATGTGGACTTTAAAAATTAAAAATCCGATTTATATTTTACAGTATGGAAAGAATGAAATTAAAGCCATTTTTATGAATAAACGAGTAGCCACAAGAAAGACAGAAAGTTTCAGTGATGACATTCCTTGATGGACCTATGCGATAAGGATTGCAGGGACATCTCATGATGGTTGCTGATGTCGCAAAAAGATTTTCTCTCCCAAGGCCCCGACTAGGCATCGCACACCGTCTTGTGGCTATTCCTAAAAGAGACATGTGGTCTACACGACTTCCTAGATGCCCATGTGACGGTGTCTCTGCCCAAACAACAATGCACTTTATTTTACTGAGTACATTTTATTGTACTCTCAGGAAACGTTATTGCACCCAGCACTACAATTTAAGAATTTTTTAGTTCATCAGGATGCCTTTAAGTTTCTATGCAGCCTTGATTCTGATCTTATTTGCTCTGCTGTCTCATTATTTGTTAGCGGTGCTATAACAGAAAGGACAACTTTATCTCTGTATGATAAACTGGTATATGAATAATGTAGCGAAAACCACCATTTTATCTTTTTAAAAGTGTATATCTTCTATTATATGTTTTTTACTGCTGGATTGTCAGGGCCTGATTGGCTGTAGGGGGAACCGGGCGTTTCCCCGGTGGGCAGCCAATAGTGGGGGCCGGTATTGGGCCCCTGGGAGGTCGTTTTTGTAACAGGGATGTTTTTGCAGCATAGCTGCAATATTGGCCCTGTAACAAAATCGAACGAAACAGGCCCTGGCAAACAGCTCTGCCGTCCCCCCCAACCCCTCCGGGGGGCCGGCCGAGCATTTTGCCAGGGCCGGATTTTGTTCAAAGTCCGGCCCTGTGGATTGTATATATTTCAGTAAGGAATTTATGAATGTATTCTAATTATGCTTGCTTTTATGATTATCAAATTTGGAATCGAATAAAGCTTGACTTTGACAGGCATTACAGTGTTTTTCGTCACCAGCAACACCTCTGCTAATCTAGATTACCTTTAAAACCTCAAATCCTTTCATAGCCTTTCGGCGATGGATAACTAGCGTTCTCTGGAGGATGAAGGAAAAAAATCAGGAAACACTTTATGATTATGTTATTTGCAATCACAGGAGAAACCTTAACTGTCGAGGGGCTGTTCCTATTAGGACTGCAGTGCACAAGGAATATCCCTCAACAGTCCTGTAAACCAAATTTTCTGTTAAAATGATGCCCCACACCACAGTATTTATGTGACAACACCTTTATATGTCTGAAGTGATCCACTTACCACCATCTTTAAAGATCGGACAACTTATGGATATGACAACAAGGGTATATTTTGTGAAAGATGGGCTGAAATACTATGGCACACAAAAAAAAAATTATGCAGTGCTATTCCAGAACACACACATGGAGGGCTAGCACAGCCCATATAAACTGGCAGTGATAATTATATTTTTAATTACCAATTAGAATTCCCCTTTCCATCATTATGTTGAGTGAAATTTAGAAAGGGAATAGTAGAATAGGGAATAGTAGAAGTAGCATTCAACAAAACGAAAACTGAGTATTTCTCACAAGCTTAGATGGTGCATACACCTTCAAAGCAACTTTTAAATCACAAATTACGGTACAGATTCCCTTACTTTCAGTCGTGTCTGCGAAAGCCATCTCTCCTCCTCAGGGTGCTGTCTCAGTGAAGCATTTGCACAATCTGGAAAACATGATCATTTCACATTATACAGAACACAGTAAGACTAGCAAAATGCTTTGTAAATGCATACCTAGAACAGTGTGTGACTGCACGCATGAATGAATGAATGATAGCCTGGAAGAGCTACTGCAAGAATGGATAAAGTGGAAAGTGAGTACACTGATGGGTATAAAGAGGTTACCCGAATCTCACAGGCAAGGCTTCATGCAGCAGTAGTGACAATGTTATAAAAATTCCAAGTACTGTCATCATCATGCCAGAGTAAGCATTATACAATAGGTGGGTAGAATCCTGTAAAGAAAGACCATATGTGACGAATTACCACCGTTTTGTATGTTCAGATTTGTCCAATTATCCATTAGCATTATTTTCAGATTGGTACTGGTACTAAAATCCAAAGCTGCACAGTAAATCACTTCAATTAAGTGACACTATCCATAGTGGAAGAGGTGTGGCGCAGTGGCCAGGGCAACTCACTCTGGAATACCGGGGCTCACGGTTTGATCCTCGGTGCCGGCGGCAGATCAACCCAGCACCATGTAACTCTGAGCAATATCTCGCTTAACCTTCCCAACGGCCCCCAGCGCCATGACAACTTCGGGTAATTGTTTGCGCTTTACAAATACAGGACATTTACATTACATTCACTACAATTCATTAATCAGTTGTTTTTTCTGGAGTTACAACAGTAATCTAAACAAACCTATGTTAAAATATTTCTTAAATTATTATATCTGGTACAATATTGCTTATAAATATAAATTGGAGATCCTTTTAACAACATCACCCCTGGTAGGCCAAATAATATTTAAAATGCTGATGATCCATATAGACAAAGTCCCATACTGTAGATTTTTTCCACAAATAGTACATAGAGGTTTGGTTGATGAAACAAAAGGTACATATTTTTTAGTTACAAAGGCAGTTTTTGCTTTCAGCTTAAGGCTGCTGTAATTGGATTATGTCTATTCTGTTTCAGACTTTAATTAGACAGTCTTTTATTTAGATGTGGTAGTAACTCATTTGTGGAAGATAAAAGATTTGTTAAATTTGAAGAAGTTTTTAAAAACACTACCTCAATAGGCCAAATAATGTCTAAAAGACTGATGTAGCACATAGAAGAAACACTGTATACCACTTTCTTATCCAGAATTCCTCCTCAGAACTTATGTTGAAAAAACAAAAGATAAGAGTCTGGTAGTTTGAAAGGAAGCTTGGGTTTGAATTTAAGGTTGATGTCATTGCATTCCGTCCATCTTTAAATATACAGTGTAGTGTCCAGAGGTTGCATTAATTCCTTCGGGA
Organism: Triturus cristatus; assembly: GCF_964204655.1. NCBI lineage: Eukaryota > Metazoa > Chordata > Amphibia > Caudata > Salamandridae > Triturus > Triturus cristatus. The sequence continues at coordinate 271,534,965 of NC_140595.1, read as the reverse complement.
AAGATGATAGCAGAAGTAGTAAAAGTTCGTCCCGAAATAGATATATGTCCTGCTTTGAAGTTTGTAATTTGAGTTTTCAATTTGGAACCATCTGCTCAGCATCGTTGTCTTATTACTTATTATAAAGGTATTTTTTCAATTGTTCTTAGGATTAACATAGACATAACATCTGATCAGCAGTTTGGGCAGGTCATATTTTGGTTAGTCTTCTTCAACAATTTCTCAAAAGGCACAGTTTTGGAATCTCGTAATTTTAAATAGAGAAAACCCTCAGAATTTATTTGAGTGGTAAATGAATAATCACAATCTTCACAGTCATGGTTCCATGAGTAACTCAGTCTGAATAAATCATCAATATTTACATTTTCTTCTTAATCTCCAAACATAACCATAACAAATACGTGTGCGTTTTGTTGACTGTTGAGAGTAAACATTACTGATCCGCTACATATATCTAAAAGATCTTGAATGCCTGAAGCAGAATGTATCACAGCTCTGTCAGTAAACATTGGAGCAAGTGATACAGTGCAGAATGCAATCTCTTATCTGGTTTTTGTTGAATTTGGTTGACTGGATGTGGTAAATAAAACTGTACATTGAGAACAACATTTGCATTGCAGTTGACACCTGAACTGTTTTCCACCTGGTAACCTACAATATTTTGTCTCTGGACAAATATTTTGCTTTGGACAAATTATCACTTTCTCATAAACAGGGTATGGGCCTAAATAAAGAGCGTATATACTTCTTAACCAATTGTATTCTCTTACACAGCTTGCATCAGCACTAACTTTCTTGAAATCAAAATCAATCAAAAACAAACCGGACAATGTTCTAACGCGCATCAACGCTACATATGACATTCCTTTTTAAATACATTACTTCCAATATCAACAACAATTGCATCTACACTTAAACATTGTAATATATGGAGAGTTACAGTATACATTAAAAACAGTGGGAACTATTTGCGCAGTACATAGAAGTCTTTCACTAGCAAAAAACATACAACACATCGGCCAATCTGCTTCACGCCATCAATCTGATAAAATGTTATCGCCAAGTATTAAATCTTATCTCTATTTTGAAAATTAATTAAATCATTAACTTTACCCATTGCACCATTTATTAAATTGCGCCATTAAATTACTTGACTTTACTTACACACGTGTAAACACTTTTCCTATCCTGCAGTTTTGGATACAGACTTCTCCAAAGCATCCAATTTTGTTTGTAGTTTATCTGTGAGCAGTAATGTAACTCCCTGATGTTCCATTTTATCAAAAGCTGTAATTTCCAACATTGCATCCGAGACATGGAATGACATCCTTCAACACACCAGAGCCTCCTCCCCACTTTCCGATTTCCACAAGAAGCTGAAGACCTGGCTCTTCGTATAAGCACCTTGGGAATCAAACACCTACACACCTGCCCAGGCACCTGAATACACTCTCAAGGATTAGTGCGCGATACAAATTAATATAACATAACACAACAGTATTATTAGCAATTAATGACCAGTGCAAGTAAAATACCGTGCTCAAAATATCTAAAATAGGTTTAAAAGTTTATATACAAGATGAAAACTAGTAACTGCTTAACTGTATTTTATGTTTAATTGCAAGTAAATATTGTATATGTAATGTGCTATTAATGTAACAACGTTTTTTTTGCTTCTATGTTTTTCCATTCCTGTAAATTCTGAACAATCTAAGAGAATCTTTTCTAGAGATTCTGCAACATCAAAGTGGCATGCGAGTGAGCACAGCAGCGTTTAGGAGTTTTTCTCACTTCAGGGCACAGCAAAAATCTGTGCATGGTAAAATGTTTCAGCCCTGCTTATAAAGAGAAACTTAATTGCCACTGATACAGTGTCGCCATGTGAGATCATCGATAGCACAAAACAGCCAGATGCTGTTTCAAAGTGGCTCCAGGAGGACTCTGGCACATGTAGTCCTCTTCAGCAGCTCCAGGGAAAGTGAGAGCAATAGAGTGTGCACCATTAAGAACTAATGACACATAGCAATCTGCATGAAGCAAAATCATATTTCAGGTGATTGAATTGCGATATGACCCACTAGAGGTCATGAAATGAAACCACTCATAGAAGGTTAAACTGATTTTCATAACATATATATTATATATATATATATTTAAAAACAGTATAAATAATCATTACTGACTTGAAACTCATAAGACACCTGATACATGATATTAATTGCCCTAATATTTTATAAAATCCGTTTCCTCAGTAGTCTAATAGTACTACCAATGTACCCCAATACCCATTTGCATATAACAGCATACACAACATATTTAGTAGAATGCCATGTGTGCATTTTGTAGCAAATGGTTGTGTTATATGAAAATGTTAATTTATTTTCTGCAGGTTATTAGAATGAAATGAAATTTTAATTTATAGCGTGCACTAAAATGCAGAGGTGTCTAGGCGGAGGTACATCGATTGGGAGAAGAACAGAAGACAGTACTAAGGATGTCGGGAAGCGCTAAACTTTAGAGAAGCCTTATTTATTAAACAACCAGATTTTTAGAAGTTTATGAAAAGGAAGGAGGTCAGACTCTTTCTTGAGAGGCAGGGGCAAGGAATTCCACAGCCTGGCTGCACAGGTTACAAATCTTCTGTTTTCCCCCCCAGGAGGCAGTTTTTGCCCTGGGAATTACCAGGTTAAAAGCAGAATTTCGAAGCTGGCTGTTCTGGACACACCAAATAAATGCATCAAAGGCATTCTCAGTAGCCACATATGGGGCAAGTGATTTGGGGATTGGCAAATGTTGACGCCTGACAAAGCATAGAAGACTCCTTTTTAAAAACACTTTTAGCTCTCCCTAACAGCTGTTCTAATTTTAATCTCATAGAGAGCTGAATGCACCCTATATATCAGATTTAGCCCGCCTTGCCCCAGTCTTATTATGGCATTCAATATGGAGATGGGAAACTGGTGCCCTAACACTAAATATTATTAGGATTATCTAACCCTTGATCAGGTACAGAAGGTCCCCTGGATTCAATATGTTAAAGATACATTAACCGCTTTGGGACTGCAATCCCTGTATAGGGACCCAGTTAATGGTCAGAAAATTCCTAAAGCTGAAATTAAAAAACTTTTCTTAACAAAAAGGTGGTACGATAGACACAAAAGTAATATTAATAAACATATGGTAATATCATATGCAGGGTCACCTACTATTCTCTTGGACTCAAATTCCTACTTAGCGTTTGTTACTAATATGCAACATTGTTTTATACTGGTGAGATTCCAGGTAAACCTTATTCCGTGTAGGATAGGCTACCCTATGGGTACCTATTCACCAAACGAACTGCCAGTTTGTTCATGTGATGGAACCTCCCCACAATCCAACTTACATCTAATTTTTTGCCAGTAAACTTTATTTGTCACATCGCAAAAAGTAAATTTTTCCTCTCATGCAGAAACATAAATTTACACAATGTCGTCCTTCTCTGTATTTTTTACAAATGCTGTCTGATCACTTTGTGTGTCATTGCCTTGCATTTTACCTCTGTTTGTTAAAGGCGACCAGGAAATCAAATGATTTAACCATGTATTTCACATTATGATCTGGATTATTCTGGAGGTCTTTCATGGATGGTTTTAACTCTTAAACAACTGATTTTTATTCTTTCATAATTGTCATTTGTGCACAAACTATTTTATGTAAATTGTTATTAGATATGTTTTGCATAATATAACTAGATGCCCTGATATTTTGTGAGAATGCACTTTATGATGTTCTGTACATTTATGATCTAATCTTAAGGTCGAATAAAGCTATTTGACTGACTGACTTAAGTGCACTGCAATAATTTATCCTTGCCAATACGAGTGCCGAAATTACCGATTTCTGCAGGTCAGGAGGGATAAAGGGTAAAACTTTCCTAAGAGTTTTTATCATGAAAAAAAAAGGAAGTAGTTATGGTGTTTACTTGGCCTTCAAAGGAGAGTTTGTCATCAAAATAAACTCATAGATTCTTTATCTTAGTGACTGGTGTAGGAAGATCACCTAATTCCTGTGGCCACCATTCAGGGGTCCAGAGAGAGGTGCCCTGTCCAAATAGTAGGACCTCAGTCTTACCCGAGTTCAACTTAAGACAGTTACTGGAAATCCACTTTCCAATTTCATGCATACAATAATGGAATTTGGAAGCAGTGTCATCTGGACTGCCTGCCAATGATGCCACAATTTGTGTATTATCGGCATATGACACTACTGTAAAACCAAATTACTTTATCAAGGAGGGAAGAGGGGTGACATAAAGGTTGAAAAGTGTTGGGCTTAAATATGAACCCTGGGGGGCTCCACACAGAATAGAGATGGGAATAGACCTAAACCCCTTTAGTCCCACCAGTTGCTCTCTGTCTGAGAGGAAAGATTTTAGAAGTTGGAGCATATTGCTTCTGATGCCTAAGGCGAAAAGACGATCAATAAGACGACCATGGTTGACCGTGTCAAACACTGCAGTAAGGTCTAACAGGATCAAAGCGGTCTTCCCACCCTTTTCCAAAATGCACCTAATCTCCTCCGAAATGATTATCAGAGCCAGCTCGGTACTATGTTGGCTTCTAAAGCCATACTGAGTATCATCAAGGAGGTTGTTATTCTTAATGAATAATGAAAGTTCGATATTCATTGCCTTCTCTACTATTTTTGCGGTAAGAGGAAGCCGAGAAATTGGCCTATAGTTGTTAGGGTCTTTGCTGTCCAAATTGGGTTTCTTCAGCAAAGGAAAAAGGGAGGCCCACTTCCAATCTTTAGGGAAGTAGCCTTCCGAAAACATCTCATTAAAGAGGTCTCCAAGATAATTAGCGATGACGTCCGGCAATAAGTAAAGTAACTTTGGGGGGCAGGGATCTCAAGGGGAACCTGATGTTGTTTGACAGAGAATGGTCTGAATAGTAGGTTCAGAGAGAGAATTAAAAGCCTCAAAATGGGAATTTAACTGCTTGTGCACCCATGGAGTTGGTCCCCATCAAAATAAGAGAAGTTGTCCCCTCCATGGTCATCCCTTCTGTACAATGAAAGGCGGCAAATGTGTCATAAACTGCTTTTACTTTGGTATTAAAAAAAACAAAATCAATATTTTTGGGTTCCGGAAGCTTACTCAGCTTTTTTAAAGTTGCAAACAGTTCTTTAGGGATGTAAAGGGAGTACTTGATTTTGGTTGTAAAATAACACGTTTTTACAATGGAGACCTTCCTTTTATAATCCTGAATCAATTTTTTATAGGCGATTTTATCCTCAGAGTCATACTGAGTACGCCATTTCCTCTACAGCCTACGACAAACTTGTTTCTGAGTCCTAAGACTATTGTCGAACAAAGGCTTAGACGGGAAAGTTCCTTTATTGTTAATGGCTTTTATAGGGGCCAGAAGGTTCAGGTAGGTAGCAATCCATTTATGGTAGGTCTTCCTAGCCATATACAGGTCATCAAGAATTTCAGGTTTGTAATGAATTAAATCTGCATTGAGAGTTTCCAGGGTGATTTTATGCCATAGGCGTCCAAGAGTTTTGGTCGGAAGAGAGCGTGCAATATCACCTCCAGATGCCAAAGTGATGTGAAACATGACCACTGAATGGTCAGACCAAACAAGAGGAAGAACGGATGAGACTCTAAGGTGAGGGTTATCGGAGAAAATGTCATCTAAGGAATGACCAACAACATGCGTGGGACCTTTAACTAATTGTGCAAGACTTGCACTTTACAAAAGATCTGTGAAAAAGGAGGAATCTCTGTCCAAAGAGTTTTCCAATTGCAGGTTAAAATCCCCTAAAATGGTGAAATTCGGGGAGTGAACTTTAATATCCATCAATTGACAACTGTTGTTCAGAAAGGGTGCTCTAGGGCCCCGGGGTCTAGAAATTAGAGCCTCATTAAAAGAATAATGGTGGGTTAGGGATATTTTAAAAGCTAAAGCTTCACAATCTGGAATAGCCTATAGAGGCTTTAAGATGGTCCTGATATATGATCGCTATCCCCCCGCTCCTTTATTTTTTTAGCATTCAAGCCTAGAAATAACAAATCCCAGGAGTGAGGCCATCATTGCGTTGCATCCACCAAGGTCTCTGTAATGAACGCCCTGTCAAATGCATGAGAATCTAAGAAATCAGCTAAAGCAAAAGCCTTTTTTACCAGCGATCTGGCATTTATAAGTGTTGTTTTAAATGTTTTTAGCCCAGTATAAGAAATAGTGGAACAAGGCATGGGAAGGGGGTTAAACCTTGAATTTTGATATTAGTTAGAGTGAGCTTACAGTGTGGGCAGGTCCTGAGATGTGAGGGATCCAGTGGTACCAGCATAGGTCCTAAGGACCACATCGTCTGCGTACAGGAGTGCAGGGATAGGGCGTGTCGCTGCTGATGGTAGATCCCTGCACTCCTTAACCAGATTATTTTCTAGGTCATTTATATACAGTGTAAATAAGAATGGGGCTAGGACACAGCCTTGCCTTACGCCTCTCATCACTTTAAAATTCTTAGTGCAGTCCCGACCCATCCCAAAGCGCACCCTCGCCCTTGCCCCTGAATAAAGCTGCCTTAAAAAGGAGATTAATAAAATATCTATCCCCAGCCCCTCGAGGACCAGCCATAGTTTCTCATGAACGACACAGTCAAAAGCTGCCGTTAAATCGACGAAAGTTAAAAACAACCTTTCCCTTTTCGCTTTGGTATATTTATCAAGTAAAATGTGCAGGTTTAGTTCCTGGACAATTGTGCCCAGGCCCTTACGGAAGCCATATTGTAAGTCACTTATAATTGCTTGCTCCCCCGCCCAAACCTGCAATCTTTCTAGGATCACTTGCCCTATAATCTTGACTGGGGAATCCAATAATGAAATTGGACGATAGTAAGCTGGGTTAGCCCCATCTCCCTTTTTAAAAATGGGGACAATTATAGAACCATACCAAGTAACTAAAAATCCCATTGTGCAACATGCATTTAAAAATTGTGTTAAAAGTGGGCCCCACACTGCCAGGTTGGATTAAATAGGTTGACCGGGATGCCGTCCGGCCCCGGTGCCTTACCACTCAAGCTTGCATTTATGGCCGCGTTGACCTCAGTCAAGGTAAAATCCAATGATCGTGTTTGGAAAGTGGGAGAAAACTCAGAGTCAGCCCCATTCGTCGAGATTGCCTGTTCCTCTGGTAGTGGATTTCTATATAGCTTTGAGTAGTCTGATATCCACTCCAACTCAGTTATGGCGATTTCTATAGTTGCTTTATCGCTCCCAACCAGAAACGGCGCATTAACCGCCTTCCAAAAAGCAGTGGAATCTCATCTCACATTAATACCGGCTGCTGATTCTTGTGATCATTATGCAGTGAAAATACATGTGAATCGATCGGCTTTGACTCATTTTAATTGGCAGCAGGCACCGTTTTATTTGTGTTAGTAGTATGTATCTAGTGTGAGTAGACACAGTTTTGACTCACACATGTAGCCCATTACTCACAGGGTGACCTTGCAATGCCTTATTCTCGAGGTCTTTCATGCTTGGGGATCAGATGATGTGATGCTGTAGGAACGATAACTCCTTATGTCATTTTATGTACCCTGGGATATTGCATTGTGGCACTGATATCATTAGTGTTGTGATTTTAATGAGGATGCGGATCTTATTACTCTACAGCATTATGCATGCTTTGATAGTGTGATTACTCAAGTGACATCTAAATTTGCAGACATTATTGACACTAAGGTAGGGCCTTTTGAGCCATCAAAATGTCGGTTGGCATGACTTACTTTGGTTTTTGGGACACTGTGCATGACAAATGCTATATGAACTGTGGGAAACCCACTCCAAATGTGTCAAGCCTTTCACTGATTAGTGCAAAATGTATTAGTGCACTCTTCTGGGACCCCTCACATTTGATAAATCTGCACTTGATATAGCAATGAAGGCCCATAATGGAAATAGCTTTAAGGGGGATGTGATATATTATCAAGATATACACTTGCTTTTATCAACTTTGTTCAAACTAATGTATAAATTCACCTGTGGTGACTCACTTTGTGAGTTTTGACCAGATGTCTCGAAGGCAGAAGTAATTTGGGAATCTGGTGCTGGTATTGGTACTTTGTAAATTTTAGTTACATTTATTCATATGCATATTGTGCATGTCTTTCCAGTTCTGAGGAAGTCTAGGCGAGAAAGCCAAATGAAACAGGTGTTGGATAGATGGATTAAAGGAAATAAAAGAACAGTCCATGAATACTTCTTGCAAGACTCAATGGGGCAGATTTATGAGCCCCTTGCCCCACTTTTGCGTCACTTTTAACATGGGAAAAGTGACGCAAAAGTGGCGCAAGGGGCTCATAAATCTGCCCCAATGTGTGTTGCTTGACTGTGCTCACATGGACTGAACAGTTAAATCTGCATGGAGCTGTGGGCTCCTACAAACAAAGACACTTAAAAAGGTTAATAAATGGAAAACTTTGTTGCACAATCCCTAGAGCTCAGAGTGAGGTAAGCCAATGACTGAAGTGGACTTAATGACTGACTCATGATGCATGTTGTCGTGCGGTGGAAGTAAAATGTGACAAGTAGGAAGGATCACACACTCCTCTATATTCCAAACTTAAGTTAAATCATACTCTTTTTATGGCGTGCAGAAGGGTTTCACTCTCTGATTCTTGAGATTAAAAAACCATTAACAAAATAAATGAATGAGCATTCCCCCACAGGGGCTCATCCCCTATTGCACTGCCTAGTGTCCCTACCAAAGGGACTGCATCAAGTTCATGACTGTAAATCACAAGTCGTTGATCAAAGTCCAATCTGTATTTATTTTTCAATGGTGGTATTGGGTATTCTTTATCCCACCAAATTTGTATTAACAATTCTTCACATCACGAATTTCCAGAATAAGAAGTATTCATTTTTCATCCCATCCCAATGCATTTCGTCAGGGGATAAACAATCTGGAAAAAATATGTAAGAGAGGATCATAACAATTAACAGCCAACTGGCTGCTCTTAGAACAATACTAGTTTAGCAGACAATATCTCAAACACTTTTGGTCAGCATATACCCAGTGATATAAAGGGTCAAATTGTTGCAACATAAATGAAACTACTACGAGAAAAACGTAAAGCCTCGATGTTGCTGAAGCTCTAAAGAACATGGCTATAACCTGAGTTGTAGCGTTTCTGATGTGCCTGCTGGTATCCACGGGTTCAACACTACGAAAAATAAGTCTATGTGAAAAGGTTATGGAATGCATACACGTGAAACATGCTCAAACACGAAACGTGATTAGCCAAAGTGAAATGGCAGAAGTGAAGTACACATGTACTCTCGCGTTTAGAAAAGTCGTATCCCGTGTTGTAATCAGGAGGCCAAAGCGTGACAAACAATCTTTAAATCCATATGAAAACTGCATTGTGCGGAACGTGGCGCGACAATAAATAAAATAGTGAATCGATAGATCCTTTAAAATGTAAAGAAAACGCCATGTGGTGAATACAAGTTCGTTTGACATGCGACTGTGGTTCGCTTACGGGACTCTCCAGTCGAAAACGATGCGTCCAATCGCTTCAACTACGAAATGGATCAGCTACTCCATTAAACAAAGTTCTAAGAACTTCGGGATGACTAAACCTAGATGAAGGACTATCTTAGACCGTGTGGGCCATCTTGTAAGGGGATAACTAGAGTCTACGGCAAGGTGTTAATCATGCAACTAACAATGCAAGGGAGTAAGAGTAAACCTATATGTAAAAAGGTAACATCCGAAAGTAAATTAAGATGAAAAGTACCCATAAAGGGATACCAGTGAGCCTAGTAAGAATCAAAAATAAAAATAAAAGCAATGTGTAGGATGCTAATATCACAGAGTATTCCAAAATACACAATTGTAGCAGCCATCTTAAAATATGCAAAACTGCTGAAGAAAAAAACATCTTATCCGTTGTTGAATTTCATGTGTGCAAAGCTGGAAAAACAGAACATAGGTTAAGTGGGGGTTTGCCACAAGACCCTATTAATTATTTACTTGTGGTCTCTTCTGGCTGCAGATCTGCAGACAAAATACTACTAAATAACACTGTTAGGGAATACCATGACAGTGGGTTGCAGGCAATGTCTTTAGAAACAGAAAAGGTAACAGGATAAAAAGACTTAAACAGTCAACTAGAACTAAGCATGAGATAAAAAAAAGCACAAAAGAAAAAGTAAGGACGAGAGAAGAAAGATAGAAAGGAGAAAGAAATAATCAGAAAAAAAGGAAAGATGGAAGAAAAGGTGAAATTTATTATGGAAGGATGAAAGGACTGATGAAAGAGTAAAAGGTTCGATAGGTGAAATGGTGACTGGATGGAAGTTTGGAAGAATGCACAGTAGGTGAAGAGAAAGAAAGGATGGATATAATGATGGGTGTATGGGTGAAAGGATAGATGAATGTATGAGAGGGTGAAAGGATGGATGGAATTGAAGGAACTGAATGAGTGGATGGATGGAAAGGGGGAGGGAAGGACAGATCGGCGGGTGAACAGATAAAAGGGTGAAATCAATAGATGGATAGAAAGAAGATAAAAAGGTGAAAGTATTCTTAGGAGTAGAGTTTGCTTGCTTTGCATGCTTGATGTGATGAGAAGCATGTTTCGAGTATGGGGGATTTTCATTTTCCGGCTACTGCCTTGGTAAAAGCCCACGTAAGTATAATATACATTTAATTTTAGTAAAATCAAAAGGTCTTGGCTAACGCTATACCTAAAGCGAAGCAAGGAAATAGAAAACAGCCTGTTTCGGGGAAGACTTTTCCATCAACATATCTTCTTGGAAAAATCATCTCTCTCCCTCCAACTGTATCTCCATTTTGTAGGAGAGTTTAAGAAAATATAACATGGATATTCAAAAATGAAAACGATGCTCAGAAACAGTGATAATGATGTACATGTCATGCCAGGAGAAGCATTCGTGGAAACTGGCAGCTATCAAGAAAAAAAATGTTCCAGCTTGATTGACAGTTTTACCTTGAGAGGTCTAGGGTAACCATGGAATTTGCAGAGACTACAGAAAACCATAGTCTACTTAATTCTCATGGGGAGACCAATACTGCAGACATTGCTGAGCTCATTCTATTTAATTTTGTTTTAATAAAATATTTAGTAAAACAGTAATAATATTTCACATACAATATGTTTTTAAAATGATTAATTCTGAATAATTCTGACAGTAGTGTCTGAAGCTACGTAGGGTGGGGCACCTGCAGAACCTCCAGGCATAGCAGATTGGAACCTGGGACCGCTGTGGGGATTGATTTTATGCCTGAGTGAATAAAGAGTGGGCCTGATAAGTCTTGTGTGAGAGATTGCGGAGAGGGGTGCTGGGCCTGCTGTCCCCCAAGGACCCTGCAGAAAATATCCTGGACAAATACGCGGTGAGGATGTCCGCGTCCAGAGCGCTGACCGGGGTGGGGGGTTTGGGGAGGGTCGGGGAGGGGAGGAGTGTAGCCCCTGGACGCCCTGCGCACAATATTGGTTGCTCTGCAGAAGCTGCGGGGCTCTATCGTGCCTCTAGAATCCAAACTAGATGCTGTAACTGTGGATGTCAATCTGCTCCGGGCTGACTTCCACAAAATCTCCGAAAAGGTGGCTGTGGCGGAGATACACATACAGGGTCTACTCTCTAAGACGAAATGCCTTGAAGAACAAGTACAGAACTTGACTAAGCAAAGCACAGTAATGACTGGGTGTTTGCCGACCATCAAGACCTGGCATACAGGGTGGGCAGGGCGGCCATGGGTCGTCTACTGTACTGTTCAGCGGGAGATGGCTGCCAGCCATGCCATACACAGGTAGTAGTCGATGTGTGGAAGGAAGACACCCGATTTTTAGGCTGGAAGGGGAAACTTACCGGTCAGACGTCACTTTAGTACAGCGCACTGCTGTCAGAAATTGGGGGGCTGGCGGGATTCCGGAGGTGGGAGCTCATAGGTATAGAATATCTGGGGGATATTTGGAGGAACCAGGCCTACATACCATTTGCTGACCTCCAAAGGGAATTCGATCTGGTGGAAACTGAGCGATTCCGGTACCTGCAGCTAGGGCATGCTCGCGATGCCATCTGATGGAGGTGGAACCACTACCTAAGTCCTCACCATTGGAGGACTGGAAACTGACCGAGGTTCTTGCGCACAAAGTAGTGCCCTTGATCTATAGGGAAATAATAAATAATTCCCCTGATCTACTGGGATCCCCGAGGTCAGCATGGAAGAAAGGTCTGGGGGCTAGTCCAATTTACAATACTCCACAGTGTTTATTATGCCCAAGCATTCCGGCACCGAATAGGAAGAGCGGAGTCAGACAAACCCTCACATTGCAAGCTTTCGGTAAGAGCCTCAAGATCTGGCTCTTCGATGAGATGAAGCTACATGATCCCCCCCCCCCCACTGCCTTGAGACCCCCACAAGTGAGTAGTGCGCTTTAGAAAACCCTTGATTGATTGATTAATCAAATTCGGACCCCCACCAGACTATCCTTAGAGGCGGAAATCACACCAACAGATGCGAAGCAGGCGATCCGCAACTTCGCTCAGAACAAAACACTGGGTTTAGAAGCCTGCCATTACAGTATTATAGCAACTTTTCATCATTTTTAGTACCTCAACTGGCAGAAATGTTTAGAGCGGCATTAAGCATCCAAGAGCTTCCCAATTCACTTCAAGAGTCCCTCATGGTCTCTCTCCCCAAGCTGGACAGGGATCCTCCCCTGCTGGTTTCCTACAGACCTATCGCTATTCTCAGGGTGGATTACAAAATTCTGGGCAAGATTCTGGCTGACCAATATGCCCAGATCCTCCAAGAAGTGGTGCACACTGACCAAAACGGCTCCATCCCTCTCCACAGTACCTCACAGAATAACTGTTGCCTCTTCCATGTGCAGGACCAGGTGAGAGGGTCATTCCCGTGGGCGGCTTGCCTCAGTTTCGAGCTAGAAAAAGCATTCGACACCCTGACCTGGCATTACCTATTTGCAATGCTCGACCGGTTGAGGATCAAACCCAGACGTTTAGCCTATACAAAACTATTGTACTACAAACCGGCATCCTGGATCCCCCTAGGTCGCCACACCTCGGCTACCTTCCGGGTCGGCCGGGGTATGAGACAGGGATGCTCACCACCTCCCTTATTATTTGCGCTCACAATGGAGCTACTGGCACTGCGGCTACATGAGGAGTGCCAGGAGTGGGGCATCCTGCTCACAGGCAGGACGCACGCAGTGGCCTTATACGCAGATGACCTGCTCACACACATAAGGGACATAAACAGCTGACCTCACGTCCCTCTGAGACACTCTAGCTGAATATGCCACTACTGCTGGACTTCGAGTCAACTGGGCGAAGTTGGCAGTATACTCGTTCAGCCCGAGCAGTCACCGCAAGATATATATCTTGGTGACACCAACCTCAACTGGTAAGCACAGGTGACATGCTACTTAGGGGTCTGTCTCTACCACTCGCCTGGATTTATACGAGGGGAACCTCCACAGAACCTTGGCGGGCATCTGGTCCCAGGTGCATTTCTGGCAGTCCCTCCCCTTAGCTCTTATAGGCAAAATCGTCTTGGCGAAGATGGTCATCCTTTCCCGCCTTTTATGTTATTTTATGAATCTTCCGGTTACACCGTATCGATCCTTCTTCAGGGAACCAGATTATTTCCTATGCATAGTCGTATAGGGATCCAGACGTAGGCCAGTCACTTTGGCAAAATTACACCTGCCGATGGACCGTGGAGGTATTGGGGGCCCGCACAGCCACAATGGTTGTCCTGATGGACAGCTGGACGCTACTTGGGTAAGGCCAGCATCGAGCTTGGGCTACTGCCAATGCCAGCGGTCCATGGCCTACTCTTAACACGTGTGTCTTTTGTTTTCCCACCCTAAGTGCGGCTCACTGTGCCACTGGATTTAAGCTAGCCTTGTTGATGAGATGTGATACCCCAAAACTGGTCTCAGGATGCTTGTTTCTGGTCCAGGGCGGACCTGGAAGCTCAGGCTGGATGTTCTTATGAGCAACAGGGTCAAGGCTGATTTCCATAGGGCCGGGTCTAAACTGGTGTTGTATGTTGAGCAAATAAATGATGGATTTAACCCAGATCTCTTGACTGGTGTTGAATGTTTGATTTGTTCCACATCCTGTCCATCATCTGTGTGTCTATTGCCTACTCTTAGGAGCATTTTACCCAAGAGATCGACACCGTCTGCCCCCTGGTTTTCAGTTGAACTGAAACAGGGTAAACTTATGTGTAAACGTCTAGAACGTTCTTGGAGGAGAGAATACAAGGAAGCAGACAAGCTGGCTTATAGGAAAGGACTAGCAAACTATAAACAACTTTTGTTTGCTACCAAACAAAAATTCTTTGTGAACAAAATCGAGCTCGCAAAAGATGCAGCTAAAGTTTTATTTAAAACTGTTCTTGATCTCTCCTCCCCGCGTGCGGTCCCACTACTACCCACCCAGCCACTCTGAGAAAAGATCGCCACTTTTTTGAGGAATAAAGTTGAAGTGATCTTTTCAGCTTTAAATGGACCTATGGCATTGGGGAGTGACCGGGACGAGGATGAGGTGGGGCGGAATAACGCCTCTATGGTAGTCCTCGAGAAATTTGAATACTTGCGTCCAGATCAAGTACGCTGTCTTCTGGAAACGTCTAGATCTGGATCACCTTATGACCCCTGTCCGGTGGCCATTTCTAAATCTGTAGCAGAACCCCTTAGTATGGCACTTACCCCAGTTTTTGATTCCATGATTTATACCGGTTGTTTTCCTAGGCTTTGGAAAAAGGCGTCAATTTTACCCCTTTTAAAAAAGCCCAATTTAGACCCGGCTAACCCCTCAAATTTTTGCCAATATCCAGGCTCCCTCTACCAGCTAAAATGATTAAAAAGGCATTAAATATTCAACTGGGGGCTTTCCTTCATAGAACCCAGGTGCTGGATGAAACCCAATATGGCTTCAGGAGTGGTCATAGCACGGAGTCAGCCCTTTTGAAGACCACGGATGAGATCAGAAAGGTTGTTGATCTGGGTGGAAGGGCCGCCCTGATACTATTAGATCTGTCAGCGGCTTTTGACACGGTCCACCATGAGCTTTTGATGGACCGGTTAATGGCATGCGGACTTCAGGGCAAGGCCTGGAATCTTATAAAATCCTTCCTTGCTGATAGATCCCAAGTGGTCGCCTTGGGTGAGCGCTGTTCAAGGCCGTTTGTGTTGCCCTGTGGGGTTCCTCAGGGATCTTCTTTGAGCCCGACCCTGTTTAATGTCTACGTTTCATCCCAGGCCCCCATTATCAAGACCTTGGGTTTCGATCTGACATCCTATGCCGATGATACCCAAATTGTGGTATCTTTGCGGCCAGGTTTGGAGGGGGGCATGGAAAACTGCTTTCATGAATGCATGATGGCAGTGAGTCGTTGGATGGCAGAAAACTGCTTGAAGCTGAACTCTGATAAAACAGAGGTGATATTTCTTGGAAATATCCCCAATTTTTGGAATGCAAATTGGTGGCCTGTTACTATGGGGAAACTCCCGGCCCCAGTTCAAAAAGTAAAAAAATTGGGAGTTATTGTAGATGATAAGTTGAATCTGGGGGCCCAAATTAATTCAGTGTCTTCCTCTACAGCTTTTGTCTTGCGGACAGTGAAAAAAATTCTGCCTTTCCTGCCAGTAGGGAGTCAGAAAACAGTGGTCTCAGCCCTGGTGCTGTCAAAGCTCGACTACTGTAACAGCCTCTACCTAAATATCCAGGAACGTTTCCTGAACAAATTACAAAGGCTTCAAAATGCAGCCGCCAGATTACTTACTGGGGTCCCTAAGTTTGCGGCCATTTCTAAGGAAATTCAGAGGTTGCACTGGCTCCCAGTCAGGAAGAGGGTACTTTTTAAAGCATTGAGCACCGTTTTTAAAGCACTTCATGGGATTGGTCCTGAATATCTACAGAATCAATTTAAGTGGTACACACCCACAAGAAATCTACGCTCCTCTGGTTCTAAAATTGTGACGGTCCCGAATATAAAAAAGGTCTCCTG
Organism: Triturus cristatus; assembly: GCF_964204655.1. Taxonomy (NCBI): domain Eukaryota; kingdom Metazoa; phylum Chordata; class Amphibia; order Caudata; family Salamandridae; genus Triturus; species Triturus cristatus. Next base: position 271,518,898 of record NC_140595.1, on the reverse strand, counting down.
GGGAGGCCGAAGATTTGTATTCGGCGCAGCCAAGGCGTGGAAAGATCTCCCGGCTCAGCTTAGAAATGCGCCGGATCTGTTGTCTTTCAGAAGGGCACTAAAGACTTGGTTGTTTACTCACTAGAACAGCTTCACTAATTAATCTGACTCTTCTTGGTCAAGGCCAGTAGGAAAGGTAACCAGCGCCAGGACACCCCAGGGTAACCGTTGCGCTTTACAAATTAATTAACATAACATAACATACTCTTACCAAAGGCATAATCCACAGCACCCTGGCCCCTGCAGGTGGTGACAGCGAAGAAATGCATGGTTAAGATACAAGGTTATTACACTACTGGGGAGCTTAGGGTCTGGATGACCACTTACTGCTCACGGTGGGTGACCTCTTTGCAAAGGGACATCCCCTCCCCTTCGACCAGCTGGCAGAAGAGCTTGATCTCCTACCTGGACAGTTCCTCCTTCACCGACAGGTCAGCCACACCCACCGCGCCCACTGGGACCTTTTGGAGGGGGGACCCACGACGCACCTAGTGCTTCGGGGCATCTTAACTATGAGAGCCGATCGCCATCTTATTACCTGGTTATATAATGCCATAAGTGAACTGACGATCACTTCCCTCACAGCGCTGCACCAAAAGTGGAAGGATGAGTTTGTGAGGGTACTACATGACAAGGAATGGGAACGGGCACTTGAGTTTCTCAAGAAGGTCTCCCACAATTTGCGGTTCAAAACCATACAGTTCTTACTCCTGCACAGGGCTTACCTTACCCCACCTCAGCTCCACCATTACTTCAGCGAGATACCGTTTGAATGCCCGTGCTGCCGGACCCCAAACGCAGTGCTTATGCACATGTAGTGGTCTTGTCCAACCCGCCTAAATTATTGGCACACTATCCACAGTACCATGCACGAGGTCACAGAACTACCAGACATCCATACATGGGAAGAATGCTCTCTAGGCATATTCAAATGCAAGAAGCGGCAGAAAATATAGACCGGTTTCGCAGCTCTGGCCCTACTGCTAGCCAAACACACGCTTACACTCCACTGATGTTCCCCAACAGCTCCCCCGATGGAGGTGTGGAGAGGAGCTATGCGCAAGTGGGGTGCGGTGGAGACACGGACGCTCTCCGATATGAGGAGGCCCATGGGCTGCGCTGGCAACACATATCAACCCAGTGGACCGCCCTACTCACACACTTCCACCATTTGGCGGGGAATGACAACCTGCCCCCATTAATGCACCAGACCCTGTGTATTCACGTAGAGAAACCCCTCCCGGCATGGAGCTGCCTATATTAACGCCAACCTTAAGCCATCTAGACATGGTAAGACATGCCGGGTCGCCCGCCTTAGCATTACCTTGTCAAGCACTGCCCAGCCCCTAAAATCATCACTAAAACTGAATCTGCTCACCCTCACCCACTCAGACCCCTCTGTTCACTCCCAGTTACATTATAGTGGCGTCTGCTGTGGCAGGCCATAAGCAGTCAATACTCAAAGCAGGGCAAATCTATACACCCAGGAGCACCCCACACAGGTCCCTTAACTAGTGCTTAAATGTACTGATTACTCTGACATTATTGCAATATGCTGCTGGGTACCATGCGTTACTGTTGTTTATGATGCAAAACTCAATAAAAATATATATATTTTAAATATATCATAACTCTTCAATAAGTGGAATTGTTGCTCCAATCAATTGCTCAGATCTTATCACGTGAGGCTGCGGACATACAGGAGAAGTATCCATGGCTGGCACTGGTGACATAGATACATGTACAGTTGTTGGGCTCTCAAGATTTTCAGGTGGAAAAGTCTCACTTCTGACATTTAAAGTTGGTGAATGTCAAGGCAGGTGCTTTAAATGCAAAGATTCTCACATAATGGACTTTCCAGGATGAAGAGCACTGACCATGTGTTCTTTACTAGTCACAATCCTCAGTGGATCAGCATCAAAAGGAGCATCAGACTAGCATTATTGTTTCAGTCTGACAAGGACTTGGTCTTCTTTGGTAAAGACAGTGTTTCTCGCACATCGGCGTTTGTCTACATAGGTCTTTATTTTGTATGTGTGACATGAATCCTTATGAAAATGTTAATCTCTCTTTTAGTAGTCCATTATGGCAACTTGGTCTTCATGGCTCTCCCAAATATTAAGGTTACAGGACTTTCACTTGTAATTAAATGGGGAGTCGATCAGTATGCAAGAAGAGCAGAATGAAGAGCTGAACTGAGTTCAAGCTTTTCCAGAATAGTCATTTTTAGGGTGCTAATAAAATGCTCAGCAGCACCATTTGCTTAACGCCAAAAAGGTGTGCTTTTCCCATGCTTGACATTCAGATGAGAAGAAAGTCTTTGATTTCTCGACTGTTGAAAGGTGAGCCTTTGTCAGACTTCAAAATTGAAGGAAATCCCGATGTTGCAAAAATACTATCTAACCTCTCGATGACTTTTCCCTCAGTGATCAATGAGAGGTCTTCTACCAAGGGAAAACAAGAATAGTCATCAATTACTACCATTAGATGATGTCCATTGTTAAGGGGTCCGAAGAAGTCAACTGTGATTCTCTCCCACACATGCTTTGGAAGATCAGACATGTTCAATGTATGCTGGGTTGTTGTGGGAGATAAACAGGTGCACAAATAACAGGCCATTTCATTCCTTTCAACTCTTTCATCAAGATGAAGAAACCACACTTGGTCTCTCAGAGCTAGCTTAGTAGCGACAATTCCATGTTGTCCCTCATGTGCCACTTCAATGACTTGCTGTCTGAGACACTCCAGTATGACAATTCTCGAACTTCATAATCTGTGACAACAATTAAATGTTTTCCATATAGAAAAACTTTAAAATGTTCACAAGTCCACACCACAGCTAGGCTTTTTCAGGCTGTGAATTGGAATGTTCAGTTTGTGACAAACCTCTGCTAGCATAAGCCACAATATGTCTTTAAGCATTTGGATGTCCATTGTGCTGGGCAAGAATCACACCCATCCCTACTGTGCTTTCATCAACTACAACTTCTGTATGTAGTTTTGAATTAAAGTAAGCCATTTCAGTGACGTTCTCAATTGAATGTTTGATTTTCTTGAAGCTTTGTTCACATTCATGTGACCATTGAAATGAAGCATTTTGTTTCTAGAAGTCTCTTCATAGGGCACTTACTGTGGCAAAATCACAGACGTACTTAGAGTAGTAGCTGGCCATGCCAAGAAAATAGCATAAAATGCTAACTTCTTGTGGGGTACAGGTTGCTGATAAAGCCTGTACTTTATCCAGGTCTGGAGTCATTACCCCATCAGAGAAAATAGGGCCAAATAATTCGATTTTTGTTTCGTGGAACTCACACTTCCCTGCATTCAAAGTGAAACCTGCATCTGCAAGAAAGTGGCACACTTGTGTAAGAGCTTTATCATGTTCCTTTCGCGTGGTCCCAAAAGACCAATATATTATCACTGTGATATAAAGTATATGTGAGAGGCTGTATAATGCAGTAAATGACATCTTGAAAAGGTTCTGCAGCTGATAAGTTGCCGAAACGTAATCTTTTACGTTTACCAATAAGGGTACAAAAGGTAGAAATGTACCTGAAATTTTCTTCCAGTTCCAATTGATGGATATTCTTTGTCAGATCAAGGCAAGAGAAGATTTTGGCACAATTGAGCTGTGTGATCCTATCAGCAATGTGTGGACCTGGATGTCATTCTCTTTCGATTGCTTTGTTAGCTTGACGCATATCAACACAGATACATACAGCTCCTTCACTGTCCTTTTTAGGCACTACCACTGTGGGGGAAACTCATGGTGTCGGACCAGTAGATAGCTCAATGACATCATACTTTAGTAATGTCTCAAGTTCTTTTTCAATAGCTTCCTGTAGATAAAATGCAATTTTACGATGTCACTGAGTACCAGGATGAATGTCCTCATTAATGTACAGTTGTATTTTCATTATCTTATGTTTACCTAATCCATGAAACAACGATGGAAATGGACTCATAATTTCGTGGTGAGCATTTATGTGGTAATGTATAGATATTAGTCCTATTTCAGTAGCAGTACTGAAACAGAGTAAACAGGCACTTGAAGGAATACCTTAAAGCATGTGAATTGGTGCTTGTACTTTTGTCTTTTTGTGCCTCATGGTTGCAGCAAATTAACCTTGATTTTTTAATGGCATTGATGCTGCCCATGTATATACCTTAGTCTTCAATGGTATGAGAAAGGGCTTTGTAGACAGTTCACTGTACTTCTCCTCTGGCATCATGTTTATCGACGCACCACTGTCTATGATAAAAGGTATGGAAATGTATTGACCTTTAATGTGATTTTAGGACAGTGTCTGAATGAATTTTTTTACTTCACTTGTCGATCTTTCTACGACTTGCATTTTTCCTTGAATGCGGCCAACCCAACATACGCATGTTTCCCTTTAGTTGACATCAACATTGCACATCCATTTCTACACTGTCACTTGACAATGACTTTGAAGAACTTTCAGACAAAGATTTAAATGATGATCAACTTTGTTTAGTTTCCATTTGCCTCAACTGATGTGGCCGCTTGGGCATGTGGGCGTGAGTAGAACGCCGCTTCTGGAACGTTCAGGCGTCCATTTTGTTTTCTCCATGTGCCGTTTTTACTTCGCTTTGCAAACCAATACAAAATGGTTCTCTTTCCCAAAGCCCTTGCATATTTGTCAAATGGCAGGGCAGTTACCTTCATGTGGAAAACACTGCATCTGAAGAACAGTTTCTTTTTCTTTGGAGGCATCACTTTGTGGACCTCTACCTTGTGTACTTTTCATTTTCAGTGCTGACTTACTTTGGGCTCCTTCAGCCTCCCTGTCAGCAGCTTGTCGGTCTACGGTTCTTTAGCTTTTGCAGCCGTGAGTACTCGCTCCAGACTGAGAGTCTCTTTCAGCATTCCTAGTATGAATGAATCGGATAGGAAACTATCTGACTCTGAGAAGTATGGCTCCTTAATCATTGAATACACTGAACTAACAGTGTTTGATGAGCGCATCAGTCTTTCGACAAACTCATTGATCATTTCACCAGCTTTCTGCCTTTCTTCTTTCAAAATGCATCTTTCTTAATCGACATTCGGCATTGGATTGAACTTGATATCTAACATCTCTTTGATTTGATGGTTAGAGACTTTATCAGCGTGTGGTATTTTCTTTATTACTTCTGTTACTCCTTCACCTGCATGATTCTTAAGATATTTGATGATCTTTTTATCTGCTTCTTGCAATGCATTGAAGAAATCATCAACAGTTTCGATCCAGGCAGCCCATCTGCCGCCAATGGGAAACAACCTTTACAACGCATCGTTTACAATGCATGCGTTTTCAACGTAAGTCGTTACAACGATGCATTGTTACATCGCATGCCATTACAACGCAAGTCATTACAACGACTTGCGTTAGGGGGCTGAAGGTGTTGGATTTTCACTCCAACACCTTCCCTACTGTTGCACACACTGGAGTTGGAATAGTAAAATATACTATTCTAAACTCCAGCGCCCCCCCGACCGCAAGTCGTTGTAATGACTTGCGTTGTAATGCCATGCGATGTAACAATGCGTCATTGTAACGACTTGCATTGTAAACGCATGCGTTGTAAAGAGTGCTATTCCCGCCAATGATCTGCTTTTTGGCGGTATTAAATGGAAGCAGTGGTTGTAACCAGCTCCTGATGTTTACTGATCTCACGGCAGGAACTGATTTTGTGAGCAGGCCCCCTCCGATGGGAAGCACATTTAGATGTGCACATTAATGCTCTTTTACCACAACTACTGTTACCCCAAGCAGAGCAGTCAGGGAAGCTACTGAATACTGCAGGTTTTCCTGCATTCCAAAGCGTGCAAACTCAAACTGTTCGGTGACTGCTCGCTCGATTTGTACCTGGTTTTACTTTACCCAAGTCATCCTGCGAAAACCCACGGTGTGCATGTCTGGTAACAGCTCAGGATCCCAGTTTGGGTGCAAACTCGCTCTTGAACCAAAATCAACTGTTGAACAGAACTGAGGAAATTATATTGTTGCGTTTGAGCAGCTCTTATAACTTATGTAGAGATTTACTGTATCAATTATGTGACTGCTGTTAGTCTGTGTTGTGGATGTTCTCAAACTATGTTCATTTAGTGTTAGCTGACAATTACAGCCACAATTCTCTTGAATAATTGTACGTTTAATTTCTAATTAAATCTGGCTGACCATGAAAAAATAGTTTACCTCATTTGGTTTAGAACACGCTACTAATCCCCGAGGCTAGAGTGCAATAGTATTAATTTTATCCCAGTAATTTAACCTCTTTTCTAAGCAAGGTAATGGTAAAAATACATTGGAATTCTGTGCTCCTGTGCTGGAGGGCTAAGTGTTTTTATAAGCACTCAGACTGACCTAGGTTCTGTATAGTGAGGCCAAAATAACATTTTTGGACCTGGATTACAAGTGTGACAACTGAAATAATGGTGGGTAAGGAGCATCTGGTTCTCATATGTGAGCACACTTCTTTATATTTTTGATAATGTTTACATGTGCCTGTAAGGGTTTCTGTACGTAAATTATTAAACATAAATATATGCTAGGCCTATGGAAGGCCACTGTTAACATGAGTTTCTTGATTTCATTTCTTATGCTTTCTAACAGAGTTTGTATGGGCTTAATTGTCAAACGTTTTCCACTGCTCACATTTTAATGTTTGAGAAGGATCTTGTCCATTCTCTGCTGCATGATATCTTGTAGCCAGAGATTGTCCGTGCTTCATGCTGACAGAATCTGAAAGATACAACACAGTCACTTGTGTACGCTTCTGAATAAACTAATCGAAGCACTGTCATCTGTATAGTGTGGCAAATGTAGGCTCAGGGTAGAAAAGAACCCCCACTTGTTCCGGAGACTTTAATACATGGAATCAGTATTTGAAAAACAAAACTACTTACTGGGGTGAGACAAGCAGACCTTTCGCTGTGTAAGATGCTGAAAACTGGAGTTTCGATTTGAGGCACACAGGCATAAATGTATGTGGGGGAGCTTTACATAACATGGCAAATATTATGATAGAATAACACATCACGCTGTGAGCAAGCTAAATATAATGACTAGGAATTTAAACTAATTGATTAGGGATGTGTGGATGAATAATGTGTGGGGTGTATCTAGCCTTCACCCTTGTTTCATCTCTGATTTCTGAGATATTTATTATTAAGATGATCTTTCTTTTTCTCTTGCTTTAATGAAAAAAAGCACATAATAAATACTAATGTTATGAAATATCAACAATTGTGTGTGTGCTGGTGTGGCCAGGATGCCGATCCAGCATGAGGCCTTTTAAGTGAGCTCTTGCTTATGTACATCCTTCCAGGCCAGAATCCTGATACCCTGAGCCCACCAACCCTCCTCTGGGAAACCGGATGATGAGCACATTTTGGCCGACTTCTACAGCTGATCAAGCCTGTCTTCTCGCTGTTCAGTGACACGCTTGACACCTGAGACAAATTGCTGAAATGCACAGCCCACATGCGTTTCACCAATCTCCATGCCCCTCCAACTGCTCTCCGCAGTGACACTAACTCTCACCACCACCTAGGGACCCCAGAAACAACGCGACCCCTGGCCAAGGAAATTCGAAAGCCCAGTTCTGACACACCACCGCTCAACCAGCCGCTCCTCCACACGGTCAGTGCCGCACTCCACACCTCGCAAACACGATGTTGAGGTGAGTTAAACCGCCTGGATCCCATCTTTGTCGCCAATGTAACTAGGTACCAGTGTCCACACATAGATAACTTAAGGTAAGCCAGGAGGCTGTTTAGTCACAACCCATCCATCAGCTGGCATCTCCCTCCGTCGCGTTCATTTTAATCTTCACAAAGCCTTCTACAAATCTTCCAATCTAGAACAACATTACATCGCATAGAGCAACCCAGCACAGCAAGCTTCCCCGGGAGGAGGACAAAGGCCCTGTAAACGTAGGCTGATCCTGCACTGATTCACAGGCCCAAGATGGCGGCCGGGACCGGCACTTGGCAATGGCTTTGTGGTGCTCCCACTGGGGAACCATGCGTCCCTGCTGGGCTCTGCCTTGTATTGGGCCCCTTAGACCTGGACTACTGCCTCCCAGGGGTGCCCCACTCCCCAAAACAGAGCTCAATCCTTCACCTGAGAAACCTTTTCTTCTTCCCTCACTCCTACGCCCATCGAAAGGCTCACCCGGCACCCTCTGCAAAATGGGTGCTGTAAAAGAGAGGTAGCAGTGGGAAAAATCACGGCGATTACGCAATCTGGAGGCTTATTACTCCGCCAGGCCGTGTAACCTGATCCACCAGGCCACGAGCACAACTGAGGCCTTTAATTTAGGGGGGGTGGGGGGGAGAGCACTTCCTGAACGCTGCCCTGCTGCCATTTGAGAAGAGTGCCTGCATGGGGCGGGGGCCATAGGTGAGCTCCACCTGCTAAAACTTTCTCGCCAGTGGCCAACACAGGGGACAAAAAAGGTGAAAGCCCTGGCTCAATAAGCTCTGAGCCCTCCCCCCACCCCCTCCTCCATTGGACCCACGGGCAACTACTCCCATCGGAAAGTGATATCCTCACTGCATCCCGTACAGACAGATGGAGACGACTGCATGGTGAAGGACAAGAAATATACCTTTGGAGCATGGGGTGGACAAAGCACATGGAGAATGGCGGAGGCAGATGGTGCCACAGGACAAGATCAAGAGTCCACCCTAAGGAACTGCTCCAAGCTATTCAGGCCTCCAGAGTGACCTCACAAACTAAAGTAAACCCCTTGGCAGTGAATATGGGTAAAATGGCAGACCAAGTGACTGCGACGGAGCCCATCCTGAAAGAACACTCGAATTCCACACAAAATTTGACCGCAGAAATCCCCAACCTCCAAGAGACTACCAAACAACTCTATGTCAGAGCAGGCTACGCTGAGGGTAGATCTTGTTGCAATAATATATGATTTGCATGAATACCTGAAAAATCAGAAGGAACTAATGCTGAGAAATTCAATGAGGAGTTCCTTTCCACTCAGATGAACTCTAGAGAATTTTCTCCACAATTAGCCTTGCAGCTGGCCCACAGGATACCCGGGGCCATGCCAAGACCATACACAAGACCGATAATCGCCCATTTACTGAACTACAGGGACAAGTGTTGAAGGTGGCATGCCAGCAAAGCCCACTCCTATTTGAAAACCACACAATTACAATATTCCCTGATTTCAGATAAGAGGTACAGGAACAACAGAGGCCTTTTGACAAAATTAAACTGTAACTGAGGCCGCAAAACTTGCAATATTCAATAAGGTACCCAGCAAAACCACGCATAGTGGAGGAAGGCAAAGTCTGGTTCTGCACAACACAGGTAGGGAAAAACTGGAAAGGGAGCGTTCAATCAGACTAAAGCGGCGGACCCCACCAGTCCCTTAATAATAAGGGAACCCTGAGCAACGAAGCTGTGGAAAAACCCTGGGACAGGATGGACAATGGCAAAGTGAAACCAGATACCACAGCAGAGGACAAGGAGTAGACAGGGTGGCCACTGGAACAAGCAGCGATTGTCACCAACCCCACACGTAAAGCTGAGAATCTGTTTTTTAAGGTGTGGATTGGGGAGGTGACAGACCCATAAGCATTGCTGGGCAGGTAGTTCCACACCCGCTGCCTGAGAATGTAGGGTGGGGGGTTTCATGCTGGGGGAAGTTGACACTGACACATCACACTGAAAACTGATAGAGAATATGGATCTTCCCTTAAGACTATAAACACAAGGAAAAGGGATGGCAGATGAGTTATATAAACCAGACTTTACCCTTCTCCCCTGAAACGTGAATGGGTTAGTAAACAAAACTGAAGAGTGGGGTATTGACATGTTTTCTGAACAGACAGAATCCAGATGTTATCCTCCTTCAGGAAATCCCCCTAGTTGGCAACATATGCACTTTTCTGGAGAGGGGCTGCTGTACCATATTGGCACACTCAGGATTTACCATAAAATCTAGGTGGTGGGAATACTGGTTAGGAGGTCTCTACCCTTGGTGGTGTGGAGAACCTGGACTGATCCGGGGGGCTGTTATGCAACTGCTCCCGGGATAGTGGCGTAGGGAACAACTACTGATCACCTCTTGGTGCCTCCGCCAGGCTTCCAGGCAGAGATCTTTAGGAAGGCCAGTGACTGGTTGACCCAGATTCCACCAGTTAGCACAATAGTGGGAGGGGGCCTGAAACTGGCCATGGATGTGGTCAGGCTTACATGAGGCCAGACACAACCGGGTAAAGATACCCACTTGAAGGTGTTTGTGGAGGCCATGGGATGCTGGCTATATCGAGTGAGGCACAGCCTACTGACTGCTGCTATTCATACGTGGCGAGGATGACAGGCTTCATGTCTAGATTTGACTATCTCCTGGTCCCCCGGACACAAGGAGGTCCGTACCACGATACATGGTACTTGCCCAGAGGCATTTCAGACCACTCCCCATTGTACACCAGCTTGGTGTGGAGGCCAGGGAGGGAACAGGAGACTTGGAGGTTACACCCTAGGGAACTACAAAACTTGAGACCTAGGAAGTTCCTGACTTTGGTTACAGAGCTCTATTTTAAGCAAAACACTCACTTAGTCCCCTCAGACGTAACCTCATGGGATGCCTACAAAGCTGGCAATATAAAATCTCACATAACAAGGAGGAAACAAGACAGACAAAAATAGCTCTTGCCTGATGTCTTGTACTCCTCGGCCCTGGTAAAGGAAGAGTACCGCAGCCTGATAGAAGAAGAAGCCAGGGCCCAATATCGTTCCAAAGATCACAGACTATTTGAAATGGGTAACAAAGCGGGGAAACTAATAGCATGGCTGGCGCACCAGGGGGAGAGGAGGAGGTAGATACACATCTTTTAAATAACCAGGGGACACCACAATACAAGGTATTGCACAGACAGTCGCAACCAACCTCCACAGTCCAGGAGCAGACCTCACACAGCAGTTCTCCAGAGCATAGCAGCTGATCATCCCAACCGGACACTAACCTATGCCGACTCTGAGGCCCTAGATAGAGAGATACAGATAGAGGAAATAAGCAAGTCCATGAAGCAAACCGAAGGGGAAAGACCCCAGGACCCAATGACTTTCCACCGGAGTTCTATAGATGTGTGCATTGTTTTGTGACACAACTGTTACACCAGATGCTGTATGCTACCAGGAGGGAGAGTACCTTATCCCTGGACCTGGAAAGTGCCACCATTGTTATGATCCTTGGGGACAGCAAACCATCTAAACAGAGCTGCTCTTATAGACCGATGACTCTGCTCAACTCGGAAGTTAAAAAACTAGTGAAGATCCTCATGACCAGGATGACGTTGATGATCGACAAACTGATAGCTTCTGGCCAGTTGGGCGTTATGCCTAAATGAAGGCCTCAAGAAATCTACTCATTCACTTGCTATGGTGACTCAGATTTTATCTGGGTGCGCTATTTTTAGCGCCTACTGGTCTGTCCTGGCAATCTGACAAAGAACAAGTGTTTTGCTCATTCGGAAAGTGAATGAGAAAGAAAAGATGCCTTTAAATCTTGTTTTTATCTTGTCACATTTCTTCTGCATTTAGAGACAGAGGTCAAATGCCAGCTTTTGTCTTCTTACAATCTGCTGCTTATTTTAGCCTGGACAATGGTGTTTACTTTTCTTTCTCTAACTGCAAAGTTAGAGGATTTTGTAAAGTGAACTACCTGACACTTCTGCTGTACAAAGAGTGCGAAAAGAAAGGGAGTAGGAGGTTAGGTTTTTTCCTAACACATTTGAATAGTTGGTAAATGAACTGCAAAAACAATTCAAAATATATTGTATAGTTATGAAAGCACATTTTTGTAAATGTGTGATAGTTTAATAGAATGAAAACAAATCAGAGCCCTTGGTGATGTGCAAATGATAAATATTTTTGCTGAAACCCAATTTCCACAGATTATTGTCTTTAACCTATAACGTTTTATCAGTAAAACTGTCCGTTAGGAAAGTTTGTGGCCATTTGAAAAGAAAATGTGTTGTTTGGAAATGACAGTGCGCTATCATATCATGCTTTAGTAATATGTTTATTAAAGTGATTTTTCAAACATGCACTGGGAAACATTCTAGCCCCCACCCTGATGACAATGCTATTAGTGACCTAGTAGGCAAGTCCAGGGTCATGTGTACCCTATATGTGGCTTAGGTTTTTATTGTACATGATGCAAAAGTGTAGCTCATTAAATCAGACAACAGTTTTTTGTACAGGAGAAATGCTGAACTTGCATATTTGAAAGTGCTCTCATCTGTGATAGTGAAGGAAAAGGCTGCTCTGTAAAATAAAATATTTGCCTATGATCACACAATTTCAGACCAATTTACTGAACAAGTACATCACAGTAAGGTTGACCTGCAGGTCTGGTAAAATGTTTATGAATTTTCAAGGCCTGTACACTATTCAACCAAAATAACCTGCATCGACTCTTCAAATGTCTAGCCTGGAGAAATGGCGTGGTGGAACCAGCCGTGTTGCTCGCCATGGATGCCAGGAAAGCTTTTGATTCTGGAGAATGGGACTTCCTATGGTCAATTCTGAACAAATGGGTTTTGTCAAAGAATTTGTGTCATGGGTCAGACTGTTATACACAACTGACGGCCTGAATATGGGTGAAAGGGGTACTCTCTCAAAGATTCTCCAAAGGCCGCAGAATGAGGCATGGATATCCACTTTCACCCCCTCCTTTTAGAATTGGTCCTGGTACCCCTGGTGTGTTGGGTGAATGCGGGCGCCCAGCTACAAGGAATGAGATTTACTAGGGGTGAGAGGATAGCATCTCCCTAAACGCAGATGATATATTGTTAAACCTAGCCGACCTCCTGCAGAACTTCCACAGAGCTCTTGAGATGGTGGATATCTATGGGAAATACTTGGGGATATTTATCAACTGGCAGAAACTGTTCACATTTTTACTGTCCTCTGGTTCCCCCTCAGAGCAATGGCACTGCCTACTGCGAGGCCACGCTAGGCCACGGAGGGCTCCGGTATCTAGGGGTCTGGATTTCACACGACCCTGGGGAATTCGAGGAACACAACTTGGATGGGTTATGGATGCGTACAAGAAAGATGTGGACACTGGAGGACACTCCCTCTATCCCTGATGGGTAGGCAATACCTCAATAGGATGATTATACTCCCCGAATTCCTGTATTAACTCCAAAATACACAATTTGAAATCCCAGAGAAGTTCTTTAAATCCGTAGATGCAACCAGACGGACTCTGGTATGGGATGGCGGAACCCCCACATTGCACTACTGACTCTGATAAGGGATTCATATGATGGGGGAATCAGCCTACCAGACATTCACTTATACTACGGGGAAGCACAACTGCAGGGGAGACACTGCTGTCATCCACATGAGGTGGCCATGAGGGCTGGGTACCAGCTAATACAACTGAATATTCTACACTGCACATATATTACCAGAACAAGACTTCTCCAGATGGGCAGGGCGGACACTGACAAATATCTGCAGGGCTGTGGCCAACGCGGCACCCTGGTGCACACCTTATGGGGCGGTCCAATCATTCACCCATTCTAGAAGTGACCGGGGAAATGCCTATCTGAGGTGGTAGAGACCCCAGTTGAGCAGATACAAAAGATAGGCACACTAGGGATATGGGAGAGGGGCAAAAATTACTCAGACACACACTACTTTGCTGCAACATAGGACTTATCAGCACACAATGAAACATCGCTCGCAAATGGACTTACCCACCATATCGCAATGTAATGGAGGGACGGACTAGTGTATGAAGGCGGAACACACGACATATAAAGGCAGGAGATTCCCTAGGAAACTCAAAGGAATATGGGGACCATGGGGGGACTAGACGGGCCTAGGAGGCTCACCCATGCAGTAATAATGTTCTGTATAAGGTCCACTATCTATACAATTCTAAGGACTGGATGCTGAATAATGTCATGGTCAGATGTTTTTTCATTACATTGTTGGTTGCGAAATATAAATAATTTTAAAAAAAACAATTGGGTGTGTGTACTAAGTTTGAGTATAAGGGTGAGTCTCTCTGATATGACTTTCATATGGTAAAGACTCTGACTGGTTTGCCTGACTCCTAGCACCCCTATCTTTCAGTATGAGGAGCGAGAGACACCTACCAGATTTAATTTTCTCTGAAATGTTCATAACTTCCTTTTGGGGCTCAGGAAATCTACAGGGAGTGTCTACAAAGATTATGGGGTAACACAACAGGGCTGCTCCACTCAGCATATTAAGGAAAACAAAGTCTGTCACAGTGACATACTCTTGTTCAACAACAACTGTGGGTAAGCTTTATGTAAAGCTGAAGAAAGAACAGGATTTCTGTCCAGTATTTGGATGACAGAGCCCCCACCCAGAAAAAACAAATCTTTCGTCTAGGAGGATAAGGATTTTTGTCCCTGGCATTATTCTGAAATGACCATTTATGATATCATAGAATCTCGCTACTCACGAGGTTTAAAGTTGAGGAATGGATTTGTTACAAGATTCTTTCTTGACCCTAAAATTTGGGGTTCTAATCTTCTTGTTAAAGAAGCTAAGAATCAGATAAATGTAAGTCAGAGGCGCAACTAGACTCAAATTTCGGGTGGGGGGGCTAGGAAAAAATTTCGGGGGGGGGCTGATTATTCAAACAAAAGGCAGAGTGGAGCTGCAGGGGCTCTAAGCAGGGGTGAAAACCATCAAAGCCTCATTAACAGGCCAAAGGTTTCTTAAAGACCTGTGAAGTACTCGGGTGCGGCTGTGTTATTGCCCGGGAAGCTGTCACATCCCGGGCTGCCACACACGACGGGGGAGGGGGGGGGGGCTGAAGCCCTTTGAGTCCAATGGGCGTTGCGCGCTTGATGTAAGTATGTCTCCGCTTCACTCTCTCACTAGAAAAGACACATCACATTCTAAGCAGATGGAATGTACCAATATAAGGAGGGAGGGGAAAAGGGATGTATCAACATGGAGAGCAAGGACAATAACTGGCAATACATGTCTAAAAACAGAATGAGAAAAGATAAATTACAACACATCTTTCTTCTGCAAAATAACAATGTATTATATTAAGACAGAAGGAAAAAGGGCTAAGGGCTGGCCTCCAGAGATCTACTCGCCAACTCGCTATGGCAGGTCAGATGTTATAAGTGCGTGCTATTTTAGGGACTACTAGCCTGGTTTCACAAGAGACTCACGCTGACAAAGAAGAGATGTTCCTTTAGTTCACAGTGTGAAAGAGCGTTAAAGATGCCTTTAAATCTTGTTATATTTGCTGTGCATCCAACTATAGAGGTCAGATGTCAGCAAATGTATTTTTACAAATGGTTCCTTATTTTATCCTGGGAATTGTATTTACAAATTCCTCTAACTTTGCAGTCCGAGAAAGTGAGGTACACGATTTGAAAATCGTGCTGTGTGAAATGAAAAGCTATATTGTGTTCATTTTTTTTTTAACACACATTCAAACAGCTTGTAAATAAACTGGACAAATATTTTAAAATATATTTCAGTAGTTGGAAAACCAATTTTTGGAATTCTGATGTGTAATGGATACAAATATCTTAAAAGGATCAAAACAATGATAAATATTTGCTTAAACCCAGTTTCCACGTCGACTTAAACGCTACTTGTATCAGTAAAACCGCATGTCAGGGGGAAAGATTGTGGCCATTTCAATGTAAATGCAATATCTGTAATTGACAGTGCACTACAATATCATGCTATAGTAATATTTCTGTTATAAGTGAGTCTTTTAGCGTGAACTTAGAAACAGTCCTGCCCACAGCCTGATGAAAATGTTACTGGTGAACCAAGAGCCCAATGATGGGTCATATGTACCCTTTTTGTGGGCTAGAGTTTTATTATACATGGAGCAAATGTTTAATCTATTAAATCAAACAAAAACGTTTTTGTACAGCACACATGCCGAACTCACATATTTAAAGGTGATCTCATATTTGATAATGAAGGAAAAGGTGATTCGATTGAATACAATATTGGCCTAGGATCACAACATTTGAGACCAGTTTATGGGGCAAGCCCATTACAGATAGGCCGAGTAGAATATTCAAGTCACTACACCACCAGGTCAGGTAATATTTTTATGATTTTTCAAGGCCTGGGTAAGCGTGACAACCAGGTCAGCAAGGTGATGAGGGACATTATATATTACACACAGAAATACAAAAGATTACATGGATATCACCCATGAGGATGAAGTTTCAAGATCTTCATATCATGCAGTAATCGTTTGACCCACTGGTGGTCTACTTGACCTTTTGTTAACATTGTTAGTTTTGATCTTCTCCCTACTATATGAATGTTGGTTGTTGAGGTTGGGAAGCCTGTCCATACTACACATTTGACTATTGTTTAAATTGTTCCATATCTGACTAGTTGTTCATTATTGCAACATTGTGTTTAACATCAATAAATACACATTGGTTTGGAATATTTAGTATCATGGCCACGCCTACCCAATGTTTTTTGACTAGTACCCAATCTCCTGCAACCCAAGACTAGTGTTTACTCCACAGGTGCGGGGAACTTGTATCTCCCGACGCCCAAGATATATAGATTCCCTACAAGGGCAAGAAGTTTTAATATCTATTTTGTCCAAAGGAAAAGAAGACAAAGACTTATGGTAATCCAATAAACAGCTATTAAACTGCTATTCAACCCTGTTGGTCACAGCCAGTCAATAAATATGAAGGAAGTACATGCCACCACGTGCTGAAACGTAGTGGCCTGTAATTGGGCAAATGGTCTTCAGTGCAGTCAACTGGTTTTGGAAGGGGGCCTGAGTAGGCCCCACTGGTACACCTTCTTTTCATATTGGTGGCTCCAGGTCAGGGCTGGGCTCTGAGCAGTTTATTGGCAGTGAAAAGGTCAATGATGAAGATGGGGCCGGCACTTTCGTTTCCCCAGAGCAGACGACCAACATGATGGAGCAGAGCTCGAAGATGCAGCTCTGTATCCAACACCCATAGCACTGTCAGGTAAGAGGCTTATTGGTTTCCACTCGAGGCTCTTGTGTGGCTTCCAGGCCCTCCACTGGTCCTTTCATTTACTTCGAGCACGAGGCGAACATCAAGTTTCTGCAGCACCAGAACACCCACAGCACTGGCATGTAAGATGCTGGCTTATCTAACTCTAGGCCCCAGGGGACCCCTTCCCCTTTGTGAATGGATGCGCAAATATTTTTTAAGAGCAGGCAGTAGTCCCAGGGTCACTGCCTGCCCCTAAAATAATGGAACTGAAAAGTTTAATTTTTCATTTTTAAATGCATCCCGTTTTCCTTTAAGGCTGCATTTTTTTTTAAAACTGCTTTATTGACAAAGCAGTCCCAGACATGGTGGTCTGCTTACCCCAGCAGGTCCCCATCCCTGGGAGTGCCAGCCATATCCAATGGGGTAGCAAATTGCATGAGGTATGCAATTTGTCTGAGACACTGTTGTACATTGAATTTTGCTACTCGCAAATTGCGACTCACTCAATATTTTACGCAATTTGCGAGTCGCAAAATTCAATGGTCGTACATCTTGCCCTAGGTCCTAGTAGTGTTTCATATATGTTTCTTGCGTGTTTGCCTAAATTATGTGGTAGGATGTACTATTTTTTGGTGGAACTGGATTTCTCCCCTCCTATGACTATCAGATGAGATGCAAACATTTTTACCCTTTACTTCCATCATAAACTTGGTTCTCCTATGTAATTCAAAAAATTAAAGTGGATGTGTCATGCTTGCGGCTGCAGGCTGTTATGGTAGGAAATAAGTATAAATAGTACATGAGGAATATAAATGATTGCATAAACTAACAAATATATAAAGAACAACAGCAAATGGAACAACAATATATATAAATTAGTGATAGACAATTCTAATTAGGTTAGGCAGGAGAAGTACTGCAGAAATATACATAAACATCAACCTAAATCTTTAGGTTCCTGATTAGTGAAAACATATGGTAAAATGGGTATTAGTCAACATACTACCCGGAAATCATTCCCCCCACAAAGTAAAGGAATAAGTCATGGCGTGTGTGTCACTTCAACATGCACTGGATTAAGAGGAAGAAGTAAGGCTAGTCAAAACTCCACAATTGGGAAGGCGGTAGTTTAAGGTGTGCTTGTCACTAGAGATCATACAATAGATGTATGAGGTGTGTATCACCACAGCACGCTTTACCTTTCTGTGAGGATAAATGGCGTAGAACTGCGTTCAGAGTTCTCCTCCCAGAAGGTGTGGTAAGAACTCTTCATCAAATTAAAGGTATGTGTGTCACCAGAGAAATTAATATAAATGTATGGTGTACATATCACCGCAACATCCTTTACCTTCCTGTGAGGGGAGAAGTGCAGTATACGTCAATGTGGTGAATAGTACATGGACTCCTCACAAAAAGAGGATTGGGAAGGCTGCGGAGCTGAACTGTAGAGGAGGAGGTGTTCCCTCACAAATTATCCAAGGCATTTTCTGCGGTTACTTTCAGAGTTTTACTTTTCCCAAAAAGTTGTGTATTTTTATTTTTTATTTTTAAGTAATTGCCTATAATGCTGAAGAAAAGTAGATTGTAGATGAGAATGACTAGATAAAGAACGTTTTGATTTTTTAAAGGAAAGCAAAGTAACACCCAGGTCAGAAACATGCCTGCATTTCAGCCGAAACATATTGTTTACTTATTAAGGAACGCTTAGGGCCTGATTTAGATCTTGGCAGACGGGTTACTCGATCACAACGGTGACAGATATCCTGTCCACTGAAATATAAATCCTATAGGATATAATAGGATTTATATTTTGGCGGACTGGATATCCATCACCGTAGTGACAGAGTAACCCGTCCACCAAGAACTAAATCAGGCCCTTACTAGTGAAAAAAGTAAGATGAAAAAACTCAAGTTGATATTTGCTACTGGACTATATAAACATTTTTCAGGAAGTATTGAAAGTGTACCTATCAGAAATTATTATGTGCTGAAATAATTTGAACATTACAAAATGGAACTTTAAAATGAAAAGTTTCAGATTCATCCTTTCCAGCTATCTTTCTTTGAACTTCCAAAAGATTTACAATTGGTAGGTGGAATGTTAACTCTTTGGCTACTTACTGTCAGGTCAGCGTACAAGTCGTGGAGAATGCTCTGCAGCATTTGAGTTCATAAATTGTAATCCTTATGGCTATAAGGGTCCTCAAAGTAGCAAGATACGCAGATTGATCGAGAGCGCTACATCCCGTCCAGTTGAATTCAGCTGGATGCTGAGACGTGGCGAGGACAGCTGCGAAGAGGTCTAGGAGGCGGCTGTTACTGTGTTGCTGGTTGCATGACTGCCGGTCGATTGCCATACTCCTCCTCTGCTCCCCACTCTAGGTGCGAAGACAAGTGAGAGCCCCCGTGCTGGCTGTAAGGCTGCGCAGTGAGCACCGAGGTGAACCGGTGGAGTGAGGCGCCCATTGTTCTGCTGTGCGCTATCATTTTTAGGTCTCGCCTAGTGTTGCAGTGCGAATGCGCTGCCATCGCTTTGCAAGGCATGCAGTATATACTGTAGTGTGGAAGCTTCGTGGAAGCTCTAACCATTGGCTTTTGTCTTAAATGCTGCCTTCCGATTGGTTTGAGGCTTGTTAGTCCCTCCTCATTCATAATTTGTATCCTTCCACGGCTATTGGCCCCTTTACTCCTATCACTATTTTCTTTTAGGCCTTGTCTAGCCTTGCAGCGCGCATGCGCTGCCATCGCTTAGCGAGGCATGCAGTATATACTGTTGTGTGGAAGCTTCGTGGAAGCTCTGCCCACTCTCTGCCCATTGGCTTTTGTCTTGAATGCTGCCTTCCGATTGGTTTGAGGCTTGTTAGTCCCTCCTCATTCATAATTTGTATCCTTCCACGGCTATTGGCCCCTTTACTCCTAGCACTATTTTCTTTTAGGCCTCACCTAGCCTTGCAGCGCGCATGCGCTGCCATCGCTTTGCAAAGCATGCAGTATATACTGTAGTGTGGAAGCTTCATGAAAGCTCCTCCCAATCTCTGCCCATTGGCTTTTGTCTTAAATGCTGCCTTCTGATTGGTTTGAGGCTTGTTAGTCCCTCCTCATTCTTGATTTGTATCCTTCCATGGCTATTGGCCCCTTTACTCCTAACACTATTTTCTTCCCTGTCTCCCCACACCACCGCCCCCTCCCTCAGTCTGTGACTTCTCACCCTCCCCTGCCCCCCCCCCCACTCCCGTTCGTGTTTTCTTGCCTGCCGGCACTTCCGTTTTCATCTTTATTATTGCCACCTTGAAATATGCGAGTTCAAGATGCGTGCTGTACAAAAACTTCTCTTGTTTAATGAACTAGATTTTAATGTTACTCTAAATATAATAAGACTCTAGGCAACATTCGGGGTATGCATGGCAACGGACGGCTGTTAGTTCACAAAAGGCATTGTTGTCAGACGGGAGGAGCGGCAGTGTTTTAACTCATGCTTAAAACGAGCACTTTTAATAACTTCCTCTCAATTCAGTGCTATAATCTTTTGTACTGAGGTGACGCGCTTAAGAAATGCTTTTTTGTTTTTAATTCTGAAGAGACATTATCGCACATTTACATCATGTTTACTGTATGATCAACATGCCGAACATTTTCATGTCTCGCCCACTGGCTCGTATACGCTTGGCTTGTCTCCGGCTGGCTCTACCTGCTAATTAATATATTGGCTCGCACACCTCTAACAAAGAGAGATGAATGAATACATGACAGTGAGCCCGGTAGATGTTAGAGAAACAGACTGGTGCAGACAAACAGACAAAGTCAGTCTCCATTGCCTCACATGAGAATCATCACTTTCAATAACCTGGAAATCTGCTGGCAACTCCCGCATGCCCCAACCTCATCCCCCTCACCTATTCTTAGCAGAAGTGGCAGATTCTGAGCTGTGCCCTGCTGGTGCAGAGGAGCACGGCAGAGTCTGTAGAAGCGCTAGGATCCCTAGCCTCTCCAGGCGGGCACCTAAGCCTTCCGGGTGCCTTCACACTCAGGATAAATGAATACATTTTGTTCTGTTCTTTAGTCACCCCTCTGTGAGCACCATCTGGTAGATAAAGCTCTGTGTTAATAAACACATTCAGAGAGGTGGTTGGGTACAAACCACCAACAGCCACAATACCGTACGTTTTGAACATGTACTTAAATACCTGCTCATC
This sequence comes from Triturus cristatus, assembly GCF_964204655.1. Classification (NCBI taxonomy): domain Eukaryota; kingdom Metazoa; phylum Chordata; class Amphibia; order Caudata; family Salamandridae; genus Triturus; species Triturus cristatus. Next base: position 271,497,655 of record NC_140595.1, on the reverse strand, counting down.
AAGTACCTCATTGGCTGATCATTCCATGGCACTACCAAAATTACATTTGGGCACATTTGCTCAACTGTAAAACACTCCCTTCTATGGGTCATTTAACAACTCGGGCCTTTGGGGTTAGGTAACCTACTTTGGATGCTGTATAAAATAGAAAATACAAAAATTAATGCAATGAAACTAAGCAACCAGTACTGTCTAAAACACTGTGAAAACTGACACACATTCTGGCATTTTGTTTAGTTAATGTCAATTTTCTCATTGATGCGAGTAAAGTACTCTTAATATCTTAATGAAATCTGTACACTTTTCACTAATAGCACCGGGTGACCTTTGACAACTAGGCAATGAATATATTTTCATGTACCCCCAAAACCCCCCTGCCCCCACACCGTTGGCAAACTTCATTGCCTCCCAGTGTTTCGGTGATAACCAAGACGCAGGAGAGTGAGTCAAATAGACTAGAAAATGAAAGAGAAGCAGGGATTCGGATTCACATGCTCCGATCCCGATCGCGTTGGTTATTCTGTAAGCACTACTTTTATTAATGATTTTCGCATTAGTAAAGCACCACGGTGTGCATGTGTGGCGACACTTCACCCATGAGGTACGTGCCAAGCAATTGTTGACACGATCCACACTGCGTCTTTTTCAATATATTTATTGCGATGTGCAGGACCTTTCCAAGGGATTTTGCACACTACATACATTCACTCCAAAAATAAAACGTGTAGGTTAAAAAACAATTGCTATTTGCAACGTCAATAGCTCACAAATGCGAGACCTATTTGCATTGCTACACTTTAGTATATACTTATTATATACTCGTATGTACTTTGTGGGCTCTGGAGATCAGCCCTAGGATTTTTCTGCTTCCGCTTAGGGACTTTTTTCCTGTTCAACTGCCTCTATTTAACTGTCTTGATAGAAAACGGCCAGCAGAGGTCAGTAAAATACCAGAATTGCTGTCTGCTGAGAAACTTTCTTTCTTTCTTTCTCCTAAGTGTCCTTATTCTTTAAAATTCCAACCGCGACTTTCCCATAGGATTGTACGGAGCTCGCGGCTCTGTTCTCACACTGCGCACATCCCCAGTAGGTCCCCTGTGTCACTGCCTGGGGTGGTTCCTTGAGGTACCAGCGATTCTGCGTGCTCTAGGCATGGTGTCTAGTCAAGAAGTGGTTCTTATCCCACTTTCTTAATATATGGTTTGGTCTCCCCCTGGGGCCCATTGTATATTGTGCTATTTACTGCCGTTTTAGAACTGTAATATTGTGTGCCTTGCTCTCTATCTCATAAAGAGGTTAGTAGAGAGTGTTTAGTAATAAATACATATATTTTATATATATACCTGGTGTGGTTCTCCTTTCATTTGGTCATTCAGGAGGTTATAATCTGGTAAACCAAGCTGCTTTACATTCCTTCGAGACGTAGCCTGAAGGCTGCTCTCCATAGCTACCACTAGGATAGCTTTCAATAAAGGTTGTCTTAAACCTAATCATCAATAAGGGTTGTTTGGACTGGTGCAAGGTGCCCACTAGAACTAGTGGACAGCATATACCAGGCCAACTTCTCACACCCTTCATCCTGCAGCCTCCAGCTGGGGGCCGAGGGGGTACCTAAGGAACCTCTCCTGTAAAACCCTGCACTGTGTGGCATGCACCATGGAGTGCCTACCACATGGTAAAGGGTTTTACACACACACACCCCTTTACCCATAGGAGCCTGTGTTACAGCCGGTTGTTGAGGTGAACACAAGCTCCTATAGGAAACAATGGGAATCCGAGATCGCATCGTAATCATGTGAAAGGAACCGGCGACCGCAAGTCGGTCAGTCCTGATTCTGGGTCGGGCGGAAAGATTCCGCCCGACATCATAATGAGCCCCTTAGTGTTTCGTCAGGGTCAAACCTATCTGGGGCACCAGAATTATTGCTTACTCCATCAGTGAATCTTCCTGGCAATTACATTTGCTTCTCTAGAACACTTCAATGTTTTGGGAGAATTCTGTCCTCTATCCTGAATCTTCTGCAAAACAACACAAACAGCTCAAATCATATCGTGAACATATTGACAGTAATCTTGATTAAACTCCCATTTAATTCTGAGGGTGTCTATGTACCAGTTGATAAGGAGGCTGTCCAAGATTGTCCTATGCAAAAGAAGGACATTGGCCTCCAAGTTGGCTGTCCTATATCAAAAATGCCAAACGCATGCTTCAATTAGTTTAGGAGGCTGTCCTAGCTTCACTGGAGATTCTCTTTATGGAAAAGGATCTATCTCTTCAAGTTTCTTCAAAGATAGCTCCGGGTAAACACTGTTTGTCTTGAATGCTAACTATAGAAACTGGAGGATGTTCAATTTTTAAAATAAAAGGAAAAAGGGAAGTGGCAATGGAAAACAATTGGCTCCAGTCTTGACCCCCCAAAAAAGGAAAGCTTGGAAAAAAGCTAAAAGAAAGTTTAGAAGATTAAATAAAAAAGGAGCTAGCAAAGTAAAATTCCATACAAAAATTCCTTCTATTGAGAATTCAGTAGTCGTGGGGGAAAGGATGCAATTTACTGTTGCAGTTGAGAATCTGCAGTCAATCGTTGCTCCCGAGAAACTCAGTGATTCAAGTAGGGCAAGTAGGTTGTTACCTCCAAAGGAGCTGGAACTTTTGATTGTAAAATGTATTATCCTTGATAAGCAGGCTGATAAGATGCCCCTTGGTCTGAAGAACTTTATTCCACATGATCACTCATATTGGGTCTCGAAAGACTCTATAAAGGAAATATTAGCCTCATTGTTGTATTTAACTTGATCTCATCTGCCTTTGTGCCTTGTCAACTGTCTGATACTCTGGAAAATGACCCTCAAGGCCTTCAAATGCACCACACCAGACAAAAATGCAAAGGAGAAAGGAAGAAATCATATCTTTGTATTTTTTTGTCTTATTTGAGGATGATTCTATCTTTTTTTTTGCTGAATCTCTTGGCTTAGGTAGACTAACTTAAATTGGTAAAGAAAAGCGATCTGGATGTGGTGGTATTATTAAACATACAAGTAGGGAAGAAAACAAGAGTTATATTTAGGTCGCCACTTATTGTGAACCTGATATTGAACCATTGTGAGATTTGTATGTCACAAGGAATTGAATTGATATTGGAGTCTCACCTTTTAAAAATAAGGTTGTTTATGTATTTGGCAAAAATGATTTGCCAAATCTATACTCCATTGATGAATGTACTGTTTCCCAGGAAGATATGGCCATTAACGTGAAATTAACCCCAGTTTCTTGCAAGGATGGCTCCAGGGTGGTTTCATGTAATGATTATGAATCCGTTGTGAAGCAAAACAAAATAATTATGTATCTCAATGGGCCTGGTTAGCAGGTCTGCTAAATAGTGAATAAGTTGCAGCTCCAAATGTGTTGAATCAGGGTGTTTAGTGGTACGACCCTCTACCTTAAAATTGTGTCATGTAACATAGATGGTTACTGGAATAACTTGGGGGGAAATCATGCATTAGGACAGGTGGTAATTTGTCTACAAGAAACCGTGGGCACTTGCTGCTTTTAAGTTTGAACATTATTATGTGCTTAGCTACCTGACCACTAAGTCAAAGAGGGGCCATGCTAGTGGTGTTTAGCCACATTATTCTCTAATTTTATTTGATCATATCAGGTAAATTTCCATCAGTCAAATTTATTACATTGCTTTGTAAACCAAAGCAGAACTCAGGTCACTGCTCTGTTTTTCCTTTTCCTTTTGTCAATCTTCATATTTTACCTGGTCATGAAAATAATTACTTGCTACTGAAATACGATCATGTTGAAGGTAGGTATTCAAAGGTCCTAATAATGGGAGATCTTAATGCCACTGTCTCAAATTATTTACTTGCCTTGTTTGCTGACAAAGAATGGGAAGGGACTGTTAATATTCCAGCTACTGTGTTCCCTCCTTGCCCTAGGGATAATAAATGAGGAACTCTGCTCTTAGAGGCATGCAGGAAACAAGATTTAAATATCCTTAATGGGAGATTACAGATGATATTCTAGCTTATCCCACCCATGTCACAGCAACATCATCTACGATAATTGATTTTCCCTATTTATCGGATTTAGAAGTGAAAAATAGAAATTTGAGTGATCATAATATCTTACCCCTTGCGATCAATGGGAAACCTGATGATGCACCCTCATGGCAGATCCTTGATGGTGATGACGTGATATTCAGTGCATGAATGGGAACATATTACGGACTAAGAAAGATGAGCAGTCGCTATCAGTAGAATTAAAGAAAATTACTGAAAGCCTTTCTCCATTGGTTTGGTTACCGGTTGATTTATCTGAGGAGCAAATGGAAAGATTTATGAGGGTGACCCTGAATTGATAGGCACCCCATCTATAAAACTCATAAGGCAGTCAAAAAAAGTCAATACATTGTTTGTCTTTAATAAGTTCATCAATCACTTACAAAGAAGGTAATATACTTTTTCCTCCAAAGAGTATAATAAGTGGATCTGAGGTTTGAAAAGAACTAGGTGGGTAAGAATTCAAAATAGATCTATCTCTGATAATATCTAGTTAAAAATAAATAAAGCAATGAAATGTAAAAATCCAAAAGCCTTCTGGAAAATAGGGGAGAAGAGTGACTCTTTCTTTAAACCCAAGATAAATGATATCACTAGCATGGAATGGCAAAAATATATAACTTCTCGCTATGCTTTGAATATTCAGATGGATAACAACGTCACTGAGTCCCTAGGTGAAATCATATCAGTTGGAAGATGTTCTCCCCCTTCCCCTCCTTCTAGACAGGAGGTGCTACATAATCTTAAGGCTGTCAGGAATACTGGTGCAAGGGACCCAGATCAAATAACAATTAATATCAAAAAGCAAGATCTGGACCAATGGGAATCTTACTTAGTGGCGCTATTCCGTTACTGTTATTGTACAGGAATGGTCCCTAGCTCTTGGTGGGGCAGTATCATTTTACTGCTACATAAAAAAGGCCCTTTAAATATTCCTAGCACTTATAGGCAGATTACCCTGTTGGACGCCACTGGAAAGATTTTTTTTAAATGTGTAGTATCTAACCGGCTGGAATGGGTGGAGGAAAAAATATTATAGATATGGAGCAGGCTAGGTTTAGAGCAGGTCACTCCACTTATGATAATATAACAGTAATACACCTTAATTTGGAGAAATATGTGAAACGAAGGGGGATGCCTGTCTATGCGGCCTATATTGATTATTAAAATGCTTTTGATCACATAGACAGGCAGACCATTTGGAGGAAGTTGTGTGCCATGGGAATACCAGAGGGTCTTCTGAAACTCATTATTGCTCTTCACACCGCTACTTGGTGTCATGTGATGTTAGAAGGCAGGCGAGGTTGACTCCAAAAATCCCCACTGGAAATGGAATATAAAAATGATGCCTGTTGGCCCCCTAGTTTTTTTGCAATATATGGCGGACTTGCCCGATTTATTAAGTAAGGTAGCTGGTGATGACCCAAAATTAGGCTTTTATCCCTTAGGCACCCTTCTTTATGCAGACGATATTGTCCTGTTAGACCGGACTCCTAAAAGTCTTCAGAGACGTCTTGATAACTTGTCATTATACTCAGATGTTCAGTTCTTGAAGGTACATTTAAATAAAACTAAGGTCATCAGGTTTCACCCAAAGGGGTGTCAGATATATGCAAAATGTAAGTGGTTCTATGATAAATCTCCCTAGAAGATCTAGAATCCTACCCTTATCTTGGAAGAATTATTTTGACAAATTTGACTGGCAGCGATTATATTTCACATATATCAAATAATGCACTTGCCCATGGAAATATACTAAAGGCACTCTATCGAGAAAGAGGTCACCGGCACTTTAATCATCTCTTAACAGTATATAACATGAAGATTCTTCCCACACTCTTGTATACAATCGAGACAATAAATATTAATCAAGGCACTGTATGCATAAGGTGGAGGGGAAGATTATTCGCACAATTTGCACTTTAAACTCTATGGTCTCAATAGAGGCTGTAAAGTTGGAAATAGAATTGGTGAGCTCTTTTATAACAGGACTGGCTGCTATTTTACATGGTATCATTGTCTATTACCTGCTAAAGAAAAGTCCTTGAGGAGTCTTATGGCTTTGTACAGTCTTGCTTCCACTATGGAGACAGGATCATTTTTAAACAATATTTTAACTGCACTTCAGCACTTTTCTTTTACTAGGTTAGAAATCCAGGATATGAGCTATGTTCATCTTAAAAGTTATCTAAATTATACTATGAAAGGCCGTCCCATGGAAAATTATATAGAGTTATGTAAAGCAAAATATAGTTTCCATAGTATTATCCACTCACGTCAGGCAGCAGTTCCTCAAGTTTATTTGAACTGGAATCTGGAACATAAGAGTACGCAGGCGCATAATGATATGTAGAATGAAATGTTTGCCATTGAAAACTATGACAGTTGCATGGCAGAATATAATTTGGGAGGAGAGAATACGCATTTTAAAAACTTTTTAAAATATTTATTTTTTAAATATGGAATTTAAACGGTAACAGCTGCTATGGAGATGATAAATTGCCCAGTTAATAAATGAATATGCCCTAACCTTTTATTTTCTTTGCTCCTTTTTAAAGTTGTAATAATGGATGTAATTTTGCATTGTTTAGATCTCATTATAATATCTAAAGTTCTAATAAAAACTGAACTGAAACTGAATTTAAGTCTCTGGGTGGAAGATTGTTAATCTTTCCTAAGTTTACTTGTGGAAGTTGCTTTTCAGGTCTTTAGATATTTACGTCTGAAACAAGAGGCATTTGTTTCCATCTAGGTTTCTCAACAGTCAGATGTACATGTTCTCTTTTGCTATTCTGATGCAGGTTGAAGACGTACTCATTTGAGACATCCACTGTGTGATACCAGGGAACTACCCAGTGAATGTGTTGTGCGTCAATACCAATGTAATGCCATTATACCACACTACCTTTACCTGAGTCCACTGCACCCGCCACCCCTACCCAGTTTCATCCAAATCTCTTCTCCTAACCTCTAAGTAAAATTTTAGGAGGCTTCTCATTTAGGATTAAGCCAGTATGACCTTGCTAATCTATCCACAAAGGCACAAGAAAGTTAGCAGTGGTTGTGCTATAGACTTGTAACTGCCAAGTGCCCCATGTCATGTCTGCAGGTGCTTCACAGATAGGTGCAGTGCTTAAATCAATCTAAATGACAAGCAGGCTACCAAGTTGGAACAACTTTACTCAGTTGTTGATGAAAGAGTCTTAGAGTGCTGTCCTTCTCTACACTTCAATGATAGGGGAGAAGATGTGGCCTAACAGCTAGAGCGGTTGAACTCGAAGCTGGGGAACTGGGTTAAAGTCTCGGCAGGTGATGCTCAACATCCTGTGATTCTGGGAAAATCACTTAATCTCTCTGTGCCTAATAAAATGAATGTGTGCGTCTGTAACGCAACTGGTGCTCATGTAGAGCACTTTGATTATTTTGGGTTGAGTCCGCGCTATATAAAACAAAAATGATAGTTTGTATATTTTTTAAAGACTATCTGCTTCCCACTTTGTTCTGGTTGGTAAGGAAAGTAGGTCCGGTGAAGTGGTAATAGCTGAGGGTACAAATGGAAACTGATTTCAGCACTACAGGCCTAGAAGTAGGAGAGAGAGAGAAAGAGAAAGGCTTGAGAGTGAGATGAGTTTTCATGTCCATTCCACAGAATGGAAGGCATAACCATTATTTTCACCATATTTACACCACAAGCTGGCAACTATTTAGGACTACACCAAAGCATATTAGATAGTCCTGTCTGTCAGTACCACAAAATAACCCCAATGTTGTAAATCATCTGTGTTGGAAATTATCGTATTTTGCAATTGTAACCCCAAATTATTGTCTTGACTGGTTTTCCTGGCTATAGAATTAACCAGTAGTAATGTGCATGAACTCCCCTTTTCAACTTGATGAAACTGGCATATCCCTAAATGGCATAGTTAACTTACCTTTAAGTCCCCAGTATATAGTGCCCCAAGTGTACCCAGGGCATCTAAGTTATATGTCACCAGTGGGCTGCAGCACCCTATCTTCTACCTACTGCAGTGACAATGCAAACATGATTGCAGACCTGCTGTGTGTAGCTAGAAAGTGTAGGTTTTAACTGCAAATTCAACTGGTCAAAATAACCCCTTTTGGTAGGCCTAACCCGTTTTTAATTTTAAGAAGTCACCCCTAAGTATGCCAAGTGCCCATAAGGCAGGGTTCATGGTATTTATAGGAAGGTCATGTAGAATGTTAGTGTTAAACATGCCCTTACAGTGAAAAGGCCTAAAAGGCTATTTTCACTGTAGCAGAGTTGGCTGTTCCATAGGAAAGCACTGGGATACAATATTACATTTAATACTGTTATCTCCAGCTAGGAAACACCTTTAAAGGTAATTTTTTGACTTTTTGAAGTATTTATTACAAGCCCAATTTACTGGAGAAGTCGGATCTGTAATAAATATTATGGAAAGGATACCTTTAGAAAAGTTACCCTTTCCCTGCCTATAGCCTCTAGAGGCCTATTTGCATGAGCTGCAACTATCACCTAGGAACTGAATAGCTCCTTTAATGAGGTGTAACCTTTCTCCAAGAAGCCTCGGGTGGCGGGAAGTGTTCTGTTCCTCTAGGGAGGCTGACCATCTTGGCTATGCCCAGGAATGTAATTATCTTCATAAAATCCTACCCTGACACAGGCAGGTGTATCCAACACCAGGGCCTACCCTTCATTTGTCCTTCTAGCCAGCCAGGTACCAATCGTAATGGGAGAGGAACTTACCCCAGAACTGGTTTTGAGTAGCCACAGAGCAACAGTTTCTAATTTTTCTGGCTACACCTCTAGGGTTGGCACAAGACCTCTACATAAAGGAGAATATGTTCTACTATCTCCATTTTAGGCAGAGAAGGGCACCGTTTGATTGTTTACAGTAGGGCACCTAGGAACCGCTGCAAACGTGGGTAGGATTACACCTGTTAGGTTTTTACTATTTGTTAGGGAGGGGCAAGGAGTTGCCCCCACCCACAGGGTGGTGACAGGCATAAATATGGTACCTACAGTACTCTCCACAGAATACTTTCTGGACCTGTGGAAGAACAGAAGAGGACTGGACCAGCTATCTGTGACCTGAAAAGAACCCTGAAGCCGGGACCTGCTCTCCTTATTGTACCCAGGACAAAGTATTGGATTCAACTCATCATAACCCTGACTTTCTCTCCAAGCTACAAGGACACAACAAACTAGCCGGTAGCTCCTGCCCTCCAAGTTTATGATGCAAAAGCAGTTAGCTCCGCTCTCTACGTAGCAGAAGTTTGGGGCTCTGATAAGTTAGATGAGCTCTGTAGATCAGAACACACATTTTTAAGAAATATGGTTATGGCACCCAAATATGTTCCCTTCATCCCTCTACTGATGGACATGGGCAAGTGGTTGATTGGTGACGTAGGCAGGTTACGGCCATTACTCTTTTGGGCTCACATTAGGCGGACCATTGAGATTCTTTCCTTTGCTGAAGCACTCACCAAAATTATTTGATTAGATACTGGCTGCAAAATAGGCTGGATCTCCAACATTAAAAAAACGCTGAGAGCCTTTGGACTCCGAGCCTGTTGGGATAGCCAGGAAGGAGAGAAGAGCTCAAATGCCTATATTGGGAATGGGTGGACCAACAGGAGATTTGCAAACCTAATGTGGGTAAACTAACAACAGAATTCTACCTTCACAAACAAACCAGACATCTTGAGCCCTTCCTCGATATAATTCAGGTACCTAGGGATAGAATGCTGTACTTACATTTTAGGTTTGGCACCCTCCCTGTTTGCGAGACAACAGCAAAATGGCATACAAACAATGGTTAAGTCTGCCCGTGTTGTAAAGCCCTGACAGAAAGTATTCCCCAAGTAATGTTCGCCTGCCCGGCATATAATTCAGCACGGGCTAAATGGCTAAAATCGATTTGACAACAATTGGGAACACGGGACCACTACACAGCACTACGAATTCTCAGATCCGATCCCAGGCCACTTTTTGCATGTTGTGTAGCAAAGTTCTTGGGACAAGCATGGCTCATAAGGTGGAAAGCTCTGTCAAGAATGGTATAGTTTTAACTTGTGTTGATAAAAGGGGGAGACCAAGAAGCGGCTTTTTGAGGTCCAGCATATGTGCCCAGATACTAGCAACAAGGAAAGGAGTATGCAGTTCCTAAGAAGGTTGAGATTGGCTGTGAAGTAAGTGCAGGAAGTTGGCTACCAAGAAGGAGGATGGGGAATCCTTCCTTTCGGAGTTAGGGCTCTTACACACCCAGCCCGCTCACCTATACGGCAAGGAATAAAAGATCTCCGCCAAAGAGCCCCCACTGAGGGTGCCCGCCGGGTATTGCAGCGCAAACCCGTCGAGCGGGCTGGGTGTGTGAGGGCCCTAATTCCGAAAGGAAGAATTCCCCATCCTCCCTCTGGGTAGCCAACTTCCTGCACTTACTTCACAGCCAATCTCAACCTTCTTAGGAACTGCATACTCCTTTCCTTGTTAATAGTTTTAACTTGAACAGGGTAGCGACAAATGCACGTCATAATACTAAAATCTAGTTTAACTTTTATGCACAAGCACTTTATTTGCCACACTTTTACTGCTATGATAGGGAAATCTCGAAATAGTTAGCATATTATCGATACATTACTATGAAGAAGTACCGACTGTGTTTTTATATTTGTTTTATCTTAGATTTGTATTTGACTTGCTAACTGTGTATCTGCCATTGTTGTATTGTTTTTTAACTATCTGAATATGATACATGTATTATCACCCCAAGGGCTTAACCGACCACTTTGACAAACTGATTGTTTATACAAGCTCAAGATGCTATACGTTTGTATTTTCTCTTTTACGAAATCAATGTATTTTTTATTTATAGCTTTTATGACATTTTCTGTCGAGTAAAGCTTAAACAAATAAACAAACAAACATGAGGCCTTTCCTGCAACTGCTGATCTGACCAGTTCCAACTGCACTTGCCCCGGACTCTGCTGCTGGCCTCTGCTCGAGTGAGTCTTGACCTTCAAGTGCTGTCCCCAAGGTCCTGGATCCTTGGCTAGCCTCAATGTGTATGCCTCCTAAGGCTTCCTATAATATGGGACTTGAAAACCTTTTTGCTAAGTTGATCCAACAAAGGTGCGCTGCTGCTGGATCAAACATCCAGGTTGCTCCAGCTATGAGCTTTTTTACCACAGGAAATCAGATTCAACGGGATCTCACGGAAAAGGTGGAGCCCTCTTCGGCCACAGCCTATGGCCTAGACATGCTGGAAGAATTCGAGCTTCAAAAAATTGAGTATGTCTGAAGGTCTAAATTATCATCAGGTGAAGGCGTAAAAGTTATCCGGCTGGAGAGGTATTTTCTATAGGAGCGAAATTTTTCCTGCTCTGAGCTTTTCCACCAAAAGTCAAAGGCTTCCCCGAGACCTCATCCAGCGGCTATCAGTTGGCGTGGAGCCCTCTTTGGACTTGGCTTACTGCTCTACTGAGGATTTTTGGCTTTTATTTTGGAGACTAAGGGCCTGATTTAGATCTTGGTGGTATTACCGTCACCCCGCCATGGCAGAGGTTCCAAGTACTCTGTTGAGCTGGCGGCAATCCACCCACTGTATTTAGATGTTGCAGGAATAGACAGGTTCCCACGGTGGCGGTGGTCTTCTCTGTTGGCTAGCAATACTCCGTCGCAGTCCGGCTGGCAGGCTGGGGTGAGCCGATTTAGATGTCCTCATTGTGCTGGAGGTGTCCTGGCAGCAGAGTCTTGATGGAGTGAGGCCCTGCTGCTGTGGAGACAGGTAAGTACTACTTATCATTATCTCAATACACATTTGTGTGTTGTGAATGCATCCTAATGTATATGTAGGCAATGTGTAATGCCCTTTTTGTACATATAGCAACAAGGGGTTTGGCCCTAGGCAGCTGGACGGTGCCATAGTGAACTAAGAAAAAAGGAGGGGTGTCCTAGCCGCCACATTCAAATGCTGCTAAACCAATTTAACAGACTAAAGGCCATAATTTCAATTGATATGGGCTTGAAGCATTTATTTGCTATTTCGTTCTGTACACTTTACTCCACATTTAATCATGGGTCAGGTAAGTGCGGATCGTTTCAGTCAAGAGCAAATTAAAGCAAATTAAACATATTAAGGCAACAAATAAAGCGAGAGAAAATGGGAAAAGGAGCATTGTAATCTGGATGGCAGGAATCTTGGTGGGACTCCCTCCAACAGTGACTGCTGCCTCTGACACCATTGACGCAGGAGAAAGATCCTGGCGGATGCGGCGGGACTGCGACTGTCTTCCCTCCAAGGACCCGCCACTATCTAAATACAGCGGGTGGACCACCAAGCTGGCAGGTGGGAAGGTGGATGAGAAAGCAACGGTGGGACCAGCGCCACCAAGATCTAAATCAGGCCTTACGTCCAACGGTAAACATTTTGACTGGGTCAAACCTGCTTTTTTTTTTCAAACCTGTGCTCTATCATGCTTAGCCTCAATTTGCGCCTAGTTACTGGTCAAGCGCAACCAGATGACCGAGATTGGCACATAACACTTTGTGACGCCATTTTGAACCATAAACTTTTAAAATGTATAACTTTGGTTTGTTTTATTGGATTTTTGTCTACTTTTATTTAATTCTATTTATTAAAATGTACATATTTTTCTAAATTGGTTTGGAATTTTCTTGTGTTGTGTTATGTTGTGACCTTATTACTGTTTGAGTACTGCATTAATACTTTACACATTCCCTCTAAATTAGACCTGCCCGGTCCGGCCACAGCTACCACAGCATTGAGCTTAGGTTAATTTAGTGACTCTGTGGGTTCACCATGGTAAGGATTGTGGGTATTATTTGAGGTGGGTACCCACCCCCTCAATTAATATCCACATTTCATACTATGTGCATGAAAATAAGTCTATCTTTGGGAGCAAACCTGGCACACAACTTGTAACAATCTCAAATCAATATGCATGTGAATTGAACAGCAGGTTACTCTTAATGTGTGGAGGGTTAGACCAAATATGCAGTCTATCGTAGCTTGTCTCTTTGCTCATGCAGTTTTTTAACAAACTGCATGAAAACGTGAACACCATGTTGGAAGAATGCCAAGTGATACGTCCTCACATAAAATCCAAGAAGGCAGGAGTGGTTTAGGAACACATTAAACATACCCGATGAGTGATCTGCTTGCTAATAACTGGTAATTTTGGTGGCAAGTGTATTACAGAAAGCCAAGGGGACTCCTTGCTTTACCCATTGTGCTCAAGTTGTTCCACGTCTGGTTTAAGCAGCTAATCCTCTCTTGTTTTTTCTTTACATTCTGAGATTAATTGGTTTCCCATTCTAAACGGTGGTCAGTGAGTAGCAGAATGCAAAGAAAACACAAGGGCTAAATGAGCATCTTACTGCCTAGAGCAGATAGCCTTGAGTTAGTATTGTAAGGAACAGGTTAAGTGAAGCGAAGTCAGGACTTTTTTGTCGGCAATATGGTTTTGCAGCCAAGAAATAATCAAACAATGCTGCCTTTCATCCCAAGGGGGTTTTTATTTATTGAACCTTGATATGCTAAATTGAATGTAATGGCTGAGTACCTAATTTATTTCATCAGCAACATGGTCAATAGCTGCAATGAAGGACGGCGAATAGGCTTCTAATGCAGCTACTTAAAACTATGCACATTCAGGTATTAAAAAATGAAAGATCATGAGCTGCTGCATGCTCAGAGCCAACTTTGTCATTGAACAAAAGGAGATTTGTCACAAATCTGCGACCCTTTGAGGGACAGAAAGCTCACTAGACACCAGGGATATATAAAAAATAATAATATTTAAAAAAAGTACAGGGGTGGCATCCCGTGCACAAGGCCATACCCAAACCATGAAAAAATGCAGTACAATCTTTTTTCCCCTGGCACTTTCTGGTGGCAGTTTGGGGGATATTTGCCCAAACTGATCCAGGGGGCAGAAAGCCCACCAGATAGAAGGGATGAATATATTTTTTTTTTAAAGGAGACGGCCCACTATGCACGGGGCTATACGCCCAACTCCAAAAAAAGGCACTAGAGCCTTTCTATACTGCCTGTGGCTGTATTAATGGATTTCCCCCATCTGCCTGATTTGGCAATGGCGGTAGCTGTGGTTATTGGGCCAGTGCTTAGTTGCCACTGAGGGGAAACATACAAAACCCAGACATTTCTGAAAACTAGAAACCTGGGGGAGTCCCAAGAGGTGCGCCTTGCCTGCATGCCATGACATTTTCTTACTCCCAATGTCCTACAAACCTCAAACATCATTTTCCTTGCCTTTCTGTGACATAAACCAGCATTCCTCCACTTGTTCCGATAAAAACGCTATGACACTTTTTGTGGCTGGGCCTAGTGTCTGTGACAAGACCAGATCAAACCCAGGTCAGTGGTGTCCCCCGGACATATTTTTGGCTATTTTCTCTGTGAATCTACAAACTCTGGGTACCATTAGAAACACCAGGATGTTGGGAAAAAGATGAAAAATTGGCATAGATATCTTTTGTGGAAAACGTTGTGAAGGTTTAAATGAAAGGGACCCCTAGAGTCCAAAAAAGAGCTTAGAACCAGAGGAGACGTCCTAGTTGTCAAAAGTTTAAAATATACCATAGTCAACAACATGTCCAGTCCACTCACTGGGGGCAGGGGGGAAGTCCAACCCTCCCGTAAAGTTCTAACAATGTTACTGGTCTGTGTGCTTTTTAAAGTCATGGTTTTTCTGTGTTTCAAAACCTTTCTTCACAGGAGACTGCTTCTACCCCTTCATAAAGGTTTTCATGTCTGTTTTGTTTTAATTAGAGTTGCCGGTCCAGAATAATGTTAAATGCAGCATTTCTGGCAACAACCTATAGTTAGTATTTGTTCCCCCTTATCAGTATATACTTAAAACAGTGAATATAAGTAGTCAACACTATAAAATGTGTTCTAGAGATGCCTTAATGACCCCTAGCTAATAAATTTAGTTAACAAACACAGAAAGGTCATGTTAAAAATTAAAACAGACAATTTTATTTTAAGTCCTATTCAAGTTCAGTGCCCTGTCCTTTGTATAAATTAAAAGCGTGAATAAATGCTGGTATTTTTCTCTAAGAATGGTGGCATCCCTAGACACAAGGAGACGAAGTATTCAAAGTTAAGGGCCCATTTAAGATTTGGCAGACGGGCCATGCTCCGCACGGGCGACGGAGTAAATTGTTGCGTCGTCCTGGCAGAGGTCTTAACTGCCAACTTTTAAAATATCCATTGGGCTGGCAGACATTCCAAGCACTGGCAGTAACCACCGACTGGGCGGTTCCTGTCAATGTGCTGCAACTTTGCCGGACTGCTCCATCAAACTCGATTGACCAGTATGGCAAAGTAACAATTTTGTTTTGATTTCAAAAAGAAAATCCCGAAGCGGGATTTTCTTTTTTAAAATAAAAAAAACAATGCCCCGCTCACCATTGGTTTCCTCCCTGGGAGAGGGGGGCATTGGGCACTTTTCTGTGCCCCTTCGCACTAGGTTTTCCTTGGCAAGGACGGGCACTGAAAACCAGATATATGTCAGCCCATTTAAATTGGGTGGGTGGAAATATATAGCCAATTCTCCGACTGCCCTTACTCCCTCTGGCCATTGGAGGAGTCTGACCACAGCAGAGACGTAGGGGCCTATTTATCAGGAAGTCAGTGCACCAGAGCAAGTCACCTTGCTGCGCTGCACTGTATGACAGGTTAAGAGCAGGAATGTGCCGTTTTAAAGGGAAATTCGGCGCATTCCTGTCCTTTCCCCAGTGCTGGTACCCTTTTGGCTGCTTAGCACCAACACAGGCACCCTTGCTTCAAGGAGCAAGGATGCCTGCGTTGCATGCAGGATTGTTTTTATGCTGGAAGGGGCACCTTCCTGCACAAAAACAATCGTGAGAGGCTTTCTCCTCGTCACACCTCTCCTGGGCAGGTGTATCTTTTTGGCATATTCCCAAGTTTACCTGTTCTTGTAAATCTGAGAATGCGTCAAAATCCATGGATGTTGTGTGGGATCACCCTCGCAATGCCCATGGAAACGCCTCCCTGGCGCAGAGTAATGCAATGGAGAGATATTGCTCGAGATTTATGAAGCCACGCTTGGCCACTCAAGGTGTCCTAGCGTGGCTTCATAAATCTCCCGTTTCATTTGCGCCTCTTCCGCACTACGACGCAAAGGGGCTTATAAATATGCCCCGCAGTGTCCACCATCGTCAAATTATGGTCAACCCGCATTTAAATTGGACGGAAGGACCATTATGTTGGCGGGAAAGGAACTCTGCTGTGACTGGGTTCTCTCTACACCAACAAATAAATAGGGGCTCTAAGAAGCCAATGAAATCCAATAACAAAACAAATGATTTATCACAGCCCAAAAAAATAATTAAGGGAGAGCCCAGAACTTTCATACTGTGTATTCACGTGACATGGAATCGTGCCATGAACAGGGCTTAATTTGAGCCAGTGGTAGGCACTCATTGTTGGGGACCAGCACTTATTTTTTCTCATCAGAATTCCCCTGAGAGCAAGAAAATGAAAAACACAGAAAGAGGAAAGGAGGAAGAGCTAGACAGGATACCGTAACCAAGGGAGAAAGTCCGAACCTGCAACAGTGAGATAAAGGGGCAGGGAGTGTTTGGTAGTTAATTAAAGAGGTCCGAGGTGGATTCAGGACTGGCAGATTTGTTTGGTTTTCCGCGTGCTGTCGTTTAATGGCGCCGATCCCAGGCTTCTAAGCTGAACTTTAGGCACCTGCACTTACTCATTATTTTACCAATTAGGAATTGGTTAGTCACCACATTTAAAACACATCATTGTCCCAAAATGTACAACATCCTTCGTGAACAACCGCGATGCACCAAGGGTGAAAAGACTAAAAAAACTTGCGTCATGAAGCGTTCACAAGTGGTTAAAGCTACAAGCTTGTAACGAGCAACTTCAACACTTTAACTTTCCACTTTCCTAAGCCACGCCCTTTGCTGTTGTAAGATCAACAAAAACAATTAATTGCAGATTTGTCTTGGACGTGGGTGTAAATTCATGTTTCTTACCTTTCGCATGGAACAGAGCTCTTTTGTCATTTCGCGTATCCACCGTCCGTCTCGTGAGCAGGAAATAAGAGCAAAAGAAACTGAAAGTACGAATGGGCGGCCAGTGAGTGAAATTCTAGACCGGTGTGTGTACCTTGCACTCTTCACCAGTAAAATATGAGGAGCCATCTTCAGTGAAGCTGCGACTAACTCTAAAGTCTTACAATGGTGTCTTGGGTGGTCCTTCAAATCTCCCTTATTCTTTACGTTGGACACTAAGCAGCTCTACAACGCCCCAGGCTAGCCTTCTTAGTTAGACGTATTCCTGTATAGCAGATTATGACATACATGCCAACATTTTAGAAGAGGAAAATAGGAGATTTAAAAAAAGTTATCGGGAGGATTTCTTTTCCCCATTGTCTTCTATTGAAGAGGAGACAATTTCAGGCGGGAGACAGCAAAATAAAGCCCTTTTGCCTTTAAGAATCGGAAGTTTCCTGCCTAAATCGGGTCTATTGGCAGGTTTATTATATATATGTATATTTAGTGGAGAAGAGGAACAAACGCCAACCTGTTAGCTCATACATGAGAATGAAGTAAGATATATGAGAGGATGACCCTATTAAACCGAGTCCAAGAAATATAAGCTTAACTAATCAATCAATCACGTGTTTGTTGAGTGCTACTACTCACCTGTGAGGGTCTCTGTTATGTCGTGCCTGTGACGTAACAGGCATGCCACGTTGGGTCATGTGACCTCTGTCGCAATAAACGGCTGTGCAGGTACGTATCCTCAGTAGGGCGTACAACGGCGACCGCAGCACAAGCAGTAACCAGGCTCCTATGATCATTACATGTGTTAGCCCCTCCACAGGTCCCACATTGCCCCGGCAGGGTCGGGTGGTTCAGCGACCCTGCGACATAACAACTGGCGACGAGGGTGGGATCACCCCGAGCACGCACCGTGTGGCGGCCGCGAAGGTACTGCCATCGACCTTGCGGTGCTCGTGCCACGGTGCGCTGACGCCTGGAGGAGTGCCGATCTGAACACCGAGATCGCCGCTGCGCCGCTGTCAAGGGGCACCGCAGCAGGGCGCCGAGTAATGAACGTCGTATCAGGCCAGTGAGCGACGCTGTAATTGCCCTGCCGCGTGTGACGTCCGCAATCGCGCAAATGCATCAGTAGGCGGACGTGCGCTCCCTGCAAGTGTGGGCTCCTACTCTAGGCTCACACGTGCGCTGCACGCACGAGGTTGTGAGTGGCAGCCAGCCCAGCACCTCGTCTCCTCACAGCATCGTGTCTGGGTGAGAGGAAAGAACAAGCATTAAAAAGGCAACAGGTCTTGTCTTTGTCCAAGTTAGAGCATTTGTTTTAGCAAATGGTGTTTCTTTTTAGAAGTGTTTTTATTATTGTGTTAGCATTTTTCGAAGTACATAATATGCATATTTATGCATGCATTTAGAGGTTTCGTTTTTAGATATGCAGATGTATTGTATGTGTATATATGTGCATATATACGTTGGTCTATATATGTATATAGGTATATAATAGCATAGTGTGCATACATATACAGATATATGCATGTATAAAAGCATATATTAGTGAGAGTAGTAGAGAGAGAGTAGGAGAGAGTAGTAGAGAGTGAGTAGTAGAGAGTGAGTAGTAGAGAGTAGTAGAGAGAGAGTAGTAGAGAGAGAAGTAGTGAGTAGAGAGAGTAGTAGATTAGTAGAGTAGTAGAGAGAGAGTAGTAGAGAGAGAATAGTAGAGTAGAGAGTGAGTAGTAGATAGTAGTGGAGAGTAGTAATGAGTAGTAGAGGGTAGTAGAGAGTAGTAGAAAGTAGTAGAGGGTAGTAGAGAGTGAGTAGTAGAGAGTAGTAGAGAGTAGTCGAAAGTAGTAGAAAGTAGTAGAGGGTAGTAGAGGGTAGTAGAGAGTAGTAGAGAGTGAGTAGTAGAGAGTAATAGAGAGTGAGTAGTAGAGAGTAATAGAGTAATAGAGAGAGAGTAGGAGAGAGCGAGTAGTAGAGAGTGAGTAGTAGAGAGAGAGTAGTAGAGAGAGTAGTAGAGAGTAAAGAATAGTAGAGAGCGTAGTAGAGTGTGTAGTAAAGAGTGTAGTAGAGAGTAGTAGAGTAGTAGGGAGAGAGAGTAGTAGAGAATAGGAGAGTGAGTAGTATAGAGAGGAGTAGAGAGTAGTGAGTAGTAGAGAGTCCTGCTGCAGATATCCCTCTGAAGCCATGTGTTGTGTGTGCCTACGGTACACGCTAATTCACAATAAACACGCCAGGGGGTGAAGCTGCCGTGCACGCGCCTTGTATTTAGTACAACGTTTGGAAGTTACGAGCTCCGAGAGGAGTGAGTTCCCTCTGCACTGAAGTTGTTCTGTGTATCCGCCTGCGATTTTGATACCCTCCGAGGGTGCGGAGGGACAATCTAGTGAAATAAGTGAAAATTCAAAGTCAGAACGAAACATTTGTAAGTAATTCGGCGCAGTCTGTAGGCATGAATGAACGAGGGCCCGGCGTCCTTTCAACAAATCGCAGACACACACACACATCTGCCCAAGTGTCACTTGACAACGAAAAGAGGCTGCACCAGAGTGTGAAAAGGACATGTTGGGGCTTTTACGCCTCCTGCAATGGCTGGATACCGAATACTTGTGTGCAAAATAATGTGTTATTGGATTTGCTACCCCCTAGTGCACCCACCTCCCCAAACACGCAGTGCACACCTGAGGTGTGCAGGGTTCCAATGATATTGAAAAGGAAGCTGCGTGCTATTTTTTTAATACACTATTGTAAGCAGAGCTGTGGTCTATTTTTTGTTTATACAGATCACAATCCAATCCAATCCAATCCCAGCATTTGTATAGCGCACTACTCACCCGGAAGGGTCTCAAGGCGCTGGGGGGAGGGGCCCGCTACTGCTCGAATAGCCAGGTCTTGAGTTGCTTCCTGAAGGAGAGATGGTCCTGGGTCAGCCAAAGGTGGATGGGGAGGGAGTTCCATGTCTTGGCCGCCAGGTAGGAGAAGGATCTTCCTCCGGCGGTGGCTCTGCGAATGCGTGGTACTGCGGCGAGGGCGAGGCTGGTCGATCGTAGCTGGCGGGTGGGCATGTAGAAAGTCAGGCGGTTGTTGAGGTACTTGGGGCCCAGGTCGTGGAGAGCCTTGTGTGCGTGGGTGAGGAGTTTGAACGTGATCATCTTGCTGACGGGGAGCCAGTGCAGGTCTCTCAGGTGGTCGGAGATGTGGTTGTGTCGGGGATGTCCAGGGCGAGTCGTGCGGAGGCGTTCTGTATGCGCTGGAGTCTTTTCTGTAGTTTGGCTGTGGTTCCGGCGTAGAGGGTGTTTCCGTAATCCAGTCGGCTGGTGACGAGTGCCTGGGTGACCGTCTTCCTGGTTTCGGTGGGGATCCAATGAAAGATTTTACGGAGCATGCGCAGGGTGTTGAAGCACGATGATGAGACGGCGTTGACTTGTCTGGTCATCGAGAGGGAGGAGTCCAGGATGAAGCCCAGGTTGCGTGCGTGGTCCGTTGGCTTGGGAGTGGTGCCCAGGGCAGGGGGCCACCAGGAGTCGTCCCAGGTGGAGGGGGCTGATCCCAGGATGAGGACTTCCGTCTTGTCTGAGTTCAGTTTCAGGCGGCTGTTCTTCATCCACTCAGCGACGTCTTTCATCCCTTCGTGTAGGCTGGCTCTGGCGGTGGCGGGGTCGTTGGTGAGGGAGAGGATCAGCTGGGTATCGTCGGCGTAGGAGATGATGTTGAGGTTGTGTTGGCATGCGATGGCTGCAAGAGGGCTCATGTAGACGTTGAAGAGGGTTGGGCTGAGTGATGATCCTTGTGGTACGCCGCAGATGACTTCGGTGGCCTCGGATCTGAACGGGGGGAGGCGGACTCTCTGGGTTCTTCCGGTGAGGAACGAGATGACCCACTCCAGTGCCTTCTCTTGGATTCCGATGTTGCTGAGGCGCTGAACTAGGGTGCGGTGGCAGACAGTGTCGAACGCCGCAGAGAGGTCCAGGAGGATGAGGGCTGCTGTTTCCCCATTGTCGAGCAGGGATCTGATGTCATCGGTGGCTGCGATCAGGGCGGTCTCGGTGCTGTGGTTGGCTCGGAAACCGGACTGCGAGGGGTCGAGGGATCCGTTCGTCTCAAGGAAGGCGGCGAGCTGTCTGTTGACGGTCTTCTCGATGACTTTGGCAGGAAAAGGGAGGTGCGAGATGGGGCGGAAGTTCTTGAGGTCGGTGGGGTCTGCTGTTGGTTTCTTCAGTAGGGCACTGAGCTCGGCATGCTTCCAGCTCTCCGGGAAGGTGGAGGTGGTGAAGGAGACGTTGATGATGTCCCGGAGTTGGGGTGCGATGATGGAGTCAGCCTTGTTGAAGACGTGGTGGGGGCAGGGGTCGGTTGGTGATCCGGAGTGGATGGTGTTCATCGTGCGGGTGGTGTCTTCGGTGCTGACCGGGGTCCAGTTGCAGAGGGTGGTGGTGGGGGGCATTGGTTCGGTGGTGAGGTGTGTGGTTGGTGCGCCGAAGCTGTTGTGTATGTCGGCGATCTTGCGGTGGAAGAATGAGGCGAGTGAGTTGCAGAGGTCTTGCGAGGGGGTGATGTTGTTGTTTCCGGCGCTGGGGTTGGAGAGCTCTTTGACGATGCTGAAGAGTTCCTTGCTGTTTTGGATGTTGTTTTCCAGTCATTCTTTGAATGTTGACCTTTTGGTGGTGCGGATCAGCTGGTGGTGTATGCGGGTGGCGTTCTTGAGGGCAGTCATGTTTTCTGTGGTCTGGTCGTGGCGCCAGGCTTTCTCGAGGGTGCGGCAGTTCTTCTTGGAGTTTTTGAGTTTGTCGGTGAACCAAGAGGCTTTCTTGCTGCAGGGTCTGCTGGGAGGGGTCTTCAGTGGTGCGAGGTCATCTGCGCAGTCGGTGAGCCACTGTGTGAAGATGCGGGCTGCTACGTTGGGGTCCGTAGTGCTGGTGGGAGGGTTCCGTCTGAGGGAGGTGGTGAGCTGGTCGGCGGTGATCTTGCTCCAGCTCCTGCGGGGAACCTGTTGCGGGTGGTGGTGGGTTGTGGTTCTCCTGAAGCTGAAGTGGACGCAGCTGTGGTCAGTCCAATGGAGTCCGGTGGAGTGGCTGAAGGAGATGTACTTGCTGGAGGAGAAGACGGGGTCAAGCGTGTAGCCGGCGTAGTGGGTGGGGGTGTTGACCAGTTGCTTGAGTCCGAGGTTGGCGAGGTTGTCCAGGAGGGTGGTGGTGTTGCTGTCATTGTTGTTCTCCAGGTGGAAGTTGAGGTCCCCTAGGAGGATGTAGTCTGAGGAGGCGAGGGTGTGCGGGCTGATGAAGTCTGCGATGTCTCCGCTGAATTGTGTGCGTGGTCCCGGGGGTCTGTAGAGGAGGGTGCCTCTGAGGGTGGTCTTTGGGTCGGTGTGTATCTGGAAGTGGAGGTGCTCAGCGGCGGTGAATGTGTCATCGGAGTTTGCCGTGATGCGGATGGTGTTCTTGTGGACGATGGCGATGCCTCCTCCGGTCTGGTTAACGCGGTCCTTCCGGGTGATCTTGTATCCGTCCAGGATGGCTATGGCGACGTCGGGCGCTGAGGAGGCGTTCATCCAGGTTTCCGTGAGGAAGGCGACGTCTGGTGATGTTGTGTCGAGCAGGTTCCAGAGTTCGACGGCGTGTCTGTGGATGGAGCGGGTGTTGAGCAGGATGCACTTGAGGTGGTTGTTGCTGGTGCTCGTCGGCTTGGCGGGTGCGGTGCAGGTCCGGAGGCAGGTGAAATTGCAGGCTTGGCAGGTGAAGGGTCAGTGGGTGCGTTTCGGGGTGGCTCGGTAGCAGGCGGGGTTCCGGCCGGGTTTGAGTGCGTTGAGGGTGGCGGTGTCGTAAGTCCATCGTGTGGGCTGGCATCCTCGGGGGCCAGGGGTTCTGGCGCTGGGCGCGGTCCAGGCGCGGACGGGCGTAGACGGGCTTGCCTTTGGCGTGCCTTCAGCGCACAATCGGCGCGCCCGCTGCGCGTGCTCGCTGCGCGTACGCGTGGACTCCACCATAAATGGCGAAGTGGGAGGGAGGAGCTGCTGGGAGGCGGGAGCGGGGCGGCGAATGGGGGTACAGGAAGAAAAAGGGGGCGGGCCGCAGGGGAGCAGCGGCGGGGAGCGGGGGGAAAGGAGAGTGGGAAAAACGGGCGAGGGGGCAGGTACACAGGACAAAAACGGGCAGTACAATGAGCACAGAGACAAGGCAAAATACAAAATTCAAGAACAGAATACAATACTTAGCAACAAAATACAATACTCAGCGGGGGAGGCAACAAAAACACGGGCGGAAAACCGGTGAAGGAAAGATCAAAAGCTCAGCTGTAGGGCAGCGGCGAACTCGAGGCAGCAGCGGTGGAGCCTGGCACACTCACGGGGAGTCGCGCAGTGTGTGGAGCGACCGGCCCTGAAGCAGGGTCAAGAGAACAACGGAAAATCATTCCCCCAGTCACAACAGAAAATCTCCTTGTGTCTCTGGTAGAAGAAAAATTAGTAGAATAATATTTAAAAGTGTAACAGATGCCGGCTTTGCTTAAATACCCGGCCCTGCCGTGGCTAAGTAAACCTTTCTGGCACTCTTTGGCCCAGGGGAATTCGGCTCGCATTGATTTCCTGCATTTAGTGATTGCAACCCACAGCAGCCGGCCTGGAATTGTACACTAGCGAGAAGTGGTGGGTGGGTCATTGACAAAAAAACTCTTCCGTTTAGCAAACAGAACTTACCCCGAGTTTAAGTCGCACAAGAAAAGGCCGCGAGGAGAAATGCCTACTTTAACCGTCTTCGTGTCGCGCTACTGTAGACGCAATATATACAATAAAGTGTCTGTGTTCCGCTATAAGCATGTGCTAATAGCGGAACGACTAGAGTGGCTGGGGTGACAGTACCACTTAGTGAGGCGACCGGGCAATTAGGACAAAGGAAGGGCACGTGTGCATGACGTAAAGAGTAATACAATTAATTTGCGGCTTTAGAAAAAGAAGTCAAGACGAGCCTGCTCCCCCATCCCCCACCCCTGCATATGTTTTCGTTAATAGGGGTCTTTAATATTTACAGCATTTGAATGCCATGCTGTCCGTATACAGGTATTAAAGGAGTGGACTGGTGTATGCATTTGGTGACTGAGGAATTTGTGAGCACTATGCTTTGTGCATTATTAAATAAAAAACTAACTATTATCTTCTATAATAACGATATTTCGCTTTGGAAGCTGGTGGTGCTGAACATTTAGTCAAAGGTGTAATTTTCCTTGCTTGCACTAGCTAGGACCCATAGCATCGTCACTATGCTACTGATGGACTGCAGCAGAGAATGTTGCAGAATTGAAGGTTTGCATGATGTGTGCGATGACAGCATCTGCTTCACTTCATATGAAAAGTGTTAAGAGGAAAGGGACCCGGCTGCAAAATAAACCTCCTGTAGAATTGCGCAACACAACAGCACCCTAAACCAAGCATTGGCATAGCCAATAGGTCTCGCCTTTGGGACATTATAAGTATTTAGTTATGCAGCACAATATCATTGGTACAACAGCATCAACTGTTGCATGGCTAAACACATAAAGTCCCAAAGGCGAGAACTATTGGCTATGCCAATGCTTGTTTTTTGTTGTGTCCCCCCTTCTGGCGCCTGCCACTATGCCCTGACACCAGCCACAACTGTATCTACGGTAGCAAGATTGGACTTCGGTACAATGGCTCTCCTATGGATCTCAGAAGGATAAATAGCAGTGTGAACTCAACCATGCTTAGGATACACAAAGACCTCTGTAGCAGATGCCTACCCACTGAACTATCTCATACGGTCTATTTTACAAGCGCCTGGCACTGAGCAACACGTTGAGCAAAAAAAGCAGCATTGCTTCTTAATGCAGCAACTGGAATCTGTGCCGGAGATTGGGGTGAGGTGGGACGTGATTCACGCGCCGTCGTGCCACCTACCCCTTTTCTCACGCTGCCCTCGGCAGGTGTCACTCCTAGTCTCAGATTTCGAAGCTGTCAGTAAGTCACGCTCGGCCCCCTCGATGGAAGCCTCGCGATCCTTAAAGCAGCCTCTCGATAAACCCTGGAATGCCCCCTCTGCCCTGACGCAGCTGCACATATTTCCGTTAGCCCCTTCTGCTAATGTTGTACATAAGCCGGCGAGCGTGAAAGCCCTGTGCTCGCGCGAAATCAACATCCCCTAGGCAGTGGGCTGACAGAAGAATACGAATGCTTCACAATACAGATACCCATGGATTCGTTTATAGAGACCGGATACGACGCACGTCCTTTGACAAGGCTAAGTTTCCGTATTTATTGAATTCTATGTTACATATAGTGTATTGATGTCTGCCCACAATGGTGCCGAAATAGGTAATTACTAGGCCCGCCCTGCCTTTTACCCTTAATAAAAACAAGGGAAATAAAGGACAGAACTTAAAATATGCACGAATAGGAAAGGCGAGGTAGATAAAACCAAGGCAAATGCAAAAAAAAAATTTGTAGCAGCTAATTAGGAGACACTGTCTCCTGCCGCCAGTGAGAGATCCAATCCCGCTGGGCGTGGATCAAAGGAGACAGGGTGGCATCAAGTAGCGAGTGGCATGCCTTCAGTGCAATCATTGCACTGGCATTGGCATAATTCGTCACGCAAAACGACGCGCAAGAATGAAAACATAAGGCGGAACTGGGACGAGGCTTTTGGAATCGTATCGATTCCAAAAAGCCTCGTATGACGAGGCAGCACATGAGCGCATGCGCTGCCTATGTCAGGCCAAGACCTAAAAAGGGACAGTGCAGTGGGCAGCTGAGGGCTGGAAAACGCCCCCAAGTGGTGCAAACAAAAAAATAAAATACGTCCAGGGACACGAAGAGGGCACAAAGAGGTGCGAAGAGGGCACAAAGAGGTGGACAAAGTGTCAGGGATATGCAGCATTGCTGAAGGCACAAAAAGGGGTAAGGTGCACAGTGCGTCAGAAGCAGGATTATAGCGAATAACTGCGAGACAGCAATAAAGACCTGGCCAAATTAAAAAATCACCATCATGTCTACCATCCCTCCTATATTACCATTCATAGTGGCGGGTACCCTATCGGCCCTGGCCCCAAAGTGGCTTCGAGACTACCAAGGTTCACAGGGACCAAAAAAGAGCTATGTTGTTACACCTAGGGTGCAAAGACATCCATAATATCACCAAGACGCTCGCAGAAGCCACCCCCAAGACCCACAATTCCCTGATAAATGCTCTCAATGGATACTTTGAGCCGATGGCGAACCAAGATTACGAAAGGTTCATATTACGGCTTGCGCGCCAACTCCCTGAAGAGTCACTAGACACATTCCACGCTCAGCTCAAGAACTTAGCAGTAACATGCAGATTCAGAAATGAAATGGAAGAGGTCAGGGGACAGATAATCCAAGGGTGCGCATCGGCCAAGCTCCGTGAAAGAATCGTTGAGGAGTCGGGAAAGCCACTGACGGACATACTAACACTTGGTCGTACCAAGGAATTATCCAAGGCCCGTGCGGCCCACATGGAGGCGGCCCTGCAGTCTCCAGTGAAGGTAGAGCCGGTAAATGCGGTGATGACCAAACCAGTGGCGCGGTCGACAAAAAAAGACACTGGGCCTGCGTCCCCAGGGCAGGCGAGATCCTATGGGTACTGTGGAGGCCCACCTCACATAGCAGAGGACTGTCCTGCGAAGCGCAAGAGATGCTCAGGATGTGGGCACTTTAATCACTTCGAAAGAGTCTGCAGGTCGAAGAGATATCGGAAGCCCCGACAAGTGGTCAACATGGTCCCGGAAGGAGGGAGAGAACCCAGTGACATGGATGATGACGACGAAGAAGAGATGGTGGCACACAAGGTGCACATGATAGGATCAACTACCCGGAAGACGTGGCGATTGCCCCAGTGCAACATCCAAGCGGGCTCCCATGACATCATTGCAGTAGTGGACACGGGTGCCACAGGCAACCTCATGGCCACTGGCCTGTATGAGACCCTGAATCTGGTGGCAACGCTGCACCCCATTGCTATCACCGTGTTTGCTTATGGGCAAGACACGCCACTGAGAATAGGAGGCAAATTCAAGACAGTGATTTCACACAGTACACATTCCATCACCACCAACATATACGTGACGGAAGAAGGACAAGGCATGCTATTAGGCTGCCGGGCGGCGGAAGATCTGGGGGTCGTAATGTTTGCATTCGGAGTGCATTAGGAGTCTATTCAACACCATTTGGAGGAGTTTTTGAAGGTATTTGAAGGGATCAGAAGATTTAAAGGCAAAGAAGTGCATCTCCACATCGACCCCACTGTGCAACCGGTAGCCCTGCGCCATCGGAGAGTGGCATTCCACCTGCGTCCATTAGTGGAAGAAGAACTAAAAAAGTTTGAAGTGACCGGCATCATCGAGAAGGTGACTGGACCCACCCCGTGGGTGTCCCCAATCGTCGTCACCCGGAAGCCCAAGCAACCAGGGGCTGTCCGAATCTGTGTGGACATGATGCTGCCGAATTCAGCCATTAAGAGGGAATGTCACATTACACCCACAATAGATGACCTAATTGCCGAAATGGCCAGAGCCTGTTGCTTCTCCAAGTTAGATTTGAGATCAGGGTACCATCAACTGGTACTGGATGAAGCATCCCGCAATATCACCACCTTCTCGACTCATGTTGGGTTGTGGAGATACACTCGCCCGAGTTTCTGAATTTCCAGTGCGGCGGAAGTGTATCAAAATGTTATACATGAGCTGATCATGGACATACCAGGAGTCATCAGTGTTAGCGATGACATCATGGTGCATGCCAAGACAATCCAGGAACACAACTCTCGCCTAACTTTGGTGCTCCACCCCGCATACAGGAGGTTAGACCTACTCTCCACCGAGAGAAATGTGAATTCCTACAAAAGAAACTGCAGTTTTTTGGCTACACCTTCAATGCTGGCTGAGTCAATCCCGACCCCGACAAGGTCCGTGACATCAAGGATGCCGCTGCTCCTACCAACGTCACCGAAGTCCGCAGCTTCCTTGGGATAGTGAACTACTGTGGACGTTTCATTTGTGACCTCACGACGCTCACTCAGCTCCTGAGGGAGCTCAAAAAGGACTCTGTACCCTGGAAATGGAATAAGGAACAAGACAAAGCCTTCAGGGACATCAAGGACACTCTCTCGGAGGCGACCACCTGAGCATTTTTTGATCCTAGGAAAATTACACTGATTGAGGTGGATGCAGGTCCCGTCCCACAGGTCTGGGAGCAGTGCTGCTACAACGACAATGCCCAGAAGAAGATTGGGCTCCCGTAGTGTTCGCCAGTCGCTCCCTCACAGACACGGAGCAGAGATACTCGCAAATAGAGAAAGAGGCCATTGCGATACATTGGGGATCCTGTCACTTTCATCTCTTTGTATATGGCGAGCCGTTTGTCGTAGCCACCGACCACAAACCCCTGGTGGCTCTGTTTTCAGGGACGTCCACCAAGCTGCCAGCCCGGATCAAAAAATGAATGTTGCAGCTGCAAAACTATAACTGCAAAGTCGAGGAATCCGGCTGACTACCTGTTGCGACACCCTCGAGAGGCCACTGAACAGGAAAAGGAAGATGCAGCTGATTGTTGTAATCTTCTCTAAGGTATGTTTGGTTAAGGTCTCTCTCAGCGTGGAGTGTGGAGCACTGTGTTCAGTGCATTCCACGTTCGACCTAGGAGTGCTGGATTCTGAACTAGGCAGTTGATGACTGGCTGGCCTAGGGTGAGCATCGCTTTCCATGCAGGATAACTTAATGAATAAAGAACTGCAGTACTTCTTTACCTGTGTCCCTCTGGTGATTGAAGATGCCTTCTTAACATTGGCGACGAGTTGGCCAGCGTTCCTACAGTGGTAGCGGCTCAAGACCCACGCGGTGTGAAACTTCGAAGCGGATTGCTGTCCATAGGAACACAACGCTGTAATTGGAACTTCAATTCCTCCTCTTCAGGTAGTGGGGCGTGTGTAAATGGCGAAAATCCCTTGTTTCCAGCGGGATTCTTAACACTGATACCGAGGAATACGTCAGATGAGTCATGGCTCGGTCCTGCCCAATTCCTCTGTCCATGGATGATCTACGGGATGAAACGAGCAAGGATGAGTGTCTGCAACGGGCGAAGGTGGCCCTGCGACAAGACAATTGGCACAGAGCAAAGGCGGAGTGGAAGATTTTGACTGGAGAAGCACAGCGAATCATGGACAGTTTGTACACTGTCAGCGAAGAACTCACTGAGGACGCTAGTGGTTGTCTACTACGGGGACACCGCCTGGTAATCCCCACGGACCTAACATCCCAGGTCGTTCAGCTAGCCCACATTGGACATCAGAGAATGGTCAAAACAAAGTCACGGCTCAGGACCAAGGTATGGTTCCCGCTCATGGATGAGCTAGTGGAAGCTATTGTCCATTCTTGCCAATCGTGCCAGGTAACTGGGGAAGCCCCTCATCCGGCTCCCATAATTGTTGAACCAAGACCCCAAACACCGTGGTCCTGCATTAGCTTGGATTTTGGCAGTCTGCCAGATGTCCGACACATGTTCGTAGCCATTGATGATCATTCGAAGTATCCCGAGGTCGAGATCATAGCATCGCCCAGTGCCACTAAACTGATCCCAAAGTTGGGGAAGATTATGGCAACTCACGGCCTTATTCAGGAGCTGCGTACGGACAATGGACCCCCTTTTCAAGGGCAACAACTGGATGCCTACCTCACTGTGTTGGGCATCCGACACCGGAGAATTACACCAATGTGACCCCAGGCAAATAGGGAGGTAGAGAGGTTAATGCGGACTCTGAATAAAGTGATACGCATTGTTCATGACAAGGGTCAGTCAGTGGAACTCGCCATCTTCACATTTCTGTGAAGTTATCCAGACACCCCACACCACTACTGGGGTAGCCCCAACCCATCTGCTGATTGGGAGGATCGTTGCTGACTCTATTCCCCACCACCCTGAGTGGCGTAATGAGGTGCTTGATGATGCCCAGGTGGATGCCCAAAGGCAGAGAGCCTACAATCAAGTAAGTCACCGACGACGGGCACAACCCGTGAATTTTACAAGAGGGGACCTGGTGTTACTCAAGAACAGGATCACCAGTGGCAAGTTCCGGTTGCCCTATGAAAATTGTGAATGTAAAGGGTACCCGCGTCATAGCGACCCGGGGAAGAGAAACCATAACCAGAAATGTGTCGTATTTCAAGAGGTTTTACCCAGCTTCATCATCTCCAGAACCTAACATGTTGGGCACCTCTCTGGGAACCAGGGTTTCGGCGGAAGTGAATGGGGGCCCGAGACCAGCTACCTCACGAGACGGGGCCCGGGTGGAACTCCCGGACAGTGCTGCCGGTGCGGAAAAAGGGCCTGCTAAGGAGGTGTCTGGGGATGAGCCTGATGGTCTTCTGGATGATCGAGTGAGTGTGCCGTCTGATATTGAAGCAAACCCGACAACTGGGCATAGCTGTTCCCGATATCGCCTTCCAGAAATCCAGAGCCGACTCGCAGGTTGCGAGATTATTTCACATAAGACTGTTCTTCTTATTATTGTTGAGCGCTGTTAAAAGTGCCCATCTGTTGCCGGCGTGGTCTGCCAGAGCCGCCAGGCGCTATGGTTGTGACTGTGATTATGTTTTGATGTTTGTTGGGGAGGGATGTTATGTCGTGCCTTTGACGTAACAGGCACGCCACGTTGAGTCATGTGACCCCTGTCGCAATAAGCGGCTGTGCGCGTATGTATCGTCAGTAGGGCATACGACGGCGACCACAGCACATGCAGTAACCAGGCTCCTGTGATCATTACATGTGTTAGCCCCTCCACAGGTCCCACATTGCCCCGGCAGGGTCGGGTGGTTCAGCGACCCTAAGAAATAACAGGTCTCAAGGCGCTGGGGAGGGGGTTTGCAGGTTCCAGTCCATCAAGGAGAGGGTCTGTCAAACTACCATTTGCACTCTTTTTATGGACTACGGAAATATGTAAAATGCACTTACCAAGATTTGCTCATGAAGCTTGCGCTGGGTACATGAAACCACTGAACAACCTTGACAGTTTTAATTCCAAATCCCTAGTGTAATGTGTGTCCATTAGCATGATGTGTCCTTTTTTGAGATTCAAAAAATTGTGTTTATCTTCCATCATTTAGTTTTACCGGTACATAGGTGCCAAATTTCATATTTCTTGTGTGTGACATTACCATTGTTTATGTGTGACATTCCATACTTTGTGTGTGACACTATATGTGAAACTTCATTGTGATAAAAAACATGGAAACATCCCCGTAAAGATAAATATCAGAAATGACCCCAATTGGTGCTATATGAAGCTTAGAAGCAGTGCTTAATTTGTAAAATATTAAGTCCAGGTGCTCAGATTTTTGTAGGAGGCCACACCCACTTCCCCGGCTCCACCCACTTCTTCCACTGGCCACACCCACTTAATCAATTCGTCAGAGACACGTTAATATAACTCATGTAGCCCAGCAATCAGAATTGTACGGCAGGTCATTTACATAAAAACAAACTGCATTATTCCGTCTCGAGGGGAAACTGATGATTCAGCGCCAAGGAGGAGCAGACGGGGCCGCGTTCAGTGCCTAATGTGTGCCGGTGCTTTCCGGTGCTTAGCACCGGCACTTATTTCTTAGGGCCGGGTCTACACAGATTTCGATTTGTGTGTAAAATATTTACATTTGGAGCCACGACCGCCTGCCTTCCACTGCCTGGGTGAGGTCCCTGCCTCAAGCCTAACAAACTGCAATATTAGTAGCGTTAGTGCTGTATCAGTGACAGGATTAACCCGGCCCCGTCTGCTCCTCCTTGGCGCTGAATCAACAGTTTCCCCTCGAGACGGAATAATGCAGATTAGAACAGTGTTTCTACTTTTTGCCCACCATACCATACTGCGCAGCTGCAGCAGCGCTAGTCAGTCGAATGAGTCGAGTCATCTCAAAAAGCAAGCAGCGTGTATCCCGATGACTCCAGCAGCAGCAGGCCTCTCATTAAATCCAAAAGGCAAAGTAAGTAATTATTTCATTTTAGCATGCGCTAGTAGTACTGTAGGGTGAGTGAAGTGAAGCAAGTATGTTGTTTTATTGGCTGAGGTGCGTGGCCGGAAAAGTGCACCTCTCATTTACTGCGCGATGTCTTTATGTAAATGACCTCACCTGCCATACAATCCCGATTGCCGTCATAATATGATTTGAGTGGACAGGGCGGGAGACTGCACTTCTTATTAGTTGCCTGCGTTTGTTTTTATGTAAATGACCTGCCGTACAATTCTGATTGCTGGGCTACACGAGTTATATTAATGTGTCTCTGACGAATTGATTAAGTGGGTGTGGCCAGTGGAAGAAGTGGGTGGAGCCGGGGAAGTGGGTGTGGCCTCCTACAAAAATCTGAGCACCTGGACTTAATATTTTACAAATTAAGCACTGGCCGGGTTAATCCTGTCACTGATACAGCACTAACGCTACTAATATTCCTGTTTGTTAGGCTTGAGGCAGGGACCTCACCCAGGCAGTGGAAGGCAGGCGGTCGCGGCTCCAAATGTAAATATTTTACACACAAATCGAAATCTGTGTAGACCCGGCCCTAAGAAATAAGTGCCGGTGCTAAGCACCGGAAAGCACCGGCACAAATTAAGCACTGCTTAGAAGTAAGTGGTAATTTTTGCTCAAAAGTACTAGCACTGAGGTAGCACTGCATGGCTGTCATTGGTTCATCTTGGTTTTGTGTGACAGTTCTAGTTCGACAGTGCACTTATGTGTCTATTTCTATCTGTAGCTGTGACAAGTTATTGTGAGGTAAGTGCTAGAAGGCCCTTCTCAAAGTAGTGAAAGAACTTTCGGATCAGTACCACCATGTCCAAGTCTCCTCTTTCTCAACAACAATGTGATGATTTGGCTCTCTTCTTCGCTCACAAAGTATATCATATTTATTCTCAGCTAGCCAAAGGCTCACTGCTGTTAGCGGCTAACTCCAGTGGTGACCTCCTTGACATACTTGAAGTAATCCACAACACTATGGCATCTAAAACTGAATGTGTTGCTAACCTTAGCGAGTGTTCTCCTCTGGACCTATTATCCTTTATTGGTACCCTGTGATCAATTATATCTGGCTCTCCACTGGACCCGCTTCACCCAGATAAGCTTTGCCTGTTGGACCCACCTGTCCTAATAATAATTATGGAGGTTCCAAATGCATCTCTGAAAGAGAGACTGGTACCCCAGAGATGAAAGTATGCTCTAGTCCTCCCTTTAAAAAAAAAAAAAAGCCAATTTGAACCCTGTATGTCTCTCGAACTTCCACCCCATTTCCTTGTTGCTTGTTTTCTCCAAGGCGCTGGAAAGGCATATCAATACCCAAGTTGCATCATTTGTTGACGCTCACTATCCTCTCCACCGTTCCCAGTCGGGTCTCAGGGCTGGGCACAGGACTGAATCCTTCCTTCTGGGCGTGACAGACCATCTCAGACAATACTTAGATAAGGGGAGGCACTGCTGCGCGTATCCTATTAGACTTGAGTGCAGCTTTTGACACAGTGTCCCACTCTATCTTGATTCATAGACTGGAGTCAATGGGCATAACAGATTCTGCCCTGGGGTGGCTTAGCTCCTTCCTAAAGGGCCGTACGTTTCAGGTGTTTTTCATCCAATGTGAAGTGCTCCAGCGGAAAAGCCAAATTTACATATTCTCCCTATGTCACAGACTCGTCATCACACTAACTCATCCATACACTCATTCCTCGGTGGGGCCCATAACACCAACACGCACTCGCCTTACACAAATCTGTACACAGGAGAAAAAGCGCTGGACATGTGGGTACCTTTTTACCTATCAGGATTAAACTTTCTTTACATTATACACCTTATATACATCTGCACTTATAGAATCCTGACCTTAAAATCAAGGCACTCCACCACTTGGTCGACGGACCAATTAGTTGGACTGGTTGACGGTGATTTAGGACCAGCTAAAACACAAATAAAGCCTAGGAAACATTTGATTAATTTTCTGTAATCACAAACTAATTTCTTATTAATTCAAATTTGTTTATCTAATATTAATTTGTTCTGCATTAGCATTTAGGCGCTACAGAATATAACATAATTTGGTTTATTTCAAGAAGAAATCAAATCTTTGGAACATAGGCAGAGATTTATAAATGCTTTTATATTTACCAAATATCAAAGGTTGGCGACCCTCCGACCACACAGAGGATTATTCAAAGTCTCTGACACAATCTCCAGGATAAACTGTCCAACCCTCAGCAATAATCAAACCATCAGATTTAATAACTTCCCGACATCAAAGAAACCCAAGGTAAACCATGGAAATCTTCATCAGCTCAACGTAGACCCTACGCCACGGAAGATCAGCCCAGTGAACCACCCCCTTTGGGCGGATGAGGGTCTTTTATATCCTTTTTCCCTCTTACTTCAGATCAACATGCAACAATTTAGGGGTAGAAACTGTTCTGATTGGCCAGTCCGGGTCAACTTGCAATTTCTTAAAAGTTTCACATGAACCACTGGTTTTCCATGAAACTTGGCTTAGCAAACCACAAAATGTATTTATTATTATTTTTTTTCCTCCGGTTTACAGGCAAAAGTTCCGAAGTAACAACAAGCGAGCATCCTTGTACAGGTCTCCCATTGTCCCCTTGGTAGTTCACACCGTTCATCACTTGCCAACCCTCTATGCTCCTATCCTTGACAAGGAGCACAATGGTACAGGGGCTGAGGTCACTTGGAGATCTCCAGAGCCATCCGATTCTGCGCAGAAGTTATCGCGCTCACATGACGACGGCTTCACAGGAGCTCCATCTCAAGTACTTCGGCCTAGCAGGCCCAAATGCCAACTCAAGCAAAAACAGACATAACAGTAATTAAAATATATAAATGAAGATTCTAATGTTTAATCCCACTCTAATCCCAATGTATATTATTATTTTCCTAGCTTGTAGCAACATTTAAAGCTCCTCCTCCTCCTTGGCGCTGAATCATCAGTTTCCCCTCGAGACGGAATAATGCAGATTAGAACAGTGTTTCCACTTTTTGCCCACCATACCATACTGCGCAGCTGCAGCAGCGCTAGTCAGTCGAATGAGTCGAGTCATCTCAAAAAGCAAGCAGCGTGTGTCCCGATGACTCCAGCAGCAGCAGGCCTCTCATTAAATCCAAAAGGCAAAGTAAGTAATTATTTCATTTTAGCATGCGCTAGTAGTACTGTAGTGTGAGTGAAGTGAAGCAAGTATGTTGTTTTATTGGCTGAGGTGCGTGGCCGGAAAAGTGCACCTCTCATTTACTGCGCGATGTCTTTATGTAAATGACCTCACCTGCCATACAATGCCGATTGCCGTCATAATATGATTTGAGTGGACAGG
Organism: Triturus cristatus; assembly: GCF_964204655.1. Classification (NCBI taxonomy): domain Eukaryota; kingdom Metazoa; phylum Chordata; class Amphibia; order Caudata; family Salamandridae; genus Triturus; species Triturus cristatus. The sequence goes on along the minus strand of NC_140595.1, from coordinate 271,462,138 downwards.
GCGGGAGACTGCATCCCAGCTCTGTTCTGATAGGAAAGAAGGCGTGCACCCAAGGAGAAGTGTATCCTGCAGTGATCAAACCCACAGTCACCATCACACCATCCCAACAGACTGGCAGTCACTGGCATACCTCCCTACCAACACAACAGCACTCACACATACATCATCGATCTATGATGCGAACGTCACAAATATCTCTTGGCTCAAGAAAAACTACAAAAAAACAGCAGCAAGTACAATTAATTGCCATGGTGGGATTCACAACGTATAGTATGAATAAAAAAGTTTTTAGTGCCTTCCTGAACTGTGAAAGGTTTAACTTTTGCTTCATATCCTTCGGCGATGAGTCTCGTATTCAAGGGCCTTTAACTGAAAATATTGATTTCCCTTGTTCCAGTGCAACTCTGTACTTTGGAAATTCCTAGAGCATCTAACTGACATCATAGTCCACCCTAGAATATATCTATAATTTATATACATGTAAAAACATCGTACTAGCTACATCCACTTTCACATCACAACACAAACATACACCGTTTCAGTATCCTTCACTCACTACGAGACACACAAATGCACCATCAAATCATTATCCCAGTACCACACCCCACCACACAATCTCAGTCACACCCTAACATACACTGAGGCCAGCTCTGACAGTTGGCGCACTTACTGTGTGTGTGTGTAGAAACGTCCACTGCTGCAGCTGGTTCGGTAACTGTTGGAATTATGCTTGAAAAGCTTGCATTGGCACTGGACACTTTACTATATGTTTCTGATGAAGTGTTCACTGCTGCAGCCTATGATTTAACTGCTTTGTTTGTGGTGTAAAAGCCTGCACAGCTGTTGGACCTATAGCTTTGTGTGTGTGTGTGAAGACATGTGCACTGTTGTATTGTGTGATGGAACTGGTCTTTTTATGCGGGATAAGCGTGTAGTGCTGCTCGACACGTTCTCTGTGTGTGAGGAAGTGTGCACTATTTGTGTGTGTATGGGAGGGAAGTTTGCACTGCTGCTGCAGTGTGTGTGTGTATATACTTAACCCACACTCTATTGACTAGACCAGTCGTTACAGTGTTGTGCATTAAGCTTGGGAAAAAACCCTGTCTATACAACAGCCAAATGCATTGTTCATTGCCGGAGCACATACCTTTGCTCATGTAGTCATGTAGCCTCCACATTTACCTTTTGTTATTTTTGTGAGCCAACTGCAAGGGGATATTTACGGAATCTTAGAGGGCATTTGCGCCCTTGTTTCGTATACAAGATTTCCTGTTCTGAGAGTCTGCTTCCTGTTAGAGTGGAGGATGATGGGAGTTTGTGTAGGAGTCTTCCTTTCCTGTGCTCTAAAGGAGAATGGGTTCCTTCTGTGAAAATCAGCACTGTCTCATCATTCAGCATTGCAACTGGAGCCTCCCCCGACCCCCATTAAGACATTAAGGTGGTAGTCAGCTCTGTTTTTTTGAAGCAGTGTCAGAAATTAATATCGACCCTGAGGACCGCAATAAAAAGTCCAGTGGGAGGCTGTATGGCAGACTCATATTTTCTGAAAGACCATTTAGTTGATTTTTTCATATATTCATTGGATAGGGACTCCATCGGAGAAAAAGGCCTGATATTCTGAGTTCAAATCTTCTAGTCTGTGGCAGCAATATACATCAATATACATCTGTATAGATGCTTTAAAGGTAGCTCACAGCATTTCAAATGCATTTCCTTGTTTGGGGTGAAAAAAACCTACAGATGATAACAAAGCTTCAGGTTTCATAGTAACTGTCTCCTAGGACAAGAACCCAAAGACATTTCTTCATGATGTCCTCTGAGCCAACCTCCTGAAAGAGCCTTGGAGGCTCCAGTCACTCTGGTCAGCTTTTGTTTTATTACATAGTCCTGATTTTGAGGCTGTTCTTGTCATTGTTGTTATTTCCACCCATTCGAGAGCCTCACAGCCTCTGACTGCCTCAAATATGTCTTAAGTGCACTTGGACCATCAATTATGAACATTTACTCCTTTCCGTCTGGCTATTATCAATTAAATACCCAGGTTGTCTTTTTTGTTATAGAAATAGCATGGTCCAGCCAGGGCGAGGTCACAGCAGTTAGAAGCTGTGAAAGAAATACTTAATAGTCCTAGGGTGTGGTATTGATCCAGCTAATCCCGACCCTGAGTAACCCAAATATCATCAAATGTATTCATATGGATGCCAGTGATCATATAGCTGCCTCATGGGGACCTCAATACTTTATTGGCACTCACAGTGTTCATCCGAGCAACTGTGTCTTAATCAAAAGATGGATACCGAAATAGAAATATATGGCCAGTTAGCACAGAAGATGCAAGTATTGTCCACTTCGAAGTAGAAAGTATAGTGTTAACTGCCTGACTAACCTGTGGCTATGGGTCAACCAAAGATAGGCTTCTAGTTGATTTAGGTAGCTTGTCAGAACGAGGCAATAGGGGGGAAAGTCAGGCCACCAGGATTTCAAAATGTATTAACAGGGATTAACACAAAACTGGAAACAGCCTCTTTCGTGCCATCCAACCCACAGGAGATTAGCAGCTCCTCTGTTAGGGAATGGGCGCATGCCGCCCGTCCGTTCCTCCTTGGTGTTGAATCGTCTTTTCTCTCGAGAAGTCGGACCAATGCAGATCAGACCAGTGTCCCTACTTTTCACCCACCCCAGCGTACTGCACAGCTGCAGCACTGATAGTCAGTCGAATTGACTCAAGAAACAAGCAGCATGTGTCACGTTGACTCCCGCAGCAACAGGCCTCTAATTAAAACCAAAAGGAAAGTAAGTAATGATTTCATTTTAACATGCGTTAGTACTGTAGTGCGAAGCAAGTATGTTGCTTAATGGTTGAGGTACGTGCCCGGAAAAGTGCACTTCTTATTAGTTGCCTGCGGTGGCTTTTATGTAAATGACCTGCCGTACAATTCTGATTGCTGGGCTACACGAGTTATATTAACGTGTCTCTGACGAATTGATTAAGTGGGTGTGGCCAGTGGAAGAAGTGGGTGGAGCCGGGGAAGTGGGTGTGGCCTCCTACAAAAATCTGAGCACCTGGACTTAATATTTTACAAATTAAGCACTGGCCGGGTTAATCCTGTCACTGATACAGCACTAACGCTACTAATATTGCTGTTTGTTATGCTTGAGGCAGGGACCTCACCCAGGCAGTGGAAGGCAGGCGGTCGCGGCTCCAAATGTAAATATTTTACACACAAATCGAAATCTGTGTAGACCCGGCCCTAAGAAATAAGTGCCGGTGCTAAGCACCGGAAAGCACCGGCACAAATTAAGCACTGCTTAGAAGTAAGTGGTAATTTTTGCTCAAATGTACTAGCACTGAGGTAGCACTGCATGGCTGCCATTGGTTCATCTTGGTTTTGTGTGACAGTTCTAGTTCGACAGTGCACTTATGTGTCTATTTCTATCTGTAGCTGTGACAAGTTATTGTGAGGTAAGTGCCAGAAGGCCCTTCTCAAAGTAGTGAAAGAACTTTCGGATCAGTACCACCATGTCCAAGTCTCCTCTTTCTCAACAACAATGTGATGATTTGGCTCTCTTCTTCGCTCACAAAGTAGATCATATTTATTCTCAGCTGGCCAAAGGCTCACTGCTGTTAGCGGCTAACTCCAGTGGTGACCTCCTTGACATACTTGAAGTAATCCACAACACTTTGGCATCTAAAACTGAATGTGTTGCTAACCTTAGCGAGTGTTCTCCTCTGGACCTGTTATCCTTTATTGGTACCCTGTGATCAATTATATCTGGCTCTCCACTGGACCCGCTTCACCCAGATAAGCTTTGCCTCTTGGACCCACCTGTCCTAATAATAATTATGGAGGTTCCAAATGCATCTCTGAAAGAGAGACTGGTACCCCAGAGATGAAAGTATGCTCTAGTCCTCCCTTTAAAAAAAAAAAGCCAATTTGAACCCTGTATGTCTCTCGAACTTCCACCCCATTTCCTTGTTGCTTGTTTTCTCCAAGGTGCTGGAAAGGCATATCAATACCCAACTTGCATCATTTGTTGACACTCACTATCCTCTCCACCCTTCCCAGTCGGGTCTCAGGGCTGGGCACAGCACTGAATCCTTCCTTCTGGGCGTGACAGACCATCTCAGACAATACTTAGATAAGGGAGGCACTGCTGCGCGTATCCTATTAGACTTGAGTGCACCTTTTGACACAGTGTCCCACTCTATCTTGATTCATAGACTGGAGTCAATGGGCATAACAGATTCTGCCCTGGGGTGGCTTAGCTCCTTCCTAAAGGGCCGTACGTTTCAGGTGTTTTTCATCCAATGTGTAGTGCTCCAGCGGAAAAGCCAAATTTACATATTCTCCCTATGTCACAGACTCATCATCACACTAACTCATCCATACACTCATTCATTGGTGGGGCCCATAACACCAACACGCACTCGTCTTACACAAATCTGTACACAGGAGAAAAAGCGCTGGACATGTGGGTACCTTTTTACCTATCAGGATTAAACTTTCTTTACATTATACACCTTATATACATCTGCACTTATAGAATCCTGACCTTAAAATCAAGGCACTCCACCACTTGGTCGACGGACCAATTAGTTGGACTGGTTGACGGTGATTTAGAACCAGCTAAAACACACTTAAAGCCTAGGAAACATTTGATTAATTTTCTGTAATCACAAACTAATTTCTTATTAATCCAAATTTGTTTATCTAATATTAATTTGTTCTGCATTAGCATTTAGGCGCTACAGAATATAACATAATTTGGTTTATTTCAAGAAGAAATCAAATCTTTGGAACATAGGCATAGATTTATAAATGCTTTTATATTTACCAAATATCAAACGTTGGCGACCCTCCGACCACACAGAGGATTATTCAAAGTCTCTGACACAATCTCCAGGATAAACTGTCCAACCCTCAGCAATAATCAAACCATCAGATTTAATAACTTCCCGACATCAAAGAAACCCAAGGTAAACCATGGAAAACTTCATCAGCTCAACGTAGACCCTATGCCACGGAAGACCAGCCCAGTGAACCACCCCCTTTGGGCGGATGAGGGTCTTTTATATCCTTTTTCCCTCTTACTTCCGATCAACATGCAACAATTTAGGGGTAGAAACTGTTCTGATTGGCCAGTCCGGGTCAACTTGCAATTTCTTAAAAGTTTCACATGAACCACTGGTTTTCCATGAGACTTGGCATAGCAAAGCACAAAATGTATTTATTATTATTTGTTTTCCTCCGGTTTACAGGCAAAAGTTCTGAAGTAACAACAAGCGAGCCTCCTTGTACAGGTCTCCCATTGTCCCCTTGGTAGTTCACACCGTTCATCACTTGGCAACCCTCTATGCTCCTATCCTTGACAAGGAGCACATTGGTACAGGGGCTGAGGTCACTTGGAGATCTCCAGAGCCATCCGATTCTGCGCAGAAGTTATCGCGCTCACATGACGACGGCTTCACAGGAGCTCCATCTGAAGTACTTCGGCCTAGCAGGCACAAATGCTAACTCAAGCAAAAACAGACATAACAGTAATTAAAATATATAAATTAAGATTCTAATGCTTAATCCCACTCTAATCCCAATGTATATTAGTATTTTCCTAGCTTTTGTAGCAACATTTAAAGCAATAATACTCACCATTCTGGAGTACTGAAAGCACAAACCATCACAAAAGCAACATGAATTATGCAATTCTCTATTTCACCACAATCTAAAGTTAGTTTGCGTACCACAGTTAATTAATGAGTTGTTCTGCCACGCAATTAGCAATTTAGTCCCACATGTATCTTGTGTTTATCAAGGTATAAATAAGGGTTGGTTAATGATTTCTCACTTCAAACTAATTAGTATGAGTTAATTCTTAGAATGATTATGTAATTAGTTTCATGCAAAATAGAGGAGGTATACCAAATTTTGTTTTCCCTGCTCCATCAGAAGTCACAAACACAAGCCTTAACTTCTGGTGTTCCACAGGGATCCATTCTAAGTCCCTTGCTGTTCAACATTTATGTACGCCCTTTGGCGTACTTAACCCCTTCAGCGCGGCGGGAATTCCCCCGCGGTGCTGAAGGGTTCGAGCGCGGGCGGGGCCATGACGGAACGGTTCCGTCATGAGCACAGTGCAACCGATGCTCATGACGGAACCGTTCCGTCATGGGCATGGAAGGGGTTAATAGATGGCTGTTGGCTCACCCTCTTTTAATACGTCGACGATACCCAAATAATTTTCTCTTTGTCGTCTACACAGAGAAATGAGCCATCCTTATTACATCTGGGTATGACGGAAATTGCAGCTTGGCTGAACCAAAACTCACTTAAACTTAACAGTGATAAGACCGAAGTCAAAGTTCTAAGTAACAACTCATCTATTTGGAGCGCCAAACATTGGGCAGAATTGCTAGGGACCCCTCCCATTCCGCTATCTAAGGTAAGCAATCTGGGCTTTCTTATTGATGATAAGCACTATATGAAGCCGCAGATAGCTAAGGTAACTGGCAGGCACTTGTTTTGCAATCCTTAAGTGGCTGTAAAATGTTTTGTGGCTTATTCCTCTTGCAGCACAGAGGACCCTGATTCATGCATTGGTTATTTCCCGCCTAGACTATGGCAAACATGCTGTACTTAGGTGCCAATAAGGCATCTTTACAGCACCTGCAAATTGTCCAGAATTCTGCTGCCAGACTACTTAATCACTTACCCAGATATGCTTATGTGTCTCATTTACAAAAAGAACTTCATTGGCTTAAGGTGACTAACCACATTGAATTCAAAGCATTGTGCTATATGTTCAAGGCCAAATTTGACCTGGGACCACGGTACAATCAGGAACTAGTATCCCTCTACCAGCCGACTCAGCTACTAAGATCCTCGACCCAGGCCCTATTCAAGGTCCCCAAGCAAGTTTAACCCGTATGAAGGGCCGCTCCTTTTCTAACCTGGGTCCTAAGCTCTGGAACTCTTTACCTGATGGCTTGAGGTACTGTAAATCCTTTCTCACCTTCTGTAACTTGCTGAAAACTTGGCTATTTTGAACCTGCATGTTTGGGACAATTCTCTGTGACCACCTTGTGCCAGGAAACCCCTTGGGTTAGCTGTGCACTTTACAAGTTGCTAAATAAATAAATAAAATAAGCTAAGTTGTAATATTGGTGTAACCACATTAATGTGCATAAATACACATTTTTCCAAAGTGAACGTCTTGAAAGGCGCATCAGAGATCTCAATTTACTGAAATATTTGCAATTGGTGCAAGTGAGTGTCTACCCACTTCAAAAGATGCAATAGGACATGAATCAAAGCCTGCATCTCGTCACCTCATTTGTGTGTATGTATTTGCATATGCATGCATGCGTACGTCTGCTAGAGCACATGGGGCACAGTTTGATTTTTATACAGTAAAGTATTAGTCGTATGGATAAAAAACCCATTCACACTAAAATCTGCACTCATCTGTAGGCCCGAGAATCCCACATGTTAAAATGGACTGTCTACACATACTATGTACCTGCCGAAACAGTCAGGACCTGCCTTTGACTTGTTGTCCTTGCTGAGAAGCAGCAAGAGCATCTGTACATGTCCTTTGCAGGGGCACAATGCCCATAGGGGATAAAGGGCTTTAATCTCCAGCCCCCGTCATCTGCCCTAGCCAGGGGTGTGGAGTATGCAGGCAGTTCTTGAACTGTCCTGTGCTGGGTTGAGAAGCTGCTGACATTTCGGCCTCCTCCAAAGTATTATGCAGGTCTTCAAAAGACCATTTATCAATCCATAAGTCTTTGTGTGTTCTAATTGCTTACAGCCCCCCCCTGCTATCCCCACTCTTGTTATGGTCTGTTGCAGCCAGAGTTAGAGAAAGAATGTCATTAGCAATTCAAAGGTGGGCAAGCAGCACATGAACAGGGAGTGCTGAGCCGGAGCCAAGCAAATGTTCTGGTTTGGTTCTACCTCCAAAATGAGCCAAACGAGGTGTCGTATCCTACGCCGACGACACCCAGCTCATTCTCTCCCTCACCAAAGACCCCACCACTGCCAAACTCAACTTCCAGAAAGGAATGCAAGATGTCGCAGTCTGGATGACCAACAGCTGCCTGAAGCTCAACGCCGAGAAGACAGAAGTCCTCGTCCTTGGTACCACCCCTTCTGCATGAGACAGCACCTGATGGCCGACCGCCCTCAGAAGCCGACCTACCCCCTCAGACCATGCCAAGAACCTCGGCATCGTACTCAACTCATCACTCAACATGAACCAACAGGTCAACACTGTCACCTCCAGCTGCTTCAACACCCTCGGCTTCCTCCGCAAGACCTTCAAGTGGATCCCCCCTGAGTCAAGGAAGACAGTCGCCCATGCACTCATCACCAGCAGACTGGACTATGGAAACGCACTCTATGCCGGAATCAACAAGTCCCTACTTCGCAAACTCCAGACAATACAGAACACCGCCTCCAGTCTCGTCCTCGGCATCCCCCGATAGGAACACATTAGCCAATACCTATGAAGTCTCCAATGGCTCCTCGTGGAGAAAAGAGTCACTTTCAAAATCCTCACTCATGCCTACAAATGCCTACACAACAACAGACCCAAATACCTGAACAACAGAATCAATTTCCACATACCTAAAAGAAACCTCTGATCTTCCAACCTCGCACTGGCCGAAACCCCGCGCATCCACAGAGCCAGAGCAGGTGGAAGATCCTTCTCTCACATTGCAGCCACGACCTGGAACGAGCTACCGGCAGACATCAGACGCGCCCCCTCCCTGAACACCTTCAAGAAGACCCTCAAGACCTGGCTCTTTGGCTAAACAGATCTGCGGACCCCCCCCCCCCAAGCACCTTGAGACCCTCACGGGTGAGTAGCGTGCTTACAATTCCCTAATGGATTGATTGAGCCATCTACATGGTATACAATAGGTAATAACAAATGTGCTAAAGACTCATATTAAAAAAAAGGATTTTTTTTTAATTTGGAAGCGTTTCACTTCAGTACCCTAGTATGAATTTCTGCAGTGACTGTGACATTTATCAGAAGTCACAGTTTCTAAATGTAAACTTTGAAACATTCATTTCATTGGTGACGATGCTATAAGCGCCACTGGAACAATGCATATTTCTGGGACCTCAGCGCTTTTCGAATAATAATGCATTTGCCACATAATCATTTGTCTGCTGCAAAATCTGTAGATTTTAACAATAAGAAAATTATTCCTAGCTCATATGGATCATATTTACTAAAACATGGTGATACGTGTTTCTACACTCTGGAAAGCCCTTCACAAAGATTGAGTGGTCATATTTCAGTCGCTGATTGCTGTATTTAGGTGTTAAATTGGTACTAATAAGGTGAATTATTTTCAGAGATACCATTATAAAAATGGCAAAATAATAAAGTCATTTTTATAATGGTAACACTATCTCTGAACAGAATTCACCTTATTAGTACCAATTTAACACCTAAGGGCCTTGTGAACATTAAACTGTGGCATCGTTGAGCTGTGGCAGCCATGACTCGGTTTAAACTTAATCCTCTGACTTATTGTGACCTATCGCCATTACTGAAGGGAAGTCACTTTGATCCTGCTGAGCCTCTGGGCACATCAAGGGTAGACTGACTGAAGGAAGTGCCTATAACTTCTAGTTTCAACAGAGGGAACCAATGCTCTGATCTAGACCTGTTACATTTAATTGATGGTGCAATGACTTGTGTTACCCCCTTTTCTTCCTTTCCTGGCCCGTTTGCTATTTCCTCCAATTTGGCTAAATGAATTCTTACTACTTTTAAGATGCTTTCTGGGAATGTTGCAGGGCTTAACACCAAGCTGAATGACCCAGCTTGGGGGAGTTTAGTAGATCACTTTGACCTTTGTTTTTTTCAAGAAACCTAGGTCACTGACCTCCCTCATCGGTCAAGTTACATGACTTATTATGTGCCTACAATTAGCCCTGGAAAGGGCCACCCTTCTAGCAGTCTTGTTATATGGGTTGAAATAAACATTAAAGCCACAATACGCCTTTTACCTCTAATGTCCCATGATATTATGGGAATATCACTTACTGGTACTGATGCTCAAACCTATTACTTTTTAGAGTATCTATATTAGGATTGCTAAAGGAGATGGGGAGACCTAGGTGATCCAGGATCTTACTCAACATGGGGCTTCTTTTGACTCTCACGTTACTGCCTTTGTGGGCTATTTTAATGCCACATATGAGGCCTATGACATGGGTACTCAATCACCAATAAGTGAGGAGGATGAAGAATGGGGAATACCTGCCCTTAATGTTGATCCAGTAAAGCATTGAACTAGAGCTGCATATCAAATCTTGTCCTTTACCTTAATTTATGGTCTGAGAACATGTAATGGGCATTCGCCCTCGGACCCCAATGCTGAAGACACCTATAAGCGTACAGGACACTCAAGCAGAATTGATTATGTTTTAATACCTGTCCAGTTATGGGGGAACCTGGTTGATTTTGAGATACTCATTAGGGACTACAGTGACCACAGTGCCTTCTCTTGTACATTGAATGGACTTTTTCATCATATGGCAGATGTCCCCATATCACTCGCTTCTAACTTAATACTATCTAAAGATAGGTGCAGGGTAAAATGGGGATTGATAGCCGATGATCTATGAGCAAGGGATTGCATGAACAAGGCTCTGAGGAGAGCATTGCTAGATCTAGATAGGCTTAGCTGTGACTAGCCTAGGAATCATACCTGCCCTAATAGAGTAACTATTATAAACGTGGATCCATTTGAAAGTCTAAGTAAATGCTTTACATGAGTTTACAAGCCTACTAGGGTAAGTATAACTCTCAAGTGTTCTTGGTATAACAAGTTATGTAATGATAAGAAGAACAAACTTCAACAGGCACTTACCCTGGGCGATGTAGTTAAAATCGGATCGAAAATAAGGGAATATAAATTGATTCAAGCCAAAGCACAGAGAGGGTGGGAATCAAAGCCATGGGAGGATATTTACAAGGCAACTGCTTCCAAAGATATCAAAGCCTATTGGAAGCTGAATAGCAAATGGTAAAGGGGGCACCTCAAGGCTTTTTACAGACTCAATCTCTTCAGAGGTTGTGTATGCAAATTTTTCAGATTTGTATAGATTACAACAAGGTCCTCTGATAACAATGACAACCAAACCAGCCAACAACATGATGTAACACACCCTTCTACGGGTGCTTTAGTGATAGAGATTGTAGGAGAGTAGGATCTGCTTCACATGTTTACCCCCACTTTTTGCTGGTGTTTCCCTGTTTTTCGACTTTAGTCTGGCGGGGACCCTGCTATTCAGGGCCCCAGCCTAGCTGCTTCCTCTCTAAAATGATTCCATGTACTCTAGGTACATTACAGATTGGATCTGAGGTGCCCTTATAAGTCCCTAGTATATGGTATACTATGTACCCAGGGCATAGGTACCCCAGAGGCCTACAAGGGGCTAAAGCATGTATTATGCCACCCCTGGAAAGCCACCCAAAATGACACCACAGGTCTGCTACTGCAGCCTGGGTAAGGTGGTGCATGCACCCCTTACTGTGATATAGGTTACCTATATCACTATATATATATATATACACACATATAAACCTATTAGTTACTCCTAAGGCCGGCCTTATCAATCCTGAAGGCAGAGTGCTTGGTTTTTATGGGAGAGGGTGCCCCTGCATGAGCAGAGCCCCTCTGCAGCGTTCGAAGACCCTTCTCTGATGCTGATTGTAGTGCAGCTTGATCATATACTCAAGTGCATTATAACCAAACGGTAAATGCTAACTTTGGACTGGCTGCACGGAAATATGTTGTGTTTGGTGTCAAACACCTTGGAATCCTACTTGGAGTATGATCCCACCATTCTAGCGGGAGAGACATGGCAGCACTGGTATACCCGGTAGAAACTTAATAGAGCCCTGGCATCACAAAATGGATGCTGCAGCCACAGACACGGGTCTGGCCTCCTGCTGCTGAGCGAAACCCCGGCAGGGGAGGCCTGGACAATAGGTTTCCTGTCACAGGGAGGTGTTACCACCTCCCAGACAGGCTTATGTGTATTGGGGCTGGGTGGGAGCACTCTCTGAGTGCTTTAAAGTCCTGCACTCGGGGCACATTTGGTGTCCCTGTGTATAGTCCAGCTCAAACCGGTTCAGGGGCTTCCAGCCCCTGCTCTGGTGCGAAACTGGACAAAGGAAATGGGTGTAGCCACCCCTCTTTCCAAACCCTCCCATAGGTGGGTCCCCAGAGCTAGTCCAACCCCTTCCTTAGGTATAAGTAAGGAACCTCTATAACCAGAACTTTAGATTACCCTGGACGAAACTCTGAAGCTGAATCCTGGACCGTCGACGCTCTGCTCAAGACCAGAGGACTGAAGAAATCTCCCTTGGGGTCAAGGAGTGACTCTCCTGCTTGGCAGGCACCAAAGAAGCAATTTGCCGGTCTGCATTTCCGAAGCTCCCGCCGGACTGCGAAGTATTTGCAGCCCAGGAAGTATATTTCGAGACATCTCAAAGGCCGACCCGAGTCCCCAGCAAAGCTGAGACCCGCAGCCCTCGTGAGTAGCATGGAACCAGAACTCCTGGTCACCGTGCACTTTTGCAAGTGCATTGACTTCTTGACGTCTCCTGAAGTCGTGCTTAGGCTGTCTTGTAGCCCCCACCTCGAGCAATGAATCCACTGAAGATTGTCGGCCTGGTCATTCCGAGTGACCCGTGGGCCGCCATTTTGTGTTTCGTCTTGAGGCCCCTTCGCGATCCCTAGTCGATTGACTGGTGGGTCCCTGAGGGGGTAACTTTGTATTTCCTTGGGCTTCCCTGGTTGCTTCAGACGTGCCCTGACTCCCAACCAAGTGGTGAGTCCCACAGACCTTGCTGGTCTGCACCGAAGCATCTTTCTTGTTTCTGTGTGGGTTGCTGTTGCCAAGGCTTGATGTGTACAATCCGGGCACCGACACTACAGCACTCGACATCCTTCGTGGGACAGCTCGAATCTATCTCCTGGTCATCCTCGACACCTCCTGGTCCTTGTTGAAGAGTCAAGCTTCACTTCTTTCACCTGAAATCACCCGACATCGGTGGGCATCTGCTCATTGCCTTCCTGGTCACTGGCTAGTGACCCAGACTCTGTCCCCTCTGCTTTCAGGTTCTTCTCATCTTCAATCCAGGCTTGGATCTCTTTGGACACGTCGCATCTTCACGGCAGCAGCATTTCTTCGCCAGCTCCCATTGAAATCGACAACGCGACCCGACACCAAAAGACACCTATGCACCCGGCTTCCCTGGGTGAGGTAACACGAGTACTCTGGTGCTCTCGTGGGTGCTAGCCCTAGAACTTCCTATGTCCAAGGGTTTGGTCCTGACTCATTTCTAAGTGTCCCTAATCTTTAAAAATCTAACCGCGACTTTCCCCGTAGAAGCTAACGGGACCTCGCGGCTGGGTTCACACACTGCACACGGCCCCCGTGGGTCCCCTTTGTCACTACCTTGGGTGGTTCCTTGGGGCTCCAGTGATTCTACAGACTCTAGGCCTTGTGTCTAGTTAAGTCGTGGTTCTTATACCACTATTTTAGTATATGGTTTGGCTCGCCCCTAGGGCCTGACGTGTATTTGTGCTATTTTACTGTGATTATTGAAGTGTATCTTATGTGTCTTGACCTCTAGTCTCATAAAGAGACTAGGAGGGTGTGTTTAGTAATAAATACATATATTTTATATATATACCTGGTGTGGATATCTTTCATTTAGTGACTCAAGAGATTATAGTCTGGTAAAACAATCTGCTTTACATTCTTTCAAGACTTAGCCTGAAGGCTGCTCTCCATAGCTACCACTAGGATAGCTTTCAATAAAGGTTGCCTTTAACCTATAACCAATAAGGGGTTGTTTGGACTGATACAAGGTGCCCACTATAACTAGCGGACAGCATATATCAGGCCAACTTCTCACATTGGTGGCAGCGGTGGGATTCCAGCTTGCTAGTGTTTTACCAGATAATCTCATTTGAGTAACTAACTGAAAACCACTAAAGTTACTCTAGGTACATATAATACAAGCTTTAGAATACAGTAAGTTCAAATGAACTTAGAGTAGTGTGTTAAGGGCTTAGCATACCCTTTCTACAACTCAAGAGAGTTTAGTAGGCCACACTAGAGTAGGTAGTGTAATACACCACACCACACTAGTAATGTCTTCAAGGCCAGGAACCAGTAGGTCCTTGCCATAAGCCAATGGGCTTCAAGATTCCCAGTATGATAAACTCCCATTCATGGAATTGAGAGCATTGTGTACAACTAGGAAACTGAAGACAGGCAAAAGTCCAACCACCCAGCATCTCATAGAGGTGCTCAAGCTGGATGACCTTAGCAGATCTTTAGGATCTGGTGGGTTAGGCAGAGTGGGTGGGACAACACCTGAGGAAGGGCCTAGGGGTGTAATTTCCCATGACCCGACCTCTGAGGCTGGCCAGGCAGATGACAATGATCTGGACCTGGAAAATCCAGCTCTCCTAGACAGTGATGGAGAGGACCATAATGGACCCCTCTTTGTCCCTCCTGGGAGAGTTGGTGGTGGGCCAAGAAGGTCAAGATCTCCCTCAGGGGAGTCTAACCATTCTAACTCATCTGTAGGGACATCAATCTCCTCTCATAGGAGGGAAACCTCTCAGGAGAGAAGGGAGAGACTGCTTAAGTATGAGGAAGCTCAGCTTTAAATCAAAGGAAAGCAGGTAACCCTAGATAAGGAGGCCCTAGAGCTCTACAATGCTTGAAAAAAGTTGGGACTAGAGTCCCATGGTGGCAGCAACATCCCTAGAGATAGGGAGAGGTCTCATGACCATAGAAACCTGAATAAGATTGTCCCTCCCTACCAGAGTGGGGATGACATCCACAAATGGATAACTGCACTGGAAAGGGTCTGTAAAGTACAAAGCGTCCCCCAGGAGCAGTGGGCAGCAATCTTATGGCTCTCCTTTGCAGACAAAGGTAGAGATAAACTCCTCAGTGTTAGAAAGGAGGAGTCAGATGATTACAACAGTCTGAAGAGTGCCTTAATTGATAGGTTTGGCCTAACCACTGAGCAATACAGGTTAAAGTTCAGGGATATCCAAAAGGCACAGACTCAGGACTGGATAGACTTTGTAGATTGTGCTACTAAGGCTCTGGAAGGTTGGTTACTTGGCAGTAAAGAGCATGACTATCAAGGATTGTACAATTTGATTATGAGGGAGCAGATCCTTAATAATTGTCAAAATCGGCTGTTGCACCAGTACCTGGTGGACTCAGATCTGACCTCTCCCCGAGACTTGGGAAAGAAGGCAGACAAGTGGGTCAGAACCAGGGTGAGGCAGAAGGTACAGAACCAAGGTGGTGAACCCAAGAAGTAAGATCCTAAAAACTCTGATAAGGGTGGGGAGAAGGGTAAAGACCAGACGTCTTCACAAGGCCCCCAAAAATCTTCTTCAGGTGGGGATTCACAGTCTAACAAGGGGAAAGGCCAAAATAAACCATGGTGCAAGATTTGTAAACAGAAAACTCACTGGACCAGTGATTGCACCAAGTCCAGAGAATCTACTCCAGGCACCGTTGCCCCTAAGGCAACTGTTCCCCCAGTACAGCTACAATTGGTGGTGGTAATGTGCAGAAAAAAGGGTATAGTAGGGTTAACCCTGGGTTCTGAGATGGACTCTGGTCTAGTCAGAGTTCCAACTCAGGCTGTTCTAGTCTGTGATGGGGGCATGTATATGTCCCCCTTTGTGAGTCCCAGTAATCTGGGCAAATACAGACAACAGCCTTTAATAAATCGAATAGAGGTTTTGGCATTCAGGGACACAGGAGCAAGTGTCACCATGATGACAAAAGATCTTGTGGATCCTGGGCAGATTACACTTAGTGAAATGAACCAAGTGACCAATGCTAGCAATGTCAGAACAGACCATTCTCTGGCAGTTGTTAACTTCTCCTGGGAGGGGTAACTGGCCTTAAGAAGGTTGTGGTAAGCGCAGACCTACCAGTACAGTGCTTGCTTGGCAATGATCTAGAAACTTCAGCTTGGGCTGAAGTGGAGCTCAGGACACATGCGGAAATGTTAGGGATCCCTGCTCATATATTTGCTGTGACTAGGTCACAGGTCAAAATGTCTAAAACTGGACAGGCCCTAGATTCTGGAATAATGGACCAGGTGCCTCCCAAGAGGAGGAGCAGTTGGGTTAAGGCAGTGCCCTCCCACCTGACTCAGAATACAGATCAATCTCCTCAGGGAGATGATCTTGAGCCTGAAGAAGGAACAGTCCCAGAGGAGCTTGAACCTGACCAGGTTGAGTTCTTGGGCACAGGGGGCCCTTCCAGGTCTGATCTGAGCCAGGAGCAGAAAACCCACCCTTCTCTTGAACCCCTCAGAAAGCAAGCTGCTGATGAGGCTGCTGGGAATGCTAGTGGCACCCATAAAGTTTATTGGGATGATGGACTCCTTTACTCAGTGAGTAGAGACCCCAAGCCTGGTGAATCCAGGAGGTTGGTTTTTCCTCTGAAGTTTAGGGGTTTCCTATTGACACTAGCCCATTATATTCCCCTAGCAGGACACCTGGGCCAGAACAAGACTTGGGACAGAATTGTCCCTCACTTTCACTGGCCCCACATGTCGGAAGACACTAAGGAGTTTTGTCACTCCTGTGTGACCTGCCAAGCCAGTAGCAAGGCAGGTGGAACCTCAAAGGCCCCCCTGATACCACTACCTGTGGTGGGGGTTCCCTTTGAGAGGGTTGGGATTGACATTGTTGGTCCCATGGATCCTCAGACACCCTCTGGGCACAGGTTTATACTGATGGTGGTAGATCATGCCGCCAGGTACCCAGAAGCAATTCCCCTAAGGACCACTACAGCACCTGTGGTGGCAAGAGCTCTCTTGGGTGTATTCTCAAGAGTAGGCTTTCCTAAGGAGGTAGTATCTGACAGGGGTGCAAACTTCATGTCTAGTTACTTGACTACTATGTGGAAGGAGTGTGGAGTGAACTACAAGTTCACCACACCCTATCACCCACAATGCAATGGTTTAGTTGAAAGGTTCAACAAAACCTTAAAGGGCATGATTAAAGGATTCCCAGAAAAGCTTAGGCGAAGATGGGACATACTCTTGCCCCGCCTTTTATTTGCGTACAGGGAGGTGCCGCAAAAGGGGGTTGGCTACAGCCCTTTTGAACTTTTGTTTGGTCACCCTGTCAGGGGTCCATTGTGTCTGGTTAAGGAAGGATGGGAGTTACCTCTCAAGCCCCCGAAACAGGACATAGTGGACTATGTACTTGGTCTCCGCTCCAGGATGGCTGAGTATATGAAAAAGGCAACCAAAAACCTTGAGGCTAGCCAGGAATTACAAAAAGCCTGGCATGACCAAAAGGCTGTACTGACTGTCTACCAGCAAGGACAGAAAGTGTGGATGTTGGAGCCTGTGGCCCCAGCAGCCCTCCAGGACAAATGGAGTGGCCCCCATACAATTGTTGAACAGAAAGGGGAGGTCACCTCCTTGGTAGACCTTGGAACCCCTAGGAGTCCCCACAGGGTACTTCATGTCGACAGACTCAAACCATATGTTGACAGGGCAAACATGGGCTTACTCATGGCTACTGATGAAGGACAGGAGGAAGAGAGTGACCCCCTCCCTGACCTGCTTTCTCAGAACCCTGATGATGGGTCAGTTGATGGTGTAGCCTTGGCGGGCAGCCTCACTGCCCAGCAGCAAACTGACTGCAGAAAACTTCTCAGCCAGTTCAGACATATGTTTTCTCTGACTCCAAGTCAACCACCTGGTGCACTCATGAAGTAGACACTGGCGCCAGTTTGCCTGTGAAGAATAAGATCTACAGGCAACCTGACCATGTCAGGGACTTTATAAGGACAGAAGTCCAACAAATGTTGAATTGTGGGAGTTATTGAACCCTCAGATAGCCCTTGGGCTAGTCCAGTAGTCCTGGTACCTAAACCTCACAACACAGATGGCAAGAGAAAGATGAGGTTTTGTGTGGACTACAGGGATCTCAATGCAGTCACTAGGACTGATGCCCATTCAATCCCCAGGGCTACTGGGAGATCAGACTAGCTGATGATGCAAAGCCAAAGACAGCATTTTCTACCCCTAGTGGGCACTATCAATTTGTGGTAATGCCCTTTGCTTTGAAGAATGCACCTGCCACTTTCCAAATGTTGGTGATTCAAGTCCTTACAGGCCTGGAAGACTATAGTGCAGCATATCTAGATGATATTGCTGTCTTTAGCTCCACCTGAGGAATGTTTTGGAGACCCTGCAAAAAGCAGGCCTAACTACCAAGGCTAATAAGTACCAGATAGGGCAGAGTCAGGTTGTGTACCTGGGCCACCTTGCAGGTGGAGGCCAGGTTCAACCATTGCAGAGCAAAATCCAGACCATAATGGACTGGGTTGCTCCAACTACCCAGACTCAGGTGAGAGCCTTCTTAGGCCTGACTGGGTACTATAGAATATTTGTCAAGGGGTATGGATCAATAGTGACACCCCTGAATGACTTCACCTCTCAGAAAATGCCCAAAAAGGTTCAGTGGACAGCTAGCTGTCAAAAGGCATTTGATGACCTGAAGCAGGCAATGTGCACTGCTCCCATCCCGCAAAGTCCTGACTACTCCAAAAAGTTCATTGTCCAGACAGATGCATCTGAGTTGGGGGTAGGGGCTGTACTGTCACAGATAAATAATGAAGGTCAGGATCAACCAGAAGCTTTCATAAGCAGAAGATTGACCCCCAGAGAGAAACGTTGGTCAGCCATTGAGAGGGAGGCCTTTGCTGTTGTTTGGGCTCTGAAGAAGTTGAGGCCATACTTATTTGGTACTCACTTCATTGTTCAGACAGACCATAAGCCCCTCTTATGGCTAAAATAGATGAAGGGTGAAAATCCCAAATTGCTCAGGTGGTCCATTTACCTACAGGGGATGGACTATACAGTGGAACATAGACCTGGGAGTAGCCATGCCAATGCAGATGGACTCTCTAGATATTTCCACTTAGAACATGAAGACTCAACTGGTCAAGGTTAGTTTAATGTCCCTGCGTTTGGGGGGGAGGGTTGTGTAGGAGAGTAGGATCTGCTTCACATGTTTACCCCCACTTTTTGCTGGTGTTTCACTGTTTTTCGACTTTAGTCTGTCTGGGACCCTGCTATTTAGGGCCCCAGCCTAGCTGCTTCCTCTCTAAAATGATTCCATGTACTTTAGGTACATTACAGATTGGATCTGAGGTGCCCATTTAAGTCGCTAGTATATGGTATACTATGTACCCAGGGCATAGGTGTCCCAGAGGCCTACCAGGGGCTGAAGCATGTATTATGCCACCCTGGAAAGCCACCCAAAATGACACCACAGGTCTGCTACTGCAGCCTGAGTAAGGTGGTGCATGCACCCCTTACTGAGATATAGGTTCACTATATTTCACCATATACTGCACATACAAACCCCTATGGCAGGTCTTATCAATCCTGAAGTCAGGAAGCTTGGTTATATGTGAGGGGGTGCCCAGGCATGAGCTGAGCCCCTCTGCAGCAATTGGAATCTCTTCGGGATTGTCAGTAGTGCAGCCTGACCATATACTCTTAAGTGCATTATAACCAAACAGTAAATGCAAACTTTGGACTGGCTGCACGGAAACATGTCCTGTTTGGTGTCAAATACCTTGGAAGCATACCCCCACACCAGTAACTGGTGTGGGAGTATGATCCCACCCTTCTAGAGGGAGAGACATGGCAGCACTGGTATACCCGGTAGAAACTTAATAGAGCCCTGGCATCACAAAATGGATGCTGCAGCCACAGACCCAGGTCTGGCTTCCTACTGCTGACCGAAACTCCGGCAGGGGAAGGCTTGGACAATAGATTTCCTGTCACAGGGAGGTGTAACCACCTCCCAGACTAGATTATGTGTATTGGGGCTGGGTGGGAGCACTCTCTGTGTGTTTTGAAGTCCTGCACTGGGGCACATTCGGTGTCCCTGTGGAAAGTCCAGCTCAGACTGATTCAGGGGCTTCCAGCCCCTGCTCTGGCGCGATACTGGACAAAGGAAATGGGTGTAGCCACCGCTATTTCCAAACCCTCCCATAGGTGGGTCCCCAGAGCTAGTCCAACCCTTTCCTTAGGTATAAGTAAGGAACCTCTGTAACCAGAACTTTAGATTACCCTGGACAAAACTCTGAAGCCAAATCCTGGTCCTTCGACGCTCTGGTAAGGACCAGGGGACTGAAGAAATCTCCCTTGGGGTCAAGGAGTGACTCCCCTGCTTGGCAGGCACCAAAGAAACAATTTGCTGGTCTGCATTATTGAAGCTCCCGCCGGACTCCGGAGTATTTATAGCCCAGGAAGAGGATTTCCAGACATCTCAGGGGTCGACCTGAGTCACCAGCAAAGCTGAGACCCGCAGCCCTCGTGAGTAGTGTGGAACCGGAACTCCTGGTCAACGTGCATTTCTGCAAGTGCATTGACTTCTCGACATCTCTTGCAGCCATGCTTGGGCTAACTTGTAGCCCCCACCTCGAGCACTGAATCCACCGAAGATTGTCGGCCTGGTCATTCCGAGTGACCCGTGGGCCGCCATTTTGTGTTTCATCTCCAGGTCCCTTTGCGATCCCTGGTCCATTGACTGGTGGGTCCCTGAGGGGGTAACTTTGTATTTCCTTGGGCTTTCCTGGTTCCTCCAGATGTGCCCTGACTCCCAACCAAGTGGTGAGTCCCCCAGACCTTGCTGGTCTGCACCGAAGCATCTTTCTTGTTTCTGCGTGGGTTGCTGTTACCAAAGCTTGTTGTGTCCAATCTGGGCACCGATGCTGCAGCACTTGACATCCTTTGTGGGACAGCTCGAATCCAGCTCCTGGTCATCCTCGACGCCTGCTGGTCCTCCTGGCTGAAGAGTCAAGCTTCACCTCTTTCACCTGAAATCACCTGACATCAGTGAGTATCTGCTCATCGCCTTCCTGGTCACTGGCTAGTGACCCAGATTCTGTCCCCTCTGCTTTCAGGTTCTTCTCATCTTCGATCCAGGCTTGGATCTCTCCGGACACTTCGCATCTTCACGGCAGCAGCACTTCTTTGCCAGCTCCCATTGAAATCGACGACGCGACCCAACACCAAAAGACACCTATGCACCCGGCTTCCCTGGATGAGGTAACACGAGTACTCCGGTGCTCCCGTGGGTGCTAGCCCTGGAACTTCCTAAGTTCAAAAGGGTTTGGTCCTGACTCATTTCTAAGTGTCCCTAATCTTTACAAATCTAACCGCGACTTTCCCCATAGTAGCTAACGGGAGCTCGCGGCTGTGTTCACACACTGCACACGGCACCCGTGGGTCCCCTGTGTCACTACCATGGGTGGTTCCTTGGGGTCCTAGTGATTCTACAGGCTCTAGGCCTTGTGTCTAGTGAAGTTGTGGTTCTTGTACAACTATTTTAGTTTATGGTTTGGCTCGCCCCTAGGGCCTGACGTTTATTTGTGCTATTTTACTGTGATTATTGAAGTGTAACTTATGTGTTTTGACCTCTAGTCTCATAAAGAGACTAGGAGGGTGTGTTTAGTAATAAATACATATATTTTATATATGTACCTGGTGTGGATATCTTTCATTTAGTGACTCAAGAGATTATAGACTGGTACAACAATCTGCTTTACATTCCTTCAAGACTTAGCCTGAAGGCTGCTCTCCATAGCTACCACTAGGATAGCTTTCAATAAAGGTTGTTGTTAGAAATGGGGGTCTCTAGTTGGCAATGGCTGGCCACTGTCCAAGTAGGGACCCTTCTTCCTAAGTCAGAGTAAGCAGACTACACCCTTTGATAACCCCTGCTCAACCCAGTGGTAACGTAGCACGAGCAGCAAGACCTATCTTAGAGGCAGTGTGTGAAGCATTTATGACCATACACTGTAACACAGTGAAGAACACTACAAAGGGACGCCACACAAGTAGGTATAAAAAATAAGTATCTTTATATATAGACTTAACACAAGACCAATAACAGTAAAAATCCACAATACTAGAAAATAGGGTTACTCTTAAAATTCTGCAAAAAAAGTTCAAGGTGTGCAAAGAGGAGTTCAGATCAAGGCAGTGGTCTCTGCGACCCTTTTACTCACAAGATACCTGGATTCTGTAGCAAAGCAACAAAAATGTCGCTAAGGAGTTGTAGCGATGATTTTCCTTACGCTAATCAGCGATGCGTTGAATCCTTGCCGCAAGGGAAGATGATGCGCTGGTTTGTGGGCAGGACAAAGCGACAAACTTCTGCACGCTAAGCCGGCGATGCGATAAAATCCTTGCCGCGAAGGGAGGATGATGCGCCGAGCCTGTTGCGTGTGCGATTTTGTTGCGATGAAAGAAAATGGCGCTCCGCAAGGGAGCGACGTTCCTGGTGCGATGCGATGAAAATGGCGAATGCTCAGCGTCCGCTCTGCGATGTGAAGCGATGAACTCGATGCAATGATCTTTGGTTAGCCTGCGCTTTGAGGCCCGCAAACATATAATGCGATAATCTTCGGGTTTAGCGAGAGTTTGGCAGCCCGCAGATAGGTGATGCGATGATCTCCGGTAGCGAGCACTCGGCGGCAGCAGAGCGACGATTTTCCTTACGCTCTTCAGCTGCAGCGGCTCGCTAACAAGCGTTAGCGACAATTTTCAGCGCTCTCTTCTCCACAGTAGAACTAGAGGCCCTGGAACTCACAGGAGCCTCACCTGCAGATAGAAATCCTCGCTGGGAGGAAACAGGAGGCTGGTGGTGGAGTCTGATGTGCCTAAGACTCCAGCAGGAGGCTAGCTCTCTTCTAGCCCTTGGGTGATTGCTGTAGCAAAAATAAAAGTTCCTTCAAAGTCCTTTTCCTCTTCTTCCAAGTCCAGTAGTAACCACTGCCGGCCAGTCCAAGAAACAGTCAAAAACAAGGAGAGAGCAAGGGAAGGAGAAAGGGGTTGCGTCCGTATCCCCTGTATAATGTATGAATCAACAAGAAAGGACGAACCCAAATATGTGAGGTACAGTCACTGTTAGGCAGTGTTGGGGACCCACTGGGTTAGTTAAAAGACCCCTCACACACCAACCTGGTTGGTGTCATGCTTCATCATTGGGGTCCCAACCGGGTGGCCGAATGCCCCCCGGTTGTGCTACGACACCTGATTACAGCGGAGCTGGTGTGGTGCAAGAGTGTGATGTGATGTGGGTTAAAAATATCTCTGAGAATCCTTGCCTTTCTATTTTTATTACTGGCGGCTCAGGATATGATTAAAAAATCCTTAGTGGTGCAACTAAAAACAGAAATTAGTTATCTGGTAGTTGTCTTATGTGATGGGTCTACATGTTTCAGCCCGCGGTGGTGTATGGGAGGGGCTTTCTTCAGGACCGGTGAATGTGGTGAGTGGCAAAGTGTGAAGTGCCACGTGAAAAGTGAAAAGAGAGTACCAACACACACGCTAAGGTGTGTGGACTATGGTGTCTACGTACTTACGGACACCAGAACGTAAAAAACCTGTAGGGAAAGAGAGAGACAGCACACAACATATATATATGTCACAGATGGATAATCAGCGGTCATTCAGCAATTATAAAATGCAATCTTATTGTGCTGTGGTTCGCTCAGTGGGTCTGGCACGTGAAGGTACCTGAGGATGCAATGAAAACAGATGTGCGCATGCTGCATGCTGTGGCGTGCGCAGCAGCTGGTTAACATATAGGCTAATAACTATGCAAGAACTGTGCGGTTTACACATGCTTACTTAGTGGCAACCGAGGGTTGTCTGAAAGTCAGTTTAAGTTCACCGTGAAATTAGGTGCGGGAACTAAAGGTTGTGGAGCCTGGCTGCTGTGGTGGCTCGAGTGAGACAGCCGGCAGTAGGCGTCAGCTGTGGCGTAAGGCTATATCTATTTGCGGTAATTAAAAGGAAAGCAGCGCTTGGTCAAGAAAATATAATATAATTACACTATGGCTGAGCATATGTAGCTGGTCGGGGCTCGGGAGGAGTGCGCTCCTCTGGCAGACTCTGGGGAAGGAGGAAGAAGAGTAAAATAAATAAAGAAAAGTAAAATGGTGAGAGTAAGAGGCTTGTGAGCTGTGGCATCGTAGTGCTCACGGAAGGGCCTCGATGGGATGTGTGCCACGCAACCTTACTTGATATCAGAGCGTCACCCGCCGTAAACCTGTGCTGGTCTCTCGCCATCCCGGATGGTTTGGGGGAGGACAGCGAGTGCTCAGGAATATATAGCTGTTGGCTCCATGGAGTACGTGTCTGTGGTGAGCGGGTTCCGGGCCGGTCGTGGGCGTATCCTCGCTTGGTGAAGGTATGCGCATGTGCGAGGGATAGTGCCTCCGACCTCACGCATGTGCAGGAAAGTATCAGGAGGAAGATTGCGCGCATGCGCGATGTGGCGCGAGGTGTGTGGAGTGGACTGTGAAATAAAACAGTCCTCACCCGGCAGATGCTGACTTCAAAACGTGGCCAATGTTTGGGTGGCACTGAATGCAAGAGGGCAAGCAATAAAAATTAAAGATTAAACAATGGAAAGCGGGCAAGAAACTAAGAGTGGTCTCATGTGGCCATCAGAGTGGTGTCAGCCTGGCTGTGAGAGTCAGGCACCATTAATTGGGCCACCCGGAATGTGTGCTGAGTAAACGTGCGGAACGGGGGAAGTGTTCCACGTTAGATACTGTATGGTGGGGTTATTATGCACTCCTGGGAAGAGGGCGCAACGGGGTACTTGAAAGCGGGCTGCGTGGGTATCTGGGGGTTATGATCTGCTTAGGCTGTTCCAGGGTATGTTGTCGTTCAATCCTGTGATGTGGCTTGATAAGCGGTATATCCATCTCTGTTCTTTTTCAAGAAGGCGGTTCTGGATGTTGGGCAAGTTGGGGTCTAGAGCCTCTATGACCACCCATCTCATGTCGTTGGTTGTGTGACCGGTCTCCAGAAAGTGGTTGGTCATTCTGGTTGTGTTTTTCTTGCAACGTATCGTGCTGCGGTGTTCGCAGATCCTAGTTTTGATTTTACGGGTCGTCATGCCGATATACGTGAGGTTGCAAGGGCAGACGATCCGATATATGACATGTTCTGTGTTGCAATTGGTGTGTTTCCGTAGTTCCGATACTTTACCCGGTTCTAGGTCAAGGTTTTTTGCTGTCTCAGTGACGTGGCACACACTGCAGTTTCCGCATGGAAAATGGCCTGTGATGTTAGGGAGTCCCCACGCATTTAAGACAGTGTTTGTTGGTCTTTTAGGGGGTATGGGTCTAGTAGATACAAGGGCGTCTTTTATGGATCTCGCTCTCTTGTTGGAGAGAAGGGGAGGGTCCCAATTGAGGTTGCCAGTTTTCAGTATTTTCCAGTGTTTTCTGATGATTTGTGAGACTTTGTTGGTCACGGTGTTGTATGTGGTCACACATGTGAGAGGGGGTGTGGTAAGTTCTCGCTTGTGGGTTTCAATCAGTCCTTCACGGTTCTGGTTTCTGGCCCTTTTGTTGGCTTGCTTCGTTATGCGTTCAGGGTAACCTCGTAGGTGTAACTAGACTCAGGTCTTTGGATTGTGTTTTATAATCTTTAACTTCGCTGCAATTTCTGCGGAGCCGAAGGTATTGGCCATATGGGAGGTTCTCACGGAGAGATCTAGGGTGGAAACTTGTGAAATGCAGTTGCGAGCAGTGGGTTTAAAATGAGTCTTGCTCTTGAGTCCTCCTGCTATTGCTTCAATGTCCAAATCCAAGAATGTCGTCTGGTGTCTGTCCAAGGTGTGTGTGAAGCGAAGATTAGGATCACATGTGTTGAGCCATTCACAGAAGGTGGCTAGAGAATCGTTGGTGCCTTCCCAAATCAGTAAAATGTCATCGATGTAACGCTTATAGCACAATCAATTTTTTTAAAAAAAATCAACCATTTAGACACTTATATACCCATTTATTCTTCCATCGACCTTGAGATATACATATATAAAACATATTTAATGTTCAGAAAAACACACATTCACTGGATGATGTCATCAGTGATGTCATCAGTGATGTCATTTGAGATGTCATCAGTGATGTCATGAGTGATGTCACTGACCATGTCATGAGTGATGTAATATGTGACGTCATCAGCAGTGCATTGCGGGCGCGCGAGTTATAGTTAGCTGAACTAACTATAACGGGGGAATTTCATTGGTTTTTTATGAGTGAAATGTCCAGCTAACTATAACTTCTGTGAAACCTATGGTTTTTTCAGTGAATTTGCAAGGTTTTTAAAATGCAAATTCCTAACTATAACGTGTGTGAAACCCATGGTTTTTTCAGTGAATTTGTATGGTTTTTTAAATGCTATTTCTTACATTTTACGTGTGAGAATTTTTTTTTTTTTTCTTGTTACAATGTTTTTAACATTTTTTATTTTTTTTATTTTATATTTTCTTTCAACACTATGGTAAAAAAAATTAAATTCTGCAATATATAATTTTTCACCTTTTTTTTAAAGCAAACAGGTAAGATATACTAGTATAACATACTGAATCTTTTTTTTTTTTTACGTGCGCGTACGGTAAGCTTACCGTAAGCGCACGTTTTGCTTAACCTATGTAATATTTCTACTCCGTTTGCGTAGGGTTACGCAGTTTACGTAGACGTCTGTATTGCGTACGCGTCGCGTAAGCGCATACGTAATACGCGCACGTTACGCGGAAGTGGTCGAGCGTGCCTGTTATGCGCATGCGCGTGTGCTAGTGTCTTTTTTACGCGCATGCGTACTTTTACCCTACGCGTACCGTAAGCGCTCCGTAAGCGTAACGTACGCGCACGGTTGGTCATGTGATCAAGAAACAAAACTTTTGATTGGTTTAAACTACTTTCAGTTCTAGAACCTTCCTACACCACACCCATTCCCCTCATTTCTGCTTGTGATCCCTTAGGAGAAGGAGCTGAGTTGTCTTTGTGATACGATGGCAGAACAGCAGTCCTCTTCTGAGAGTGAGCCTGGTAGCAGCATCATCAGAGAGAGAAGGAGGAAACAAAAGACTTCTTTTGTATGGGAATATTTCACCTATCCAGAGGGGCAGAAAAAGGTAACTGCTCCTTTAGTCACCTGCTCACTTTGTGAGCGTGTCTTATCTAGAGGGAATCCAAGGAAGAAGTATTCCTTTGGAAATCACTCTATGGTTAGACACATTAAGGATAAACATCCTAGGACTTATGCTAGACATACTGGAGAAACATCTCCAGTAAGTCACCCAAGCACACCTGCAGATGCTCAGCCGAGTACTTCTTCGGCAGCTCAGCCGAGCCCTTCCTCTCCGGTGGGAGCATCACCCTCTTCTGCTCCTCTGGATATAAACCCTCGTTTTGGGAGGGTTGCAATGAGGTGCACAAGATGTCATGGCCTAATTGTTTATGCGGAGACCTGTGTTTACCTCATAAACAATAAGATAGACCATCACATCTGTGGTCCTTGTTAGTATTCCCATTCTTTCTTTCCTCTTTCCCTTTATGAACACAACGGTTCTTTTAAGAGCCAACCTTACTTCTTAACTTTTTTTTAAATTTTTAAAAAGTCATTTTTTTTTTTTTTTAAAACCCCCAAAAATGTAATCAACCTACAAGGTCCATGAGGAACTACTACAGAAATGAAAAAAACATAGACAAGAGTAGTGAAAAAAGTGAGCATTAAAGTAAATGTGTGATAATTCCTGAAATTTCACACTTACCTGACAAAGAAAACAACTAAAAGAAAAATAAGTGATTTATTTTACTTGCTGAAAAGAAGTTTATTTTTATATTTTTCCTTTCTCAATCTGTAAAAAAAGAAAAATGTATTAATATTTAACAATATTTTTTAGAATACAGTGCACATATTTTCATTTTTCATTAAACATTTTTGCCCTTTTTTTGCTTTTGTCAGAATATATTGCATTTTACTGTAAATCGTAAAAGCAATTGCATTCATCACTTAACAGCGGGCAAAAAAAAATAACAATCCAAAAGATTGTTTAAAAAAAGCCCATAATCTCTTCTCATTAAAACATACCATAATATAAACCTCACGTAAGAACAATCACTAATTTCAGTAAATATCGTCCGAAAATTCTGTTGCATAAGCATAATCACCAAAATAATTTGTGTCAAAGAAGTCCACAATGCAAATTATTACCTTTCCGTAAGGCCAAATGGTAATTTTTATAATAATATTTGATGACATTTCCGATGGTAATCCAATTAAATGTAAATAATGTTTTCGACAGATGTTGCAATTTCTTTCTAAAATTTTGGTTTCAGGAAAATTAAATAGGAATTTGCTAAATCAAAAGGCAAACGTTGCTTGAAAACCAATTCAGAATCATTACACAGTGTCCAGCCTTTTTCACATTTAAGAAAAACTGTGTAATGACCAGAAGTGACAAAAGGCCCATCATGGAAAATTATTGCAACTGTGACTAAAGTTTTGCCAGAAATTGATAATTGCTGTCCTGTAAATTTCTTTATTAAAATGTCCAATTTTGTTCCATCAGCTCTACAACGTTGCATCATTAAAATTACATACTGTCCACAATTCTTTAAAAATAACGTTGAAAACATGTCTGATTTACATTTCGAACATTCCATATTGTGATTGGTATCTTTAACTAATTTACTATAAGTCACTGATTTAGTCTCTGGCAATGTTAAATAGATAAACCTTTCTGAATCAACATTAGAGCTGCATGTGTAGAAACAGTTTTCACAACTATGTTCCCATTTATAAGACAGACCAAACATATTTTCTATTTCTACCCCTTCATCTTCAAGTACCAAAAGAATGTACATGAAGAATTCCTGTGCATCTTGCTGGACATTTTGTGAAAACTGTGTTCGTCCTGAACAAACATCTAATAGATTTCTAATTTCATTCGTACTTTCTATTTTTGCTTTATCAACACTCAGCTTCTCATAAAGAAGACTTAGCACAGAACAGAATCTTTTTTCATGATTTTCTGTTATCTGCTCAAGCAAACTTTCAAGATAAAAAACAACATTTAGCACTACATTAGCATAGCAGTTGACACCAGAGCTATTTTCAAAATGGAAACCAACAACCTGTTCAACATTGTCCTTTTTCTTTTTGCTTGCAATCACATGACTCTCTTTTTGTTTTCTCTTCTCTACATCCTCATTACAGATATTCTCAAATCTCCTTTTCCGACAAACAACACGTTTCTCCAACACAGGATACTGACCTAAATGAGGAGCATAGGTTCTTATTAATCTATTATACTCCTTTACACAATTTGCATCTGCACTAACTTTTGAGTCATCAAATTCTATCATGAATAAACCAGATAATGTTTTCACTCGTGACAAAGCAACATATGCCATACCTTCTTTGAACACAGTAGATCCAATGTTTACAAATGCACTATCAACAGTTAATCCTTGACACTTGTGAATAGTTACAGCATATGCTAGAGAAAATGGAAACTGCTTCCTACGTACATATAAGTCTTTCACAAGCAAAAAACGGACTGAAGAACGACAAATGTTTTTTACCTCTTCAATCTGATCAAATTTTATTTTTAAATACTCAATGCCTTCTTTTTTCTGGTAGTTAACAAAACCCACAACTTTACCCGTAGCTCCATTTACTAATCCTTTTTCAACATCCAAATTTCTCCTTAAAAATACTCGACAGTTCATGCAAAGATATAAATTTTTTTCTAATCCAGCTGTTTTCGAAATGTTCTTCTCTAGAGAATCCAGTTTATTTTTCAGTTCGCCTGTTAATGTAATTGTAATTCTTTCATGTTGGATTTTGTCCACTGCTTCCATTTTCTTAATCTCTTCCTTTTCCAATTTCAAAAGTTGCTCATTGAATATTGAACATTCACGTAGTGTTGGCATTAAGCAGATTACAGTATTTTTTTCTGCAATGTTCTTGTATATTTTCTCTGCAACTATTTCTTCACTTGGAAATAAATTATGTAGCAATCGACTATGTAAAGCTTTTCTGGCATGTTCTGTGAGTAGTCCAATTCTGATATCTTTTAGAATACTTCCATATTCTTCATCGTTTGCTTGTCTCATATTGGTAGTGAGTTATTTGTACTCAAAGAATGACCAAATATTCGCATTACCAATGCTTCCTAATGACTTCTTTGTGTCCTCATGTGTCACAGTATTAAACACTGGTTGTCCTTTAACTGGAGTGAGCTGCACTAGATCCCCCAAAACTATAACATGTTTTCCTCCAAATAGCACGTCATAGTCTCTTTTTAGAATTTGCTGCATTCTTAAATGCACAAAGGCAAGCATTAAGTTTGATACCATGCTTACCTCATCAATAATGAGAACTTGCATCTTCTTCAACACTCTTGAAACTTCGAAACATGCTTCGCCAGTTAGCTTGTGATTTTCTATTTTGTTCTCATGCTCCACTGGTAACATTAGCAAGCGATGGAGAGTAATTCCTTTAATATTATATGCTGCTAATCCAGTTGGAGCAGTAACAACACAAGATAAAGTTGAATCAGTTTTTTGCTGTAGGTAGCTTCTGATGACTTTAATTAAGAAACTTTTCCCAGTTCCAGCTTGTCCACTCACATATAACCTAATTGGTTCAAATGCTGTGCATGTGCACTCTTTATTTTCATGTAGTAATCCGTGATCAATTCTTTTTCTGACCTCCTCATAAATTTGTCGTTGTTCTTCATTCAGTTGTTGTTCCAAATCTGGTAAGTCTATTGAATCTTCCTTCGCTTGATTCATAGCCGTTTCCACTTCAGTCATGGCTATTGCAGCTTCATTTTCTACGATTGGTTGTCCTAGGGGATCTTGACTGAGCGTTCCAGAACTTTGGCTGTCTTGAGAACTGTCTCTAGCTACTTCAGCTGCAATTGTAGCTTCCTGTTCAATTTCTTCATTTAACATTTTGACATAATTCCCGAAAATACTGCATTCAATGGTATCTTTACATGCATTAAATGAATCCTCATAGTTTTGAAATTCTCCAAGTAGTTCGTCCTCTGAACGCCATGGTTTAAACAACTGTAAAAGTGCCAAGTAGTAAAATTCCTTTTTTTCAGTAGTGTCACAACTCAGCTTCCTGTGATTAATCAAACTTCCTTTTGTTTGCTTCACTAAACATCCTTCCTCACCAATGACTTTATATTTTGCATTGTTGATGTCTTCTGTGGCTTTCCGTGAAAAAATGTAGTTCTGCAGCACTTCATAGAGACACATGTTCTCAAGATGATGACTTCTTTTTGGGTAATATGTGTCCAACATGTTTGTTTTCAAAATATCTGTACTTTCTGGGTCGTTCTCGGCCAAATATTCAATTTCTCCAACAGATTTTAGTACCCGATTTCGCATTCCTGCAAGGCCTAAACTGACCCAAATTATTCTTCTGGATTTTGAGTAAAGACTTGCAGATGATAACCTATCTGAACATTCGTAGGATCCAATTTCTCGATGCGTTAACATCTTCAAACTGAAACTGTACAGCTTCTTACTGACACTCTTCTCGTGAGAAATCTCTTCCCACATTTCCTTTAATTCTGTTTTCTCAGATTTAGTAATGTATGATGTGACATACCGAGCAACAGCAATAGAATTGTCTGCCACATACTGAATATCCATGTTAGCATTCCACATGGATAAAATGACTGGGTTGTAGTCATTTATATATTTTGACTCTTCTTTTCTTCTCAGGTTGTACGTATTTTTGGGAGATTTTCTTGTAATAGTATGTCGCACAGCTGACATAAAACTGTTGACTCTTCCTTTTGAAAGAACAGGTCTAGGAAATCCAAATCGACATTTTGTGTAGAATTTATCTTTGGTCTTGTACTTCCGTCGACAGTATTTTCCACACCGATGACTTTGGAAACGTAAAACTTGCTCTTTTAACTTTTTCTCCTCTGTGCTTTTAGGTATAGCACATGTTGCATATTGTTCAATGAAAGATAACACTGCTTCATCAGCATCTGTTCCACATTTTGGAGCATCCTTGATCCACAACAGCATATGAATGTGAGGAGCACCTCTTGCTTGGTACTCTTTTCTCCAAAAGAAATCCAAAACTTCTCCAAGTGGTGGATTTTTTTTGTTGCAGATAAAGGACATCATAGCCTCAAATCTATGATTGAAATATCTGCAAACATTAACCGGATCCAATGAGCACAGTTCTCCTGCTGTCTTGTATTCAATGTTTTTAATGTTTGAATTTGCCTCTCGTAGAAAATCCAGTAAATCATCCCAAGCGTATTCGGCACAGCTTAGGGTTAGGAACCATGTTGGAGTTCCTAAATTCCGTAACATACATTTCAATTCTCCATGGCGTCTGTACCAATATTCATTCGTCCCACGCTGACAAGCCATCAGATTGATCAATTGTGATTCCAAATGATCATCGCGCTGCTGCACTTTGTTCATAAAATCCTTAGCAGACACATTATGTAGATGTTTTCCACTTTTTAAAATGTGGTTTACTGCATAAGATAGTGCAGACAAGTCACTTTCAAATAACAGATGGAACAAATAAGGAATACTTTGACGAAATCTGGGATCTTCTGCATATAATCTTGTAGTCCGATACTCAGAAGCAGGAATCTGGACTGGACGTTCATCATATCGTCCACCTTCTCCTGTAGGAAACAGCTGGGGAAAACATCGAGCTTCCAAACTCTCCTCCCATACACTCACAGGAGTTCCTTGTGCTTTTTTTATTTGAAATAGATCAATGGTGTTTGCCATTACTTCTTTTGAATGAAGAGGATGTATGCTGAAATGTTCATAAATTTCTTCTTCTTTTGACTTGTCAACTTTTTCAATTTGCCCAGTTGGTGTGTCTGTGTCTCCTACTAATTCTTCTTCATCTTCATCCATATAAATGGCTTCATACCATTTATTATTCCTTTTCAAATATAAATTTGCTCTTTGTACTTTCCGAACATCTACCAATTCCTGCCAAATGTTCTTATTCTTTGTAGGTACACCATTAACCAGAATAACTAATGGTTCAGTTTCCAAATTTTCTGTGTCAATAGTTTCCATATTTTTTTTCAAATCCAATGGCAAATAGACAACTCTTCCTTTTAAACCTCTCTGTAAATCTGAAGGAGGTAATTTGCCTGTTTTTGGCTCCATACGTACTATGGTCTGAAACGGATGGATACATTGAATGAGTATAGACTCATACGTATTTAAATCAGAAAGTTCTGCAGGAACTTCAACCAATTCTAAATTATTATGTACAGCTCTAGCTGGCATTTTATTTTCTTCCAACTTGTTGTAACAGTATTTACAAATACGATGATCTTCACCCAAATCAAAACAATTTTCAAGAAATATACATGTTGCAAAATCTTTCCACTTATAATTATCTTCTTCTTCACTTTTTTTGTAGAGATCAACATTCCTTGTTTGGATTTTGTAATGGCTTCTCCGGCAACAAATACAAGTAATATTTGGTCTTTCATTAGAGATGATAGCAAATTTTGTAATTTGATCTTCAAATTTCTTACTTACGGAGGGTTCTACATTCTCTTCCACATTTTCCTCAATAACTGTGTCATTCCCTGCACTTTCTTGTTCTGGCCCAAAGTAACAAAACTGAATCTCATCAGTAACCTTCTCAACATCTGATACAGATCCACGAAACAGAGCCTTATTCAACTCATTTAACTTTAGTGCTGGACTTTTAGCAAAATACAATCTTCTTACAAATTTCCTAATTTCAGTATGATGAATTGCCAGCATCCTAAAATGGTGAAAAACACTTTGACAAACTTTCCTAGATAAACAAGCCAGAGAGTGACCTTGCAAACCAGCATTCTCTCTCACTCTGCATGGATCTAGTCCTTGAAGCACCTTAATCTTCTGTTTTACACTCTTTTTACTATATTCTCTTAAAAACTCACGTAATTTATCAATAGATTCCTGTCGCAAAGTACAAATACTACTACATTTCCAAGTATACACTGGAGCTTTAGGACGTCTCCCCTTAACCTCATCTGCAATCACTTCTTCCTCATTTCTTGGAACCATTTTCTCCTTTTCCATTATACAACCATCCTTAACTTCATATGCTCGACCACTGGTGTCAACTGCATGCAGCAAACTATTACTTTGAAGATAACTCTCTTCATTAAAAAATGGTTCAGTACTTGAACTATGCATCCATTCTCCTAAAAACACTTTACAAAAGTTATTTCTTTTTACTACTCTTTTCTTTTTGCTTTGTGACTTCATTACATTAACTATTTTTTCTAATGTACGCATCCTGTTCAAAATTAAAATGAATAGTTTTATTTTTAAATTTAAAGCCTTTTCTACAATGGCTTCAATATCTTTTTTTCTCTTTAATAATTTTGCTCTTTTCTTATATTTTTTCACATCTTTTAGCAAATTGGACATCACTCTTCTCTGAAACATTTTTCTACGGATCTCTTTAAATGCTGATTTTCTTTTCAAGTTAATTATTATAGCTTCTGCTTGTACATTAGCATTTAGTAAATTTTCACTATTCTCCTGTTGTTTTCTACTTGAAACAGTTTTTCCAATGGAGGCATTTTTAAAATTTTTCCTTTTTTTGAATATATTTTTGAAAAATTCCTTTCTCTGCTTACCAGAAGACTTTTTCTTTTTCCCAACATGAGCATCTTCAACTAACTTGGGTCCTCCAGTTGTCTTCAACTAAACCTTTTTTTTCTGTTGTTTTCTTTGTCTTGATTTTATAGGCATCTTTTATTTCCTTCACTGCTCTGCAGCAATACCTGAAAGAAACTAAAAAAAAATACCTTTTTTGTAATTTAAATATATTACTATATTTGTTATGATCATTTCTTTTCAAATAACACTATCTATCCCTTTCCTTAAAGTGAAAAACACAAGAAAACCAACATGAATGTAATCTTTAACATCAATTCCTGTGTGCACACAGACTCTTGGTGTAATTCTAGACAGAACACGATATTTCTTTTGCAATTCAAAAGCACACTTATTTTTTTTTTTTTTTGCAATTGTTAATTACTCTAACAGTTTGACACATTTTCTTTATAGTTTACAGAGGCAGAAAACCGCACATGTGCAATCTGCTTTTTCCGAGCATATACATGTGTAACCTGGCATACTGACGGCACTCCTGCAAAGATAATGAACCTTGGTGATGTTGAATGCATTAGCATTTGTCAGGGGGTCCAAAAATGCCATAAAAGACTCATGCTGTGACTTTACGCAGAAAATGAAATTTGCTTGCCAATTTCAAAGCACAGTTACTACTGATTTTTTCCTGCAAGCGTTAATTACTCTAACAGTCGCATACATTTTCATTACAGTTTTCAGACACAGAAAACAACACATGTCCAAACAGCTTTTTCTGACCATGAACATGTGTGACCTTGGTGACTGACTACACTCCAGCAAAAGAAATCAGCCTTAGTGATGTTGAATGTATTAGCGTGACTCACTGCTTCCATGAAACACCAGTCTCTTGTGAATACTCAGCCTGATTCTACAGGATAAACTGCTGGGTGTGTGCTAACAGTCTGCTTATGCAGACTGTGTATTTTCAGTAGCAAGAGACATACGCATGGTTACTTCCCAAAAGAACCAGAGAGACTCCAAATACCTCTGTGACAGCAATTCCACTATGCTCACAGCCTCATGCTGTGATTTTACGCGTAAAATGAAATTTGCTTGCCATTTTCAAAGCACGCTTACTACAGTTTTCTGTGTTTTTAGGTAGAAAACGAAATTTGCTTGCCAATTTCAAAGCACACTTAGTACTGTTTTTTTCCTGCAAGCGTTAATTACTCTAACAGTCGCATACATTTTCATTACAGTTTTCAGACACAGAAAACAGCACATGTCCAAA
The DNA here is from genome assembly GCF_964204655.1 of Triturus cristatus. Classification (NCBI taxonomy): domain Eukaryota; kingdom Metazoa; phylum Chordata; class Amphibia; order Caudata; family Salamandridae; genus Triturus; species Triturus cristatus. The sequence goes on along the minus strand of NC_140595.1, from coordinate 271,426,294 downwards.
CAGCTTTTTCTGACCATGAACATGTGTGACCTTGGTGACTGACTACACTCCAGCAAAAGAAATCAGCCTTAGTGATGTTGAATGTATTAGCGTAACTCACTGCGTTCATGAAACACCAGTCTCTTGTGAATACTCAGCCTGATTCTACAGGATAAACTGCTGGGTGTGTGCTAACAGTCTGCTTATGCAGACTGTGTATTTTCAGTAGCAAGAGACATACGCATGGTTACTTCCCAAAAGAACCAGAGAGACTCCAAATACCTCTGTGACAGCAATTCCACTATGCTCACAGCCTCATGCTGTGATTTTACACGTAAAATGAAATTTGCTTGCCATTTTCAAAGCACACTTACTACAGTTTTCTGTGTTTTTAGGCAGAAAACGAAATTTGCTTGCCAATTTCAAAGCACACTTAGTACTGTTTTTTTCCTGCAAGCGTTAATTACTCTAACAGTCGCATACATTTTCATTACAGTTTTCAGACACAGAAAACAGCACATGTCCAAACAGCTTTTTCTGACCATGAACATGTGTGACCTTGGTGACTGACTACACTCCAGCAAAATAAATCAGCCTTAGTGATGTTGAATGTATTAGCGTGACTCACTGCTTCCATGAAACACCAGTCTCTTGTGAATACTCAGCCTGATTCTACAGGATAAACTGCTGGGTGTGTGCTAACAGTCTGCTTATGCAGACTGTGTATTTTCAGTAGCAAGAGACATGCACATGGTTACTTCCCAAAAGAACCAGAGAGACTCCAAATACCTCTGTGACAGCAATTCCACTATGCTCACAGACTCATGCTGTGATTTTACGCGTAAAATGGAATTTGCTTGCCATTTTCAAAGGACACTTACTACAGTTTTCTGTGTTTTTAGGCAGAAAACGAAATTTGCTTGCCAATTTCAAAGCACACTTAGTACTGTTTTTTTCCTGCAAGCGTTAATTACTCTAACAGTCGCATACATTTTCATTACAGTTTTCAGACACAGAAAACAGCACATGTCCAAACAGCTTTTTCTGACCATGAACATGTGTGACCTTGGTGACTGACTACACTCCAGCAAAAGAAATCAGCCTTAGTGATGTTGAATGTATTAGCGTTACTCACTGCTTCCATGAAACACCAGTCACTTGTGAATACTCAGCATGATTCTACAGGATAAACTGCTGGTTGTGTGCTAACAGTCTGCTTATGCAGACTGTGTATTTTCAGTAGCAAGAGACATACGCATGGTTACTTCTCATAAGAACCAGAGAGACACCAAATACATCTCTGACAGCAATTCCTCTGTGCTCATAGACTCATGCAAAATTCACCACATACATTCCCTCTCAAACTCATAACTCACCTTTAAAATTTGTTAGTTGAGATAGAAATGTGGCACTCAAACAGCAGACTATCACAGTCAGAATATCAGAGCTGTACACCTCTCTCCTCTGAGCAGAACCAATTAATGGCAATGTTTCCCTCTCTTTTTTCACACTTATACATGTTAATTACACATCTCAGTGCTTCACACTTTTTTTTAAATGAAATCATACATTTCTATTGGTAGAAAACTTCAACCCTTTTCCAAATGTTCCCTTCCCCCAACTTGACTTTTTGCCTGCTACCATAGCAACAGCTCATGGAACACTGCTGTGAGGAGTCAGGTCAGAAGTTCACCACACAATGTTTCAAATCGAAAGAGCAAGAGTGCTTCACCTGTACAACCTAACAGCAAATCCAAACTATTCTTCTGTGGGAACACAATTTTCTGAACCAATACAAAACATGCTTCTATAAATGTACACATACAGCCTAGTTTTTAGTGTAGAATGGTGTGAAACAGCCAATGAGTTATTTTTATTTTAAAAAAATATGTATGCCTCCATTTCCAAACTGTCTTTCATTTCATTTTGCCATTCTACTGAAAGACACCTTCAGAGTGCATCCAGATCTCCTTGAAAGATGTTCACAGTGTGGATTGTAGGTCACAGCTATGTCTTCTGGAGTGAAAAATTTGCAGAAAAAAGAGGTATGGTGAGAGACCTTGGTTTGCCAAATGTAGACATTAAATGGATTGGTCAGAGAGGGTTAAAGTGTTATCAATTAATGCCTTTGGTGAAAACCTTTCTACATCTCCCACACCCTAACCTTATTATTGTGCACTGTGGTGGAAATGACCTAGGCACTTTAACTGGTGTAGGTCTGGAAATGCTTATTAAGGACACCTTTGTGCAATTGATGTCGCTTTTTCCTCATTCTGCCTTTGTATATTCTAACATATGCCAAAGGCAAAAGTGGAACTGGTCCTACCAATTTTGTCCGCAGATTGTCAAAGCAAGGAAGCACGTCAACAAATCTGTTTCTGCTTTCCTCAGAGACTATGGCATGGGTTCTATATACCACAACAACTTGCGTTACAACATGCAAGACATTTATAGAGGAGACGGTGTACATTTCAATGATGAAGGGAACAGAGTCTTCCTCTTAAACTTTAGACTCTGCATCGGTACTTACTTGTAGGTACCAAAAAACACTTAATGAACACAACAGCTCTTTTTAGAGCCCCCTAATATCTTATCACTAAAATTTGTTTTTTTCTTCTTTTTTTGTTATTTTCTACCGTACACGTACGGTAAGCTTACCGTACGCGCACCCCGCGATTTTTTTAAAAAACATTTAAATGTATTTTTCATACATTTATGGCCTTCTTGGACCCCCTGACAAACGCTAGGGGGTCTGCAACTCTCTTCGTTGCCCCCTTTCCACATTCTCCTCCTTTTTTTATCAGTGTGAGACACACAAAATGGAGGCCGACACTTCCTGATTTCGACCGATTCGAATGTTTACAGTCATTTAACCACAAATCAGAATTGAGCTCGTGCATGGCACCGTGCGCGTACGGTAAGCGCTCGGAGCGCGCCTATAGATATATATATTGTTTCAAATGCTATTTTCTCAGCAAATACTGAACACATTTACACCAGACCTACAAAAGGCACATCCCTGACCTGAGGACTACCTCTTTGCCAAATTTCAAGTAATTCTGTTCAGCCATTCGGGATGCAGCTTGGACTAAAGGTCCTATGAAAAAATGCATGGGGAAAACGCGTTTTGGGACCCCCCTTTTTTCTCAGCCCCCGCTTGACGAATCCCCCCGAGACTTTCAGGGAAGGAGCAGAGCGGAGCGCTCCACCTATTTTGAAAATTTCGCGAGGATTCATCATCCGGCGCCAAAGTTATTCCAAATAGAATGTTGCGGATTTCCTATGGAAACACGGTCCTAACTATAACTACCTACTGGCAACCGCCAATAGGTAATATATATATATATACATATATCCAAAACACACAGTTGCCTGGAATGAGTCAGCCCACACAGGTGAGAAAAGTAACCTCTAATTTAATGAAGGAACGGCATTCATCTCACAGCGCAAGTGCCTTGCTTGAAATAAAGTCCTGTAATGCCCGACGCGTTTCATGCAGAGTAGCATTTCATCAGGGGCTGCAGGCGTGGAAAGAGAACCAAGCGTAGCATGAAGCAGGTCAATTTTAAATCATTAAGTCCCCGCCCAGGTGGGCTTGGCCACCACTGTGGCCTTCTGGATCTTGTAGTGCTCCTGTGTTCCTCTTGTGAGTTGCTACTGCAAAGTTCTAAAAATCACCAAAGTTAAACCCAAGTGGGTAGCGAAGATCCTCCTGCGTTGTTGATGAAGCACAAGTGTATTCATCCATTCGGGCACACCCGTCCCTTAGCTGCGGCGTCGGTTGGTGTCACAGCGGGGCTGCACCAAGATACAGCGGGGCTTCCTCGCGGCTCAGGCTGCGCCGCTTCATATCCAAAACACACAGCTGCCTGGAATGAGTCAGCCCACACAGGTGAGAAAAGTAACCTCTAATTTAATGAAGGAACGGCATTCATCTCACAGCGCAAGTGCCTCGCTTGAAATAAAGTCCTGTAATGCCCGACGCGTTTCATGCAGAGTAGCATTTCATCAGGGGCTGCAGGCGTTGAAAGAGAACCAAGCGTAGCATGAAGCAGGCCAATTTTAAATCATTAAGTCCCCGCCCAGGTGGGCGTGGCCACCACTGTGGCCTTCTGGATCTTGTAGTGCTCCTGTGTTCCTCTTGTGAGTTGCTACTGCAAAGTTCTAAAAATCACCAAAGTTAAACCCAAGTGGGTAGCGAAGATCCTCCTGCGTTGTTGATGAAGCACATGTGTATTCATCCATTCGGGCACACCCGTCCCTTAGCTGCGGCGTCGGTTGGCGTCACAGCGGGGATGCACCAAGATGCATATATATATATATTTATATCTCCATTGGATGTTCCTTTTCCCGGACACCTGTTCCTGCGGCGGCACGTCCAATAAGCACAAGTGGAAACTCCGACTTCTAGGTCAGTTCTTTAAAAAAAAAAAAATTATATTTATTTAAGGCTCGAGCAATAGGCAGTAAAAAACGGTCCTTTGCTTACAAATCTGGACAAACGCGTTTCGGCGAGTTGCCTTCTATTGGGTCACTGTGGGTTTGACATTGCACACATTTTATTACATGTCCTTCTTCTATGTCCATAAACCTGATTACAACTGGAGCTGTGCCTTTCTTAGTTTTTCTTTGGCAGAAAATCCCCACCATAAGTGAATCACTTCAACACATTTCAAAGGGACAACCTTTTACATTCGTATTATCATGTTATTAAAGAATTCAATATAAAAGAATTTATATATTATTTTTTATTTTTACTTTTTTTTTCAATTTTCATTCCATTATTGTTCCCCTTAATGTGATGAATTTTGTTTTCTTTACCAACACAATTTAATTATTGCACAATTGAACAGTGTTCCTCCCTATTGCACCTTCCATTAATTAAAATTAATTTAACATCAATGCCTGATTAGGAACGGAAATATATCTAAGTGTGAGTATATAAATAATTAATCCTAAAAAGATGAATTCATAAGAAAAACATACAAAGGTAAAAAAATATATATATTTTAAGGTGCCCTGTGTTTCTCAAAGCTAGTTCCCTATTGTAATGGGTTCTCAATAAAGTGTCAAGTGCAAATGCTTAGCTCCACTTCGGGATTCTTATTCAGTTCAATGTTGAGTGATATTCATTTAACCATTTAAAGTGACATGTACTCTATTGGGATACTCACTAACGAGAATTCCTAATTAAAGTGCAAAAATGTTGTTCTTCGGCCCCTCTTCATTGAAGGTTGCAGTATTTCTGTTCTCTAGGGATTGATGCTTCCAACCAATATATATACTCAGCCTATCCTGGTTATGCATTTGACAGTTCCATTTCATTTGGTCAATTTTAAGGTGCAAAGTGCTAGTGCAATCTTTCTTTTTACTGGAGAGTATTATTCTTGAAAAATACTATCTATGATGTATTGTCATCAATAGAAAATAGCCCTTGTTCTCCTATACATCAAATGTTCTCTATTTCAATTAAAATGTAAGTCTCATGCGTGTGGGTATACCTTTCTTATTTCGTATTCCTAGACGTAAGATACATCTAAAACAGCTCAATATTTCTGTATCTATATACATAGAGAAAATGATCCTACACATCTGAATCATCACAATCTAATAACATTCCTTTGTAGCATAGTTTGTCTGTCCATAGTCATTTATAAGTGCACAAATAGTTCTGCATCTTTGTTATGGCCTCAGGGCACCTCTGTTCCCATCAAAAGTATCAGTCGGGATTCCTGTTTCCTCAGCTCACTTTCTCTACTTCCCCCTCTCGGATGGGCTTTGATGTGCTTGATGCCCCAATAAGAGAAAGTAGACAAGGATTGATTGTGCATCTGGTTGAAGTGGAAGGCTACTGGGTAGGTCTTATCCCCATTTAGAATTGCTCTTATATGCTGTAAAATCCTTAATTTCAGCTTATTCTTTGTACTGCCTACATATAGTTTTTTGCAGCCACATTTTAATACATAAATCACAAAATCTGTGTTACAGGTTATTCTTTCTCTTATCGCCACAGTGTGACCAACCATTGTGCGATAGTTTTTACTAGTAGTTCCAAACTCGCAAGCCTTACATGAGGTGCACTTCACGAAGCCTTCTTGATTTTTTGACAACCATGTGCCCGTTTCTTGCTGGTTCTTTTTGGCAATAAAATGACTGAAGGTTAAAATGTCACCTAGGGAATGTACCTTCTTTGATGTAATTTGTGGGCCATTTTCAACTATTTTTCTTAAATGTTCATAATTTTTCAGCACACACCAGTTTTTTTTAGAACTGACGCAACAGTTGATTGCGCCAAATTATATTCAAGAAAGATCCTTTTGGTATCATTACTCTCCTCTTCCTAAGTCCTTTTAGGATAAAGGGACTCCTTTCTTGACTTTTCCTGAGATCTACGTCTTGCATCCTCAAGGACATTTCTTGGATATCCCCTCTCTCTAAACATTGCAGAGAGCCTGTCAATCTCTTCATTGTATAGTGCTTCAGTAGAGCAAATTCTTCTTGCTCTCAACATCTGGCTGTACGGGATACTCCATTTCAATGCGCCTGGGTGGCCACTGTTAGAATGTAAGATCGAGTTGGTTGCAGTGGGTTTTCTATGAATGCTGGTGGTTAAGATTTCTTCTTGGACTTCCAATTGTATATCAAGGAAGGTACAGTGCTGTTGGCTCCAAGTATAGGTGAACTCTAGGTTACACTGGTTGGTGTTCAATTTTTTCATGAAGAGCTTCAGATCTTTCTCACTGCCCTCCCAAAGAATAAACAGGTTGTCAATAAACCTGGTCTATATAACCACCCATTCGATAAACATGTTGTTCTCCGTGGCCCAGGCAACCTTCTTCTCCCACCACCCCATGAAAAGATTTGCCTAGGTGGGAGCAAAGGAGGTGCCCATCGCCGTTCCTTGTTCTTGCAGGTAGAATTTCCTGTCAAATGTGAACACGTTGTGTGTAAGACAGTATTCCAGCATGACCAATAGCATTTGTGTATGTTCTAATCACTCCACTGGCCGATCTTTCATGAAGCTCGTGCAGGCCTGTATTCCCATTTCATGTCGGATTGAAGTATACAATGAAGCGACATACGTTGTTACCATGATGTACTCTTTTTTCCAAGGGATGTCGTCTAATTTTTTCCAAAAATCAGTGCTGTCCTTTATATAAGAGGGGAGCTTGATCACATATTCCAGTAAGAATAAGTCAAAAAATCTGGAGCTGTTCTCTAGTAGAGATCCAATGGAGCTTACAATTGGCCTTCTGGGTGGGTTTACTGAACTTTTATGAATTTTGGGCAATAAATAAAAAGTTGCCATTCTTGCATTCTCTGCACAAAGATATTTCAATTCCTCCCAGTACAATAAACCTCTCTCAGACCAACCCTTCAATTTCTGATGGTATTCTGCTTCCAATTTGGTTGTGGGATTTGTTTTTAAACAGGAGTAGTGCTGTGGGTTATTCAATTGTCTTTGTGCTTCCTTTACATATGTAGTTTGGTCCATAAGGACGATGTTTCCCCCTGTATCAGAGGACTTGATAACGAGTGTAGGATTATTCTTTAACTCATTGATGTATTTCCAATCCCTTGGCGAGAAATTGCTCTTAGTGTGGTCAACTTTCCAGTCTTTTTGGATATTGTTGAAATCATCGACCACAAGTTCATGAAAGAGATCTAAGCGGTTCCCTGGCGGAAGCTGTGGGCAGAACTTGCTTCCAGGTCTCAATCCACTACGAACATGTTCATTTGTTTTGAGGCCCATATGCTGGAGTTTCTCAATTGATTGATTAATATTGGATTCCCCTACCGGTAAGTTCTCCATACTATTGGTCTGATCCAACTCTTGAATATTTAACAATTCAGGGACATCTGCAATTTGGAATGAAGAGCGTCTGCTAGTCTCTGTTGTTTGTAGCATTCTTGTTTTCTGCCTCATTTGATGAAATTTATGTAAATTCAATTTCCTTACATATTTATAAATTTCTATTCTCATATCTACAAAGTCTGGATGAGATATTGGGCAGAATGTTAGGCCTAAATTAAGCAGGCGCATTTGTTTGCTATTCAATGTTACAGATGAGATATTAATTACCAGGGGTTTTGAGTACATATCCGTTGTTTTTCCAGTTATTTCCGATTCTGGTTCCTTCCTCTGCCTCTTCCTTGTCCCCCTTCTTGTTCTATGCCCTCTTTTGGTTGTCCCTGTGGTGTACGGCCTCTTCCTCCTTGTCTAGTTGACATTCGAAGTAGTCTTAGTTCCTTGTGAAAATCAAGTTTCTCCCTAGGTGTTTCATCCACGCTGGATCCAGTGTCCAAGCTCACTTCGCTTTCACTTTGTGCTGATCGTGTAATTGGGGTAGATTTATCTTTTGCTCTCGAGCTGTCAAGTTTTTTGGCGAATGTATAAACTCGACCGTACTGGTAACCCAGCCTATCTCTTGTGAATTTTCCCGCTTTCCTTTCCATAATTTCCTCATCATATTTTTGTAAGGACTTCTCCATCCTACTAAGTAGATCTTTTAGGGTGCCATCCTCCCTGTGTTTCTCCAATTATTTATTAATTATCTCGATTTTCTCTGACTGTAACTTCATTTTTAGGTCTCGCTGAGTCAGCGCGTATGCGCTGCTCAGAGAGACATTTTGTAGGTGAAATTTCAAAGTGCTGCTGGCTGGCCTAGCGCTTGCGTTCACGCGAGCGTGTACGAGCGCTTCCGCCAGCTTTCACCTCCGCACCGCATCGCACACCACTCGCCAGCCTACTTTTGTCATCGCGTGTGCACCACTCGTGCGGCGCGTGTGTTTGTTAAACCAGCCTACTCGGCGCGCGCGCTTGTTTTCTTTCGCTCTCTACTGTCCTAACTTCTTTTCTCAGTTCCTTTCTTCCTCCCACCGCTCATTCATTCTGTATTTCCTTCCTTCTTGACTTATTTCTGATGCCAGCTTCTTTATTTAATTTAGCAGCGTGGTCCGCTTTATCTTTAGCAGCCGCCGCTCTACAAACCCTTATTTAAAAAAAAATTTAAATGAGTGAAAGCGCACCATATGGTCCATATGGTGCTTTCACTTTAATGGTAGCCACACCCTTTTATTTAGACGCTGCTCGCCGTATTTAGCTTACAACGAGCCCCGTCTAAAGAAAGGGGCGCGGTCCCCATTAAAGTGTAAGCTCCGCAGGGGGGATTTCACAATCAAACAATTTCTTTTTGGTAAAAACTCCCCACTATCACTTTAAGAAAACCGTGCCCAATTGTGGTTACAATAGCAAACTCTATAGAAATTGCATTGCCCCGGAACTGTTTACCTGCGACTCAGCAGGGACAAGTTATTCAGCTGCACACATCACCAGTTGCTTTCAAAAGCAGAGAAGGCAGATTACTTCCAGGTTTTGCAGTGGGCCTTGGGTCATATCAGCAGGCACGGCGGAATCCGTGGTGCAATCTGACTGCTCCTCAGGTAAAGACAAGCATCTGTGTATCATGCCTATTATATGCCCTTTGATGAATTCACGTTTTCGAATGCACCACTTTCCCATGTTGCTTGTGTCACCTTGCATGGTACAAACTAATGGCGAGAAAAAAGGGACTATATTGGTAATATGACAATGTTTTTGGAATTGCAGAGTTTTAATATTCAATAGTCGGAGCTAGTTAGCAAAGTAATATTTCAAAGCTTTATTTTTCATTCATGCGAGGAATTCAGGTTCAGATTGAGATTGCCAACTCTGAATTATTTTGGAAAGCATACCATCTATTAGTTTTTTTTGTATGTATTAGAATGCTTATTTGTTAAGTACAGTATAGGAATGTTTTGGAATTGTTCGTAATTTTTACGTCTTTTCCATACACAAATGGAGAGATTTGCCCAGAATCACAGGATGTTGAGCGTCGTTGCCGAGACTCGAACCAGGTCCGAGGTCGACTGCCTCTAGCCGCAAGGCTATCCTCTCCACGGAGTGGCTTAACACATTTGACCACAGTGAAATACTTCGCAAAGGAACGGAGCGCTCGCGGCCCTCCTCTCAGATTTAGCTCTTTATGTTACAGCTTTCAAGGAGTGCTTCCAAAGTTCAGCATGATTGCAGGCAGACATGTTCCGACACTGAGTTTGATCTTCAGTAATTGTAGAAATACTCCAAACTAAAGCGCATCTTTAAATCTTTCCTGTGTCTAGTATCAGTTTGATTTAAGATGTGATAAGTGTATTCATTGAACTTCACATACTAACACTAATTGTATAACTGAGCGCAAAGCACTGACCTTTGGTGTAAAACAGGAGAGGTGGTTTGTAACCCTGCTGTCTCAGTACTGCACCATTTGCAAAGCTGGAGTCCTGGCTCCTTTCCTCACGGGACCGGATTGTTTGATCTACGACCCATCGCTTTGTTTCACTAAGTATCATTTTCATTCACCATCCAGTTTGAGAGCTCTTGAAGTAATAGTTTGGGATCTGTCCTCTTGAAAATCTCACTGTTATATACGATTAATATAAAATAATCTGGCTTCACTTTTTATAACAATATAGGCCATGTAAATAGAAAACATAACAAACTGGCACATTTTGAGTAGCTCATGGCAACATCGTCATCACTATCCCTGGATGTTTCATGTTTAAAAATATATATTACCTTCAATTAATGTCTCACGATTATATATTAATTTTGTGCCATTAATTGAGATTTTAAAATATTTATTATTTTTTTTATGACATTTGTTGCCTGATTTACATCTTGAGATGGCGTGACTCGTGCTTTTGCTCTTAGTGCTAAGCGAAACCTCTGTGTCTGCTCTCCTCAAGGCTGTCCCTGTCGCCCAACCGCCAGAAATTGAGTGTCTCCTATGCCTTTGAATGCATCGCATGCTGCTTATGAAAGCACGCCCTATTCTGTGGCTTTTTCTTTTTTTCAGTCTTTATTTGACGATATTTAAGCAGTAAAGATGCAAAAGAGCATAATAGATGACAAAAGGGAGGCCCTTGTCCGTTTTGCCAGGAGTCCGATAGCAGCATCTTCGTTAATGTCCACAGATGGTTGGACCGAAATCAAGACAGTGATTACTGGCAGTTGTATTAAACAGTAACTTTCTACTCTCTCCTATCAGAGTAGTAAAATTGACTGCAAGAACTTAAGGAAGTCCAGGACCAGGGCAAAACAGAGTAAATAAATTAGGACGCACCAGTGAAGATGATGTTGCGCTTAACCCCGGTAAGTTTTAACTACCCAAACAAAAGTGCTAGCAGATTAGGTCACAATGCCCTCTTTGGAAGCACTCCTTATAGGCAGCTGAAACAGTTCTAAAGATCCTAATATGTAGATGAAAAAGCAGCCTGCCCAAACTCTCATAGCTGCACTTCCAGTTTGCCAGATTTTTTTTAAAGTGTTAATATTCATACACAGCACGCTTACCCTTTCGTTTGTTGTGGGTGCAAATGGAAACTTTAAAAAAATCATTAGCTTATTAATATTGCACCAGCAATAGCTGAGATGATACATTTTTCTGCTGTAAAGTCATTTTGTTATATTGTGGTGCACAAGGAATAATTTCCTGTAGGCTGCATAAAATACACAACCTGCTCGCTAATTTGAGCCCGCATTATTGATTCTACCACAGAAACCTTTCAAGAATGAGCACTAGCAGAGCCCCACCAGCAGTCTGAGAAATATACTCATTTAGTAAGGTGAGTAGTACTAACGGTGATGTAAATCTAATTTCAATGGGCCTACCTCGCAAACATTTTGTTATAACAAGATTGGAGTTACTTATGTATTTCTTCTAGTTTACTCCTGAACCCATGGCTAATACAAGAATGACTGACAGCAAAGCCTTTGTGAGTCAGGCCCACTCTTTTTAATTTGGCTTAGATTTGCCAAATGAGAGAATATAACCCCATTGACAAGCTGCAAATTGTTGAGCTATGAAACTTTCTTTTTGGTTCATCAATATGTAGTTTTGACTAAATTTGGTACCCAATTAATACCTTAGCTATGGTTGACCAATAAGTATTTAGTTATGCAACTGTTGCATGGCTAAACACTTATAAGGTCCCAAAGGCGAGACCTATTGGCTATGCCAATGCTTGTTCTTCTTGCATGCTCAATGAGTGTCTTTGTCAGTCTCACTGAGCATTCCTCTGTATTTCCGCACCAATCATTGATTAAATCCTTGTCCATATCCTCATAAGTTGGCAGTAGCATTATCCTAAGACCTCTTAGTATTCTTTTACGTTCCAAATATTTAGTCAGGGATGTCATATCCCACCATTGTTTGGCTTCTGCGCATCGTGCACGCTCCAAGTCCCTCACGAGTTGAGTAGCTGTTTTGTTTCTTCCATTTTCAGCATTTTCTGATCCCCCAGGATTCTGGAAGGTACGTTCTGCAGCCAATTTCCACTTTGCTTGACTCTCCTCTATTTCTTTGGCGTGGACTTTTCTGTCCTTCGTTTCTCTATGTCAATAAATTGTGCTTGATTTATTGATTGAGCTGTTTTTAAGTGCTTTGCTCCGAGTAACCATATATTCATAAATGTTTCTGTAAATGTTCCCAATGAGGCGCAATGTCACACAATTGTAACCTCTTTTTTGTCTGGACTAAAGTGAGATGTGCTTTCAGTTCTCACGAATCATTCCTTTACTCCATGCCATGTTTAGCTAATGCCATTATGCTCCTTCGTTCTTTAAATGTTGACCGTGCTTGTTTGGGCTGCAAAAGAGATCACTGCCGAAAGGCGGAACTTTCCTTCCTTTTCCCACAGTGATATTATGTCCCGTTTTGCTTATGCAGCTAACACGGCTACAATCTTTAATCTTTAAGCGCGTTACACTGTTGCACGCACTTACACGTCGGCTGGTATATATATTTGATCAAGGCCACTGCGTTGACTGAAACGCAACATGATAGACTGCACCGAAAACTGAAAAATAAAGTGCATCATTGGCAACAAGCTCATTAAGTTGTCTGTATCTCTTCAGTGCGTGAATGCACGTTGGAGTGGTAATTCGATATATATATATATATTATCTACTGGCGGTCGCCAGTAGATAATTATAGTTAGGACCGAGTTCCCATAGGAAATCTGAAAATTCTATTTTGAATAACTTTGACGCCGGTTGACTTATCTTCGTGAAATTTTCAAAACTAATGGGGCGCTCCGCTCAGCTCCTACCCTGAAAGTCTCGGGGTGATTCGTCAAGCGGGGGCTGAGAAAAAAGGGGGGTCCCAAAACACGTTTTCCCCATGCATTTTCCCATAGGACCTTTAGTCGAAGGTACAGCCCGAACGGCTGAACAGAATTACTTGAAATTTGGCAAAGAAGTAGTCCTCAGGTCAGGCATGTGCCTTTTGCTTAAATGGTGTAAATCCGTTCAGTAGTTCCTGAGAAAATCAAAAGTAAAATCACATATATATCTGGGCAGAGCCTAACCACACATCTCATCGTGAGATCTGATTGGCTGTCAGCACTTCATCCAAGAAGTGTTGGCAGCCATCTTGGGACCAATATACATGATAGCACCTCATTAAAAAGCATTGCAGTTAATAGAAGGTTTTAAGACTTTAGTTACATTATAAATCATTTGTTGATGGTACCATACTCATTTTAGGAATTGTGGTGTGTTTTAAGGTGATTTTACCATGTGAAAAAGCCTTCTGCTGTGATATCATGAATCATGTTTGAGAGAAAACTATTTTCTCATGCTTTTCCCACAGAGGTTTGGAAGGTGATCTATAAGTTAACTGAGAGCATATTTTCTGTAAATTCACATTATCTTTCTCAGTCATGTGAGAATGAAGTCTGACATTCTCAGTAAAACATGTACATCCAACAAGGGCAGAGACTGTCAGTTGATTCCTTTGTGTTCTACTGCAGCTTCCCAGAGTGTTCTAAAGAACAACTAGAGCGCTAACAGTCCTACTTATGACAAACGTATGGCACACCTGAAGCCATCTTGGTTGGAATAAAGTGGTAATTCTTAAAACATTTAATTTAAAAAGGAACAAAATGAGGGGGTTCATTTTGCCATAGAAAGTATGATTAGTGCTGCAGAAAGAAACATTAGGGCACATTTTGAGTGACTTCTCAAATACTTTTCTATTTCATTAAAAAATTCTGACATGCAGACTGAAGCATGCACTTTCAATACCAGCAGCAGACTTCCCTGGTGAGCAGTAGCTTTACTACAGTGATCTAATAAGCAACTAGAGTGCTAACATTCTGAATTTATGGCAAATTTGTGACACATCTGAATGCCTTCTTGATGGAATCAAAGTAAAAAACTGAAAGTATTTCCTACTGAGGAGACTGTAGTAAATGAGGAAATTAGGAAACATCATAACAAATAAGTCTCCCAAAATGGCCACCAGAGATAAAAGAGCCCAAATGTAGCCCAAATATCACCCAGATGTAGCCCAAGTATAGCCCAATGACAAAATGTCCCAGAGTGTTCTAACCAACAACTAGAGCGCTAACAGTCTTACTTATGACAAAAGTATGGCACACCTGAAGCCATCTTGAATTGAATAAAGTGGTAACACTTAAAACATTTCATTTACAAAGGAACACAATGAGGGGATTCATTTTGCCATAGAAATTATGATTAGTGCTGCAGAAAGAAAAATTAGGGCACATTTTGACTTCTCAAATCCTCTTCTATGTCATAAAAAAATTCTGACATGCAGACTGAAACATGCACTTTAAATACCAGCAGCAGACTTCCCTGGTGAGCAGTAGTTTTACTACAATGATCTAATGAGCAACTAGAGTGCTAACATTCAGAATTTATGGCAAATGTGTGACACATCTGAATGCCTTCTTGATGGAACCAAAATAAAAAACTGAAAGTATTCCCACTGAGGAGACTGCAGTAAATGAGGAAATTAGGAAACTTCATAACAATAAGTCTCCCAAGATGGCCACCAGAGACAAAAGAGCCCAACTGTAGCCCAAATATCACCCAGTTGTAGCCCAAGTATAGCCTAATGACAGAATGTCCCAGAGTGTTCTTAAGAACAACTAGAGCGCTTACTGTCTTACTTAAGACAAAAGTATGGCACACCTGAAGCCATCTTGATTGGAATAAACTGGTAACACTTAAAACATTTAATTTAAAAAGGAACACAATGAGGGGGTTCATTTTGCCATAGAAATTATGATTAGTGCTGAAGAAAGAAAAATTAGGGCACATTTTGAGTGACTTCTCAAATCCTCTTCTATGTCATTAAAAAATTCTGATATGCAGACTGAAACATGCACTTTTAATACCAGCAGCAGACTTCCGTGGTGAGCAGTAGCTTTACTACAGTGATCTAATGAGCAACTAGAGTGCTAACATTCAGAATTTATGGCAAATGTGTGACATATCTGAATACCTTCTTGATGGAATCAAAGTAAAAAACTGAAAGCATTTCCTACTGAGGAGACTGCAGTAAATGAGGAAATTAGGAAACTTCATAACAAATAAATCTCCCAAGATGGCCACCAGACACAAAAGAGCCTAAATGCAGCACAAATATCACCCAGATGTAGCCCACATGTAGCCCAATGACAGAAGTGTGCAAAACACTTATTTTTTGTATATTTGCAGTTTTATATAGTGCAGACTTGTCAGGTATTGGAATGCTTTACATGAGCATTGGTTACATCACACAAGATCAAATTCATTTTGGTTGTAGACATGGGGAGATTAAGTGATTTGACCACAATCACAGAATGTTGAGCTGAAGCAGAAACTCCAACCTGGTTCCCCAGTTGCAAAGTCTGCAGCTCTGGAAGTAACACCACATCCTCTCGCCAAGGTGCAACATTTAATCAAGTGGTCAACTGGATAAAAAAACATAAAGATTACAAATAATTTAAAAGTTCTTTGTCGCTATTTGAAAACTCAGAAAATATGTCCTCATTTTAGTTTTTTAGAGCACTAACCATAATTTTGATGCAAATAAGACCCTCTCATATATGTAATTTCTAAAGGAAATACTCTAGGTATTACAGTTTTGATTACATCAAGATGACATCAGGCGTTCCACGCTTTTGTAATAAATATAGAATGTTAGCAATCTAGTTGTTCATTGGGATACTGTTGAGAGGCAGAGGCCAAGGGCACGGACTCTTGAATTGAAAATTGAAGGCAGGTAGGAGAGTGCAGAGGCAACAGTTTGACCACACTGGGCAGGCAGGAAGGGCAGTGGCAGCACAACAGACTATGTAGGGCAGTGGAAAGGGGGGCAGGGGCAACAAACCAACAATACAGGACTGGCAAGAGAGGCTGTGGCAATATAATAGACCATTGTGGGCAGAAGGAAGAGGCAGTGGTAGTACAACCATACATGCCAACAGACCCGTTTCAGCCAGGAAACGTCCAATGTTTTTAAGCTCAAATGGGCTTTATTTGATCTGTCTCCTGTCTACAATCTCCTCTTTTTCAATGTAACTCAAAGGGGAAAATCAATACCCCAGTTGTTTTTCAAAATCTCCCTCTTACCAAGTTCAAAATGTTCTTAAGTATGGTACATTGAATCATGGTAGGCAGGAAGAATTGGGGTAGGGACATGGACTCGGATAACAGAGGACAGGAGGGACATGTAGAGGTGCACCAAACTGACCCTACAGGGGAGGCATTAGGGTTTGCAGCAGCACAATACACCACACAGCGCATGCGGGACGGGATTGCAGCACAACAATCCATAGAAAGCAATAGGGAGGGGACAGGACCATGCACATGGACAACAGAGAACAGATGGGAAAGAGGCAATGGTAGATAGCTGACCATAATGGACAGACAGGAGAGAAAGCTGCAGCATAACAGACCATAAAGGGCAGGAGGGACGGATCAGGGGCATTACAATGGAACAGACAAGCCAGGAGGGAGGGAATAGGGGGTCTGCACATGGAAACAGAGGGCTGGGGGCAAGGTGGCAGGGCAGGAGCAGCAAGATGATCTTGGAGGTCAGGCAGGATGGGCACTAGAAACAAGACACACCATGGAGAGCAACAATGAGACTATGGTGGCATACACACAGACCATGGAGGGAAGGTGGGAGGGGGTCAGGGGCAGCTAGCTGATCACACAGGGAAGGTGGGAGGGGCCATGGCAGCACTGAAGACCATGCATGGCAAGCGGGAGGGTTAGTGGCAGCACAATGGCTATGATGGGCAAGAAGGAGGGTGCAGGGGCATTCACAAAGGACCATGGAGGATAGAAGGGAGGGTCAGGACCTGGGCACAGACAAGAGAGTTCAGGGGAAGGGGCCTCACAACAGACCGCGCGGGACAGGCAGCAAGAGCAGTTGCAGCACAACAGATCAGGGAGGGCAGAAGGGTGTGGCAGTAAAATGGACCATGGAGGACAGGAGGAAGGGGATACCGCCGAACACCTGCATTTCCAGATCCACACCAACCCGAACACCACCCTCAGAGGCACCCTGATCTACCGACCCCCAGGACCACGCACACAATTCAGCGAGGACATCGCCGACTTCGTCAGCCCGCATGCCCTCCCCTCCGCTGACTACATCCTCCTGGGAGACCTCAACTTCCATCTGGAAAACAACAACGACCGCAACACCACCACCCTGCTCGACAACCTCGCCAACCTTGGACTCAAGCAACTGGTGTCCACCCCCACCCACCTCGCCGGACACACACTCGACGCAGTCTTCTCTTCCAGCACAGACATCGAGTTCAGCCACGCCACAGAGCTTCAATGGACGGACCACAGCTGCGTCCACTTCACTTTCAAGAGAACGACGACCCACCACCACCAGCAACAGGCCGCCCGCAGAAGCTGGAACAAGATCACAGCAGACCAGCTCGCCACCTCCCTGAGTCAGCACCCCCCTGCCAGCTCAGCGAACCCCAGCCAGGCCGCCGACAACCTCACGAAGTGGATCAGCAACTGCGCGGACGAACTCGCCCCTCTGAGGACCCCGCCTAGCAGACCCGGCAGCAAGAAGGCCCCATGGTTCACCGACGAACTCAAGAGCTCCAAGAAGAACTGCCGAGCCCTCGAGAAAGTCTGGAGAAGGGAACCGACACCGGACAACAGGACCTCCTACAAACTGGCCACCCGGAAACACCACCAGCTGATCCGCGCCGCCAAGAAAACAGCATTTAAGGACCGGTTGGACAACAACGCACACAACTGCAAGGAACTCTTTAACATCGTGAAAGAACTTTCCAACCCCAGCACAGGAAACAACGACGTCACCCCATCGCAAGACCTCTGCAACTCCCTCGCTTCATACTTCCACAACAAGATCACGGACATACACAGCAGCTTCAACAACCAACCAACGCACACCGTGACCGAACAACCACCCCCCACCACCATCCTTCACGCCTGGACCCCGATCAGCACCGAAGACACCATCCGCACAATGAACTCCATCCACTCCGGATCACCGACCGACCCTTGCCCTCACCACGTCTTCAACAAGGCCGACGCTGTCATCGCACCCCACCTGCGAGACATCATCAACACATCCTTCGACACCACCATCTTCCCGGAGAGCTGGAAGCACGCCGAACTCAGCGCTCTACTCAAGAAACCAACAGCGGACCCCACCGACCTCAAGAATTACCGCCCCATCTCGCTTCTCCCGTTTCCAGCCAAAGTCATCGAGAAGACCGTCAACAAGCAGATGGCCGCCTTCCTCGAGACGAACGGATCCCTCGACCCCTCACAGTCCGGCTTCCGAGCCAACCACAGCACCGAGACCGCCCTCATCGCCGCAACCGATGACATCCGAGCCCTGATGGACAATGGAGAAACAGCGGCCCTCATCCTCCTGGACCTCTCCGCGGCATTCGACACTGTCTGCCACCGCACCCTAGTACAGCGCCTCAGCAACGTCGGAATCCAGGACAAGGCGCTGGAATGGATCATCTCCTTCCTCGACGGAAGAACACAGAGAGTCCGCCTACCACCGTACAAGTCAGAGGCCTCCGAAGTCATCTGCGGCGTCCCCCAAGGATCATCTCTGAGTCCCACCCTCTTCAACGTCTACATGAGCCCCCTCGCGGCCATCGTACGCAAACACAACCTCAGCATAATCTCCTACGCCGACGACACCCAGCTGATCCTCTCCCTGACCAACAACCCCGCCGCCGCCAGAGCCAACCTGCACGACGGGATGAAAGAGGTAGCCGAGTGGATGACGATCAGCCGCCTGAAACTGAACTCGGACAAGACGGAGATCCTCATCCTGGGCTCCTCACCCTCCGCCTGGGACGACTCCTGGTGGCCTCCCGCCCTGGGCACCGCACCCAAACCGACAGACCACGCACGCAACCTGGGCTTCGTCCTGGACTCCTCCCTCTCCATGACCAGGCAAGTTAACAAAGTCTCCTCGACGTGCTTCAACATCCTACGCATGCTACGGAAGATCTTCTGGTGGATCCCCACCGAGACCAGGAAGACCGTCACCCAGGCCCTCGTCACCAGCCGTCTGGACTACGGCAACGCCCTCTACGCCGGTACCACCGCCAAGCTCCAGAAGAGACTCCAGCGGATCCAGAACGCCTCAGCCAGACTCATCCTCGACATCCCACGAACCAGCCACATCTCCGGACCTCTGAGAGACCTTCACTGGCTCCCCGTCAACAAAAGAATCACCTTCCGCCTCCTCACCCACGCACACAAAGCTCTACACGACCGAGGCCCGAGTTACCTCAACAGCCGAGTCAACTTCTACGCTCCCAAACGCCACCTCCGCTCAGCCAACCACGCCCTCGCCGCCGTCCCCCGCATCCGAAGAGCAACTACAGGAGGAAGGTCCTTCTCCTACCTGGCCGCCAAGACCTGGAACTCCCTCCCCCCCGACCTGCGCCTGACCCAAGACCACCTCTCCTTCAGGAAGAAGCTGAAGACCTGGCTGTTCGAGCAGTAGCGGCACCCCCCCCCCCCCCCCCCCAGCGCCTTGAGACCCTACGGGTATGTAGCGCGCTCTACAAGTGTCATTGATTGATTGATTGATTGGATAGGGGCATGGCATGGGACAGGCAGGGTGGAGGTGGCAGGGACAGGTTATAGTCATCTGACAATGCTAGGCAGGTGGGAGGGGAGTGGCAGCTCAACAGAACACTCAGAGTAGATAGGAGTGGCAGGTCCATGGAACATAGTGGGCAAAAAGGATGGAGCAGGGGCATGCACAAAGCCATCGGAGGGCAGGGGGAAGGAGAAAAGGGGCAGCAAGCTAAGCACAGAGGCTAAGCAGGAGGTCAATGATGGGCCATAGAATTGGGCGATGGAGGGCAGGCGGAGTGGACTGGTACATCATGCTAAATGGAGGGCAGTGGCAGCACATCAGACCATGCATGGCAGGAGGGAGGAGGCTAGTCCATGGATTCAGACAACAGAGGATAGGGAGGAGGTGGATGGGGCAGCAAGCTAACTGTTCAGAGAAGGTGGGTATTAGGAATTGTATTGTTTTTAAAATTTGTGTCTTTGCGAACTACTTAAAATATGAACAAGTATGCAGCATAATCTCACTTTTATTCAGGAAGAAGAGGACGTTTGTGACTGTGACTCCGGGCTCACTTGGCAGAAACACCCCCTGAACCTCCACCCCCATCGCAAAATGTAATGCCCGTGAAAAGGGTAGGTAGACGCAGTGTTATATAGAACATAGTCCTGAGAGCACGATTGAAAATGAAAACTAGATGTAGTATATGGTATAAACTATGCACCAAAAAGTGTGATATAAGATGAACCGGGCGTGAAATATAATATGCAATACATTGTGCGCAATGACAGATTCATTGGAGAGCGCGAGATAGCACAGGCACTAGCGCGTGCTATGCGATATGCGCCTTGGAGTGTAATATGCACAGGGCAGTGTTGTGTAACATAACTAGTCTCTAAAGTTGTAATATAAAATATGTGCTGGGGAGTGTAACGTTGCATATGCACTGTGACAAAGATATGGATCCCAGATTGTAATATGTATGGCATAGCGCTGTGCGTTATAACATACACATCGAGGAAGGCACGTTAGATGGGGCAATATAACCCGTGCGAAGGCAAGTGTGGCATGACATATTCACGGGGTGGTGTTACAGTGCACATGGGCTAGAGAGTGTCATAGCATACGCACTAGCTGGTGGAATACAACACAGAGGTGTGAGGCAATCGGCGGGCACTGGTGGGTGTAACACAGCATTGGGCTCAGCCAGGAGCACGCTGTGACTCTCAAGTGAGGTTCGTCTCCTTTCCAGAGAGTAAAATAAAAAGTATTACACATCCGGCGGTGGATGTGTTTTTTATTAACTCTGAGGGGGGTTTCTTGCATAGTTTGGTCGAATTTTTGTCGAATCCCCTTTGAATGGCTTGGTGTGCGTGTATATTAAATGTGCCCGTCAATAGCTACCCATGTTTGTATAAATAAACGACAAGGGTGTCTACTTGGAGAGTACCCACCGGCGGGGGCGCCGGGATTAGGCACGGTAGGGCGTCAGACACGTCAGAGCTTCACTAGCGGTGTAAATACATTCCATGTGGATTCATTCTATGCATAGTCGCCTTTTAATGAATATCACGCAAATCGTCATGGTGATAGGTACATACGGCTTGTCCAGCATGTCCTAGGTGTTTCTATAAATATATATATTTTTAAAATAATAAAAAACAAAGGCCGGCCCCGGGGGATGTGGTCCCCGGAGCCATAAGTGGCCTGAGGAGGGGGGCAACGCAGCCCCCTCCTAAAGAATTTATTTAAATAAAAAAAAGGCCATGACCCGGGGGTTGGGGTCCCCGGGGCCGATTAAGGCCTTGGGAGGGCCAAATTTATTTTTTTCAACAAAAAAAATTAGGGTGCAGGCCCTGGGGATGGGGTCCCCAGGGCCAGTAAATTTGAAAAATAGAAAAAGAAGGGGGGCCACACAGCCCTCCTTCTTAAAAAAATAAAATAAATAAAAGACCGGCATCGTGCTGGAGGCCACGCCCCCTCCTTGCAGCACTCTGCAAACGCGCCCCCTGGCCAGTTGTAAGTTGAGGAATTAATTCCCCTTCAATACTGAGGGTCCCTGAGGGCCAACTAGCCCAACAGGTATCTCCAGTGTGCGCCAGGGAGCTGCGTTGCAGACAGGTGTTCTGAGGCCACGCCCCTTTTTACACCTCTATGCACTAGTGGGCTAGTTTGACCCTAGGGACCCTTAGGATTCAAGGGGACTTAATCTCTCAACTTAGAACGGCCACAGGGCGCGTTTACACAGGGAGGGGACGGGGCCTGAGGTGACATGTGCAAACACGCCCTGTGGGGCATTTTAAATGGTGAGGAAATAATTCCCTTTCAATCCTGAGGGACCCTGGGGCCAACTAGCCCACCAGGTGCTTCCAGTAGGTGCCACTGCTCTGCGTTGCAGAGAGGTGGTGCAGGCCGTGCCCCTTTTTACACCTCTCTGCAATGGCGCCTACTGGACGTACCTAGTGGGTTATTTTGCCCCTAGGGATCCTCAGGATTCAAGGGGACTTAATCTCCCAACTTAAAAAACGGCCACAGGGCATGTTTACACAGTGGGGAAGGAAGGGGACGGGGCCTGAGTTAACGTGTGCAAACAAGCCCTGTGACGCGTTTTTAGTTGGGGAAATAATTCCCCTTCAACCCTGAGGGCCCCTGGGGGTAACTAGCCCACCAGGTGCTTCCAGTAAGCGCCACTGAGCTGCGTTGCAGAGAGGTGGTCCAGGCCGTGCCACTTTTTACACCTCTCTGCAACATAGCTCAGTGGCGCATACTGAAGGTATCTAGTGGGCTAGTTGGACCCTAGGGACCCTCAGGATTCAAATGAACTTAATCTCCCAACTAAAAACGGCCACAGGGCGTGTTTACACAGTGGTGAAGGGAGGGGACGGGGCCTGAGTTAACGTGTGCAAACAAGCCCTGTGGCGCGTTTTAAGTTGAGGAAATAATTCCCCTTCAATCCTGAGGGCCCCTGGGGGCTAACTAGCCCACCAGGTGCTTCCAGTAAGTGCAGAGAGGTGGTCCAGTCCGTGCCACTTTTTACACCTCTCTGCAACGCAGCTCTGTGGCGCATACTGGAGGTACCTAGTGGGCTAGTTGGACCCTAGGGACCCTCAGGATTCAAATGAACTTAATCTCCCAACTAAAAACGGCCACAGGGCGTGTTTACACAGTGGTGAAGGGAGGGGCGGGGCCTGAGTTAACGTGTGCAAACAAGCCCTGTGGCACGTTTTAAGTTGGGGAAATAATTCCCCTTCAATCCTGAGGGCCCCTGGGGGCTAACTAGCCCACCAGGTGCTTCCAGTAAGCGCCACTGAGCTGCGTTGCAGAGAGGTGGTCCAGGCCGTGCCACTTTTTACACCTCTCTGCAACGCAGCTCTGTGGCGCATACTGGAGGTACCTAGTGGGCTAGTTGGACCCTAGGGACCCTCAGGATTCAAGTGAACTTAATCTCCCAACTAAAAACGGCCACAGGGCGTGTTTACACAGTGGTGAAGTGAGAGGACGGGCCTGAGTTAACGTGCGCAAACAAGCCCTGTGGCGCATTTTAAGTTGGGGAAATAATTCCCCTTCAATCCTGAGGGACCCTGGGGGCCAACTAGCCCACCAGGTGCTTCCAGTAAGCACCACTCCGCTGCGTTGCAGAGAGGTGGTCTAGGCCGTGCCCCTTTTTACATCTCTCTGCAACGCAGCTCTGTGGCGCTTACTGGAGGTACCTAGTGGTCTAGTTGGACTCTAGGGACCCTCAGGATTCAAGCGGACTTAATCTCCTAACTTAAAACGGCCACAGGGCGTGTTTACACAGTGGGGAAGTGAGCGGACGGGGCCTGAGGTGACGTGTGCAAACACGCCCTGTGGCACGTTTTAAGAGGTAGTTTTAATCCCCTGCCATATTATATACTAGGGGCTTACAGAGGAGGTCATGCTGATCACAGGGGGACCCCAACGCATAGTGTTCCCTAGTGTATGTAGGTGTTTTCACTGTATTCTGAGTGTCTTTTAACATAGCACTGGCTCTAGGACTGGTTAGTCAGACTCAGTTACCACCAGTATCCGTCTGAAAAAGTTGAGGGTACAGGATGATTTTGCAACAAGGCTTCTTTCTGCTCTTCTGTTTGTTCTTTCTGCACGTTATCCTTCTTCCTGCACTTTTCTTCGTCTTTGAGGACTTCTGTTGCTTCTCTCTGCATTTCTTTTTAGGTCTCGGCTAGCGAAGGCTGAGCATGCGCAGTCTCGCTTGCGAGATTTAATGACTTGGAGAAGAGGGGCTTGAACCCGCCCCTCTTCTCTCCTCTTCTCCATTGGCTGGCCTCTTAATTGCTGGTCAGCCATTGGAGAAGAGGATCGTATCTCCAAACAAGCCCCGTCTCTTTGCGATTCGGGGGCGTGTCTTTTGTCGATTTTTCTCTGGGCGTGTTGTTCTAGAAAAACACGCCCCCGAATCCGAAAACGCCGCTGCCTTTCTCTGAGGCATTTCTGCTTTCACCTCGGAGAAAGGCAGTGGTGTGCTTGTTTTCTTCTGGGAGTAAGCCTCTCTGTATTCAGATGCTGCCTGTGTGCCTGTTTTCTGCCTCGCTGTGTGCTGGAATCCAGAGTTCGTCCCTCGGGGTCGCGTCCACATCCTTCCCCGTCCCTGAATGGGTGACGTAACCGGCGCTCATGTAAGGCGCTACTAATCTCCCCGTGCCGAGATGTGTAATGAAAAAACGGTGCTATGTGGCGCGCTCCAACACCTTCCGGTCGAGTTCACGCTATATCATTGCTTTGTCCGTCGGCTAGACTGCCGACTTTGGTGCTGGAGACCGGAGTTCGTCCCTCGGGGTAGCGTCCACATCCTTCACCGTGCCTGAATGTGTAACGTGACCGGCGCTCATGTAAAGCGCTACAAATCTCCCCGTGCCAAAATGTGTAAGGTAAATACGGTGCTATGTAAAGCGCTCCAATACCTTCCGGGCGAGTTCACGCTATATCATTACTTTGTCCATCGGCTACACTGCTGACTTTTGTGCTGGAAGCCAGAGTTCGTCCCTCGGGGTCGCGTCCACGTCCTTCCCCGTGCTTGAATGTGTAACGTAGCTGGCACTCATGCGGGGCGCTCCAAATCTCCCCGTGCCTGAATGTGTAATATAAATACAGGGTTATGTAAAGCGCTCCAATAACTTCCGGGCGAGTTCACGCCATATAAATATTTAACTCTGCCAGCTGGTGCTTTCGTTCTACTGCTGCCTACATCGGGAGAATAAAGGGGGTTAAGAGTGCTGGTTAAGTGTTGTGTTGAGGGTCGCGTCCACATCCTTCCCCGAATGTGAAACGTAACCGGCACTCATGTAAGGCGCTCCAAATCTCCCCGTGCCTGAACGTGTAATGTAAATACGGGGCCATGTAAAGCGCTCCAATACCTTCCGGGCGAGTTCACGCTATATCATTACTTTGTCCGTCGGCTAGACTGCCAACTTTTGTGCTGGAAGCCAGAGTTCGTCCCTCGGGGTCTCCTCCACATCCTTCCCCGTGCTTGAATGTGTAACGTAGCCGGCACTCATGCGGGGCGCTCCAAATCTCCCCGTGCCTGAATGTGTAATGTAAATACGGGGTTATGTAAAGCGCTCCAATAACTTCCGGGCGAGTTTGCGCCATATATATATATAACTCTACCAGCTGGTGCTTTCGTTCTACTGCTGCCTACATCAGGAGTATAAAGGGGGTTAAGAGTGCTGGTTAAGTGTTGTGTTGAAGATTTGTGGTGGGGGTTATGAGCAATGCCAATAGCTCTAACTTTAAC
Source organism: Triturus cristatus (assembly GCF_964204655.1). Lineage (NCBI taxonomy): Eukaryota > Metazoa > Chordata > Amphibia > Caudata > Salamandridae > Triturus > Triturus cristatus. The sequence continues at coordinate 271,400,599 of NC_140595.1, read as the reverse complement.
AATGCCGAGACCATTGCATTGTAAATGCTTGTTTTTCTTTCTGTGCGTTTTTTCTTCTTTCTTCACATGTCCTATCTCTGTAGGCATAGCTAGAAATTAGCATTTAAAAAACCATTGAAATTCACTGAAAAAACCATAGGTTTCAGGCACGTTATAGTTAGGAATTAGCATTTAAAAAACCTTAGAAATTCACTGAAAAAACCATAGGTTTCAGGGGCGTTATAGTTAGCTGGACTTTTCACTCGTACAAAACCATTGAAATTCCCCCGTTATAGTTAGTTCAGCTAACTATAACTCGCGCGCCCGCAATGCACTGCTGATGACGTCACATATTACATCACTCATGACATGGTCAGTGACATCACTCATGACATCACTGATGACATCTCATCGCACGCGATTTTTTAAAAAAAAATGACAATGTTTTTTTCTGCCTTCGGGGTCCTTCAGGGACCCCCTGAAAATGGCTAGGGGGTCAGGAACACTCTACCCTGCCCCCTTTTCACGTTCGCCACCTTCCTTTTTCACTCTCGCACTGAAAACAAACAAAATGGCGGACGACACTTCCTGATTTCGACCGATTCGAATGTTGACTAACATGTAACCACCAATCAGGATTACGCTCGCGCACGTTAGGGTGCTCGCACGGTGCGCGCACGGTGCTCGCACGGTGCGCGGCTACATATATGTATGTGCTTTTAACTGCAATTTTCTCAGGAACTACTGAACAGATTGACTCCATATATGCAAAAGGCACATCCCTGAGCTGAGGACTACCTCTCTGCCAAATTTCAAGTAATTCTGTTCAGCCGTTCGGGCTGTACCTTGGACTAAAGGTCCCTATGGAAAATTGCATGGGGAAAACGTGTTTTGGGACCCCCCTTTTTTCTCAGCCCCCGCTTGACGAATCCCCCCGAGATTTTAGGGTAGGAGCGGAGCGGAGCTCCCCACCTATTTTGAAAATTTCGCGAGGATTCGTCAACCGGCGCCAAAGTTATTCCAAATAGAATGTTGCGGATTTCCTATGGAAACACGGTCCTAACTATAACTATCTACTGGCGACCGCCAGTAGATAATATATATATATATATATATATATTCACTGAAAAAACCATGGGTTTCACACACGTTATAGTTAGGAATTAGCATTTAAAAAACCTTAGAAATTCAGTGAAAAAACCATAGGTTTCACACACGTTATAGTTAGGAATTAGCATTTAAAAAACCTTAGAAATTCAGTGAAAAAACCATAGGTTTCACACATGTTATAGTTAGCTGGACATTTTACTCGTAAAAAACCAATGAAATTCCCCCGTTATAGTTAGTTCAGCTAACTATAACTCGCGCGCCCGCAATGAACTGCTGATGACGTCACATATTACATCACTCATGACATGGTCAGTGACATCACTCATGACATCACTGATGACATCTCAAATGACATCACTGATGACCTCACTGATGACATCATCCAGTGAATGTGTGTTTTTCTGAAAATTAAATATGTTTTATATATGTATATCTCAAGGTTGATGGAAGAATAAATGGGTATATTACTGTCTAAATGGATGATTTCTTTTTGAAAAATTGATTATGTAACTGACTGATTAAGTGTATCATAGTGAATACATGGCTTAGTGAGTAATGTTTAAATATATAAATATCTGTATCATTTTTTCACTTTGTGTATAAGTGGCTGCATGGGTTGGTGAGTAGCTACATGGGTGTCTATATAGGTTATTAGTTGGTTTTTTGAGTATCAGTCTGAGTGTCTGCATGGTTCGGTGGGGGGTATGACGTAGTGCATAGGTGCATGAATGAGTGACTCACTGTTTGTATGTGTTGAACAGAGCATGTGTGCAGGACTGCATGGGTGGATGAGTGTGTGTATGGGTGTGTTAGTGAGTGAATGACTGTCTCAATAGTGTCTTTATGAGTAACTACATATGTTTAAAACTAGTATATGTGACTATTGGTTTATATATGTGAGTATATGTGAGAGTGAGAGATTGAAAGAGTTCCTGTATGAATAAGTATGTATTTCTATAAGTGATTGTTTAAAAGACTAAGTATGTGTAAGTTTCCGTAGAAGTAAGTGTGGTGGTGTGTGTATAACTGTATATGCAAGTAAATGTATGTTTGATTCTTTATTAGCATGAGTGACTATGTGTGTGAGTAGCTCTATGGATGAGTGGCATTGTGTAACAGGATGTATAGGTGTATGAGTACATATGATAAGTGAGTACATGTATGAGTGACTGTATTGGACTGTTGGTGAATGAGTGGATGTGTATGTGGATCTTAGAATTACTGAAGAGGTTGTTGTAACTGTTATTGGTATGTCCATTGTTTTGTAAATTTTAGTCTCTATTTTTGAATGTGTGTATCAAAGGTTTTATTAGGGGAAGAGGAGGTCTGCCACTCTATCACAAGGATGATGTCATCAGTGAGGTCATCAGTGATGTCATTTGAGATGTCATCAGTGATGTCATGAGTGATGTCACTGACCATGTCATGAGTGATGTAATATGTGACGTCATCAGCAGTTCATTGCGGGCGTGCGAGTTATAGTTAGCTGAACTAACTATAACGGGGGAATTTCATTGGTTTTTTACGAGTAAAATGTCCAGCTAACTATAACATGTGTGAAACCTATGGTTTTTTCACTGAATTTCTAAGGTTTTTTAAATGCTAATTCCTAACTATAACGTGTGTGAAACCTATGGTTTTTTCACTGAATTTCTAAGGTTTTTTAAATGCTAATTCCTAACTATAACGTGTGTGAAACCCATGGTTTTTTCAGTGAATTTGCAAGGTTTTTTAAATGCTAATTCCTAACTATAACGTGTGTGAAACCCATGGTTTTTTCAGTGAATTTGCAAGGTTTTTTAAATGCTAATTTTTTTTTTCTTCTATTTTTTCTAACATATTTTTATTTTAATTTTCTTACCTTTTATAAAGACTATGATTAAATTTTTAAAATTCTTTAATATGTTTTTTTTTATATATTTTTTAAAATAAACATGTAAAATTTATTTGCAGTACTTTTTTTCTATTTTTTTTTTTATTTTTTTAGTACGCGTACCGTAAGCTCACGGTAAGCGTACGGTTTACGCAACGTCCGTAATTTTCCTACGCTGCTTGCGTATAGTTACTCAATTTGCGTAGCCGCGCGTACTCCGCGTGGGACGCGTACGCGTGTACGCTACACGCGCACGTTACGCGGAAGTGCCGGGAGTGACTGTTATGCGCATGCGCGCAAGCGCGTGTCTTTTTTACGCGCATGCACACTTTTGCCGTAAGCGTACCGTAAGCGTACCGTAAGCGTACGGTAGGTCATGTGATCATGAAACACAACTTTTGATTGGTTGAAACTACTTTCAGTTCTAGAACTCTCCTACACCACACCCATTCCCCTCATTTCTGCTTGTGATCCCTTGGGAGAAGGAGCTGGTTTGTCTTTGGGATACGATGGCAGAACAGCAGAGCTCTTCTGAGAGTGAGGCTAGCACTAGCAGCACTGTCTTGAGGCAGAGATCGAGGAAACAAAAGCCCTCTTATGTATGGGATTATTTTACTTTTCCTGAAGGCCAGCAAAAGGTAAATGCACCCTTAGTGACTTGTAAGCTGTGTAAGCGTGTACTTTCTAGAGGTAATCCTAACAGGAAGTATTCCTTTGGGAATCACACCATGAAGAGACACCTCCAGGATGTACACAGAAGGACACATGGTCATCTTTTTGGAGGTAACTCTTCAGAAAGACAAGCCAGTACATCCACAGCAGCTCAGCCTGAACCATCATCTGCAGGGCTGACTCCTTCTTCTGCAGGTCAGGTGAGCCCTTCATCTGTGGGGGGAGAATCTCCTTTTGCTGGCCCTCTGGAAATCAACCCTCGATTTCGGAAGGTTGATATTCGATGCACATTTTGTCAAGATCTAATTTGCTATAGGGAGACCAGTGTTTCCCTAGTGAACAACAAAATAGATCAGCACATTTGTCGCTTAAATAATTTTCCCATGCTTCCTTTCCTCTGTCCCTGCATGAACACAACGGTTCTTTTAAGAGCCAACCTTATCTTTCATCTTTTTTTTACATATGTTTTTAAAAACTTTTTTTTATTTTTTTTTACCGTACGCGTACGGTGCGCGTACTTTTTTTTTTTTTTTTTTTAAAAACACTAAAAATCAATAAACACATTACAAGGTCCTTGAGAGACTACAATTATTATTATTGACTTACCATACTCACTGAAAAAATATTTATTCATTTGTTTTTTAAAAAAATAGTTTTAAAAATGTTTGTAGTTTTCGAAAATTTTCTATATCTATCTGGAAAAAAAGAAAAAAGTATTAATATTTTTAAAACATTTTATAATACAGTACACATATTTACATTTTTTTCCATAAAATATTTTTGCCTTATTTTTGCTGTTTTCAGAATATATTGCATTTCACTATAAATTGTGAAAGCAATTGCATTCATCATTTTACAGCGGGCAAAAAAAAATAACAATCACAAAGATTGTATTAAAAAAGCCCTGATTCTTTTTTTACTTAAACTTAACATTATAGAAATGCATAATATTCTAAAAAAATATCATCTAATACCAATACTTATTTCTTTAAAATACCGTCTGATATGTTTGTTTCAGAAGTATAATCACAATATTATATCTCAAATAACTCCAAAATACATCTGATTTCATTTCCTTTAGACCAAATAGTAATTTTAAAATTCTTTTTTGATTAAATTTCCAATGGTAATCCAATAAAATTCTAAAGTTTTATTTGTACAGATCTCACCGATTCTCTGTAACAATTCCTTTATTGTATTTAAATATATTACTACATTTCTTTTCACAATAGTCACAAAACGAAATTTCTATGCCAATTTGAATGCACACTAACTGCTCTTTTTTTTGGACAAGTGAAAATCACTTTTACAAACTGTCACATTATGAAACCACTTTTCAGATTTTTTAAAAAGCCCATGTCCAGACTGCTACACTACAGCAAGGGCAACCAGCCTTAGTGATGCTGAATGTATTTGCATTACAGACTGAAACCTGAAAACCCCACTCGCTTGTAAATACTGTGCATGACTATACATGGCAAGCACATGGGTGTGTGCTAAGACTCTGCTTCTTCCCCCAAAAATTCGCTCCCCCTTTCCATCTAATGCAACTGTGAAATCACCAGAGCAAGACGCAATAAATCTCTGCCTATAATTCCTCTCTGCACACAGAGTCATGTTTTCACATTAGTCCCAAAACGAAATTTCTTTGCCAATTTGAAAGCACACTTACTGCTCTTTTTTTTTTCGGCGCAAGTGAAAATCACTTTTACAGACTGACACATTATGAAACCACTTTTTTTGATTTATTTAAATGCACATGTCCAAACTGTTTTTTCAGACCACCACCATGTGTATTCTCGGTGACTGCCTACACTCCAGCAAGGGCAACCAGCCTTAGTGATGCTGAATGTATTTGCATTACAGACTGAAACCTGAAAACCCCACTCGCTTGTAAATACTGTGCATGACTATACATGGCAAGCACATGGGTGTGTGCTAAGACTCTACTTCTTCCCCCAAAAATTCGCTCCCCCTTTCCATCTAATGCAACTGTGAAATCACCAGAGCAATACGCAATAAATCTCTGCCTATAATTCCTCTCTGCACACAGAGTCATGTTTTCACATTAGTCCCAAAACGAAATTTCTTTGCCAATTTGAAAGCACACTTACTGCTCTTTTTTTTTCCGGGGCAAGTGAAAATCACTTTTACAGACTGACACATTATGAAACCACCATGTGTAACTACAACAAAAACAATTTCCATTTCTATTATTCATGTCTTAAGTTACCACATACATCCCCTCTCAAACTGTAAACTCACCTTTAAAATTAGTTAGTTGTGAAAGAAATGTGACACTCAAACAGCAGATTATCAGAGCCAGGATCTCTGTTGTGTTCACCTCTCTCCTCTCAGCAGAACCAGATAATGGCAAACTTTCCCTCTATTTTTCCACACATATACTTGTAAGTTTCAAATCTCAGTGCTTCCCCCTTTTTTTCAAATGTAATCACACATTTCTATTGGTTGAAAACCAACCCTTTTCCAAAAGTACCCTTCCCCCAACTTGACTTCTGCCTAGTACCCTTCCCCCAACTTGACTTCTGCCTGCTACCATAGCAACAGCTCATGGAACACTGCTGTGTTGAGTTAGGTCAGAAGTTCGCCAAACAATGTTTCAATTCCACAGAGCAAGAGTGCTTGACTTTTCAAACCTAACAGCAAATCCATAGTACTGTTCTTTGGTTACACATTTTTTTTTACCAATACAAAACATGCTTCTATTAATTTACACATACAGCCTAGTTTTTATTCTAGAATGGTATGAAACAGCCAATCAGTTCTTTTTGTTTTGAAAAAAATATGTATGCCTCCATTTCCAAACTGTCTTTCTTTTCATATTGCCATTCTACTGAAAGACACCTCCTGAGTGCATCCAGTTCTCCTTTGAAGATGTTCACAGTGTGGATTGTAGGGCACAGCTATGTCTTCTGGAGTGAAAAGTTTGCAGAGAAAACAGGTATGGTGAGAGACCTTGCTTTGCCAAATGTAGACATTAAATGGATTGGTCAGAGAGGGTTAAAGTGGCACCAATTGATGCCATTGGTGAAATCCTTCATTCAAATCCAACACCCTGACCTCATAATAGTGCACTGTGGTGGCAATGACCTAGGCACTTTGACTGGGGTAGGTCTGGAAATGCTTATGAAGGACACCTTTGCACAACTGTTTACACTTTTCCCTAAAACTGCCTTTGTGTTTTCCAACATATGCCAAAGGCAAAAATGGAACTGGTCCAATCATTTCTGTCCACAGATTGACAAAGCAAGAAAGCACGTCAACAAATCTGTTTCTGCTTTCCTCCGTGACTATGGTATGGGTGCCATTTACCACAACAACTTGCGTTATGACATGCAAGACATTTATAGAGGAGATGGTGTGCACTTCAATGATGAAGGGAACAGAGTCTTCCTCTTGAACCTTAGACTCTGCATCGGTACTTACTTGTAGGTACCACTAAAAAAATGACTTCATAAACACAACAGCTCTTTTTAGAGCTCCCTAATTTCTAAACTCTTAAATCTGCTTTTCATTTATTTATTTTTATATTTTTTACCGTACGCTTACCGTAAGCTTACCGTACGCGTACCCCGTGATTTTTTTTTAAATCAATAAATGTTTTTTTTGTACTTTTCTGTCCTTCTTTGACCCCCTTACAAATGTTAGGGGGTCTGTAACTCTCCTCATTGCCCCCTTTCCTTGTTTTCACTCTTTTTTTTCAGAGTGAAATACACAAAATGGCGGCCGCCGCTTCCTGGTTTCGGCCGATTCGAATGTTTACTAAGATCTAAGAGCCAATCAGAATCGCGCTCGCGCACGCCACTGTACGCTTACCGTAAGCGTACGGTAAGCGTACCGTAAGCGGGCTCAGATATATATATTGATTTAAAGGCTATTTTCTCAGAATCTACTGAACAGATTTACACCAAACCTACAAAAGGCACTTCCTTGACCTAGGGACTACCTCTCTGCCAAATTTTGAGTAATTCTGTTCAGCCGTTCGGGCTGTAGCTCGTTCTAAAGGTCCTATGGAAAAATGCATGGGAAAAACGCGTTTTGGGACCCCCCTTTTATCTCAGCCCCCGCTTGACGGATCCCCCCGAGACTTTCAGGGTAGGAGCGGAGCATAGCGCCCCACCTATTTTGAGAAATTCGCGAGGATTCGTCGACCGGCGCCAAAGTTATTCAAAATAGAATGTTGAGGTTTTCCTATGGAAACGTGGTCCTAACTATAACTACCTACTGGCGACCGCCAGTAGGTAATATATATATATATATATATATATATATATATATATATATATATATATATATAGATATATATGTATATATATATATATTACCCACCGGCGGTTGCCAGTAGGTAGCTATAGTTAGGATCTTGTTTCTATTCAAAAAGCGTTTTTTCTTTTGCCAATATCTTTGACTTCCTTTGACGAATCTTCGCGAAATTTTCAAAACTAATGGCCTGCTCAGGTCAGCTCCTGTCTTGAAAGTTTCAGGGTGATTCATCAAGTGGGGGCCGAGAAAAAAGGGGGGTTCCAAAATGCGTTGTCCCCATGTTAATTTGCATAGGAAAAATTGGAACAGGCTACAGCCCGAACTGCTGAATGGAATCACACCAAATTTGGCAAAAAGGTAGGCCTTGGTTCACAAAGAGACCTTTTTTTTTATATGGTGTAAATCCGTTCAGTAGTTCCTGAGAAATTAGAAAAAGAAAAGTTTTGATATCTGAGCACCGAGGAGGGTTTTCGAACCCTCCCAGGCCCGAGCTTCACTCTGATCGGCTGCCAAAACTCTAATCAAGTCAAAAATAGCTTTAGTCGATAACAAGTATCTTAAAAGCAATACCATAAAAAAAGACATCATAAGAATACGAGTTATCAGGTAAAACATGGTCTGAAAATATACAATCCATAAAAACAGCAATTTAAAATTTCCACAAAAAGATAACGGTGGGCAATTTCAGGTAAAAGGTTTTGTGTGGCCATAAGTTAGTTCAATTTCAACTTGTTTTCAATTTATAGAGCAAATATATAAATGGAAGTGCAACAGAAAATGCGCAATAAACACAATAGTTCATTTAGGGTGTGACGCGTAGTATTTTAAGCCTTACTATCCAGGCACGGCCGAGATACTTGGCCACGCCACAGGCCAAGAGGGTCCGTACATCCCTTCTTGTAAGCGGGGCAAGCAAACATAAAATGGGCCATGCTTTCAGCTGGAGCCTTGCAGCACGGACAATCCGCTGTTGTCTGATGCGGGACACTCCATTTTACAGTTAGTTCTCGTATCGGGAGTGTGCCTATCCTGAACTGGATGTAAAGTGCCCTGTCGCGTGGTGTCTGGATAAAATCTAAGTAAGGTTCTAAAAATATGCGCTGCTTATGTAAATAAAATTCATATGTAAGTCTTCCTAATCTTGAGTTACAATGCTCTTGTGCGTCTACCCAAGCCCAGTAGCGCTTTTTTAGGTCAGCCTTACTGGGTGGGATTTGGCTTTCCCACAAATCCTTCAAGCCAAGCGCCAAAATAAATTTTTTAATATTAAAAAACCAATTGATTTTATGATAACCATCCAGAGCCATCACTTCAGTGAGCGCGGAGGCATAGCTACCACGCTCTGGGGTCCGACGCAGGCGGGCCCAAAATAACAGGGGCCGCAGCCTGGCAATATCTTTAAAGGAGCGCCTACCCAGATCACTCATCGGAGGTTTTAAGGGTACCTTGCTGGGAAGCATCACTAGATCTCTAAAAGATTTGTATTCAGATCTACTAATTCCATCAACATTGTCGAAGCCCCATAATTCGGCACCATAGAGAGCTGAGCTAACAGCTTTAGCTGCATAAATCGTGAGAGCAGGAGCCACAGGTCTGCTCTGCGAGGAGAAATGTTCTTTGAGTAGTCTTCCTACCACATGTTTATGGCTCAAGAGCATTTTGTCAATATGGTGCCACCAATGCATTTTCTCAGCAAGCCGAATCCCCAGGTAATCAAACGTTAGGACTCGCTCTAAGCGTGTACCATCTAGTATAAAATACTCCCCTGGACTCACAGAAGAGATGGAACCTATCTAAGAGCTTCTGGAGCCCAGTCGGAGTTTTAGACAGGAGGAGAGTATCATCGGCAAAGACCCATCTTGAGGAGTTAAGTTGGGCCCCGAATAAAGTTTCCCAAAGTGGTTGAACCAGTCCTGATTTGCGATGTGGTTAGGGATTAAATCAGGATCTTTATTGCCTGACCGCCTAACCATATCCTAAAGGAGATTTGGAAACCTGGCTACGCTTGCATCCTTTAGATTCTGCCAGTGTGTCTCATCCCATTCACACTTAGCTTGAATAACAGCATTTTTATAGTCCTTTCTAATTTCCCTAACTAAAGGGCAATGTCTGTTTTTTATCGCTGAGATCAAAGCCTTTTTCTTCTGTCTGCAATCCGCATTGAACCACGTCCGGCAGTTTTTACCACATATAACTTGTTTGCCAGCATGATTCTTTATAATGAATAGAGACCCCAACTGAGTCATCATACTTCCATATAACTCTGGGATCCTAAACAGACTATCCTCTTCGCTCTAGGCCTCACGCAATTTAAATGTACTTTCGCTGAGTATACGCTTAATCTCAGCCATTTGAGACTCTTGAGCCGCCACTCTTGGCCATTTGAGAAACCTGCTGCAATTAGAGGGTACCAAATCTTTTGTCCTCATAAGAGGATTTGTCCCCTGGATAGTGGGAATAAAGGAGCCCAGGGCGATTCCATTGTCAGGCTTAATATATTGTGGTCACTATCAATAGAAGGAACCACTTCCATGTCTATTATAAATCTCCAAAATCTAACGTCAATTAATATATAATCAATTCGTGAGGGGCAAGACACTCTATTATATGTATTAGCCCCTGCGACGTCAGAGGGCGTTCTGCCATTTTCAGCCCTTAATCCAGCTTCTAAGGTAAGAGCACTGATTTGTATTGCTAACTGTGACCATTTCTTGATAGGAGGTATATTTAGCAATGGGATACCCCACTTGGCGTCGTCTTTGTCTACCCCCAACAAATCTTCAGAGCTTAAAGGCTCGAAGGTGCAATTAAAGTCCCCATCTATCATAACATATGAGTCTAAATGGCAGTTGGATAATTCTTGTTCCAACGACATAACAATATCTGGTGCTTTACCCCCTGAGGTCCCCCTTAGATAAACATTAAACAACTTAAGGGTTTCACCACCGCTAACACCCTTGATCGAAAGCCACATAATATCCGGGCTCGCACATTGCTGCTCCTTTATTTCACAGTTCATGTCAATCTTGACGCAAACAATGAGACCTCCAGAGGGCCGCCCCCTACCCGTATGTACAGCAGATGTAAAAAAGCAGGTATAGCCAGACTTATATAGTGGCGCTAGGCTCCATGTTTCTTGGAATATACAGATATGGTGTTCCTCAATCAGAATATTCCAATCAGGTAAAGACATTTTATTTTGGAGCCCTGCCACATTCCATGAGAGGATCTTAAGCTGGAAAATAGAAAGACCATTTCCCGAAGAGGGTGGTTGAACCAAAAGGGATACAGTGGAAGATGGAACAAAAGTATCACAAATTGCTGCCGTCCCATGGTTCTTCGTACTACAAACCGAAAAGCTACTGTTTCTATTAGCTGTTACCCTAATTTGGGATTGTTCAGAGACAGAACATAATTGAGTAGTAGTAGGAGGGCTTAGGATATTGGAATTTAAAATAAATTCTAAATGCTGACATGCGTATGAGTCCTGACTTAGTCAATCAACGGCCTCAAGTGAGGACCCTCTACATTTAGGCAGAGATAACACATTATCATGGGCCCTTGCTGCAGAAATTGTTTAGAAACGCCTGATCTAGATAGATGTAGGGTCCGGGGCACAGGTCCTATACTCTAGTGCCAAAAGATTTTCCGCCAGATCGTTAGTCAGGGTTAGTTCGATGCAGTCCGTAGGATTATTATTGGACGTGCATCTCCGTGCCCTGATAATATCTTCTCTTATCAACGAGCGGCAACCCCTAACATGCCGTAACCAATGGATAGATTTACATTTCAAAGATACAGCATTCTCAAAGCCACTAGTAAGAGCAATCTTAGGGACATTAACTAGAAAAACCGTTTGTGGCTGGAGTGGAGGGTGAGTAAATTGTTTGTTCTGTTGAACTGGGGCATTTATACCCATTAATGGATCTGATGTTAAATGTGTAGGCCTATCATGTTTTCTGGCAACCTGGGAATAAAATTGCTTTTGCAAAATATTACAAGGCTGAGCTACAAAGGGGACGATCTGGATGGGGGTTGAGACCTAAATGGTTCGTTTGGATTGAGTAATAGGTGCGTGTTATTATTATATATAGATTATAGAGTCACCTACTTTGGATGGTTCTTTTGAATTACAGAATCGAGAATCTACAGACATATGTAGGGTGCTGTTCTGAGCTAACAACCTAACAGTGCCCATAAGTTCCTCAATCATCCCTTTCAATGATCCAACCTCCTCCTTTAATGAAGTAACCATCTGAATAAGGGTCTATGTTAAAGGAGGACTAGTAGAAACTACCACACTTGAACTCTTGTTACTAGAGGGGATAATTTGTGTTGTATGTGCTTCCCCACATGTATCCGGATCCTCAGCCAGAACGTCATAACGATTCGTACAGATGATGGAGGGCTCGAGATATCCCACAATATCATGAGTGGAAGGTAAAGGCAATGGAGGAGAAATGTCGGGCAGCAAAACTGGCCCCTGGCCCACAGTTGAGGGCTCGCAGCCAATGTCTACTCCTTTTTTTAAAGATTTTTGAAACATCTGGGGGACAATGGTTGAGTGCAGGGGGGTGGAATCCTTATCAACGATATCTGAGGGGAGCTCAACGCCTAATAGCCCTTCGCATTCCGTAATTAAATTATCAATTCTATTCATTACACAATTATTGGCGGCAGATACACTCTTTGCCGCTTTCCTTGCCTTTTTCCCCTTACCCACCCCACTAACGGGGCCCGTAGCCCCACCTGTACTCTCCATAGCTTTCCTTTTACCCATTCCCAACCTGATAGTCGTCCGCCCAAATCGCCAACAAAAAAAACACTGGTGTAAAAGTTTTTTGTATCATCAAACGGGTTTAGATTACCTTCTAATAATTAAAATTTTTGCAAAAAAAAAACAAATAACAAAAAATAACAAAAAGAAGTGGTCAATTTGGTAACACCTCAAATAAGAAAAATTAAAAGATAGCAAACTTTTGTAATAAATTAGGCAGCCTTCAGCCTACAGTCATCACAGTACCTTGAGATAGCTGCTGAAGTTTTTTGTAGTACAGGTGTTTCAGGAGGAAAAGCGACAGAGCTCTGGCCCTGCTCTGCCTCTTCCTGGCGATGACGGGCTTGTACGGGCCCGCCCTTGGCCCGGGATTCGCACGGGAGCCTCGCTGTAATTTATGCACCTCCGGGCGCGGTGAGTATGCAGCAGCGCCTCCTGACGCGTAGGTGGACAGCAGGGCAGTATGGGAGCAGTAGTTCTCCCTTCCTCGCAGCGGCAGTTGTCAGCGATTCCCGCGAAGCGGGAGCCGCGCTGTAATTTATGCGCCTCCGGGCGTGGTGAGTATGTAGCAGCGCCTCCTGATACATAGGTGGACAGCAGGGCAGTATGGGAGCAGTAGTCCTCCCTTCCTCGCAGCGGCAGTTGTCAGCGGTTCCCGCGAAGCGGGAGCTGCGCTGTAATTTATGCGCCTCCGGGCACGGTGAGTATGCAGCAGCGCCTCCTGATGCGTAGGTGGACAGCAGGGCAGTATGGGAGCAGTAGTCCTCCCATCCTCGCACCGGCAGTTGTCAGCGGTTCCACACTCTAATCCAGAATGTGTTGGCAGCCATCTTGTGACTCTGTAACTTAGTCACAAGAAAACAGTAAAACAAATGTGAAAAGCAAGAAAAGGGGGCAGGGTAGAAACACCCTGACCCACTAGGCCTTTTTTAAATGACGGACCTCGCGTTGGGGTCGCGAATCCTGCTGAAAAAAAAAATGAAACGCGGGCTCATGCACCTAATTTTAATGAGGCCCCCGGGTGGGCCAGGTCCCGGGGGCAATGTGGTTTTAATTTGCAGGGGCCCGTGGGGGCCCCGGCAGCTACCTCCCCGAGGCCATAGTAATTAAATGTGGGGGCAAGCGCCCCCCTGCAGCCCCGTGGACCGAAACCTCCCCGGGGCTTTGAAAATAAAGGCATGGGTGTAGGGGCACAAGGTGTGGGGGTGAGAAAGGGAGTTGCCACCTCCCTGTCAATCACTTTATGGTGCTCCGAAGCATTGAATGGGCGCTTAGTATCGTCATTGGCATCCCTCTGTCCACCCCTCCAACCAATATACATTTCCCAATATTAAACACACAACACAGACTGTTTGATTGAGTACAATTGCTGCAGGTTTATTACATACACCGTTATGTAATAGGTGGGTTATCTTACGGGCGATCCAAGGGCAGGCAACCAACTGGGCCGCCTGCTCGCCTGATGAGCCAGGCAGCACTGGGGCGAACCCCGCCTTTGCTGCCCCACAAGTGATTCTCTTACAGGATCACAGGGCGGCGCGTCGCATAGCAGACCGACGGTTGTTCAGGCCCACAACCGCCCAAAGGACTAGCGGGGCGCCGACACGGCTTCCAGGACCCTCCCATGAGGCTCCTCCGATTTGGCTCTGGCACCCCCTATGGTGCCGCACAGAGGTACCCTTTGTACCGGCCTGCTTCCAGATCACCCTGTAACTCCGCCACTGCTCTGGAGGTGGCCCCCGTCACCGCCAGGGCCCCCCACCACAGCTGTAGTCTACCTGCAACCTCTCATCTCTAGCACCTCACTCTAAAAGGAAAAGGTCCATGCCTACTGGCGAGAAGTGAACTCCATCGTCATCAAAGTAACCCTTCACATTCTCTTTGATCATCTCGTGTCTGATGAAACCTAGGCCCCTCTGGTCAGTGAACTTGCACATTGCCCCATTGATTCGCTTCCGGGAATGCTCAACCGCCTTGCCTGATTTGGCCCCTCGCCAAGTTCTGCGTGGAATCATCTCAGACCAGAGAACATCGCACTGCCCTACGCGCTTGCAGATCTCGCCTAGGTCTCTTTCCATGGCCTGCAGGAGAAGCCTTCTAACCAGAGCAATGAGGTCATTCCTGCCCAGGTGAATCACTGAAAACAGCTCTGGAGGTGGCCCCCGTCTCCTGTCTAGAGCTTCCTGCAATCTAGATGAAAGAGAACCATCCCTACTAGTCATACATGGCCCCATCTATATCCCAAAGCCCTTGACGCTAGCCTGGGTCAGATAGTGTCTGATGAAACAAAAGGCCCGTTAGGCCTGAGAATTTGTGCCAAAAACTATTCACCCCCATGCGGAAAAGTTCCACTATATCACTTGCCTCAGCCCCGAGTCAACTCTGGGCGGGGTGGATGCCGACACCCAGGCTCACAATGCCCCCTCTATTTGCTGATCTCACCTAGCTGCTGTCCTACTAGCACCGAGTGTGCCTGAACACCTGCGAGCTCCTCTATGGGACAGCAGCCCACTTGCTAGGTGACCACTCCCCCACCCGCCTGCCTTCTTTGGCTATTATGGCAAGGAGGATTATACTTAACCTTTGAACAGTCCCTGTGCTTACCAAATGAAGGCGCACAAGAATGTCCAGAACTAGGCGTACTCTGACAATGAGCAAGGCTGCCCTCCAGCGCTTGCCCTGCAACCCTTATCCCTGCTGGGAATTTCACCCGCTCAGCTCCCTCTGGTGGAGCCCCCTATGCAAACCCGCATGGAGAATCTGTCTGATTCAATACAGGGCGCACTGTCTGTAATATGGTGCCTAACATTTGATGCGGGAGGTGCCACGCACCACCTAGGTCATGGGAACCTTAGGGAGCAGAGCATTTCCCCCCAAGCGCACCTCTACATGGGCCTGGCTCCACCCAGCTGTAGTGCTACTACTGGGCGGTGTAAATGCGGCCCAGGATGACGTTAAACAATCAGCTTGGTGTGCTACCACAAACCGTATTGGCCATGAGAACCTAGAGAAGCACACAATTTTCACCTGGGCGTACCCCGTCATGAGACCGCCTCCACCCAGCTGTAAGGCCAGAGAGACATATATATTCCACCTATCTACTTGGTTTTTGCCCCCTGGTACCCGACTTGTTGCCGCTCTGTGGTTTTGTGAAGCGCGCATGCCCCCGGGGCACGATGTCACTGACCAGCCGGTGTCTATTACCCACTCGCTGTTACTTATGTATCGCCAACAGCCCTTACTTGGATTGAAGGAATCCTGGATGCTTCCTAAGGACTGTTGATTTAAAGCTCCCACCTAGTTTGACCCCCAAAACTTAGGGAAAACCCAAGTAGTAATCATGCCCTTCAAGGTATATCCCCTCCGGCGTTGGCTATCACGTATCTGTGACACCAGTAGCAGAAGATGCCCCTTCCAATCTCAGGTTCTAGCCCCTAGAAGGATAACCCAGGGGGCTGGCAAATCTGTAGGAATCAGACGGGAACATTCTGTGCAACTACTTGCCCTTTCCCAGAATAAAGGTAATGCCAAGGTAATGACTGCTGAAAGACAGCACCCATTCATAAAGCTCCTGTGATGGTGAGAACAAAACCTTTCAAATTTCCATTTCTGACTAATTGAATACCTTCACCCCATGGTATCATGGCGCTGACTAACATGGTTATTGTTACCACTCACTGGTACTTGAAGCCCAAGAGGTGTTGGCTGTCGGGGTGGACCGGCAGCAGTCGGAAAGCCGACTCTGTGTCTGACTTAGCCAACCCTGCTCCCTTCCCAGCCCTCCTGACCATATCCACCGCCAGGTCGAGGGAGCAGTAGGACACAGAACACCTCCCTTCCTCCAACCACGAGTTTACAGAGTCCCCCTCTGGGTACGACAGGTGCTGGATCAGCCTAAAGGACCCAGGCTCTTTCTTGGGCACGACCCCCAGTGGTGAAATTACAAAGTGCGGGAGGGGGGGTAGCTTGAAAGGGCCACCCTCCCCAGGTCTGCTTCCTTCTTTATTTTGGTCAGCACGATCTTTGGGTGGTCTCTAGCCGATTTGAGGTTATCCGCGTCCCTGGTCACTAGGGGGCCAAGGTACGGAATTCTAAAACCTTCCACAAAGCCCTCCGCGATGAGCGATCCATCTTTGGTGTTGGGATACCCACAGATCAGGGGAAGGAGGTTGGCGATACTGGGGGAAGGACCCTTAGCCAGAAAGAGAAGTTTCGATCCACCCCCGGGGAGCACAGGGCAGTCTGTATCGCTGTTAGTAGAAAACTGGGGAAGGGATAGTGGGTGGGGGACCTGGGAAGGGCAGGGATTACTAGCAGGGGGCTGGGCCGGGCTCTCTCGTTTGGAGCAAGAGGCGGCAGGGTGGGCGGCACCACACTTGCTGCAGTTGTGTGCGAACCTGCATGCTTTCCCCCAAGAGCAGGAGCCCGCATTGAATAGCCTACAGGTTCCATTGGGCATTGATCTATTGCCCTGCTTACAACCCCCTCCACGTCCCCCACAAAAGGACTTTTTAGACTGGCCCTTCGCTTCCTGTTTTGTGTCCTTCGGCTTGTCACTATTGGAGGTGCTAGGCTTTGATGTCCCCTCAACTGTGCACTTCCCCATGTGCATGACCCAGAGCCTCACCTCCAATTGGTTCCACTCTAGTTCAGGGCACATGGCCATTTTCTTCCTAAAATCGCAATCGTAGCGATACCAGCCCATCCCCCCACTTGTCTCTGCCTCCTTAGTGATAATGCTAGCGTATTGGAAAAGACCTGGCCCTTGGTCCGGAAATCTTTCCATGATCACCGCCGCCAAGATGGCGAAGGCTTGCCCCCAAGGCCCAATGTTCTTTTCGGGCCAGGACTGAAAGCGCACTTTCTTGTCGTCGTCTTTCCCACCCATTTTCCTAGTGTCGACCCCCTCGGCCCCATGCATGAGGAGGGTGAAAATATCAATAAACTCTCTTCTCCATATACCTTCTTTAGCTGCCAAGGGCACTTCCCACCCCAAACAACAGCGACCGGATAGCAACGGTGCCATGGTAACCAGGGGTTTTGGCACTACTGCGGTGGGTAATACTGCTGGTTTCGTGACCGTGGAGACATCCGTGGGTGTGGCGGGCATGGTTGCCGCCGTGGGCGTTGTCAGGGTGGGGGAGGGGGTACCCGTCGGCAAGGGGGATGCACCTGCTGGAAGCTGTCCTCCCAAGGACAAGGGGCTCGCCAGTGCTGGACCCCCCTCCTGAGCAGGCGGTACGCCAGGCAGGCTGCCCGCCCCACCCCAGACTTGCGTGAAGGTCAGGACCGCTGATGCCACAGCAGGGGTGGGGTGGCAGCAATCCCAACCACGCTGGCCGGGCTGGCCAAAGCTAGGCCCACTCTAACCTCGGACATGAAGCTCCGCAGAGAGTTTACCAGGGTCATCCGATGTGGCGTAAGCCACCGAGGGCAGGCAGCTGGCCAGAGCGGGCACTGGTCCAGGAGCCAGCAATTGGGGGCACAGGTAAGGGGGCCGTGCCCCGGGTGGGGGCCAAAGACCGGCTCTTCGCAGGCAACGGCTCGGCCGGGAAGTCTCTGACCGTGGGCCTGCGGATCCTTTTAGACCTGGAGGGCCAGCCTCCTCATTGGGCTCGTGTTCTGCGGCTGTGGCCTCGATGGCGATACCAGAGTCCTCGGGATTGTTGGCTTTCAAAAGTTTGGTGGCCCAAGCCAATCCCTTGGTCTTGGCCAGTTCTAGAAAAGCTGTAATCCGCGCATCCTCGGAAATGCCAGTCTGGGTCTCCTCGACTTGGGACCTCATCGAGAAAAGCGGTGGGGATCCCTGACTATCCATCGATTCACCTGTGGGTGCCTCCCACAGGTGAGCAAGGACGGAGCGTCTGGCCGGGCGGACGGGCTTTGGCGGCACTGTGAGGGAGATGAAGGATAAGTTAGCCGGTGCCCACTTACCTCCCTGCCACACCCTTGAGACCCACCACCCCGCCAGGGCTCAGCGATGGCCCGCTCTGCCCACCCCGTCGACGGGGCCAGGCAGAAGAACTTCATACTCGCAGGTGCAATTGGTGTCCCTAGGGCAATCAAGGACCCTCCCCAGTGCCCGTACCTGCTGCCTTCGTAAGTCCCTTTACGAAACCTGCGTCGAGAGCGCTGCTTGTCTCGCGATGACCTACTTGTGGGAGACAAAACCAAGTGTGAGGCGCTGGGGGACAGGTGCTCCCAAAACTACCACCGTGAACCATGCCAACTACCCTGTGCCAGGGGCGGTGGGGGGGGCAGCCGCACCCTACGCGGCAATCCAGAGCCCCCAAGGGCCCAATGTTATCTGGCCACCCCAATTGTTTACCCTAACCTCGGATCCTGACGTGCACTCCGTCGCTATTCCTTTGACGTGAAGTGCTGCAGTAGCTGTAAAACAAGATATGAAAGGCATGTTAGCTGCAAGAGTCACCGCTGGACTCCTGGGTGATTCACATGGTGAAGCACAAGCGGGTTTGCACAGGGTGGGCGTTGGTACCTGTTGACCCTAGGGCCCCGGCCAGCTGTGCACCCTAGGGGTGTGAGATTATTTACCCACCTTACTGAAGTAAATACCCTTGCCTACACCTTATACTGAACAAACAGTGACATTGGAAGACTAGGGATTGAACACCCAATCTTCAGAGTAAGAGTCTAAGACCCTAACCATTAGGCCAGACTGGGCGCATCCCCCAATCCGCGATGGATGGATGACCAGGGAAGACGCCTTCCCCGTTGTGGCCCCTTCACGGCAGCATCTTGAGCCCCCCCCCGGCCCCTAGCGCCATGCACTACGCGGCCCGACTGTGCGTTAATAAGGCAGAGGCTCTAAATGATTTGCAGTGTAACCTTCTATGTTCTTGGTCACCCGGAGCTGAGAGCAGGGATTTGAAATCGGTCTCGGTTTGCATGGCCTAACATTAAGTAAAAGGGGGGCTCCACTCCCTCCTGAATTGCCTGCAAAAGTTTAAATGTCTTACCAAAATGTACACGATATACATAACGTGTATTTGAAAGCGCGCGTTCACCCCCCACGAGACACCTAGGCGCTGTACACGCAATGGTACTCATTTTATCGATCTCTGCAAGTATGAAGGCTGAGAGAACCCGCCGGGGACTGCAACTGTGAGGATGGCCCCTCCCTGCAGTGGAGGCATTTGAACAACAAAGCCACCAAACCCGGATAAAGCGAGACTAGAACCCGCTCCCCCATGGCCAAAGTCGGCTACGGACACTGTTACTTCTGCCATTGACGGGCAGGGGGAGGAGCGGATGCCAGCGTGGCGGCGACCATGCTTAGCGGCCCGGCTGCACAGCCGCGCGTCTCCTCCCCCACATTTAGCCCCGGATCCGATCGCCTCGCACCATGCAGCCCGGGCGTCCCACGACAATCACGCACACTCCGCCGGGCGCATCTGCCCTGTCGAGTACGGGACGGGGGATGTCCGGGCAAGCAACTTCCCCCGCACCCGCCCTCCACCATTGTTATCTGGCGCATCAAGCCCGCAGCAAGCCAAAGCCGGCGCGCGGACAGCATTTCAAATTCGCAACCCGCAAACCCCCTCAAATGCTGTAAGGGCTTGCGCCCGTCCCGCGGCAAGGGGCCACGGCAAAGGTGGGGGCGGCGCGACCCCTGAGCAGGGTCACCGGCAAAGTGGCACACCCCAGGGCCAAAAAGGATCTGCCGACCCCCTCCCCTATGGGCGTGTGCCCCCCCAGCCCGCTGGCATTTTTCCCTGGGGGAGCACATGATCCCCATTAAGTGGGGGGTTAGATGCTAAAACGGGCTAAACGCCACGGTACTCGCACCCCCCCCACCCATGGCAGTCGATGCCACAGGGCCCGTTCAACCTGGTACTGCCCAGGGACAGGGCCGGGGTGGGGGAGGTCGGAGCGGGACTTACCGTAGCGGTACAACGAGAACGGGCGGCAGGACCTGCAATGCGGCGTGCGAGGCGATCAAGAGGTCGCCAGCATGGTGGGGGAGGGCTATATAGCCTCCCCCCCAGAACAAAGAAACCCCGGAAGTGACGCCCCTCGCGTCACTTCTGGGCAGGAAGAGGGGGGACACCGGCCGGAGTCCCTGCCCCCAAGGGGGGGCGGGGAGGGGTGACCGGTGCCCAGGCGATACTAGGGCGCCGACCGCTCTAGTGGCCCCCTGTGGATGCCGCGGTCAGCGGCATTCCCAGCACAGACTCTCGCTTTCTCCTCAAAGCCTACATCTGAGGAAGGTGTGACAAATTTTATGGTGTTGGGTGGTGGTGATGGGGGCTTCTAATTAAAGGTCACAGGCTTAAATTCTGGAAAGGGCGTGACTATGTCACACAAATGTCACGCTTTGAATATGGAATGTGTCCACTCGAGGCCCAGTTAGGAGAGCGCGGGCCAGAAGTGTGGCACGCGCTGATAAAAAGACGCAGACCTCAAGGTACTCTGATGCCCCGGCACAAGCCTCTCCACGTGTTCTTCACACAGTGCATCCTGCCCCCTGGGTCTCTCCCATTCCCACACACTCTCCCCACAGGAATACTCCTTTCTTCTCTTCAAAGTGCGGCGCTGCTGAGAAATCACTTTACAAGTGGGTGTGAAGTGCGCTTGGGACTAATGCGGCGGCCGAGGGGGTGCTGCTGGAGCCCCCAACCCCTGAAGGGGTGTGTGTGAATAGGAAACACTTCGAGGCTTTAGGAGCCGTTGTGCTGAAGTGAGAAGGGCTGGGGTAGTAAGGGGCACATGGGATTGGGGAATAGCCAGGAAGTGGGAGGAGGGACTCAGCCCACCGACTCTATATAGCCACCTGCTGCCCTCCCTGGGGCAGACTAAAGCTGTTCATGTTGGACTGACCCTCG
Source organism: Triturus cristatus (assembly GCF_964204655.1). Taxonomy (NCBI): domain Eukaryota; kingdom Metazoa; phylum Chordata; class Amphibia; order Caudata; family Salamandridae; genus Triturus; species Triturus cristatus. The sequence continues at coordinate 271,379,058 of NC_140595.1, read as the reverse complement.
AAAGGACCCTCACCGGCATCATGAAGATTGTTGAATCTGAGGTCCCAAGCAATCGAAAAAGGTGGGTGCTGGAAGTAGGTCCTCTCAGGGGTGGGCTCGGGTTCTAGTGGGTAAGGAACCCTTTCTACTGGGCTGCACTGTGAGGTTAATGCTGCAGGGTAAGAGTTTAATACAAGCCTCACGCAGCAATGAACAAGGCAGGCGGGAAAAAGTGGGTGCCGGGGTTGGGGTATGTCGGTAGGGATTGTTTGATTGTATCAAAGCCCAATTTTCAGTACATTTTCTTCCAACACTTAGGGCCTGGCACAGAACGCAGGTGCATAATTTCTCCGCAGCAACAACCTACAAAGATGCCAAAAACAAATGTGTGTGCTGCCCCTGGGGCTCTATTTCTGGGCCGCCTGCTATGGGAATTTGTCATACCACACAACCCTGAAGCCAGGCCCCTGTCCCAGCCCGCTGGTCCATCGGTGTTCAGTAATGCCCTCTCACCCCCGTAATAAGCATGATCTATACAGACCTTCTTCTCTGAGGGGTTGGTGAACCCGTGCGCTCTAGAGAAGTCACATATGTAGGGGGGTGGGGGTGCTCCTGTCCCTGCCCCAGTGCCCCTGGGGCTCTCCAACAACCAGCTAGGCCCCTCCAGTCAGATTTCTGTAATGAGTTCTGTGTCTAGGGGTAAGTCCGGGCTCTCTAATGCACGCACTCCATGGCCCTGGCTCTGCTAGGACGGTACATGTTAAGAGGGGCAGATTAGCCCACCGAGCGCGCTGCCTATGTTCAGTACCCGCCCCCTTCACTCAAGGGCATCCTGAGGGATTTTTGGGGTGCGGACCAACCTGAGCTCTGGAGAAGTCCCCATTGGATGTGGTGTGAAAAGGTGGGGTGGTTCTATCAACATACGTTCACGGCCCCTCGCAACATTCTAGAGTGGATGCATACATTTGAGTTACAGCCCTTAAGTACCCTGGGTGTCTGCTCTGGGTATCACCAGACCTCCGTGGACCCTGTTTGTGTCCGTAAGGCCCCCAGCCCACTTTGTGCGAGAGTTTCAGTGGATGGAAGCGGCCTGAGCACTGGACAAGACTCCCTGCGGATGTGCTTCGAGAGGGGACGGGCCAGTTGGAGTCTCCAGCTCATGGGTGGCGTCCCCAGGGACAGGCAGACCTTGAGTCCAGCCCTCCTATGGGGGGTTTCTGTGGACTGGAGGTGGGAGCTGCCAGGGCTGTGTGTGTCTGTTCTGGGTGGGTGGGTTGGTGCTGGTGTGACCAGCGTCACCCCAAGCTCACCATGTCCTTTCCGTCTGCCCATTAAGAGCCCTCCTGCAGTTTCTAGTTCTGGGGCTCGAGCAGCCATCCCGGAGGGGGTTGGAGGCTCCATCAGCGCCATGTCCTAAATTTCTTTGGGGGAGAGGAATTGAACCCTCAAAGTTTTGTAAGTCACTCACTTTGTGGTTCTCCTCTGAGGGGGAGAGGGGACACCAGTAGCTGCCCCAAGCAGGACCCGGCAGACAGATTGTAAACCCCTGCTTTTGTTTCCTCCCCCCGGCAGACGCTGAAGGTCATGGTGGAGAAGAGGAGGCGCGAGCAGATAAACCACAGTCTCGAGGAGCTGCAGACCCTGCTGCGGAGAGCACGCGCAATGATGTGGGTGAAGGGTCCGTTCTCAGCCTCAGCCACGGGTGGGTTCAAGCGGCTCGAGGGGATGCGGGCCTTGCTGCTAGAGAGGCCACGAAATGACTTCAGTTGAGGGGCCCATGATGCCCCCGGGAGAGGGTGTCATGGGGATTTGTGCTATAGCCCCCTGCATATTGGAGGACCAGCGGGCCTATAGGGTGGATGAGAGGGCTGAGGGATACGCCTACCACGGTTAGAGGTGACAGTAAACATATAGGCGCAAATCCAGGCTCACTTCCTGCTGTTCCTTCTAGATGGAGTGTTCAGGAAGAAGAGGGGACAGGGGGCAGCATGCTGCTGTAGAGAATGCAGATATCGGGGAGCTCCCTCTTTCTCTCTCAAGATTTCTCTCTCTCTGCGCCTTATTTCTCTGCTTCACTCCCACACACTTTCTCCCCCTTTGCTTTCCTCTCTCCTGCTTTTATCTCCTTCCCTCCCTCTCTTTCTCTCCCGCTCTTCCCTCCTCTTTCTCTCGTATGCTATCTCTTCATTTCCCTCTCTGTGTCACCTCTACCTCTACCTCCCTCTCTCCTCTCCCTTCTATTTCCCCCTCTCTGTCTCCCTCTTACTCTCCTCTCCCCTATTTCCATCTCTGCCAGAGGCTGGGGAGCAGGTCCCTTGGGGAGCTCTCTAGGGGGGGTTCTGATGGGAGTAGGCAAGAGGTTTCTCTAGAGAAGCTGTCCACATGGATGATCCACCAGAGAGGTGGCACTGAATGTACTTAATTACAAGTGAACTCTGAGATTGATTACATGTATTGACTGAGGCTCTATCCTGGCTATGCCCACATGGAGTTCCCTGGTGGGGGGGCCTGGCTTCGCTTCTGCTTGGTCCTGTGTCATCCTAGGAGACCTGTCAGGAACATGGGACAAAATACACCTTTAGAGACAAACCCCCCTCAGCCATGGGTGTGTTTATAGAATAGTCACCAGGCCTAGTTCTTCTTCACACCTCCATGCCTTACTACCAGTAGGTACTTGAGACATGCACGTGGGCCCTGTGTTTGGTCAGTATGGATTTGTGTCAGGGTGTTGCAATGGTATGTGTATGCAACTAAGGAGGCATGTGTGTGTATGTGGCTGGGGTATGTGTGCGTCCATGTGTCGGGGGTGTATTTGTAGGAGTCTAAATGTGAGTGTGTGTTGGTGTATGTGAATTTATGTAGGCATTGATGTGGGTGTGTATGCGTGAATATGTATGAGTATGCGTGGATATATGTGGTTCTGAGACTATGCGTGAGTGTGTGGGTTTCTGTGTGTTAGTATGTATTTGTATGTGTGGTCTGTGTTTGCTTTAGTGTGTGTGGATATGTGCTTCAGCAAGTATGTAGATTTGCACGTTAGTACTACATGGGTATATGTATGATTTATATATGTGTGTAAGTAAAGTATGTGTGTTAGCATATTGTAGATTTGCACATTGTAATGTGTAAACATATATGTAGATAAGTGTATTAGTGTGTATGCATATGGGTACAGTAGCATCTCTTTAAGTTAATTTTAGGGCGGGTAACATTGGGCCTCAGATAAAACTGGCAATCTACAAAGGAGATATGTACACACACACACACACATACACACACACTTATATTTTAAATATAACTTTTTATGTGTGTGCATATTCACATGTGGAATTGATTTATAAATAATCATGCAACTTCAAATGTATACATTTAAAGCAAACAACACTGCTTTCAAAAGAGTATAGTAGGAGAAATTATTGTGTGTGGCAATTTACAACGACTTCTTGTCTTTTTTTCTGTGTGGCCTCCTAGAATAATTAGCAACCATGGTGGGGGGCACAGGGGATGGGAGGAAGGCAGAACAAATGGAGCTAGGCAGCAGGCCCCATTGGGCCCTCCAATAGAGATGCCAGTGAGTAGGTATGTATGTGTGCGTTGTTGGCTGCATGTATGTTGGTAAGCCTGTTAATGTGTATATATAAAGGCATGTGGGGATTGGATTTGTGAGTAGGGGGTGTCAATGGGTGTCAATATCAGTGTGCATGTTATTATGCATGTATTTAGGTGTGTGTGTATAGAGAATAGGCCTTTAGGCATGTAAGTGAAAACGAATATAGTAGTGTTTCTTTCTTGCGAGGTACAGAACATATAATGTTTTAAATCTTTATTTAGTTCCTAGCTATTCAATTTCTTTCAGTCAGATTTTGTTACCCAGACATTGTCATCCTCCCAATGCCACACTGAACATGTGTCCTTGTTTGCATTGCACCCGCCTCACCATCCTGATTTCAAATATTGAATGACAGTGACCAATCTGTCACCTTACTGTTTATCAGACTTTTGTCTCTGCTTTTCGGTCTAACTTATTTCTTTTTTTTATTTTTTTTTACTATTCTTATTTGCATTTTAAACAACCAAGAAACAATAAGCATGTCATATTTGGTTACATTCGTGCCAAGACATATATGTATAATCCACATCGTAGAAAACTCCTACTCCTCCCCCGTACAGGCAATGTGAATCTGCAATTTCCAGTCAATTATTGATCCCTGCAGAAGCCTCCTCCACGTCGTGCTTCTTCCTTGAGGGTCCGAAAAACAGGCCCATTGGCCACCTCAGTAGAGGTACAGTATGGCACCAATCAGTGGCCGGCTAGTCAGCTCCCAGCCCTCCATCCATCCCATAGTATGTTCTCCATTTACCCCACACTCTGCGGAACTTTCACGGGCACCTTCTCGCTTTGTATGTGACCCTTTCTGCCGCCATGTACATATCCATCCCCAGCCTCCACTCTCGAAGCTGGGGAGATAACGCCGCCCCCCCAAGTGCGGGCCACGTCTCGTTTTGCTACTGCTAATGCCAACATTGCAAAAATAAGCAGCGGACGGCCCAAATCTACATCTCCGGGTATGCCCAATAGTAAGAATTTGTGGTCTAGGGGTAGTATTTTGCCTAAAATCTTGCCCAGTTCCCCCAATATCAGTTCCCAATATGTCTGGATAATGGGGCAGTCTCAGATAGTATGATAGAAGTCCCCCTGTGGCTGTCCGCATCTTAAACATTTCGGGTCGCTGGCTCGGCCCATGCGATCGAGTTGGGCCATGTCGTAATACACTCTGTGTAATATCTTGTATTGGATAAGTTGGAGGCGAGATTTGATGGGCACCATCCTGTGGTGCATCAGAGCTGCTTCCCAGTCAATGTTTTCTAACGTACCCAGGTTCTGTTTCCACGATTCCCTCAATTTTCCCAGTCTGTCTGGCATGTTGTTATTCAGGGTTCGGTATGTTAGAGAGACTGCCTTATTGAGTACCTGTTCTTGCAACAGACGTCCCTCAAGTGGTGCATATTCTGGCAGTGAAGAGGAAAGCGAGCTTTCAGCTAATCAGGCATGCCTCTGCTGCGCATATCTAAAAAATTGGGAAGTGTGTATCCAAATTCTGCTGCTAACACTCGGAAGCTTTTGAGTTCTCCCTTGGCCATGATGTCCCCTGTGGTGGAGATGCCTATGGTGTCCCATCCCCCAAAGCCCCTAAGTTTGTGGAGCTCCTTTAACCAGGAGCAGTGCCAGAGGGGCGTCTGTTTTGTTGGCTTGCATGCCCATCCCATTACCTTAGTCTCTCTGTCCCAAGCTTCTAGTGTGACTTGCGTGGCCGGGAGTAGGCGGCCCCTACCTCGCCCCCCATATAGAAAATATAGGCATGTACGCTGTGTCATTGTATCTCTTTCTAGTCTATAAGTGGGGTGGTCTGCCGAAGCATGTATCCATTCGTTCACCGGTGTCAGATGCTCCGCCCAGTAGTAAGCCTCAAGAGCTGGCAAGGATATCCCCCCATTATATTGGTTACGCTGTAGTGTGGCCAGCGCAACCCTCGGTTGCTTCCCGAGCCACAGCAGGGAGCGCAGCTACGTGTCTATCACCCAGAATGTCTGCCGGGAGAGGGGAAAATACTCATTCTGGAGGGAATATAGGAAACGAGGCAAAGTGATCATTTTAAACATTGCCACCCGACCAAGGATCGGGAGAGGGAGGGCTTTTCACCTCAACGCGTCGGCGGCAAAGTTAGTTATGACCCGCTGAATATTAGTCTGGTACGAGAGTTTTCTGCCCGTGGTGAGGTAAATCCCCAAATACGTGAACCCTTACTGCGCTACCTGTAGGGCCCGAGGGAGAGAGGGCCAGGCCTCTAAGGCTCTTGGGCTATATATGACCAATTTGTGCCAGTTTATAGCATATCCCGAGAAGGTGTATAAAAATTAAGGGACAAGGGGGCTTTTTACTCTTTCGCAAGAGTGGGAGGTCCAGCATAAAGGCCCCAGGGTCAAGTTATTCAAAAATAAGATTATGCTGTTCCTCAATGTCGAGGTTTATAGAGTCAGGGAGACCGGAACCAACTCCGCCCCAGCTGGGGTTTAGAGTTGGGGATCCATATATTGGATTGTAATGCCCTCACACACCCTTTCCGGTGTCATGCTTCATCATCTGGGCTGCTCCTCGTTCGGTCGGCGGTGCAATACCCAACGGGCTCCCTGTAGTAGGGGCACTTTATCGGAGATCTTTTATTCAATAGCCATATGGTGAAGTGCGGGTATGGGGCCAGAACTGTGTAGATGTAGGAAGGTGCTTAAAATAGGGTTCAGAGTACCAAGAAAGCCAAACTTTATTCTGGGGGTCTCCTACCCTAAGTAAACACAGACAACAAGGCTCTCACCCAAGCTTAATGTCTCGGGTAAGAGTGTCCTTATTGAAAAGTGCAAATTCTAGTGTGTGGTGTGTGCTTTCCCCACAGTACAGAAGACCATCATACTCAACAACACATTCACATGGGAGATGAGGTCACACACTAATTGCAATACATCTAATTGTATTTATTTGATTACATGCCCTTGTAATTTATATTACATAGGGTTGACGAGCCGTCCAATCAAATTACGCACATCAGAACACCGCAGCAACTTTCAATGCCATAAGGACAACACAAAAATGTGCTCCCACTACCTTAAAAATAACCACACACCAGAATCTTTGAAATGGATGATCCTGGAAGCATTCCCCAAGATAACTAAGACAGGCCTATTCGCGAAAGAGCAGAGGTGGATAAATCGGTTATCTACAAATGACAAGGGGCTCAATGAAGATATACCATGGAGCTCAATTAGAATCTGAATAAGTCAGGGTGAAAATGACGTTGGTATAGGTTGACATGATCCCCCGCCCACCACTATTTAACACCACTATTTACCACCATAGTTGCGGATGAGTACCCCAAATGCAGCGGCATTCGCCAGAAATTTAACACTGCTAAATCAGAGGCATCGATCAGGACCCAGTTCTGATAAACACTAATTTTTCCATTGTTCATTGATCCCACTTAAAAGTCACTCCACGATGAATCCAGGTTCCAACGAAACTACCACACCACTCCAAAATGGCTGCCGAGTTAGATTATAAAAGATGTATTTTATTGAAATAATCGACCAGACACTGAAGCTACCACACCACTCCAAAATGGCTGCCAAGTTAGAATACAAAAGGTGTATTTTAATGAAGTGATCTACCAGACACCAGAATGTTGAAAATCAGTTAATAGTGATAAAGATTTGAATACATTAGATTATGTATTAACGGGGGGCAGGATGCACGTGGCCATCAACATAATATTTACATAAGATCCCCCCAGGACACCTGGAACACACGAGGCCTGCACACCACTCTAAGATGGCAGCCAAACGCTAAGCTCATCACTGATTGGATAAGGGACCATTACGCCATACAGACCCCACCCCATCACATGGCACACAATAGGATAAAACTAGTGAAGCCACAGACCCCCATACATCCCGGACCCGGTAGGAGTGGGTAGGTCGTAGACAAAGCGCAACAAGCGGAACCATGAATACTTGATAATGGCACGCTGTAAAATGAACACTGTCTATGGTAGAACGGGCCCCACTCAGGCCATGGGACAGTTAGTAAACTTGAGTCTGCCATTTAACCATCAGAGTCTATTTAGATAGGGCGAGCTCCACTAACTGCAAACAGCGCAAGGGACATTTTGTTAACCAAGCGTTTGCTGGAGGGCAGATGTTCCCCATTACCACGGGGGAATGTGGCCCGATCATGTTGACCACCGAGCGCCCTATACTGAATCAAGCACAATAACGATGTGAGCGCCTTAATGGCGCGTGGAAAACCGAATGTACCGAACGTTCCATAGGAAGCGGAGGGTTTATACTCCACGGGGGTACTTGGCCCCGGTTATGTTTTACCGCTTAACGGCTCCTTACTCAGATAAACAATAGTAGAGCGTGCAGGTGTCAATGACCCGCAGCACACTCAATTAACCTAGTGACTTGTTGAAGGCAGCCGATACATGTACGGGTAGCACACGTAGAACCTCTAGAAGCAGGGAGGCAGTCTTTTAGTAACCATCAACCGCGACTAAACACGCCAAGGTTGGCGGCCAACGTTATTTAAATAATACAATAGACCTGGGGGCACAATGCTCTGTGAGGGTGCTGACATGTGCAACATCACACACCGCTACACACAGCTGTCTCACAACCTCAATAACTAGAGAAGCGCTAATATAAAGATGCAACACTGTTCATGATTCCGTTTGTTGGACTGCGAATGACATCCAGTCAGCCAAGTTGTGCCAAAATACAACCAGTCAGCCAAGCTGTGCCAAAGGGCAAAGGTTTCTACGATCATAAAGAGCCAATGTATAAATGATATGAACACTTTTAAATGTACATACGCACGTAAAAAGGTCAAGAGTCACGACCTCTAGAAGTAACCCATGTACAATTAATAAAGATCACTCAAACGTTGTTAACACGTACGATTTTTGAGGACGTAGTTTTACAATCATTAAGTGACGTTGGAGCCAACTTCTTCCATTTATATTTGTCCCCATGTAGTCAGTTATACATAGGAGCTAAGCCTTATGCGTGAACTACCGGGTACTGTTGAAGCCTGGTCATTCTACAGATTTGGGTGAGTCCACATCCATGTATCGCTGCTGTATCACTGATGTTCCACGAGGGCAATAATTCACATTAGCTCACTGTGGGAACTCACAACTTGTCACAGTTTTAATTGCTTTTAGAGTCCTCAACGCAATTGCGTCCACTGCACACCAATAATGATAAGAAGTCAAGGTCACCATAAATACCATATCTGTTTTCACGATGTACCTAACCAAAATGAATGATGCCACCATTTTGTTTCCCCATACAGGTAGGTCCAGGTACAAACAGGTACACTAAGAAGTAGATATTTGTTGTTGTTGTGAAAGAAATTCCATGTCACAATATTTTAAGTGTAGATAGTTTAACCTCACCGGTCCTGAAGAATCGCTAGAAGACTTTACAGAGAGCGAGAAACATGTTGATCTGCACTTTTCAATAAGGACACTCTTACCCGAGACATTAAGCTTGGGTGAGAGCCTTGTTGTCTGTTTTTACTTAGGGTAGGAGACCCCCAGAATAAAGTTTGGTTTTCTTGGTACTCTGAACCCTATTGTAAGCACCTTCCTACATCTATACAGTTCTGGCCCCATACCCGCACTTCACCATACGGCTATTGGATAAAAGATCTCAGATAAAGTGCCCCTACTACAGGGAGCCCGTTGGGTAGTGCACCGCCGACCCAAGGAGGAGCAGCCCAGATGATGAAGCATGATACCTGAAAGGGTGTGTAAGGGCATTACAACCCAATATATGCATCCCCAACTCTAAACCCCAGCTGGGGCGGAGTTGGTTCCGGTCTCCCTGACTCTATAAACCTCAACATTGAGAAACAGCATAATCTTATTTTTGAATAACATATCCCGAGAAGGACCCGTATCTGCCCATGAGCTCAAACAGGGCGGGGATTGTGGCATCCGATTGGGTAATATATAGTAAGATGTCATCTGCATAGAGGGAGATCTTTTCTTCCCCCTAGTCAGATGTGGTGATTAGGAACCTCCATATCTTCGCTCCCTGCCGAATCTCGCATGCCACTATTTCTATTGTGAGGGTGAAGAGTAGGGGGGACAGCGGGTAGCCTTGCTGGGTCCCCCGTCTGATGGGAAAATCTTCAGATAGTTGTCCATTAACCTTAACTCAAGCTCTAGAATCCATGTACAGGAGGCCTATCCAGTGTCGAGATTGGGGCCAACACCAAACTTGACCAGGGTGACCTCCAGAAGAGGCCAGTGCACAGCGTCAAACGCCTTTTCAGCATCTAAGGAGAGGAACAGATGTGTTTCTTCACAATTCCGCACCTCCATGAGCTAATTGTGGGTCCTGCGCAAGTTTAGTCTAGTCGTCCGACCCGGTAGAAAACCCGTTTGGTCCCGGTGCACCAGGGTAGTGATGACCTGGTGGAGACGGAGAGCCAGAATTGTCGCCAAGATTTTGACCTCTATGTTGAGGAGGGAGATTGGGCGGTAGGAAGCGCAATTATTAGGGGGTTTCCCAGGTTTGTAGATGGGGATAATCGTTGCCATTCGGAGATCCAGGGGAAAAACACCTTCCTGTGCTGCATCTCGGAACAGCGCCAAGAGATGCACCGCTAAGAGATCCGCCCCCCTCTTATAGAATTCCACAGGAAGGTCGTTCAGGCCCGGGGACTTCCCAGGTCGCAATCTAGTTATTGGGTTCTTAAGTTCATCAACCATTATGTCCGATTCTAGTCCTTCCCTCCCATCGTCACCCAAAGATGGGGTCCGGATGTTCTCTAGGTAAGCTAATATCTCCGACGGGGCTACTAGCTCTCGGGCCTCATAGAAGTTCTGGAAGTAGGAGGCGAACGTCTGAACTATCTGTGCATCCCCTGTCTGCGCCCCTCCCTGAGGGTCCACTACTTTCTCCACTCACCGGGATTCCATTTCCCTACGACTAAGTCAGGCCAATAGTTTTCCGGATTTATCCCCCACGTCGTACAGCCTATGTATGGTCGCCTGCGCCTGTTTTTTAGCCTCGTCTGTCGCTAAGGCCCGGTAGTGCTGCTGCGTGTCCGACAGTTGTCGGAGAACCAGTGGGTCTTTGCATGCAAGGTAGCGCTCTTCCAAGTCAAGAATTTGGGCCTCCAATATAGTTAGTTCCTCTTGTGCCTTTCTCTTCTCCCAGGCTAGTTGATTTTGGGCCCTGTCACGGAGCACCGCTTTGTATGCCTCCCACAATATGACGCCCAACTGTGCCGACCCCAGATGTACGGCGAAATAAACTTTTGTGTCGGCTCGGAGACCCTGTAACACCTCTTTATTCTGCAGGTCCCAGGCCGATAGCCTCCAACCCCCTCGTCCCACCTGGGACCCCCCCCACCTTAACAATCAGGGGTAAGTGGTCAGAAAGTCCCCGGGCCAAATATTCCACCTTGTGGATAGTCTCAAAGACACCCCGAGGGAGCAACACGTAGTCTAGTCATGAGTGAACCCTGTGAGCCCCAGAATAATACGAGTACTGTAGTGCTTCTGGATGCAGATGCCTCCACATGTCCACCAAACCCAGGGCGTCCCTCAGTCGAGCCAATTGTGTAGTCAGGGGGGTCAGCGTGGTCCCCAGAGCGGTCCTTGGGGATGGACATTACATCATTAAAATCACCCCCTATAATATGCATTGTGCCCGGTGTCCCCAAGAGGATGTCAGTCACCCCATGTAGAGTCCTAGCCTGTAGCTTCGGAGGGGCATAAACTGATATAATAGTGACCTTCTGTCTCCCCCATGTGCCTGTCACTCCCACATATGTTCCCTGGGGGTCCGTCCATGTGTGTGTCACCTTATAAGGGGAGGACTTTTTTATCAGGATGGCTACACCCCAAGAACCAGAGGTGTATCCAGCATGCGCTAGGACTATGTAGGCTCCCCTCGCAAGGAACCCGCATTTCGTGCCCCGAAGGAGGGTCTCCTGCAGGAGGACCACATCTGGGCGAGCCCGCTTCACATATGAGGACACCAGTCCTCTTTTACTTTTATTCCCCAGGCCATTAACGTTCCAAGTGAGCACAGTGAAGGGGCTAGTCTCTAACTCTATCGTGCAATACCTGTGAGGAATTACGGGACACATATGTATGGGTAACTATGCTAGGCCCTGATTGGGGGAAGTGAGTGAGTGTGCAAGCTTTTTTAAATCTGTGACTGCTGCTCAGCAAAACATAACTAAATAAAACAAACCACATAATTAGAACTGTTTGAAACCCCCAATTCCCATACCCCACCCCACCTCCCTCCTCCCCATTGTCGCATCCCCTGCCAGGCGAATGAGGATGAGCTTCAGGGTGGCAGAGGTCTGTCGCCCACCCCAGACCCAACTTACGCCACAAGTTCGAACTCCTGCAGCGTTCCCAGGAGTTCATAGAAGGAGAGTCCCCCCTAGACAGTGGAGGTCCAGAGAGGAAAGATCGCTGTGGTAGAAAAGGAGAGAGATAAGCAGGAAAAGAGAAAGTTCAGGAGAGCGAAGAGGAAATAGAAAAGAAGGGATGCGAGGAGTCCAAGTCTGTGGCTACTCCAGTCCTCTCGCCTGCAAGACGGTGGAGGTCTTCAACCACTCCGCAGGTTCCAGCAGGTACAGCAGCAAGTGGGGGATGAGTGTCCAACTAGCATACTCCGGCATCCAAGTCTGTTGCCACAGTCAACCTCACAAGCCCATGCGCACAAGTGCGAGTCCGGTGGGAGTCCGGTGGTTCCCCTTGTGAAGCCAGAGCGTCTGTTGCTGTGTCCTGTTCCATTGCCACTATTTCAGCCACCAATGGATGTAGAGAGGGCCCATCTTCCCCTTCCTCTCTGGAGGTGGTGTCTCGGGCTTCAGCCTCTGTATCCGGATCAGGATGGTCAGAGAGACGGAGAGTGCGCGAGCCCGGTGAGAGTCCAGTGAGCGGCCACTGCACCTTTGGGGTCTGCCAGTATCTCTTGGTGCATAGGGGGTTGCCACTTGAAGTCGGTCTTTATGGGTTCCTCAGGGTCTCAGCAATCTTTGAGGGCCAGGAGACCGCTGGGCGTCTCCCACTGATGACTGGTTACGGCGTGATGGAATTTCCGGCCCCTCCAGGGCGGGTCGTTCCTCGAGCCACTGCCATCCTTCCTCTGGCATCTGGAAGAAATGAGATCTCCCCAGGAATATCACTTTCAATTTTGCAGGGAAGAGTAGCATGTATTGGATCTTGTGTTCCCACAGTTTAACCTTCACCAAGTCGAAAGTACGTCTCTGTTTCTGCACCTCTCTGCTGTAGTCTGGGAAGATCATTATACGTGCATTTTCATGTCGGATCTCCCCGAGCTTCCTAGCTTCTCTAAGGATCATGTCTCTGTCGAGAAAGTTTAAGAAGCGGGCTATGACGGGCCGTGGCTGAGCCCCTACAGGTGGCCGGGCCATCAACGCCCTATGGGCTCTTTCTATGACAAAGCAGGTGGAGAATTTGTCCTTCGGAAAGATGCGCAGGAGCCAAGAATGAAGAAAGTCTGACATGTTTGATCCCTCGATTCCTTCTCTAAAACCCACAAAACTGAGATTATTTCGGCATGCCCTGTTTTCCGCATCATCTACATGCCATTGTAAGTCTTTATGTGATGATTGCAAATCTGTCATACCCTTACGTAAACCCTCTGTGACCCTGGCTGCCAGATTCCGCAAATCCTGCCGCAGGAGCATCACTTCCATACCCACTGCACCTATTTTACCCTCGAGCGCTGTCCTGGAGGAGTGGATCGCCTGGAGGAGAGTATCCGTGTTGGTGCGGGCGGCCGGCCGTTCCTCCAGGGGGGGAGGTGATGACCTTGGTGTAGCGGTTCATTTTCCCCTGTCGCGGTGGTTTAGAGTCCTTGTCCTTACCCATGCTTAGTATAGCTGGATGAGAGCGCGTAGTAGCGTTATGTTGTAGTGGGGGAGCGGGTCCGAACAGCAGGAAATCGGGGGCCAAGACCTCACCTCTCCATCTTCAGTGTCCCCCTCACACTATTTCCGGTGACAGGGTGCTCAGATTGGGTGCCCATACGGAATTGGCTCCACAAGGACACCATTGAGGCCCTCCTCGGGCACCCTGATGAGTCAATACCTACATCTAATGTGACAGGCTCACGCGCTCCCGCGTCGAGACCCAGGGCAGTAGGATTTCAGTTGGGGCACTGGAACTGCACCATCCAGGAGCTGGGGGGTGGAGGGACAAGGGGACTCCGCAGCTAACACCGGCCCCCCGCTGGTCCCCCAGGGCTTCCCACCATATAGAAGTCAGTTCCAAAGGCTCACCGAGACTGCAGGGCCTCCGTCGGGCTATCCAGCACCCCAGAAGGCTTGTCTTCCACTCAGGGGGCACACCAATAGCGGCGGAACCAAGTCCAGGCCGGTCCTGAGGCTGGGGCCCGCCTGCAGACACTTGAGGGCCGCGCTCCCACTGTGCAAACGCGGCGCCGCAGTCCACCAGCTCACGGGCCCCCGTCTCACAGGCCGCACTGCCGGGCGGGACAGCATCTCCCCACTTCCTGGCTCACCTGGGGTCGCTGATCCTGCCGCGGCCTCTCACTGTGCGGCGCAGTTCTACAGCGCTCTGGGCCTCCGGCAGTCCTTGGATGTTCTCCTCGAGGGGGTCAGAGCCCCCACTGCTGTTTATGGTGTTGGAGGGCCACACGGATCCATTCACTTCCACCACCCGCGGCTCACCGGCAGCTGACTCAGGAGAGGGACGGAGGTCGATATACCTCCCGAGGCTTGTCCCCGGGTGCCCGCGGTCCCGCTCCGAGTCCGAGGGCACTTTGAGTCGCCTCAAGTCCACAGCAGCTCCTGCAGACACACGAGGGCTGCGCCTCCACTACGCCAATACGGTGCAGTAGTCCATCAGCGTCCGGAGCCCCCATCCTGCAGGCCTTACTGTCGGATGGGACAGCGCCTCCCCATTTCCTGGTTCACCTGGGGTCACTGGTCCACAGCGCTCCGGGCCTCTGGCAGTCTCTGAATGTGCTCCACGAGGGGGTCAGAGCCCCCGCTGCTATTTATGGCGGCGTGGGCCGGGAGGTCCGCACGGATCTATTTGCTTTCGCCACCCGTGGCACACCGGCATCTGGCTCAGGAGTCTGAAGGCACCCCGAGCCGCTTCAGCTCTGCACCGGCGCCATTTTTAATGTGACCGCTCGCCCACCAACCCGTGCTTCGGTTGGCCGCACAGCCGTCTGTAGGGTCTTCCAGGTCACTCACAGACGACTCCGGGGCACTCTTTGGCGTCCGCAGGACAAATGCATGTGTTCTCCGGGCCTGTGGGTCGCCGGATTAGATGTCGGATGGTGCTTTCTGCCGGAGCTCAGCGAAAGCACGTCTTACTCGGCCATGCTGCTGGCTATGCCCCCGTCTAACTTATTTCTTGACTCAATATATTATTATTGTGTAAGGGTTTGTTTCAGTGCCATGTGCACCCTTTGTGCAGTATTGAAATAATGGTGTATTGGTGTATTAACATTTACATGTGGAGTCAAAGGAAGGACTGCAATAAAATGCAGTTTATAACACTGATTAACACCATTATCAACATTGTGTAAAGTGTCTTCATTGGTGTGTGTGTACATATATAAATATATATAATCTGCTTTAAATGGAAAAAGAGAAGTGCCGTTAGTCCCTAAATTGATTGAAGTGAGTCTTGAGGGTCTGGTTGGGGTGTGGCTGCAAAATCACCATTTTCTTCTTCCACATAAAGTACACAAGTGCCCTTCTGCCAAGTTCAGCTCATCTGTTTAGGGCGCAGTTGGTATTTGTTGCCTTTATACAGCACAAACTTGACCCGAGGACATTAAAGTGCTTTATATCAGAAACAGAAGTTTTTCATGAAAGCAGACTTTTTTGTTTTTATGGCACTGGGAGATTAAGTGACTTGCCCAGCATCACAGGATGTTGAGCCAACTCTGGGATTTGTTCTCCCTGTGACATAAAAATAAAATGTATGCTTTCATGTAGAACGTGTGCTTCTCATGAAAAGAATTTTAATGCCCTCTGGTTAAGTCCGTGCTAATTAAAAATGAAAAAAGTACCAAGCATGTCCTGCACATATGAGCCAAACATGGCAGTAGTCCATTGGGTGCTCTGACAGTATTTCAGCACTTGATTGCAGCTGCAGCTTTACATTGTAACTGACAGCACAACAAGTTCAATGTCGGGAGCGCTAGCTGCCGGGCCACATCTCAATTCAGTCGCATTGTCAGTAAGAGTGGAAGGCTGCGGCAGGAACCTACCGCTGGAATAAACTGGCTATTGACTGTCAGAGTAGTGCATGGACATGCACCACTCTGAAAGCCTCATTTGCTGCAGTAACTGAGCTACCCAATCCATACCTCAGAGCTTGAGCCCAGCTGCTGGTACTCTTCTAGCACAAGGAGAAGTTCCGGTACTCAAGGGGAGTACTGTCCCATTTAAAGCACTATATATATATATATATATATATTCACTGAAAAAAACATAGGTTTCAGGGACGTTATAGTTAGAAATTAGCATTTAGAAAACCTTTGAAATTCACTGAAAAAACCATATGTTTCAGGCACGTTATAGTTAGAAATTAGCATTAAAAAAACCTTAGAAATTCAAGGAAAAAAACATAAGTTTCAGGGACGTTATAGTTAGTTGGACAGTTCACTCGTACTAAACCAGAGAAATTCCGCCGTTATAGTTAGTTCAGCTAACTATAACACACACCCCTGCAATGCACTGCTGATGACATCACATATTACATCATTCATGACATGGTCAGTGACATCACTGAAGACATCACTGATGACATCTCAAATGACATCACTAATGATATCATCCATGTGAAAATCTGTTGCACCTCCTCACACCCTAATATAACCTTTGATACACCACTGTAAAATATAGTCTTCCATTTTCTAAACCATAGACACACCAGTTACTCTATATGCACTCACTGATTCCTAGGTCTACACTCACATCCACTCATTCACCCATACAATCACTCATACATGCAGTCACTGATCAATACAACACTATCATATGCACCACTACTCATCTAGAGTTACTCACACACCTAGTCAGTCATGCAAATAATCTATCACACTTCCATTTACTCACCTATACAGTTATACACACATCACATCACTTATTCATACAGATACTAATGCATACTTACTCTCTTATACAATCACTGATACAAGTACACACTCATCCATACAGCCACTCTCACAATCACTGACTCTCATGTATAGTCATTTATATACTTCAACTCTCACATACACTGCCTTTTACATATGTAGTTACTTGGACATGTACCACTGAGACATCCATTCACTCACCAACACACCCATACACGCACTCACCTACCCATGCAGCTGTTTCCACATGCACTCTTGAACCCATATAGCCAGTGAATCAACCACTCACACATCTATACACAGAGTCACACACCTCCCACCCACCCACACAGACACTCAGGCACCCATACAAATACTCAGGCAACCAATCAAAAACCCATATAGACACTCATGTAGCTACTGACCAACCCATGCAGAAGCTTACACAACAAACAGACTGATACAGACATTCACCTAGTTTAGTCACAAACCCATGCATTCAGTAAGACACATGTAATCACTCACTTATACAGTCAGTCACGCACCTACTAAATCCTCCATCCAGACACTTATACACCCACTCATTCTTCAATACACCTTGGCATATATATAAAACATATTTAAACTTTATAGAAACACACAGTCACTGGATGATGTCATCAGTGATGTCATCAGTGTTGTAATTTGAGATGTCATCAGTGATGTCATCAGTGATATCACTGACCATGTCATGAATTATGTAATATGTGATGTTATCAGCAGTGCATTGCGGGGGCGCGAGTTATAGTTAGCTGAACTAACTATAACGGTGGAATTTCTCTGGTTTAGTACGAGTGAAATGTCCAACTAACTATAACGTCCCTGAAACCTATGGTTTTTTCAGTGGATATATATATATATATTGCATGGGGAAGCGGGTTGAGTTCATCCCGCTTTACGGCCCGGATCTGTTTCCACCTTTTGGGGCTTGGACGTTGGGGGCCGGAGGGAGTCTGTGTCAATGTATTTACGGAGTCACCTGCCGTTGCTCGGCCCCCCTTTTGCGTGGTATTTTCAGCGCTCATGTGAGCAACATTGATCCTGCTGTTTTACCGACACTATCTGGAGCATGCTGGGAGAAGTAGTCGTCTACTAGACTGCATCTGCCGGGACTACTGCAGGGTCAGCTGATCTCCCACCAATGGGAGTACCCAAGCATGTTCAAAGGAGGGAGGAGGTGACAGCCAGTAAAGAACAGCATCTGAGGAAGGCGTAGGTGCCGAAATGCATAATGCTGTAATTACCTGTGAATAAAAGTCTCCCGAAGTGAACCCCGCTGTGTCCCTGAATTACTTTGCAGCAAGTGGTCGTGTGGCATATTTTCCGCGTCTGCCAGGAACGCAGTACAGGGACCCTTTCAACAAGCGTCCAGGGACTTTTCTGGCAATGAGAGAGTGTAATCAAGGGATTGATTGTTCCCCGGACCGCCTCAGAAATGGACCAGGCTAGAGGCCCTGTCAGTGACAGACCGTGATTGCATGGGGAAGCGGGTTGAGTTCCTCCCGCTTTACGGCCCGGATCTGTTTCCACCTTTTGGGGCTTGGACGTTGGGGACCGGAGGGAGTCTGTGTCACTGTATTTACGGAGTCACCTGCCGTTAGTCGGCCAACCTTTTGCGTGGTATTTTCAGCGCTCATGTGAGCAACATTGATCCTGCTGTTTTACCAACACTATCTGGTGCATGCTGGGAGAAGTAGTCGTCTACAAGACTACATCTGCCGGGACTACTGCAGGGTCAGCTGATCTCCCACCAATGGGAGTATCCAAGCATGTTCAAAGGAGGGAGGAGGTGACAGCCAGTAATGGACAGCATCTGAGGAAGGCGTAGGTACCGAAATGCATAATGCTGTAATTACCTGTGAATAAAAGTCTCCCGAAGTGAACCCCGCTGTGTCCCTGGATTACTTCGCAGCAAGTGGTCGTGTGGCATATTTTTCGCGTCTGCCAGGAACACGGTACAGGGACCCGTTCAACAAGCGTCCAGGGACTTTTCTGGCAATGAGACAGTGTAATCAAGGGATTGATTGTTCCCCGGACCGCCTCAGAAATGGACCAGGCTAGAGGCCGCTGTCAGTGACAGACCGTGATTGCATGGGGAAGCGGGTTGAGTTCCTCCCGCTTTACGGCCCGGATCTGTTTCCACCTTTTGGGGCTTGGACGTTGGGGACCGGAGGGAGTCTGTGTCACTGTATTTACAGAGTCACCTGCCGTTACTCGGCCCCCCTTTTGCGTGGTATTTTCAGTGCTCATGTGAGCAACATTGATCCTGCTGTTTTACCAACACTATCTGGTGCATGCTGGGAGAAGTAGTCGTCTACTATACTGCATCTGCCGGGACTACTGCAGGGTCAGCTGATCTCCCACCAATGGGACTACCCAAGCATGTTCAAAGGAGGGTGGAGGTGACAGCCAGTAATGAACAGCATCTGAGGAAGGCGTAGGTGGCGAAATGCATAATGCTGTAATTACCTGTGAATAAAAGTCTCCCGAAGTGAACCCCGCTGTGTCCCTGGATTACTTCGCAGCAAGTGGTCGTGTGGCATATATATATATTTTGATTTAAATAAAGCTGTTTCCGCATTAATCTGCTGTCCCGATGTTGTTGACCACAGCCAGTGATCAAGAGCATTATGCTCGAAATGCGTTTGGCAGTCACAGTAATGGGACACTGAAGGCTGACTGATATTCTTGCTGCCGGTAGCTGTGTGTGCATACCCCTTCGAATGTGACTTCCTCACTGGGGCAACCTGTGTTTTGTGATGTTTAGCGGCTGCTTGGCGGATCCATGGCGTTCAGCTACTATGAGCGCCGACAGGAACGAAGGGGACCTAACTGCCAGGAATATATTGGCGAGAAGGGAAGCAGCTCTTCATTTGTTCCATGCCCACTGGGGTAAGATATTTTAGTGAACTTCTCAACGGGGCAGCGATATCCAATCGGACATGAATGGAATTATGTCCAAGCAACAATGGCATCAACTACAGAGACCATAAGGCCATGTTATGCTGACGCCCACAAGGGCGGGACTTTTGATTTAAATAAAGCTATTTCCGCATTAATCTGCTGTCCCGATGTTGTTGAGCAGAGCCAGTGATCAAGAGCATTATGCTCGAAACGAGTTTGGCAGTCACAGTAATGGGACACTGAAGGCTGACTGATATTCTTGCTGCCGGTAGCTGTGTGTGCATACCCCTTCGAGTGTGACTTCCTCACTGGGGCAACCTGTGTTTTGTGATGTTTAGCGGCTAGCCTGGCCGCGAGGAGGTCCCGTTGCTGCTTGGCGGATCCACGGCGTTCAGCTACTATGAGCGCCGACAGGAACGAAGGGGACCTAACTGCCGGGAATATATTGGCGAGAATGGAAGCAGCTCTTCATTTGTTCCATGCCCACTGGGGTAAGATATTTTAGTGAACTTCTCAACGGGGCAGCGATATCCAATCGGACATGAATGGAATTATGTCCAAGCAACAATGGCATCAACTACAGAGACCATAAGGCCATGTTATGCTGACGCCCACAAGGGCGGGACTTTTGATTTAAATAAAGCTGTTTTCGCATTAATCTGCTGTCCCGATGTTGTTGATCAGAGCCAGTGATCAAGAGCATTATGCTCGAAACGCGTTTGGCAGTCACAGTAATGGGACACTGAAGGCTGACTGATATTCTTGCTGCCGGTAGCTGTGTGTGCATACCCCTTCGAGTGTGACTTCCTCACTGGGGCAACCTGTGTTTTGTGATGTTTAGCGGCTAGCCTGGCCGCGAGGAGGTCCCGCTGCTGCTTGGCGGATCCACGGCGTTCAGCTACTATGAGCGCCGACAGGAACGAAGGGGACCTAACTGCCGGGAATATATTGGCGAGAAGGGAAGCAGCTCTTCATTTCTTCCATGCCCACTGGGGTAAGATATTTTAGTGAACTTCTCAACGGGGCAGCGATATCCAATCGGACATGAATGGAATTATGTCCAAGCAACAATGGCATCAACTACAGAGACCATAAGGCCATGTTATGCTGACGCCCACAAGGGCGGGACTTTTGATTTAAATAAAGCTGTTTCCGCATTAATCTGCTGTCCCGATGTTGTTGAGCAGAGCCAGTAATCAAGAGCATTATGCTCGAAACGCGTTTGGCAGTCACAGTAATGGGACACTGAAGGCTGACTGGTATTCTTGCTGCCGGTAGCTGTGTGTGCATACCCCTTCGAAAAACCTTAGAAATTCAAGGAAAAAAACATAAGTTTCAGGGACGTTATAGTTAGTTGGACAGTTCACTCGTACTAAACCAGAGAAATTCCGCCGTTATAGTTAGTTCAGCTAACTATAACACACACCCCTGCAATGCACTGCTGATGACATCACATATTACATCATTCATGACATGGTCAGTGACATCACTGAAGACATCACTGATGACATCTCAAATGACATCACTAATGATATCATCCATGTGAAAATCTGTTGCACCTCCTCACACCCTAATATAACCTTTGATACACCACTGTAAAATATAGTCTTCCATTTTCTAAACCATAGACACACCAGTTACTCTATATGCACTCACTGATTCCTAGGTCTACACTCACATCCACTCATTCACCCATACAATCACTCATACATGCAGTCACTGATCAATACAACACTATCATATGCACCACTACTCATCTAGAGTTACTCACACACCTAGTCAGTCATGCAAATAATCTATCACACTTCCATTTACTCACCTATACAGTTATACACACATCACATCACTTATTCATACAGATACTAATGCATACTTACTCTCTTATACAATCACTGATACAAGTACACACTCATCCATACAGCCACTCTCACAATCACTGACTCTCATGTATAGTCATTTATATACTTCAACTCTCACATACACTGCCTTTTACATATGTAGTTACTTGGAAATGTACCACTGAGACATCCATTCACTCACCAACACACCCATACACGCACTCACCTACCCATGCAGCTGTTTCCACATGCACTCTTGAACCCATATAGCCAGTGAATCAACCACTCACACATCTATACACAGAGTCACACACCTCCCACCCACCCACACAGACACTCAGGCACCCATACAAATACTCAGGCAACCAATCAAAAACCCATATAGACACTCATGTAGCTACTGACCAACCCATGCAGAAGCTTACACAACAAACAGACTGATACAGACATTCACCTAGTTTAGTCACAAACCCATGCATTCAGTAAGACACATGTAATCACTCACTTATACAGTCAGTCACGCACCTACTAAATCCTCCATCCAGACACTTATACACCCACTCATTCTTCAATACACCTTGGCATATATATAAAACATATTTAAACTTTATAGAAACACACAGTCACTGGATGATGTCATCAGTGATGTCATCAGTGTTGTAATTTGAGATGTCATCATTGATGTCATCAGTGATATCACTGACCATGTCATGAATTATGTAATATGTGATGTTATCAGCAGTGCATTGCGGGGGCGCGAGTTATAGTTAGCTGAACTAACTATAACGGTGGAATTTCTCTGGTTTAGTACGAGTGAAATGTCCAACTAACTATAACGTCCCTGAAACCTATGGTTTTTTCAGTGGATATATATATATATATTGCATGGGGAAGCGGGTTGAGTTCCTCCCGCTTTACGGCCCGGATCTGTTTCCACCTTTTGGGGCTTGGACGTTGGGGGCCGAAGGGAGTCTGTGTCAATGTATTTACGGAGTCACCTGCCGTTGCTCGGCCCCCCTTTTGCGTGGTATTTTCAGCGCTCATGTGAGCAACATTGATCCTGCTGTTTTACCGACACTATCTGGAGCATGCTGGGAGAAGTAGTCGTCTACTAGACTGCATCTGCCGGGACTACTGCAGGGTCAGCTGATCTCCCACCAATGGGAGTACCCAAGCATGTTCAAAGGAGGGAGGAGGTGACAGCCAGTAATGAACAGCATCTGAGGAAGGCGTAGGTGCCGAAATGCATAATGCTGTAATTACCTGTGAATAAAAGTCTCCCGAAGTGAACCCCGCTGTGTCCCTGAATTACTTTGCAGCAAGTGGTCGTGTGGCATATTTTCCGCGTCTGCCAGGAACGCAGTACAGGGACCCTTTCAACAAGCGTCCAGGGACTTTTCTGGCAATGAGAGAGTGTAATCAAGGGATTGATTGTTCCCCGGACCGCCTCAGAAATGGACCAGGCTAGAGGCCCTGTCAGTGACAGACCGTGATTGCATGGGGAAGCGGGTTGAGTTCCTCCCGCTTTACGGCCCGGATCTGTTTCCACCTTTTGGGGCTTGGACGTTGGGGACCGGAGGGAGTCTGTGTCACTGTATTTACGGAGTCACCTGCCGTTAGTCGGCCAACCTTTTGCGTGGTATTTTCAGCGCTCATGTGAGCAACATTGATCCTGCTGTTTTACCAACACTATCTGGTGCATGCTGGGAGAAGTAGTCGTCTAACAAGACTACATCTGCCGGGACTACTGCAGGGTCAGCTGATCTCCCACCAATGGGAGTATCCAAGCATGTTCAAAGGAGGGAGGAGGTGACAGCCAGTAATGGACAGCATCTGAGGAAGGCGTAGGTACCGAAATGCATAATGCTGTAATTACCTGTGAATAAAAGTCTCCCGAAGTGAACCCCGCTGTGTCCCTGGATTACTTCGCAGCAAGTGGTCGTGTGGCATATTTTTCGCGTCTGCCAGGAACACGGTACAGGGACCCGTTCAACAAGCGTCCAGGGACTTTTCTGGCAATGAGACAGTGTAATCAAGGGATTGATTGTTCCCCGGACCGCCTCAGAAATGGACCAGGCTAGAGGCCGCTGTCAGTGACAGACCGTGATTGCATGGGGAAGCGGGTTGAGTTCCTCCCGCTTTACGGCCCGGATCTGTTTCCACCTTTTGAGGCTTGGACGTTGGGGACCGGAGGGAGTCTGTGTCACTGTATTTACAGAGTCACCTGCCGTTACTCGGCCCCCCTTTTGCGTGGTATTTTCAGTGCTCATGTGAGCAACATTGATCCTGCTGTTTTACCAACACTATCTGGTGCATGCTGGGAGAAGTAGTCGTCAACTATACTGCATCTGCCGGGACTACTGCAGGGTCAGCTGATCTCCCACCAATGGGACTACCCAAGCATGTTCAAAGGAGGGAGGAGGTGACAGCCAGTAATGAACAGCATCTGAGGAAGGCGTAGGTGGCGAAATGCATAATGCTGTAATTACCTGTGAATAAAAGTCTCCCGAAGTGAACCCCGCTGTGTCCCTGGATTACTTCGCAGCAAGTGGTCGTGTGGCATATATATATATTTTGATTTAAATAAAGCTGTTTCCGCATTAATCTGCTGTCCCGATGTTGTTGACCACAGCCAGTGATCAAGAGCATTATGCTCGAAATGCGTTTGGCAGTCACAGTAATGGGACACTGAAGGCTGACTGATATTCTTGCTGCCGGTAGCTGTGTGTGCATACCCCTTCGAATGTGACTTCCTCACTGGGGCAACCTGTGTTTTGTGATGTTTAGCGGCTGCTTGGCGGATCCATGGCGTTCAGCTACTATGAGCGCCGACAGGAACGAAGGGGACCTAACTGCCAGGAATATATTGGCGAGAAGGGAAGCAGCTCTTCATTTGTTCCATGCCCACTGGGGTAAGATATTTTAGTGAACTTCTCAACGGGGCAGCGATATCCAATCGGACATGAATGGAATTATGTCCAAGCAACAATGGCATCAACTACAGAGACCATAAGGCCATGTTATGCTGACGCCCACAAGGGCGGGACTTTTGATTTAAATAAAGCTATTTCCGCATTAATCTGCTGTCCCGATGTTGTTGAGCAGAGCCAGTGATCAAGAGCATTATGCTCGAAACGAGTTTGGCAGTCACAGTAATGGGACACTGAAGGCTGACTGATATTCTTGCTGCCGGTAGCTGTGTGTGCATACCCCTTCGAGTGTGACTTCCTCACTGGGGCAACCTGTGTTTTGTGATGTTTAGCGGCTAGCCTGGCCGCGAGGAGGTCCCGTTGCTGCTTGGCGGATCCACGGCGTTCAGCTACTATGAGTGCCGACAGGAACGAAGGGGACCTAACTGCCGGGAATATATTGGCGAGAATGGAAGCAGCTCTTCATTTGTTCCATGCCCACTGGGGTAAGATATTTTAGTGAACTTCTCAACGGGGCAGCGATATCCAATCGGACATGAATGGAATTATGTCCAAGCAACAATGGCATCAACTACAGAGACCATAAGGCCATGTTATGCTGACGCCCACAAGGGCGGGACTTTTGATTTAAATAAAGCTGTTTTCGCATTAATCTGCTGTCCTGATGTTGTTGATCAGAGCCAGTGATCAAGAGCATTATGCTCGGAACGCGTTTGGCAGTCGCAGTAATGGGACACTGAAGGCTGACTGATATTCTTGCTGCCGGTAGCTGTGTGTGCATACCCCTTCGAGTGTGACTTCCTCACTGGGGCAACCTGTGTTTTGTGATGTTTAGCGGCTAGCCTGGCCGCGAGGAGGTCCCGCTGCTGCTTGGCGGATCCACGGCGTTCAGCTACTATGAGCGCCGACAGGAACGAAGGGGACCTAACTGCCGGGAATATATTGGCGAGAAGGGAAGCAGCTCTTCATTTCTTCCATGCCCACTGGGGTAAGATATTTTAGTGAACTTCTCAACGGGGCAGCGATATCCAATCGGACATGAATGGAATTATGTCCAAGCAACAATGGCATCAACTACAGAGACCATAAGGCCATGTTATGCTGACGCCCACAAGGGCGGGACTTTTGATTTAAATAAAGCTGTTTCCGCATTAATCTGCTGTCCCGATGTTGTTGAGCAGAGCCAGTAATCAAGAGCATTATGCTTGAAACGCGTTTGGCAGTCACAGTAATGGGACACTGAAGGCTGACTGGTATTCTTGCTGCCGGTAGCTGTGTGTGCATACCCCTTCGAGTGTGACTTCCTCACTGGGGCAACCTGTGTTTTGTGATGTTTAGCGGCTAGCCTGGCCGCGAGGAAGTCCCGTTGCTGCTTGGCGGATCCACGGAGTTCAGCTACTATGAGCGCCGACAGGAACGAAGGGGACCTAACTGCCGGGAATATATTGGCGAGAAGGGAAGCAGCTTTTCATTTGTTCCATGCCCACTGGGGTAAGATATTTTAGTGAACTTCTCAACGGGGCAGCGATATCCAATCGGACATGAATGGAATTATGTCCAAGCAACAATGGCATCAACTACAGAGACCATAAGGCCATGTTATGCTGACGCCCACAAGGGCGGGACTTTTGATTTAAATAAAGCTGTTTCCGCATAAATCTGCTGTCCCGATGTTGTTGAGCAGAGCCAGTGATCAAGAGCATTATGCTCGAAACGCGTTTGGCAGTCACAGTAATGGGACACTGAAGGCTGACTGATATTCTTGCTGCCGGTAGCTCTGTGTGCATACCCCTTCGAGTGTGACTTCCTCACTGGGGCAACCCGTGTTTTGTGATGTTTAGCGGCTAGCCTGGCCGCGAGGAGGTCCCGCTGCTGCTTGGCGGATCCACGGCGTTCAGCTACTATGAGCGCCGACAGGAACGAAGGGGACCTAACTGCCGGGAATATATTGGCGAGAAGGGAAGCAGCTCTTCATTTGTTCCATGCCCACTGGGGTAAGATATTTTAGTGAACTTCTCAACGGGGCAGCGATATCCAATCGGACATGAATGGAATTATGGTCAAGCAACAATGGCATCAACTACAGAGACCATAAGGCCATGTTATGCTGACGCCCACAAGGGCGGGACTTTTGATTTAAATAAAGCTGTTTCCGCATTAATCTGCTGTCCCGATGTTGTTGAGCAGAGCCAGTGATCAAGAGCATTATGCTCGAAACGCGTTTGGCAGTCACAGTAATGGGACACTGAAGGCTGACTGATATTCTTGCTGCCGGTAGCTGTGTGTGCATACCCTTTCGAGTGTGACTTCCTCACTGGGGCAGCCTGTGTTTTGTGATGTTTAGCGGCTAGCCTGGCCGTGAGGAGGTCCCGCTGCTGCTTGGCGGATCCACGGCATTCAGTTACTATGAGCGCCGACAGGAACGAAGGGGACCTAACTGCCGGGAATATATTGGCGAGAAGGGAAGCAGCTCTTCTTTTGTTCCATGCCCAGTGGGTAAGATATTTTAGTGAACTACTCAACGGGGCAGCGATATCCAATCGGACATGAATGGAATTATGTCCAAGCAACAATGGCATCAACTACAGAGACCATAATGTTGAAAACTAAAACGGCGATGTGATTAAGCATTCACTAAAGACATGACCTCTCTCTAGTTAAAACATGTTTCTTGTCTTATGTTGACTAATGTCCGGACTCCATTTTGTATTGTCATGTCTCCACGTGCTTTGCACGAGAAGAGTCCTACCTTTTCGCTAGTTGCTCTTGTAATCTGCCCAGTAACAGTCTATAAATAGCTCCTTTGTCCGTCTGGCGCATGCCCAGACTTGACCACATCTGTTATCAGTTAGTCCTGCTTGACCATGTTTTCGCGGGCTCAGGAACTTGTTGACTCCGCCCACATATTGATTCTGTATCGAAAATGTCCATAAATGGTAATGAGTTTTGCTCTATGTTGTATCCACCCACTTATGAGCCCATCTGTTGTGTATAAAAGGGGACCGTGTACGCAAGTTCTTTGTGCTACTCTATGCAATACTGAAGAAGTGTTGTGTAGGTTGTAGGACCACCCTTAAGGGTTAATAAACTTTGTCTTTGTATTTGCAGCTTCCGTGCCAACTTCCTTCTAGCTTTTGTTACAGGAGAGCGAACCCTAGTATTCTGCGGGCCTAGCTGGGGCCTGTATTCATCAATTGGCGCCCGTCACGTGGGGCTCATCGGCGACTCGGATGCTCGAAGGACTGGTCGTGACGAAGGTGTGGAATTTGGCCGGGGATGTGATCACTGCCAGCGGCGTTTTAGTCCTGGCATCCCGAGGTTTTCTTCCTTCCCTTCCGAACTGACCTTCTAGGTGGCGCCGGTCCTCGACTGAGACCTCTTCTGTCGGTCTGCCGCGACAGCCGTTTGGGCGAATTTTGGAACTTGGCAGTTGGAATCTGGACACTCTTGATTGGTAAGAACCGTTGTACGGTACTTGCTCCGAGTTTTGAAGCCTGGGTTGGCTATTTGAGTTTGATTTGTGATGACCGGTCATATTTTGTATTGATTATTGTGAGAATATATGCGTTGCAACACATATAGGCAGGTAATGTGGAGATATTTCTCCGGAGTTGCCTAAATCTGAACGGCGCAAAGTTTAAGTGCCATTTTTTTGATAATACTGCATTTTGCATTATTTGTGAGCATGCCTGCTTTAGCACACTCCGTAAGTGGTGCTGCTGTTTTGGAAACCGGTTAAATCTCGAGGAATCTGCTCCAGCCCCCCCAGAGGGGACTCCTAATAGGGATATGTATATGAAGCATGGTCTTTCCTCTATAATGTACAGCACAGTATGGAGGAAATACACCAAAAAGGATCCTGAGTTACGATGGCCTTTGTATGGATCGTTTGATATGCGTAAGATTGAGTATGTGGAACAGTGTATGTGTAAACGGCGTGCTCGCCAAGACATGTTTGAATGTGTACGGTTATGGGTGAAGGAAGTGCGTGAGCGAGAGAAACGTGAGAAAGCGCTGTTTGATAAAGAGCAACGGAAGAATGATCATGTGAGAGCACAGGAAGCGAAGCGTCGGGAGGAAAGAGAACTGGCGGAGAGACAAGAGAAAGAGCGTAGGTTGCAAGTCTCGGGTCAATATGCTGTCTGCCAGCCACTTTATCCTGTCCTTACTAATCTTGAAGATGATTTTCATTTATTAGATCGCTCTCCGCCCCCTTATGTTGGCGCGTCTGCCCCGAGCTCACAGGATTCTGGATCGGCTTCGGATAAGGTAGACACGCGGTCCATGTTATCAGTTGAGCGTATGGGTGAGCTTCGGAAAATTTCTCTGCGCGTGCTTAAAGGCAAGCTATCCCTTGCTGAATTGTTGGAATCTTTGGAAAGTTGGCAGGATAGAGAGAAGCTGTATTTTGCTGCAACCTTTTCTGATGAAGTGATTACTGCCTTTCGGAAATATTCTGATGTTTTTGAGCCTGATGCTGTAGTATCAGATGCTAAAGCATTACGTAACAGTGTTTTTTCTCCCTCTAAGGTACCCAATGCGGTCCGACGGCTGTTTGCATTGCGGGACGCGGCGGTTGAACTTAAAGAGAGAGCGCGCCTACAGGCAGGGGAGAAGGAGCAATCGGATTCACATATCGGCGGCGGCCAATCATCTACTTCCCATTCAGATAAGAGTGAACTAGTGCATGCTAAACCGATGCGAGAGGAGGCACCTTTGTATGTTCCTCCTAAAGGAGCGGGAAACAGTTCAGATATATCTTCCCCCGATGCTAGGAGATATTTTGTGTATAATTGGGTTTATACTCCCTGGCATAGGGCTGATGTTATGGCATTAAAGAATGCATTGCCTGACCCCGCAAGAATCCAGCGGCCTTTTACGAAGAGGTCGAAGGGGCCTTGAATTCTTGTACTATGACTTTAGCGGATATAGATTTGTTCTTTGGGCTCATTTTACCACCGGATATGTGGCGATCTGTGCGGAAGGTGGATGATCAAGCCGCTTTCAAGGCCAAGTGGTCTGAGATTGAGGATGAGGATAAGGAGAGAAAACCCGCGCAAAAACCGCCCCAGATAATTTTAGATCTCCCCGCTGCTATCTTGACCAAGTTGAAAACGATTATTCCCCCTAAAAAGATTGACTGGAATATGTTAGCTTCATGTAAACAGAAGGTTGATGAATCAGTTTCAGACTTCTTTACGCGCTTTGAGGAAACATTTCATGATTTCAGTGGTCAGTCGCTTACGGATGATACGGGTCGACATCTTTTTGTTGATAAATATGTGGCAAATTTATTACCGGGAATAGCAGCTCGATTGAAGGCGAGTGAAAGTTCTTGGTCCACCTCGTCTCCGGCATCCCTCCTGACTATGGCTCAGTATTATGAGCGTCAGGAACAAGAAGCGAAGGGGAATGAGGAGAAGAAATCGAAAGATTTGAAAACTAAGGTGATGTTAGCACAAGTATATGGTCCGCCTCGTCGGGGTGTCGAAAGAGGTAGAGGAGGATTCTATGGTCCCCCTTCGGGTCGGTCAGATGTTAATAGAAATCAATGTGCGTATTGTAAACAGTCGGGTCATTGGGCCAGAGATTGTACGGTATTATATGCATCTCGTCAGGGACGTGGTCAGGGACCGCCGAGAGGTAGAGGGGGCTTTTAGAATTTTAGAGGGCACTCTAATGATCGTGCTCGAATTGAGCCTAACGTGCAGCAACGCGATAGACCTAATGTGTTTGATCGGCAAAATCAGTTTCAACTGTCTGGGAACGACCGTTCTGGGTACCATGATTCACAGCATGCGTAGGATTGCGTTGGATGGGGGTTGGAATCAGTTGAAGTGCCGGTTGATCAGAAGGGTCCTTATGTTTCAGCGAATGTTTTGGGTTCTACTGATTGGTTCCTAGTTGATACAGGAGCTACTCGTAGTGCGCTGTCCAAACAATTGGTTCCGAGGGCTCCCCCATCTGGCTTAATGGTTACATCGGTAGGGTTTGATGGTACACTCTCTCGAAGCCCTCTTTCCCGACCCCTTGTATTTCATGTTGATCACTTTTCTGCACCCTGTCCGTTTTTGCTTGCCCCGAACACGCCAGACAACATTATGGGTCTTGATATGCTCAAGCACTTCAGAGCAACGATCCGCTGCTCCCCTACTGGAGTACGTGTGATCTTAAACGATAATCACCCCATGACAGAACGGATGTGTGTGGTTGCAGAGGATACTGTCTTAGCTTCCCTCCCTCGTACTTTGTGGGCTATTTCGGATACTGATGTGGGACAGATGGTGATTCCGCCTGTCCACATTAGTGTCCAGGAGGGTGCGGTGTTACCACGCCTCCCTCAGTATCGTATTTCCCAGGAGGGGGAGAGGCACTTATACAGATTGTGCAGGATTTGATTAAGGTGGGAGTAGTGGAGGAAGTTCCCTGCAATGTCTGCAACAGTCCTATTTTACCTATCTTGAAAAAAGATACCGATACCAGGGTTTATCGTTTTATCATTGACTTAAGGGAAGTGAATAAGATAGTGATACCTCAGTATCCAGTGGTTTCTGATATCACAACGTTACTCACTTTGGTCCCGCCAACGGCGACCACGTTTTCAGTTATTGATTTGAAAAATGCTTTCTTTTCGATTCCTATTCATCCTGATAGCCGATACCTTTTCGGCTTTACTTTGAATAATAGGTCTTATAGATTTTGTAGAGTCCCTCAGGGTTATACCGAAAGCCCTAGTATTTACAGTCAAGCATTGAAAAGGCAATTGGATTCCTTTGTTCTGCCTGAGGGTGTCGCCCTTATACAATATGTCGATGACATCTTGTTGGCGGCCGACACTCCTGAGCTGTGTGAGAAGTGTACGTTATCCTTGCTTTCCTTTTTGGCATCGCACAATCACAAAGTGTCGAGGAAGAAATTGCAATTCTGTAGACCAAAGGTGACTTATTTGGGTCACCTTTTGTCTAAGGAGGGGCGTGCACTTACACCAGATCGTATTCAAGCAATTTTGGACACGCCAGTACCTTCCACACAGAAGGATGTGCGTGCATTTTTGGGTCTTGCTTCTTTCTGTAGGCAATGGATATTGGGGTTTTCACACATAGCTAAACCGTTGTTAGCCCTTTTGACAAAAGACACACCGATTCCTCTTCCCTGGTCAAATGAGTGTGAAATTGCTTTTCAGCAATTACGACAAGCCCTTTGTTCAGCACCAGTGTTAGGTACCCCTGATTATACGAAGCCCTTTTCACTGTACGTGCATGAGAAAGATGGATGTGCATTATCAGTTTTAGTGCAGATGCACGGCGACAAGCAGTGCCCTTGCGCATATTTTTCGGCTGTACTTGATCCTGTTGCCCGAGCATTGCCTGGTTGTTTTCGCTCGGTTGCGGCGACAGCTGTGTCAATACGCCAAAGTGAGGGAATTGTGTTATCTCACAAACTGTTGGTATTAGTTCCCCATGCTGTTGATGCCCTGCTTAATCAGACAAAGACGCAGCATTTGACCAGTGCTCGTTTAACGGGATATGAGTTGACGCTTTTGGCTCCTCATATTACGTTAAAGAGATGTGCAACGTTAAATCCAGCCACATTGTTGCCGTTCCCGGAAACTCAGTCTGAAGCACGGAAAGCACATGATTGTATTCTTGTGACTGAGGAACAGACAAAGGGTCGTATTGATCTCCAGGATACGCCCTTTACAGATGTAGATGGAGAACTATGGGTGGACGGATCATGCCTGAAGCTACCAGATGGTACGACTTCAGCAGCGTATGCAATTACCACATTACAAACAATAGTGGAGACAGCACGCATACCGCAGAAATCAGCTCAAGCAGCGGAACTGATAGCATTAACACGAGCATGTGAGCTCAGTGCAGGATTGTGTGTGAATGTTTATACAGACAGCCGCTATGCCTTCGGAGTTGCGCACGATTTCGGCCTACTCTGGAAGGAGAGAGGGTTTCTAACGTCACATGGAGCACAGATAATGTATGGAGAGTTAGTTCACAACCTTTTGACTGCGTTAACATATCCAAAGAAGATTGCTATAGTTAAATGTAGTGCCCATAAGAAGGTGGTTGATAAAGTTGGAGAAGGGAATGCTTTAGCAGACCGGGTGGCACGAGAGACTGCGATGCAGCCTGGTGCTACTGCAATGTATGTTGTGAAGTCGCAGGCAGAAAGATGGCACGATGCTAGGAGAGAAGTGCTGGAAATACAGAGGACCGCTTCCGATAAGGATCGGGAGCAATGGTCCAATGATGGAGAATTAGATGATGAAGGGTGTTGGAGAAGTAAGCAGATGGATAA
The DNA here is from genome assembly GCF_964204655.1 of Triturus cristatus. Lineage (NCBI taxonomy): Eukaryota > Metazoa > Chordata > Amphibia > Caudata > Salamandridae > Triturus > Triturus cristatus. The sequence continues at coordinate 271,346,345 of NC_140595.1, read as the reverse complement.
ATGGAAGTTACCCACAGCCTTCGTACAACCTATGGTTCAGATGGCACATGGACTAGCACATGTCGGAGCTTCCGCAATTGTCAAATTACTCACACGAGTTTGGGAGCATCCGGAGATCGCTAGTACGGCAAAGAGGGTAGTGCAGACCTGCATGATTTGCCTGAGGTACAATCCAGGAAAGGGTACACAAACTCCAGCAGGAGGATTTGCAACACCTACTGCACCCTTTGAGGTTTTGTAGATGGATTACATTCAGCTTGAGCGCTGTAACAATCTGAAGTATGTTCTAGTAGTGGTTTGTGCCTTCAGCAAATGGGTTGAGGCATACCCTACGAAAGACAATACTGCAATGACTACAGCCAAGATGCTATTGAAGGAGTTCTTCCCTCGATATGGTGTTTGTAGATTGTTGTGGAGTGATAACGGACCTCATTTTATAGCAGACGTTATCAAGTATGTCCTGAAAGGCCTAGGCATTACTCAGAAGTTCCATGCAGTGTTTCACCCTCAGTCTGCGGGATTGGTTGAGAAATATAATGGTACTTTGAAGCTTAAGATCGCTAAGATCCAAGCTTCGACTTCTTTGACTTGGCCAGACGCTTTACCGCTGGCATTATTGTCAATTAGATCGATACCGCATTCTCGGACCGGTCTCACACCTTACGAGATCGTGTTCGGACGCCCAATGAATATTTGGGGTCCACCAAAACCGAAGTCAGTGTATGATGTACCTTGTGTAATGATGAATGATTATCTGGCACAGTTAACGGAAAATTTGGTTTCTATTCATCAACAGGTTCGAGAGGCGCTCCCTCATCGGTCCACAGGTGAAGGTCATAATCTCCGACCTGGCGATCAGGTTATGATTAATGTGTTCGAAAGGACGAACAGTCTGGAGCCGAGATGGGTTGGTCCTGAGCAAGTCTTGCTCGCAACGAGGACAGCTGTGCGAGTTTCCAATCGGAAGAACTGGATCCACTCTTTGCACTGTCGTAAAGTGCCGCCTGGGTTAGTGGAGCCTGCTGTGTTGACCGACCATCGAGAACTCCTGACTGCAGAGAAAGGCCGTGCTGTAGAACCGAACGACACTGAGGAGCTCTTCCCGGACCAAGCGATTCCTGGAGGAGGAAGATATCATCTCAGACCGAGGAAGTGATTTTTTCTGTATCCAGAGACGTTGTCAGAACGGCCCTTAGGTTAGTGAAACGGAGAGCCAATGAGGCAAGGGGGGGGGATCAGCCCTGCATTAGTGTAGTGACACCCGTCTTGGCCCGCTGGTGAAGAAATCAACGGCTGCCTAAGGGGAAGAGTTCTGACAACCTTTTAGTTTCAGGAAGATATTGACTTTTTACTGTAAGATGGAGAAGAAGAAGATTCTTTGTGCGACAAGCTTTATTATCACTGTGGCTATTGTTGGTCTAACCACATGGTTTGTTGAGGATGTGACTCCTGCCCGTGAGTTGCTTGTTTTGACCACTCCAGTGCCTGAGGAGCACTACTTTTATACCCTTCCGTATCAAGAATTGAAGCATCGTCAGTCTTATTTGAATAACACTTTCATCCAGATGTTGCATCATACCCACGTTGCTACAAATGCTACGAACTGTTGGATATGTGGTATGATGCCAGCTCATCAGAAGAAAGGAGGAACGCCGTTCATACCTCTTCCTTTCTCTCATAATGGCTCTTGTAGAGCATGGTACACTTTGCTTTTTGCCACACGGAAACCTACAGTGGGACGATTACTTTTCAGACTTAATAGGGAATGTCATCAGGATAAAGAAGGCTATCCACAAGCGAATGGGACAATATGGGAGTGGGAAGAATATCGACCAGACAATGAATCAATCCCCTATATTTTCACGAACACCAGAGACACTGTTGGGAATGAACGCTTTGTGATTCAAGTGGCACAAGCTCAAGCGGACCTGTGTGTTCAGAGTGTGGGTTATATTCCTGTTGGTGTTAGCGACTGTATTATTGTTTTAAACATCGACGGATTAAATAATAGTACTTTCTTGGCCTCCCATAATACATATTTCGTATGTGGGAATAAGGGTTATTATCGCTTACCACCCGGCTGGTCCGGAGTATGTTATGTAGCGTTCTTATTACCTCCTGTATTCTTAGCGCCTGCATCCTATCATAAAGATTTGAAGTTGTTGAATAATGTGATTGTAAATAGGTATAAACGTACTCTATCCATTGATGATGTTGATCAAACTGATACTAGCTTACAGCAGTATGTTGATTTTAACTTAGGATTGTTTTTCTTTGTTGGAGCTGCCCTAAATAGTAGGAAGGTTCGTAGATTAACAAGAGTTGTAGAGGCTGTGACGAATCAAACCGCTGCTGCTCTTGGGAATCTTACGGAAGAATTACAAATTACTAGAATCGTTGCATTACAGAATCGTATGGTATTAGATGTTATGTTAGCTGACAGAGGTGGAGCATGTAAAATTATCGGAAGTAGTTGCTGTGTGTTCATTCCTGACCATACGCCATCAGTTTACAATGCTATTAATAAATTGCATAAAATCGCAGCTGAGATTCATACAGAAAATGGTACTTGGACCTTTTCTGGATGGTTTTGGGCATTGATCACTACATGGGGATGGAAGGTTTTAACTGGTCTCTGTATTATTGTAGCAATTCTGTTTTCCTGCTGCATCTGTGTTCAGTGTGGCCCTTTACTCTGTTCTTTATGTGTGTCATTCTGTATACCTGATAAGAAAGCTATTGCCAATGTTACCTATCAGAAACATTTAACCAAAGAGGTGGAAGAGATGATGAAAATTGACATATATGATGATTATCCTAATAAGCCGAATGTCTTCAGTAAATGCTGAAAGGGTCGTCTGTTGAAAACTAAAACGGCGATGTGATTAAGCATTCACTAAAGACATGACCTCTCTCTAGTTAAAACATGTTTCTTGTCTTATGTTGACTAATGTCCGGACTCCATTTTGTATTGTCATGTCTCCACGTGCTTTGCACGAAAAGAGTCCTACCTTTTCGCTAGTTGCTCTTGTAATCTGCCCAGTAACAGTCTATAAATAGCTCCTTTGTCCGTCTGGCGCATGCCCAGACTTGACCACATCTGTTATCAGTTAGTCCTGCTTGACCATGTTTTCGCGGGCTCAGGAACTTGTTGACTCCGCCCACATATTGATTCTGTATCAAAAATGTCTATAAATGGTAATGAGTTTTGCTCTATGTTGTATCCACCCACTTATGAGCCCCTCTGTTGTGTATAAAAGGGGACCGTGTACGCAAGTTCTTTGTGCTACTCTATGCAATACTGAAGAAGTGTTGTGTAGGTTGTAGGACCACCCTTAAGGGTTAATAAACTTTGTCTTTGTATTTGCAGCTTCCGTGCCAACTTCCTTCTAGCTTTTGTTACAGGAGAGCGAACCCGAGTATTCTGCGGGCCTAGCTGGGGCCTGTATTCATCAATAAGGCCATGTTATGCTGACGGGACTTTTGATTTAAATAAAGCTGTTTCAGTTCACAATAATAGGTTACAAGATCTAACTTATTCCGTAATAGGGGCAGTTCCTCCTTATTTTCGGGGAGGCAACAGGGAGAAAAGATTGAGGCAGTTGGAGTCCTCGTTCATTCTCATGCTGGATACGCGTATACCGCATGGATTGAACACCAGTGGGGACTTACATCATTTTCTATAAACAGTATGAAAGGTCTTAGTTTCAAAACGAATTGACATACAGTATATGTTGAAAAATCTGTACGTGTATTTGGAGACCTTTTATTTGTGAGTATCATATGTTTATGGAGGTGAACCTACTGTCAAGCCTTAAGCAATGCAATATGGGGACTTAATTCTTTCCCTGTCTGAAGCTACTAAACCGTTTGTGTGGAGTTGGTGCCATTCTGGCTATTAGTGAGATTGTCTAATATCGCCACAGCACACATGATTAAACTTCAATGTTTGATGCCCGTATCTATGTGTCAACTGCTATATATTGAGTATCTGTTATTCACAAATATTATTCCCAGCTGCACCACCCAAAGTAAATTTTTAAAAATAATCAACCTTGATTTATCCTTTCAAATTAAAAAACATTTTTCATTTATGGAGATTGATACAATCTGGCATATTAACATGCTTTGAGAAGTGCACAGCAAATAATAGCGGGTGCCAATTTAAGGTAATAGTCTCACATGAGAAAGAAGTGGATTAGATCATTGATGCATTTTTCTTATTTAATTAATTAATGACAATATTGGGCATTTGCCTTTATAATAGGAATATGAACTCAGTCACGTTATATTTGCAGTGATGTTTCACTAGGCACTTGCCTTAGTTACAATACAATGTATGTCCTGGGGTCCTTTGCAGGGCTGTAGATACGAAATTGTTCATTTCAAATATCCATTTTTATTTGAATTCACTTGGGGGACAGTGTTCATATGTTCACTCTGTAAAAATCATTAGTCACTGCTTGTATCAATATTTAGACGCGAATTCTTTGCTAATAATTATTTGTTTACATTATGCATCTTAGTTCCATGATATTTACTTTTATCTGTGTGGCACCGGACTTTGCTACACTTCGCATGTTACTTTGTAATCATTTTGAATTCGAAGCGATCTGTCAAAATCTTTGTGTCACTTTAAATGCTGGTATTGCTTTAAATCTCCACGAGGGTTCAATTGTTGAGAGGTTTTCATTGGTTGAATGTAATTCAAATATGGTAACCCGCCACAGGCGCGTCAGGTGATCAAGATCGCTTTGTCGATCGAAACGCGTCCAGGGCAGACACTTGTCTGTTTTTATTACAATGGCTGAATAAATCAAACTAAGAAGCTACCCCGGTTGTTTGAAGCGGCTTTCTTTCAACATTTTGAAGAAGTTAAGTGGTTCGTACCTGTGTGTTGGGACAGTACAGCAACTCAGGCATCAAAACTATATATATATATATATATATATATATATATATATATATATATATATATATATATATATATATATATATATATATATATATATATATATATATATATATATATATATATATATATATATATATCCACCAATATGTTTATATGCATAACTTTGCTGACATTGTGCACTGTACAAATGACAATAACATGAACACGGGTTGAAGACAAGTTCTGTCCAGTGCTACATGTTCAATATTGTGCACTATGGAACTTCCCAGTTCCACCAGTCCCTGCCGCACGATACGACATACATTCACACCCCTCTCCTCTTGCCCTCAACTAGGACTGGTCTGTTCTGTTTCTGTTTCAGGTTCGTAACATATCTGCTCTTGGCTCAGCCCAGACTGGAGCATGTAGAGCTCACTAAGTTTCCCATGAGCATGCACAAGGAGGTAGTATATTCTAGGGCTTTTTTGCATCATGGAAGTTGTGTTCTGATTATTTTAAAACTCAGTTTAATGGACTTTAAATCACAGAATGCAACAAAAAACTACGAGTGGATGAGGTACTCATGCATGGAGCTGGGAAACCGGAGAGCTATTTGCATACTGTGCTGCACCAGAGAAAATCACTCAAATTAGCACAAGCATTTTAGGACATTTGCAGCAGATAGTTGTGATATTTCAAAATATAAGAGACAGTTTAGAGAACAGCATACAGGGACACTGCTCAAACAACAGCACAATAAACCTATCTGAGCTATGTGTGACGTTCTGATAACAATTTCATAGAAAGGACACAATATTTCAAAGAGCATCATTTTGTCAGCTCAGTGAAATTTTCTGAAAAATTAAGCAGTTGGGAGATACTGCATGGCATGTTGATGATGCGAAGCCACAGCTCAGGTCAGCCTTCTTGAACTCCTTCTAAGCCCTTTTTTCTGGCTATTTGGGGTAGTTCGCGCATAGGCCCCTGTGACTTTTGGTCCACATAAGGTATCATTGTCAAATTTGCGTCCTTTTATTCCACTGTCCTGAGGTTCTAAAGGTACCCAGGGTTTGTGGATTCCCCTGGATAGGACCGAGAAATTAGCCAAAATACAGCTACATTTTGGTTTTTTTTGGGGGGGGGGAATGGGGAAAAAGTGCTGCAGAAGAAAGCGTCTGGTTTTTCCCTGCAAATGGTATCACCAAAGAGTTGTGGTGCTAAAATTGCAATCTGCCTAGCTGTCACGAACAGGCAAACTTTTGTCAGAAAACCAAAGTTTTCTACACAGTTTTGGCATTTTACTGGGACATAGCTTATTTTTCCTACTTTTTATGCTTTCAACCTCCTTCCAGTTAGTGAAATGGGTGTGAAACCAATAATAGATCCCAAAAAGTTAGACATTTCTGAAAAGTAGACAAGATACTGGATTCAGCAAGGTGTCATTGTGTAGATCCTATAGAAACTAACAGTTGAAATAAGAAAAAGTATTGAAATTGAGTTTTAATAAAACCCAACCTTTTGTGCCAAAGTTTTCACGTGTAACTTCTTTTAAGTATAGCAGAATTTTGATAGCAATATACCATTTCATCTCCTGCACCTTTACGGTTGTGGTGATATATAGGACTCATAGGTTCACCAAGAACCTGAGGTATCCGGACCCAATAACTGAGCTGCTCCTTGTGATTTTTTTTATTGTTTACTGGGTATATATCAATTCATTTTCTGAAACATAAAGAGTGAAAAATTGTTATCAAGGACACCTATGTATTTCTGAAATGAGAGCACAATATAGAGCTTAGAAGCCCTAGTTATTTGCACATTTCCCAAATTGTGGGTACCCATTTTAGCATGTGAATTAGAGGATATTTTTCAAAATGACTTCTTTTTAACACATTGTCTTACATTTGGAAGGGGGAAATGCATTGAAAGTAAATTGGTAATAACATGTGTTCTACAATTCTGTGTTCCCCTAAGTCTCCCAATAGATATTGTACCTCACTTATGTCTGTAAGGCTAGTGTCCACGAAAGGAAAAGGCCCAGAACCCAACGTGGGCACATCAATTTTTCCAAGGGATATCTTACCCTTTTTTCGCAATGTGACTAGCTATGGATTTTAGACCCTCGCTTAGCTGGCACCCAAGGAAAACCTAGCAAACCTGTACATTATTAAAAATCTAGACACCCAGGGGAATCCAGGGAGGGGTAACCTGTGTGGCTCTCACCAGGTCTGTTACCCGGAATCCCTTGCAAACCTCAAACTTTGTCAAAAAACACATTTTCCTCACTTTTCGGTGATGGAAAGTTCTGGAATCTGTGGGAAGCCACAAACGTTCAATCACCCAGCATTCCCCTAAGTCTCCTGATAAAAATGCGTCACTAGGGTTGATGTCACCCGGTGCGGGTAACTTATGGTGTCACCCCCTCACGACTTACCGCATGGACCTCCTCCGCTCCGAGTCTGCCAGTGGACACAGTTGGCAAATAACGGGACCATACACAATCCTTAGTAACGTTTGTAAATGTAGATCCTATATTTACAAAATGTGCCTGTTAACAATGGTGTGATAATGACTCATTCATCAGGTTGTATAGTGGGCTACCTGCTAGTCAACAGTTTATTGGAATTTATAATATCATAGGTATGGTACTTTGTACTGGTGGGATGTTCCCACTATCCAGCAACACGATATATCAGTGGTCGAAGTGGGGGGGGGGGAAGTAGGGGAACTGTGGGCGGAGAATCAGAGGGGGGGAATAACCCAAGGATTGGATCAGTGGGCGGAGCCAGAGGTGTGGCCAGAATGCGCAAACATCCCAATTTTTTGTATTTGTTTGGTTTCACTGCCCTGTTTTATCAACCAATGGATACACATGATTATTTAAGGTTATAATGAGTTATTGACAGTAAAATGTATTCACAAAGTGGGATATACTTCTAATCACAGAATGTCCCCAAATACGATAAAAAGCACAAGCCATTTGTCTCCGAGCCATGGAGTTTCTGTCATCAGCACTTCTCCCTTTTCCACAACAGCAGTTCAAACATGAATGGCTAAAAATCCTAGTTTGCAAATGTTTTCTAAATAATAACGGCTCTGCCATATTTGCCTCATAATGCAAGATCTGCAGCATGATCTGGCCATTTCAACTAATAAATTGTTTGTAGCTCAAACGTATCAAAAGTTAATAAAAAATGTGACTTGTGTTGCTGCGGAGTAGATGACAGTTAATAGCTCACTGTTCTATGTTAGGATTTTAACTTATAAACTGCAAGTAACAAAAGGATCTCTCTGACAAAAGCAGTAGCCCACTGGCCTATTTACATTATGTGCACTTTGTGATCTGCATGGTACATGTTCTTTGCAGCAGGTACATTAACCCTCTGAGCTACCTTTCCATGAGTCAAATCTTTCATTAGACAAAATTCCGATCTCTCTCTAGGAAGAACATTAATCACCAGAGTCATCATGACATTTTTATTGTTACCGAAAATTGCTGGAGGCCAGGAAGGAGGCAGCAAGCGCTTTTAAAACCATAATAGACTTGCAAAAATTATGCCTCCACCTAAAGTCAGCACCTGGTGCGGTCACACCGGTTGCATCGCCCTAGAGCTGGCCCTTCTCAAGGGTCCTGTGATCTCAGTGACAGGGTCACTGTTGTTCTAGGGTGTGCTGCTTCATAGGCCTGCCCGCAAGACTGGAGGTGAACTTCAGTATGAATAGTGGTGGACAAGCCTTGAAGGTTAACCTACACTTGTCATGCTAGCGTGCACCTGCTGGTGCTACGACACCAGGGATTCTAATGTCTTGCGAAGCCTTCTAAGGTCTAGCATGAGATAGTGCTCTCTCAGGAGAGTGGTCTGGTGGACTGGTTATTAAGGCTGAACCTGGTTCCCCAGTTCCAAATTAAGCAGCTCTGGCCATAGTGCCACATCCTCTCCCCCACTGAACACCATACTGCCCCACTGAGAAAATCTCAGACTGCCTTCAACTACAACCCAATTGTTGCCAGCTATAAACACCTGGATGTGGCTCAATTTAAATTACGCACTGGGCAAGAGCGATATGTGGCCTACAAGTAAAAAGTGACAGCATCCTGGAAAAAGCAAACAATCATAGGGAATGCAAAATTTTGCAAACCATGTGAAATGTAAGCAGGAACATGGTTACCTTAGCGCTTTTACACTCACTGTTCAGAAATCAGTGAGTGATTTTGCCTGAAAAGTTAAGGACATGACAACAGGACCTGAATGGACCCATTTCAATGACCATTGCTTATATCCTTACAAAACGTCAGCAGTATGGTAAAAAAAGACAACATCCCTAGATGCAGAGCAGCAGTACAAATTTTGGTTTTCAATCCTCACATTGCAGTACCTCCAGGATTGGTGCACTAGTTCCAAGCCCTGGGAAAACAAGGCAAAGACAACAAAAATAGCGCTTCACTGGCAAACTCTGTAAAAGTGTCGCTAATGTGTTTGGGTGTGAATAAAATCAATCTGGCCAGTTTGCTACCACTCTGTCTTACTTTATTTAGTTATTTATTTTGCATATTTTTAAACTTGTATTCCCGATGCTGCACTTTGGAATTAAATGTCAGAAAAATACAACATTGATTTTCCAGCAAAAGTTATCTTCTTTTTTTGATCCATTTCACAGGGGAGCAAAAAAAAGAAAGGAGAGGAAAGAGAGTGAGAACCCCGTCTTGCAGCCACTGTCTTCAGTAAGAGAAGAACTACCGGGCTAGCAGGCGAGAGGCCTCAGCTTGTACACAGAGCTGCTGTGCCTGAAAGTCGTCTTCGCAGGCCTCCCGACAGCTCAAAAGATGGGCCCACAACTCGGTGATCAGAGGCAGACAACCTCGCTCCGCACTGCCTTCGCCCTCCCCCTGCGCCCTGCTGGGTGTCACCCCATGTGAGGGTGTCACCCGGTGCGGTCCGCACCCCCCGCACCCCCATAGTGACGCCGCTGATGGTACCTTACTTGTGTGGGTAGGCCTAGTGCCCGCGACAGGAAACGGCCCAAAATACAACTTGGGCACATCTCATTTTTCCAGTGAAAACAAACTCTTTTTTTTTGCAATGTGCCTAGCTATGGATTTTGGACCCTTGCTCAGCGGAACCTAGGGAAACATAGCAAACCTGTACATTTTATAAAACTAGACACACAGGGGAATCCAGAATTGGGTGACTTGTGTGGCTCTCATCAGGTTCTGTTATCCAGAATCCCTTGGAAACCACAAACTTTATTTTAAAAAAACACACTTTCCTCTGTTTTCTGTGTTGGAAAGTTTGGAATCTGCAGGGAGCCACAAACTTCCGCCCACCCAGCATTCCCACAAGTCTCTTAATTAATATGGTACCTCACTTGTGTAGGTAGGCCTAGTGCCAGCTACAGGAAACAGCCCAAAACGCAACATGGGCACATCTAATTTTTCCAGTGAAAACTGACCCTTTTTTGCAATGTGCCTAGCTATGAATTTTGGACCCTTGCTCAGGCGGCACCTATGGAAACATAGCAAACCTGTACATTTGTGAAAACTAGGCATACATCGGAATCCAGGATGGGGTGACTTGTGTGGCTCTCACCAGGTTCCGTTCTCCAGAATCCCTTGCAAACCTCAAACTTTGTAAAAATTAAAAAACACATTTTCCTCACGTTTCTGTGATGGAAAGTCCCGGAATCTGTGTGGAGCCACAAACTTCCAACCACCAAGCATTACCCCAAGTCTCCTGATAAAGATTGTAACTCACTTGTATGGGTAGGCCTAGTGCCCGCGGTAGGAAACGGCCGAAAACGCAACTTGGGCACATCACATTTTTCCAGTGAAAACAGACCCTTTTTTTTGCAATGTGCCTAGCTATGGATTTTGGACCCTCGCTCATTCGGCACCTAGGGAAACATAGCAAACCTGTTCATTTTTTAAACCTAAACATCCAGGGGAATCCAGGATGGGGTGACTTGGGTGGCTCTCACCAGGTTCTGTTACCCAGAATCCCTTGGAAACCTCAAACTTTGTTAAACAAAAACATATTTTCCTAATTTTTCTGTGATGGAAAGTTCTGGAATCTTCGGGGAACCACAAACTTCCACCCACCAAGCATTACCCCAAGTCTCCCGATAAAAATGGTATCTCACTTGTGTGGGTAGGCCTAGTGCCCGCAACAGGCAACGGCCCAAAACGCAACTTGGGCACATTACATTTATCCAGTGTAAACTGACCCTTTTTACGCAATGTGCCTAGCTATGGATTTTGGACCTTCGCTCAGCTGGCACCTAGGGAAATGCAGCAAACCTGTATATTTTCTAAAACTAGACACCCAGGGGAATCCAGGATGGGGTCACTTCTAACAGCTCCCAACATTTTCCTACCCAGAATCCCCTGCAAACCTCAAATTTAGCTAAAACAAATAAATGTTGGGAAATTTCTGTGTGGGAAATTTGTGGGATAACCTGGCTGCCACAAATTTCCTTCAACCCAGCGTTCCCCTAGGTCTCCCGATAAAAATAGTACCTCTTTTTAATAAGTAGTTTGGTCTCCCCAGAGACCACTGTATTCTGTGATACTTACTTGACTGCTTTTGAAGTATTCTTGTGTATTGTGTTGATATCTTAGGGTAGGAGATATGCCAATGTGATTAGTGATTGGGTAGTAATAAATAGACTTATTTTTGCTAAACACTATGTGGTTTCTTTTCATCTAACTTGCACTATAAATTGAAACTGGTAAAACAAGCTGCTTACCACAGCTTCAAGATAAGCCTGAAGGCTGCTCTCCACAGTTCTCACTTTGAGAGATTTCTATGGTTATTAAAGACCAATAAAATCATCATAAGGGTTGCATGGATTAGACAAGGTGCACCACTTGAACGAGTGTGCACCATATACTAAGCCAGTCTCCTACATTGGTGGCGGCGGTGGGATTGAAGCCTGCACTCTTTTGCCAGTTAATCTAGCTGAAGGTTACATGCAAAGACCATCACTAAGCTAGGCACATATAATATGTTTTGTTGTCAGTAAGTTCTACTGAACTTTTTGCATTGGTAGTCAAGGGTCTTAGCACAACCCTTTCTCCAATCTTTGGTGGTTTAGTCTCACTAGATTAGGTAGGTGGGACACCACACTACACCCAGAACCATGTCTTTAGTTGGTGAGTCTAGTGAGGCTCAACCCTCTAGATACAGTGGTCTTAAGTTCCAGGAACCCAGGACCCTGTGTGCATCTAGGAAACTCAAGACAGGTAGCAACTCTAACACAGAACAACTCTTAGAGCTGCTCCTGCAGGATGACCTCCAGGATCCTGAGGGCAGGACAATGGGGTTGGGGTGGCTCCAGAAGAAGAGTCAGGGGTGTTTCACCCCAGTTACCCTCATTCTGAGCCTGACCAGGAGTCATCTATTCAATTCATGATCTTTATTCGGTTGAAGATAAAACATCATAAAAGTATATCAGTAAAAAACACATACCAATATAAAATAGAGACAATAGCAATCCAGTCACATGACAGGGGGAGTCTTAAGACCCCTCACTGGTGAACTCTAATCCCCCAGGGAATAGTTCAAGTGACACAGAAGGAGGCCCTAGAGGTAGATCCCTTTTTATTCCTCCGCGGAGGGTTAAAAGAGTTTAGGGGGGGTAGGCCCTCCTCTGTCAATTCAACATCTTCTCACACTTCCTTGGCGTCCTCTATTTCTAGAAAGAGAATGCCATCTGCTCAAGCTTGAGAGAGCTAAGCTGAGAGTCAAAAAGGAATAGTTGGCCCTCGATAAGGAGACCCTGAAAGTGTGGAAGGAGAGGAAAAATTTGGGATTAGGATCCCATGGTGGGAGCACTAGCGAATCTAGGGTTAGGGAGCACTCCTTTGACACTAGGAACCTGAGCAGGATAGTACCTCCTTACCATGATAAATGGATCACTGCTTTAGAGAGGGCCTGTGAGGTACAGAGGGTCACTCAGGGGCAGTGGGCAGCTATCCTGTGGCTCTCCTTTGCTAACAAGGGTAGAGACACACATCTGACAGTGAGGGAGGAAGATGCAGAAAAATTCACAGTCTTGAAGAATGCCCTCAGAGATGGGGTTGGTTTAACCATCATCAATACAGGGTTGAGCTTAGGGACACACAGAAGACACACAGTCAAGACCGAGTAGCGTTTGTAGACAGTGCTTTAAGGCTCTGGAAGGCAAGCTTCATGGAAGTAATGTGCATGACTATGAGGAACTTTACAATTTATTGCTGAGGGAGCACATCCTTAAACCTGTCAAAATCAGCAACTGCACCAGTACCTGGTGGACTCAGATCTGACCTCTGCCCAAGAATTGATAAAGAGGGCAGACAAGTTGGTCCTTACCAGAGTGAAGCAGAACTCTCATGGTGGTGGTGACCAGAAGTAGCAAATCCTTCTATGGACCAAGAGAAGCATGGGCAGAAGGGTAAAGACAAGAAAGAGTCTTCATTCGGTCCCCAAAGGACTTCCTCTGGGGGTCAGTCCCAAACCTCTTCCTCTTCCAACAAGAAACCTTGGTGATATATCTGTAAAGAAAAAGGCCACAGGGTAAAAGTGGAGTTCAGGACACATGCAGAGAAGTTGGACATTTCAGCCAGCGCCTTTGCAGTCACTAGGGCTCAAGCCAAGAGACTAGGCACAGATGGAGCCCTGGATCCTGAAAAGATAGACCAGCCAGCTCCCAAGAGAAAGAGCAGGAGGGTTAAGGATTTATCTTCCTCCCAGACTCCCACTAAGGATCAGTCTCCTGAGGAAGATGACCTCGCCCGTGTGAAGGAACTGTCCCAGAAGAACTTGGGCCTGTCACAGCAGAGGTCTTGGGTGCAGGTGGACCTTCTAGGGCAGGCTTGAGTCTGGAGCAGAAAACCTGCCCCTCTCTTGCACAGCTCAGACAGCAAGCTGCTGCTGGGGAGGCAGGGAATGTCATTGGGTCCCATAGGAAGTACTGGGAAGATGGGCTCCTATTTCCTGAGAGTAGAAACCCCAAGCATGGTGCCACTAGGAGGTTGATCCTACCTCAGAAACTCAGGGGTTTTCTATTGACCCTAGCACATGACATTCCGCTTGCAGGGCATCTTGGGCAAAGCAAAACTTGGGACAGACTTGACCCTCATTTTCATTAGCCCCACATGTCTAAAGACACCAAGGAGCTTTTGTCGCTCCTGTGCTACCTGCCAAGCCAGTGGTAAGTCAGGTGACACAACAAAGGCCTTCTTAATCCCACTACCACTGGTTGGGGTTACCTTTGAAAGGGAGTGATAGACATTGTAGGTCCTGTGAACCCTCCAACAGCATCTGGGCATAGTAACATACTAGTGGTAGTGGACCATGCCACTAGATATCCAGAGGCTATACCGCTTAGGACCACTACATCTCCTGTGGGGTCAGAGCCCTCCTGGGAGTCTTTTCCAGGGTTGGGTTTCCTAGGAAGGTCCTGTCAGATAGAGGTACTAACTTCATGTCTAGCTACATCACTGCTAATTGGAAGGAGTGTGGTATAAACTCCAAGTATACCACACCCTATCATCCATAGTGCCATGGCCTTGTTTAAAGATGTAACAAGTCCCTAAAGGGTATGATCATGGGTCTCCCAGAAAAGCTGAGGAGAAGATGGGATGTCTAACTACCCTGCTTTCTCTTTGCCTATAGAGAGTTTCCTCAGAAGTGAGTGGGTTACAGCCCATTTGAACTTCTGTTTGGACATCCAGTTAGGGGTCCATTGTGTCTGGTTAAGGAAGGATAGGAGCAACCTCTTAAAGCTTCTAAACAGGACATAGTTGACTATGTGCTTGACCTATGTTCTCGTATGGCTGAGTACATAAAGAAGGCCAGCAAAAAATTTGAGGACAGCCAGGAGCTTCAGAAACCTTGGCATGACCAAATGGCTGTACTGACTATTTACCAGCCAGGACAGAAAGTGTGGGTTTTGGAGCCTGTGGCCCCAGCAGCTCTCCAGGACAAGTGGAGTAGCCCCACACCATACTTGAGAAAAAAGGTGAGGTCCCTTACTAGGTTGACCTAAGCAGTCCCAGAAGTCCCCACAGGGTAGTTCATGTGAATCGCCCAAAACCTTTTATTGACAGGGCTGACATGAGCTTGCTCATGGGCACTGATGAGGGACAGGAGGAAGAGAGACACCCTCTCCTTGAAGTCCTCTCTCAGGACCCTGTTGAGGAATCAGTGGAAGGAGTAGTCCCGGCAGACAGCCTCACTGGTCAGCAGCAAGCAAATTGTATACAGGTTATCAGTCACTTTTCTGGTCTCTTTTCTTTGACTCCCAGTCAGACCACCTGGTGTACCCATGGTGTGGACACAGGTGACAGCCTGCCTGTGAAGAGTGAAATCTACAGACAGTCTGACCATGTCAGAGACTGCATCAGGACTGAGGTCTAAAAGATGCTGGATTTGGGGGTCATTGAGCCTTCAGATAGCCCTTGGGCTAGTCCTGTAGTCCTTGTCCCAAAACCTCATACCCAAGATGGTAAGAAAGAGATGAGGATCTGTGTGGATTACAGGGGACTCAATGCAGTCACTAGGACTGAGGCCCATCCAATCCCCAGAGCAGATGAGCAGATTGATACTCTGGCCTCTGCCAAGTATCCCAGCACATTCGACCTGACTGCTGGTTACTGTCAAATCAGACTCTCTAAGGATGCCAAGCCAAAAAAAAACATTCTCAACCCTCAGTGGCTATTATCAATTTGTTTTTATGCCTTTTGGTCTGAAGAATGAACCTACCACATTTCAGAGGTTGGTGAACAAAGTCTTAACAGGTCTGGAAGCCTATAGTGCAGCATATCTAGATGATATTGCTGTCTTTATCTCCACTTGGGAAGATCACCTGGTCCACCTCAGAAATGTACTTTAGGCCCTGCAGAAGGCAGGCTTCACTATCAAGGCCATAAAGTGCCAGATAGGGCTGAGCAAGGTTGGGCACTTGGGCCACCTTGTAGGTGGAGGCCAAGTTCAACTACTGGAGAGCAAAACCCAGACCATCATGGACTGGATTGCTCCCACTACCCAGATTCAGGTCAGAGTTTCTTGGACCTCACTGGGTACTACGGAAGGTTTTTTAGGGGCTATGGATCCATAGTGACGCCCCTTAATGATCTCACCTCCAAAAGAATGCCTAATAAAGTTCAGTGGACAGTTAGCTGTCAGGAGGCATTTGATGACCTGAAGCAGGCCATGTGCTCTGCTCCAATTCTGCAAAGTTCTGATTACTCGAAACCCTTTATTGTACATATAGATGCTTCTGAGAAAGGGGTAAGTGCAGTATTGTCACAACTCAATGCAGAGGGCCAGGATCAACCAGTAGCTTTTATAAGCAGAAGGTTGACCCCCCCCCCAGGGAGAAGCGTTGGTCAGCTATTGCGAGGGAGGCCTTTGCTGTGGTCTGGACCTTGAAGAGGCTGGCTGTATTGAAATATTGATTGATCTGTGTTTTGAAGAGTTTGGAACAAGTGTCAATAAAGAAAAGTGGACAAGGAAGCTTGCATTGGAATGTTGATTATTTATGGACTTCAATAATCAATTGTGAATGAATTCTAAATATTTGTACGCTCCTTCTGTGTGGATTTAATCTTGAAGAAGTTGAGGCCATACCTTTTTGGCAGTCACTTCATTTTTCAAACAGACCATAAGCCCCTCTTATGGCTGAAACAAAGGAAGGGTAAAAACCCCAAGCTTTCGAGGTAGCCCATTTCCCTACAGGGGAAGGACTTTTCTGTGTAACATAGACCTAGGCGTAAACATGCCAACGCATATGGACTCTACAGATATTTCAGCTCAGAAAATGAAGACTCAACTGGACAAGGTTAGTCTCACCTCCTTTCGTTTGGGGAGGGGGTTGTGTAGGAACGTAGGATCTGCTTTCATGGTTACCCCCACATTTTGCCTGCTGTCAGTGTATTTTTGACCTAGTCTGCTGGGGTCCTGGTAATCAGGACCCCAGCAACTGTGCTTTCTCCCCCAAATTCACATGATAAGTTCTTTGGTACCTCCACAATTGGCTACTGGTTTACCCTTGTAAGTCCCTTGTATATGGTAGTGAGGTACCCAGGGCAAAGATACACATGGGCTGCAGCATGTATTATGCCACCCATGGGAGTCCACTTATACTGTGAATACAGGCCTGCCAGTGCAGCCTGTGTGAGCTGGTGCTTGCACCTCTCACGACAGATATGTTTCCTTATATCTGAGGTCACTGCACTTACAACCAAGTACCCTGCCCTCAGCACTGAAGAGCCTGCCATAGGGGTGACTTATAGGTTTTGAGTGTGAGGGTTCCTCTGCATGAGCAGAACACCCCTACAAACCCCAGAGTTGATTCGCCAGGCTTTGTAAGTGCGGTCAACCATTTTAATACATGTAGCGGACATCAGTCATTATGTGATGCCTAACTATATAGTGGCTGCACCGAACCTGGTCATGTTTTGTATCGAACATATTGGAATCATACCCCAACACCGATTCTAGTGTTGGAAGTATGATTCCATGTACTGGGGGCTCCCTGGGGATTCCCCTGTATTCCCGGTAACAGCCTTTCAGGGTCTGCCAGCAAGCTAGTGCTGCTGCCGACCATAGATACGATTCTGCCATCCTGCTGCCCAGCCAGGCTTGAACAGGGGAAGATAGAACAGTAGGTTTCCTGTCACAGGCAGGACTTAGTATATTGGACTAGGAATGGGGCATTTGCCAACATCACCAGACTGCTTTGAAGAGCACAAATGGTGCACTCCTTGCATACTTTGGGTAGAGTGAGTTCAGGGACCCTTGGTCCCCGCTCTGGCGTGAAACTGGACAAAGGACAGGGGAGTATTCCCCTGCTGTTTAGCCCCTCCTCTGGGAGGGACCCCCGAGTCATTCCAACCTGTTCCTTGGGGTATTTAAGGGCTTACCTGTGGGTGGGTCCTCAGATTCATTGTGGGACAAAACCCAACCCTGAAACTACGCCTCTCTTCGACCGTCTGCACCCTTGGACAATGATTGAAACTGAGACGGCAACTGGGAAGACTCCTGCTGCTCCTGGTCTCCCTGTTCTATGAGTCATCTTTGTCATCTGTGCCTGTGCTTTAGCCAGGCTCTTCAACACACCTGTGGGCATCAAGGACACCCGAAGAAATTTCCCCTGGAGTGAAGGAGTCAATCTCCTGCACATGTAGGCACCACAATAAAGCTGACCAGTCTGCAGCTCCTCATGTCCTACGGACTTCCCGAGGCCCAACAACACAGGTGGTGGATCTGAAACTCAACAACAACAAACTCTCTCAAGTCCTGCTTGCCCTCTTTGCAATTTTGAGGCCAGTCTCCCTTGTTGGACCCGCAGGGGGCAAACCCTTGTGCACCGCGTCAACTTGCCAAGACTAGTTGGCTCTGCACTCCAGACATGTTCGTCTACAAGAAGCTCCAGCCTCCAGCATCTCTTCCCTCCAAGATCAGCATCCTCACTGCATCCTCTGCACCGTGGACCTTCTTTGGTGAGCTACTCAAGGTCCTCTTGTGACTCCTGTGCCTTCGGCCTGTGGGTGCTCCTGAGGGCTCCCCTGCTTGCTCGGTCCTGCTCTGACTCTCCTGCTGTTGGTAAGTCCCTTGCTGGTCACAATGTTGCTCCTGTTTCGGCATCCATGCCATTGTGGCTACTAAGGCTTGTTGGTGCTCACTCTGGACACCGACCACCTAGTCACTGACATTCGACGTGGGACAGCTAATGCACGGGTCCTGGTCTTCCTCAGCATCACCTGGTCAATACAGCTTCAGCTAAATGCTCACCCTCGACTCTCCAGAACCTCCCAATATTGTTCGGTATTGTATCCCAGTGCCTCCTTGTCAACATTGGGTGGCATAGACGCTGTCCCCTCTGCTTCACTTCCAGAATCCCCCCTTGGATTCCATCAGACACTTTCACAGTCCTCTCCAGAGGCATCTTCTTCTAAGTCATCCATTGCTGTCTACGGCAGGTACCGACGTCACTTCGCTCCTATGCTCCCAGCTTCCCTGGTGTAGGTAACCTGGTTCCTGGGGTATTCACGGGTAAGGTGACTCTCCAACCTTCTGTCTTCCAAAAGGGTCTTTTCCTCCAAAACTGCAACTGCGACTTCCCTGATGGCTTCTATTGAACACACAACTGTGTTTCCACTGTGCACCCAGCCTCCGTGGGGTTCCTGGGTACTTACCTTGGTTGCTTCCTTGGGTCCCCAGCTCCTTCTGGTCTAAGTCCCGAGTTTGTCAGCAGTGGCTCACATTCAATTTTTTTAATATACAGTTTGGTCTCCCCAGGAGATCACTGTATTCTGTGCTACTTACCTGACTGCTTTTGAAGTATTCTTGTGTAATGTGTTGATATCTCCCGGTAGGAGATATACCAATGTGATCAGTGATTGGGTGGTAATAAAAAGACTTATTTTTGGTAAACACTGCGCGGTTTCTTTTCATCTAACTTGCGCTATAGATGAAAACTGGTAAAACAAGCTGCTTAACACACCTTCAAGATAAACCTGAAGGCTGCTCTCCACAGCTACCACTTTGAGAGCTTTCTATGGTTATCAAAGACCACTAAAATCACCATAAGGGTTGCCTGAATAGTGCAATTTGCACCACTTGAATGAGTGTGCACCATTTACTAAGCCAGTCTCCTACACATGCATAATCCACCATTTATGTAGGTTGGTACTACTTTGTTGCAGTGCTGGAATATATGTACTTTGGGTTTCACTAGGTTTGGGTGTTATAAGCATCCCTAGATATTTCATGGAGGAGTTGGCTATTTTAATGGGGGATCTCTGAATCTCTAAGTCTCTTCCTTTTTCTTTTATGACCAGAAATTTCAATTTGACCAAATTATCTCTTGAAACCTGCAATTTTGTTGCAAACTCTTGTTTCCTCAATCAGTGTTTCAAGGTCTGCCAAAGAGACCATAATATCATCTGCAAAAATTGAGATCTTGAGGTCCCTCCTTAATATTTTTTGGTCTTTGCATCCATAGTTACATATGTATTCTTATCGAGGAGGAAAGCCTGGGTGAAAGCAGGACTCCCTCCTTGTACCTCAATGTAGTATCCCCAGATACTACCAGTTGAGTTATCGTAGATCTAAGCTGACCATGACGATGCCGAGGAATGAGATACACTGTAGCATTATCAGACCTTTTCCATAACCCAACAACTCACTGCGTCAGTGGCCTTTTTTGCATCCCATGACATAAGGAGTGCTTCATTGTTTTTAGTATAAACTTTTTTCAACAAGGTGAGCGAGTCACCTTGTAAGGAGGACGGAGGTGGGTCGGACCGGAAGTGGGATATGGCAGCGACGCCGCAACCAGGCCTGGAAGGTGGCAGCGGTCTAGCTGCAGCCGAGGGAAACAGGGAGGAGACTCTGATGCAGGCGGAAGGGGGCGGAACAAAAGATGCGGAAGACGAGGAGTCGGCGAGAGGTACCGGTAAGAGGAGGACGGAGAGTGTGGATTACAGTGAAACAGTGGAAGAAGACGGGATCGAGAAGGAACAGGAGAGGAGGCAACCGACGAGAGGAATAGACAAAGCGACCTACCCGGTGGGCTGAAGGAAGGAGAAAACGCCCCGGGTCCAGCCGCCACGTTGCTGGGGACGGGCCGTGGCTCAAGGCAAGTATTCCTACGGGGAGCGTTCTGGTGGGGGAAGTGGGGAGGTACGGGGAGATAGGGCACTGGAGCGGTGATATGTTTTTTTAAGGCCCTACGAAAATTTTCCACATTGAGACAGTTGGTGACGGTAGCACAAGGACAATACCATTTGCAAGCACAATATTGACCCCAACCTATATTTTCCTCTTTCCTTTGCACGCCCTACCGAGTGGATGCCAGCAAGAGTGCGGGAAAACGGGAGACCCCAGTATACCCCAGTATACCCTACTACGCCATTCTGGAGCCAGGAGCTAGAAGAAGAAGTTGCCTTCTACCACCTGTTGTGTTGTTCTTTTGTTGAACTGACCTTTGTAGCAGCAACTCCTTGCCATACCTACCCGCAACTCCTTGCTATCCCTACCCCTTACCTAAAAGAGAAAATAAAAGGAGAGCAACACAGAGCATATTCCGGCGTCCTGTGGTCCCTTCCAACTCTATAACAGCCAAGGCCTACTGCACACCTTTTATTATAAAATCTTTGTTTTTCATTGATAAATCTTGCCACTGAAGGAAAAAAGGTGGAAAATCGTTTACCAAATGTATGTACAAGTGATAACAATAGATACCATTTCATTTTAAGTTTGTGGACCCTTGTACAACGATGCACTGATGACACAAATGAGGGCAAAGCAGGTGGGTTGGCTCAGTGGTCTCCTTGAGCTAGCTATGAACTTCCGCAGGCAAGGCAGTAGCAGCAGTGGTAAGGCAGTTCGGAAGAGCATCAAGACAACCTTCATTCCTAGTCCTTGATCACAGTGAGTGGGCAGCATGAAGCTGCAAATTCTCTCTACACCAATAGAAACAGGGTCGGCAAAGGTCCAAGTACCAAAGACAACCAATTAGCTGCTTGGCACCTTCAGCCTAAATTCACATAGTCAAACATTTAAGCAAACACCCACTATTTACTATTAAGTGTATCCTTAAGGTTCAAGTGTTCAGCCAATCAGCCTGGCTCAGTGTTTCCCTCTCCTGAGAAGACTCTGGGGAGCCTCGCTCTCCAAAATATAGTACAGAAGTTGCTGCTTGCATGCTGAGGCACAGGTACATCATCAAGGATGCTTTTCTGGTAGAGCTGAAATGGATTTCTTCCAGAGAGACATTCTCAGAAGGTATGTAAAAGCGGGAGATGCGTTTCTGCTGTGAGGCCTACAGTTATCCTCCACCTCGCAAACTGATTTCTTACACTAAAGTAAACATTCCCTATCAGCCAGGAATAATGATAGTTGTATGTGTACCAGTAGACATCGCAAAGCATTTGTCATATACATCTGTTTTAATGATCCCACATGTTTACACCAGTAATGACTAGACGTAATGTTCGCAGACATTACATTCATTAAAAAAAATATGAAGCATATGCAGACGACATTGCGGTTGCCTGAACAGACCCAGCCAAGAACTTGACAGAGATCGAACAATTAGCAGCTGTATTTGGGGAAAGATCTGGTTTTAAATTAAATATAACAAAAACGCAAATAGTTTGTACAGAGCAGGTACACACGCGTTTTTTTACATCTGAGATCGAGGCCAAAGAATACCTCCATGATATTAAATTTTAAATTTTAGGGGAGGGGGCTGCAGCAGATTAAGCTATATAGACCTTATCTACACCACAAGGATGCCATATCTCTATATTTTAAGTATGTGGGTCATATACAAGGTTATGGTCCAATCTTGTTTTCACTTCCTTTTTTATTCAAGCACCTGTTGGGATGAGCCTGAACAGTTGGGTTTAATAGCATATTGGTTGTGTGAATTTCGGGGAGGGGGGGCAGTCTGCGTTGGTGCAAGGTGGGTAAGGGTGGGGCACTGGGGGGATGGCTGCTGCAGGGGCACATGGGGTGAAAAATGGGGGGAAAAAGCCAAGAAGAAATTATGTGGTGCATTGAGAGAGAGGGATTTGTTTTTGCAGCTTTAAAGAAGGTTAATGACGAATATATTGTCAATATGTTAATTTAATGTATGGGGTCTCAATGAGATGGCTAAGCGGCAAAGGGTAGCACAAGAAATTAAAATGATGTCCCCTGATGTGATCTGTCTCCAAGAGACACATATTCCCTGGACTAAGCATAAGGTGCTAACAGAGGTAAGGTATAAGTTACTGGCTTGTACATCACAAGGGACTATAACAAGAGGGGTAGCCATTTTAGCCAAAAATAACAGTTTAACGGTAGGAAAAAGCCTTGCAGATAAATGTGGTCGCTAGGTAATTGTTGCATGTGTTGTTGCCAATAAAAGGTTTACAATTTGCTTGGTGTATGGATCAAACCACGGTGAAGCTCAGATATTAGATCATCTGAATAAAGAGTTAGCTTCTTGGGTATCTCCCCTGATATTATGCGGGGATTTTAACATTCAGCTTGAAGAAGCCACCCAGGGCTCTATTGAAGATAAATATTACGGTAGGAAACCCAGGGTGTACAAGGCTTTACAGCAGCCTATGTATGAGCATGGTCTGGCTGATGTCTGGCCCAGATTAAAACAATCTGATCCAGGATACACGCACTATTCCTGTCCGTATCAACATCGACAAGAAAACAATTATCACAGTAAAGCAAAATCAATCTATAAGCATGACAATCAGAGACGATACATCTCAGCATTATACACAGCAGGGGCGGATCAGGGAGGTGACATATCACTTGGCACGGTGCACTGTGTGGGAGCGGAGATGTCTGCACTCTATGGGTTTTGCAGCGGACTTATGTGGGACCACATCTCAGGACAGGCTCAGGCCATATATCTCGTCCCCCTCTGAAGACTGTCAACCCAAGCATGATACTTTAAATACACAATTTTTTCACATTTTGACCATTGAGAACCATTCAAGGAGGGAGCAGGTCATCAAGTTCAATATTTTGCGGGGAGTGCAGATGTCACCTCGATATGAGTTCCACCCCGCCCATATACGGGACCATTTTATGAGGCAGCCACGGGCAGTGTACACTGTCTTTTCCCTGAACATACACCAGTCCATACTCGTTTCCCATGCTTCTAGTGTGGGAGGTGTTGCTGCTCCCCAGCCCTGAGCGATGTTTCTTTTGGCAATCATGAAGCCCAGAGTGGCCCATAGTGCTTGATAAGTGTCTAAGTGAGTTGTTTCTCATATATTCAGCAGGCATCTACGTGCCTCAGGGTGAATAGGAACGTTTACGACTGTTCTCATCACCGCATGTATCCCCTCCCAGTGCTTTTGAATGAGTGGACACTCCCATATAATGTGCATAAAGGTGCCGATTTGCCCGCATCTTCTGCGACTGTCCCTTGTTTCCGCTCTTCCCATCTGTACAAGCCCCGGGCCAGTCGTATATATCCTATGCAGGATTTTCAGCTGTACTAACTTTAATCGGGCTGGGATAGCCGCCACTCAAGGAGAGGATATCGCCTCCTGCCACTCCTCATCATCTATTTCTATGCCATCCGCTAACCATTTTTGTCGCAATAGCAAGAGGGGATCCTCCATATTATTTATCAGTTTGTTATAGATTAAAGAGATGGTCTTGACCAGTACTTGGCCGTCTAGTATTCTATCCTCCAAGGGGGATGATTCAGGGAGGGAAGAGCCCTTTGTGGGAGGGAATATAGTGCATCGCTAACCTGCCTGTATCGGAAGATCTCAGTGTCAGCCAGCTCGTGCTGAACCTGGAGAGTGGCAAACGGTTTCATCCCCCCCCCCCCCCGGCCCATATATCTTTTATTTGTGAGATACCGATCATGTCCCACTTATAGGATAGGATATAGGTTTTTAAAGTGCACGATTGCCGTAGCGTCTTGGCGCTGGTATGTGTGGAGGTGTATCAGTCTTAAGCAGGGACTACCTTGAAGCAAACAGCCAAGTCTTCAGGACCTTCCTGATTGATGATTTGGTACAGATCTCAAATCCTTTCGACGCCCAAGATTGGCTAATTGTGCAGAGTCGCACAAGGGAGTAGCTAAAGTCAGTTTACGGTCCCATCCTAGAGATTTAGTAGTAGCGTGCCATACACCCACTGAGTGACCGGTAGGGCCTGTCAGCCGATGTTGGCCAGGTTTTGAATAAAGTGATTTGTTATAGTTCACTTCCGGGAGGAGCTACCTATCCATACGATAGCCTGGATCATCAGGGCCACCGTACATGCCATGATTGATAGCCGCCAGGTGCGCCGCCCAATAGTATTTTATAATGTCTGGAAGACTAATGCCACCATCATACCATTTTAGTGTAAGTTTACCCAAGGCTATACGAGGCGCACCATTCCATAGTAAGTCCCTCTGGAGGTGGTAAATTTCTTTAAAATATTTCAAGGGGACAGGATTGAGTGACTTCTGCAGGGCATAAAGGAAGCGGGGAAGTGACATCATTTTAAAAAGAGCTGCTTTGCCCAGAAGGGAGAGAGGAAGAGACTTCCAACTAGCTATGTCCCTCTTCAGGTGGAGCATAGGGGGAAGGAGGTTTTTTTCGTATCAAAGCGTTGGATCTAAGGAGATGAATATACCCAAATATTTTAATCCCATGGTGCTAACCTGAATTGGACAATTACGGGCCAGATCGGGTAGGCCTCCTTGTAGGGGATACAGGTGGGACTTAGACCAATTTATAGTAAACCCAGAATATTTGCCGAATATCGCCAATATGTATAGTACTGCTATTAGGGATTTTTTGGGGGAGGTTAGGTAGAGTAAGATATCGTCTGCATAGAGCGATATATGGTCCTTCCATTCATGTGACCAACGCATACCTCGGATAACTAGATCCTGCCGGATCCAAGCTGCCAGAGGTTCCAGTGCTGGGGCGAATAGGAGGGGGGAGAGCGGGCATCCCTGTCGGGTACCCCGACTCAGAACAAACGTATCCGACTTTTTATTGTTAATCACAACCTGCGCCAGTGGCATCGAATATAGAAGGTGAACCCACCGAATAAATTCCTGGCTGAACCCCATTTTCCGAAGGACAGCTATGAGGTAGGGCCATTCGATGGTGTCGAACGCCATGGTGGCGTCCAAGGAGACAAGGATAGCCAGTTCCAGGATCGTGTCCACTCTACCCAGGACCCCGTGTACTCGGCATAAATTCAATGCGGTATTTCAACGTGGTATGAAACCAGATTGATCTGGGTGTACGAGATCAGTGACGGTTGGCTAACACTTTGGTGAGGATTTTAGGTTCTGCTTTAAGGAGGGAGATCGGCCTATATAAGGCACTCTCCGTTTTGGGCTTACTATCCTTATGTATAGTGATTATAGTGGCAATGCGTTGATCGATTGGTAGTTCGCCCATGTCCCCACTCTCCTCAAACATGCCCTTAAGATAGGGGGATAGTTTGTCAGGGTTGAGTTTATATAGTTCGATTGGTTTGCCGTTGGGACCAAGGGCTTTTCCGGAGTTTAGTGATCTGATTGCCTGCGCATTTCGTCCGCTCACAAAGGGCTATCTAATAGTTGTTGGTCTGCCGGGGAGAGGGAGGGGAGTGCGCTGTCTCTTAGTAAGTCAGCTGAGTCTTCCTCGGTGTAGGGTGCCACTGAGGTGTAAATCGCTTCAAAGTGTCTATCAAAGTGGGCTGCTATGCCTTGGGGGTCAGTGATGTGAGAATTGTTAGTATCCTGCAGAACCGGGACCAATCTATTTGCCCACTCCCGTTTGTCAAGCCAGGCTATCAGTTTCCCGGCCTTATTCCCCAGGTCGTAAATCCTTCCAAGTTTCTCCCTCCCCAGTGTTTTCGCTTTTTCGGTAACTAATGCCCTATACTCCTCCTGCTTAAGACGCAACAGGTGGAGCGAGGTTGGTGTTGTTGCTGCTGACACGTCTTGCTCCAGTTGGTAGATCTTGTTCTCTATATCAGATATTTCCCTCCGCTGTTCCCTCTTCTGTCCGGCTATCAGTGACAGAGCTTCCCCTCTAACCACCGCCTTGAAGGCCTCCCAGAGTGTCTGGGAGGAGTCTACTGTACGCACGTTTTCATCAAAATAGGTGTCCATTACCTTGGTGAGGTCTTTCCTGATTTGGGTGTTAGGAAGATACCAGGGATTAATTGGGACAATCCTACCCACCCTGACCTGATCAAGAAGTAAATGTACCAATACCGGTGAGTAATCAGATATGCCCCAAGCTAGGTGTCTGATTTGATGAATATAGGAGATGTGGGGGCAGGGGATCAAGATATATTCCAGTCTGGACAAGCTGCCGTGAGCATCGGAGTGGAAAGTGTGTTGAATCCCTTCAGGGTTGTAGGCGCGCCAGCAGTCCACCAACCCCATGGCTTTAAGGAAATCTGGCAACCATCTAGTAGAAGGCCCAAACTCCCGCAGGGGTGACGATCAAGTCTGCCTGAGCCCACAGAATTAAAATCACCTCCCAGTAATAACAGCCCTTCCGGTAATGAAAGGAGAGTAGTGCGTAGGTCCTGAAAAGGGGTGGTTTGCAGTCCCGGAGGGACATAGACAGACACTAGTGTAACAGTGCTTAGCATGAGCCACCCATCAAGTGCATTTCCTGAAGAAGACCAACGTCAGGGGCTTGCCTCTTAATAAATTGGAGAACTATACTCCGCTTAACCTTGACTCCCAGCCGATTGACGTTCCAACTCAAGATTTTGGCACTCTTATCCCACTGTGTATGCATTGAATCTGGTAGCAGAATCCAGGGCCTCAGTCATGCCTATTGCATTGCTTGTCAATGTAACAAACATAACAAAATCGAACACCAATCCCCGTCACAACAACCCCCCTCCCTGCTTCCCTGCTTCTTGAGATTACTAAACAGCAGCATTCTTCTCCCCCAACAACCCCCCACCCTGCTTCCCTGCCCACTGGACTTAGAACTGCCCATTCTGAACTGGCAGAGTGCCTGTCGCCCAACTGTTATATTAAATGAAGAAAATTGTGTCGTGCGATGCCCCCGGTGTCCCCCCCCCTCCATCCCTGCAGATACAACATCTGTCTCTGAGCAGAAACACACTGGTATTACATGGTCCAACAGTCAGGCAGCCTCACAACTGTCCCCATGGCTGCTATGTACCATATCAGCCGCCGGCGGTTCAGTTCTGGGTACTCCTTTGTCCAATGAAACTCTTGGGTGACCAAAAGTGCATGACCCTCCGCTAATGTCACTAAATCTGTTACCTCGGCTCTGTCGTTCTGAACTCACGCCTTGCGGGACTCCAACCAGTTCGCCGCCACCTCTGGGTGATCAAAGAACCAAGCTCTCCCATCTGCTCCCACTCGAAGTTTAGCCAGGAAAAGCATTGCATACTTGAGGCCCTTGTCTCTAAGGAGCTTCTTGATACTCAAAAAGGATCTTCGCTGTTTCTGAACCATATGGGTGAAATCAGGGAAAAAGGTGATATCAGCATTCTCGAATCGGAGTGGAGGTCCCGTTCTGGCCTGCTGGAGTATGGCATCACGCTCTCGATAGTTAAGGATCCTGGCCAGTATCGGGTGTGGGGGGGCCCCGGGCTTGGGACGCCCTCCTGGGACCCTGTGGGCCCGTTCTATTAAAAAGTAGTTGCCTAGTCCCTTGGGTTTGAGGTGGTGAAGGATGAAGTCTTCCACGAACAGATCCGCCGCTTCCCCCTCCACCTTTTCGGGAACTCCTAATATGCGAACATTGTTGCGTCTGAGACGCCCTTCATGATCGTCCATTTTAGCTTCTGCAAACTTTCGAAAGGATTGTAGTATGCTAATATCAGCCTGTGTCTAGGAGGAGTCCTCTATTAATCTGTTGGTCTTGAGCTCTACTTGCTTAAGTTTTTCATTATTCTTGTTGAGGTCTGCCCGGATAAGGTTTACCTCGAGAGTTATGCTGTCCATTTTGTGCTCGAGGGAGGTTTTTATCTCTGTGATTGCCGCCATAACGTCCTTAAGGGTAGGGTCTTTGTCTGGGTTCCCCTGGTCCCTGACACTCTTGTGCTTGGGTGACTGCTCCGGCACACTCTCCTTGGTGAAGGCGTACTTTTCCAGTTCATGGGCCTGAGCTGATTTAAGGCCCCTCGAGGATGCCATGATATGATCTTCAGGGGAGGACCCCCGCCACACCCCACATTGAGTGATCCCACTAGGTCAGTTGAGGAGAGCACCTCGCTTTATAGTGTCTCAACTGAAAATCCCTCCAATATATCTGGGCCTAAGGGTGTCCCAAAGTGGGTAGACTGAGGGGAACTGGAGGCGCCTCCGCTGTCTGAGAGGTGCCGCCCCGAAGACCTCGTCAGGAGCTGCTAGGCAATGAAGCTTGTATAATATGGGGCCAAGTTAGTACCACCCTGCTGGAATGTTCAGTGCAGGGCCGCGCTCACCTTTAGGCCGTGGCACACAGATCACCCGCCTCCGCGAGGCTTCAAGAGGCCCAGATCGTCGCTCCCGGGCACTCAGCTTCAGCTATGGGGTCCTCTGCTTTAGGCCCGCATCCAAAGGCATCCGCCGCGAGCAAAGCGGCGCCGGCGAGGGGAACCAGGGCCTCACCACAACAGTTACGCACTCCTCAGCCCCAGAAGCAGTCCGCTCGATCAGGGATGCAACGGAGGTGCGCTGCTGAAACGGACGGCAAACAATCGTAGAACTGGAATGAGGCACAGAGACTTGCCCCGTGCGTCAGCACGCACGCCGCACTGTTCCTCGCCCGGGCTCCCGGCTTTCCCGGCCCTATGGGCCTCGCACTGCAGACGGAGATATCTCGACTCCGGGGGGTGCTCCGAGCCTCGTTGTTGTTGCGTCGGGGTCTAGGTGCCTTCCGATCTTGGTTTCCGTCACAGAGGTGCAGGATTAGTGAGGCGGATATAAGGGTGTGGGCTGAGTCCACCGGAGCTCTAGCAAGCAGCAGCCATTGCGCTATGCCGCGTAGCCACGCCCCGTTGATTATTTTTTTGTTACTAAAACACTTTTAGCTGAAGCGCAGATACAGATTTACCCGAGAATTACTTCGGATCATAATCTACTACTACTAAAAATCAAAATGCAAGGAGTGGTACGAGCCCGGGGGACTTTTTCCTTTGATCAGAAGTTGTTGCTTAACTAGCAATTTGTTAGTCATATACGACAGTGGCTAAAGCAATTTCTTGTCAGAAATCGGAACTCCGCTAAATGTGGCATTGTGTGGGATGCCCTAAAAGCCGGACTCAGGGGGGAAATTCTGAGTTTTGAATTTTATGCTCGAAAGCAACAGAGGCAGTTTATTTAGGGGTTGTATGACAACCTTCAACAAGCTGAATATGCGTTAATATATGCTCTGAGGGAGAATCTAGATAGCTCTCAGGCACAAACTGAGGTAGCTCGCTGCAAGGATAGGATGAATGGGGAATGGGCTAAGGATAATGCTAACAAATATCAAATATTCAGAAGGGACTGCTATGAGTACGGGGAATAGACTGGAAGATAACTGGCTATGAAAATCAGATGCAGAGAGGTAAAAGATGCAATTACTGCAAATAAAGATGTAAATGGGAAAATTCTAGAAACGCCGGCAGAGATCCTGGAGGTTTTTAGAGCCTTCTATGAGGGGCTATACACAGAGGATTATATGAATCAGGATAGATCTAAAGCATTTTATAAAGATCCACATAGGAAGATATTAGGTGCGGACGATTGTGGATACCTGGAAGAATCTATAACCCTGGAAGAGCTTATGGAGGTGGTTGGTTCGTTAGCAACAGGGAAAGCTGCTGGGCCCTATAAGCTCCAGCTTGAATTTTACAAGACTTTTCTACCTGAGATGCAAGCTGATAATCAATCAATCAATCAAGCATTTGTAGAGCACACTAATCACCTGTGAGGGTCTCACAGTGCTGGGGGGTGCAGCTACTGCTCGAACAGCCAGGTCTTGAGGTGTCTCCTGACGGTCAGCAGGTCCTGGGTCTGTCGCAGCTTGGTGGGGAGGGTATTCCATGTCTTGGCGGCGAGGTAGGAAAAATATCAGCCGCCGGTGGTCGTCCTGCAGGTGCGTTGAACGGTAGCGAGGGCGAGGTCAGCGGAACGAAGCTGGCGGTTCAAGGTGTAGAAGGTGTAGAAGATATGTTTACGGTCCTTCGCGAGGCACAGAAAGGGGATGCCCCAGTGTCATGGGATGTAGCAAGTATCATTATAATAATTTTTTTTTAAAGATAAACCAACCACACTACCGGGGTCATATAGACCCATTTCGCTTTTAAACTGTGATGGGAAGATATATGCAAAAGTTCTGGCAACACGACTTTCCCGAGTGATAACTCCCATAGTCTCTGTCCGTCAGCATGGTTTTATCCCAGGAAGAGCCACTGTCAATCCTGTTAGCAGTGTAGTTACTATGCTGGACTTCGCTAATGTACAAAAAGCGCCTTGTGGAGTAGTCCTACTTGATGCAGAGAAAGCGTTTGACCGTGTCTCTTGGGAGTTTTTATGGGCAAGTATGCGATGGCAAGGATTTGGATCTGGTTTTATTCAAGCTCTCCAAACTATGTATAGATCCCCTATGGCAAAAATATGTGCGTTGGGGCTCGAGTCTGACTCTGTTATAATATCAAGAGGCACCCAGGAAGGGTGTCCTTGTTCCCCTTTATTATTTGCCCTCTACATTAATCCTTTTTTACATTTATTGGGAAAAAATATAAAGAAGCTTCTGTCTGAATCAAGCATCTGGACATCTGGATGCACCTAGCTATCCCAGAAATGATTTTCAGCTTTTACAGCCAGGACTTGATCAAAGGGGGCAAAGAGGCCCTGTGCCTTGGGACTGAGTAAAAGGATGGAGAGTCTACTTAGGTCCACCTAAAAGCACTTACCATGGAGATAACCACAGTTTTGGGAGTCCCTCGGGGTCAGGACCATTCAGACCTGTTTCCAAAATCTAAATATTAGGGACACAGGTAATACATGCTGGGGAAGTGGTGACTGCGCAGTGTAACTTGACCTTTTGCACGTCCAGTGTTTGTAAATTATTGTAACTGATGATTATCAAGCATTGAGCTCCCGTCATGCTCCACGCATCGGAGGCCTTTTCCGGTGACGCCGCCTCTCTGCTTCCTCGCTGCACTGCCGAAGGCTGCTCTGGTGCCCGATGTGGAGAGAGAACACCTCGAAACTCTTAAAGCGGTGGTTCACAAACTGTGCACCGTGACTCCCTGGGGAGTCGTGAAACCTAGCCAGGGGAGCCGCGCACCAAGCGCTTTAATGCATTTAATTTTGAAGGGTCTGTTGGCTTCAGTTAAACTATTTAGACTCAAACGCATGATGTCGATGATTTGTAAATGACATGCCTAAAGCTGTAAACGTAGTGCTTAATTTATGGCATGTTGAGGGAGATGACCTCCATATTTCACTGGATACCCAGGTTCCAACACTCCCAAAGTAAGCAGAAGATGCCATATCTATTTTGTTACACTTGTTAATGGTTTTGTTTTTTTCCAAATGCATTTTACACCAATGCAAGTTATCAGGAAAGTACAGTTGTCCTGTCTATTGAACACACTAAGTATTATTAAGTATTAACATTTCTACTTGAATCATAGGTACTTCTAGTTCACATTTCTTTCAGTACACACACATTTCCAGACAGGCCTGCTCTCTCCTTGAGCACAGGGAAGTAAAACAGCATATTCAGCATAATGCCAACATTTGGAAGCAGGAGAGAGGGACGTTTAAAAAAAAAAAAACATCTGAGGAAATTATTTTACTTGCCTTGATTTGGAGGCAATTTTAGGGAGGAGACAGCTAAAATAAAACTGTTAAAAAAAATGGAGTCACCCTGCTGAGACAGGTGTGTTGGCATGTATGACATGGGTAGAAATAGAAGTGCATGCAAATATTCTTCAAACGCACAAACACTTTGGCAATGGGGTCTACATGCATATGGGTGCTATCTAGCACTGTAAGTGGGATAAAAACGTTTGAGAGGGTATTCTAAAAAAGGCATGGGCAAAGAAGTGTAACTAGGAATATTTTATTAGAGGGGTCGCATTAGTAATATGAAACACCCTGCGTATATGATTGTAATACCTTCATCAGCTTCATTCCAATTATTTTCAGGAAGAAAAATGAAAGTACTCCAGAGGCAGGGCCTACATCCACCCCACCCTTCAAAAAAAGGTAACAGTGGGGAGCCACGGGCAAAGACCAATGGGTCAAGGGAGCAGCGGGTCAAAAAGGTTTGGGAACCACTGCCTTAAAGCGTGAGTGAAAAGCACAGTGCCGGGGGAATGAAGATGTGGGTGTAAACCCGACTCCCTCACACAGACGGCGTTCGGCTGGCCTCGGCTGGGAAAAGAGCGTAAGGGGCTCAAGCGCCGACAAGTGTGCATAGCGAATGATCGTTACAGCTAGCAGTTCAAGATTTCCCTCATCCCCCATCTTCTGCGCAAAAAAACAGAGGAGAATGAGGAGCATGAACAAGGACAGAGGGAAGACAGAGCAAGATGTCATACTCTGTAAGGAGCGCGTATGGCAATCCTTTGATTGAGGTTAGGGGCCCCGGTGGTGGTGATCCAGCGGAAAGGCCAAGGATGAACACTTTACAGTCAACCATTCAATGGGGCCCATATACATATACCCAAATCGTTCATCTCACAATTCCTGGCAAATCCGCTGGGGTGTTTTGTTTCAAGTTTTTATAGTTCACTCAGTTCTGACCAGTTAGCTTTCTGTAATCTCAAGCAATTTATAACAACTTTTATAACTGACTAATTTTTCACTGATCAACACTCTTTCCTCTGGTCTTTGGACCATTAGTTGAGTTAGTTGATGGTTATATTAACAGCTATCTAACTAATTCATAGATCTCAGTGAAATAACCACAGACTCTGGGTAAGATTCATAAGTTTATCTAAAATTTCAGTCATAAATTGAACGCTCACAGATATAAATTCACAGTGCAAACTCCTTCATTCTGTGCATTTAATAACACAATCATTAACACAAGCCATTCGGCAACAAAATGCAAAAGAGTGGATAGTTGTAGAGACAGCAGGTTCAGGACAAATTACATTTGCAAAGAAAAATGCAAATTCGAGACAGGGTAATAGTTACCTATTTAGAAAAATCTGGAAAACCAACCCTCTGGCCAAAGGACTAGTGGGGGTCCCCTGAGTTAGAATCAGGAGACAAAGATTATAGGACAGGATCAGGACAGGACAAATACTTACTAAACTTCTCTCTATAACCCGATGCACCAGGATGCTTCACTCTCTTACACTCTCTCCCTCCTCGATGTTCTTCCGGAACCTTCGAATCTAATCAGGCTGTCATTTGGATCTGAATCTTCCAAGTCTGCTCTTCTATTTTTCTAGCAGCTTTCGCCTCTCTTTCTCAGCATCTGCATCATCTCCTTCTGCATCATCAATCTCTCTCTCCATCAATGTGATCTGCATCTACTCATCTTTATTCTAAGTTACTCTAGTTATAGGTGGTATATTCACAAGAACGTGTGATAACTACCGCAAGAGTAGCTTAACGCAACTTTCAATATCGCAGCCTATCGCAGGAAAATAACCCAGTGACAATGTGGGATTCACAACAAGGCAGTAGCATGCGATAGTCACCAGATAACGCGCCAAATGTCCACGTCAAAATCAACGCCATGCCACATAAATGCGATACGCGAAAAAACATGCGATGAGTCCAACCGCGGTACAAAAAGTAGTGAACACCAGCCACAGGCCTGCATATCCCACGCGCCTGGCGGAACAATGCACTATAAAAACCACAGAAAAAATACACCAAAAACAATCCAAACTGAGTAGCAACATGGATGCACCATGACACAGCGCAGGGGCCAACCGAAACCCACAACCCCCACAGACTACCAGCAAGGAACAACGGGGCCGGGGAAGGTCAAGGAGAAGAGGGAGAGGAAGACGGGGTGCAGACCATAGGAAAACATTACCAGCGTCACGGAGGTGACAGAACACTACCAGCAACTGACACACAAGCAGACCACCTGGATTGCAGACAGAGTGCCGAGGAGGCCAATCCAAGAGGCCAATAAGCGCCAGCATTACGTGACTACCTAAACCATGCACAAACCCGCTGTCAACAGGAAGGCAGCAACGGCAACAGGAGGTGGCAATGCAGCATCACACGATGAGCTGGCGAAAATCCAGGCCACAGTCATCAGTGTGGAGACAGTGCAAGGAGCAGGGAGCACGGACACAGCTCGAGAGGACCTGACACAACATCAACAGGGAGTGCAACGGACAGGGACTGGAGGGACGGGGGAGATGGGCACAATGGCACAAATGCATCTCCCCTACAGATTGGAGAGGGGCACACTACACCTCCAGTAGAGCACAGAAGACAACACTTCTGCGATGCTGGAGAGGCCCACCACACCTTCGACACCGACGCCCTACAACAGCCCATGGATATCCAACGCAACTCACCACCAGGACCCGGGCAGCCAAGTCCCTCAGAGGAGAACACAGAGCCAGCAACAGAACACACAGCAAGAAGCACCCGCAAGCACAGCTGGCTCACGACACCTCACCCACTCACACATGGCACCCCAATGCCATGTCTCAGCACGCCAAAAGGAGGTGGCCCAACAAGACTGGGTGGGGGCCGAACACTTGGAATGCTAACCAAAACACATATGTAGGTGTCTATCACCCTCAGGGACCAACCACACCCCACAAAGGAGACCCACACTGCCATAGAGACACATGCAGGTGCACATTCACAGTACAGAACCACGCCCAGGGCTGCGCAAATAGCAGGCACACTGCCATGTTGGCTCTGCGTACGACCGCCCTGGACACTCCCCCTACTATTTGAGTGGGTAACGACATAGCCACATGTCCAAGCTCCAAACTGCTGCCTGCGGTGACATGTCTGCATCCGAAGTACACAGCACAATGTAATTTCCTAGGGCCCAGGGCCCTCATGCATACAACAAGACCACAGGGACACACGTAGACGTAATGTAGAACTGGGTACAGGCACATGCGCCCGGCCCCTTTATTGGCAGGACCACATGTACAGTGACGCCTGTGCTGGATGTGTGTGGGGTGAGTGTAAGCCAATCCGCACGGAATGTCTGTTGCTGGCAACCACTTGAACATTAGACACCAGTGCAACGGAAACAGAAAACACATGCACCTTAATGCTACAGTTGCCAAAAGGGACCCAGCAAAAAAAAATTCTTCCAGGTGTCTGTGTTGCTATGCCCTGTATGAAACTATAGCTCACTGCCTACTCGCATGTCCGGCATATCGGCAGGCCAGGTCTAAATGGCTTAAACCCATTTGTGTCCACCTAGGAACAAGGAACCATCAAGTTGCACTTCGCATCTTGAGATCTGATGCGTCTAGGCCAGTCTTTGTCTGTGGCGTTGCTAAATTTTGGGGCTGTGCTTGGATCATTCGAATGAAAGCCATTGTCAAAGCTACAAATTTAGTCAATGCTGCTATCCAACAAATTTGAATCTACTTTTTGCAAGAGGATAAGGAACGAACTATGCCTGGCAGATCCTCTGTTGACACCAGTAATTCGTTCTTAATGGGAACTTGCCTTTTATGAATTGTTGTTTTATTCACTGGTGCCACAGTTTGTCTTTTAAACTTTTATATATCTTTTTAACTATCACCATTTTTGATATGTATAATACTGCTTTTATGGCTGTGAAAGCTTTTATGATAGTAATTATCGAATAAAGCTAAATTGAATTGAATTGAAAACACATGCATAAAGGAGTCAACTGCTGAGCAACATGGAGGGAGCCTGAGAAAGTCCAGAGGACAGCCAACATGCAAACAGAAGTGTCCGTGAGGTGCAGTGCACTGGGGATGGGACACTAGAGATGAACGCGCCCATGTGAAGAAAAAGTCTTGGATTGTGTCCCTCTGACAGACACCTGATGCAGATGCAGTGGGGTGTGTCATACCTGCATCATCTTCCCCATCAACGTCTCAGGGCTCCCACACTGTTTGAGGTGACATAGCTGCGCAACGATGCCACAGCTCAAATCTCAATCAGTAACGTACAAAGGCTTGCGGTGCACTGAGTCACTGGCACCAGGAGTGCTGAGCAGGGTATCAGGCCGATGATGGCATCCACGACAGGTCTGAGCAACTCTGTAAGTCTGCCACTGTTTTGACTCTGGCAGATGGCTGTTGGGGGTGGTCTTTGCGGTGGTGGCATGTGCCTCCTGCGGTGATGCCACGTCCGGGCCGGTCGGGACTCAATTTGGTGTGTGAGCCCTCGTGGGATGCTGTTGGGCCCGGAGGCTGCATACAGCACAGGGCCACAGAGAAATGGCGTGGATGACCCAAGGGCCAACGCTTCAAGGGCCATCCAATATCTCAGAAGAAGGGGTCCTGAACCTGACCAGCACAGAGTTAGTGGCCCTGGATGCACAGCGGCCAGCACAGGCACGCAGCCACGGGACGGTGACTTGCGGTGCAGTCAGATGGGACATGCGACCTGAGCGAGTCACCATCAATGTCCAAGGAGTATGTTGCTTAGGGTATTGGGGGACAGTGGAAGGTGTCCTCCAGGGCATGACGCCGAAAGGTTTGATTTTATCCAGAAGCAGCCAATGGAGGAGTGGAATGCGACAGACTCGTTTCCACCACCAATTAGGTATTAGCTACATGAGGATGAAAACTGCCCCTTAGTCCATAGACTCAGATGCCACCAAAGTTTGACCAGAGAGTGTCCATGATTGTTGGGGAACAGACTTAGTGGCACCAGGGCTGAGAGGGGATGCTGTCTGCGATGATGCCGGTACGCTGATATGAACTCAGCCATTGCAAAATGAAGAGTCTGTGACCTACTGGACCGCAGTGTAGGCACGAGGCAGCGGTCAGCAGTGGCCCACAGCCACGGGTCGTTGGCTGGCGAGGCACAGAGTTAGTGACATAAGGGCAGTTGTCAGTAGTGTTCGATCACCTCTGTAATGATGATCTTGTTCCCTCGGGACTGCAACGCGCCATCCTCTTACGCCTCTCCACGCGTGTGATGACATGTATTCTGCCTTTTGAATAACCGATGTTCAGTTCCAAATCTGTGACTCACATGTGCGCAGCGTAGGCCGAGGGCAGTAGTCCGCATAGGGCCCCAGACAGGTGTGGTTGTGATGCCATGCACAGACTTGTTGGCACCACATCGAAGTGAGTATAGTGACTTGTCCTATTCCTTAAATGGTGTTCACTGCCATGGTGTAATCAAGACTCAGTTCCAAATGTGTGACCTACCTGACCGTGGTGTAGGCCTGAGGCAGAGGTCAGCACGGCCCATTCATTGAGTGTCCCTGGCATAGGTTGGATGGCCCCACCGGCCTGCGTAGTTCAGGTTAAGTGGCACCACATGTTGTGACACCTCCGTGTATGTGACCCGGGTTTCGTCCGGACTGAGGCTGCATCTTCCTCTTACTCCTCTCTGTGCGATCACTGGTGTGGACTCTGCCATTCGTGATTTGCATCTAGGTGCTGGATGTGGGACCTACTGGTCTGCAGGGTAGTCCTGGTCCCTCATCCACGTATCGCCAGCTGGCGTTGAACAGGGTTAGTGGCACCACGTGTCGCGGGCTGGCGTTGAACAGGGTTAGTGGCACCACGTGTCGCAGGCTGGCGTTGAACAGGGTTAGTTGCACCACGTGTCGCAAGAAGCCCATATGGAACTTTGCCTCACTGATCAAAGGGAGTCTGGTGCTTTTGCCGGTGGCCTGGATTTGGGGTCACTGCCATTCATGATTCAGGACACATGGGACCTACTGGGCTGAGGAGTAGGCCTGAGGCGGCAGTAGAGTACGTCAACGAAAAAGGACTAAAGCAGGCCCATGCCGTGGAGGCCGTGATGGTCTGAGGAGGCTGCCAAGGTCGCGGGACTCGGGCCTGGAGCTTGAGCCGGAACGTGGTGGGCCCTCCTTGACACACGCCGGTGTCGGCAGGTGATCAGTGAGGTCTGGCTACGTAGGGGCGGGCCTGACGGGTTCGTGGTCGGGCAGGCGCACAGCGTTGCAGGCAACTCCGCTCTAGAGGATGGCTTCGGCCTCATGGCGGGGTGAGAGGCACCGCCCTGGCAGAGATGTTGGGCTTTCCGGAAGAGGACCACGCCCAGGGCTACATGCTACTTATTCACACCCCCTACGCTACCATGGCGTACGCCGGGCCATCCCACTCCGGTCACGCTTAGGGGGGGCATAACAGGCAAGATTTCTGCGAGGTCCCCCACTGGCTGTGGTGACATGGTTGCATCCACTGTCCACTATACTCCATACACCAGAGGTGTATATCGCCATGGATATGGGTGTGTGCTGCATACTGCAGTCTGTCCAGCACATCTCCGCCACTCTTAGCATTGTGTACTTTCCCAATCATGGTACTACTGCATCCTTCACACATGCTTGATTGCCACCACCTCTCCCCACATTCGGATGTTGTGTGGCTGAGGTGTCATGCCGTGATGGCTCATGTTCACGGCTTGGCCAGGTAACCATTGTGAGCTGTTCTGTCGTGTCTGGTGGGTGGGCATGTTGTTATGCATGTTGATTGTGATTTTGTGACATGTGCATTGCCAGAGTTGTGATTTGCATGTTTGTGGAGTTGAGGTTGGTGTGGGGTGGGATGTTGGTTGTCCGCTGTGTTGGTGCTGTAGGACTGTTGGGCGGTGATGGTTGGGATGCGTGAGGTGGTTGTACCTTTCAGCTTGTGGTGGACAGTGACATTGTTAGAGGTTGGGTCTGTGCGGCTGGTACGCTTCTTGGGGGCCCACTGTCTTTGTCTGCGCTGAGTCTGTGGTGGTCGGGGAGGGGTGTTCTGGGTGTTGGTTGTGGTCCTGGGGTGGTGTCAGTGGGTGTTGTGGCCCTCTTGGGTGTTCGGGCCGCATGATGGGTGGCTCCTTGGCATCTGTTGTCCTTCTGATGTGGACCTGGGCTGGTCTCCCTTTCGTGGTGCAGGCTGCCGTTCGACTTTACACCAGGTCAGAGCAGGTGTAGACTTCCTGGTGCTAACGCGCCTTATCGCCTGTTTTCTGTTTTTATTGCAGTTCTGTCTGGTCGTTGAGAATGTTGAGGTGTGATGTTGTCGCGGCTTTTGGCATGGGAACGCCCACTCTGCATCTCATTAGCGAGAGTTGCAGGGGGCCTCTGTGGCGATGTTTTTTGCGGCTGCTATCGCGGGTAAACTGGTGCTGTGGGCTGTTCTGCTGTGAACGAAGGCATCACGGAGCCTGAGGGGATTTCAATCCCCTCTGGCTCTGTGAGGCCTTTGTTTTGTTTGTTAGAACATTCTGCCCTCCTGTGGCAGAATGTTCCAATAGCCTTACAGCCCTCCGTAGCTGGGCTATACTGGCATTAAAGTCCTGGTCCCTTTTCAAAGGCCCTTGCCTTGGTCCTTTAATGATGGAGCGTGCCCTTAGTGGCCGGTATAGCCCGCTACGCCAGGCTATAAGGCTATAATATACACGTTTATAAAACTCTAGTGTTCTACAGTAGAAAGAATTTTAATAGTATATTTGAATACTTCACTTCACATTAATAAATTTAAATCACACAGAGTATATAGTGATAGCTGCACGTAAATATTGCACTTCTATGATGAGTAAGGGTGGAGCAGAAATCGCGCGCCTCAGTGTTTAACGCACCACAATCTACATGATACGGTAAATAAAGTATTTTTTTCCAATGTTTAATTTTGGCATATTTGACCTGAGGAAATGTAACGAAGGTTGAGCTATTTAACACACCCAATAATTACAGAATGTGTTAAATACCTACCAATTCATAATTCTAACCTGTCTGTAAACAAGTTTTTTTTTATGGGGTCGGAACACAACAACCTACTCATAATCAGGGCCTCAGAGTACTTTCAGAATTCTGGCTTTTATCAAATATAGGATAGCATTACCGTCCCCTGTTGGCTCAATTGTGAAGAGTTGAAATTATTTATAGTAATAATATAATGCGCAATTTCATTAAGCGCACTGAGCAGGCAAAAGGGCCTGGCATCTCCGAATGTTCCACTCTGCAAAGACTGGCTTCAGTGTTATAGAAGTATTTAATCTCTGTTTTATAGCTGGCCCTGCCCTCTAGTGGTAATTTTGTTATTTTATAAATGTTTCCTTTAGATTATATCTCAGTATGGCAAGCCAAAGAGGTTTGTTCAGGGGCATAGTTATGATTTTATCATGCAGTGCAACAAGTCACCTGGCTGTACTGTACTATATGATAAGGAATGGCAGGAATGCACTATACTTAATATTGTATGATGCATTCCTGCCTTTTCCCAGCTCTAGTGCACAATGTGCTTCCTAGCACCAACGCAGGCACTCTTGTACCTTGGTGCAAGGGTACATGCGTTGTTAACAGGATTGGTTTTGTGTAGGAAGGGACACTTTCCTGCACAAAAATAATCCCCTGAGGCATTTCCCTCTTTCTATGTGTGCTGCAGACTGCAGCACACGCAGAAAGAGGAACAAGTATTTACAATGCAATAGGTCTCGCATTTACACAAGTTTGAGCTATTGAGATTGCAAATAACAATGCCTTTTATTTTTGTTTTCGTTTTTAAAACCTAAATAAAAGGCAGTCATTTACAATGCCAATAGCTTAAACTAAATGCAAGACCTATTGCATTGCAAATGCTTGTTTCAGTTGCAGTCATTGGATGTGTTTAGTTATGAGTCCATTCTTTGGTTAGATTGTTGCAGATATACTGTAAGCTTCTGAACAGGCAGATGGTTAATAACTGAAGTTTGACAAATTTAAGGGTGTTGGCTCCAGGCCCAGCAACAAGCTCTAGTTTACAGTGAGAGGGCCCAGAGGACGCTCTGACAATTCATGTTTATTAGACTAATGCATGATGTTAAATATTGATAGCATGGACAACTTTAATCTAGCAAGATATACTTATATTTTTTTTAAGAACATTGTGTAGTTCTTGTCAGATATTTCTAACCATACCAACAAGCAGAAGCACTATTAACTGAAGCAAGAAAAGCCAAGGCAGTTTAAGTATGTATATTTAATAGTAATAATAATAAAATTGAATGTGAAAGCAACATAAACTGTAAGCAAAAACAACTTTAACAATTAAATCGTAAGGAAGTCAATAAATGGTGGGAGGAAATATTGCTCCAGAATTATATTGACAATATTATTATCCCAGGGGGATTGTGTTTATTAATGTTTGTGAAATATAGGAGAATGATCTAAAGGAGTCTGCATCACACATTGTAAGGAATTTGGTGAAGCATGACAATATTGATGCAGCAAAATTGACCAAAAATGTTTAACAGTTACAGACATCTTCAGATGCACTGCCACATAACACAGAAATCACAATTTCTTTGTGATAAAATCTAAGTCTAAGACAACAACTTAAATACAAGTGAGATATGTGTGTACATGACTGTGTGCAGACCATACACGTTTCATGAGAAATATGCTTACCTTTAAATAATAGAGCAACAAGTAGAACAATCAACGTCCTATATTGAGAGCGCTCGGACTTTCCCGGACATTGATTACTCAGATAATGAAGGACAATCACAAGTTTGCAAACAAAGTACAACTTTTTTAAAGGGAAATACAAGTCAGACTGGCAGAGATGATTAACAAAACAAACTTAGAGAAAAGGGAGAAATAGACAAAGAAGGAAGAGAACTAGTCAAAATACTTAAAGCACGCCCTAATGAGCCACAAGACTGTTAATTCCAAATGCAATACCAAGAAGTAAAAGTTAGAGATAAGAATGATTTTGATATAAAAGTCGCTAATTTTCCTGATAAAGTTCTAACCAATAGAAATTGAGGTTCTAACAAAGTATTAGATATGCATTTTCCTCTTGATGAGTAGGGTATGGAGCAAGGGATAACAGAAAATGATCCTAAGATGATTCTATTTTCTGCCCAAACGTGGAAGATAGTCTCATTTTGGCATTTGACCAATCTGTCTGGTATGACTGTGTCACCATATTCACAGATTCCTATTTAGCCAGCTCGAAGATGACAGCTCTTGAGATAATGAATGACTCAATCAGGATAAAACCCTCGAATAATCATAATACATAGAGCCTTAAATTCATGCATGCCATGCCCCATGACAGCACTGATTTTCCAGATCTACAAATCACGGTCATTAATCAGAGCCTTTCCATGCCTTTTTTCAATATTAAGGGAAGATAGTAGACATGCACACAGTACCATCAATGCCATCCCGTATAAAGAATGCATTATTGCTAAGAGAAATTGTACTTATGAATCAACATATAAAGCAACAACTGATGATATGATAAAAAGAATTAAAGATTGTGGGCAATCAGTAAACAAAATTTATAAGAGTCAGGAAAAAGGCAGATATAAAAAAAAATAAGTCTGAGTTATTTGCTTATAGAAATAGGAAGGGAATGTAGACATGAAATTCAGATATGGAAGCTATACTTTTCAGATGATATTCTCACGAAAGTCTGAAATTGAGGGAGTTCATTAATAGTATTCCCTGTAGGCCGACAATGTATTGAAGAATTTCTGTTTGCATGACCTAATATTACCATTTTGAAAACAGAGAATTTTAAAGACAAATTAACCAGGCGTCTGTTTATACCCAATATTTAAAAAATTGGTCGACCTGTACAGGTTCCTTTAAATACAAGGAATGCAGTCTCTATGAACTGTCATTTAAAAGATGCAGTGAAATCACTGGAAATATTGGTAAAGATATTTCTATTAGACCCTTCATCATCTGTAAGAGCATATATATCATTTATGCATTTAATTGCTCTTGTGGTATGTTTTCACAGGCAGCACGATAAGACCACAAAGAGAACAAATTGTGGAATATATTTGAGCCATGAGGAGGAATGATAAGTATCCTCCAGCATTTAATTTTCAGGAACATCATGATTTGAACTACAAACAGTTAAAGTTTGTTAATATTTACACCAGGAAAGAAACATCTCAGGGGAACTAATAGAGAATTAAAAGAGGGGAGCTAATAGAGAATT
Source organism: Triturus cristatus (assembly GCF_964204655.1). Classification (NCBI taxonomy): domain Eukaryota; kingdom Metazoa; phylum Chordata; class Amphibia; order Caudata; family Salamandridae; genus Triturus; species Triturus cristatus. Next base: position 271,302,914 of record NC_140595.1, on the reverse strand, counting down.
CAAATGAAGGCAGATGGAATCCTGACTAAGATTTTCCCTTTTCTTATTAAAACCTAATGGCTTAAACTCAGTTTATGGTCTATGGTAGTTTCTTATACATTGAAACACTTGGTCTATCTGAAATGTATTGAGAACTGTAGGAACTTTATTGATTTGGGAATTTTTTATATACATGCATGACATGTGGGACATAATTAGTACATTTCTGGAGTGAATTGTGTGTGTATACATTGTATGTATTGGTATACTGAAATCTCTTAGCTGCAGGGAATTAATAATTAGTAAGTGGGTATTTAAATACGTGCTATATTGTACATTAAAATCACTTTATCAGTATTAAGATGTGAATGGGGCAAGGAACTATATGTTTAATAGGGTTACATGTATTATTTTCATATAAACATAATTTTTTTTAATACAATGTAGATTAAATTGAAGACCACTCTATTATTATTAAGAGTTTTTTAAGCTTTCAAAATCCATATCCACAATTACATCAAAAATTGACCAATGGATGGCTTCATTTCCCATAATGCACCTTGTTGGATGGCTCACCAAATTCACTCTACCTATGTTTTTCAATTGATCGCACCAGCTAAGCTATTTTGGTTTTAAATGGGAAATTGTGTAGTGTAACCTTAAAAAGGTCTACATTTTATTTTTTGCCCCCAGTATGGGCTCCTTATTATTTTCACCTAATTGGAGATTAGATTTGTGACACGGTGAGAACTACCTTAATGACTTTCACGTAGCGGTCTATTTGTTTATTTTGTTGAAGTATTATGTTAATTATGTTAATTATATTTAATGCAACAGTTTTTATTATATCAACAGCTACCATATTTAATTATATTTAGGTATGTACATTTTATGTGTGTGTGTGTATATATATATATAGATAGATAGATATCAATCCACTATTTCCGGACCCGATTCCAGGCTGTCGAAGGGCGGTCCAAGTAAAAAGACGCCGGAAATCTTGTATATCAAACACAAAAGTTTCTGTAATGAACAGGAACCACTCAGACGCCTTTGTGTGCTGTCAATAATACCGTATTTAATGGCAAGTAAAGAACTACGCGTTTCGGCTTTACGCCTTGATCACGTTCATCAACACTACATGTTAACATGATTAAATACATTATTTACAAAAATAAACAAAGGACGCTTATACACCCTGTATGGACCCAATACTGTGGCGGCCATCTTGTAATGTTGTGACAGGGTGGTCCTGGCACGCGCCACCTCTGCGGGTACAAATGACTGGTGGTCTGCCTATTCCCCTTCAACCCCTCTGTTTCCTCCCCATCAGGAAGAGTGGAGAGAGAGCACGGACGACTGGGAGTCGGCGTTGCAACACAAGAGAAACCCGGGCCCCTTTAACCAGATACCAAGTCTGCACGATGACACGCCTTCCAGCAACGTCATGACACGCTCACTGGACAAATATCCGGAAGTCACGACGGAGGTGTGTCTTTCGACCAGCGCGAGCAAGACGGCGGAGAGCACAGCGGAGGAGGCGGTGTGGCAGCGGACTACGGAACACTCGATATCGGAAAGGAAGGAGACGGGAACCAACTCAGAGGAAGCAGCAGCAGAAGGCGAGCCAGGAGGCCAACGACCCGGTGAATCCCCGAGCCACGTACCAAGGGGTGCGTGGCTTCTACAGGTACGGGAGCGGCTGTCAAGGGCATTGGGAAGGCGGGAGAGGGCGCAGGTGTAGTCGCGGCGCTTAGAACCAACAGAGCCGTGCGGCTTCTAAGCCATCGCAAAGGCGTTGTCCCCTCTCTCCCTTCGTTCTACGCGCCCGTCACAAATCCCTCACTCAAGTGCATGTGTTTTAAAAGCACGGTTTTGGTGTACTCCCTCACTCCCGGTCCCTGGGAACACTCCGATACATTGGTAACCGATAACTGACCCCGTCCCTGTCTGTCCTTTTCTTCCACACGCGAGGGAAGCGCCCAAGGAAGAGCCCAGCCCCGAAGACGGCCGGAAAGGACAAGGGACTCCGAACTGTACACGAGGAGAGAAGACATCCCCTCCACTACAAAAGAATAAGACAGAAGCACCCAGGGGGAAGTCAAGGAAGACGGACCCCTCTAAAGAACTGTCTAACCAAAGTCCCTTGTATGTAAAATGCAAATACAGGGGAATAAAGCCTTATAACAGCAGACCCGGACTCCGGCTACTCACTGTCCCACCCCTACAACTGGTGTCAGAAGTGGGATCAGAAACAACATCCATCAGTAATCCTATGATGGAGGCCGTCGTCCAACAGCTCATAGTCGGGCAAGAGAAATTGGAATGGGCGGTGAGTCAACAAATGACGTTGGCCCAAGCCGACCGAGAGGCCTTTAGAGATACGATGACAGCCCAGATTGACAGTATACAAAGGGTGGAACAATCTCCCACCACGCCACCGGCGACTGAAGGGAGGCCAGCCCAGCCACACCCTTCTGGGGTCTCTTTGCAGAAGTACAGTACTGGAGAAGACCCAGACGCCTTCCTCACTAATTTTGAACGGGTGGCCAGAGCCTGCGGATGGCCCGAAGAAAAATGGCCCTTCTTTTTAGCACCACTCTTGAGCGGAGAAGCGCAGGCAGCATACCAAGTGGCCAATAACGCCGGCAACACCCCTTATGCAATTGTCAAAGAGATCATATTGGACCATCTCGGACTTGACAGCGAAGCATATAGGGTACGGTTTCGAAAAGAGAAGGGGAACGCCGGGGAAAACCCTAAAACTCTTTTTTTTCGACTAAAGATGGCCGCAGACAAGTGGCTTCGGCCCTCCACGAGTACAAAGGAAGAGATAATGAACCGGATTTATATGGAACAATTTATAGAAGCTCTTCCGTATGGCACCCAAAGGTGGCTCAGACAGCACCATACTCTGTCCATAGAACAAGCCATAGAAATGGCGGCAAATTACTCACGAGCCCAACCAAGACTTATGCCATGGGACATGGAAAAAGCAGGAAAAGGAGGAGCCCCACCTAATAGAACAGACAAAAGGATAAAACCCCTTTCGGAGGCCCCTAAAGCCCGCTTCAGTAAAGTCGTACTGCCGCCATTAAAGGGTCCCCAATGTTTTGAATGCGGGGAATGGGGCCATATTGCCCGAATGTGTCCACGCAGAAAACCAGCGGAGGAACCCATGGAGGTTGGGTACATTCCAAGGGCAGTGTTATACACCGCTGAAATGGGGCCGTCCTTCTACGTGAGTGTCTTGATTAACGGAAAAAAATAAAGGCCCTATTAGATTCAGGGTGTAGACAGTCTGTGGTTCAGAAAGAATTTGTCCTGCCAGGGCAATTCATACCCACACAGGTAGTGCATATTAAATGTGTTCACGGAGATGTTAAAACTTATCCTGTGGCACGGTTGCAGTAAACACCAAAGACCACTCGCCATGCACAGTAAGGGTGGGGGTGGTAGAGTCGCTTCCAGAAGACCTAATATTGGGAATTGATAATCCCCATTTCCTAGCCCTTTTCCAATCAGAGCTTCGGAACAAATTAGCAGAAAAAAAGGCGCAAGCGGCATTCACTACATCAGAACCCTGGGTTCTAGATAGTAGCTTTAGGTTTTCTCAAGCTAACGATACCACCCTTTTTAACGCCTGGGAAACGGCCCACCAGACCCAAGATGCTCCAACCCCGGTGTACCCCCGGTTTGTGATCCGTAATGACCTCTTGTACAGGGAAGCAAAAAAAAGACGAACCCCTGCAGGTGCTGGTACCTAAAGACTTTAGGGAACAAATCCTGTTCTACTCACACGCCCATCTGGTTGCCGGACATTCAGGGGCAGAAAAGACAACAAAACACCTTCTGCGCTACTTCTATTGGCCAGGTATTTATAAGGAGACACTACAATATTGTCAGAGCTGTGAGATCTGTCAGAGGGGGAACACCCAACGACCCCCAAGAGTCCCGCTACAACCGTTGCCAGTGATCGGAACCCCTTTCGAACGAGTGAGCATGGACCTGATAGGACCCCTCCCTAAGACCTCGAAGGGTAATACGTATGCCCTAGTTGTAGTGGACTATGCCACCAGGTTCCCGGAGGCCTTCCCTCTGAAAGCTCCTACCACCAAAAATATCAGTGAAAAACTGATCGAACTATTCTCCAGGGTAGGGTTTCCAAAGGCCGTATTAACTGACCAAGGCACTCCGTTTACGTCCCGACTCATGGGAGAAATATGCCAGGCGTTGAACCTAGACCATCTTAAAACGTCGGTTTACCACCCACAAACCGACGGGTTGGTTGAACGGTACAACAAAACGCTCAAAGGGACCTTGAAGAAAATGTTGGAAGTAGAAAAAAAAGAGTGGGACCAACTATTACCTTTGGCCTTATATGTGATACGGGCACAGGATCAAAGCAGCCTCGGTTGTTCTGCCTTTGAACTCCTGTATGGGAGGATGCAGCGTTCTTTACTAGAGATTACACGAGACGTGTGGGAAAACGAAGCAGACACGGACAGAAGGTCCCTGTTAGATTACACCTGTCGACTCAAGTCTAAGCTGGTGTAGCTACGTGACTTGGCCCATGCGACTGAGAAAAAGCCAAGAACGACAGAAGAGACACTACGATAAAGGCAAAACATGGAGAAAATTAGAGATCGGCGACTGGGCCCTGGTCATGTTGCCGACCACTGTGCAGAAATTTAAGAACAAGTAGTCCGGCCCCTATCCAGTCTGTAACACCATTGGCAAAACGACCTATAGATTACAGATGACACCCACTCGGACCCAATGTTTTCATATAAACATGTTAAAGAAATGGCTAGGACCCCCACCAAAAGATTCTCATTTAATCTTTCCCTCCTCATCCGCGATCACGACATTATCTCAGCTTCCCATAAATGAGGAGCTGACAGACAGCATGAAAGAGGACGTTCAGCGCCTCTTCCGGAAGTATGCCCATATCTTCTCAGATCTCCCAGGTCGAACAACTCTAGCTGAACATCATAGAGAGACTCAACCAGGAAAACATGTCAAACAGAAGCCCTACAGAATACCGGAGGCTCGAAGGGCTGATATAAAAAAAGAAGTGTTAGACATGCTCCGCCTGGGTGTTATCAGACCATCCCACAGTAACTGGTCATCGCCGATTGTTATGGTACCAAAGCCCGATGGAAGCACCCGCTTTTGCATGGATTTCAGGGCTCTGAATGCCATCTCGAGCTTTGATGCATACCCGATACCGAGGGTAGACGACCTCATTGAGAAACTAGGGGACGCCAAGTTTATCACGACCTTCGACCTTACCAAAGGTTATTGGCAGGTGCCCTTAAAAGAAGAAGACCGTAAGAAAACAGCCTTTTCAACAGATGAGGGTCTCTTCGAATTCAACGTCCTACCGTTCGGCTTGCATGGCGCTCCCGCCACCTTTCAAAGGCTAATGAACTCCATCTTATTACCTCATTCTTCTTTTTGTTCAGCCTATTTAGATGACTTTGTCGTCTTTAGCCCAACCTGGTCAAAACACCTACAGGACCTGAATGTCATCCTACAAACCCTCCACCGTGAAGGACTGCACATAAACTCAAAAAAATCGCGGGCAGCCTTTCACAAAGTAAAATATTTAGGCTATGTTTTAGGGGACGGGATGATAGCCCCACAAACGGAGAAAGTAAAGGCGATCACCAGTTCCCCTTTTCCCACGTCCAAAGAGAATTGAGGTCCTTTTTGGGTTTGATAGGGTATTATCGTCGGTTTATACCCAGATTTTCCGACATAGCATCCCCTCTGACAGACATATTACGTAAAGAGATCCCAGCCAAATGCCTGTTGCACCCGTCTAAAGAAATGCAGGAATCCTTCCGGTCCTTGAAGCAGCTGATTACCACCAGTCCTGTTCTCATTTCTCCTAATTTCCAAAAGCAATTCGTTCTGACCACAGACGCCTCAAACACAGGGCTAGGGGCGGTTTTGTCACAGGAGGGAGAAGATGGGATGGAACACCCTATTCTTTTCCTTAGTCGGAAGCTATTCCCCAGGGAGTGTAAATATTCCACCATCGAGAGGGAGTGCCTGGCCGTCAAATGGGCGATGGACAAATTGAGGTTTTACCTAGAGGGCCGTCCTTTTCTCCTGTACACAGATCATGCTCCACTACAGTGGATGTATAGAAACAAGGCACAAAACCCCAGGGTGCTTCGCTGGTTTTTGTCCCTGCAGCCCTTGTCCTTTCAGGTGCGACACAAAAAAGGGAAGGATAATGGGAATGCGGATTACCTCTCTCGCTCCCCTTCTCTCCCAGATCGGGAGAGTCCAAGGGGGGAGGAATGTGACAGGGTGGTCCCGACACACGCCACCTCTGCGGGTACAAATGACTGGTGGTCTGCCTATTCCCCTTCAACCCCTCTGTTTCCTCCCCATCAGGAAGAGTGGAGAGAGAGCACGGACGACTGGGAGTCGGTGTTGCAACACAAGAGAAACCCGGGCCCCTTTAACCAGATACCAAGTCTGCACGATGACACGCCTTCCAGCAACGTCATGACACGCTCACTGGACAAATATCCGGAAGTCACGACGGAGGTATGTCTTTCGACCAGCGCGAGCAAGACGGCGGAGAGCACAGCGGAGGAGGCGGTGTGGCAGCGGACTACGGAACACTCGATATCGGAAAGGAAGGACACGGGAACGAACTCGGAGGAAGCAGCAGCAGAAGGCGAGCCAGGAGGCCAACGACCCGGCGAATCCCCGAGCCACGTACCAAGGGGTGCGTGGCTTCTACAGGTACGGGAGCGGCTGTCAAGGGCATTGGGAAGGCGGGAGAGGGCGCAGGTGTAGTCGCGGCGCTTAGAACCAACAGAGCCGTGCGGCTTCTAAGCCATCGCAAAGGCGTTGTCCCCTCTCTCCCTTCGTTCTACGCGCCCGCCACAAATCCCTCACTCAAGTGCATGTGTTTTAAAAGCACGGTTTTGGTGTACTCCCTCACTCCCGGTCCCTGGGAACACTCTGATACATTGGTAACCGATAACTGACCCCGTCCCTGTCTGTCCTTTTCTTCCACACGCGAGGGAAGCGCCCAAGGAAGAGCCCAGCCCCGAAGACGGCCGGAAAGGACAAGGGACTCCGAACTCTACACGAGGAGAGAAGACATCCCCTCCACTACAAAAGAATAAGACAGAAGCACCCAGGGGGAAGTCAAGGAAGACGGACCCCTCTAAAGAACTGTCTAACCAAAGGCCCTTGTATGTAAAACGCAAATACAGGGGAATAAAGCCTTATAACAGCAGACCCGGACTCCGGCTACTCACTGTCCCACTTCTACAAATCTGTACAAGTAAGAATCAATATAGGTGAATACCACTCATGAATATATCTCTTACAGCCCATCCTGCAAAATATACATACTAGCTGCCTATAAAAGAGTGATATTGCTGTATGTTAAATAATATGCAGACTGCACAATGACGTATAAAATTTAATTGTGACTTATTCTTACAAAAAAACCCAAGTGGGTTTAAAGCGATAATACTATTTGACGCATTTCATGATAATGACTGCAAATAGTTACAATGACAAATAGAGCCCTAGTGGGCTGAAAATGCAACATCACAAGTGATGTGTGCACCACAATCGCAGCGGCAGCGAAATCACTCACCCGCCTCCTCGCCTCCCAGTGCCGCGAAAAACAGATCTCTCCGGCTTTCACAGCTCCGTTGCGTGTACGTGATCCTCAATATGCGTCACACCGATCTTCAGAGCACCGATGCCACAGCTCACAGGGGGTCAGCCCGGATATCTTGCAACACATCAATCCACTATTTCCGGACCCGATTCCAGGCTGTATATCATAAGTCCAGTTGTAGATATAAGACAATACCCAGTAGCCCGTCACTTTCATTCAGAACATTTTCAAGATGTAACTTTACTTCGTATGGTTGTCATTGATTCGGTAGATCTGGGAGTCAGAGGTGGAAACAGAGAACTGTCACTTAGACAATTGGAGTCTAGGTATATTATTGATTTTGAAAGTCTGGTACCCAAAGGTCTGAACTCGAGTGAGGAGCTGGCAATTCACCTACAGGAGAAATAATGATATGATGACTGTCACGAAGAAAAAGTAGTTGTTAGCAATTATATTTTTATCTCTATTCTGTTCCAGGTGGTGGTCTTTACTTGCCATTAAATACGGTATTATTGACAGCACACAAAGGCGTCTGAGTGGTTCCTGTTCATTACAGAAACTTTTTTGTTTGATATGGATAGATATATATATATTATTTGTATTATTTAATGGAGTTCATTTGGGATCTCAGTTTAAAAATTGTTCAGTGAGGCTGTGTCCGATTGATGATGGAGGTGTGCATTTTAATGATACATTTGTTTTCTGGGCCTAAAGCCAGCAGAGACAAATACAAATCATTTTCTTGTCTAATGCTTACTTTCACAAGAAAGTGGTGAAGTTGGAGGTAAAATGAAATGGCTAGAATATTCAATGGTGTAATTGACTATTGTCCCCAAATGACTAGAGTGCTGAATGGTGTAACTCACTCTTGTGAAATAATGGTCACTAAAAGATGCCGGTGTGATCATCTTCGTGAGTTAAGAAGACAGCAGTGAAGACCCAATCAAAGCAGCTCCAGGAATTTGGGTCAATTACTCAGTAAGGGGCACTGATGGTGAAGACAGGGAAGATCTGTAATCAAATGCAATTGCTGAGCCTTGATTCTTCGAGCACTGCCATCACAAACCAGAACAATCCTGGAGTTCTGGAGTATGCAGGAGGAACGATGGTGAACAGCCTCCTTGAAGTCCCCTCAACACAACCACAGAGAAGACAGGAAACAGCTACGGCCTATATCCAGGATACTCAGAGGCCTGGATCTGCTGAGAAAAAGGTACCATTGATGCAGGCCCACAGCATGGTGTGGTAGAAAAAAGTGTTGGACATTGTGAAAGCTCCGAGGATGTTCCCAACTTTCTAGTAGCTGCCGCCCCCAGTTTAGAGAAGCTGATCTATACCGGTGAAGTCATAGCCCGCAGATATAAGATTAGAAGTCCAGTTATCAGATCTGATTGTCATTAAGGTGGTTGGCATGCTGGCGGTTAATTGCGGGGAAGTTTTTCATTTTTTGTCGAATAGCCTGATTATATTATTCATTTAAAAAAAAGATACTACCAACAATAATAATAATAATTGTTAGTTATAAAGTGCTTATAAAGTGCTTCAGATCACTCTTCTGCCATTTCTAAGTGTTGCAAAAATAACTACTTCGATTACCCTTTTGATGGTACGTCATTTACCAATCTCACAGAGCCATACAGCTGGCTGGTAAAGATGTGAGTGGAAATAGTTAATTATATGCGCAGGGCAAAGGATTAACACTCTTTTATGCTGCATGTGACCATCTCGTCCTCTGCCACCACTGACAGAGCATCTTACAACTCCTCCTTACAAAGTGGCTACGGGCATCTGCTTCAATATTCAGTTTAGTGTTGTGCCTCTAAACGAATTGTAGCATTTTTATCACTTAAGAATTGAATTTGCTACATTTCAGCAAATCCACAGAAAATCATACTGTGAACATACTAATTCCAAAAATACATCTAAACTAATTATTTCTGTCTAGAAATAAACTCCAATCTACATGCTGTGGAAAGTGGTGCCAAAAACATTATTACAATAGACTTTCACAAATTCTAAATGACCTATGGAAAGTAATTTTGAAAAATATGTAAATGTAACCTAGAGACAAACGATGGACACACAGAACGGAAAGACAACATTTGGCCAGTTGGAGAAAGCAGGATTGGAACCAGAAAAGGATGTATGACGTTACAACGCACACTTTTACAACGCATGCACTTACAACGCATTTTTTACAACGCATAATCCATTACAACGCATGACATTAACAACGCATGACACTACAACGCATTTTTAAAAAATACCTTTACAACGCATTTCCATTACAACGCATACTACCTTTACAACGCATACCATTACAACGCATAATATTAAATTACATTTAAGGTAAGTATTAGATAGTATAGGGGTAAAAGTTACTTTTCTAACTCCAGGGGGTGCAACAGTAGGGTAAGTGTTGGATAGTATAGGGGTAAAAATTACTATTCTAACTCCAGGGGGTGCAACAGTGGGGTAAGTGTTGGATAGTATAGGGGTAAAAATTACTATTCTAACTCCAGGGGGTGCAACAGTAGGGTAAGTGTTGGATAGTATAGGGGTAAAAATTACTATTCTAACTCCAGGGGGTGCAACAGTAGGGTAAGTGTTGGATAGAATAGGGGTAAAAATTACTATTCTAACTCCAGGGGGTGCAACAGTAGGGTAAGTGTTGGATAGTATAGGGGTAAAAATTACTATTCTAACTCCAGGGGGTGCAACAGTAGGGTAAGTGTTGGATAGTATAGGGGTAAAAATTACTATTCTAACTCCAGGGGGTGCAACAGTAGGGTAAGTGTTGGATAGTATAGGGGTAAAAATTACTATTCTAACTCCAGGGGGTGCAACAGTAGGGTAAGTGTTGGATAGTATAGGGGTAAAAATTACTATTCTAACTCCAGGGGGTGCATCAGTAGGGTAAGTGTTGGATAGTATAGGGGTAAAAATTACTATTCTAACTCCAGGGGGTGCAACAGTAGGGTAAGTGTTGGATAGTATAGGGGTAAAAATTACTATTCTAACTCCAGGGGGTGCAACAGTAGGGTAAGTGTTGGATAGTATAGGGGTAAAAATTACTATTCTAACTCTAGGGGGTGCATCAGTAGGGTAAGTGTTGGATAGTATAGGGGTAAAAATTACTATTCTAACTCCAGGGGGTGCAACAGTAGGGTAAGTGTTGGATAGTGTAGTGTAATATTATGCGTTGTAATGGTATGCGTTGTAATGGTAGTATGCGTTGTAATGGAATGCGTTGTAAAGGTAGTTTTTAAAAATGCGTTGTAGTGTCATGCGTTGTAATGTCATGCGTTGTAATGGATTATGCGTTGTAAAAAATGCGTTGTAAAGGTAGTGCGTTGTAAAAGTTGCGTTGTAAAGGTTGTTCCCCACCAGAAAACCATAGAGAGCGGGGCCAAGAACTGGACAGTGTCCTTGCAGGAAGTGACGCCCTGCACTTGGCAAGTGTGGAGGGAGAGGTCATGGAGCTGGGTCAAGGAGAAACGTGCTCGGATGACTGGAAAAATCATATTGTCAATGTGCACAGGTTGGGTTAGGAAAGGACAGCTGCCACTTGCTGATGAAATGAGTGTGGGAATCAAATGTTCCGTAATAGGCAGGAAGACAGATGTTTAACTAGTGATAGGATGCTGCCCCTGTCAGGTAGCTCGCAACCACTGACTGAAGATACTGTAGAGGGGGCGTGACTTAGAGACCCCAAAACAGAAGCAGTTGTTGTACCTGCAGTGGTTATACTCAATTTCTGCGCAATGTAAATAGCACCCTATTTCCTAATTTAACAGTATGCCATTGATCAACCTTGCACGGCTGAAACACTGAGTCGGCCACGCCGTGAGTTTCACATAGGAGCTGCAGGTCAAACAGGTCGTCTGCCGGGATGCGCCTAACTCAAGGAGTCTGCACCCTTGACTCAGAGCTACATGTCTCAGTTCTGTGGGGAGTGAAGTAAGCCTGGCAGGTGGGACGCACATTGTTATGTAAGAGGTTTATAGAGAGCTTGGTTCTCCAACCGAAGTGTCCCGGCGCTAGGATCCCCCCAACAGATGTCACATAACCCTGCCCTGGACTAATGTAAGGTCGATGTAAAGCAGGCCTTTATCCTACAGATTATCTTGTACTGACATTTCCATACGTACCATCTCTCATTGGCACTCTACGGAAGGGGGGCAGCTGTTCGGGAGATGTTAGTGTGTTACGTCACTCTAGCACAGAGGTTTTAGCCCTGATTCAGAGGAGCGTGGAGGGAGTAAACCAGCAAAAACTGCAGCTTTACCGCCCTGTGAGGGGGTGACAACACACACCCCACAGACCCATCCTAGAACACTAAGGCACACGGAGCGCGAGCTGAAAAGGTATACAGAACCAGTGGTGCGCGCGCAATACAGAGGAGCGGGGGCGAGGGAGCCTGTTGTCTGTGCCGCGCTGCTGCGCGTGCTAGACACGGACAGGAATAGGCGGAGCAAAGGCGGGACATGCGCCCGCCTTTGCCTAATTGCGTGCCGTTTTTTTTAAAAAAAAGCACGCTACTGCCAATGCCAGCCTGCGAAAGCAAAACCACATGCACGAGCGTGTGGTTAGCTTTCTGAAGCCCATACAAGAGGTCTCGCGCTGCGCGAGCAGAGCTGCGCACTGCAATGCTAGGCACAAGACCTGAATATGAGGAGAAATAAGCATATGTTTCCTTGTTATGGGGAGGAGTAGCCAGTTAGCACATTCCCAGGTCTACCACTTATGGTAAATCTGAGAATGCGTCAAAATCCAAGGGTTTTGCGTGGGAACACCCACGCACTACGCATGGAACGCCTCCCTGGGGCAGAGTAATGCAACACAGGGATTTGCTCTGCGTTGCATTACTCTGGATTGATCAAGCCACTCAGGGCCATGGAAGATGACCTTGCTTGGCTTGATAAATCACATCTCAAGTGTTGTATTGGTTTAACACCCCGTTGCGTGGTGCAAAAGCTACACAACCCTTGATAAATATGGCCCTAATTTTTGATAGCATGAACATGGCCCATGAGCATCACAGCCCATTATAAGAGTACAATTACCAACAATCATCAAGAGAATACATATGTGATAAAGCACAGGAAAAGTGAAAAACAGGCAGGAGGATCCTGAACTGTCATTCAAGAGTGATGGGAGATAATAGATTTAGCAAAAAGTTTATGTTTTTTACCGAGCATTCAGTTCCTTGACTGATTCCTACTGATGCGCACGATCGTACATATCCTAATTGTTACATGATTGGAGATCTCGAGAGTGTAGACACTGAAGTATATCTACACACCTCCATAACTCCATGCATTCATTAATAGAGGCCTTTAGCACAATACTCCAGTGAAAACCCAATGGTCTGATTAGGCAAATTCTTACAGAGAATCTCTCAAGTTTTATCTTCGAGATTCAAAAAATGTTAGCAAAAGGGAGCTGGTATGAGAGGATAGTTAAAAGAAATAGGAAAACCTACCCACTATAGAAACTAAGCATTCTAATGAAAATCAACGTGGCAGATACTTTGCCTCAATTCAAATTTCCAAAACGTTGTCAAGGGGTTTCACCACAGAACAAAAATAAATTGATTCCACTTCGTCTCTTTTTTCCATCACACTGCATGTCCTGTTTCTTTCTCTTACATTTGCAGTGCTTAACTTGTAAAAGAAAGACTGCCGGTGCCCAGGGCTCTGCTAAGAAGCCTGCAGCCGATACAATTAAATATCAAGGGAGCGTAGGGTTAAATATTCCTCGGTCTACCTTGTGTCGCTCTAATCCACTACCAGACACTCCCTGCCCATGTATTTCAATCTTGCAGCTTTCTGCTTTCTCCTTTTGTGACAGTATTTCAGTTTTTTAATTCCTCTGCCTTTCTGCTTTGTGTATTTTTCCCTCTCTTTCTCTACTAAGGTGCCGATTCCGATCCTGTAAAACCCGGGTACGAATGGTCGTATGGCGCGTATTCTCCGTACGACTCGTACCCGGGAAATCCTCCTTACAAACCAGCAAGTACGATTCGTACAGAAATACCATTTCCGTACGAATCGTAAAAAACTACGTGCGACGAAGAAATACCCACAATTCCGTTCCGGGACATCACCTACGTGACGTCCGGACGGAGTCATGCAGCGTTCTACAGACCAGCAAGTACGATTCGTGCCTACGTCACTCCGCACGGATCATTTTTTACGGCAGCCAAAAACTCCCGGGAAATTGAGGACGACGCGAAGAAGGAGCAGCGGTACGCGACGGACAGCCATGGACCCCATCCTACGTGTCATCCCGGTCCTCCTAGCCTACGACCTGGTGCACCGAGACCGGCGCGCACGCCGCAGAAGGTCAGCACAACACCCATGGGAAAAGGGGGGGGCGAGGGGCAGGAAACATAACCCTTACCTAATTTTAAAAATACCATATACTGTCCATACATTACCTCCAGGGTCTGGTCACTTCGGGGGGCATGTCCACCAATCCCCGCGTACGTGTACCCGTCACCACTACAATGGTGGTACGGGCCGTACCCACGCCCTCAGAGCGTATGTACGGCCCGTACCACGCATACCCCTACATCACCACTACAATGGTGGTACTGCCCGCACCCACGCTTTGAGGGCGTGGGTACGGCCCGTACCACCATTGTAGTGGTGATGTAGGGGTATGCGTGGTACGGGCCGTACACATGCTATGAGGGCGTGGGTACGGCCCGTACCACCATTGTAGTGGTGATGTAGGGGTATGCGTGGTACGGGCCGTACACATGCTATGAGGGCGTGGGTACGGCCCGTACCACCATTGTAGTGGTGATGTAGGGGTACGCGTGGTACAGGCCGTACACACGCTCTGAGGGCGTGGGTACGGCGCGTACACCTACATCACCACTATAATGCTGGAACGGCCCGTACCACCATTGTAGTGGTGATGTAGGGGTACGCGTGGTACGGGCCGGACACACGCTCTGAGGGCGTGGGTACGGTGCGTACACCTACATCACCACTACAATGCTGGTACGGGCCGTACCCATGCCCTCACAGCGTGTGTACGGCTCGTACCACGTGTACCCCTACATCACCACTACAATGGTGGTATGGGCTGTATCCACGCCTTAGTGCATGGGTACAGGCTGTACCCACACCCTCAGAGCGTGTGTACGGCCCGTACCACGCGTACCCCAACATCACCATACAATGGTGGCACAGGCTGTACCCATGCCCTCAAAGCGTGGGTACGGGCCGTACCACCATTGTAGTGGTGATGTAGGGGTACGCGTGGTATGTGCCAGACACAGGCTCTGAGGGCGTGGGTATGGCCCGTAACACCATTGTAGTGGTGATGTAGGGGTACGCGTGGTACGGACCGTACCCAACCTATGAATGCGGGGGTACGGACCGCATCACCCGTACCCCTAGGGCACCAGTACATTAGTGATACAAGGCGTACACACGCCACAAATGTTGGCTTAGGGCCTGGTGCAGCATATAACCAGTATATTGGGGTGTGTTCATGGCCAGGACAGCAGTGTACAGCACCAAGGGTGCGGGTGGGTGGGTGGGTGTCTGCCTAGGAGTCCCAGCTGTGGACAAAGACATGTGAGGTGTGGGTGCCTATCACTCCCAGCAGTGGACAGAGACATGTGAGGGGTGGGTGCCTATCACTCCCAGCAGTGGACAGAGACATGTGAGGGGTGGGTGCCTATCACTCCCAGCAGTGGACAGAGACATGTGAGGGGTGGGTGCAGAGGAATACCAGCAGTGGACAGAGACATGTGAGGGGTGGGTGCATGTCACTCCCAGCAGTGGACAGAGACATGTGAGGGGTGGGTGCAGAGGAATACCAGCAATGGACAGAGACATGTGAGGTGTGGGTGCCTATCACTCCCAGCAGTGGACAGAGACATGTGAGGTGTGGGTGCCTATCACCCCAGCAGTGGACAGAGACGTGTGAGGGGTGGGTGCATATCACTCCCAGCAGTGGACAGAGACATGTGAGGGGTGGGTGCCTATCACTCCCAGCAGTGGACAGAGACATGTGAGGGGTGGGTGCCTATCACTCCCAGCAGTGGACAGAGACATGTGAGGGGTGGGTGCCTATCACTCCCAGCAGTGGACAGAGACATGTGAGGGGTGGGTGCAGAAGAATACCAGCAGTGGACAGAGACATGTGAGGGGTGGGTGCATATCACTCCCAGCAGTGGACAGAGACGTGTGAGGGGTGGGTGCAGAGGAATACCAGCAGTGGACAGAGACATGTGAGGTGTGGGTGCCTATCACTCCCAGCAGTGGACAGAGACATGTGAGGTGTGGGTGCCTATCACTCCCAGCAGTGGACAGAGACATGTGAGGGGTGGGTGCCTATCACTCCCAGCAGTGGACAGAGACATGTGAGGGGTGGGTGCCTATCACTCCCAGCAGTGGACAGAGACATGTGAGGGGTGGGTGCAGAGGAATACCAGCAGTGGACAGAGACATGTGAGGGGTGGGTGCATGTCACTCCCAGCAGTGGACAGAGACATGTGAGGGGTGGGTGCAGAGGAATACCAGCAATGGACAGAGACATGTGAGGTGTGGGTGCCTATCACTCCCAGCAGTGGACAGAGACATGTGAGGTGTGGGTGCCTATCACCCCAGCAGTGGACAGAGACGTGTGAGGGGTGGGTGCATATCACTCCCAGCAGTGGACAGAGACATGTGAGGGGTGGGTGCCTATCACTCCCAGCAGTGGACAGAGACATGTGAGGGGTGGGTGCCTATCACTCCCAGCAGTGGACAGAGACATGTGAGGGGTGGGTGCCTATCACTCCCAGCAGTGGACAGAGACATGTGAGGGGTGGGTGCAGAAGAATACCAGCAGTGGACAGAGACATGTGAGGGGTGGGTGCATATCACTCCCAGCAGTGGACAGAGACATGTGAGGGGTGGGTGCAGAGGAATACCAGCAGTGGACAGAGACATGTGAGGTGTGGGTGCCTATCACTCCCAGCAGTGGACAGAGACATGTGAGGTGTGGGTGCCTATCACTCCCAGCAGTGGACAGAGACATGTGAGGGGTGGGTGCATATCACTCCCAGCAGTGGACAGAGACATGTGAGGGGTGGGTGCCTATCACTCCCAGCAGTGGACAGAGACATGTGAGGGGTGGGTGCAGAGAAATACCAGCAGTGGACAGAGACATGTGAGGTGTGGGTGCCTATCACTCCCAGCAGTGGACAGAGACATGGGGTGGGTGCCTATCACTCCCAGCAGTGGACAGAGACATGGGGGTGGGTGCCTATCACTCCCAGCAGTGGACAGAGACATGGGGGTGGGTGCCTATTACTCCCAGCAGTGGACAGAGACATGTGAGGGGTGGGTGCAGAGGAATACCAGCAGTGGACAGAGACATGGGGGTGTGTACATCATGATCAGATGACCACAACTCCATGGGTGTATGTACACATCCCTAATGTTCGACTATGTTGATAGTGCCATGAGGATGGATGTCTTTCCCCCACTGCATAACACAACACATGCGGGTGTGAGGACAAATGACACATGCATACCAACCGCTGGCGGATGCAGCACAATACACACACAGAGATCATGCCACAAGACTGTATAGTCATGTCAATGCCTATTAAACTAAGAGAGCCAAAGGGAACACACACTGTCACGCACATCCCAGGACTGATAGGAATGTACAGGTGCTGGGACAGCCACAAAGATGTTGCCTCTCATGGAAGGAATAGGGTGGAGTTCCCACAGATACAATGCCCACAATTGTCAGTCAGGTGCCCAAATACCCTGCAGAACAAGTACCAATTGTGTGCTAGGCTGGGATAACACACATGCATAGTGCGGAAAATGGTGAATTTCGCCATTAAGGCATTACAACATACTCAATACACAAGCACAGTGACTAGCAAGGATGGCCAGGGATGGCACAGACGATGCAGCCGGAGACATTGCTGAGCAAGCATGCCATAGTTGAAGGGATCCATCACCAACAAAGGAAATGTAGACAGAGGTCAGCACAACAATTGTGCAACTCCCTGCAGGGAAGATGTCAGGTGCCACAGAGGAAGGAACACTCCTTGGGACAATGTCTCCAAACACAAATAGCACACACGACCAAAGATTCTTTGCAGAGACCTTGTGATGGCACGCAGATACCATGGTCCACCCCATGAGCATCATACTACAACATTTTCCTGAAACATAACACATTACCACAACCCCAACTCCTGGAGCATCAGCACCCACATCAATACCTGAAATGCAATAGTGTTCAAAGTGAAAAGAAAATGCTTTATTCAGCATTAAATAAAAAATTATAAAAGGACACTATTTACAAAGGCACATGGCCAGTCCAGATCAGAAGTCCTTGGGGGAGGACACATGGCCACGCGTCTCCCCTAGCTT
Source organism: Triturus cristatus (assembly GCF_964204655.1). Classification (NCBI taxonomy): domain Eukaryota; kingdom Metazoa; phylum Chordata; class Amphibia; order Caudata; family Salamandridae; genus Triturus; species Triturus cristatus. The sequence goes on along the minus strand of NC_140595.1, from coordinate 271,284,866 downwards.
GCCTGCACATTAGAGCCCTCAGGTTCGTCGACTGGGGGGGGGGGCATCATGTGGGGAAGGACCAGGCACCGCAGGGACAGGAGGTGTAAGGGTAGGTGTGGTGGGTGCAGGGACGGACGCCTCCACCACAGGGGGTGGGGCAGCGCCAAAGGTGGAGGTCAGCTCTGCACACTGCTGCCAGGTCTTCCAGCGTATCCCCTGCACCCGAAGAAAACACAGGCTCAAAGGAGGGGGGGGTTCGGAGTGATGGGGTGCAGCGCTACTGGGGGAGGGGGTGGACAGGGGGGGGAATCAACTCCCCTACCCATGGAGTGCTGTTCCCGTTTGCGGGCTGGAGAGCCAGAGGGGCTGAGGCCCAGCATAGCCAAGTAGGCCTCCTTGTCAGATTGTGTGGTAGGGGAGCCGAGGGGAGTGCCATTGGAGGGACTGGGTAGTGCGGCATGCGGACTCGGACTGTGGCTGTGTATATGCCTGTGTGTCCCAGACCCAGTGGGTGTGCCTTCATCCCCCTGAGTGTGCGTGCCAGGAGGAGTGCGCTTGCCTTTCCGTGTTGGTGTGCTGCCTGTGTCTGGTGGGGTGCCTGCTTGGGAATGTCTGTGTGTGCTTGGGACAGGTATGGGAGTGGGAAGGGTGGATGGTGCAGGTGTAGGGTGGGACGAAGCGCTGCAGGAGACTCACTGCTGCCGTCAGTGAAGAGTCCATGGACCTCAGCAACATCCGTTGGTCAGACATCGCTGATGACATGCCCTCCATGTACGACACCATCTGTGTCATCATTCTGGTGTGGCCATGGAGGACATTCAGCATCGATGTCTGGCCAACCTGCAACTGCCGCAGAATGTCCACAGACTCTGCAGTGAGGGCAGCAGGAGGAACAGGGGCAGGGGGTGCGGTGCCTGGCACGAAGGAGACACGGTGTTGCCTAGCACGGACAGAAGGGACCGGAGCAACTGGGAGGGCGGTGATGGGAAAGAAGGGGGAGGTGACAGATGTAGTGCTGCTGCCAGGTATTGTAGCAGCCTCCGCCCCCTCGAGGAGTTCAGCCTCGGACCCGTCAGCGTCATAGTCAGTGTTGCCACTAGACAGGTCCTCCGCCTGACTCCCCTCGCCCTCCATGCCACTTGCTCCCGCAGACTCGCCAGCAGTGGTGGCAGCGGTGCTGGATCCCTCCTCCACGTCCATGCAGGTGTCTCCCTCGGTGTCCTCCGATGATGCTGTGGGCAAGGTGAAGATACAGAAAATAATCAGTCACCTGTATACATCTGACACATGAGTCCAAACAAAAAATGTCACAGTGCATATCAGGAAATGCATCAAGAGTAACATCTAGAATACTCCGCACATATATAACCCTGCACTCCCCAGTTGGTTGACCCACCATGGCACTTGGAAACAATGGAGATTATGACACAACAGCAAATAACTTGATATTGAATTATACTGAGAAGCTAGTGTCTGGGAACAGTTGAGCACAGCAAGACTATGAAGGCATGCCACCTCTTGTTCACTGTGAACGAAACAGTATTGGTGCACCCAAGGCCAAATAACAGACCTCAATGCTGAAGGTGTCCCCACACTCTGAGACCTGTGAGTACTTTTGAAACCCAAAAGAAACACACTGCGATCCCTTGGGACTCACAACCCTTTACACAATGTACATGTTTAGAATGTGTGAATGTGCCACTTTGTGAACAGAACACACATGTGCCTGTATAACAGAAGTCACACAAGGAGGTGCACACACAACTGCATTTACACAGTCATTGTATGAGCTGCCAGCCGAATTCAAATAAGCCACTGTAAAGAAGAAATGGGGTATCAGTAAGTACATATACATGGCACCACGGTTGCCTGGATGACTTGACACTCGTAAGCCTTTCTTTAACATGTGCCAGCGTGTCCCCGGAAAGTGTAAAGGTACTTTCTTTTGCACTTACCTGGGAGACATCTGTCATGCAGGCACTTTATTGTCCTTCACAACAAACTAGCAAAGTCAAGCATATGAAAAATTGAGACATGTTGACAAGAGTAGTGAGTGCCAAGGTACAATACTTCTAGACTAACAACTTGAATCATGCCACCTGTCACATGGCCATCCGTACCATGATGACACAGTTGGCAACACATCTGACCCACTGCCTGTCATGTGGAGTGGCACACATGTCCAAACACAGGACAATGCATTAGCTAATGGGCCTGCAATTGTGTCGGGATAAGGAGCACCTGCACTGAGGAGAGACCCTCATGGGAACCAAGAATGTCTACACAGATGTCAGCACACACAGACCAAACTACGTAGCATCTCGACCACACACTGGTGGCAAAAATGGATGAGCATGAGCCATGTATTTTAAATTTTGACACATGCTGCAAAGCACACACATTAAACCCTGCACAACATGACTGGGTCACTGCATGTTGAGTGTCTGTCCAGACAATTATCACACACAGGTCAGACCTGGCAAGGAGACATAAGGTTTGGACATGTAGGCCTTGCCGGCACAAACCCCCCCATACCTAAGACAATGTTATTGAGACAGATCAAGAAGTTACACCTCTTAATCTGAATTTACTAAAATGTCCATCAAGAATTCCTAAATGTACTCCACATCACCTCGTGAGGCTGCCAACACATATTTGTGACAAACAACCATCAACAGATAGTTGTACATAGACACACAGGCACTGCCCAGTGTGAGGATGCACAAGCCAAATGGGGTCAGCCTGTACAATGGGCACATGTAGCACACTTTAGATAAATACAAATGAGGCCAGGGAACAATGCCACAGAGGCCCACCTATGCTGCACACACAGAGAATGGGCACAGTGTTGGATGACACACATGATTCTGAGGCAAGGGTGTCTCAGGGAACTGTAGTGGGCACACTGCTCCATGGTCCTGGAATGATCTGACTGTAACATGAGCTACCGTCCCGGCACTATGCATATCTCCCACTCATGCACATCATGTCTGAGGCCACAACATCGGTCATGCATGCTGCAAGTCTGTTCATTTGAAAACTCACACTCCTATGTTGAGACTCAGCATCCGTGCCAACTAATATGGACCCCCAAATGACTGAACAGGACAGGGCACAGGCAAGGTAACAACACATGTCTCAGACACCCCCCCCCACATGATGCAGAAAGCAATGTGCACTTGGATTAACTGGCAGCCTAGATGACCATGTGCAATAGTGATTACACACAGACCAGGGAACACATGTCAATGAAGGGGAAGGGAGGAAGAACAGCACCGTTTGACTTTGGGGAACAGGATATGCACTGCACAAATTAACCCTCGCAGTGTATCCAGGCGACTGAGCACTTCCAAAAGCTGGTGACACACAACAAACACACATGTACCTACCCCCTTCCTGCTGCTGCAACTCCTGTAACCGCCTATCCAAGTCAGGGAAGACCACCGCCAGGACACGCTTCATCTGGTGGGTCAGGCGTCGGCGCCCGTCGTGCTTGCGTGGAGGTGAGTCCTTCAGCTGGCACCGGGCGATCCTCCGGGTCCAGCACCGGATGTCCTGCCAGCGTTTCCTCACTTGGGCTAGGCGCCGACTGCGACCCTCTACCGATCTCACGGCCCTGACGGCCCGCTTCCAGATCTTCCCCTTCTCGTAGGCAGTTACCTGTGAGGATGACAAAGTGAGACAACATGCTCCATGTCACAGAGACACACATTTGAACATCTTTGATATGTTGAACAGGGCATAGTATGCTGGCAACAAATAGCACCTTTGTCATAGGGACATTAGCCTCTGTGGAAGCCCCAATGCACTACATGGCATTGAAAGTACACAGGTGGCATGAGGGGTGCAACACACTCCCTGATCATGGCACACACTGTACATCACATGCAACACCAGGCTGATGGACAGCACCTCCAAGCAGTCACATGCCCCAGGCCACTGACGCAACCTCAGCAGAGTACACAGACACACACAGGCACAGATCAATCACCTGCCATTGGCAACAGCAGATACAAACCTCACTCTGCACATGTGCCACTTGCCTGTGGGGTGTCACAGGTGTGGTGATAGCTCAGCAAGTCAGACACTCCGCACGGCTTACTTCTCACATCAGATGGGTGGAGCTGGTGCCTACTTCATGCAGCTGTGGTGCAACACTCCACATAGACACTCACCCACATGACAAGGAACATTCACACACATCAATGTCCAGGGGGCGTACACATCATTTGGACACTCACCACTCTCACCACAGCTCCACTCAACTCACACACATCTGTGGGTACAGTCACCTGTCACACCGGGTGGGCCACTGAATCACCTCTGGACTATAGAACAAAAATGGCCCAAAGGATTGGGCAGGCTGAATGTGCCATGCACTATGCAGTGAATGTCACATTAAGCACAATACAAGTGAGGAGTGCACACAGGAACTACATCATGCTCTGCATGGGAGACATAAGCCATTCCCCCCCTGGGACCCACTCTAAACAACATTGCATGTCTGTCACACCTGGACACAATGCCAGAAGTGACACTCACAAACAAGGTGCACAGTCAAAGGTAGTGGAGTCAGCACTCACCTGCTCCCCTGGTCTCCGATACAGGCTGGTGTACTGTTGGAGGATGATATCCAGCAATGCCTCATTCTCCTCCTGGGTGAATGGCTGGACCCTCTCCACAGACCTTGACATGGTGCCAGAGGAAGCACAGGCAGCAGCAGTGGTGCAGGCAAGTGCCCTCTCATGGGTTCTGGCTGACTTATATCTGCCTTGCTGTGCTGTTTCATTTACAGGAGTACAGAGTGATTGGTCAGTCTCATTTGCATCCTACGTTTCCTCCAATCCCTTTAAACATACACCAGTGAGTGCCTTTGCATGGTTCAAAATTTGAGCATAATGTGAAGTTAACAACCACTTTGCAACATTGTATTTAGTTGCCAACTGCCTTTTACAGGCCACCTGATGGAAAAATTGGAACTGGAAACTCGGTATCCATGACAACCAGCATGCATTTAGGCCCTAATACTTGTCCTTCATGTGTCCCTATGTAATTTAGCAATCCACACACAGGTACGGTGCGTTTCACACGTACCCCTACGGTACCACAGTGTGTACACGTACGTGTTCTACGGTCGTACATGTACGTGTACTACGGCAGTGTACACACTGGTTGTACACATACATGTACACACTGGTAGTACACGTACGTGTACACACTGGTCATACACGTACGTGTACACACTGGTCGTACACATACGTGTACACACTGGTAGTACACGTACGTGTGTACGGTCCGTACACACACCCGTACTCCGGCGGGAACACCAATATAATGATACGGACCGTTCACACGCCCTCAGAGCGTGTGTAAGGGGCGTTTCACAGCTTACACTGGTGATAGGAGGCGCACACGAAAGGAATGGAGGTGTCAGACTCGTGTACATCAAGTCATTGTCATTGCAGTCCTTCATGTGCAGGGCCTAGGTGTGTCAGGCAGTGATATGGCACATGTCTCCTCATGTTTTTGCACAATAGATGTGTGATGACCTGTGTACACATGTCATGTGTGATGGGGCAGTATGTGGCACACTTCCCCTTCCCACTTTGCACATGTGTGCATGTAGTACAAACGTGTCAAGCACTGCATCACTGGTATGGCACAGTCACCAACACCCGCAACTGTCCCCTGATGCCAGGGACAGGGACACTAACACCTGACATCTAAGTACCAGTGTGCCCCGATGTGACTATGTCCTGTGTATGTCATGTGTTCCCATGAGCTTGCTGTTGGTGTTCCATCAACTGCATCTGCTGTTGCTGCATCCAACATGTGTCTGTGTGTAGATGGGCATGGCACACATATACGCACGCCATGCCACATGTGGATTCACACGTTACGTGTGTCTGGATGCTTCGAAGATGATTTTTTGACTTGAGGACATATCTGCGCCGTATCCATGTCTGTGTTTTCGTTTTTCACGTGTACCCCTTCATCGCTATGTGTGTGATCTGTACATTTTCAATGACATGTGACCTGTGCGTCTAACTTGCCGCCAGCAGTCTGTATGAGATGACATCCTTCAAATGCAGATATGTGGATGTATGTCACTCCTGTGATGTCTCTGGCTGTTCACTTACACTGGCCCACAGCTAGTTTCGGGGCATGTCATGTAGAACTTGACTATCAACGGGTGTAGCTGGCTTGTCGTAGGAGTATCACCTGGCTGGCATACGTGTCCTGGATGTATTGCACAGACCAGACTCTGTATTTAGCAGATGTGTAGTAGCAGTTGAGCATGCGCTCAGTTCATTGACATTGATGTTGTTATGTACTCACTCTTCGTTATTCCTTCCAATTTTCTGCAGGGCACCGCCTCTCCCCCGACCAATGCCAGACTTGGGTGCCATGAGGGAACGTGACTTCTCGCAACAGTTGATTGAGAACTTGACCGCAAAGCTGGAACCACACCTCCAACCGCGGCACAGGTATCCTGCTGCGCTGACCCCCAAGATGAAGGTGATGGCAGCCCTACATTTTTTTGCCACCGGTACGTTTCAATTCACCATAGCTGATGTGGGTGGCATGTCACAAACCATGTTCAGCCGTGTCCTGCATGATGTTTTAGAAGCCATGTTGGAGAACCTGGATGAATTCATCCATTTTCCAACTCGTGAGCAGTTGACAGGTGTCAAGGGTGAGTTCTATGCCCTGGGAGGGATGCCCCATGTAATTGGGTCTATTGATGGGACACATGTGGCTTTGGTACCACCACAGGCACAGGAGGTCGCCTATCGCAACCGTAAACATTACCACTCTATAAATGCCCTTGTGGTGTGTCTTGCTAACATGCTTATTTCCCATGTCTGTGCACGTTTTCCAGGGTCAGCACACGATGCCTACATCATGAGGCATAGCAGGGTGCCAGAAATGATGCTGCGGCTGCACAACGAACGAGCATGTCTTGTTGGTGGGTATACTCTGTTTATCCTTTGTTTAGCGCTATCTTTGTATCTTACGGCATCTCCTGACCCACTTCTTTACATGATGTTTCCATGTAGGGGACTCTGGCTATCCCAACATGCCATGGCTGATGACGCCTCTCCGCAACCCCAGAACAGATGCAGATCACCGTTACAACAACGCACATGGGCAGACCAGGCGAGTGACCGAGAGGACGTTTGGCCTCCTGAAGAGCAGATTCTGGTGCCTTCACAAGACAGGCGGGTCCCTCCCATATGCACCGGTGAAGGCCTGCAAGATCTTCCTCGTGTGCTGCATGCTGCACAACATGGCAGTGGAGAAGGCTGTGCCACACATCCTGGATCCGGATGAGCAGGAACATCCACCCGTGGAGGATGAAGGGCTTGGTCACGAGGCAAGTGAGGATGAGGAGGAGGACGACATCCGGAGTCAGCTCATACGCAACTTCTTCTCATAATGGTGAGTCACTGAGTGTGCACGCCTGGAGCCTTGTGTGGCATGTGTTGCAATGTGTGTGTCCAGCTGACTGTATGCTAAGTGACTTAGAGGTGTGTTCAGATGTGTCACTCGAGTGATGATGTCCTTCCACACATTTTAGCTTAGACACTCAATTTAAATATAGCATGGTGACACACTTATTCCTGTAGAGTAAATGACCATGCATGCGGATGACAATCTTTTCCCTGACTTCTTGTGTGTCTGTCATCCCCAGGTAGTTTCGCATGCTGTCTGCTCGTGCCATCGTTGGCCTCCCGCTATTCCTCATGAGTATTGCAACGTGTGCTGAATCAGCGTCCCATGCACGGACATGGTGAAAAGTCTTTTTGGTTAAGGATTGCTGCAAGACATTTTGGTGTTGGTAGGTGTTTGGAATGTGTGGGCACTGCTCCTGTGCATGTTGTCTTACTATACATACATGTCGACTCACCATGGGGCACATGACATGTTGCATGACTCCCATGTATTGATAGTCACCCTTCGTAACAGTCATCTGTAATGGGACTGTGGATTCTGATGAAGGCATCAATGTGTGTACAACTTCCCTCTGAAACATACGGGATGCTACGGGTGGACATAGTGTGGGACATCCCCATGAGAGGATCAATGGGGAATTGCAGCCCCTCCGTGTGCAGCAGGGGGTGTTTGGCTCACCCCCTTCACTTGTGTGCCAGTTCAATTGATTTACAGCATCTGTGTTGTGAAGGGGGTGTCCAGTGTAGGTCCCACATGTTCAGCCAAATTACCTGTGAGTCTGTTCATATTGATGCAATAAAGGTGTTCCTCACCCTCCAAGGTGCCTCATCTCTGTCAATGCAGGTCTCTTGCCACTTTGCATGCGGCATCTCTGGCATAGTTGTCAAAGATTGTGCATATGAGTCTATGTGTAGTTTAGCAACATGCATGCAGTTCTTCAGGGATTAGAATCTCTATTGTGCATGATGTTCATGGTTGTGTATGTATTTGGGCATGTTGGTGACCACAACGGGCCGTCAACACCTGCTGAGGGTGTGTATCCTGTACGCAGCTCGGCCTTCAGTTTCATGATCCGGTGTCAGTCATCTTTGGTGATTGTGCATCCATTGTCTCTGGGTGTGCCATGAGAAACCGGACACTCCTTCCTTTACATACGCCTGTTGCAGTTGTCCTTTCTGACATACTTGTCTTTGTGTGCAACTTGTGGCATAGTTTCCAGGACATGCCGCCTGCTGCTGCGGCCCCTGTAGCAAGGGCCCACAAAGTTTACAGATTCGGCAACACACACACCTCAAAGATGCTCCTCCCTTCCTCCCTCCAACCATTCATTTGGCTGGCATCAGCTTGTCTGTGCCACTGTTGCGCCCACGCGGTGCCAAAGGCTGGACCGTCAGCGCATGCAACGTGCACATTGCACGACCCTCATGTCCTTACATGACCCACATCACACTACAGTCTGATGTTGCAGCCACCCTCCAAGCATTGTCCATCCGAAAAGCTACCGCCTGCTCTCAGGCATACCCTAGGCGCACACACGACACCTTTGCATGATGAGTGTGCAACTCCAACTGCCTACACAGTGCTGCTCCGCCTTCCAGGCCCTGTCACACCAACCAGGTCATGTCCCTCCTACTCCCCACCGTCTCCGTACACCAGCAAGGCCATGGGAGTGGGACTCAAGCCTTCAGCATGTAGTATAGTGGCATCATCTGGCACATGGCCCAGGTATCATCTCTCAACGTGTCAATCTTCAATGTGTCCAGGTCCCCCTCTCCGGCATCACATGCGCACAGCATCTCAAGATCAGCTCCTATGCCATTGACAGCCAGGTGCTCCTCACCCTCACCAAAGACGCAGCCATTGCCAGTTCCAACATTCAAGAAGGCATGAGATCCATTGATGAATGGCTGAACATCAGCCACCTGAGGCTGGACTTGTACAGGACTGAGGTAATCATCTGAGGATTGTCTCCTTACAGCTGGGCCAACTGCTTGTGTCCCACCTGCAAGAGCCCTGCACATGCACCCAGTGCCCACGCACACAAGATGGTGTGCATCATGGATTCGTCACTCACATTTGCCATGCTAATCACCAGCATCTGTACCTCAGGGTGCAACACCCTCTGCATGATGCACATGATCCACAGATAGATCCACTCCAAGGAAAGACAGACCATACCCCAGGCCCACGACACCAGCCGTGTCAACTACTGCCCCGCCCTCTACGGAGCAAGTACATCCTAACTCCCGGGAAACTTGTCCACATCCAGGCTGCATGTGCACACCTCAGCTTCAACATCCCGCCCCCCAGTCACATCACCATCCACCAGAGATAGCTGCAATGGATCACTGTGTGCTGCAGGATGACCTTCCGACTCCTCACCCACACTCAGGAGGAAGGCCACAACCCCAGACCCCAAACCAACCTTGGCCGTCTGTCATCCGAGACCCCGTTGTGCCAACTCCATGCATCCAACCTTGCCCTGGCCACCATTCTTCACATCCACCGTACTCCAGCAGGACATAGTTCTCCCAGCTGGCAAGACATACCTGCTACTCCCTCCCCGGCAACATCCGCATGAGCCATGACCTCTACACCTTCATCATACTCTTCCCAATTGGTCTGTCCGCACAGTATTGCATGCCCCCCCTCAGCAGCTTGAGGCCATCACGGGTGAGTATTGTGCTCCATGTCTGTATTGTATGATACATTGTGACCCATGTGTGTCCTGTCCCAGACTCAGATTCCAGGGTATGGATGGCTGGAGTTAGTTCAACACTCAGGCATAGTTTGACATTTCCCCACACGTAGGTTGTGTACTCATGCAAAATGAATGCAACATGTAATTGTAGAAATTAAGATTTATTCTCGGTGGGGGCCTGTTTAGTGTGGACAAATAGGTGCTATACAGTGTGCATGGAATCCAAAGTTCACAGGGGGAGATGGGATCCTTGTCATTTGGAGTCATCAGAGTCCAGACCACAGTGTTGGTCATCATTGGTCAGACTGTGACCAGCAAGTCCATGTGGCAGAGAATGTCATTGGATGAGGTGCTGCTGTTGCGCATGAGGGCCAGGTGCCAGGCCAGGTGACCTGGGAGATGTGGATGGTCCGCTGCCTCTCACGGTCTTTTCCGTGGACGACCCATCTTCCTCGCGGGACCCTCAGATGCAGGCCTTGACGATGCTTGGGACGCTCCGTCGGACGAATCCTCCTCCTCCTCCCTCCCTTTGGCTGGTGGTGGTCTTCGCCTGGTGGCACAGGGAGGGTTGCCCATGTTGTCGGCGATCCGACGGAGTGAACGGCTTATGTCCATTTGCACCGCCAGGAGCTCAGCCAGTCTTGCCTCCATCCGTCCTTGGTGTTGTTGTTGACTGGTGTGTTGCTCGGCCTGCTGGTTCTTAATCTCGTTGAGGGTCCCCACTACCTGGCTGATGCCCCTTGTGTCACGCCGGTATGTGTCCAAGATGTGGCGTATATGTGACATACCGGTTCCCTCAGCTGGCTGGTCAGGTTCACGCCTCCGCCTGCCTCCACTCCCACCACCCCTGCCCACACGAGCCTGGCCTGCCGTTGTGGGCACATCGGGTCTACGGGACCCCTGAGGGATGGCATTTGCAGGGTTGTCTGCCTCCTCCTGGGTGGCCGGAGAACCTTGTCCCTCCAGGTCAGACTGGCTCAGTTGTTCTGTGTGGGCAGGGCTCCTGGGTGTCTCCTGGGATGTGACAAGAATGGGGGTGGTGGTTGGCACAGATGTACCTGACACAGGTGCTGCAGGGGCTTGGGCACCAGAGGGTCCAGGTTGGTTGGGGTCATCCACAGAGTGCTGAGAGTCGTCGCTGCCGGTGGGATCATCTTCCTGCCGAACCTGGGCCTGTGATTGTTCCCCCCCAGTGTTGGGGGAGATCCATGACGTTGCCCTGTGTGTGAGAGAGAGACAATGTTAATGCTGTTTCATGCGACATCCATGTTTCATACATGTTCTAGTTGCCACAGTTCCTCCAGGTAGTTGTATGTGCCTAGCATTCACATAAATGTTCACTTGTGGATGGGTATGTTGCAGGGGACTGATTGAAATGTTATCCAGGGTCTTTGACATGTCGCATTTGGCCTTGGATGCTTTTTTGGCTGTGGCTTGATCTTGTTGTGTCACATGTCCATTGTGAGAGTGTGTGACTCCATTGGCTGCCCCGGGGGTGTGTGCTTGTGTAAGGGGTGAGTGACCATCCCTCAGCCCGACACTGTTCAACATCCACATGGCCCCCCTCACACAAGTGGCCCGCCACCACAACCTCAAAAACATCTCCTACGCCGATGACACCCAGCTCATCCTCTCCGTCACCAAGGACCCTCACACCGCCAAGACAAACATCCACGAGGGTCTGAGGGCCATCGCCGACTGAATGCGGAGCGGCGATCTGAAACAGAACTCGGACAAGATGGAGGTCCTCATCCTCGGACCCACACCCTCAGCCTGGGACGACTCCTGGTGGCCGATCGCTTTGGGGACATCACCGACTCCCACCATCCTCCCTCTCCATGTCCAAGCAGGTCAATGGCGTCTCCTCCTCCTGCTACGACACCCTATGCACGCTCCGCCGGATCTACTGGTGGATCCCGACTTCAACAAGTAGAACAGTGACACAGGTCCTCGTCAGCAGCTGACTGGACTACTCCACTGCACTCTATGCAGGACTCCCATCCACACACCAACGGCAGCTACTACGCTTCGGAAACGCCTCGGCACAACTGATCGTCAACGCCCCCGCCACAGCCACATCACCCCCGTCCTGAGAGACCTGCACTGGCTCCACATCGACAAGAGGATCACCTGTAAGCTCCTCGCCATGCACACAAGGCACTCCACACCGCTGGACAAGCCTACCTGCACATCAGACTCCGCTTCTACACCCCCACCAGCTCCGCTCCGGCATCCTCACCCTCGCAGCTGTCCCCCGCATCCAACGTACGCCCGCCTGCAGCAGATCCTTCTCCTACCTCGCCGCCAAGACCTGGAAGACCCTCCCAACCCACCTACGACTGACCCAAGACCTACTTGCCTTCAGGAGACTCCTCAAGACCTGGCTCTTCGAGCAGTGGTGGAACCCCCCCCCCCCTCAGCGCCTTCAGACCCTCACAGGTAAGTAGTGCGCCTTACAAGTACCCTGATCGATTGTTGATTGATTGACGGTGCCTGCTGGTGGATGTGGTGTGATTTGGCAGTGGGTTTCCCAGGTGATGTATCTGTCCCACCATGGCGCACCATGGAGTGTGAGTTCCTGTCCTAGATTTCTGAGCCTGTTGTGTTTGTGTTAGAGTTTGCAGTTGTCACAGGAGGGCCATGTGCTGCCTACAGCAGGGCCAAGTGTCAGCTACCTTGTCAGTACTTTGCCAGTCACTGTGCATTGCGAATGATGCATGGGTATGCACCTGGGCCGGTAAACAGACATAATCGACAGGACAGAATATCGAGTTTTTAATATAGAATGGACAGAATAACGAATTTCCAAAATATAGTGGTGAAGAATATCGAAAATCAGGTAAGAAATAAAATATCGATTTAAATAGTATAGAAGTAAGTAATATCGACAGTCATAATATAGTTGTTAAAAATATCGAATTTTTTTATAGTGTTTTAAGTGTTAGTATATGTGTTAAAAGTATGTATACATTTTTGAATGTATGTTTGAATATTTTTAAAGTAATGAATTTTATGTTATTTAATTTTTGTGTAAAACACACAAGATGTTGGACGGAATGTTGCACATTGTCAAAACATTCACCCCCAGTCACAGATCTGGGTTTAATCCATCATTATTTTGCTCACCACGCCACCCCAGTTCAGACATGGCCATATGCAAATCAGTCTTAACCCTGTGCCTCATGGGAACAGTCCAGCCCGAACTGCCAAGCCATGTCTTCCCTGGACCGGAATCAAGCATCCTAGGACCGGTTTCGGGGTTTCACCCCTCTTCAGACAGGATAGCTTGACTCCAGTGGCGTAGTGCGCACGGGACCCACGTCTGGGCATACCCTTCCCACATAGGGCGAACAGCAAAACACACAAGATGTTGGACGGAATGTTGCACATTGGCAAAACATTCACCCCCAGTCACAGATCTGGGTTTAATCCATCGTTATTTTGCTCACCACGCCACCCCAGTTCAGACATGGCCATATGCAAATCAGTCTTAACCCTGTGCCTCATGGGAACAGTCCAGCCCGAACTGCCAAGCCATGTCTTCCCTGGACCGGAATCAAGCATCCTAGGACCGGTTTCGGGGTTTCACCCCTCTTCAGCCAGGATAGCTTGACTCCAGTGGCGTAGTGAGCACGGGACCCACGTCTGGGCATACCCTTCCCACATAGGGCGAACAGCAAAACACACAAGATGTTGGACGGAATGTTGCACATTGGCAAAACATTCACCCCCAGTCACAGATCTGGGTTTAATCCATCGTTATTTTGCTCACCACGCCACCCCAGTTCAGACATGGCTATATGCAAATCAGTCTTAACCCTGTGCCTCATTGGAACAGTCCAGCACGAACTGCCAAGCCATATCTTCCCTGGACCGGAATCAAGCATCCTAGGACCGGTTTCAGGGTTCCACCCCTCTTCAGCCAGGATAGCTTGACTCCAGTGGCATAGTGAGCACGGGACCCACGTCTGGGCATACCCTTCCCACATAGGGCGAACAGCAAAACACACAAGATGTTGGACGGAATGTTGCACATTGGCAAAACATTCACCCCCAGTCACAGATCTGGGTTTAATCCATCGTTATTTTGCTCACCACGCCACCCCAGTTCAGACAGACCCCGAAACCGGTCCTAGGATGCTTGTTTCCAGTCCAGGGAGGACCTGGCTTGGCAGTTCGGGCTGGACTGTTCCCATGAGGCACAGGGTCAAGACTGATTTACATATGGCTGGGTTCAAAGTGGAATGGCATGGTGAGCAAAAAAACAATGGATTTAGGCCCAGATCTCTGTACTGGGGTGAATGTATGACATTGTTCTGCATTCTGTCCATCAATTGTTGTTTTTGCATTTGTCACCCTGAGTGGGACGGGTATGCTCAGACGTGAGTCCCGTGCTCTCCATGCCACTGGAATCAAGCTATCCTGGCTGAAGAGGGGTGAAACCCCGAAACCGGTCCTAGGATGCTTGTTTCCATTCCAGGGAGGACCTGGCTTGGCAGTTCGGGCTGGACTGTTCCCATGAGGCACAGGGTCAAGACTGATTTGCATATGGCTGGGTTCAAACTGGAATGGCATGGTGAGCAAAAAAACAATGGATTTAGGCCCAGATCTCTGTACTGGGGTGAATGTATGACATTGTTCTGCATTCTGTCCATGAATTGTTGTTTTTGCATTTAATTTTTGTGTAATTTAATTCCGTAGCGGGTTGTGGGTTTATAGGGGATTAGGGTGGGAAGTAATTTAATTATAGTACATTAAGGTGCCGATTCTGATCCTGTAAAACCCGGGTACGAATGGTCGTACGGAGCGTATTCTCCGTCGGACTCGTACCCGGGAAAACCACCTTACAAACCCGCAAGTACGATTCATACAGAAATACCATTTCCGTACGAGTCGTACAAAACACCGACCGGCAAAAAAATACCCACAATTCCGATCCGGAACATCGCGTACGTGACGTCCGGACACAGTCAGGCAGCGTTTTACGGACCAGCAAGTACGATCCGTGCCCACGTCACTCCGCAGCGCTCATTTTTTACGGCACCCAAAAACTCCCGGGAAATTGAGGACGACGCGAAGGAGGAGCACCGGTACGCGACGGACAGCCATGGACCCCATCCTACGTGTCATCCCGGCCCTCCTAGCCTACGACCTGGTGCACAGACACCGACGCAGACACCGCAGAAGGTCAGAACAACACCCAGGGGCAAAGGGGGGGGCCAAGGGCAGCAAACATAACCCCCACCCAAGTAAAAATGTTAATATGTCCTGTACATACCTGACCTCCAGGGTCTGGTCACTTCGGGGGGGGGCGTGTCCACCAACCCCTACGTACCGTCACAACGGGAGTGGACGTGGACGCGCACCCGTCACCACTCCAATGGTGGTACAGACCGTACCCACGCCCCCAGAGCGTGGGTACGGCCCGCACCACCATTGGAGTGTTGATGTAGGGGTACGCGCCGTACCCACGCCCTCAGAGCGTGGGTACGGCCCGTACCACCATTGGAGTGTTGATGTAGGGGTATGCGCCGTACCCACGCCCTCAGAGCGTGTGTATGGCCCGTACCACCATTGGAGTGTTGATGTAGGGGTACGCGCCTTACCCACGCCCTCAGAGCGTGGATACGGCCCGTACAACCATTGGAGTGGTGACGTAGGGGTACGCGCAACGGAAGTGGACGTGGACGCGTGCCCGTCACCACGATAATGGTGGTACGGGCCGTACCCATTCTCTGGGGGCGTGGGTACGGCGTGTACCCCTACATCCCCACTCCAATGGTGGTACGGGCCGTACCCACGCTCTGAGGGCGTGGGTACGGCGCGTACCCCTACATCAACACTCCAATGGTGGTACGGGCCGTACCCACGCTCTGAGGGCGTGGGTATGGCGCGTACCCCTACATCGCCACTCCAATGGTGGTACGGGCCATACCCACGCTCTGGGGGCGTGGGTACGGCCCGTACCACCATTGGAGTGGGGATGTAGGGGTACGCGTGGTACGGACCGTACACACGCCCCCCGAGCGTGGGTACGGCTTGTACACACCATGAATGTGGGGGTACGGTCCATCCCACCTATACCCCTACGGCACTAGTACAGAATGGATACAAGGCGTACACACGCCACGAATGTAGGCTTAGGGCCTGGTGCAGCATATAAGCAGTATATTGGTGTGTGTGTATGCACAGGACAGCAGTGTACTGCACCAAGGGGGCGGGTGGGTGGGCGGGTGGCTGCAGAGGACTCCCAGCAGTGGACACAGACATGTGAGGGGTGGGTGTCTATCACTCCCAGCAGTGCCCAGACATATGAGGGGTGGGTGCCCAGGACTCCCAGCAGTGGACAGAGACATGTGAGGGGTGGGTGCAGAGGAACACCCAGTAGTGGACAGAGACATGTGGGGGGTGGGTGCCTATCACTCCCAGCAGTGCCCAGACATATGAGGGGTGGGTGCCCAGGACTCCCAGCAGTGGACAAAGACATGTGAGGGGTGGGTGCAGAGGAACACCCAGTAGTGGACAGAGACAGGTGAGGGGTGGGTGCCTATCATTCCCAGCAGTGGACAGAGACATGTGAGGGGTGGGTGCAAAGGAACACCCAGTAGTGGACAGAGACATGTGAGGGGTGGGTGCCTATCACTCCCAGCAGTGGACAGAGACATGTGAGGGGTGGGTGCCTATCACTCCCAGCAGTGATCAGAGACATGGGGGTGGGTGCACAGGACTCCCAGCAGTGTACAGAGACATGTGAGGGGTGGGTGCCTATCACTCCAAGCAGTGCCCAGACATATGAGGGGTGGGTGCCCAGGACTCCCAGCAGTGGACAGAGACATGTGAGGGGTGGGTGCCTATCATTCCCAGCAGTGGACAGAGACATGTGAGGGGTGGGTGCAAAGGAACACCCAGTAGTGGACAGAGACATGTGAGGGGTGGGTGCCTATCACTCCCAGCAGTGGACAGAGACATGTGAGGGGTGGGTGCCTATCAATCCCAGCAGTGATCAGAGACATGGGGGTGGGTGCACAGGACTCCCAGCAGTGTACAGAGACATGTGAGGGGTGGGTGCAGAGGAACACCCAGTAGTGGACAGAGACATGTGAGGGGTAGGTGCCTATCACTCCCAGCAGTGGACAGAGACATGTGAGAGGTGGGTGCCTATCATTCCCAGCAGTGGACAGAGACATGTGAGGGGTGGGTGCAGAGGAACACCCAGTAGTGGACAGAGACATGTGAGGGGTAGGTGCCTATCACTCCCAGCAGTGGACAGAGACATGTGAGGGGTGGGTGCAGAGGAGCACCCAGTAGTGGACAGAGACATGTGAGGGGTGGGTGCAGAGGAACACCCAGTAGTGGACAGAGACAGGTGAGGGGTGGGTGCCTATCATTCCCAGCAGTGGACAGAGACATGTGAGGGGTGGGTGCAAAGGAACACCCAGTAGTGGACAGAGACATGTGAGGGGTGGGTGCCTATCACTCCCAGCAGTGGACAGAGACATGTGAGGGGTGGGTGCCTATCACTCCCAGCAGTGAACAGAGACATGGGGGTGGGTGCACAGGACTCCCAGCAGTGTACAGAGACATGTGAGGGGTGGGTGCCTATCACTCCCAGCAGTGCCCAGACATATGAGGGGTGGGTACCCAGGACTCCCAGCAGTGGACAGAGACATGTGAGGGGTGGGTGCAGAAGAACACCCAGTAGTGGACAGAGACATGTGCGGGATGGGTGCCTATCACTCCCAGCAGTGGACAGAGACATGTGAGGGGTGGGTGCCTATCACTCCCAGCAGTGCCCAGACATATGAGGGGTGGGTGCCCAGGACTCCCAGCAGTGGACAGAGACATGTGAGGGGTGGGTGCCTATCACTCCCAGCAGTGCCCAGACATATAAGGGGTGGGTGCAGAGGAACACCAGTAGTGGCCAGAGACATGGGGGTGGGTGCAGAGGATTCCCAGCATAGTCCTGACATATGAGTGGTGGGTGCATCATCCTCAGATGACCACACCTCCATGGGTTCATTAACGCATCCCCAATGTGTGAAAATGTTGAGACTGCCATATCAACACATCACTGACAGCACTGTCCCACTCCCATGAGGATGGACGTCTTTCCCCCACAGCATGACACACCACATGTGAGGACAAATGACACATTCATACCCACCCCTGGCCGATGCATCACAATACACACACTGAGAACATGTCATAAGACTGCATAGTTATGTGAAAGCCTACTAAACTAAGATAGCCTAAGGGAATACACATTGTCACGCACATTCCAGGACTGGTAGGAATGTACAGGTGCTGGCACAGCCACCAAGTAGTTGTCTCCCATGGAAGGAATAGGGTGGACTTCCCACAGATACAATGACCACAATTGTCAGTCAGGTGACCAAATACCCTGCACAACAAGTACCAATTGTGTGCTAGGCTGGGAGTACACACATGCATAGTGCGGAAAAGTGACAATTTCTACATGGAGGCATGGCAACATACTCTATACACAAGTACAGTGACTACCAAGAATGGAACAGACGATGCAACCGGAGACATTGCTGAGCAGGCATGGGCCTAGTTGAAGTGAACCGTCTGCCACCAAGGATATGTAGACAGAGGTCAGCACAACAATTCCCTGCAGGGAAGATGTCAGGTGCCACAGAGGAAGGAACACTCCTTGGGACAATGTCTCCAATCACAAGGGCATACACGAGCAAAGAATCTTTGCAGAGACCTTGTGATGGCACGCAGATACCAGGGTCCACCCCATGAGCACCATACTACAACATTTCCCACACACCTAACACATGATCACCACCTCAACTCATGGAGCATCAGCACCAACATCAATACCTGAAAAGCAATCGTGTTCAAAGGGAAAACAAAATGCTTTATTCAGCAGTAAAATAAAATGTATGAAAGGACACTATGTACAAAGGCCATAGGCCAGTCCTGATGCGATGTCCTGGGGGGGAACACATGTCCATGCATCTCCCCTAGCTTGCCTGCACATTCAAAACCTCTGGTTCATCGACTGGGGTAGGGGCATCATGTGGGAAAGGACCAGGCACCGCAGGGACAGGAGGGGGAAGGGTAGGTGTTGTGGGTGCAGGGACGGACGACTCCGCCACAGGGGGTGGGGCAGTGTCAAAGGTGGAGGTTAATATGGCGCTGCACACGTCCGCAAGGTCTGCCAGCGTCTCCCCTGCACCTGAATGAACCACAGGCCCCAAGGCGGGGGAGGGGGCGGAGGGATGGGTTGCAGCGCTACTGGGGGAGGTGGTGGACAGGGTGGGGGACTCAACTCCTCTACCCGTGGAGTGCCTTGCCCATTTGCGCGATGGTGAAGCTGTGGGGCTGAGGCCCAGCACAGCCAAGTAGGCCTCCTTCTCAGACTGTGGGGCAGGGGAGCCGAGGGGAGTGACATTGGAGGGACTGGGGAGTGAGGCATGCGGACTCCGACTGTGGCTGCGTGTCTGCCTGTGTGACCTAGACCCAGTGGGTGTGCCTACTACCCCCTGAGTGTGCGTGACTGGAGGTGTGCGCTTGCCCTTCCCTGTTGGTTTGCTGGCTGTGTCTGGTGTGGTGCCTGCCTGGGAATGTGTGTGTGTGCTTGGGACAGGCATGGGAGTGGGAAGTGTGGATGGTGCAGGGGTAGGTGGGGGGACCAAGCGCTGCAGGAGACCCACTGTTGCTGTCAGTGACGAGTCCATGGACCTCAGCAACATCCGTTGGTCAGACATCGCTGATGACATGCCCTCCATGTACGACACCATCTGGGTCAGCAGTGTGGTGTGGCCATGGAGGACAGTCAGGATCGATGTCTGCCCAACCTGCAACTGCCGCTGAATGTCCACAGACTCGGAAGTGAGGGCAGCAGGGGAGACAGGGGCAGGGGGTGCGGTGCCTGGCATGAAGGAGACATGTTGTTGCCCTACACGGACAGAAGGGACCCGAGCAACTGAGAGGGTGGTGATGGGAATGGAGGGGGCGGTGACAGTTGTAGTGCTGCTGCCAGCTGTTGGAGCAGCCTCCGCCCCCTCAGGGAGTTCAGCCTCGGACCCGTCAGCGTCGTAGTCTGTGTTGGTACTACCCAGGTCCTCCGCCGCACTCCCCTCGCTCTCCGTGCCACTTGATGCTACCGACACGCCAGGAGGGGTGGCACTGGTGCTGGATCCCTCCTCCACGTCCGTGCAGGTGTCTCCCTCGGTGTCCCCCGATGATGCTGTGGGCAAGGTGAAGAGACAGGAAATAATCAGTCACCTGTGTACATCTGACACATGAGTCCAACCATAATACGTCACAGTGCATATCATGAAATGCATCATGAGTAACATCTAGATGACTACGCACATATGTAAGCCCTGCACTCCCCAGTTGGTTCACCCACCATGCCATCTTAAATAATGAAAATCCGGACACTACAGCAAATAACTTGAGATCAAATTATACAGAGAAGCTAGTGTCTGTGAACAGTGGAGCACAGCCAGACTATGAAGGCATGCCACCCCTTCCTCACTGTGAACGAAACAGTATTGGTGCACCCAATTACATACGCCAATGCTGAAGGTGTACCCACACTCATAGACCTGTGAGTACTTTAGAAAATCCAAAGAAATACTTTCTGATTCATTGGGAATCACAATAATTCACAAAATTGACAAGTTTGGAATGTGTGAATGTTCCACTTGTGAAACTGAACACACATGTGCATGAATATCAGAAGTCACACAAGGAGGTGTACACAAAACTACATTTACACAGTCATTGTATGAGCTGCCAGCCTAATGCCAAGAAGCCATTGTTAAGAAGAAATATGGTATCAGGAAGTACATGTACATGGCACCACGGTGGTCCAGATGACTGGACACCGGTAAGTTGGCATCAGCAACAACCAAGGACTAACCCTAATGCAAACACACTGTGGGAACATGGACATGTATAATTCCAGAACCAAATTTGGACTGAACTGTGCCTTTGTGTGAAATGTGCCTTTGTGTGAAATGTGCCAGCGTGTTTCCCCAAAGTGTAAAGGTGGTTTCTTGTGCACTTCCTTGGGAGACATCTGTCATGCAGGCACGTTATTGCCCTTCACAATAATCAAAGTGAAGCATCTAAACTATTGGGACATGTTGACAAGTGTAGTGAGTGCCAAGGTACAAGACTTCTTGAATGACAACTTAAAAAATGCCACCTGTCACATGGCCATCTGTACCATGAAGACACAGTTGGCAACACATCTGACCCACTACCTGTCATGTGGATTGGCACACATGTCCAGTCACAGGACAATGCATTAGCCAATGGCCCTGAAATAGTGTTGGTATAAGGAGCACCTGCACTGTGGAGACACCCTGATAGGAACGAAGAATGTCCACACAGATGTCAGCACACACAGACCAAACCACATAGCATCGGGAGCACACACCGGTGCCAAGAATGGATGAGCTCGAAACATGTATTGTATCTTTTGACACATGCTGCAAAGCACAAACATGACACCCTGCACAACATGTCTGGGTCACTGCACGTTGAGTGTCAGTCCAGACAATTAGCACACACAGGTCAGACCTGGCAAGGAGACATAAGGTTTTGACATGTATGCCTTTCCTGCACAAACCCCCCATACATGAGACAATGTGATTAAGACAGAGCAAGTAGTTACACCTCTCAATCTGTGTTTACTAAAAGGGGAATCAAGAACTCCTAAATTTACTCAACATCACCTCGTGAGGCAGACCACACATATATCTGTGACAAACAACCATCAACTGATAGTTGTACATAGACACACAGGCACTGCCCAGTGTGAGTATGCACAAGCCTAATAGGGTCACCCTGTACAGTGGACACATGTAGCACACTTTACGTAAATACAAATTAGGGCAGGGAACAATGCCACAGAGGCATAACTATGCTGAACACACAGAGACTGGCCACAGTGTGTGATGCCACACATGATTCCTAGGATAAGGTGTCTCATGGGACAGTAGGGAGCACACTGCTCCATGGTCCTGGAATGATCTGACTGTAACTGGAGCAACCGTCCCGGCCCTATGCATATCTCCCACTCATGCACATCATGTCTGAGGCCACTACATTGGTCATGCATGCTGCAAGGGTGTGTATTTAAAACCTCCCACTCCTATGTGGAGCCTCAGGACAGTGCCAACAATTATGGACCCCCAAATGAGTGGACAGGACAGGGCACAGGCAAGGTACCAACACATGTCACAGACCACCTCCACACATGATGCAGAAAGCATTGTGCACCGTGATGAACTTGCAGCCTAGATGACCATGTGCAATAGTGATTACACACAGACCAGGGAACACATGTCAAGGAGGGGAAGGGAGGAAGAACAGCAGAGGTTGACTAGGGGGAACAGGAGATGCACTGTACATATAAACCCTGGCAGTGTATCCATGCAACTGAGCACTTCCAAAAGCTGGTGACACACAACAGACACACATGTACCTACCCCCTTGCTGCTGCTGCTTCTCCTGTAACGGCCTATCCATCTCAGGGAAGACCACCGCCAGGACACGCTTCATTTGGTGGGTCAGGCGCCGGCGCCCGCCGTGTTTTCGTGCTGGTGACTCCCCCAGCAGGACCCGGGCGATCCTCCTGGTCCAGCACCGGATGTCCTGCCTGCGTTTCCTCACCTGGGCCAGGCGCCGACTGCGACCCTCCACGGAGATCGCGGCCCTGACGGCCCGCTTCCATATCTTCCCCTTCTCGTAGGCAGTTACCTGTGAGGGTGACAAATTGAGAATAGATCACTACACCTGCTCCATGTCACAGACACACATTTGAACATCTTTGATTTGGTGAACAGGGCATAGCATGATGCAAACTAATATCACGTTCGTCATAGGGAATTTCGCCTCTGTGTAAGCCACAATGCACTACATGGCATTGAAAGTACACAGGTGGCATGAGGGGTGCAACACACTCCTGTACATCACAAGCAACACAAGGCTGATGGACAGCACCTCCAAGCAGTCACATGCCCCAGGCCACTGACCCAACCTCAGCAGAGTACACAGACACACACAGGCACAGATAAATCCCCTGCCAGTGGCAACAGCGGATACAAACCTCACTCTGCACATGTGCCACTTGCCTGGGGGATGTCACAGGCGTGGGGCTAGCCCAGCTAGTCAGACACACAGCACGGCTTACTACTTACATCAGATGGGTTGGGCAGTTGCCTCCTCCATGCAGCTGTGGTGCAACACTCCACATAGACACTCACCCACATGACAAGGAACATTCACACACATCAATGTCCAGGGGGCGTACACACCATTTGGTCACTCTTACCACACCTCCACTAAACTCACACACATCTGTGAGTACAGTCACCTGTCACACCGGGGGGAACACTGAATCACCTCAGGACTATAGAACAAGAATGGCCAAGAGGATTAGCCATGCAGAATGTGCCATGCACCATGCAGTGATTGTCACAGTAAGCACAATGCAAGTGAGGAGTGCACACAGCAACTACATCATGCTCTGCATGGGAGACATGAGCCATTCCCCCCCCTGGGACCCACTCTAAACAACATTGCACGTCTTTCACACCTGGACACAATGCCAGAAGTGCCAGTCACAAAAAGAAGGAGCACAGTCAAAGGGAGCGGAGTCAGCACTCACCTGCTGCCCTGGTCTACAATACAGGCTGGGGAACTGTGGTAGGATGACGTCCAGCAACGCCTCATTCTCCTCCTGGGTGAAAGGCTGGGCCCTCTCCACAGTCCTTGACATGGTGCCAGGGGAAGGCAAACAGCAGCAGTGGTGTCGATAAAAGGTTGTGCAGGCAAGTGCCCTCTCATGGGTTCTGACTGACTTATATCTGCCTTGCTGGGCTATTTCCTGTACAGGAGTACCGAGTGATTGGTCAGACTCATTTGCATCCTACGTTTCCTCCAATCCCTTTGAACATACACCAGTGACAGCATTAGCATTTTTTCAAATTTGATGCAGCATGTCAAGTCAACAACCACTTTGCAACAATGTATAAGCTGGCCAACTGCTTTTTCCAGGCCACATGATGGAAAAATTAGATCTTGAAACTGGGTATCCATGACAACCAGCATGCATTTAGGCCCTAATACTTGTCCCTTATGTGTCCCCATTGTGATTTTCAAATACCCACACCGGTACGGTACGTTTCACACGTACCCCTAGGGCACCACTACTCTAGTGATACGGCCCGTACACGCGTGTATAGGGGTCGTATCCCTATGGTAGTGTTGCCGTAGGCGTACGCCATAGAGATACGGGCCGTACACGCGTGTGTAGGGGTCGTATCCCTATGGTAGTGTTGCCGTAGGCGTACGCCATAGAAATACGGGCCGTACACGAGTGTGTAGGGGTCGTATCCCCATGGCGTATGCCTACGGCAACACTACCATAGGGATACGACCCCTACACACGCGTGTACGGGACGTATCTCTATGGCTTCTGCCTACGGCAACACTACCATAGGGCTACGACCCCTAAACATGCGTGTACGGCCCGTATCTCTATGGCATATGCCTACGGCAACACTACCATAGGGATACGACCCCTACACACGCGTGTACGGCCCGTATCTCTATGGCGTACGCCTACAGCAACACTACCATAGGGATACGACCCCTACACACGCGTGTACGGCGCGTATCTCTATGGCGTACGCCTACGGCAACACTACCATAGGGATACGACCCCTACACATGCGTGTACGGCCCGTATCTCTATGGCGTACACCTACGGCAACACTACCATAGGGATACGACCCCTGCACACGCATGTACGGCCCGTATCTCTATGGCGTATGCCTACAGCAACACTACCATAGGGATAGGACCAGTGTGTACACGTACGTGTGTACGGTCCGTACACACATGCGTACTCCTGCCCAACCCCTATATAGTGATACGAACGTACACACGCCCTTAGAGCGTGTGTATGGTGCGTTTCACATCTTACACTGGTGATAGGAGGCGCACAGGAAAGGAATGGAGGTGTCAGACTCACACAGGAATGGACATCAAGTCATTGTCAGTGCAGTCCTTCATGTGTAGGGCCTAGGTGTGGCAGGCAGTGATGTGGCACATGTCTCCTCATGTTTTAACCCAATATTTGTGTGATGACCTGTGTACACATGTCATGTGTGATGGGGCACTATGTGGCACACTTCCCCTTCACACCTTTTACATGTGTGCATGTAGTACTAACTTGTCAAGCACTGCATCACTCGCATGGCACAGTCACCAACACTCGCAACTGTCCCCTGATGCCAGGTACACGGATGATGACACCTGACATCTAACTACCAGTGTGCCACGATGTGACTATGTCAAGTGTGTGTCATGTGTTCCCATGAGCTTGCTGTTGGTGTTACGTCAACTGCATCTGCTGTAGCTGCATCCAACATGTGTCTGTGTGTAGATGCCCATGTCACACATATACGCACACCAGCACACATGTGGAATCACACGTAACGTGTGTCTGTATGCATCGAACAGGGACTTGCGAGCTGAGGACATATCTGCGTAGTCTCAATGTCTGTGTGATCAGTTTTGACATGTACCCCTTCATGGCAATGTGTGTGGTCTGTCCTTTTTTAATGACATGTGACCTGTGTGTCTAGCTTGCCGCCAGCTGTCTGTATGAGATAACAGCCTTCAAATTCACATATGTGGATGTATGTCACTCCTGTAATGTGTCTGGCTGTTCACTCACACAGGCCCACAGCTACTTTCGTGGCATGCCATGTAGACATTGACAATCCACGTTGGTAGCTGGCTCTTGGTAGGAGTATCACCTGGCTGGCATACGTGTGCAGGATGTATTGCACAGACCAGACTCTGTATGTAGCATATGTGTATTAGCTGTTGAACATGTGCTCAGTTCATTGACATTGGTGTAGTCATGTACTCAATCTTCGTTATTCCTTCCAATATTTCTGCAGGGCACCGCCTCTCCCCCGACCAATGCCAGACTTGGGTGCCATGAGGGAACGTGACTGCATACACCGCTACAGATTCACCCCAACAGTTAATTGAGGACCTGACAAACAGGCTGGCACCACACCTCCAACCGTGACACAGTTATCCGACTGCGCTGACCCCCAATATGAAGGTGATGTCAGCCCTACATTTCTTTGCCACCGGTACGTTTCAATTCACCATAGCTGATGTGGGTGGCATGTCCCAGATCATGTTCAGCCGTGTCCTGCATGATGTGTTTGAAGCCATGTTGGAGCACCTGGAGGAATTCATCCATTTTCCAACTCGTGAGAGTTGACAGGTATCAAGGGTGAGTTCTATGCCCTGGGAGGGATGCCCCATGTAATTGGGTCCATTGATGGGACACATGTGGCTTTGGTACCACCACAGGCTCAGGAGGTAGCCTATCGTAACCGTAAACATTATCACTCCATTAATGCCCTTGTGGTGTGTCTTGCTAACATGCTGATTTCCCATGTCTGGGCATGTTTTCCAGGGTCAGCACATGATGTCTACATCATGAGGCGTAGCAGGGTGCCAGAAATGATGCTGCAGCTGCACAACGAATGATCATGTCTTGTTGGTGGGTAGACTCTGTTTGTCCAGTATTTAGCGGTATCTTTGTATGTGACGGCATCTCCTGACCCACTTCTTTACATGATGTTTCCATGTAGGGGACTCTGGCTATCTGTCGTGGTCAGGTATGAACGAGAGCCACTAACCTGACAGCCGGATACAGCAGGAACGATGCTAGGCAATCTCTTCCCCTCAGAAGTGACACCTGCGCGCAGCATATATATATGCGACACAGATAACATCCCAACCGGGGAAGGGAAAAAAAGGGACAAAGGAAACAAAAACAGAGTTGTCGCCTGTACCACGGACCCACTTGGCAGGATGGATGAGGTCGTACTTCAGCTCCTCCCTCTAGTCCCTGTAATGAGAACACAACATACATTCAGCGGGGTCTACGATCAGGCTCTCCCCAACCCCCTCCCACCTCCTCAGAATGTAACTCACGAGGTGTAACAGCAAGGAAGCAGTCGTAGAAACAGGCGACTTCTATAACCAAATTAACAGAGCACTAGACTTTTCTTTCAGTCTTGCATAAGTAAAGAACTGGATACTTATCCATGTAAGCCAAACCGGCAAGTCTTGCACCAACGTCGTTTGTCTTCAAGCTGAAATCCAGCGCTATCATAAGTGCACCATGTGAAGATCGTTCCCTTCTGGACCAAGGTTAACGACACTCTGGCAAGGGGGGACGCCGACCGCAAACAAGGAGGCGTGCGGGGGAGGAGCGCGAGACTGCTGTGGTGTCGCGTTGGGAGAGTTCTCCACCAGGACACGGTTGTCTTTACGAGTTCAAGCCTCCCCGGGACATCGCCACCGGTATGTCCAAAAAGAATGAAGAGCTGGGACACAGGCGTGTGATCAGCGAAAAGTTGCACCCAGCCTTCTTCCACACTTGGGAGGGGAAGGTAGCGGAGTAGTGGCTGGTGCAGGGAGCATGCGCAGCGCTCTCCTTCTGTCCGAAGAGCCTGCAGCGGTTCCCGTAGGGGAGAGGGCGTTCCTCGGTTCCCCGACGGGTCAAGGGTGCACGCAAATATACTGCCTTCCAGGTAAGGAGTGGCGGATGCGGCAGGGTGCAGGTATCGCGGTAATCCCGCGCTGAGGGGAAGTCTCGATGTCTCGAAGCAGGGTGAGGGGTTTTCAGGCTTCTGTGCCGCGGGGATACTCGGTTCTTCCGTGGTGGTGGTTCAAGGCAGACAGTGTTCCACGCAGCAGGATAGAATGTAGCTTCTCAACAGGAATCCGGAACTTGAGTGTCAAGCACCGCCTTGCGTGGGGGCGGGGCTTATATACTGAAGGCATTCGTTCCCAGTGCACTGTGGGCATTGTAGTGTACCGGCCCCTCAGTCATACGCATTCACGCCATTCCTGCTCTACGGCGCCCCCTCTGCTGGGCCATGACAGTACCCCCTCTCAATGTCCGACGTCTCGGCGGACCTCCTGGCTTAGAAGGGTGTTGGATATGGAAACGTCTCACTAACCCGGGGCAATGTAGGTTATTCTTTGGTTCCCAGGACCTGTCTTCCTGCCCATAACCCTTCCACTCTATTAGATAGTGGATCTGACCTCGTAGGATCTTGGAATCTAGAATAGCTTGCACCTCATATTCATCCTCCCCTTCTACCTCTATTGCAGGAGGCCTATCGGGAAGTCGTGTGCTGGCACGGCATGGTTTCAGAAGGGACACATGAATTACGGGGTGGATATGCCATGAGGGGGGCAGAGTGAGTTTCATGGCCACAGGATTGATGATTTTGCTGATAGGGTACGGACCTATGTATTTGGGAGCTAGTCTACTATTTCCCTTGAGTCTCAGATGTTTTGTGCTCAACCAGACCTTATCACCGACAGAGTATGTGGGTTCAGGTGTCCGTTTTTTATCAGCCTGCGATTTATCTCGTACTCGGGCTTCCTCAAGATGTGTATTAGCTGTGTCCAACACGGTTTTGGGGTGTGCGTGATGTTCTTGAATGGAAGGGAGTCTTGAGATGATGGGATTGACGAAAGGTAGCATGTTGGGATGGAAACCAAAAAGACAAAAGAACGGAGAGCATCCCAAGGAGGAATGGGTGGCATTATTGTATGCAAACTCAGCTGTCCATAGGAGTGTACTCCATTCCTCTGCGTGTATCAGGGTGAAGCATCTGAGATATTGCTCTAAGGTTTGATTGAGCCTTTCTGTTTTCCCATCCGTTTGGGGGTGATAACTAGAAGATAGTCTTGCGTCCACTTTCATTATAGCACACAGTTCTTTCCAGAATTTGGAAGTGAATTGGGTCCCTCGGTCCGTGATGATGACAGCAGGTATTCCATGTAGTTTAATCACTTGTTGGAGGAAGACGGAGGCAACTTCTGCTGCCGTGGGTAACTTGGGGAGGGCAATGAAGTGCCCCATATTGGTTAGATGGTCTACAATCACCAGGATGGTATTGTTTTTACAGCTGGGCGGCATTTCCACTATAAAATCCATGGATATGGTGTGCCAAGGAGCCGGGGGCGTGGGAATAGGTCTAAGAAGACCGCTGGGTCTTTGGTGAGATGCCTTTGCCTGAGTGCACACGGCACAGTCTGCCACATAGGTGGCGGTGTCTTGGTGTAATGTCTCCCACCAGAAATAGCGTGACACCGCTTGTTCTGTTTTTTGTCTTCCTACATGACCGGCTAAAGTAGTGTCGTGGACCCAGTGTAAAGCTTGTTCTCGCAACGACTTACTGGGAACATACAGTCTTGAAATAGTAGCCCATCCATGTCTTTTCTCCGATGAGGTCCTTCCTGGACCCAGGCGGCTCTATCCATAGCCATCACCTGTCTTTTTACTTCGGAAAGGAAGAGCTGGGTAGAGATTGCAGCCGTGGACATCGTCGGGAAGGACGCCTTGTGCAAAATGATAGGAGGCTCTTCTTCTGTCTCAGGGACTGAAGGACCTTCGTGCACGGGTCTCGACAAGGCATCTGCCTTTCCATTTTGTGGTCCTGGTCGATATTTAATGAGGAAATCGAAATCCGTGAAAAACAGGGACCATCTTAGCTGTCGAGGGGTTAAAGCCCTAGCACTCTTCAAAAACAATAAGTTTCTGTGATCCGTATAGATTTCAACGGTGTGCTTAGCCCCTAGCAGATAGTGTCTCCACTCCTCACAGGCGCGTTTTATGGCCAACAGCTCCTTGTCAGTGGTGCTGTAATTGATTTCACAGCTTGTCAATTTCTTCGAAAAGAAGGCAACAGGGTGGAGTTGCCCGGTGTCCGGATGTCTTTGAGACAGGATTCCTCCTAGCGCGTAATAGGACGCGTCTGTTTCCAGTATGAAGGGCAGTTGGGCATCCGGATGTCTCAGAATAGGGGCCCTGGAAAAACATCTCTTTAGGTCTTGGAAGGCTTCTTCTGCTTCCGCTGTCCACTTGAAGGAAACTCCTTTCTTCAATAGATAGGTCATGGGTTGGATGCGGGTAGAGAAGTTCTGTATAAATCTTCTATAGAAGTTTGCAAACCCCAAGAAACTCTGTAAGGCCTTAACGCTAGAAGGGGAATTCCACTCTTGGATGGCCCGCGTTTTCTTTGTATCCATGCACACCCCATTGGGCCCAATGACATACCCCAAGAATTCCACCTCCTGAGTGTGAAAGAAGCATTTTTCTAGTTTGGCATACAGTGAGGAGTTCTGGAGCCTCTCCAATACTGCTGCTACGTGGCGCTTGTGCTCCTCTAACGAAGCGGAGTAGATGAGGATATCATCAATGTAGACGATGCAGGATACATCTAAGAGGCCCCTCAATACCTCATCCATGAAGTATTGGAAGGCGGCAGGGGCATTACAAAGACCAAAGGGCATGACTTGGTACTCGTATAGTCCAAACTTTGTTCTGAATGCCGTCTTCCATTCATCCCCCTGCCGCACTCTGACCAGATGATACGCTCCCCGGAGGTCCAGTTTCGTAAAGAATTTGGCTCCTTTCAATTGATCCAGAAGTACCGGAATGTGGGGAAGGGAATACCTGTTCTTCTTGGTAATCCTGTTTAGGGCTCGATAGTCTATGCAGGCCCGCAATCCTCCTTCATGCTTCGGAATGAAAAATAAAGGAGATGACGCAGGGGAGGAGGAATGTCTAATAAATCCGTTGGCCAGTAACGAACTAAGATATTGCTGTAGGTAGGTGGTTTCCGCTTCCGTCAGAGCGTAAATGCGGCTACACGGGATACTGGCCCCTGGTTCCAAGTCAATGACGCAATCATAGGCCCTGTGCGGAGGTAGTTTATTGGCTTCTTGTTCATCGAACACGTCTTGATACTTGTGGTATTCGGGGGGTACCTGTGACGTACAGCCAATATTGGGGGAGCTACTTCCGCTAGCCAAGAATGCTGCAGGGTTGTCTTTCTTTGCAGGCTCTTCCTTTTGACAGAGAGTGCAGTGTTCTTTACAATATGTTGAATTCAGGGATACTGTGCGTGCGGCCCATTGAATGAGAGGGTCATGGAGGGTTAGCCAGGGCATCCCCAATATCAAGGTAAACTGAGGGGCGTCGATCAGATCAAATTGGATGTCTTCACGATGGTTCTCACCTATGGTCATCGCGAGGGTTTGTGTGTGATACTCCACTGGTCCAGAGGTTAAATCTGTGCCATCCACGGCTTTTACCATCTCGGGGATAGACTTTTTTGCAGTTCGAAACCCCGTTTCTTTTGCGTATGTCTGATCCATAAAGTTACCGGTTGCACCGGAATCAAGTAAGGCGTGAACTGAGACCACTCCGACCTCCTTAGCTGCTAGTTCCACGCATACGTTCATATGAGCTACTGCACTTTGGATCGTATTGACGAGGGCAGGACAGACCTCTCTCTGTCCGGGCCTCAAACAAGGGGTCTGGTTCTTGTCTGAACTTACTAGGTTTCCGACGGTTCAAACAGGGTGTCTGTGGTGTTCACTTTTTGTGGGCTTTTTACGTCTTTGTAAGGGGCCCGGGTTCTGGCCTTGCATTCCTTTATGAAATGCCCGGATTTTCCACAATAGAGGCACAGACGTAGCTTCCGCCGTCTCTCCCTTTCTTCTTGGTTTAGTGGGCCACGAATACCACTTATTTGCATGGGTTCTACCCCGTCCATAACCGGGGTAGGAGCGGTGTTAATAGGTCGAGGTCGTGGGGTGGTATAACGGGTTTCCATGCGAGTTTTATCCCCTCGCCGTTCTTGTAAGCGATGATCTAATTGGACTGTGAGGTCGATGAGTTCATCACAAGAAGTGGGGAGATGCACCACCTGCGCGAGGACATCTTTCAATTCGCCTCGTAACCCCTGATAGTATAAGGATGTGCGCTTCTCCTGAGGCCAATCTGTTTCGGAAACCAGTCTATTAAACGAGGTGATGTAAGTCAATAGGTCTTGATTTCCCTGTTTCAGGGTGATTAGTTCTCGGTCTAGGGAGAGGGAATGGGCCTTCCGATCAAACAATTTGCGCATTTCCTCGCAGAAGGAGTCAAAATCTCTCAGAGCCGGGTCATTTCTTTCTATAAGCGGGAAGGACCAGCTGGCAGCGTCTCCTCCTAGATAGGACATTACAAAGGCGGTTTTGGTCTGGTCATCTGGAAATACAGCAGGTTTGCACATGAAATGTAGTTTGCACTGCCCCATGAAATTACCAAATTTCTTAGGGTCCCCAAAGAAGCGTTCAGGGGGGGCTAAAGGCAAGTGTGCGGCCTGAATAACCTGGATGGTAGCAGGACCCCCTGCACCCCCGTCTGTGAGGCATGCCCTGCATGGGAACTGCTAGTGTGAGGCGGGGGTAGGGTCCATTGCCTAATGTACTGCGCTCCTCTCTGCGTGCTGGGACCTGGGCGAGATAGCCCAGCTACCTCCCGTCGCATCGTGCTCATCTCACTACGCAGTTCTAGCGCATCCCCCCGAAACGCATCTACTTCCATCCTAAGGGCGGTCAGGGTCTCTAATACTGACGTGAGGACGGTACTAGTGTCCATCGTTCGGGCTGTATATATCCGTGGGCTTGACACTCTGTCGTGGTCAGGTATGAACAAGAGCCACTAACCTGACAGCCGGATACAGCAGGAACGATGCTAGGCAATCTCTTCCCCTCAGAAGTGACACCTGCGCGCAGCATATATATATGCGACACAGATAACACCCCAACCGGGGAAGGGAAAAAATGGGACAAAGGAAACAAAAACAGAGTTGTCGCCTGTACCACGGACCCACTTGGCAGGATGGATGAGGTCGTACTTCAGCTCCTCCCTCTAGTCCCTGTAATGAGAACACAACATACATTCAGCGGGGTCTACGATCAGGCTCTCCCCAACCCCCTCCCACCTCCTCAGAATGTAACTCACGAGGTGTAACAGCAAGGAAGCAGTCGTAGAAACAGGCGACTTCTATAACCAAATTAACAGAGCACTAGACTTTTCTTTCAGTCTTGCATAAGTAAAGAACTGGATACTTATCCATGTAAGCCAAACCGGCAAGTCTTGCACCAACGTCGTTTGTCTTCAAGCTGAAATCCAGCGCTATCATAAGCGCACCATGTGAAGATCGTTCCCTCCTGGACCAAGGTTAACGACACTCTGGCAAGGGGGTACTCCGACAGCAAACAAGGAGGCGTGCGGGGGAGGAGCGCGAGACCGCTGTGGTGTCGCGTTGGGAGAGTTCTCCAGCAGGACAAGGTTGTCTTTACGAGTTCAAGCCTCCCCGGGACATCGCCACCGGTATGTCCAAAAAGAATGAAGAGCTGGGACACAGGCGTGTGATCGGCGAAAAGTTGCACCCAGCCTTCTTCTGTCCGAAGAGCCTGCAGCGGTTCCCGTAGGGGAGAGGGCGTTCCTCGGTTCCCCGACGGGTCAAGGGTGCACGCAAATATACTGCCTTCCAGGTAAGGAGTGGCGGATGCGGCAGGGTGCAGGTATCGCGGTAATCCCGCGCTGAGGGGAAGTCTCGTTGTCTCGAAGCAGGGTGAGGGGGTTTTCAGGCTTCTGTGCCGCGGGGATACTCGGTTCTTCCGTGGTGGTGGTTCAAGGCAGACAGTGTTCCACGCAGCTGGATAGAACGTAGCTTCTCAACAGGAATCCGGAACTTGAGTGTCAAGCACCGCCTTGCGTGGGGGCGGGGCTTATATACTGAAGGCATTCGTTCCCAGTGCACTGTGGGCATTGTAGTGTACCGGCCCCTCAGTCATACGCATTCACGCCATTCCTGCTCTACGGCGCCCCCTCTGCTGGGCCATGACACTATCCCAACATGCCATGCCTGGTGACGCCTCTCCGCAACCCGAGAACAGCTGCAGATCACCGTTACAACAACGCCCATGGGCAGACCAGGCGAGTGATTGAGAGGACGTTTGGCCTCCTGAAGAGCCGATTCCATTGCCTCCACAAGACAGGCGGGTCCCTCCCATATGCACCGGTGAAGGTCTGCAAAATCTTACTCGTGTGCTGCATGCTGCACAACATGGCACTGGAGAAGGCTGTGCCACTCATCCTGGATCCGGATGAGCAGGAACATCCACCCGTGGAGGATGACGGCCTTGCTCACGAGGCAAGTGAGGAGGAGGAGGAGGAGGACATCCGGAGTCAGCTCATACGCAACTTCTTCTCATAATGGTGAGTCCCTGGGTCTGAGTGTGCACGCTTGGAGCCTTGTGTGGCATGTGTTGCAATGTGTGTGTCCAGCTGACTGTATGCTAAGTGACTTTGAGGTGTGTTCTGATGAGTCACTCGAGTGCTGATGTCATTCCACACATTTTAGCTGGCACACTCAACTGACAACTAGCATGGTGTCAACCTTAGCCATGTAGAGTACATGACCATGCATGCGGATGACTATGTTTTTCCTGACTTCTTGTGTGTCTCTCATCCCCAGGTAGTTGCGCATGCTGTCTGCTCGTGGCATCGTTGTGCTCCTGCTATTCCTCATGAGTATTGCAACGTGTGCTGAATCAGCGTTACATGCACGGACATGGTGAAAAGTCTCCTTTGGGTAAGGATTGCAGCAAGGCATTTTGGGTGTGGTAGTTGTTTGGAATGTGTGGGCACTGCTCCTGTGCAGGTTTTGTTACTATGCATACATGTCGACTCACCATAGGGCACATGACATGTAGCATGACTCACATGAATTGATAGTCACACTTTATGACAGTCATCTGTTATGGGATTGTGGATTTTGATGACGGCCTCAATGTGTGTACAACTTCCCTCGGAAACATACGGGAGGCTACGGTGGACATATTGCGGGACATCCCCATAAGAGCCTCAATGGGG
Source organism: Triturus cristatus (assembly GCF_964204655.1). NCBI lineage: Eukaryota > Metazoa > Chordata > Amphibia > Caudata > Salamandridae > Triturus > Triturus cristatus. Next base: position 271,249,899 of record NC_140595.1, on the reverse strand, counting down.
AATTGCAGCCTCTCCGTGTGCAGCAGGGGATGTTTGGCTCACCTCCTTCACTTGTGTGCCACTCCAATGGATTTACAGCATCTGTGGTGCGAAAGGGGTGTCCAGTGTAGGTCCCACATGTTAATCCAAAAGACCTGTGAGTCTGTTAATATTGATGCATTTCCATAGGTGTGAGCCTGAGTAATAAAGGTGTTCCTCAGCCTCCAAGGTGCCTCATCTCTGTCAATGCAGGTTTCTTGCCACTGTGCATGCGGCATCGCAGGCATGGTTGTCAAGGATTGTGCATATGAGTCTATGTGTAGATTAGCAAACTGCATGCTGTTCTTCATGTATTTGATTCTCTATTGTGCATGAAGTCCATGACTGTGTATGTGTTTTGGTATGTTGGTCCCCACAATGGGCCCTCAACACCTTCTGGGGTGTGTTTCCTGTGCGCAGCTCGGCCTTCAGTTTCATGATCCGGTGTCAGTCATATTTGGTGATTGTGCATCCTTTGTCTCTGGGTGTGCCATGGAACACCGGTCACTCCTTCCTTGACATACACCTGTTGCAGTAGTCCTTTCTGACATCCTAGTCTTTGTGTGGAAATTGTGGCATAGTTCCCAGGACAGGCCGCCTGCTGTTGCAGCCACTGCAGCAAGGGCACATGAAGTGTCCTGATTTGGCAACACACACACATCAAAGATGCTCCTCCCTTCCTCCCTCAACCCATTCATTTGGCTGTCATCAGCTTGTCTGTGCCACAGGAGCGGCCACGCGGTGCCAAAGGCTGGACCGTCTGCACATGCAACGTGCACATTGCACGACCCTCAGGTCCTTGCATGACCCACATCACACTACAGTCTGGTGTTGCAGCCACCCTCCAAGCAATGTCCATCCATACATCTCCCGCCTGCTCTCAGGCATACACTAAGCGCACACACAACACCTTTGCATGATGAGTGTGCTACTCCGACTGCCTACACAGCGCTGCCACGCCTTCCAGGCCCTGTCACACCCACCAGGTCATATCCCTCTTACTCCCCACCGGCTCTGTACCCCGGCAAGGCCATGGGAGTGGGACTCAAGGCTTCTGCATGTAGTATGCTGTTGTCGTGAGGCACATGGCACAGGTATCATCTCTCAGCGTGTCAATCTACAATGTGTCCAGGACCCCCCTCTCCACCATCACATGCGCACACAACCTCATCATCAACTCGTATGCCCTTGACAGCCAGGTGCTCCTCACCCTCACCAAGGACGCAGACATTGCCAGTTCCAATATTCAAGATTGCATGTGATCCATTGATAAATGGCAGGACAGCAGCCACCTGAGGCTGGACTTGTACAGGACTGAGGTCAACATCTGAGGAATGTCCCCTTACAGCTGGCTCAACTGCTTGTGTCCCACCCGCAGAAGCCCCGCACAAGCATCCAGTGTCCACGCACACAAGATGGTGTGCATCATGGATTGCTTGCTCACATTTGCCATGGTATTCACCAGCATCTGTACCTCAGACTGCAACACCCTCTGCATTATGCACATGATCCCCAGATAGATCCACTCCAAGGAAAGACGGACCATCCCCCAGGTCCACGACAACATCCGTGTCAAATACTGCCCTGCCCTCTATGGAGCAGCCACATCCAAACTCCCGGGACACTTGTCCACATCCAGCTGCATCTGCACACCTCAGCTGCAACATCCCGCGCCCCAGCCACATCACCGTCCAGCAGAGATATCTGAAATGGATCACTGTGTGCTGCAGGATGACCTTCAGACTCCCCACACACACTCAGGAGGCAGGCCACAACCCCGACCCAAAACCAACCGTGTACCACTGTCATCCGAGACCCCGTAGTGCCATCTCCGTGCATCCAACCTTGACCTGGCCACCATTCTTCAGATCCACCCTACTCCAGCATGCAGGACATAGTTCTCCCACCTGGGAACACATACCTGGGACTCCCTCCCCGGGAACCTCCAAATGAGGCATGACCTCTACGCCTTAATGATACTCTTCCAAATAGGTCTGTCCGCACAGTATTGCAAGTACCCCCTCAGCAGCTTGAGGCCATCACAGGTGAGTATTGTGCTCCATGTCTGCATTGACTGATCAATTGTGACCCATGTGTGTCCTGTACCAGACTCAGATCCCAGGGTATGTGTTGGAAAGGCGTTCTCCGGGGGGCTTCGGAATACGTTCCGGACCACCCTTGGACCCACCTGTTAGACGGCGACCTCAGAGGAGCCTGGAAGGGGTCCTGACTACCCTGAGACCCACCCTCAAAGTATCGTAGCCGGGCACTGGCGGGAGACTCCCCAGGGGGAGGAATCTCGTATCTAGGATCGTACTTCTGGCACCACACGACACAGAGTGACCACACCGGGTATTCTGAAAAAACAATCTTTATCAAGTAGGTTATCACTGCAAATATGTACAAGGTGAGCGCGAGCTCAAGAGTCTCGGAAGGGGTAGGGGGTAGCGGGACAGTCTCTGGTAAAGGTTCAAAGCAGGGACGTATCCGGCGCACAGCTCACAATCCTCGAGCTAGGGGATACGATGTTGTAGTTGGGGTCCGGCGGGACCGTGAGGGTCTGTTGGAGCCGCGAGTCACTCAGCGGGCTCAGGTACAGGTTCGGAGGTCTTACGATCTTCAGGGAGCCGCGAGTCACTCAGCAGGGCTCAGGTACAAGTTCGGAGGTCTTACGATCTTCAGGGAGCCGCGAGTCACTCAGCAGGGCTCAGGTACAAGTCCGGAGGTCTTACGATCTTCAGGGAGCCGCGAGTCACTCAGCAGGGCTCAGGTACAAGTTCGGAGGTCTTACGATCTTCCGGGAGCCGCGAGTCACTCAGCAGGGCTCAGGAGGGTCCAAGTTCCAGGAGCCGCGACCACGTCGGCAGACTCTCGTTGTTCCAGCGTCGAATCTGCCGGACAGACCCAGAGCACCCCTTGTTATAGGTCGACCCCTCTTTGATGTCCGGAGTCTGTGCAGGCAGGGGTCTTGTCACCTGGGGGTCGCTTGTCGGGATTTCCTGCTATTGTCTTTTGATCCTTTCAGGGCCGGGTCGGGAGGAGTCCCAGACACCCAGCAGGCACGGAGCCAGCCCTCAGGGAGGCCGGAGGGCCGATCGAAACCCATCGTCCCGGGGGAGTTCAGAGGTGCGATAGAAACTGCTCCTCCCTCTCTCATCCCCTGGAAGCGTGATGTCCTCCAGCCGGAGTGGCGCCTCTAGGCCCGGGTCGCGCTGGGGCCGGGCGGCCATCTTGGTGCATGAAGTGGGCACGCGGGCCCGGGGTGGCCGAAAGGAGAGAGGCCATGGATGGGGATGTCCGGGTCGGTGCGTGTGTCCTGGTGGGGAGGTTCGGCTGGGCCGTGTGCTTGGGCTGCAGGTACCAGGTTTTTGGGCTGCAGGTACCAGGTTTCGGTGGTGCGGGGGCACGGAGGGCCTTTCTACGAGGCCGGGTCCAACACCACCTCTCCCAGAGTTAGGCCGAGCAAGGGTGGGGAGGCCCTTCCTGGAAGGGTCTCGTTCCTAGGATTGCACACGCTGTGCTTGCCCTCTCGGACAGAGGGACACCACACAGTAGTTCTTCGTAAGACAGTACTTTATCGTTAGCTTTAAGGGACCTTTATGATCGAAATGCAGATATTGAAGCAGCGCCACAAGCGGCGGCGATTTCGTGATGGGGGTATGGGGGTAGCGGGACAGTCTTTGAGTTCAGTGTCTCTTCGGAGTATCCTTCGCACAGCTCTCAATCCTCGAGCTGGGGGATGTTGTTTCTCTCGGCAATCTCTGCTGAGTCTTCTAGAGGAGAGTGCCGCGAGTCCCTCAGCAGGCACAGGTGGTTTCGGAGTCGGGGAGCCGCGACAGCGTCAGCAGGGCTCAGATGATTCAGAGTTCGGGGAGCCGCGACAGCGTCAGCAGGGCTCAGATGGTTCAGAGTTCGGGGAGCCGCGACAGCGTCAGCAGGGCTCAGATGGTTCAGAGTTCGGGGAGCCGCGACAGCGTCAGCAGGGCTCAGATGGTTCAGTGTTCGGGGAGCCGCGACAGCGTCAGCAGGGCTCAGATGGTTCAGAGTTCGGGTAGCGTTCTTCGGTTCAGGGGTCGATGGAGCCGCGACCAGGTCAGCAGGGCTCTCGTAGGTCCAGGTCTTCTCTGCCCCCCGTCCTTTCAGCACCCCTTGTTATACTCCCCCTCCTCTTTGAAGTCCGGAGTCCTCGCTGAGAGGGGTCTTGGTGCCTAGGGGCGGTGTGTCGGGATTTCCTGTCGCTCGGCCCTTTGATCTGTTCAGGTGGGTCGAAACCCTCCTTGGGGAGGAGACTAGAGGTGTGACAGGGATGGCGCCTCCTGGTCTGGCTTGGGGATTTCTCTCTCCCTCGGCCGGGCATGCGCGTTGGGTTCTTGGGGGTTGCTGGGGCCCGGCCGGCCATCGGGATGTTGGGCCATGGTGGCCAGAAGTCTGTGATATCGGGGATCAGGTGCGGTTGCAGGGTGGCTTGCTGGTTGGGAGGGCCCACGCCACGAGGCCGGTCTCACACGTGCCCCCCCAGCTGAAAGGCGGGGAGAACTACCCATCCACTTGGGGGTTCTCCTCGCTGAAGCGGAAGAAACGGGACAGGCCATCCGCGTTGGCGTTGAAGTACTGGGAATTTTAAGCCCAGCGGTGCAGGGGAACACACCCTATGACTTCGGGTTCTTCCTGTTTCAGACCTACAGAAACACAGAGTCTTCTGGGTAAAGTCAAAGATCAGTTTATTGGCTGCAGACCAATTACAGGTATCCTAGAAGTACAACAGCGTGTATGTTCTCAGGAGACTGCTAAAAATCACAGAAACGGGCTTCTCCTTAAATACAAAATATCCTGCTTCAGGCATACATTCCTAGTTTTATTGCATGGTCATTTAGATGTATACATTTCAAACGAAAAGGCAGAGTCATGATGACCATCCCACATTCCAGTTAAGCCAGCCCGCAATTATTTACCCAGCAAGGCTCAGATCCCACATCAGATATCGATAGGCCCCAATAAACATGAGCATCTCCTGTTTGGAAAACAAGCCATAAAGCAGGAACAGTCAGGTGAGAAAGAGATTGTAGGAGAGTAGGGTCTGCAATCCTATGATCACCCAGATTTTTTTGCTTTTGCTTCATTGGTTTACGACTTTCTCCGGCTGTGGGCCTGCCAATCAGACCCACAGCCTAGCTGTTCTCTCTCGAAATTAACACACATGTACATTAGGTGCATCCACTAATTGGAACTGGGCCGCCTTGTCAGTCCCTGTCTCAGCATACCACAGGTATCCAGGGCATCGGTGTACCCAGGGCCTACCAGGGGCTGAAGCATGTATTATGCCACCCCTGGAATGGCCGCCCAAATCTGACACAACTGGCTGCACGACAGCTGGGGCCACGTGGTGTAATCACCCGTTGCTGTAGGTGTAGTATTCCTACACCTAAACCCTAAAATGGACACATGGATTCCTATCAGTCACTCCTATAGCAGGCCTTATCAATCCTGAAGGCAGAGTGCAGGGAATCATGTGGGACGGTGCTCTGGCGCGAGCTGAGCCCGTCGACGGCTTGCGGAACCAAGTCCTAATAGCCGTTCCATGGTGACGCGGGCCAACTACTTTTAATGCATTATAATCCTTGCGGTTATTTGCTAACTTTGACATCACATCACCTACACATGTCGAGTAAGGTGTCATACGAATGGGAATACGAACCCCTCGCCAGTCCTGGCGACGGGGTTAGCATTCCCCCCTTTTAGAGGGACACGACATGGAAGTAACCTTGAACCCCGGTTAAAGTTGACTCAAGCCTCAGCATCACAAAATGGATGCTGCCACCAGACACAAGTCTGACCTCCTGCTGCTGGGGGACCTTCCAGCAAGGGGAGCTTGGACAAAGGGTTTCCTGTCGAGGGCGGTGTTAGCACCATCCCAGACAGGGTTTGTGTATCCCAGGTAGGCAGGGCTGAAAGGAAGGTGATTGCAAGTGGCACCCCGGTGCTCACTGTGCATAGCCCGGCTCAAACCAGCCCCTGAGCTGGCGCGAAGCCGGACAAAGGATAGGGGTGTAACCACCCCCCTCCTGGCTCCACCCATAGGTAGAACCTAGTCACGGGCCAGCCCCTTTTCTTAGAATAAAGGTAGGAGCGAGTCCCCTTCCCAAATTGGATAATCAGATAATCGGATAACTCCGAATCACGAACCACTTTCCACGAAAGGAACTCTTGACTATTTCTGAAGACTCTCCCTTGTGGCTAAGGAGTAGCCACCCTGCACCAGCAGGCACCACCTAAGCGCTTGCGGTTTGCTGTACGTCTCCTACGGATCAAGACTGCCCAGCTCGACGAGACCCGAGTTCCCTGCCATCTCTGACCTTTTACCTACCTCATCAGCCCAGCTGAGAGTCGTAGGTGTGACGAGACCTGCGGGACCGGCTATCTTCAGAACCTGCACGACGCTTATCTAGCACGCCCACCGAGGGACCCTCGAGTGAGTGCACCTAGGGTTTGAGAAACCCTAAACCCTGAGCAGCTCCAGCATCGAAGTCTGTCTCCCCAGCATCCACGAGATCTGCGTGGGGGCCCTTCCGCTTCTTGCTGTTCCCAGCGTTGTCCGACCACTTGCCGACCGGCTTGTGGCCCTCTTCACGACGCTCCAAGATTATTTGCATCACCGGTCTGGTTGCTCCAGACTGGCTCTCGCTCCCCTTCAACAGAGGAGTACCACGGACCCTCCTGGTCCACTCCCGACGCCATCTTGACTCCCCCGCTTGGGTTGCCACTGCCAAGATCCGCTGCCCCTTCCTGGGCCCAGCATCATCGACAGCAGACACCTTCGTGGGACAGCTCGCCCTCCATCCTGGTCGCCGCCGCGCCTCCTGGTCCGAGGAACAGCCGAGTCCGACGTCACCCACTCACCTGGTCGAGGTGACTTCAGCCGGTACCCCCCTGGTACCCACACGATCGCTGGCTAGCGGTTTAGAACTGAGTCCCCTCTGCTTTCAGGTTTCCTTCATCACCGATCCAGGCTTGGATCGCTCTGAACATCGTCACTGGTCGCCTGCCAGCAACTTCTTCTTTCAGGCTCCTGAGACTACACGAGGACTCCCGACATCTTGCCGAACTTCACACAGCCGCAGCCTCCGGGCTAGGTAACTCGGGCATCTCGGTGCTCCATCGCAGGTTCGCTCTACAAGTGTCCAGTTCCTTTTTCGTTTAGTCCCACTGATCGGAACACTCCGGAATCAGTACCTCCAGACTCTAACCATTCGCATTTCACTGTTAGTGTAGATGGTTTCTCTTGCCCCTCGGGCATTTGTGTAAATTGTGCAACTGAAGTATTTTCCTAAGAGTTTTGTAGTGTGCTTAGCTCCCTGACTCATAAAGAGCCAGGGTAGTCTTGTTATAAATAAATATCCTTTTATTTTCATAACAACTTGTGTGGTGTCTTTTCACTTGGTGTTCAAGGGGTATATGTGATGGTAAACAGCTGGCTTAACACGCCCTCTAGAGTTTAGCCTAAGACTGCTCGTATCCACTCTACTAGGATAGCTGGTCTATAAGGTTGACTTACAACCAATCATCAATAAGGGTCGTTTGGAATGATACACAGTGATCACTAGAATAGTGAGCACTACATATCAGGCCAACTTCTCACATTGGTGAGCAGCGGTTGGGATTTGAGCTTGCTGTTGTTTTACCACACACGTATCCTAAGAATATCGCAGTGAAAGATCACATAAGTACCCAGGTACATATAACTTAACTTAGAATACTCCGAGTTCTACTGAACCGGCTGTTGTAGTGTAACAGGGCTTAGCACACCCTGACTACAACTCTTAGCAAGGGATCAGTAGGTAAACACATAGTGTAGGTAGGTGCATCACTTACACCTCACTAGAAAAGCATGTCGGTCCACGGAGAGTCTTCGCAGACTCCCTTAGTGGTCAGTGACCCTCCACAGGTCGTGTCACGATATGCAACTCTTAGCTTCAAGGAGATGAGACAACTGTGTGCCTCCAGGAAGCTAAACCAGGGTTCTAACCCTACCATCGCAATACTGAAAGGTCTCTTAGAGGCGTACGATGCTAGGAGGTCCTCTAACCCAGGTCCCCCCAGTGCAGATGGGAACATGCCTCCCTTAGAGGGAACCCTCGGTGACCCAGACCTCGACCTCCACACAGAGGAGGAGGACGAGGACGAGTTATCGGGAGACGAGGCAGACAAAGGTCCAGTGGTAGTCGGCAGGCTTACAAGGACCAACTTAAGCAGGCATGAGAATGGAACTGGGGGAGCCCCGGGCCCACGCTCAAGCAGGCTTAACCTTGGGAACGGACGAGCTAGGTCTCTCTCCAGAGGCTCTGGCAGATCGGTTCATACACATGTCTCTCAGGCATCTTCTCAGAGAGGAATGACTTCCCCTCAGAGGAGGGAGCATGAAGCGAAGATGCGGGAGGTCAATCTGAGGATCGAGCGGGAAGAACTTGCCCTCGCCAAAGAAAGACTTGCCTTGGCCCGAGAGCAGAAATTAAGTGGGTTAGATCCCACTGGTGGCAGCATTCTCAATAGAGAGAAAGACAGGGGTATAGACACTAGACACCTGAGTAAAATAGTGCCCCCCTTTAAACAAGGGGACGACATCCACAAGTGGATAACTGCCTTGGAGAGGGCCTGCACTGTCCAGTGCGTCCCCCCAAGTCAGTGGGCAGCTATACTGTGGCTTTCCTTTGAAGGTAAAGGCAGGGACAAGCTCCTCACTACAAGAGCTGAGGATGCTAACAACTACCAAGTCCTGAAGAACACACTGATTGATGGGTTCGGCTTAACCACGGAACAGTACCGGGTGCTGTTCCGGGACACCCAGAAAATTCAGTCTCAGGATTTGGCTGACTTTGTCGATTGTGCCACTAAGGCTTTGGAAGGCTGGTTGCTGGGTAGCAAGGTTACTGATTACACAGGATTGTACAATCTTATCATGCGAGAACAGATTTTAAACAACTGTCAGAACCAATTGTTGCATCAGCACCTTGTCGACTCGGATCTGACCTCTCCCCAAGAATTGGGAAAGAAGGCAGACAGATGGGTCAGAACAAGGGTCAAGCAGAACCAGAATCAGAACCAGGGTGGTCAGAAGAAAGCAGACCAAAAGGGTAACAAGAACGAACAAAATGACCAGAAGTCTTCGACAGGTCCCCAACAAACCAAAGAGGGTGGGGGTCAGGCTTCACAGAAGAAGAAGACTCAAGAAGGCCAGTCAAAAAGGTGGTGCCAATACTGTAAAAATAAGACTCACTGGTTTAGTGAGTGCACCAAGAAAGGAGGGCAAACTCCTGCCACTGCAGCCCCTAAGGCACCTGCGCCCCCTAGTACAGTCAGCAGTGGTAGTGCGCCTCCCAAGGCATTAGTTGGGTTAACCTTGGGAACCGAGGGGAGTGACGACTTAGTCGGCACGCTCACTCAGGCCGTCCTTGTCTGTACAGGGGATATGGATATGTCCCCTGATGCCAGTCCCAATACTTTGGGCAAATACAGACAGACACCTTTGATAAATGGAAAAGTGGCTCAGGCCTACAGGGACACGTGTGCCAGTGTCACCATGGTGACGCCTAACTTCGTGGACCCTGGACAGATCATGCTAGGTACCAGTTACCTAGTGACCAATGCCAGCAACGTCACTACCAATCACAGTATGGCAGTTGTTGATTTCTCCTGGGGAGGGGTAAGTGGCCCGAAAAAGGTTGTGGTTAGTTCAGACCTCCCCGTAGAATGTCTGTTGGGCAATGATTTGGAAACGTCACAATGGTCAGAAGTGGAGCAGAGGACTCACATGGAGATGTTAGGCTTGCCAGCACATGTCCTTGCTGTGACCAGGTCACAGGCCAAAAGATGCCCCACTGAACAGGTGCTGGATCCTGGAAGAACGGACCAGACACCTTCCAAGAAAAGGAGCAGTAAGGGTAAGGCTTCGCCTTCCCCCTTGCCCCAGGTCGTGGATCAAGTCTCAGAGGAGGCTGACCTTAAAGAACTGTGGGAAACTGAGCCGCAAGAGCTTGAACCTGGTCAGGTTGAGTTTCTGGGCTCAGGGGGACCCTCCAGGGAAGACCTGGGGAAGGCACAGTTAGACTGCCCCTCACTTGAACCCCTCAGACAGCAGGCCGCTGCTGAGGCTGCAGGGAACGCCACAGGTACCCACAAAGTGTACTGGGACGATGGACTCCTGTACTCCGAGGCAAGAGACCCCAAACCTGGTGCGACCAGGAGGCTGGTCATCCCCTTGTCTCTGAGAGGTTTCCTTCTCACCTTGGCCCACGAGATTCCCTTTGCAGGTCACTTAGGCCAGAATAAGACTTGGGACAGAATTGTTCCACACTTTCACTGGCCCCACATGTCCGAAGATACGAAGGAGTTTTGCCGCTCCTGTGTCACTTGCCAAGCCAGTGGTAAGTCAGGTGGCACGACAAAGGCCCCCCTCATACCACTACCAGTGGTGGGGGTACCCTTTGAACGAGTGGGGATCGACATTGTCGGACCAATGGAACCCCAGACAGCATCAGGGCACAAGTTTATACTGGTGGTGGTGGACCACACCACCAGGTATCCTGAAGCTATTCCCCTTAGGACCACTACAGCACCTGTGGTGGCACGGGCCCTACTTGGAGTGTTCTCCAGAGTGGGCTTCCCTAAGGAGGTCATCTCAGACAGAGGTGCAAACTTCATGTCGGGATATCTGACTGCTATGTGGAAGGAATGTGGTGTCAACTACAAGTTCACCACACCCTATCACCCACAATGCAATGGGCTTGTTGAAAGATTCAACAGGACCCTAAAAGGGATGATTCACGGACTACCTGAAAAGCTTCGGCGGAGATGGGATGTCCTGATACCCTGCCTCTTGTTCGCCTACAGAGAGGTCCCGCAGAAGGGGGTTGGCTACAGCCCTTTTGAGCTTCTGTTCGGACATCCTGTAAGGGGACCCCTTTGTTTGGTAAAGGAAGGATGGGAGAGACCTCTCAGAAAGCCGGCATCAAACATTGTGGACTATGTGCTCGGTCTCCGCTCGCGGATGGCGGAGTACATGGAAAAGGCGTCTAAAAACCTGGAGGCGAGCCAAGAATTACAGAAAGCTTGGCACGACCAAAAGGCTGTCCTGACTGTGTACCAGCCTGGACAGAAGGTGTGGGTGCTGGAGCCAGTGGCCCCAGCAGCACTCAAAGACAAATGGTCTGGGCCCCACACGATCATTGAGCAAAAGGGAGAGGTCACCTACTTGGTAGACCTGGGAACTCCCCGGAGCCCCCACAGGGTGCTCCATGTAAACAGGCTCAAGGCATATGTCGACAGGGAGGGCATGGGCTTGCTCATGGCCACAGATGAGGGACAGGAGGAGGAGAGTGACCCTCTCCCAGACCTGCTCTCTCAGAACCCTGACGATGGATCAGTAGATGGTGTTGTCTTTTGTGGCAGCCTCTCTGGACATCAACAAAAGGATTGTAAACAGGTTCTTCAATCCTTTCGACATATGTTCTCTCTGACACCCAGTCAGACCAAGTGGTGTACCCATGAGGTCGACACTGGGGACAGTCTGCCCGTAAAGAGTAAAATCTATCGGCAACCTGATCATGTCAGAGACTGCATCAAGACAGAGGTACAGAAAATGTTGGAGCTGGGAGTCATTGAACCCTCGGACAGCCCCTGGGCTAGTCCCGTAGTGCTCGTGCCGAAACCTCACACCCAGGGCGGTAAGAAAGAGATGAGGTTTTGCGTGGACTACAGAGGTCTCAATGCGGTCAATAAGACTGACGCCCACCCGATACCAAGAGCAGACGAACTTATCGACCGGTTGGCCTCGGCCAACTACTTAAGTACGTTTGACCTGACAGCTGGGTATTGGCAAATCAGGTTAGCTGAGGAGGCCAAGCCCAAAACAGCATTTTCTACCCCGGGTGGGCATTATCAGTTCGTGGTAATGCCCTTTGGTTTGAAAAATGCACCTGCCACCTTCCAAAGGCTGGTGAATCGAGTTCTCACTGGGTTGGACGACTTCTGTGCGGCGTATCTGGACGATATCGCTGTCTTTAGCTCCACCTGGGAGGATCACCTGGTCCACCTGAGGAAAGTGTTAGAGGCCCTGCAGAAGGCAGGCCTCACTATCAAGGCCACCAAGTGCCAGGTAGGGCAGACACAGGTTGTATACCTGGGCCACCTTGTAGGTGGAGGCCAGGTTCAACCATTGGAGAGCAAAATACAGGCCATCCAGGACTGGGCTCCTCCAACCACCCAGACTCAGGTTCGAGCTTTCTTGGGCCTGACTGGTTATTACCGGAAATTTGTCAGAAATTATGGATCCATTGTGACCCCGCTAAACGACCTGACAAGTAAAAAGATGCCAAAAAAAGTTCAGTGGACAGCAAGCTGTCAGAAGGCATTCGATGACCTAAAGCAGGCCATGTGCACAGCACCTATCCTAAAGAGTCCAGACTACTCCAAACCATTCATTGTCCAAACAGACGCTTCGGAGCTGGGTGTGGGAGCTGTTCTATCGCAACTGAATTTTGATGGTCATGACCAGCCAATAGCTTTTATTAGCAGGAGGCTGACCCCCAGAGAAAAGAATTGGTCAGCTATTGAGAGGGAGGCCTTTGCTGTGGTTTGGGCCCTGAAGAAGTTGAGGCTATACTTGTTTGGCACTCACTTCAAGATTCAGACTGACCATAAGCCCCTCTTGTGGCTAAATCAAATGAAGGGTGAAAACCCCAAACTACTTAGGTGGTCCATTTCCCTACAGGGGATGGACTTCACAGTGGAGCATAGACCTGGCACTGATCATGGCAATGCAGATGGGCTCTCCAGGTATTTCCACTTAGAGCAAGAAGACTCACCTGGTCAAGGTTAGCTTATTGTCCCAAAGTTTGGGGGGGGGTCATGTAGGAGAGTAGGGTCTGCAATCCTATGATCACCCAGATTTTTTTGCTTTTGCTTCATTGGTTTACGACTTTCTCCGGCTGTGGGCCTGCCAATCAGACCCACAGCCTAGCTGTTCTCTCTCGAAATTAACACACATGTACATTAGGTGCATCCACTAATTGGAACTGGGCCGCCTTGTCAGTCCCTGTCTCAGCATACCACAGGTATCCAGGGCATCGGTGTACCCAGGGCCTACCAGGGGCTGAAGCATGTATTATGCCACCCCTGGAATGGCCGCCCAAATCTGACACAACTGGCTGCACGACAGCTGGGGCCACGTGGTGTAATCACCCGTTGCTGTAGGTGTAGTATTCCTACACCTAAACCCTAAAATGGACACATGGATTCCTATCAGTCACTCCTATAGCAGGCCTTATCAATCCTGAAGGCAGAGTGCAGGGAATCATGTGGGACGGTGCTCTGGCGCGAGCTGAGCCCGTCGACGGCTTGCGGAACCAAGTCCTAATAGCCGTTCCATGGTGACGCGGGCCAACTACTTTTAATGCATTATAATCCTTGCGGTTATTTGCTAACTTTGGCATCACCTCACCTACACATGTCGAGTAAGGTGTCATACGAATGGGAATACGAACCCCTCGCCAGTCCTGGCGACGGGGTTAGCATTCCCCCCTTTTAGAGGGACACGACATGGAAGTAACCTTGAACCCCGGTTAAAGTTGACTCAAGCCTCAGCATCACAAAATGGATGCTGCCACCAGACACAAGTCTGACCTCCTGCTGCTGGGGGACCTTCCAGCAAGGGGAGCTTGGACAAAGGGTTTCCTGTCGAGGGCGGTGTTAGCACCATCCCAGACAGGGTTTGTGTATCCCAGGTAGGCAGGGCTGAAAGGAAGGTGATTGCAAGTGGCACCCCGGTGCTCACTGTGCATAGCCCGGCTCAAACCAGCCCCTGAGCTGGCGCGAAGCCGGACAAAGGATAGGGGTGTAACCACCCCCCTCCTGGCTCCACCCATAGGTAGAACCTAGTCACGGGCCAGCCCCTTTTCTTAGAATAAAGGTAGGAGCGAGTCCCCTTCCCAAATTGGATAATCAGATAATCGGATAACTCCGAATCACGAACCACTTTCCACGAAAGGAACTCTTGACTATTTCTGAAGACTCTCCCTTGTGGCTAAGGAGTAGCCACCCTGCACCAGCAGGCACCACCTAAGCGCTTGCGGTTTGCTGTACGTCTCCTACGGATCAAGACTGCCCAGCTCGACGAGACCCGAGTTCCCTGCCATCTCTGACCTTTTACCTACCTCATCAGCCCAGCTGAGAGTCGTAGGTGTGACGAGACCTGCGGGACCGGCTATCTTCAGAACCTGCACGACGCTTATCTAGCATGCCCACCGAGGGACCCTCGAGTGAGTGCACCTAGGGTTTGAGAAACCCTAAACCCTGAGCAGCTCCAGCATCGAAGTCTGTCTCCCCAGCATCCACGAGATCTGCGTGGGGGCCCTTCCGCTTCTTGCTGTTCCCAGCGTTGTCCGACCACTTGCCGACCGGCTTGTGGCCCTCTTCACGACGCTCCAAGATTATTTGCATCACCGGTCTGGTTGCTCCAGACTGGCTCTCGCTCCCCTTCAACAGAGGAGTACCACGGACCCTCCTGGTCCACTCCCGACGCCATCTTGACTCCCCCGCTTGGGTTGCCACTGCCAAGATCCGCTGCCCCTTCCTGGGCCCAGCATCATCGACAGCAGACACCTTCGTGGGACAGCTCGCCCTCCATCCTGGTCGCCGCCGCGCCTCCTGGTCCGAGGAACAGCCGAGTCCGACGTCACCCACTCACCTGGTCGAGGTGACTTCAGCCGGTACCCCCCTGGTACCCACACGATCGCTGGCTAGCGGTTGAGAACTGAGTCCCCTCTGCTTTCAGGTTTCCTTCATCACCGATCCAGGCTTGGATCGCTCTGAACATCATCACTGGTCGCCAGCCAGCAACTTCTTCTTTCAGGCTCCTGAGACTACACGAGGACTCCCGACATCTTGCCGAACTTCACGCAGCCGCAGCCTCCGGGCTAGGTAACTCGAGCATCTCGGTGCTCCATCGCAGGTTCGCTCTACAAGTGTCCAGTTCCTTTTTCGTTTAGTCCCACTGATCGGAACACTCCGGAATCAGTACCTCCAGACTCTAACCATTCGCATTTCACTGTTAGTGTAGATGGTTTCTCGTGCCCCTCGGGCATTTGTGTAAATTGTGCAACTGAAGTATTTTCCTAAGAGTTTTGTAGTGTGCTTAGCTCCCTGACTCATAAAGAGCCAGGGTAGTCTTGTTATAAATAAATATCCTTTTATTTTCATAACAACTTGTGTGGTGTCCTTTCACTTGGTGTTCAAGGGGTATATGTGATGGTAAACAGCTGGCTTAACACGCCCTCTAGAGTTTAGCCTAAGACTGCTCGTATCCACGCTACTAGGATAGCTGGTCTATAAGGTTGACTTACAACCAATCATCAATAAGGGTCGTTTGGAATGATACACAGTGATCACTAGAATAGTGAGCACTACATATCAGGCCAACTTCTCACAGAGATTAGCTGGAGGCTCGTGTTTAATGTAAAGGCTTTATGGTGTGTCAAGCCCTGATGCTAATCACAGGTGGCCAGAGGACGGGGAACTCGTGAGACCGGACTGACCTGGGGCAGCGGAGCCAAGCTGCCCAGGTCACAGAAAAGTCAAAGAAAGGCACATGTGCTCTAAAAGGCCCGTATTTGCTTCATGCTATGTAGCCTATGTGAGGGCAACCATAAGATGGCCACCGCTCTAAAATGGAACCCACGTAGTAATGTACAATAGCGTATACACAGTGCATTCATAGCTAAAACGTTACACAAAGCACTTGTACATACCGCATTAACCATTCGCGGTTCACTAATACCGGGATAGACAGGGGTAGGGCCCTGCCTCCTACGCGGTCCCAAATTCTAAAGTACGACAGCGTGGTCAGTCCCGGGGCGATGCTCCACAGTGAAGTCCATCCCCTGGAGGGAGATTGACCATCGTAGCAGCTTGGGGTTTTCTCCTCTCATTTGCATCAGCCACCGCAAGGGTCGATGATCCGTTTGAACTCGGAAGTGGGTTCCGAACAAGTAGGGCCGTAGCCTTTTGAGGGCCCAGACTACTGTGAAGGTCTCTCTTTCAATGGTGCTCCACCGCTGTTCTCGAGGTAGCAACCTTCGGCTGATGAAGGCTATGGGCTGATCTATGCCTTTGTCGTTGAACTGTGAGAGGACTGCCCCGATGCCGTGTTCCGAGGCGTCCGTCTGGACCACAAACTCCTGAGAGTAGTCGGGGGCTTTGAGTACCGGAGCAGTACATATCGCGGCTTTCAAGGCGTTGAACGCTTTTTGGCACGGGGGAGTCCATTGTATTTTCTTCGGGTGCTTTTTGGAGGTTAGCTCTGTGAGGGGGCCTGCGATGCTGCCATAGTTCTTAATAAACCTCCGGTAGTAACCGGTGAGGCCCAGGAAGGCCCGGACTTCCGTTTGGGTCGTTGGGGGTTCCCAGGACAGGATGGCGTCGATCTTCGGCTGGAGGGGGGCGACCTGCCCGCTTCCCACCTGGTGCCCCAGATAGATCACGGAGCCTTGTCCAATTTGACATTTGCTGGCTTTGATGGTTAGGCCGGCCTGGCGCAGGGCCAGCAGTACTTGTCGGAGGTGCTGGAGGTGCTCGGTCCATTGGGAGCTGAATACTGCTATATCGTCGAGGTACGCTGCGCTGAACCCCTCTAGTCTGGCCAGGACCGTGTTCACCAGCCGCTGGAAGGTGGCCAGGGCATTCTTCATTCCAAACGGCATCACCCTGAAGCAGTAGTGCCCCTCCGGGGTGGAGAAGGCGGAGCGCTCCTTGGCTCCCTCAGTGAGTGCAATCTGCCAGTATTCGCAGGTTAGGTCGAAGGTGCTGAGGTAGCGAGCGGCCCCGAGGCGGTCGATGAGCTCGTCGGCGCGGGGGATAGGGTGAGCGTCCGCTCGGGTGACCGCATTGAGTCCCCGGTAGTCCACACAGAATCTCAGCTCGGGGGCGACACCAGGGGCAGCCGCTTTCGGGACCAGGACTACTGGGCTGGCCCAGGGGCTGTCGGAGGGTTCAATCACTCCGAGGGCCAACATCTTAGCTACTTCGGTCTGGATGCAGGTTCGGACCCGATCAGGGACCCGGTAGGCTCGGTGTCTCACTGGCGGGCTGTCTCCGGTGTCTACGTCGTGGACACAGCAGTCGGTGACCCTAGGGGTTAGGGAGAAGAGGTCTGTGAATTGTCTTAGTAGCCGGCGACAGTCGTCGGACTGTTGGAGGGTGAGGGTGGTTGACAGTCTCACCCCCTCTATGGAGCCATCTGTTTCTTTAGCACACAGGGGGTCTGGAAGGGGCTCTGTGTCTTCTTCAGTCCCATCGTCGGTGGCCAGGAGCAAACTCAACTCCGTCCTCACAAAGTGGGGTTTGAGGCGGTTCACGTGGAGGACCCGGAGGGGGTTCCACGGGTACTGCACATCGACTAGATAGGTGACTTGGCTCTTCCGCTCCACCACCTTGAAGGGACCAGTCCATTTGTCCTGGAGGGCGCAGGGTTTCACCGGGGCCATGACCCAGACCTGTTGGCCCGGCTGAAACTCGACCAGCGTGGCATTCTGGTCATACCAGCGCTTCATCTCTTCCTGGCTAGCCTCGAGGTTTGCCTCTGCGAGTTCTCGGAATTTCCGGGTCTGGTTGCAGAGCGCCAGGATATATCGGAACACATCAGGGGGGTTCCCCCGGAGAGTCGTTTCCCAGCCCTCCTTGACCAGGCTCAGGGGTCCCCGGACGGGTTGTCCGTACAGAAGTTCGAACGGGCTGAACCCCAGAGATTTTTGGGGAACCTCTCGGTAGGCGAACAGGAGGCAAGGGAGGAGGACGTCCCATCTCCGGCGTAGGGGTTCTTCGAGGCCCATGATCATCCCTTTCAGGGTCCTGTTAAATCGCTCGACTAGGCCATTCCCTTGGGGGTGGTATGGGGTGGTGAACTTGTATGATACCCCGAACTGCTGCCATAGGGACCTCATGTATTTGGAGATAAAGTTTGTGCCACGATCACTCATGACTTCGCGAGGGAACCCCACGCGGGAGAAGATCCCCATCAAGGCCGGCCTACCACGGGGGCCGTCACGGTGCGGAGGGGAATGGCCTCGGGGTAGCGGGTGGCATGGTCCACCAGGACGAGGATGAATCGGTGGCCCTGGGCGGTCTTGGGATCCAGGGGTCCCACGATGTCGATTCCCACCCGCTCAAAAGGGGTACTAACAACGGGGAAGGGTTGTAGCAGAGCCTTGCGCTTCCCCCCCACTCTTTCTGCTGGCCTGGCACGTGAGGCATGACTTGCAGTGGGCCTCCACATTCGCTCGTATCTTGGGCCAATAGAAGTGGGTAACTAGTCGCTGGTAGGTCTTATCTTGGACTAAGTGTCCTGCCAGGGGTACATCATGGGTCAGGCCCAGGAGGAGACTTCGGAAGCGCAGGGGTACCACCAGTACTCGGGCCGATCCCAGCTCGGCCGACTTCTGTTCGCTGTACAGGAGGCCGTTTTCCCAGTATATCCAGTGGGTTCCGGACTGGTCGCCTGCTGCTTGGGCTTCGGCCTGTTGTCGGGGTCCAATGAGGGAAGGGCAGGTGGCTTGTTCCTCGCAGAATTCTTCTCGGGAGGGACCTCCCTCGCAGTGCCACTGGGCCATCTCGGGCAGGTCCCTGAGCTCGGTCAGGGGTTCGGGATCTGGGTGCACTGACCCGTCATCGGGAATGGTTTCTTCTTCCTGAAGAGGGTCGTCGGGCTCGGGTAGTGCGTCCCGGACCTCGGGGATGGCGACTGTGTTCAGCGGTATGGCCTCACCTCCCTCGGAGGAAGGCAATCGGATAGTCATAGAGCGCGTGGTGGCGCATGCCCATTCGGGTAGGCCCATCATCTCTAGATGGGCTCTTCGTTCCACTTGTCCCCACGGGGAACTCTCAAGGTCGTTGCCCAGGAGGCAGTCTACGGGTTGGGAGGTTCGGACTGCCACCCTTCATTTACCGGTGACTCCCCCCCATTCGAAGGGTACCAGGGCCATCCGGCAGAGGCTCTCGGAATTGTCTGAAGATATGACTGGACAAAAGGCGTCGGGCAGGATCTGGTCTTCGGAGACCAGGTGGCAGTGGACCGCTGTGACACTCGCCCCGGTGTCGCAGAGGCCCTCGACGCGGTGACCGTTGACCGTCACCTGCTGTCGGTATTTCTTCGTATTGGCGGGTAGGGGTGTTCCGGGGACCATCTCTCGGTCCCCTAGGGAGACCAGGGCCATGGCGGCTGGTTACCACTCTTCGGAGTCTTCCATCTCTTCTCCTAGGGCTACGGAGGCCATTTGTCGAGCCGGAGGGGCTGTCGTTGCGGGTCGTTGGTACATGGGACACTGGGGGTCACTGGCATAGTGTCCGGTCTGTTGGCAGCGGAAACAGGTGATCTTGACTTGGGGTCTCGACCTCCCCGGTGGCCCAATGCTGGCTGGAGGTGGGGCTGGAAAGTGCGGAGGTTGGCCTCTGGGGGGACTGTGCTGGGAGCTCCCCGGGAATTCTCTCGGTCGGCCTTGGTTCCCTCCGCCCCTCTGGCAGGGGGGTCCCTGACTGTGGCGACTGTAGTCTCCCACAGGATCCCGGGAGGCCCGGGTGTTCACCCATCAGTCAGCTTGGACGGCCAGTTTTCGAGGGTCAGTGAGCTTGCTGTCCAGGAGGTGCTGGTGTAACTCCACAAAGCAATTGGCGGACAAGTGTTCCCACGCGATTAGGTCGAACAGCTCCTCAAAGGTGGAGACCTTGCTGCCCTTGATCCACCCGTCCAAGGCCCGGCTGTAAAAGTTCACGTACTCCACCCATGTGGTACCGGGTATCTTTTTGCAGTCTCGAAACCGTTGCTGGTACATTTCGGGGGTGAGCCCATATCTGGCTACTAGGGCCTCTTTCATGTGACTGTAGGAGTTCAGCACCGTGGAGGGCAGGTCTAGCAGGGTATCTCTCCCCTCGCTCAGGTACCAGCCCCACAAACCAGCCCCCCAGTCTTTCTGCGGAACTCGGTGGGAGGTCATGGCAACTTCGTAGGCCTTGAACCATTGCTGGATGTCATCGTTCTTGTAATATTTTTTCACCACATCCTTGGGGATGTGGACCTTTGGTTCCACGATGGAGGAGGGTGGTTGATTTCCCGAGGGTCTGGACTCCTCACTTTTAGCCTTGAGCTCGATCTCTTTCAGGCTGCGTTCGTGTTCTAGTTGGAGTTTTCTTTCTTCGTGTTCTCTCTGTCGTTTCTTTTCCTCGAGTTCTCCTTGTAGGCGTAATTGTTCTGCTGCCAACTTTTTCTCGGCCAGTTTTAGCTCTCCCTCGATTTTCAGTTTTGCTAGCTCTAGTTCGTGGCTGCGGCCCCTTTCTCGGTCCGCTAGCGCCTCCGGGGATAGGCCCACCTCTGGGGCGCTGCTCCTCCCCGGGATGCTTCGTGGTTCGTTTGGCGGCTCTCCTTCTGTTTGGGCCTGGGAAGCTCCTGCCTCGACCCAGGTCTTCAGTGCTCCCTGGAAATCCTCTTTCGTGCTTGTTGGACCCGGCCTCGTGGCGTGGTCCTTAACCCCCTGGATTGTGGCCGTTCCCCGCCCCGGCCATCACGGGCCACCCGTCTGGACTGCACCAAGGCCCTTCACCCGGAGCTGCACGTGGTCGCATACTCCTCGTGGCTCCGCCATCTTGTTGGCATCCACGTCACACCGTGCCCCAGCCGGCGCGACCCCGCTCAACCCGGCCTGGACCCCAGCGAAGCCCCGACATCGAGGCACCACGAACTGGCCAGGGGGTGCCGCAGGAACCATTCATCGCCCCCGGCGGAGGACAGTATCGATGGGACCCCCAACTGTCCTCCCCTCTCGAGGTGTGATCGCCCTGCAACTCCCATGGGCCTGGCGCCTCTCCTGCTGGGCGTCTGGCCACCTCCACCCGGCCACTCCGCCCCCCTCGGGCGCATAGGTCCGGACATCAAAGGGCTCCAGACCTATATCTGGGGCGACCCCACCACAGCTCGGCAGTTGTATCCCGGAGTCGAGAGCCCTGCTGATTGAATCGCGGCTGACCCTACGGAGAAGAACTCTTGTCGGAACCATCACGAGCCCTGCTGACTGCGTCGCGGCTCCTTCTTGTGAACCCTTTCTGAACCACCTGGAACATTGGAGCCCTGCAGACGCTGTCGCGGCCCAACCTCGCTGAAACCTTCCTCGGAGCCCTGCTGACGACGTCGCGGCTCGAGCTGAGCAGAAACTATCTTGAGAGCCCTGCTGATTGAATCGCGGCTCTCCACGAACTGTACGCCAGAGCCCTGCTGACGCCGTCGTGGCTCGACCCCTCCGAGATCGGAGGTCCTCCAGCTTGAGGATAAGAACTGGGCCCCAGGTACCCTCGTACCACCTTCCTGCCAAAGACTGTCCCGCTACCCCTACCCTTCCAAAGAGACATTGAGACTTTTGGTGGATCCCTCGATCCCTTCGTGTAAATATTGAACTCGTAACCTTTTATTGATGATAAAGAATTGCTTGTCTTGAGACAACCTCCTTGAGTCCGGTGTGGTGGTGTTACTGTGCTAGTACGTGATAGGAGAAGGATCTCTCAGGAGACTTCTCGGCAGTGCTCGGCTACTTCGTGCAGTGAGAGGGCCCCCCCCTTGGTGGTCTCACCGACTCCTCGGGGTCCGCCTTCCAACATTTGGTGGCCAGCGACGGGATCCGAGCCGAACGCAGTACGTACCAGCCAGTACCCACTAGCTACCCATCCAAACGAATAGCATCATGAGCAGCCAGGAAAACAACGCGACAATGGAGTTCCAGCCCGAACGGCTGGAAGAATATACGCACAAAGAATTAAAACAGTTCTGCAGAGACAAAGGCATTGCAACCACCAGCCTCGGTACCAAGGAAGAGATGCAGAAAGCTCTGAGGGCATGGTTGGAGGCCGGGGCAGGCCCCTCCCAGGAGGAAGGGCCCTTGCCCCTGACGGAGACCACAGCAACCGCACTGACCCCGGCAACCGGAGGAAGAAAGAGCCTAGAAACCGGCCTCTCCGAAGAAGAAATACGAGAGCGGGAAAAGGTCCAGAGCCACGAACTAGAGCTCGCCCGACTGCGACTGGACGGCGAACTCCAGCTGGCAGAAAAGAAACTGGCCCTCGAGCAGCTACGCCTTCAAGAAGAAATAGAAGAGAAGAGACGACACCGGGAGTTGGAGGAAAAGAAACTAACTCTTGAGCACGAGCGCAGTCTCAAGGAGCTCGAGATCAAGGCCAAGAACGGAGGGACCAACACCCCCAGTACCAGAGACACTCTACCGCCTCCCGAGGCCAAGGTGCATATCCCGAAGGAGGTCGTCAAGGAGTATTACAAGAATGACGATATCCAACAATGGTTCAAGGCCTACGAGGTGGCCATGACCTCCCATCGAGTGCCCCGAAAAGACTGGGGCGCAGGCCTGTGGGGGAGATTCCTGAGTGAAGGGCGGGACACGCTGCTCCAGCTACCGGAGGAGGTGATGACCTCCTACGATCACATGAAGGAGGCCCTGCTCACCCGCTACGGGCTAACAGCGGAGATGTACCGCCAGCGGTTCCGAGACTGCAAGAAAATCCCGGGTACCACATGGGTGGAATATGTGGACTTTTTCAGTCGGGCCCTAGAAGGGTGGATCAAAGGCAGCAAAGTAACCACCTACGGGCAACTGGTCGACCTCATCGTGTGGGAACATCTTTCCAACAATTGCTTCGTGGAACTGAGACAGCACCTCCTCGACAGCAAAATGACCGACCCGCGAAAACTTGCCGTCGAGGCCGATCGATGGGTCAACTCCCGGGTCCCCCGGAGCTCAATGGGGGAGTACCAGAGGAACCCCAATGGATCCCCACGCCAGCGCGGTGGGGGGGGAGGGCCGAACAGGAACCGAGACCCTCCCGCTGGGGCCCCCAGGAGCCCCCCTCGAGGGCCACCGCAGCCACATCTCTCCCCGAGCCTAGCGCGAAGGGTGGGCCCGGCCCGACCCGGACCACGGCCACCAGTGACCTGCTATGGCTGCCAACAAACCGGACACTTCGCCAGCGACCCGGCCTGCCCTCTGAACCGAAGAAACGGGACCGGCGGGCCCCCGCCCCGGCAGCTGACAGCCGCCGCCTTGGGGGGAGGAGAAGAGGAATAAGAGGCCCTCGACCGAGAAAACACTGAGTGGGAGCCGGCAGCCATGTCCCTGGTCTGCCTGGGTAGCCGAGAGATGGTACCGTGCACCCCCATCCCAACCAACACCCAGAAGTACCGGCAGCAGGTCACGGTCAACAGACAACGGGCCGAAGCCCTTCGCGACACCGGCGCCAGTATCACCGCTGTCCGCTGCCACCTGGTGACCCCTGAACAGATTCTACCGAATGTGCTGTGCCCTGTACGGACGGCCGACAACAGTGAAAGCCTATGCCAGATGGCCCTGGTCCCCTTCGAATGGGGAGGGGTGACGGGCCTGCTGAAGGTGACAGTGCGCGACGACGCCCCGGTCGACTGCCTCCTGGGGAACGACTTGGAGAGTTCCCCCTGGGCTCAAGTAGAACGACGAGAGCACCTCCGAATGTTGGGACTGGCTGATTGGGCCTGCGCCATCACCCGGTCCATGACCGCCCAGGCCCCCCGCTCATCCTCGACCTCCGGGACCGCCCGACCCGAGGGGCTCCCACCCCCTCCCGCCAGCAGCGAGGAGGAGGCGGACACCGACCCTGGGCCCAGCGAATCCTCCCCCGAAGAGATGGCTTCTCCGAGCGCCCTACCAGAGCTGACGCAATGGCAACACGAAGGGGGCCCCACCCGAGAGCAGTTCCAGCAAGAGCAACAGTCCTGTCCCTCTCTCGAAGGGGTCCGACAGCAGGCGACCGCGCAAGCCAACGGTGACCAGACCGGCACCCTATGGATCTACTGGGCCGAGGGCCTGTTGTACAGTGAACAGAAAGTAGCAGAACTCGGGGCCAGCCGCGTGTTGGTGGTCCCCCTCCGCTTCCGGGAGTTCCTTCTCAACCTGGCCCATGATGTGCCCCTCGCCGGACACTTGGGGCAAGACAAAACGTACAGTCGTCTGGTGACCCACTTCTACTGGCCCCGGATGCGGAGAGATGTGGACAACCACTGCCGGTCCTGCCAGACCTGCCAAGCCAGCGGAAAGACGGGGGGTCGGGTCAAGGCCCCCCTCCAGCCCTTTCCCGCCGTCAGCACCCCGTTTGAACGAGTCAGAATCGACATTGTGGGACCCCTGGACCCCCAAACCGCCCTGGGCCACCGCTTCATCCTGGTCCTCGTGGACCACGCCACCAGGTACCCGGAGGCGGTCCCGCTCAGAACTATAACGGCCCCTGTGGTAGGCCGGGCCTTGATGGGGATCTTCTCCCGAGTGGGTTTCCCCAGCGAAGTGGTGAGCGACCGCGGCACGAACTTTATCTCCAGGTACATGCGGTCCCTGTGGCAACAATGCGGGGTCACATACAAGTTCACAACCCCATATCACCCTCAGGGGAACGGACTGGTTGAGCGGTTCAACCGAACATTGAAAGGGATGATCCAGGGCCTGGAAGAACCCCTCAGGCGGAAATGGGATGTCCTGCTGCCCTGCCTCCTGTTTGCCTATCGGGAGGTCCCGCAGAAATCCCTGGGGTTCAGCCCGTTTGAACTATTGTATGGACACCCGGTCCGCGGACCGCTCAGCCTGGTCAAGGAGGGCTGGGAGATGAAGCCCCGAGGCGCCCCTCCTGACGTCTACCGATACCTCCTGACCCTCCGAAATCAGACCCGCAAGTTCCGAGCCATAGCCGAAGCCAACCTCGAGGCCAGCCAGGAGGACATGAAGCGGTGGTACGATCGCAACACTTCTACTGTAGAATTCGAGCCAGGTCAGAAAGTATGGGTCATGGCCCCGGTCGAACCCAGCGCCCTCCAGGACAAGTGGACCGGGCCCTTCAAGGTGGTGGAGAAGAAAAGTCCCGTCACCTACCTGGTCGATCTGGAGTCCCCCCGGAACCCCCTCCGGGTCCTACATGCTAACAGGCTAAAACCCCACTTCGCCCGGACCGAACTGAGCCTGCTGCTGGCGACCGACGAGGGGGGCGAGGACGACTCCGAGCCCTTGCCCGACCTCTTGCAATCCGACAGTCACGATGGATCGATCGAAGGGGTCCAACTCGCCTCGTCCCTGACCCCGGAACAGCACAACGACTGCCAGCGATTACTGCGGGACTACGCAGCCCTCTTCTCTCTCACCCCGGGGGTGACCCACTGGTGCGTCCACGATGTCGACACCGGGGAGAACCCCCCCATACGACACAGAGCCTACCGGGTGCCTGACCGAGTGCGGGCCTGCATCCAGGCCGAAGTAGCGAAGATGCTGGCCCTGGGGGTCATCGAGCCTTCCGACAGCCCGTGGGCCAGCCCTGTCGTCCTGGTGCCCAAGGCCGCAGCTCCCGGTCACCCCCCGGAGTTGCGATTCTGCGTGGACTACCGAGCCCTGAATGTAGTAACCAAGACGGACGCACACCCGATACCCCGGGCCGACGAACTCATCGACCGCCTAGGGGCCGCTCGCTACTTGAGCACGCTGGACCTCACCGCCGGGTACTGGCAAATCCAGCTCACCCCCGGCGCCCAAGAAAGATCCGCCTTTTCGACTCCGGATGGGCATTACCACTTTCGGGTGATGCCCTTCGGAATGAAGAACGCCCCGGCCACCTTCCAAAGACTGGGGAACAAGGTTTTGGCCGGGCTTGAGGCCTTCAGCGCGGCCTACTTAGATGACATTGCCGTGTACAGCAACCACTGGGCCGAGCACCTCCTCCACCTGAAGGCCGTCCTGGCCGCCCTCCAGCGGGCCGGGCTCACAATCAAGGCCAGCAAATGCCAAATCGGCCACGGATCCGTGACCTACCTGGGCCATCAAGTGGGGAGCGGGCAGGTGGCCCCCCTCCAAGCGAAGATAGATGCCATCCAGACCTGGGAACCCCCCACTACCCAGACCGCTGTCCGGGCCTTCCTGGGCCTCACCGGATACTACCGGCGGTTTATCCGGGACTATGGGAGCATTGTTGGCCCCCTCACAGAGTTAACGTCCAAAAAACAGCCCAAGAAGGTACACTGGACACCCCGCTGCCAAACAGCCTTCGACACCCTCAAAACGGCCATGTGTACTGCGCCGGTACTGCAGGCCCCGGACTACCAGAAGGAGTTCGTGGTACAGACGGACGCCTCCGAGTATGGGATTGGGGCCGTCCTCTCCCAAACTGACGAAAAGGGGCTCGACCGACCAGTGGCCTTCATCAGCCGGCGACTACTGCCCCGGGAGCAACGCTGGAGCACTATTGAGCGCGAGGCCTTCGCTGTGGTGTGGGCCCTCAAGAAGCTCCGGCCCTACCTCTTTGGCGCCCACTTCCGGGTCCAGACCGACCACCGGCCCTTGCAATGGTTAATGCGAATGCGGGGCGAGAACCCCAAGCTGCTGCGATGGTCCATCTCGCTACAAGGGATGGACTTTGACGTCGAACACCGGCCCGGCAATGACCACGCCAACGCCGACGGCCTGTCCCGCTTCTTCCGCCTTGACGAGGAGAATCCCCAAGGAGATGGGTGACTCTCCATGCCTTCGGCTGGGGGGGACGCCTGTTGGACCCGGCCTCGTGGCGTGGTCCTTAACCCCCTGGATTGTGGCCGTTCCCCGCCCCGGCCGTTACGGGCCACCCGTCTGGACTGCACCAAGGCCCTTCACCCGGAGCTGCACGTGGTCGCATACTCCTCGTGGCTCCGCCATCTTGTTGGCATCCACGTCACACCGTGCCCCAGCCGGCGCGACCCCGCTCAACCCGGCCTAAACCCCAGCGAAGCCCCGACATCGAGGCACCACGAACTGGCCAGGGGGTGCCGCAGGAACCATTCATCGCCCCCGGCGGAGGACAGTATCGATGGGACCCCCAACTGTCCTCCCCTCTCGAGGTGTGATCGCCCTGCAACTCCCATGGGCCTGGCGCCTCTCCTGCTGGGCGTCTGGCCACCTCCACCCGGCCACTCCGCCCCCCTCGGGCGCATAGGTCCGGACATCAAAGGGCTCCAGACCTATATCTGGGGCGACCCCACCACAGCTCGGCAGTTGTATCCCGGAGTCGAGAGCCCTGCTGATTGAATCGCGGCTGACCCTACGGAGAAGAACTCTTGTCGGAACCATCACGAGCCCTGCTGACTGCGTCGCGGCTCCTTCTTGTGAACCCTTTCTGAACCACCTGGAACATCGGAGCCCTGCAGACGCTGTCGCGGCCCAACCTCGCTGAAACCTTCCTCGGAGCCCTGCTGATGACGTCGCGGCTCGAGCTGAGCAGAAACTATCTTGAGAGCCCTGCTGATTGAATCGCGGCTCTCCACGAACTGTACGCCAGAGCCCTGCTGACGCCGTCGCGGCTCGACCCCTCCGAGATCGGAGGTCCTCCAGCTTGAGGATAAGAACTGGGCCCCAGGTACCCTCGTACCACCGTCCTGCCAAAGACTGTCCCGCTACCCCTACCCTTCCAAAGAGACATTGAGACTTTTGGTGGATCCCTCGATCCCTTCGTGTAAATATTGAACTCGTAACCTTTTATTGATGATAAAGAATTGCTTGTCTTGAGACAACCTCCTTGAGTCCGGTGTGGTGGTGTTACTGTGCTAGTACGTGATAGGAGAAGGATCTCTCAGGAGACTTCTCGGCAGCGCTCGGCTACTTCGTGCAGTGAGAGGGCCCCCCCCTTGGTGGTCTCACCGACTCCTCGGGGTCCGCCTTCCAACAGTGCTTAATCCGGTGGTAGCGATTCCAAGGTCTTAGCAGAAGTGTTTTAATTCTCGATGCGTATAATATTCCAACTGGTCCTCTCGGAATGTCGGGCTTGTGTTGGTACCTGCGGCACCTAGGGAGGTTTCTCCTTCCATCTCTTTTCGGTAGTGTGTCAGCCGTTTACTGCACGATCTCTAGGTGTCGGCTCGGATCCCGTCGTCTGCCACCAAATGTTGGAAAGGCGTTCTCCGGGGGGCTTCGGAATACATTCCGGACCACCCTTTGACCCACCTCTCCCAGAGTTAGGCCGAGCAAGGGCGGGGAGGCCCTTCCTGGAAGGGTCTCGTTCCTAGGATCGCACACGCTGAGCTTGCACTCTCGGACAGAGGGACACCACACAGTAGTTCTTCGTAAGACAGTACTTTATCGTTAGCTTTAAGGGACCTTTATGATCCGAAATGCAGATATTGAAGCAGCGCCACAAGCGGCGGCGATTTCGTGATGGGAGTATGGGGGTAGCGGGACAGTCTTTGAGTTCAGTGTCTCTGCGGAGTATCCTTCGCACAGCTCTCAATCCTCGAGCTGGGGGATGTTGTTTCTCTCGGCAATCTCTGCCGAGTCTTCTAGAGGAGAGTGCCGCGAGTCCCTCAGCAGGCACAGGTGGTTTCGGAGTCGGGGAGCCGCGACAGCGTCAGCAGGGCTCAGATGATTCAGAGTTCGGGGAGCCGCGACAGCGTCAGCAGGGCTCAGATGGTTCAGAGTTCGGGGAGCCGCGACAGCGTCAGCAGGGCTCAGATGGTTCAGAGTTCGGGGAGCCGCGACAGCGTCAGCAGGGCTCAGATGGTTCAGTGTTCGGGGAGCCGCGACAGCGTCAGCAGGGCTCAGATGGTTCAGAGTTCGGGTAGCGTTCTTCGGTTCAGGGGTCGATGGAGCCGCGACCAGGTCAGCAGGGCTCTCGTAGGTCCAGGTCTTCTCTGCCCCCCGTCCTTTCAGCACCCCTTGTTATACTCCCCCTCCTCTTTGAAGTCCGGAGTCCTCGCTGAGAGGGGTCTTGGTGCCTAGGGGCGGTGTGTCGGGATTTCCTGTCGCTCGGCCCTTTGATCTGTTCAGGTGGGTCTGGGAGGGACTCCAGACACCCAGCAGGCGAGGCGCCCGCTCACCGGGGGCCTGGTGGCCGATCGAAACCCTCCTTGGGGAGGAGACTAGAGGTGTGACAGGGATGGCGCCTCCTGGTCTGGCTTGGGGGTTTCTCTCTCCCTCGGCCGGGCATGCGCGTTGGGGTCTTGGGGGTTGCTGGGGCCCGGCCGGCCATCGGGATGTTGGGCCATGGTGGCCAGAAGTCTGTGATATCGGGGATCAGGTGCGGTTGCAGGGTGGCTTGCTGGTCGGGAGGGCCCACGCCACGAGGCCGGTCTCACACGTGCCCCCCCAGCTGAAAGGCGGGGAGAACTACCCATCCACTTGGGGGTTCTCCTCGCTGAAGCAGAAGAATCGGGACAGGCCATCCGCGTTGGCGTTGAAGTACTGGGAATTTTAAGCCCAGCGGTGCAGGGGAACACACCCTATGACTTCGGGTTCTTCCTGTTTCAGACCTACAGAAACACAGAGTCTTCTGGGTGAAGTCAAAGATCAGTTTATTGGCTGCAGACCAATTACAGGTATCCTAGAAGTACAACAGCGTGTATGTTCTCAGGAGACTGCTAAAAATCACAGAAACGGGCTTCTCCTTAAATACAAAATATCCTGCTTCAGACATACGTTCCTAGTTTTATGGCATGGTCATTTAGATGTATACATTTCAAACGAAAAGGCAGAGTCATGATGACCATCCCACATTCCAGTTAAGCCAGCCCGCAATTATTCACCCAGCAAGGCTCAGATCCCACATCAGATATCGATAGGCCCCAATAAACATGAGCATCTCCTGTTTGGAAAACAAGCCATAAAGCAGGAACAGTCAGGTGAGAAAGAGATTAGCTGAAGGCTCGTGTTTAATGTAAAGGCTTTATGGTGTGTCAAGCCCTGATGCTAATCACAGGTGGCCAGAGGACGGGGAACTCGTGAGACCGGACTGACCTGGGGCAGCGGAGCCAAGCTGCCCAGGTCACAGAAAAGTCAAAGAAAGGCACATGTGCTCTAAAAGGCCCGTATTTGCTTCATGCTATGTAGCCTATGTGAGGGCAACCATAACATGGCCACCGCTCTAAAATGGAACCCACGTAGTAATGTATAATAGCGTATACACAGTGCATTCATAGCTAAAACGTTACACAAAGCACTTGTACATACCGCATTAACCATTCGCGGTTCACTAATACCGGGATAGACAGGGGTAGGGCCCTGCCTCCTACGCGGTCCCAAATTCTAAAGTACGACAGCGTGGTCAGTCCCGGGGCGATGCTCCACAGTGAAGTCCATCCCCTGGAGGGAGATTGACCATCGTAGCAGCTTGGGGTTTTCTCCTCTCATTTGCATCAGCCACCGCAAGGGTCGATGATCCGTTTGAACTCGGAAGTGGGTTCCGAACAAGTAGGGCCGTAGCCGTTTGAGGGCCCAGACTACTGTGAAGGTCTCTCTTTCAATGGTGCTCCACCGCTGTTCTCGAGGTAGCAACCTTCGGCTGATGAAGGCTATGGGCTGATCTATGCCTTTGTCGTTGAACTGTGAGAGGACTGCCCCGATGCCGTGTTCCGAGGCGTCCGTCTGGACCACAAACTCCTGAGAGTAGTCGGGGGCTTTGAGTACCGGAGCAGTACATATCGCGGCTTTCAAGGCGTTGAACGCTTTTTGGCACGGGGGAGTCCATTGTATTTTCTTCGGGTGCTTTTTGGAGGTTAGCTCTGTGAGGGGGCCTGCGATGCTGCCATAGTTCTTAATAAACCTCCGGTAGTAACCGGTGAGGCCCAGGAAGGCCCGGACTTCCGTTTGGGTCGTTGGGGGTTCCCAGGACAGGATGGCGTCGATCTTCGGCTGGAGGGGGGCGACCTGCCCGCTTCCCACCTGGTGCCCCAGATAGATCACGGAGCCTTGTCCAATTTGACATTTGCTGGCTTTGATGGTTAGGCCGGCCTGGCGCAGGGCCAGCAGTACTTGTCGGAGGTGCTGGAGGTGCTCGGTCCATTGGGAGCTGAATACTGCTATATCGTCGAGGTACGCTGCGCTGAACCCCTCTAGTCTGGCCAGGACCGTGTTCACCAGCCGCTGGAAGGTGGCCGGGGCATTCTTCATTCCAAACGGCATCACCCTGAAGCAGTAGTGCCCCTCCGGGGTGGAGAAGGCGGAGCGCTCCTTGGCTCCCTCAGTGAGCGCAATCTGCCAGTATTCGCAGGTTAGGTCGAAGGTGCTGAGGTAGCGAGCGGCCCCGAGGCGGTCGATGAGCTCGTCGGCGCGGGGGATAGGGTGAGCGTCCGCTCGGGTGACCGCATTGAGTCCCCGGTAGTCCACACAGAATCTCAGCTCGGGGGCGACACCAGGGGCAGCCGCTTTCGGGACCAGGACTACCGGGCTGGCCCAGGGGCTGTCGGAAGGTTCAATCACCCCGAGGGCCAACATATTAGCTACTTCGGTCTGGATGCACGTTCGGACCCGATCAGGGACCCGGTAGGCTCGGTGTCTCACTGGCGGGCTGTCTCCGGTGTCTACGTCATGGACACAGCAGTCGGTGACCCTAGGGGTTAGGGAGAAGAGGTCTGTGAATTGTCTTAGTAGCCGGCGACAGTCGTCGGACTGTTGGAGGGTGAGGGTGGTTGACAGTCTCACCCCCTCTACGGAGCCATCTGTTTCTTTAGCACACAGGGGGTCTGGAAGGGGCTCTGTGTCTTCTTCAGTCCCATCGTCGGTGGCCAGGAGCAAACTCAACTCCGTCCTCACAAAGTGGGGTTTGAGGCGGTTCACGTGGAGGACCCGGAGGGGGTTCCACGGGGACTGCACATCGACTAGATAGGTGACTTGGCTCTTCCGCTCGACCACCTTGAAGGGACCAGTCCATTTGTCCTGGAGGGCGCAGGGTTTCACCGGGGCCATGACCCAGACCTGTTAGCCCGGCTGAAACTCGACCAGCGTGGCATTCTGGTCATACCAGCGCTTCATCTCTTCCTGGCTAGCCTCGAGGTTTGCCTCTGCGAGTTCTCGGAATTTCCGGGTCTGGTTGCGGAGCGCCAGGATATATCGGAACACATCAGGAGGGGTCCCCCGGAGAGTCGTTTCCCAGCCCTCCTTGACCAGGCTCAGGGGTCCCCGGACGGGGTGTCCGTACAGTAGTTCGAACGGGCTGAACCCCAGAGATTTTTGGGGAACCTCTCGGTAGGCGAACAGGAGGCAAGGGAGGAGGACATCCCATCTCCGGGATGGGGGTTCTTCGAGGCCCATGATCATCCCTTTCAGGGTCCTGTTAAATCGCTCGACTAGGCCATTCCCTTGGGGGTGGTGAACTTGTATGATACCCCGCACTGCTGCCATAGGGACCTCATGTATTTGGAGATAAAGTTTGTGCCACGATCACTCACGACTTCGCGAGGGAACCCCACGCGGGAGAAGATCCCCATCAAGGCCGGCCTACCACGGGGGCCGTCACGGTGCGGAGGGGAATGGCCTCGGGGTAGCGGGTGGCATGATCCACCAGGACGAGGATGAATCAGTGGCCCTGGGCGGTCTTGGGATCCAGGGGTCCCACGATGTCGATTCCCACCCGCTCAAAAGGGGTACTAACAACGGGGAAGGGTTGTAGCGGAGCCTTGCGCTTCCCCCCATTCTTTCTGCTGGCCTGGCACGTGAGGCATGACTTGCAGTGGGCCTCCACATTCGCTCGCATCTTGGGCCAATAGAAGTGGGTAACTAGTCGCTGGTAGGACTTATGTTGGACTAAGTGTCCTGCCAGGGGTACATCATGGGCCAGGCCCAGGAGGAGACTTCGGAAGCGCAGGGGTACCACCAGTACTCGGGCCGATCCCAGCTCGGCCGACTTCTGTTCGCTGTACAGGAGGCCGTTTTCCCAGTATATCCAGTGGGTTCCGGACTGGTCACCTGCTGCTTGGGCTTCGGCCTGTTGTCGGGGTCCAATGAGGGAAGGGCAGGTGGCTTGTTCCTCGCAGAATTCTTCTCGGGAGGGACCTCCCTCGCAGTGCCACTGGGCCATCTCGGGCAGGTCCCCGAGCTCGGTCAGGGGTTCGGGATCTGGGTGCACTGACCCGTCATCGGGAATGGTTTCTTCTTCCTGAAGAGGGTCGTCGGGCTCGGGTAGTGCGTCCCGGACCTCGGGGATAGCGACTGTGTTCAGCGGTATGGCCTCACCTCCCTCGGAGGAAGGCAATCGGATAGTCATAGAGCGCGTGGTGGCGCATGCCCATTCGGGTAGGCCCATCATCTCTAGATGGGCTCTTCGTTCCACTTGTCCCCACGGGGAACTCTCAAGGTCGTTGCCCAGGAGGCAGTCTACGGGTTGGGAGGTTCGGACTGCCACCCTTAATTTACCGGTGACTCCCCCCCATTCGAAGGGTACCAGGGCCATCCGGCAGAGGCTCTCGGAATTGTCTGAAGATATAACTGGACAAAAGGCGTCGGGCAGGATCTGGTCTTCGGAGACCAGGTGGCAGTGGACCGCTGTGACACTCGCCCCGGTGTCGCAGAGGCCCTCGACGCGGTGACCGTTGACCGTCACCTGCTGTTGGTATTTCTTCGTATTGGCGGGTAGGGGTGTTCCGGGGACCATCTCTCGGTCCCCTAGGGAGACCAGGGCCATGGCGGCTGGTTCCCACTCTTCGGAGTCTTCCATCTCTTCTCCTAGGGCTACGGAGGCCATTTGTCGAGCCGGAGGGGCTGTCGTTGCGGGTCGTTGGTACATGGGACACTGGGGGTCACTGGCATAGTGTCCGGTCTGTTGGCAGCGGAAACAGGTGATCTTGACTTGGGGTCCCGACCTTCCCGGTGGCCCGATGCTGGCTGGAGGTGGGGCTGGAAAGTGCGGAGGTTGGCCTCTGGGGGGACTGTGCTGGGAGCCCCCCGGGAATTCTCTCGGTCGGCCTTGGTTCCCTCCGCCCCTCTGGCGGGGGGGTCCCTGACTGTGGCGACTGTAGTCTCCCACAGGATCCCGGGAGGCCCGGGTGTTCACCCATCAGTCAGCTTGGACGGACAGTTTTCGAGGGTCAGTGAGCTTGCTGTCCAGGAGGTGCTGGTGTAACTCCACAAAGCAATTGGCGGACAAGTGTTCCCACGCGATTAGGTCGAACAGCTCCTCAAAGGTGGAGACCTTGCTGCCCTTGATCCACCCGTCCAAGGCCCGGCTGTAAAAGTTCACGTACTCCACCCATGTGGTACCGGGTATCTTTTAGCAGTCTCGAAACCGTTGCTGGTACATTTCGGGGGTGAGCCCATATCTGGCTACTAGGGCCTCTTTCATGTGACTGTAGGAGTTCAGCACCGTGGAGGGCAGGTCTAGCAGGGTATCTCTCCCCTCGCTCAGGTACCAGCCCCACAAACCAGCCCCCCAGTCTTTCTGCGGAACTCGGTGGGAGGTCATGGCAACTTCGTAGGCCTTGAACCATTGCTGGATGTCATCGTTCTTGTAATATTTTTTCACCACATCCTTGGGGATGTGGACCTTTGGTTCCACGATGGAGGAGGGTGGTTGATTTCCCGAGGGTCTGGACTCCTCACTTTTAGCCTTGAGCTCGATCTCTTTCAGGCTGCGTTCGTGTTCTAGTTGGAGTTTTCTTTCTTCGTGTTCTCTCTGTCGTTTCTTTTCCTCGAGTTCTCCTTGTAGGCGTAATTGTTCTGCTGCCAACTTTTTCTCGGCCAGTTTTAGCTCTCCCTCGATTTTCAGTTTTGCTAGCTCTAGTTCGTGGCTGCGGCCCCTTTCTCGGTCCACTAGCGCCTCCGGGGATAGGCCCCCCTCTGGGGCGCTGCTCCTCCCCGGGATGCTTCGTGGTTCGTTTGGCGGCTCTCCTTCTGTTTGGGCCCGGGAAGCTCCTGCCTCGACCCAGGTCTTCAGTGCTCCCTGGAAATCCTCTTTCGTGCTTAATCCGGTGGTAGCGATTCCAAGGTCTTAGCAGAATTGTTTTAATTCTCGATGCGTATAATATTCCAACTGGTCCTCTCGGAATGTCGGGCTTGTGTTGGTACCTGCGGCACCTAGGGAGGTTTCTCCTTCCATCTCTTTTCGGTAGTGTGTCAGCCGTTTACTGCACGATCTCTAGGTGTCGGCTCGGATCCCGTCGTCTGCCACCAAATGTTGGAAAGGCGTTCTCCGGGGGGCTTCGGAATACGTTCCGGACCACCCTTTGACCCACCTCTCCCAGAGTTAGGCCGAGCAAGGGCGGGGAGGCCCTTCCTGGAAGGGTCTCGTTCCTAGGATCGCACACGCTGAGCTTGCACTCTCGGACAGAGGGACACCACACAGTAGTTCTTCGTAAGACAGTACTTTATCGTTAGCTTTAAGGGACCTTTATGATCCGAAATGCAGATATTGAAGCAGCGCCACAAGCGGCGGCGATTTCGTGATGGGAGTATGGGGGTAGCGGGACAGTCTTTGAGTTCAGTGTCTCTGCGGAGTATCCTTCGCACAGCTCTCAATCCTCGAGCTGGGGGATGTTGTTTCTCTCGGCAATCTCTGCCGAGTCTTCTAGAGGAGAGTGCCGCGAGTCCTTCAGCAGGCACAGGTGGTTTCGGAGTCGGGGAGCCGCGACAGCGTCAGCAGGGCTCAGATGGTTCAGAGTTCGGGGAGCCGCGACAGCGTCAGCAGGGCTCAGATGGTTCAGAGTTCGGGGAGCCGCGACAGCGTCAGCAGGGCTCAGATGGTTCAGAGTTCGGGGAGCCGCGACAGCGTCAGCAGGGCTCAGATGGTTCAGAGTTCGGGGAGCCGCGACAGCGTCATAAGGGCTCAGATGGTTCAGAGTTCGGGGACCAGCGACAGCGTCAGCAGGGCTCAGATGGTTCAGAGTTCGGGTAGCGTTCTTCGGTTCAGGGGTCGATGGAGCCGCGACCAGGTCAGCAGGGCTCTCGTAGGTCCAGGTCTTCTCTGCCCCCCGTCCTTTCAGCACCCCTTGTTATACTCCCCCTCCTCTTTGAAGTCCGGAGTCCTCGCTGAGAGGGGTCTTGGTGCCTAGGGGCGGTGTGTCGGGATTTCCTGTCGCTCGGCCCTTTGATCTGTTCAGGTGGGTCTGGGAGGGACTCCAGACACCCAGCAGGCGAGTTGCCCGCTCACCAGGGGCCTGGTGGCCGATCGAAACCCTCCTTAGGGAGGAGACCAGAGGTGTGACAGGGACAGCGCCTCCTGGTCTGGCTTGGGGGTTTCTCTCTACCTCGGCCTGGCATGCGCGTTGGGGTCTTGGGGGTTGCTGGGGCCCGGCCGGCCATCGGGATGTTGGGCCATGGTGGCCGGAAGTCTGTGATATCGGGGATCAGGTGCGGTTGCAGGGTGGCTTGCTGGTCGGGAGGGCCCACGCCACGAGGCCGGTCTCACAGTATGGATGGGTGGAGTTAGTTCAACACTCAGGCATAGTTTGACATTTACACACACATATGTTGTGGACTAATGCCAAATGACAGCAACATCTCATGACAAAATTTATTTTTTATTTTTGGTGGGGTAAGTCTTTTGGTAGATGTATTAAGGTGCTCTACCGGGTATATAGAATCCAAAGTTCACCGGGGGAGATGGCATCCTTGTCAGTTGGAGTCATCAGAATCCAGACCACAGTGTTGGTCATCATTGGTCAGACTGTGACCAACAAGTCCATGTGGCAGAGAATGTCATTGGGTGCGGTGCTGCTGTTGCGTCAGTGGGCCAGGGGCCAGGCCAGGTGACCTGGGAGATGTGGATGGTCCGCTGACTCTCACGGTCTTGTCCATGGACGACCCACCTTCCTGGGGGGACCCTCAGATGTAGGCCTTGACGATGTCTGTGATGCTCCGTCGGACGAATCCTCCTCCTCCTCCCTCCCTGTGGTTGGTGCTGGTCATCGCCTGGTGGCACAGGGAGGGTTGCCCATGTTGTCGGCGATCCGACGGAGTGAATGGCTCACGTCCGTTTGCACCGCTAGGAGCTCAGCCAGTCTTGCCTCCATCCGTCCTTGGTGTTGTTGTTGACTGGCAAGTTGCTCGGCCTGCAGGTTCTTCATCTCGTCGAGGGTCCCCTTCATCTCTGTGAGGCTCGACACTACCTGGCTGATGCCCCTGGTGTCATGCCGGTATGTGTCCAGGATGTGGCGTATGTGTGACATACCGGTTCCCTCAGCTGCCTGGTCAGGTTCTCGCCTCCGCCTGCCTCCACTCCCACCACCCCTGCCCACACGAGCCTGGCCTGCCGTTGTGGGCACATCGGGTCTACGGGACCCCTGAGGGATGGCATTATCGGGGTTGTCTGCCTCCTCCTGGGTGCCCGGAGAACCTTGTCCCTCCTGGTCAGACTGGCTGTGTTGTTCAGTGCGAGCAGGGCTCGTGGGTGTCTCCTGGGATGTGGCAGGAATGGGGGTGGTGGTTGGCACAGATGAACCTGACGCAGGTGCTGCAGGGGCTTGGGCACCAGAGGGGCCAGGTTGGTCGGAGTCATCCACGGAGTGGTGAGAGTCGTCGCTGCCGGTGGGATCATATTCACTCTGAGCCTGGGACTGTGATTGTTCCCCCCCATTGTTAGGGGGAGGTCGATAACGTTGCCCTGTGTGTGAGAGGGAGACAATGTTAATGCTGTATGTTAATGCTGTTTCATGCCACATCCATGTTTCATACATATACACGTTGTCACAGTTCCTCCAGGTAGTTGGATGTGCCTAGCATTCCTCTCAATGTACACTTGGGGATGGGTATGTTGCGGGGGACAGATTGGTATGTTCTCCTGAGTGTTTGACCAGTAGAATTTTGACTCGGATGCTTATTTGGCGATGGATTGGTCTTGTTGTGTCACATGTCCATTGTGAGAGTGGGTAAATCCGTTGCCTGCCCCGGGGGTGTGTGCTTGTGTGAGGGGGGGTGTGTGACCGGGCCTGCTGTTGGGTGTAGTGTGATTTGTCATTGGGTCTCCCAGGTGATGTGTCTGTCCCCTCATGTTGCATGCTGGCATGACAGTGAGTTTGAGTTCCTGTGCTAGATATCTGAGCTTGTGGAGTTGGTGTTTGAATGTACAATGGTCACAGGAGGGCCTTGTGCTGCATACAGCAGGGCCAAGTGTCAGCTACCTTGTCAGTACTTTGGCATTCCCTGTGCATTGGGCATGGTGCATGGGTATGTACCTAGGCCATATGGGCTGAGGCCATTGGTGTCTGCTTCTGAGTTGCACAATGTGTTGTGTGAGCCCCACCCTCCCAGCAACCCGGACATCCAGTCTTTGGTTTGTGGTTGGTGTGGCCTGGGACATGGCATTCCCTTTATTTGTGAATGGGGCATGGAGACGTTAGTGGCATGTGCGTGGGTTTTGATTGTGATTGTGTGCTGTGAGGGCTTGGGAGAAGTTGCGTGCATTTGGTGTGTTTGTGGTGTGGATGCCATTCCCCCATGTTACGTGAGTTGTTTGTGTACTCACCAGGCTCTGCGACTCCTTCGACTCCGTGTACTCCCACCGGCGGAAGCATGGCCATCACCTTCTCCTCCCAGGGATGGTAATGTACCGGTCTGCGGGGCAGCCCACCTCCAGTGATGTTACTCTGGGCGTATTCCTCGTTCATTTTCCTCTTGACTGCCCTGCGCAGATCGTACCACCTGGCTTGGCATTCAAGCCTGGTCCTTCGGATGGGCGCAACAGCATTCACCTTATCGACGATCCTCTGCCACAGGCTTGTTTTTTGGGCTATGCTGGTCTGTCTGACCAATGTTCCAAACAGCTGTGGC
The DNA here is from genome assembly GCF_964204655.1 of Triturus cristatus. Lineage (NCBI taxonomy): Eukaryota > Metazoa > Chordata > Amphibia > Caudata > Salamandridae > Triturus > Triturus cristatus. The sequence goes on along the minus strand of NC_140595.1, from coordinate 271,211,290 downwards.
TCGACTCTGATAACTTCGTTGACAAGGAGGTCCAGCTCCGCCCTTGTGAACTTTGGATTCTTGTCTGTGGGCATGGTGTGGGGTGTGGGTGTGGATGGTTGTGGTTGTGTGGGTGTGAATGTGACGGTGTGTGTGTGAATGTGAAGAGGGGGTGTTTGTGAAGGAGGTTGTGTGAAGGTGTGTCAGTTAAGGTGTAGTTAAGGTGTAAGTAAGGTGCTGTTGTTTGCCTGTGGGGTCTGTCAGCAGTGGGTCTGTTGCAAAGGCTCATGGGTTGTGTGTGCGGGCCCTTTTTATTGGTCCATTTGTGGGTGTGGCTGGGTTTGAATTTGTGGTGGGTGTTTTATAAGAGGTGGTTGTGATTTAGGGCCTCTGTTTGCCTGTTTGGATGTGCCAGGTCAGTCAAAGAGATGTATTTTGTCATGTAGACGTGTTTTGTGGTGTTGTGCGAGTCGAATTGACCCTCCTTGTGCTGTTTTACAGTGTCCTGGTTTTGTACGAGTATTTTTCGCGTAGGTAAGGTCCGTACATATGCGAAGTTGGGTGAGGGTGCTGAGGTACGGTGTTGGGGTACGGTGCGTACAGGTACGGGGCTGGGGTACGAGCCAGGGGTGCGGCGCGTACAGGTGGGGGCTGTGCTACGGTGTTGGGGTACGGTGCATACAGGTGTGGGGCTGTGCTACAGTGTTGGGGTATGGTGCATACAGGTGCGGGGCTGTGCTACGGTGTTGGGATACGGTGCGTACAGGTGCGGTGCTGGGGTATGAGTCTGGGGTGCGGCACGTACAGGTATGGGGCTGTGCTACGGTGTTGGGGTACGGTGCGTACAGGTACGGGGCTGGGGTACGGGCCTGCAGTGCGGCGCGTACAGGTGCGGGGCTGTGCTACGGTGTTGGGGTATGGTGCGTGCCGGTACGGGGCTGGGGTACGGGCCTGGGGTGCGGCGCGTACAGGTGCGGGGCTGTGCTATGGTGTTGGGGTATGGTGCGTACAGGTGCGGGGCTGGGGTACGGGCCTGGGGTGCAGTGCGTACAGGTGCGGGCTGTGCTATGGTGTTGGGGTACGGTGCGTACAGGTACAGGGCTGGGGTACGGGCCTGGGGTGCGGCGCGTACATGTGGGGGGCTGGAGTACGGTGTTCGGGTATGGTGCGTACAGGTACAGGGCTGGGGTACGGTGTTGGGGTGCGGCGCGTACAGGTGCGGGGCTGGTGTACGGTCCTGGGGTAAGGTGCAGAGGGGGGTAGGGTGCTGACATACGGGGGTACGGTGCTGACATATGCGGGGGGAGGGGGGCTGTACGACTCGTATCCGGGCACAAATTTACCCGTGTACATGTGTGCTACAGCGTTCGCTCCGTACGGGGCCTTTTACATGCGGTAGTGTATTCAGACGGGCGGTACGGATCGTACGTGCGCGGTCTGAGTTCTGTTTTACGATTTGCACGTAAAAATGTCCTGCTCCCTCTCGTAGACTTTTCCCGGCGCTATTCGGACGTAAAAATTTCCGGATCCCTCTCGGACCATTTTCCAGACGCAATTTGTATGTATTTTTCACGTACGAATCGTACTTCGCAGTTTGTACGGTACTTGTACGATTCGTATGTGAAAATATACGGATACGAGTCGTACGCAAATTTTTTTTCCCGGATCGGAATCGGCACCTAAATAATAATTTTTAGGAATTATTAATTATTTTTAATTTAATTTTGCGTTTTACTTCTGTAGCGGGTTGTGGGTTTATAGGGGAATAGGGTGGGAAGTGATTTAATTGTTATTAGGTAATTATTAATTGGTATTGAAAATTAATTGGTTGTTGATTAATTATTAATTGGTAAATAATTTGTATTAATTAGTAATTAATTTGTATTAATTGTTTAATTGATAATTATGTTAATTGTATTAATTTATTATTTGTAGCGGGTTATGGGTTTATAGGGGAATATGGTGGGAAATAATTTAATTGTAAATAATTAATTATTGAAATAAGTTTTGTATATTTTGCTTATTAATTTATTCTTAATTAATTATTAATTGGTATTAATTTTATTTATTAATTTGTGGTGTTGAAAATTAATTGGTTGTTAATTATTAATAGGTAATTAATAAAAAAATATTGGTATTTATAATAAATTAATTATTAAATATTGTGTGATTGGTAATTAATTTTAATATTTTTGGGGGGTATTAATAATTTAGTGAGAATAGTAATTTTTACCCCTACGCTATCCAAAGCTTTCCCTACTGTTGCACTCTTTGGAGTGGGAATAGTAATTTTTACCCCTACGCCATCTGACGTTTTCCCTACTGTTGCACTCACTGGAGTGGGAATAGTAAATTTTGCCCTCCCGCTATCCAACGCTTTCCCTACTGTTGCACTCTCTGGAGTGGGAATAGTAATTTTACCCCTACGCTATCCAACGCTTTCCATACTGTTGCACTCTCTGGAGTGGGAATAGTAATTTTTAGCCCTACTCTATCCAACGCTTTTCCTACTGTTGCACTCTTTGGAGTGGGAATAGTAATTTTTACCCCTACGCTATCCAACGCTTTCCCTACTGTTGTACTCACTGGAGTGGGAATAGTAAATTTTATCCTCCCGCTATCCAACGCTTTCCCTACTGTTGCACTCTCTGGAGTGTGAATATTAATTTTTACCCCTACGCTATCCAATGCTTTCCCTATTATTGCACTGTCTGGAGTGGGAATACTAATTTTTACCCTCCCGCTATCCAACGCTTTCCCTACTGTTGCACTCTCTGGAGTGGGAATAGTAATTTTTACGCTCCCGCTATCCAACGCTTTCCCTACTATTGCACTTACTGGAGTGGTAATAGTAAATTTTACCCGCCCGCTATCCTACGCAAAAAATATTGAATTTTTTAAATAAATATTATGTTCATATATATGTTTTTTTTTTCTTCTTACATTAATTATTTATTAATTTTCAATTTATTTAAGTATTTTTAAGTATGTTTCAGTTAATTATATGTTTTATTTCATTAATTTTACATTAATCTTAAGACATTTAAAATAATTCGATATTGTGACTAACTATATTTTTTACAACGATATTTTGGATTCTATATTTTTTTACTTACCTGTATGGAGATAGGGCTTCGATATTTTGGCATTCTATATTTTTCCTTCGATATTTTGGCAATTCGATATTCTCCTCCTCGATATTTCGTCAGTGATCCTCCTGGGCCATATGGGCTGAGGGCAATGGTGTCTGTTTCTGAGTTGTACAATATGTTCAGTGATCCCCACCCTCCCAGCATCCCGGACATCCTGTCTTGGGTTTGTGGTTTGTGTAGGCTGGGACATGGCATGGCCTTACTTTGTGAATGGGGCATACTCATGTTAGTGGCATGAGCGTTGTTAAAGTGTGGTTGTGTCAGGTGAGGGCTTGGGGATAGGTGAGTGCATTTGTTGTAGTTGGGGTGTGGATGCCATTCCCCCCATGTTACGTGAGTTGTTTGTGTACTCACCAGGCTCTCGAACTCCTTCGACTCCGTGTACTCCCACCGGCGGAAGCAGGGCCATCACCTTCTCCTCCCAGGGCGGGTAATGTACCGATCTGCGGGGCAGCCCACTTCCTGTGATGTTACTCTGGGCGTATTTCTCCTTCATTTTGCGCTTGACTGCCCTGCGCATATCGTACCACCTGGCTTGACATTCATTCCTGGTCCTTCTGATGGGCGCAACAGCATTCACCCGATCGACGATCCTCTGCGACAGGCTAGTTTTTTGGGATATGCTGGTCTGTCTGACCAATGTTCCAAAGAGCTGTGGCTCGACTCTGATGACTTTGTTGACAAGGATGTCCAGCTCCTCCCTTGTGAACTTTGGATTCTTGTCTGTGGTCATGGTGTGGGGTGTGGGTGTGGATGGTTGTGGGTGTGTGGGTGTGAATGTGTAGGTGAGGTCTGTGTGAAGGAGGTTATTTGAAGGTGTGTAAGTTAAGGTGTATGGGTGCAGTTGTTTGTGTTTGATGTCTGTCAGCAGTGGGTCTGTTGCAAAGGCTCATGGTTTGTGATTGTGGGCCCTTTTGTATTTGTCCATTTGTGGGTGTGGCTGGGTTTGAACTTTTGGTGGGTGTGTTCTAAGAGGTGGTTGTGAGTTTGGGCCTCTGTTTGACTGTTTGGATGTGCCAGGTTAGTCTTTTAGTAGTTTTTTGTCCTGTAGACGTGTTTTGTGGTGTTGTGCGAGTCGAATTGACCCTCCTTGTGCTGTTTTACAGTGTCCTGGTTCAGTACGAGTCGTTTTTGCATATGTAAGGTGCGTCCATAGCTATGTTGTTGTACAGTGATCACATATTCAATGGTTTTGTACGATTCGTACATACGCGATGCTGGGGTACGCTGTTGGGGTACGGTGCGTCCAAGTACGGGGCTGGGGTGGGGGGTACGGGGCGTACATACGCGGGTGCTGGGGTGGGGGGTACGTCGCTTACATACACGTGTGCTGGGGTACGGCGCGTACATGCACGGGTGCTGGAGTGGGGGGGTACGCACGTACATACGTGTGTGCTGGGGTACGGAGCTTACATACGCGGGTGCTGGGGTGGGGGGTACAGCGCATACATACGCAGGTGCTGGGGTATGGTGCATACATACGCGGGTGCTGGGGTGGGGGGTACGGGGCATACATACGCGGGTGCTGGGGTGGGGGTACGGCGCTTACATACGAGTGTGCTGGGGTATGGTGCGTACAGGCACGGGTGCTGGGGTGGGGGGGTACAGCACATACATACGCGGCTGCTGGGGTACGGCGCGTACATGCGTGGGTGCTGGGGTGGGGGTACGGCACGTACATATGCGGGTGCTGGGGTACGGCGCGTATATACGCGGGTGCTGAGGTGGGGGGGGTATGGTGCGGACATGTGCGGGTGGGGTGGGGGGGCCGTACGACTCGTACCCTGGGCCCAAGTGTACCCGGGGTAGGGGTCATACAAAGTTCGCTTCATACGGGAAGTTTTCCATACGCTTGTGTATTCGGGACGCCGGTACGGATCGGACTTGTGCGCTCGGACTTCAGTTTTACGACTCAAACGTAAATCTGTCCGGGGACGTATCGTAGACTTTTCCCGATGCAATTCGTATGTATTTTTACGGTACGAATCGTACTTCGCCGTTTGTACGGGACTTGTACGACTCGTACGTAAAATAATACAGATACGAGTCGTACGGGAAACTATTTTACCCGCTCGGAATCGGCACCTAAATGTCTGATGGGGAAAAATAAGTGCTGGTCCCCAAAAATTAGTACCGGTGGCTCCCACCGGCAACTGCCGGCTCAAATTAAGGACTGAAGATAGGATGTAGTCATAAAATGGGCTACGTTTCAACAGCTGTTTAGCACCCTAAGAATATGTCCCACAGAAAAGGCATTCTATTTCTTTAATCCAAAAACTGCAACAGTCCGTATCTCCAGTTATATTATTTCTTTATTTCTTCTTAGACAATTTGTTATTAGTTGCAAATTCTCACTGTTGCCAACACATTTTGTTCATCAAGAAACAGGTGGGCGACCGTCCCGAGACCTGCCCCAACTATCCCACAAAGAGGTTCCTTTGCACCCCCCCTCCAAGATTGTAAGTCGGTCCAGTGCATAAGGGTGATAGAGACACGCTGACGACATTCCTGCGTTAGATAACCGCTCCAGGACGCCTCTCATCGCTGCCGGCACAGGGTAAAATCGCCTCACTTACTTCGCGTCTCAGTGCGTCTCGGATGGGACACGGCCGCTCCTCGCAGTTCCAATGTACGGTCTGCGGGCCGTGCCGCACCACCGTCTTTCCCTCGGTTTTTTCCCTAGCGCATTCTAAATTTCCCTTCAAGACCTTGCCTCAAACTTTTAAATAAAAAAAAAATAAAAAAAAGGGGGAATCAATGACGGACTTCTCTAAGGGGCTCCACATTAGAGGAAATATCCTTAGTAACAACACTCACCACGTCAGACACGTCTCGCAAGCTCCTAGTTACCTAGCAACGCTGCCTTCAACAGCTGATTATCGGCGGTTGGCAGCTTATTATCCTTTCCCCTCTCCGGAAACGAACAAATCTATTTTTATATTCCAAATAACAGATTCCTGATTTTAACGATTACCTTTCTTGGTTACCTGAAACCATTTCTATATTATGGTATATATATATAATAATACTACTTATATAATAATACTACCTTACTCCATTCCAAGTGACCAGAAAAAAAAAAAAAAGATATATAATAATACTACCTTACTCCATTCCAAGTGACCAAAAAAAAAAAAAAAAAAGATAGAGGGGAAAATATCTGATTCCGATGACCCTCAGACTTTTACACCCGCTCCCTCTAACAAGGAAGATCTTATCAAAAAAATGATCCATAAAGAGATTCATTCATGCATTATGGAGACTATTGATAAAATTGTTGCAGGTAAGAGACCCCCCGCACTCCTCGGAGCGCAGTCTAACGAACCATCTAATGTTGGGGGTAAAAGGGCCAAAAAATGCAACAACTTAGATAATGAGGGCAGTATGGGAGGTCAAAGCACCTCATTTATATTGGGAGGACCATGCGCCTCAAACCCTGAAGGAGGACTAAGCTCCTCAAATGTTACGGGTGGCCTAAGCGCCCCAAAAAAATGATGTGCCTATAACGACACACCTCACTGGGATGCCCTAAGCGGCTCACAACACCCTAATGGCAATGCAACCCCTCTCTTGCCTAACGTACCCTCTGATGAGTCACTTGACGAATATATACTGGATCTGGATCATACTGATGATGATTTTGACCCCGATTTCTCTGAAGAAGAACTCCCCTCCTCTTCTAAAAAAGTTATTCTCAATCCCCTCGGTGGGGAAATGTTTTCCCCTGACAACATTCAACACCCTAGAAGCTCCCAGTGGTGGCCCCAAAATCATGTAGCCAAATTTATTAAGACTTGGATCAAACACCCATTAGAAAGAGAGGCAAGAAATATTCTTAGGACAGAATGCCCACGCCCTGTCATTCAAGACAAATTTTGCCTTACTCCTAACCTAGACCCAGAGCTAATTAAATGTTTATTTAAATTGGGCAGAGACCCTAGGAAAGGGTTCGAACGCTCCCTCAAAACTTGCCAAGATCGCATGCTTGACATGCTCGGCCCCTTAGGCCGTATGATCGATCTTATCGAGGAGAGCTATATCAAAGGTACTCAACCTAATATTGACCTCCTACGGGGATGGAGTCAGAGGGCTCTTATTCTCCTGGGTAATGCCAACGCATCCCTCAATACGGAGAGGAGGAAAATAGTCCTTTCCAAAATTAACCCTAAACTCTGTGATATGGCAGAGAAAGAATCTTCCTCTAATCCAAACGGACTGTTGTTTGGTGAAGATATGATCAAAGACCTGGGGAAGTACGTAGCTACCTTTCCGGCTCTGGATAGGGCGCAAGCCAACATGCGCAGAGTTTTCAACCCTAACGTTTTTGCAAGGGCCGGCAGAAGGGGTCGTTCTGCCGGCCGCTTCTTTCAAAGACCCTTTTCAAGATCAAGAGGTTTTGGACGAGGTTACCAACACAACTCCTCATTCTTCCCTCAACGAGGTTGTTCCTTCCGTTCGAGAAACTTCAGGTCGAGAGGCATCGCCAATCAAAATTCAACAAGTGAGTACTCTTTCTCTTCTCTATTCTTCTTTAACTCAAAAAGTAGGGGGTCGCCTAAGGTTTTTCATCCACGTTTGGGAGCAAATTACACACAACCCTTGGGTTTTAGAAACAGTACAAGGTTTCAGAATAGATTTCACGGAGAAACCCTCCCAGACCTCAGCTCCTCTAACATTAAACTTGACTCGAGAACAACACTCTATTGTCGACGAGGAAGTAACTTCAATGTTAACGAAAGGTGCAATTCGAGAAGTTCCTTGGGCTTGCAGAAATTTTGTAAGCAATATCTTCCTCGTGGAAAAGAAGGACAAAGGGTGGAGACCTGTAATAAATCTAAGAGAATTGAACAGGTACGTCGCTTACAATCATTTCAAGATGGAAGGTATCCATCTCCTCAAGGACATGCTTTTAGAGGGGGACTGGCTAGTCAAACTAGATCTGAAAGACGCCTACTTCACCATTCCTATGGCAGAGGAATCCCAGCCCTTTCTTCAATTTACTTGGAACAAACATCTATACCAGTTCCAAGCATTTCCCTTCGGCCTATCTTCAGCCCCATGGTGTTTCACCAAAGTCATGAAGGCAATTACCACGGTCCTTCGGGAAAGAGGTGTCCGCCTCATAATCTATCTAGACGACATTCTCATCATGTCCCAAGACAACTCCCAAATCCTGAAGGATTTAAAATCTACTGTGGATTTGATATAAAGCACAGGGTTTATTATAAACAGGGAGAAATCCATCATGACTCCCTCCAGATCTCTAGAATTCCTCGGCTTCACGGTAGACACCGTGAAGTCCATGCTTTTACTTCCTCGGAGGAAGATATCCAAGATTCGCAAGGAGATACGCCACGTCCTAAAGTCAAACCTCCTAACCTTACGGGAGCTAGACAGACTTCTGGGCCTCCTCTCATCATCTATCCAAGCCATCCTTCCTGGCCCACTTCATTACCGAGCACTCCAGAGACTCAAAAGGAGTGCCCTACGTTCCGGCCTTTGGTACGGAGACCAAATTCACCTGGTCCCAGAGGCCAAGGAGGAACTCACCTGGTGGCTGGAGAATTTGGACGCATGGAACGGGAAGGCCATTTTTGGGACTTCACCGGACCTGATACTGGAATCGGATGCAAACCTTCATGGCTGGGGTGCCTGTTTTCAAAATCAGAGCACCGGGGGTGCATGGTCTTATTCGGAGAGTTGCCACCATATAAACTTCCTGGAGCTTTCCGCCGGGCTCTATGCCCTAATGAGCTTCAGGGAATCACTTCAGGGGAAGTCAGTCCTCCTCAAAATGGACAACATGTCAGCTGTTGCTTATATAAATCGCCTTGGAGGGACAAGGTCTCCGGACCTCTCCAACCTGGCCAAAGAGTTATGGATGTTTTGTTTGAAACACCAAATTTCTCTAAAAGCAGAATACCTTCCCGGCCTAAAAAATGTCTGTGCGGATTGGAATTCAAGGTTCCTCGTAGATCACACCGATTGGAAATTAAATCCAATGATATTCAACAATCTAGACCTTATTTGGGGCCCTCTAGAAATAGACCTCTTCGCAAGCAGACTCACAACACAACTTCCGAGTTATTTCAGCTGGCTTCCGGACCCAGGGGCTCTAGCAGTGAACGCCTTTCTCCATCACTGGAAAGACCTTCGGGGATATGCCTTTCCCCCCTTTGCGATGATCCAGCGTGTCCTCCAAAAGTTGAGAACAGATCGGTCATCAATAGTCCTGGTGACGCCGTTTTGGCCGTCCCAAGCTTGGTTCCCGTCCGCATTGGAATTAGCTTACGAAAAACCCTTTCTACTTCCAGCTGTTCCAGACCTCCTAAAGGACAGAAACGATTTCGATCACCCCCTCGTTCTGAATGGGACTTTGAACCTTCTTGCCTGGAAAGTGTCAGGCGAGCCAATGAAATCACTGGACTTTCGGCCCAGGCTTCTTCTCTGCTCCAGGAATCCTGGGCACCTGGTACCCACTCTAGATACAACGGAATCTGGAAAAGATGGGTTCGTTGGTGCATGGAAAGGAACCTGGATTCCGTGGAGGCCCCTATTGTGCATGTAACCAATTTCCTGGTAGAACAATTTGATAGAGGCCTTTCCTATAGATCCATTAACTGTTATAGGTCGGCCATTTCCGCTGGTCATCCCCTCCTTAATGGTCGATCTATTGGCAAAAACACGATCATTTGTAGAGTGATAAAAAGTATCAGACTTAAGAGGCCTCCAAAACCTAAATATGACTCCCTTTGGGACGGATAATAGTTTGTTAAGCAACAAATTTCTCTCGATCAAACTAGCTTCCCTCCTTTGTCTTATTTCCTGCCATAGGGTCTCGGATGTTAAAGCCTTAGAGGTATCCAACAGATCCTATGATGCTTTCGGCGTCAGATTCGATATTCTTAAAAGACTTAAAACAATGTCTGATATGATCTTTTACCCTAGGTTTGACTCTTGTAAGAAGTTATGTGTAGTTGACTGCATGAGGGAATATGACTTAAGGACTAATCCTCTTCGCACTATTGGCGTGACCCAACTCCTACTTTCATTCGTTAGACCCTTCAAACCTGTTTCTTCTTCTACAATAGCTAGATGGGTTAAATTAGCTATGCAATTGGCAGGCATCGATCTGTCTAGATTTCAAGCACATTCCTTAAGGGGAGCTATGGCTAGTCAGTCCTTTTGGAAAGGAGCCAAATTAGACGACATCCTCAAAGCAGCTGATTGGTCAAGCTCCTTTACCTTTGCCAGACATTACTGCAAACCTGTCGAACACATATCAGATGTAATTCTGTCTGACTACCAACATGCATAATGGCAGCCTCCGGTCTTGTAATGAAATTGTGATTCTCCTAATACCATGACCAGAGAATCTGGATTTCATTAAAGACACGGAGGCTGACATTATCCCATCCCTCCCTTCCCGGAGTGGATTTTAGCCTTTCTTGCATTATGTAATGCTTTGTTTTATTATATTACTCAATTGTTTACCAATTTGACTGTTATTGCCTTGTGTGGTTTATGCTATCTTTAACCTCCGTTGCTTCTTTCCCCTTCATAGGGTGATAAGTACTCTCCCTAACTTTATTTCCCTTTTCAAATCATTCGTCTTGATTGGATTTTTTCTTCGCCATCCATCGTAGCGGAAGATACCTCCCTACTCTGTTCCATGGAATGATCTTTCATGATGTCGCCAGCTTTGGGACTTCGTTGCCACGGAGGAACTTTTTTCTCCTTTTCTTGTGCTCAAGGCATTTAAAAGAGGCTGATCCTTGTGCTGCCGTTGCCTGGATACACTTGTTGTTCTAGATGTTTCCTTTATGATGTAACTACTAAGTGGCGGCTGTACTTGAAGTTGCATTAAAAGATAATGCATAATGTCAGCCTCCGTGTCTTTAATGAAATCCAGATTCTCTGGTCATGGTAATAGGAGAATCGCAGTTCTCAGGCTGTATTTATTACAACTTCATAAACACGACATTAACAAATTCACTAGAATTCGTGCATCATATTTACTATATTTATATCAACATCATATTATCAGGGGAAAAAATCCATGGCATCTCCTAATAACAGATCTTAAAGGAATCATGGTTGACCACAGCCCAGGCACCATGGCATTGACTATTCCGAATGATTTGGGACCGTAATACCCTACCACACACAAGTTGCATATCACAAGGCAAACTCACCTACCCCTCAAGATAGAGGGAGCATGGGCCAGCATGAAATCTGGTAGCCCAACCTCAACCATGCCAGTGCCAACCCAAAAGGAATCCCCCTGGCACCCAATGGGAGATGGGTTCGGGCAACTAGGCCAATGCCTTGGTCACCTGGCGCAGTCGTCATCCCCTGCCATCCTCTGGGGCCATGTAATGGAGCATCATGGAAGGCTAAAGACAATCGCTCTAGCGGGCATCCAGAGCCCCTCTCTACACCCCCATGGCACCCCAGTCTTGGTTTAAGCCAAAGGCTTCCTAATTCCATCTTGAGTTCGCTTGCACTTCAATTACTGATGCCAAGGTTGTTCACCTGTTTTGTGTCCAAACATGACTCCTTCCCGAATTCGCTCAAAGGAGACTATCTAAAGGGGATGGAAGGGGGGGGGTAAAATACTGCTTCTCTGGAGCAGCAGCAGGGCAGCTTCCCAAATGCAGGGCGCATTGATTGTCGTCGGGGGCAGGCAGGCAAAAAAAAGACATGTAAGTTATGAGGGAATATGCTTCCCATTTTATCTCGCTTGGCCTCCCCCGCCGCCCCCCCAGGCACCCCCCGCCGATGGTCTCCCAGCAAATCCGTTGCTTCACGGGACGCCAGTGAAAATTCAAAAAGTGGTGCCCAATATTGGCGCCACCCGGAAACGGCCAATCCGGCCCGCACCTGTCTTGGTGGCCCGCCATCTGTTGGCGTTGCCCTCTGGGTCCATTCTTCAGGGCTTCAACCAAGAAATATAAACAAATCATGTAAAAACTGCATTGTACAACTTTCATTGTGTAGGAGTCGAAATTTAAGTTGCACATTTAGAACCATATTGTTATATTTAATCATATACCTATTATTAACTTCCATTGGGTATCATGATTAGTTAAGTCTTCTTAGATTTCCATCACAGTTGTTGTCCTATTCATTATTCGGTTGGCACGATGTTTAATAAGAATAACCATTAATAAAAATTGTAACCAGTAAAAATGCAAGTGTTTGTACTACCACAAAAACTGGCTCAGCCTAAGGAATAGATACAAGCTGTTACATTCTTTAAATCTGCTGCCTACAACCGGTATCTACCGGGTCTAGCTGGAAGGATGAAACTTCTGAATATTAAGGATAATAGTTATACGCATGAGAGTTGTCCTTACTAGGGCTCTTATTGTCTTTCTGTACTCAAAAGAGGTCTACTTTCACTTACCACTTTTACTATGTGGCCTATTTTTGACAGGAGTGCTTCATATATGTTTTCAATCTCTTCGTGGATTTGCTGAAAAGATCTGCACATCATTTAGTGTACATAAGTAATACCAACAAACAGTAAAAATTCAAGCAGTAGTATTGGGTGCTGACATGAAGCCGAATACTCATCCATCTTGGTGTGCTACGTTGCCTTTCTAGATGTTTTCAATCTCTGACTAGTTGCCACAACCTTGTGTCTGGCCTTGCCGCAATGTCTGGAAAGAAAATGAGGGTCAGCTGTTTTCCTGACAATGTTTTACTCCAAAGTAGTGTGTGTATAAGGACATGATAAGTTACCTTCAATCTGTTGAGTTGCTCTTATGAGGTGCACTTACGAATCAAGATGACATTTGCAGGTAGCAATGTTCCTTCAAATAGTTCATTGATAAGCATGTGCCTCATGGTTCAGTTATGATCCACACTCTAGGGTTCATATTGGATTAGCTCTTGAATAAAAAAAAATGAAAAGAGTAGAAACTTGCACTGACATTTCTTGTGTGGTATGTGGCACATTTTAGCCTAAGTGTTCTCAAATAAACTAAAAGGGTATTGATCCAGCGGATTACCAGCTTGGGTTACTCACACACCATATACTCACCTGGGCTCATAAACATTCATACAAATAAGCTAGTAGTACTGCCGGAGTCAATTTTGTTTTACCTGCAAGATTTTGTTACCTTTACCCAAATCTTACCAATCCGATCTCCTTGACAATAAATTTCCTCTGGTCAATGAATCTAGTAGCTAGTAGAATAGGTAGAAATAACATTTAAGGTTTTCTCCAATAACCACAGACTCAAAGAGTTTTAAAAGTTTTATCTAATCAAACTTTTGTGAGTCAAAGATCAAATACATGTTAATATCGGTTTCATTCAGTTAAGAAATCAAGTTTAGTTCAATAATAAGTCTCAATTTAGTATCGTGATGACAGTACCTGAAGAGGGAGAAACAGAGAGCAGGTACAAGGACAGATTTCACAGAATTATATTTACCTAAGATGATAGATGAACCCAACTCCTTGGAAATGAGTCAGGTGGAGTCCACCAGGACAGGTGGAAGACAAAGGATCAGGACAGGTTCAGGACGGGGAAGGTAATCTCTTCTAAGTACAACGCCAGCTTCGTACCCCTCTCTGGCACTACTCTCCTCGATTTTTCTTCCACGACTCCCCTTCTTGATGATTGGATTATCGATCAGTATTTCGGTCTCTCGAGCAGGGACTCTGGCATCTACAGGGTCTGACACAGCGTCTCTGACAGAGTCTGTGGCAGCATCTGTGTTGGGTCTGACTGACATCTAACTAACTAACCTACCTCAATTATACTATTCTGTGTTCGTGTACCACCCCCTATTTCTGATTGGACAAGGCAAGGAGGTAAGTTCATCACACCATGCTAAATGTAATATTTTACTTTAGGTTCATTGTTTAATGTTCCCGCCCCTTAATTTACTTTCCCAAAGCCTTATTCCCACCCGCATTTTCACATTATGATCAATCCATTTTATATAAATTGTGATATTTGTTTCCTCTGTCCGGGTCGATGGGTTAAGTTCCCAAGAGAATCTTGCCAGTGTGACCTTGGCTGGGTTTCAACGGTGTCATCATAGTTTTGGGCAGGGTTTAGTGCGCTTGCGCATAGGTCAGGTGAGGTAGGGAATTCAGTCACCCTCCGAGGCCCAAATACGAACTAATAATAAAGTCATAGAAAGACATGTTATAATACGAAAATAAATGAATTCACTGTATACCACGTATCACTACTCTAATCCCATTTACTTATATATATCTTTCGCATTAGCAATTTAGTAGAACTTGTAAGGTTTAGTTTAAGCAAAGCATGCGCATTGACATGTGAGTTTCAAGCGGCCATTTTAGAAGCTATTGCGCAGCTGCAAAGTTTTCCCTCCAACCATAGAAAATGTCATACTATGTAGATGCAGTAGACGCATGCGCAGTGAAATTCCCATGTTTTGTCGGCCATTTTAGGACACTCGGGTTACTGGTTAGTAATACACATAGGCAAGCATCCCCTAGATACAGTATAATGTGTGTAATGCAATATTAGTCCTCACAAACAGATTGATTACGGTATTATACGTTATTTGAGAGATTTGCATCCAAGCAAGTTTCTTCTTTACGAAACCTTGCTCCATCAATCCGCTCTCTGATGGCATTTTATGCCATCACCAATTTCTACTACTAATTCAGTTGCCAACTTTTAGCACTTTTCCATTTAGATTTCTTCTTCAACTCTTTCATTTCTTTCTTTTTCCCTTTTGTGTTGTAACCCTCTAATTCTTTTGTAAAGATCTCCCTTTATTTCTTCCAGCTGTATTTCTTCGTATTTTCTCTTCTTTCCCTTTTCATTCACTCCATACTCCTTTCTTTTCTTACAAAATTTGTGCCAAAACATAATTGCTGAAACTAATAATGTTATTCCCATTATTGGCATTATTATTTGACCTAAAATACCTTTACCTATTTTAGAAAACCAACTACCTATAGTAGAAATGCTATTTGTTAATTTCTTTCATACACTGTCAACTTCCAGTGGTTTTAAATCTTCTAATTTCGTAATATTTTTAATTTATCCCCCAATTTCAACCCTTTTATCAGGAATGTATGTTCAACAATGTTGCGCTTTCAACATTTTCAGACTCCGCCCTCGTTTGCCAATAATATATCAAGAGCAAGTCGATTTTGCAAAACCATAGATCTGATCGCAACCAATTCTGTATTGATCATTAAGAACCCTCCAGCAGTGTCAGTAGATAACCAATCCACTACTGTAGAAAGCTGACAAATTTGACGAGAATTCAGAATTACTCCCACTGAAGATATCAATGCACCGAAAATGTCACCTACAATTTCAGAAAAACTAGCTCTTTTTATACGTGTTAGTTCTTTTGCGTCTTTATTGCTTCCAGTGATTCTTTTCACATGATACACTTTCGGAAAAATTATTCCAAAATAGCAACTCCCGTACCAATGATCAGGCAATTTGAAATAAGCTTTATTGCCCCATACATAACAAATTCAAGGAAATACTGGATCTGTTCCACCCTTTAGTCCCCATCCCCCAATAATCAAGAAATTATGCTCACATTCACTGGAACCAATAAACACATTGTTATATTCAGTCTTTAATCTATGGAGGCAGATCTTCCCTTTCTTTTCAAAGTCCAGGGACATAGCAGCATGAGTCTTGCCAGTTTTATAAATGTCATCTTTCTCAGCCCACTGAGGTAATTGTAGTTTCAGTTCAGATGCCCTTCTCTGGAAGTCTTGTCTCCTCTGCTCAACTAAATTCAAAAATATATTTTCTTCTTCATGTAATTTACATGTTAAATTGTGCTTATGTGCTTCAGCTATATCTATTGTCTTCATTGTTGGAAAATATTCTCCCATAAACTGTGCGTCTTTAGTACTAAGAACTGGGTTCATGCTCTTTCGCATAGGAACCTCGGAAAAGATCACGTCTTCATTGGAATAATAATATTGTAGTTTTCCTATCCTATAAAATAACCTTACTAAAACACTACAAGATATACCATATGTTAATGGAAGATGATGATATGTCACACCCTCTGCTACTGATGCCGGTAACTTCAAACACACATAACAATCACTAACTTCCATAGTGTCCACGTATTGCACTAATAACTTTGTAACTACATTTAAAGCAGTGTCATTGTCTGTCACAGTGTGTGATATGTCTAACTCATCTGGTGCTTCTAAATCTACTTTGTCTCGTCTTGTCTTATTCTCATCTGGTGCTTTTAAGGCTACCCTATTTCTTTTGGTGTTAGCTACTTTCTCATGTGTGTGCGTGTTATTCTTTTCTACTGTAGCCATTATATATGGAATGGCAACTGTTAGTGCTAACCAAATTACAAGTACTAAAAATATGCTACATGTATATATTCTACAACATTTCTTTACACAATTTCGTTTCGGTTTTCCAGCAGCTCTATTGTCAGCCATTTTCTTTTGGATAAGAAGATTTTTCTTCTTCAATTTAGAAATTTTAATCTGCAATGGTATCTTTGGTTAACCAAATTTTCTTTCAGCTTGGGCTCACTTCTTCGTCAATTTGCTCTGCATTTAATTCTTCATCACTTCCTTTATTTATTTCCAGATTCTCGAAGTCTTCAAGAATAACGTACGTCCAGTCAGAACCTTTGAATTTATTATTCGGTCTTTTCAATCTTGGGCTTTTTCGTTTGGGGTTTTCAATTTGTGGTTCAGACTGACTGGACACTTCGTTTACTTGGTCCGTTTCCCCACCTATTGTTTTGAGTCGGTATCTCACTCTCTTGATAACACTAGGCCGATTATCGTCTTTTCTGATTCTTTTGGCTTGCACTGCACTCTCACTTTCTTTTGTTTTCATGGGTTTTGTGGCACAACTTGGTTATTTTCGTCTTCAGAGTCTCTCTCTATCTGACCTTGTCCGGGGCTTATTGCCTTAGTATCATCTGCCTGGATGTGTTCTTCTTCCCTGATCTGACCCTGTTCAGGTTTTATGTCAATTGGTTTTTCTTCTACTTCTATCTGAATTTTTTTTTTCTTATCCTGTCTGGTCCTGATCAGGTCTTACTGCACTTTGGCTTTCTGTCGCCTGAACATGTTCTTCTAAGCCTATCCGTCCCTCCTCAGACTCAGGAGCTGTGGTTTCAGTTTCTTCTGTCTGAGTAGATTGTTCTCTCCTTGACTGGCCCTGCTCAGGTTCCCTAACTGTTGTATTTTCGCTTTCCTGAGCGTGTTCTTCTGCTCCTATCTGGCCCTCACTCTTTTTCTGACTAACTAATCTGGTTTGGCTTCTTGTTCTTACAATTACTTCAGGTATTTCTACTATTGGGGATTCAATCATCCTGACTGGTGCTCGGTTGTTCTTGGTCAGCTACTTAAGGATCTGTTATTCTGGATCCTTCTGCTGTACAACCTTCAGCATCCCCAACTGCTTGAGTCAGTTGAGGTCCCTCTTCGTCAGGTGCTGGTACTCTTTTGGTATGGCCTGCATGTATCCAATTAGGCAAACCTGCACATTTTACTGCTGTCGTTGTAACCAATATAACCTGATGTGGTTTTTCCCAACTTAGGCACGATTCTCGAGTGTGATTCTTTACAACTACCCAATCACCGGGGTTCAGATCATGCGCTTGGTTCGGCTGCCAGGTGACTGCGTCTTCTCCAACCTGGTGAGAGATAGAATGCACTTGGTCAGCCAACTCTTTGCAATACACTAGCACCAAATCATCATATATATTCAACAGCTTGTGTCCTAGTATACATGCCTGCCTCATTGCTCTTCCCATGAGTATTTCATGGGGACTGAATCCGATATTCTTGTCTGGAATACTTCTGAGTCCCATCAGAACAAGAGGTAAAGCATCAGGCCAAACCAGTGGGGTGGATGCACACACCTTTCCCAGCCTTGACTTAATTGTGCCATTCAATTGTTCTACCACTCCAGAAGCCTCTGGGCGGTATGCGCAGTGCAGCTTTTGTTCAATTTTAAATGCTTCACAAATTAATCAAATTATTTCATTATTAAAATGAGACCCTCTGTCTGAGTTAATAGTTACTGGAAAACCGAATCTAGGAATGAGTTCCCTCAAAAGGAGTTTGGCCACTGTCAAACTGTCATTTCTTCTGGTGGGGTATGCTTCCACCTAATTTGAAAATAAACAAGTACATATTTCAAACCTCGACAAACACGTAACTGAATGAAATCTATTTGAAGTCTTACAAATGGACCTTCTGCCTTTCCAATCCCTCCCATACTGACTATTATTTTCTTGCCTGGATTCATTTGTTGACAGGTTAAGCATCTCTGGCCAAGACTCTCTGCAACATTCCTGAACTTTGCATTAAACCAATTTTGTCTGAAAAGTCTAATCATTGCATCTCTGCCTATATGGGTGTCTCCATGATACATCCTAGCCATTGGTGCAAGCATACAGTCTGGCATTACTGGCCACCCATCCAAATAGACCCATACACCATCTTCCCCCCTTCTCTGACAACCAACTTTTTCCCACTCCTCTCTTTCTCTTGTTTCCACTTCATCTTGTAGATCTCTTACTTCTTTCCATCTTTCTAATCCTGAAAGTAGCATAAGTTGGCAGCTGAATCCACATGTTTCAATTTTCTTGTTCACTGCTATTTTATATTTGGCGCAGTGTTGGGCAACCTGGTTAGCATATCGGTTACCTGCCGTCACATGGTCATTTCCTGACTGATGTGCATCACACTTGACCACTACCACTTCATTTGGCAATTGTATTGCCTCAAGCAATTCTTTCACAAAATTTCCATTTTTAATGGGAGACTCTGAAGAAGTCAAGAAGTCTCTCTGCATCCAGAGCTGGCCAAAGTCGTGCACAACCCCGTAACCATACTGACTATCAGTGTAAATGGTTACTCTCCAATTTTTCCCATTTTTGCAAGCTTTAATTAAAGCTATCAATTCGGATACTTGTGCAGACATGACTCCTGGTAAATAGGATGCTTCGACTATTCCTGCCAATGTACACACAGCATAAGCAGCACTTAGTCCACCTTCCTCATGGCGCATACACGAGCCATCTACAAAAAGCTCATGTTCAGCATTCTCCAAGGGTTCCTCCTGTATGTCAGTATGGGGTTTGGTACTGAGATCTGTCACGTCAAGACATTCATGTTCGACTTCATCCTTTACCTCTTCATTTTATGGATCTGGTAACAAGGTAGCTGGGTTAAGAACAGTACATCTGACTATGGTCATGTTTTCAGCCCCTAGTATAATTCTCTCGTATTTTGTCATTCTACTTGGGGTAAGATACTGAGTTTGGGTCCTTGTTAAAAGAATTACAATTGCATGTGGGACGTACACTTTTACATGGTGTCCCATCACAATGGACTCGCTCTGTTCCAGACTCATGCTCGTTGCGTCCACAGCTTTTAGGCAAACAGGCAATGCAGATGCTACAGAGTCCAAGGTAGCAGAAAATTATGCCACAGGACGTCGCATTAGACCATGTCTCTGTGTTAAGACTGAGAGTGCACAATTATCTCTCTCACAACAGAAAAATGCAAATTCTTTCGAATAGTCTGGCATACCTAAAGCAGGTGCTTCGCACAAACATTTTCGTAATTTACAAAGGCTTCCTTGCTTTGATCATCCCACTCTATTGGGTCCTTTGCTCGCTTCTTTGTCATTTGTATCAGAGGTTTTGCCATTGTCTGCAATATCCTACGACACCAAGGAACATCCTTATTTCTTTTTGGTTTTGTGGCAATTTCATTTGACTTATTATTTTTATTCTTTCAGAGGTCACTTTTCTTAGTCCTCGCTCTATCTGATGTCCCAAATATTTAACTGCTGTTTGGTAAAACTGTAATTTGTCTGGGGACACTTTGGTGTCGATTCCGATCCTGTAAAACCCGGGTACGAATGGTCGGACGGAGCATTTTTTCCGTCCGACTCGTAACCGGGAAAAACACCTTACAAACTCGCAAGTACGATTTGCACAGAAATACCATTACCGCCCGAGTCGGAAAAAACACCGACCGGCAACATTTTTACTTACAAATCTCTTTCGGGACGGCGCACATGCGACGTCCGGACGGAGTCAGGCAGCGTTTCACGGACCAGCAAGTACGATCCGTGCCGACGTCACTCCGCACGCAGCAGTTTTTACGGGAGTCAAAAACTGCCTGGAAAGTGAGGACGCCGCGAACAAGGAGCCCCGGCACGCCAGGGACAGCGATGGACCCCAACCTACGCGTCATCCCGGCCCTCATAGCCTACCACCTCGTATACGGAAACCGACGCAGATGCCGCAGAAGGTCAGAACAACCCCCAGGGGCAAAGGGGGGGGGTGTGTGTGCAAGGGCCAGGAATCATAACCCACACCCCACAAATAACTACAACATCATGCACAGCAATTGCCACCATGGACTGGTCACTTTGGGGGGCGTGTCCACCAATCCCACGTTCCGCCACAACGGAAGTGGACGTGGATGCGTACCCGTCACCACCACAATGGTGGTACGGCACATACCACGCCCACCCCTATGTCACACCAACTAGGCCGGTATGGCGTGTACCCACGTCCCAAAGGCATGGGTACTGGCCGCATCCCCAAAGTTGGGGTGCCCTAGGGGTACGGGCCCCACCCAGACCATCAGCGCGTGGTTACGGCACATACCACGCCCACCCCTACGTCACACCAACTATGCCGGTACGGCCTGCACCCACGTCCCAAAGGCATGGGTACGGGCCGCATCCCCAAAGTTGGGGTGTCCTAGTGGTACGGGCCCCACACAGACCATCAGCGCGTGGTTACGGCACATACCATGCCCACCCCTACATCACACCAACTACGCCGGTACGGCCTGCACCCACGTCCCAAAGGCATGGGTACGGGCCGCACCCCCAAAGTTGGGGTGCCCTAGGGGTACGGGCCCCACCCAGACCATCAGCGCGTGGTCACGGCACATCCCACGACAGTGGACAGATACATAGGGGTGTGTGCCTATAACTCCTAGCAGTGGCCAGACATATGAGGGTGGGTGCCTATCACTCCTAGCAGTGCCCAGACATATGAGGGGTGGGTGCCTATCACTCCCAGCAGTGCCCAGACATATGAGGGGTGGGTGCCATCACTCCCAGCAGTGCCCAGACATATGAGGGGTGGGTGCAGAGGACTCCCAGCAGTGGCCAGACATGTGAGGGGTGGGTGCCTATCACTCCCAGCAGTGCCCAGACATATGAGGGGTGGGTGCCATCACTCCCAGCAGTGCCCAGACACATGAGGGGTGGGTGCCCATCACTCCCAGCAGTGCCCAGACATATGAGGGGTGGGTGCCCATCACTCCCAGCAGTGGCCATACATATGAGGGGTGGGTGCAGAGGACTCCCAGCAGTGGCCAGACATGTGAGGGGTGGGTTCCGAGGACCCCCAGCAGTGGACAGAGACATGGGGGGGTCAACATCATTATCAGATGACCACAGCTCTATGGGTGAATGTACGTATCCCTAACTCAGGACAATGACGATAGTGCCATAACAACACATCACTGACAGCAGTGTCCCACTCCCAGGAGGATGGTCGGCCTACCCCCACTGCATGACACACCACATGTGGGTGTGAGGACAAATTACACATGCATACCCACCCCTGGCGGAGGCAGCACAATACACACACTGAGATTTTGCCACAAGACTACACCCTCATGTCAAACACCACTAAACAATGCGAGCCAAAGGGAACACACACTGTCACGCACATTCCACGAATGAGAGGAATGCACAGGTGCCGGAGCAGCCAACAAGTATTTGCCCCCCATGGAAGTGAAAGGATGGAGTACACACAGATACAATGCCCACAATTGTCAGGCAGATGCCCAAATACCCTGCAGAACACGTAACACATGTGTGTGAGGCAGGGAGTACACACATGCAAAGTGCAGAAAAGGGAAAATGTCCACATGAAGTCATGTCAATATACGCCATACAGAAGTACAGTGCCCACCAAGGATACCACAAACGATGCAGGTGGAGACATTGCACAGCATGCATGGCCAAAGTCGAAGGGATGTGTCACACACCGAGGCAATGTTGACACAGCTCAGCACAACAATTGGGAAACACCATGCAGGGAAGATGACAGGTGCCACAGAGGAAGGAACACACCTTGGGACAATATCACCATGCAGTAAGAGCTAACATGACCTACGAATATATGCAGACACCATGTGACGGCATGCAGATACCAGGGTCCACCCCATGAGCAGGACACAACAAAATTTACCAGACAACCAACACATCATCACCACCCCAACTCAGGGAGCAGCAGCACCAGCAGCACCAGAAGAATAGAAATAGTGTGCAAACGATAAAATAACAACCACATTCAGCATCTCGAAGAAAAGTAGCCACAGTACACCATTTCACAAGCCCATAGGCCACACCAGATGCGAAGTACCGGGGGGGACACGTAGGGACGCGTCTACCCAGGCTCGCCTGCACAGTACACTGTACCATATTATCCACAGAAGGGGGGGCATCATGTGGGGGGAAGAACCAGGGACCTCAGGGACAGGAGGGGCACGGGTAGGTGTCATGGCTGCAGGGACGGACGACCCCACCACAGGGGGTGCGGTGCCTGGCACGAAGGAGACATGTTTGGCGTACCACAAACTCCCCCCAGAACCCAGAACCCCACATCCGACTAGCTAAGTGTCCCATTCGATATCCAAAGTTGGGCCCGGCGGTCCCAATGTATAGACAAGCCAGAACAAGCGACTTACAACATCCTCAGGAATGGTGGGAATCAGACATAGCTGTTCGTCATGATTCACAGATCAGTCCACAACAGAATAGACACAGACAAGGGAAAGTTCAATGAGTACATTCAATGAACCTCGCGTCCTAAGATGCAGGACTGTGGCCAACATAAGCAGACAAATGGTTAAGGCCAGAAACATCAGCATTGTTGCAATATCATGGACATTGAAAGGAGCAATCATAAGAAACTGACAGTGGAAACAGCAACCTTCCTGTCGCCAGTAAACTAATAGTAGTATCATTCGACTAATAGCAGGTCCCTAAGCTAGAACGGGGGACCCCCCACCGTACAGATCAGCTCAGTGGAATCACATCACAGGATCATCTAGTCCCATCTCCTGCAAAAGTCCTCCATCCATTAGGGGCGCTAATTCGAGAACGCAGAGTTCAAGTTTGATAGAACGGAACCAAGGGCATGAACTGGAAGTCCATAGAAGGGAAGCGAAAAAGTCGGAAAATAAATGTCAATCATGAACGATGTTGAAGGGCAATCAACCATGTAAAAGGGGAGGAAAATATCGACGGATGCACCATGAAATGAGCAGGGCTAAAGTTAATCCATCAAGGCATAGGCACTATAAATTGCAACAGCTTCCAAGAGGAAATCATCTGCACGTTCTGAAAAATTGTCTGCCATCCAGTTCAGCAGGGGGAAAGAACACACGTGTTCCTCAATAATCGGGCCATCCAGCACAACTTGTGGATAACAGGTGGGGACATCAAGATAACTTCTGGATAAGAAATCATTTGCTGCTGTTCCGATGTCCCAATTCCCCAGGACTCCATGTGCAGCAGCACAGGACATGACACTGACGCCAGAACAGTCCAACCCATGAGCCAATAAGGGGCTCATCAGTCCATCCAAATCCAGGTCAGGAGGCACCGAGTTAGACAGGCACAAATCCAGAGCCCATTCGAATGGACAGTCTAGGCAATGAAAGACAGGTTGCACGCAGGTAAAGAAGGGAAACCGGAAGGACAATCCACAGACACTGCTTAAGGTCGCCAGCGGCAGAGTGCCGTATAATTCAAGCATCATGTTCAGAAGATGGAGCAGCCGGTGCATGCTGTCTTGTAACGCAAGAGGTGAAGACACAGCGTAGTACGCTGATCTATTATGGCACCCCAGCTACGAGGGCGAGAAGCAAAGGGACACCTCCGAAGACGGCAGACAAATCGAATGATGAAATGCGGGGATCACACCAAACAGAGTTTGGAAGGAGGTCACAAGGCCGGAGCCCACAATGTAGAAAAAAACAGCCAGGCCACCTGTTGACGAGGCATGAAAGATAGTCTGAATCTGAGTCCCAAATATGTAGTGGGAGATCAGTGTTAAAAAGCGCTTGCACCTCTGTGCGCGTGTGATCTAGGTAAAGGCCAAATGTTTCTCGGGATGAAGTCAACACGACTTGTGTTTGAGACAATGGAGCCCTTATACTGCTCATCTTGTTGAACTCCGCTTTCAAGGTTGTAATGGGAGGCCAGATGGATACATCCAGCCGGCCAAGCGGGGGTGGGAAAAGTCCGAAATGACAGAAAACCACTCGCAGTGATACAGTCATGATCTTAGGAATTGCCGGAAGCATCCCACGGCAAGCTTCAGCATTGAATAGCACATAATTGCCGTTAGCAAGCAGCGCACAAGACGGGGTCATGACTGGCACACGAATCCACTTCAGACTACAAGCTACATCATGAGCGTGCATGTAACAAGCACCATGCAATTGAATGTGCCTACACACCACAGAATGTTCCGGAGTGGAAGTGCACCCTTCACCTCTTAAATACACCTCCTTGCCGTCTCTCACGCACCTGTGGTCGCCTAGCACGGACACAAGGGACCCGAGCAACTGGGCGGGCGGTGATGAGAATGGAGGGTGCGGCGAGGGATGGAGTGCTGCTTTCAGCACTGGGGGCAGCCTCCGCCCCCTCTGGGAGCTCAGCCTCGGACCCGTCAGCGTCATAGTCGGTGTTGGGACTGGACAGGTCCTCCGCCTGACTCCCCTCGGCCTCCGTGCTACTTGCTGTGCCAGACTCCCCAGCACTGGTGGCCCAGGTGCTGGCTACCTCCCCCACGTCCGTGCCAGTGTCTCCCCCTGTTTCCCCCGATGATGCTGTGGCCAAGGTGAAGAGACAGGAAATGACCAGACACCTGTATACATATGACACATGAGTCCAATCTACATAGGACACAGCGCATAGCATTAAAGGCAACATGAGTGACATCTACAATACTACAAACATATGTAGGCCCTGCACCACACAGTTGGTTTACCCACCATGCCACTGGGAAACAATGGGGAGCATGACACAACAGAAATTTACTTGTTCGAAATCGAAACAGAGGAGCTACTCACTGGGGACACCCGCAACTGTCCCCCGATGCCAGGGACACGGGTAATGACACCTCAAATGTAACTACCAGCTTTGCACGTTGTGACTATGTCATGTGAGTGTCATGTGATCCCATGAGCTAGCTGTATTAGTTCCGTGACATGCATCTGCATTTGCTGCATCCAACATGTGTGTGCGTGTCGATGGGCATGGCACACTATTACGCACAGCAGGCCACATGTGGAATCAGAAGTAACGGGTGGATGTGTGCATCGCACATGCACTTGCGAGACAAGGACACATCTGCGTAGTCTCATGTGTCATCATACCTGACATGTACCCCTTCCTGCCAAGGTGTGTGGACTGTCCTGTTTCAAGGACATGCGACCTGTGCCTCTAGTGTCCCGCAACCGGTCTGTGTGATAATACATCCTTCTTATGCACATATGTGGATGTCTGTCACTCCTGTAATGCGTCAGCCTCTTCACTTACACTGGCCCACAGCTAGTTCCATGTCATGTCATGTTGACCTTGCGCACCCACGTGTGTAGCTGACTGTTGTTAGGGGTGTTACCTGGCTGGCATACGTGTCCTGGATGCATTGCACAGTACAGACTCTGTATGTAGCATATGTGTATTAGCTGTTGAACATGTGCTCAGTTCATTGACAGTGGTGTAGTGCTGTACTCAATCTTCGTTATTGCTTCCAAATTTCTGCAGGGCACCGCCTCTCCCCCGACCAATGCCAGACTTGGCTGCCATGAGGGAACGTGACTGTATACGCCGCTACCGCTTCACCCAACCGTTGATTGACGACTTGACCACAAGGCTCGAGCCACACCTCCAACCGCTACACAGGTATCCTACTGCACTGACACCCAAGATGAAGGTGATGGCAGCCCTACATTTCTTTGCCACCGGTACGTTTCAATTGACTATAGCTGATGTAGGTGGCATGTCCCAGATCATGTTCAGCCGTGTCCTGCATGATGTGTTAGAGGCCATGTTGGTACACCTGGATGAATTCATTACCTTTCCAACTCGTGAGCAGTTGACAGGTGTCAAGGGTGAGTTCTATGCCCTGGGAGGGATGCCCCATGTCATTGGGGCCATTGATGGGACCCATGTGGCTTTGGCGCCACCACACGCACAGGAGGTAGCCTTCCGTAACCGCAAGCATTACCACTCCATCAATGCCCTTGTGGTATGTCTTGCCAACATGATGATATCCCATGTCTGTTCACGTTTTCCAGGATCAGCACACGATGCCTACATCATGAGGCGTAGAAGGGTGCCTGAAATGATGCTGCAGCTGCGCAACGAACGTGCATGTCTTGTTGGTGGGTATGATCTGTTAGTCCTGTATTTAGCCGTTTCTTCATATCTTACTGCTTCTCCTGACCCACTCCTGTCCATGATGTTTCCATGTAGGGGACGCTGGCTATCCCAACATGCCATGGCTGATGACGCCTCTCGGCAACCCCAGAACAGCCGTAGAACACCGGTACAACGACACCCATGGACAGACGAGGCGCGTGATTGAGAGGCGTTTGGACTCCTGAAGAGCAGATTCAGGTGCCTCCACAAGACCGGCGGCGCCCTCCCATATGCCCCGGTGAAGGTCTGCAAAATCTTCCTTGTGTGCTGCATGCTGCACAACATGGCAGTGGAGAAGGCTGTGCCACTCATCCTGGATCCTGATGAGCAAGATCATCCACCCGTGGAGGATGAAGGGCTTGGGCACGGGGCAAGTGAGGATGAGGATGAGGATGAGGACATCCGGAGTCAGCTGATCCGCAACTTCTTCTCATAATGGTGAGTTCCGGTGTCTGAGTGTGCACGCCTAGTGCCTTCTGTGGCATGTGTTGCAATGTGTGTGTCGAGCTGACTGTGTGCCAAGTGACTTGGAGATGTGTTCTGATGTGTCATACAAGTGCAAATGTCATTCTCCATATTTGTGCAGGAACACAAAAATCATTATTCCCATGGTGACAACATCAATCCTGTAGGGTGCATGCACATGTCTGCGGATTACTAGCTCCTCGCTGACTTGTTGTGTGTCTGTCCTCCCCAGGTTCCTGCGGCTGTCGTCTGCTCATGTCATCATTGCACTCCTGCTATTCCTCATGATTTTTCCAACGTGTGCTGGATCAGAGTTACATGCACAGCGATGGTGAGAAGTCTTTTTGGGTAAGGAGTGTAGCAAGGCGTTTTGTGGGTGGTACGTGTTTGTGATATGTGGGTACTGCTCCTGTGCATGTTGTGTTACCATGCATACATGTCGACTCACCATGGGCCACGTGACGTGTTGCATGGCTCCAATTAATTGATAGTCAACCTCCCTGACAGTCATCCGTCATGGATTGTGGATTCTGCTGAAGGCATCAATGTGTGTCTAACATCCCTCAGGAACATACGGGATGGTCATGCTGGACATGGTGTGGGACATCCCCATATGAGGCTCAATGTGGAATTGTAGACTCGCCGTGTGCAGCAAGGGGTGTGAGGTCAACCCCTTCACTTGTGTGCCAGCTCAGTAGGATTTACCACATCTGTGTGTTGCAGGGGGTGTCCAGTGTGGGTCACACATGTTCAGCCGAATGACCTGTGATTCTGTTCCAATGGATGCAACTCCATTAGTGTGAGGCTGAGTAATAAAGGTGTTCGTCATATTCCAAGGTGCCTCGTCTCTGTCAATGCTGGTCTCTTGCCACTTGGCATGCGGCATCTCTGGCATACTTGCTGTAGATAATGCATAGGAGTCCTTGTGTAGTTTAGCGACATGCATGCAGTTGTTCATGGATTTGGCTCCCTATTGGGCATGTAGTACATGGTCGTGTATGTTTTTTAGTGAGGTCAACCACACAATGGGCCATCACCAGTTGCTGAGGGTGTGTCTCCAGTGCGCAGGTCGTCCTTCAGTTTCCTGATCCGGTGTAATGGTTCTTTAGGGATTGGGCATGCATTGTCTCTGGGTGTGCCATGTGACACTGGACACTCCTCACTTTACACACGCGCCTGTTGCAATTGTCCTTCTGACATCCTAGTGTTTGTGTGCAAGATGGGCCATTTGGCAGGGAGATGGCGCCTGCTGCTGCAGGCCCTGCACAGGCACACAGTGGCCACACTCACAAGATGTTGTGCATCATGTTTTGCTCGCTCACATTTGCCATGCTAGTCCACAGCATCTGTACCCCATGCTGCAACGCCCTCTGCATCATACACATGATCCACAGATAGATCCACTCCAAGTTACGACAGACCATCCCCCAGGTCCATGACGACATCCATCTCATATACTGCCCTGCCCTCTACGGAGCAAGTTCATCCACTTCCAGAGGGCATCTACACACCTCAGCTTCTACACCCTGCGCCCCAGCCACCTCACCGTCCACCATAGATGGCTGCAATGGATCTCTGTCTGCTGCAGGATGTCCTCCGCACACCCCACCCACACTCAGTCCACAAACCCGACCCCACACCAACCTTGTACGTCGGTCATCCTAGATCCCGTTGGTCCATCTCCGTGCATCCAACCTTTCCCTGGCCCCCGTTCTTCTCATCCACCGTACTCCAGCATACAGGACATAGTTCTCCCACCTGGCCACAAATCCCTGGGACTCCCTCCCCGGGTACCTCCACATGGGCCATGGCCTCTACGTCTTGATGATGATCTCCCAAATAGGTCTGTCCGCACAGTTTAGCAAGCCCCCCCTCAGCAGCCAGAGGCCATCACAGGTGAGTGTTGTGCTCCATGCCTAAATTGACTGATACTTGTGACCCATGTGTGTCCTGTACCAGACTCTGTTCCCAGGGGATGGATGGCTGGAGTTTGTTCAACACTCACGCATAGTTAGACATTTCCACACACATATGTCGTAGAATAATGCAAAATGACAGCAACATCTCATGTGCAGAACAATGTGAATTTATTTTTGGTGGGGTGAGTCTTTTGGTAGATGTGCTAAGGTGCTCTACCGGGGGAATAGAATCCAAAGTTCACTGGGGGAGATGGCATCCTTGGCATTGGAAGTCATCAGAGTCCAGACCACAGTGTTGGTTATCATTGGTCAGACTGGGACCAGCAAGCCCATGTGGCAGAGAATGTCATTGGGTGAGGTGCTGCTGTTGCGCCAGAGGGCCAGGTGCCAGGCCAGGTGACCTGGGAGATGGGGATGGTCCGCTGACTCTCACGGTCTTTTACGTGGACGACCCACTTTCCTCCGGGGACCCTCAGATGCAGGCCTTGACGATGCTAGGGACGCTCCGTCAGATGAATCCTCCTCCTCCTCATCCCTCCCTGTGTCTGGTGCTGGTCTACGCCTGGTGGCACAGGGAGGGTTTGCCAGACTTTGGGCGATCTGACGGAGTGATTGGCTCACGTCCCTGTGCACCGCCAGGAGCTCAGCCAGTCTTGCCTCCATCCGTCCTTGTTGTTGTTGGTGACTGGCATGATGCTCGACCTGCAGGTTCTTGATCTCATCGAGGGTCCCCTGCATCCCGGAAAGTCTGGCCACGACCTGGTCGATGCCTCTGGTGTCATGCTGGTATGAGTCCAGGATGTTGCGTATGTGTGCCATACCGGGGTCCTGAGCTGGCTGGTCAGGTTCACGCCTCCGCCTGCCTCCACTCCCACCACCCCTGCCCACACGAGCCTGGCCTGCCATTGTGGGCACATCGGGTCTACGGGACCCTTGAGGGATGGCATCGGCAGGGTTGTCTGCCTCCTCCTGGGTGCCCGCAGAACGTTGTCCCTCCTGGTCAGACTGGCTGTGTTGTTCAGTGCGAGCAGGGTTCCTGGGTGTGTCCTGGGATGTGGCGGGAATGGGGGTGGTGGTTGGCACAGATGTACCTGACGCAGGTGCTGCAGGTGCTTGTACACCAGAGGGGCCAGGTTGGTCGGGGTCATCCACGGAGTGGTGAGAGTCGTCGCTGCCGGTGGGATCGTCTTCACGCGGTGCCTGGGACTGTGAATCTTCCCTCCCCAGTGTTGGGGGGAGATCGTCGACTTCGCCCTGTGTGTGAGAGAGAGACAATGTTAATGCTGTTTCATGCCACATCCATGTTTCATACATATTCAAGTTGACACAGTTCCCCCAGGTAGTTGGATGTCCCTGGCATTCCTCTCAGTGTCCACTTGGGGATGGCTATGTTGCGGGGGACAGATTGGGATGTTCTCCTGAGTGTGTGACCTGTAGATAGTTGGCTCTGATCAGGCGCGCAACACCCATTGGGCTAACCGGGCTTCTGCCCCCCCGTCATATGTGTCAGCCCGGCTGAGACAGCCTCCGGACCCGAGTACTTCACAGGTGTATGGTAGACCATTTACTCGTAAATTAGGCTTTTGTTGTGTTTTCACCCATTCTTACAGCCACTCTGCCTAGGGCTGGTTGATTTAGCCCCCCCCCCCCCATTGCCCGCCTGGCTCTGATGCTTACTTGTCTTCGGATTGGTCTTGTTGTGTCACATGTCCATTGTGGGAGTGGGTGTATCCGTTGCCTGCCCCGGGGGTGTGTGCTTGTGGGGGGGGTGTGACCGGGTGTGCTGTGGTGTGTTGTGTGAGTCGTCATTGGGTCTCCCAGGTGATGTGTGTGTCCCCTCATGGTGTATGCTGGCATGACAGTGTGTGTGAGTTCCTGTGCTGGATGCCTGTGCTTGTGGATTTGGTGTTTGAGTGTACAGTGGTCCCAGGAGGGGCCTTGTGCTGCATACAGCAGGGCCCAGTGTCAGCGACCTTGTTAGTAGTTTGCCAGTCCCTGTGCGTTGTGCATGAGTATGTCCCTATGCTATATGGGCTGGGACATTGGTGTCTGCGTCTCATTTTCACGATGTGTTGTGTGGGGCTCACCCTCCCAGCCTCCCGGACATCCTGTCTTGTGTTTGTGGTTGTTGTGGCTTTGGACATGGCCTTGCCTTGATTTGTGAAGGGTGAATGGTGACGTTCGTGGCATGGGCATGGTTATTGAGTGTGGTTGTGTGCGGTGAGTGCTTGGGGGTGGGTGCGTGCATTTGTTGTGGTTGGCAGGCGCGCAACACCCATTGGACTCACAGGGCTTCAGCCCCACCCCCGTCGTGTGTGGCAGCCCGGGATGAGACAGCTTCCCGGCGCACTCACATCCGCACCCGAGCACTTCACAGGTCTTCACAGGCCATTTGCGTGTTAATGAGGCCTCGCTGCTGTTTCACCCCTTTGACAGCCCCTGTAGCTCCACTCTGCCTATGGCTTACAAGATTCATCCGCCCACGGAATTTTTTCTTAGCCTCCGTCGAAATTTTGCTCTAGTTGCGCCTCTGGTGGTTGGGGTGTGGATGCCATTCCCCCCAAGTTACTTGAGTTGTTTGTGTACTCACCAGGCTCTGCGACTCCGTCCACTCCATGTAGTCCCACCGGCGGTAGCATGGCCATCACCTTCTCCTCCCAGGGATAGTAGTGTACGCGTCTGCGGGGCGGCCCACCTCCAGTGATGTTGGTCTGGGCATGTTCTTCATTCATCTTCCTCTTGACCGCCCTGCACAGATCGTACCACCTGGCTTGGCATTCATGCCTGGTCCTTCGAACGGGCGCAACAGCATTCACCTTGTCGACGATCCTCTGCCCCATGGCAGATTTTTCAGCTATGCTGGTCTGTCTGACCATTGTTCCAAACAGCTGTGGCTTGACTCTGATGACTTTGTTGACGAGGAGCTCCAGCTCCGCCGTAGTGAACTTTGGATTCTTGTCTGTGGGCATGGTGTGGGGTGTGGGGTGTGGGCGGTTGTGGGTGTGTGGGTGTGAATGTGTGTGTGTGACTGTGCAGAGGGGGATGTTTGTGGGGGTGGTTGTGTGAAGGTGTGTGAGTGGCGGTGTTGCAAAGGTATCAGTTCTGTGGGGTGGTTTGTGTGTGAGCTCTGTCCGCAGTAGGTCTGTTGCAAGGGCTCATGGTTTGTGTGTGTGGGCCCTTTTTATTGGTCAATTTTTGGGTGTGGCTGTGTTTGAATTTTGGTGGGTGTGTTATAAGAGGTGGTTGTGTTTGGGGCCTCTGTTGGCCAGTTTGGATGTGGCAGGTCAGTCATTGAGTTGTATTTTTTCGTGTGGACATGTTTTGTGTATTTGTGCGAGTCGCTTTGGACCTCCTTGTGCTGTTTTCCACTGTCCTGGTTCTGTATGTGTATTTTTCGCGTAGGTAGGATCCATACATTCGCGATGCTGTGTGAGGGTGCTGGGGTTCGGTGTTGGTGTGCGGCAAGTGAATGCGGTGGGGGGCTGGGGGTACAGTGCAGACAGGGTGGTGTACGGTGCAGACGTATTGGGGGGGGCTGTACGGCTCGTACACGGGCATGAGTTTACACGTGTACTTGTGTGCTTCAGCGTTGGCTCCGTACGGGCCTTTTTCCGCGCGATTGGGTATTCGGACGGGCGGTCGGGATCGTACTTGCGCGCTCGGACTTGTGTTTTACGATTTGTAAGTTAAACTGTCCGGATCACTTTCGTACACTTTTCCAGATGATATACGGATGTGGTCACTTTCCGACGCACGCTCGTGGACTTTTTCCAACACTATTCGTAGTTATTTTTCACGTCCCAATCGTACTTGCCAGTTTGTACGGTACTTGTGCGACTCGTACGTGAAAAAATACGGATACGAGTCGTACGGGAATCAGTAACACAGTCATTCCTTGTTTTCGATATGAACAGTAGGTCATCAATATACTGTACCATGACTGAATTCCTAGGCAGCACTAATGTTTCAAGACACTGTTTCAAAATTTTATTAAAAATCGAAGGACTCTCAGTATACCCTTGAGGAATGCAATTCCACACATTAATATAATCCTCAAATTTGAAAGAAAATAAAAACTGACTATCAGGATGCAATGGAATAGAGAAAAAGGCATGGCATAAATCAATTACGGTAAACCATCCTGCTTCCCATGGTATCTGGTACAAAATCACCAAAGGGTTAGGTACTATAGGGCAACATGGCACAACAATCTTGTTTATCTTGCGTAAATCTTGTACTACCGTATATTTTACGTTAGGTTTCTTGATGCCAATTATAGGCAAATTACAGGGACTACTCATTATTTCTTTTGGAATGCCTTGTTCAACTATTCGATCGATTTCTGCTGCAACACCAGCTTTTATTTCAGGACTCATTTTGTAATGTCGAGTATTTGGGTAAACTGCACCTTCTTTTATAGTCACTTTCACGGGATCTAAATTTTTCATTAATCCTACTTCCTTTCCCGTAAAATCCCACACTTCAGGATTTACTGTTGTTTTGACCTCTTTTGGTAACTCGTCCTTTGTCATCACGGAAAATAATTCATCTACTTCTGTTCCTTGTTTGGCTAGCCTGATTTTGTATACTCCGTCTTCATCTGGGGTCTGAATTGCAACACCATCCGGTGTGCAAAATATGGTGCAATTCATTTTGAACAGTAGATCCCTTCCTAGCAAGTTCACTGGACTGGAGTCATGCACTACAAACTTATGCATCTCTTTGAATTTGCCAATACATACCTCCATTGGTTTTGTAATATGGGCTCCTAGTTTGTTTATTAGAAACGCGCACTACTTGGATCGCTTCTCCCGAGAGGAGTAGGTTTGGGATGTATGCTGTTCTCACAGTAGAATGGGTAGCACTAATATCCAACAAAAAGGTAATGTCATTTCCTTCTACCTTACCATCAATATATGGACCTGACTGACCTACCGGCAAGAATGCGCCAAGTACACACCCCTCTTTTTCCCCCCTCAGGCACCGTCATAAGGTGCTGTCATCAAAATAAGAATCCTGCAAAAGAAACTGCGATGTTACAAAATGTTTCTTACCATTTCCTTCTAGAAATCCCGTGTCCATACTGTACATGGCTTGACTCACAAAATTTGGCATAGGGGCAGTTAGCAATTGACTCTGTAGGGTTACAAACTGCTGTGGTTGACTCATTATCACCTCATTCTCCGTCTGTGGATTTAAACTTTGATTTGGGCATTAATATTCTGTATACTTTTACACTCGTTTTTCCAATGTCCCAATTTTCCGCGCCCATGACAGGGAAACTTTTTCTTTGCCTCTTCTCTGCTCATTCGCCCTTTTGGTTTACCCCCGTTATTCTCAACATTACTTTGCCCCCTTCCTGTATTTCCTGTCTAATTCTGTAGCTGGAGTTCTTGTTGTTCTGCTAATTTCACTTGAGCCCACATCACTTTCTCTTCTAAATTCTTTCATCTATTGTCAATTTCATCTCCACAGTATTTTGCATATTTTAGGATCTCATCTATGGGCTTCGCTTTCCAGTACAGATTGTGCTGCTTAATCATTTGGGATATCTCTTGCCTTAACCCTGACACAAACCGATACACAAAACGAGTCATGTCCTTATCTCCAATATTTCCACATCCACTATACTGCTTGAACACCTGTAAAAGGCGCTCTAGTAAGCATGTACAGACTCATCTTTTTCCTGGGTTGCTCTATCTATCTTTATCCAATCTGTTTCTTTTGGTGAAATTTTCCCCTTTCAGAAAGTGATTACTTGGTGATATTTCTTCATAACCTCTTTTGACGGGGCTCCTGTCTTTTCATCTCTCGGGTACTCATCACTAGGTCAATCAACTGTAATTTTACATTCTGTCCACAAATCAGCCGGCACCACTATGTCAAATAAACCATACAGATCTTTCAACAAAACCTTTGAAATCTTCACAAACCTCTCAACTTGCCTGTAGCATTCCACTGGCTTTTCTCTCAATTTAGGGAAATCATTAGTAAATGATAAAATATCCTGTCGGGTCCATGGGACATGTACCTATCCCCCTCCTGGAACCTCTCTCGTTGGGTACAATCTTTCAGCCTTCTCTGTTTCTTTCATCAAATATTCAGATGTCGATCGATTTGTCTGTGCTTCTTCCTTTTTATTTGGCCATCTAACTTTCCATCTGTCTAAGTCTCCCCATTTTTGCAATATTGTCATCAACTCCTTTATCTGCAATTTTCTTCCCGACATATTCACGTTTTCCAAATCTTTGTCTGAAAATTTTGCTCTATAGGGTTTCTGAAACACTTTGGATCTCCCTATTTCAATTCCCATTTCAGAGGCCAAATTTGTCAATTTTTCATGAAATAATTTTGTATTTCCGGTTATGCTCCTGTAAATGAACAGCAACTCTTCTTCACTACATGTGTTTAACCGATCCAGTCCTACATTTCCAGCTATCATTTCTTCTAATTCAACCCTTAATTTGAAAATGTCTAATATTTTCGGTGGCTTTTCTATTTCTTGTGCCCATCTTTCTATTTCTTCTGGGGTTACTATTGTGGCACTTTTCGTCCCTCTGGATGCCTCTATTCGTACTTCTTTTGAGCAACCTGGAGTGTTCCTTCTCGGAGTGTCATTTATTTGCCCTCTTATCGGTAAATCCAATAATGAAATCACAGACTCACATTCACAAGCTTGGTCATCAATTATCATTTTCTCTTTTCTAGGTTCAATGATGGAAGTAGTCATGACGGGTGTTTTAAGACAATTAGATTTTTCCCCATACAGTGGGACACAGGACCTATAGTCACTGGTATAGTCAAAGCTTCAGGATGCGTGTTTAACAGAGACATTTTCTGTATTAATTCACTTCTATTTTTATTTATCGCTTCCCTTTCGCTTTCTTGAAGTACCCTTTCCATTGTTTTTACATGTACAACCTGTGGAACTACAGGTATCTCTAGAATTGGAGCACTCAGGGTAGTCCTATTAGATCTTTCTTGATCAGGCGGAGGATTTTTCATTAAAATATCTTCTAAATAATCATCTTCTGATTCTCCACTACCTGCCATTGTTAAGTGCTTTGTTTTCTCTGTGCATTTACCATCTGTCCGTTCCTCTGTCGTTAGTACAGGATATAATCCTTCAGCCACCATGGCTTGTCTCCACTGTTTCATCTGACTATCTCGGGTTTCACGGTGAAATTTTGGATAATATTTACTCAAGTTTCTGTTACTTTTTGATCTATCACGCTCAAATGCTTCAGTTTCCCACTCTTCTAAGGCTTCGTACTGGGTCAATCTAGGTCTGGGTTCTAATTAATTTATTCTAGTGTGTAAGTTATGTAAGATTCTCCCATTAAATGTTCCAAATTCGGGGAAAGCTAATATTTCATCATCTTTTGTGTATTCTATCCAATTTTCTAACCATACACAGATATGATAGCCTCTTTCCATCATCATGTAAGATGCAGGCGTTTTCAGGGGAGGGCTAAGAATTCCTTCTCTAGTTTTAATGGGTTTATCCTTTTTAAAATAATTTTAAATTTACTGCATTAATGACATTTTCCTCTTTTCTCCGTACATTTTGTGCGAATTCTGGCTGAGATACTGTTCGTAAGCAAAACCTATGAACCTTCTATCTGGACGGGTCCCTATTAATGTCGGATCGTACATACAAATTCCACTGTCTATTATTATTCTTGGGGATTCTATGTTGATAACCAATCAGGTATCTGCTCTTACTTTAATGATTCTCCAATACCAGTGTGGCTTCTTATTCTCCTAACCAATCAGATTCTGTTTTGCTATGCGTTTAACCAATACTAGCGCGACTCTCAATGACGTCAGTATCGCTCCTTTCTACTGAACCCTCCTTTACAATGTTTCGCGTCAGTCACACACCCGCTGTTCCAACCAATCCCATCGCGGCCCTCTGTGACGTCAGTGCAGCACTCGCAACTGACTCTTAAAAAAAACTTATTTTCTCACTGTGGGATTTCTGGTAGGCTAGGGTGTGGGCCAAAGCCAGGCAAAAACCACCACTCTAGTCAGGATAAGGGAATTACACTTCTAAAATAACCCCTGCTCACCCCCTTGGTAGCTTGGCACGAGCAGTCAGACTTATCTTAGAGGCAGTGTGTAAAGCATTTGCACATAACCACCAGTAATACAGGGTACGCACTACAAAAGGACACCACACCAGTTTAGAAAAATATCCAATATTTTTATATAATTAAGACAAGACCCAAAAACTATAACAATCCACAATACTATACTTAAAAGTTCACAGTTCCAAAAATACGCTGATTAAAAAGAGTTGCTTGTGTGGATAGCTCCGTTCGGGCTACCACGGCGTCATGAGCAACAAATCCAACAGTTCTGGCTGGTCGCGGGCCAGCTACGGTGTCGGGAAGATCCGCAAAACAGTACCTGTGAGAAATGCAGGGCGTTGGGGCCCTTGAAGTCATTTGCGTGCAGGTCGAGCTCCTCTCTGGTAGAATAAGGAGCACTGGTGCTGGCAGACATCGGGTGCTGCGGTGTGAAACGCAGCGGTGTGGCGTGCGGTGCCTCCAGGTCGGGGTGCGAGCAGCGGCTCAGTGGCGGCGTCAGATGACATCGTCAGGGAGACCAGGGTCGTGGGGCGAGATGAAGGTGGTGCTTGCCATGGTGCTAGCAGGTCACGGTGCAAGCAGCGGCGGCATCGTTGCTAAAGCACTGTCGTCGGTTGACGAACTGGAGTCGATGGCGCCGGCGTCAATAGGCCAAGGCTGCGGTGCGGGATGAGGGTGGTGCATCGTGTGACTTACGAGTGGTGCCCTCGAACCACGGTGCAAGCAGCTGCGTCAATTGTGGCAGGAAGTGGCGACGTCTGGCAGGCCAAGGGTCGTCGTGAAGCAAGGCGGTGCAGAGACCAGAGTCGCGGTGCGTTGTTGCGGCGGTGCTCTCTGCGGTGCCAAAGCTTCAGCGTGAAGCGAGGCAGTGCAGAGTGTGGTGCCCACATGTCGCGGTACAAACAGCGGCTCGGTGGCAGCATCAACAGGCGGCGGCGTTGAGACCAGGGTTGTGGTGCGGCATTGGGGCGGTGCTCTCTGCGGTGCCTTCAGGACACTGAGTCGGCAGTTGCGTCGTAGACGTCGTCGAGTTGGTGTTCTTCGGGTGGCAGCACAAAACACACAGTCCCCAGTGCTGCGGGTCGAAGAACTTGAAGTCTTTGCTGTTCCTGAGACTTCGTGAACAGGGGGCAAGCTCTACCTCAAGCCCTTGGAGAGACTCACAAATTAGGTTGCAGAAAGTCCAGTCCAGGCCTTTCACTGGCTCATACTAATTATCAACACTGCCAAACGTTTGG
Organism: Triturus cristatus; assembly: GCF_964204655.1. Taxonomy (NCBI): domain Eukaryota; kingdom Metazoa; phylum Chordata; class Amphibia; order Caudata; family Salamandridae; genus Triturus; species Triturus cristatus. Next base: position 271,172,946 of record NC_140595.1, on the reverse strand, counting down.
CCGACAAATTACTCATTGAGATCACGATTGCGGAGAACAATCTCAAAGCTTCAATTAACATCACGGCTTTTAAGAGCAGACTGGCGGAAATCAATGCCGAGATGGATGACCACAAGAATCACCTTATGCGTCACAAAATCACAAACTTGCAAAAAGACATTAAAAAAATTGACAAGGAGAAGGTGTACCCATACACAAAGGAAGATTACCAAATACCCAGTGGTGAAGATTCATCAGATGGGAGCTCAAATGACAGGAGACCTCGCTTTAATTCCAATAGTAGTACATCAAGCAATGATAGTCGGTCAAGCTTCAAGAATGACTGGGGACCTCTACCACCACCCATGTTCGGTTACCCGATGAACCCCTTCTATGGACAACAACCACCTTGGAATCCAATGTACCACGCTCCCCCACCAATGTACTATTTTAATCAGAACCAGCAGCCTTTTTTAGGACGAAGCCAGGACACAAAAAAAGGTCCAGTGGCAAGACCAACCAGCCCCCCAACAACAGGAACGGATGGAGTTGAGGAGCAAGAAGAACAACAGGATCTAGTGGTCAATCTATCCAAAAGAAATCTGACACCTATAGAAAGAAGAGCGCTCAACAGGGGATGGGTTTTGTACCTACCCCTCAATTGGATCGATTCCACCTACACAAAGAACTTCACAATTTCTTTAGGAGCCTACTTCCAAGATAAAGAACCCCAAGAAAACACTGATACGGGCTTACGACCCCCATCGAAATTTACACGACATGATGCTATTACTCCACACGAGGTGCTAACCTTTGAACTGGCAGTAATCAAAGAAGTGGGAAACATCCCTGATAAACCACAGTACAATAACCTACCTGCAGCAGAGAGGGCGGCTATCAAACATTTGAATGAAGTCACTACATTAACGATCAAACCAGCAGACAAGGTGCCATTGTCCTCGTGGATACGACCGACCATGACCAAGAATGCCTCCGCCAACTCTCACAAGAGAAATACTACAAAAATATCAAAGGAGACCCTACTGGGACACTGCTGACAAAGATAAAATCCATCGTACATTCATCAGAAGCCCAGGGGTGGATCTCTAAGAATGAGACCGAATTCTTGGTGAACACAGAACCTCGAATTCCTGCCTTCTACACCTCCCTGAAATTCACAAGGGGGTCACCCCCCCCACCTGGACGCCCCATAGTATCAAGGATCGGAACACTGCTGGAACCCTTAAGTAAGATCTGCGACTGCTTTCTCCAACCGTTGGTTAAGAAAATACCTTCTTATCTACAGGATACTAGAGACGTTCTGAATCTTATTACCAACACTACCAGAAGTGAAGAAATCAATCTCCTGATGACATTGGACGTGGAGGCACTCTACACGAACATTCCCCAAACAGAGACACTCAGGGTAGTAGAAGAACTCCTCTTGAAAGAAAACTGGACATCAAACACTCCAGTTGCCTTCATAATGGAATGCGCCACGCTAGCAATGTGCGAGAACTTCTTCCAGTGTCAAGATCAACTTTTTCACCAGACCCAAGGTACATCTATGGGGAGTACATTCGCGCCGAGTCTGGCCTGTCTCTATGTAGCTGAATTTGAACGCCTCCACTTGACAGATAACAACACCTATGTCAACAACATCATCTTGTGGAAGCGCCACATAGATGACATTCTTATCCTGTGGAAAGGTGACAGAGACGTGCAACACTTTTTTCGCACGGTCAATTCTTTGGACCCATACCTCAAGTTTACCCGGTCCATCTCCACCACCGAAATCCACTTCCTCGACCTTACCATCACCCTACGGGATGGCACATTGTCCACTCATACTTATTAGAAACCAACGGACCGCAACAACTTACTGCTCTATGGGAGCCATCATCCGAAAGCTCTGAGGGATAATTTACCTTTCGGTCAGTTCTTGCGCCTCCGCAGGAATTGTGAGAAGACCACTGACTACAAGAAGGAAGCTACCACCTTAAGCATTAACCTTACAGCACGAAACTACCCACAAACCATCATTAAAAGATCTAACAAGAGAGCACTCAACAACAACCGAGAGGCTCTATTAGAACCTAAACAAAGAAATACTGAAGACCTAATGACGTGTGTCACCACATACACACCAGAATCTAACAAGGTGCAAAGAATCATCTGCAAAAACTGGAAAATTCTTTCCACAGGAAAGCTATCTATACCAAAACCGAGGTTTGCTAACAAACGAACTAGCAACCTACGTGACATTCTGGTGCACACTTGCCCAAAAACTACCAAGAAGATCACGCAGGGGACCCTGTGGGATACTACACCGGTCAGAGGACATTACCCATGTGGCCAATGTGGAGTATGTGACTTCACCAAGGTGACCAAAGAACTTACCCTGGAAGTAGGCTAAGTCTGGACCCAAAAGAGCCATACGAACTGTAACTCGAGAAAGTGCGTTTACCTCATTGAATGCCCATGCCATTTAAGATATATTGGCATGACCACACGCCCTGTAAAAACTAGGCTCATGGAGCACCGCAGCAACATACGATGCGGCAGATCCACTACCAAAATTAGTACACACTACCTTTCGCACCCACATGGGTCAAACGAAATGTACTGGACAGTGATTGAAAGCAATACCACTTGGTCCTCCCAAAAACTTTTCGAAACAGAACAAAGATGGATATTTCATTTATCCAGACAACATAGGGGTCTTAACGACGACATCCCGTGGTCAGAACTAACATAAAAAACTCCACAGTCTGGACCACACATACACCTACATACCCTAACTCCTTGTTTATGTGACCTCTGCTCCCTGGCTAAGATTCTTGACCTACACCTATATCAACCAACCCGGAAAACTAGGCAAACGCTCTTGTTTCGTTTATAATAAACCCGAATTTAATAAGTGGTGGCACAAATACTGCCCCACTGTCTTCACCTAGCAGATCCTTACAAACGTTGCACCAAACATTCAGTCATTTCTATACTGTATGTCAGACCTCAAGACGCTGTCTGTCTCTGCCTTAGCAGGCACTTATAGTGAGGTCACCAGGTTACAACCCACGGGGCTCACCTCCCAGGATAACTTATTGGTTTATTATACCCTTCTTTTAGCTTCTGATAATATCTGGATAGCTTATTTCCCATTACACTATTTAATCATCGCCACTATGGCTCCCGACCCCTAGAGTTAGTTTGTCTTCTAGGAGTCAGGCACCTCCACCTGTGACAAGATGGTGCCACTCTACCTCCCCCCCTTTGGGTAATATCTTCGCGCAAGATTCAACGTCAGGTACTTCCTGGTTTAAAATCTTGGCTGTTCCGGTACGATACGGTAATATTCAGGTGACGGAGAGACACCGTGGAACTCCGGCATAGCCCGCGCCTTGACTTGGGTACGTTTTTCCGCCCCCCTTTTCCCTCAGCACCGGCTCATTACTCTTCCGTCCATGAGCCACGCTGTTACTCTGGACTTCACTCCCTCCTCACTGCATCCAATTTGTTTACATGGGGGACGCGTCTTCCCGTACTCAGGAGGGCCGCGATATTTCAAATTTGGGGATTAGTTTACATCTGATAGTACTTCACGAACAGCGCTGACACTGTGGGTTATATCCCCCTGTCACGCTTTATCCACCCTTTTGTGATTCCCGTATGGGCCGCGACAACCCGTATTCGGGATATGCTCGTATTTTTGGACCACGAGCTGCCCTCACTCTGTGCGTTTCCTGCCTCTACCCGTCATTACACTTAGTCTACGCCCACAGTTTTACCTGGTTCGCATCCTTACGCACCCGGGTCTGGACCTGCGAACCCGCATGGTCACACTCACGAGTGGCCCCTGTTTTACATCTCTGTAGTTCTGCCAGCGTCAACCCTTGTCGCGACTACCACACTCTTACGGACAGCTTTCCGGTGTTTGCCGGGCACATCACCATATTGCGCTCGTCAACACCTCATACTGGCACAATGCGCTCCTCGTAGTCTCTACCCCCTGATATATACAACCTCCGCTTAGCTACTGAGGTTGTTCTTCACTTTACTCTCAGGCACTCGGACCTCTCAGCCGCGCGTCCCGAGTCTCCCGCTCACATGTTAATATTGGGCTGAACCACGGCTTGCCTTCTACGCCGCTTCGTATTTACAACTGCTCTGCACGTCACTATCTGGTGCCCTTGAAATACGGAACCCCCCCCCGCACCTATGCACATCTATGGACTTTATTGGTTGGCACCAGTAACTGGATATTTGTGCTTATGTTTGTGCTTTTCCTTTAACTTTGTTTATATTTAGTGGGCCCGTTCCAGTAGTCTGGCCGCTCTTCCTCCACCTATGAAGTTTCACTCTCAACTTTACTGAGGTAAGACTTGGCTATGATATCCCTCCCGTCTCATCCATTCCCTTGTGACAGTTTAGGGGTGATACTGTTGGTCCTTAGAGGACTCCTCTTTTTACTCCCTGCGTTAGTATATATATTTTAACCTGTATTTGCCAACTGTCTCCTAATAACTGTTGACATCCTAGGAAAGGGTCATGGTTTCCCTCCTAGCTCAGTGACACGCCCTCTAATACGAATGCTTGGATCTACATTTAGATGTCCTCCTTCAGCTGTTGACGTCAGGATCTTGTCTGTCCTCCCCATTTTTTGTCTCCCTCTGTCTAGGCGGAGACTTCCTACAAGTTCCGGATCAAGGAGCTTGTTCACATATGGTGTAGATTCCCCTTATTAGGGAGTTCTCACACTGGTCCACCAGGCTTGGGGACCCTACAGATCTATCCTTGGTCCTGGAGAAGTGTTGCTCAATCTTGGAGCACTCATGACACGAAAAATGTTGACCTTATTCAACTAAAGGCTACCTAGATACCTTGAATCGTTGCAGTAGCCCCACTGTTTTTACTTAGTCCCAGCCCTGACACCCAAATTAAAATATTCATAGGGCCGGAGCCTATTTTAATAACTTTTTTGACTCACAACACATATTAAGATTCATTCAATCTTCACTCACACACACCCTTCACATACCGCGATCTCAGATCAAAAGAACTCCGCTAAAGATGCCACCAGGCCCGTTGGTCATTGCAGGTGTGTGACGGCATTAAGATCTGAAATACAGATCCCCCTGTGACCACTAACAGCAGGCAGACAGTGATCTCTAGCACCTCTGCCTCAAGAGAGGAACTGTTTCTATCTGATGAATCAGATACTTTCACTGCCCAAGACAGAAGCAGCCACTGCAGGTCAGCCCAGTAAAGCAGTGGTTCCTTTTCGCAGCTTCTCCTGCTTTTCTCCTTGGCAGTCTTCTTGTTCCAGATAAGTTCTAAAGTTCAGGGGTCTGGGACCCCGTATTTGTATCTAAAATCCTTAGATCTTCCAGGCAGAGGGTGTCTGTGTCCGGCCAGAACCAGTTGGGCCTTCTCTGGCGTGAATTCTTGGCAGGAGGTGGAGACGGTTTTTTCAGAGGCAGACCAGGCCCTTTGAGGTGCAAGGAAATCTCCTCCCTCTTCCCCCCATCGCAACCCAGGTCTATTTAGCCCTTTCCTGACCTACCTAGACTATCGGGAGCCACCCTGCTTCCTAGCCATCTGTTGTCCAAAACCCAGACATGCAATCCACATTCCAGCAAGGGCACATGGGATGACCGAGCAAAATAATACCCACTTTCTAAAAGTGGCCTTTATGAACTTAGAGTGAAAAGAGCACCCTCGCTAAAGGCTGCGTCTTTAGACGCTGAGTTTAGGCATACCAAACTTCATTCACTTATACCTTTTTCGGGCTACATACGTGGGTGGCACAATCCGTGCTGCAGGCCCATGAGTAGCTGTTGACTCACAAGCCCCGGCACCCGCAGTGCCCTTTACTGGGGACTGAAAAGTAAGTCAAACATCCAATCATAACACAATTTACCACAGGAGCACCAGCACTTTACCACTGATCAGCAGTGCAAAAAGCGCGCAGAAACGTTACATCAGCAAAAACAGAGTAAAAACCGGGAGGGCAGAGAGCAAAAACTCGGGGGAAACATGCCAAAAGATGCCAAGTCTAACACTCAATATTTACGTGCAATATTTTCATTAATTAACAACATAGAAACATTCTCTACTTTGTCTGATCCTCTAAATTCAAAGAATAGTCTATTTCTTTTGCTGCAAGTAAAACCCTTCTACTTACTCTTCACTCACTACAAGTAAAACATTTCGTTTACCCTTCACACAAGCATCAATGAACCTGTTACTCCTTCAGTATTACCTTTTCTAGGTGATATAAGACCTAAGTTTTACCAGCGAAATCTTTTGCTACCAATTACTCTCACTTTTATACGAAAGAAAATAATCCCTAAATCAGTGCTTCTAGTCCTGCATAACTTTCAGCACCTTCTTGATTCAGACAAGTAACCTCACTGCAGTGTGGCTTCCATTCGCCACCCGCTATTCAATATTGCTGGGTATTTCCAGACAACATGCAACAAAACAAACGGGTTTGGTTAATACATAAATCAATAATTCAATTCACAATATTTTTTACCTAACTAACTAGAACTCTAAACCATAGCTCTGCTACCAAGTTAAACTCATTCAGCGGATTACCAGCTTGGGTTACTCACACACCATATACTCACCTGGGCCTATAAACATTCATACAAATAAGCTAGTAGTACCGTCGGAGTCAATTTTGTTTTACCTGCAAGATTTTGTTATCTGTACCCAAATCTTACCAATCCAATCTCCTTGCCAATAAATTTCCTCTGGTCAATGAATCTAGTAGCTAGTAGAATAGGTAGAAATAACATTTAAGGTTTTCTCCAATAACCACAGACTCAAAGAGCTTTAAACGTTTTATCTAATCAAAATTTTGTGAGTCACAGATAAAATACATGTTAACATCGGTTTCGTAATCAAGTTTAGTTCAATAATAAGTCTCAATTTAGTATCGTGATGACAGTACCTGAAGAGGGAGAAACAGAGAGCAGGTACAAGGACAGATTTCACAGAATTATATTTACCTAAGATGATAGATGAACCCAACTCCTTAGAAATGAGTCAGGTGGAGTCCACCAGGACAGGTGGAAGACAAAGGATCAGGACAGATTCAGGACCGGGAAGGTAACCTCTTCTAAGTGCAACGCCAGCGTCGCACCCCTCTCTGGCACTACTCTCCTCGGTTTTCCTTCCACGACTCCCCTTCTAGATGATTCGATTATAGATCAGTATTTCGGTCTCTCGAGCAGGGTCTCTGGCATCTGCAGGGTCTGAGAAAGCGTCTCTGACAGAGTCTGTGGCAGCATCTGTGTCGGGTCTCTCTAACTGACATTTACCTAACTAATATCGTGTAATCCCATATTTCTGATTGGACAAGGCAAGGAGGTGAGTTCATCACACCATGCTAAATGTAATATTTTACTTTAGGTTCATTGTTCAATGTTCCCGCCCCTTAATTTACTTTCCCAAAGCTTTATTCCCACCCGCATTTTCACATTATGATCAATACATTTTATATAAATTGTAATTTGTGTTTCCTCTATCCGGGTCGATGGGTTAAGTTCCCAAGAGAATCTTGCCAGTGCGACCTTGGCTGGGTTTCAACGGTGTCATCATAGTTCCGGGTAGGGTTTAGTGTGCTTGCGCATAGGTCAGGTGAGGTAGGGATTTCAGTCACCCTCCGAGGCCCAATTACGAACTAATAATAAAGTCAGAGAAAGACATGTTAGAATACGAAAATAAACGAATTCACTGTATACCACTTATCACTACTCTCACTACTCTAATCCCCTTTACTGATATATATCTTTCACATTAGCAATTTAGTAGAACTTGCAAGGTTTAGTTTAAGCAAAGCATGCGCATTAGCATGTGAGTTTCAAGCGGCTAGTTTAGAAGCTATTGCGCAGCTGCAAAGTTTTCCCTCCAAGCATAGAAAACGTCATACTACGTAGATGCAGTAGACGCATGCGCAGTGAAATTCCCGTGTTTTGTCGGCCATTTTAGGACACTTGGGTTACTGATTAGTAATACACATAGGCAAGCATCCCCTAGATACAGTATAAAGTGTGTAATGCAATGTTAGTACTCACAAAAGGATTGATTACGGTATTATACGTTACTTGAGAGGATTGCATCCAAGCAAGTTTCTCCTTTATGAAACCTTGCTCCATCAGTATGGATGAACTCACCTAGATAAGCAGTCCAAAAGTAGTGCCCCGCTAAGAGGAAACTGCCACATTGCACAAATGTCCAAACAGGGAAATCATTTGTAGTTGATACTTTAAAACAAAAAAAAGAAAAAGCTGAAGCAAGCGATCGAGACACATTGAAGCCCCTTCTTGGGTATAAATAATATTCATGTAGGGCGTGTGGTGAGCCCCTCTAAATTAAGTATGGTATTTACATTCTGACATGTTTCGTTATTTCTTGTGGTTTCTTTGCAGGGAGTGACAGGCCGGCCCAAAGTCTATGTAGTAATCTTCCAGAGAGCTGTTAATTTTGTCTCTGAAAGGAATCATAGTGCAGAAAGTCAAAGGCAAAAGAAGATAACCACTTGGGTCTGGAAAATTATGCTCACTGTTAAGTCTTTTTTAATGTAAAGGTCTATGGTGCGTCACACAATGGCATAGCAAGAGTGGCAGGGGGGATGGAATTAATTATTCCCTCTCATGAACCCTTCAGCAAGGGCTGACATGATAAATAGAAGCCCTTGGTGAATTTGAGCGCGAGAGGCAGGCTCCTTACCTGGTCATCGTGGTGGAGCTCGGGGGCTCGGGCGCTCTCTTCCTTGTGCTGGGGCGGCTGATGTTTGTTTTCTCGACCGACGCTGCCACTGTTGGTTTGCTGCTACACGTTGGGAGCAAAGGACTACGGCTTCCAGGTTTCCTGGAGACTCCGCCCCCACCCGCAGGCACTTCCGCGCCCGGAGGCGCTAAAATCGAATGGCTCCCTCGGTGGAGCGGGAGCCCTTGGTGAATTTGAGCGCGAGAGGCAGGCTCCTTACCTGGTCATCGTGGTGGAGCTCGGGGGCTCGGGCGCTCTCTTCCTTGTGCTGGGGCGGCTGATGTTTGTTTTCTCGACCGACGCTGCCACTGTTGGTTTGCTGCTACACGTTGGGAGCACAGGACTATGGCTCCCAGGTTTCCTGGAGACTCCGCCCCCACCCGCAGGCACTTCCGCGCCCGGAGGCGCTAAAATCGAACAGCTCCCTTGGTGGAGCAGGAGCCCTTGGTGAATTTAAGCGCGAGAGGCAGGCTCCTTACCTGGTCATCGTGGTGGAGCTCGGGGGCTCGGGCGCTCTCTTCCTTGTGCTGGGGCGGCTGATGTTTGTTTTCTCGACCGACGCTTCCACTGTTGGTTTGCTGCTACACGTTGGGAGCACAGGACTACGGCTCCCAGGTTTCCTGGAGACTCCGCCCCCACCCGCAGGCACTTCCGCGCCCTGAGGCGCTAAAATTGAACGGCTCCCTCCGTGTCGCGGGACGTGCGCGGGCGGCGCCTGGCGAAGCCCGGGCAAAGGGCGGGCCGTCTGAGGCCGGGCTGGGCCACCCCCCTTGGTTGTATTCTGCAAAGCCTCTGAGGAGTGGCTCTCCAATCTAAGGTGATTTGATATCTTGTGTGGTGCTTGCTTGCTGTTGTACCCCTTTGACATTTCCAACGTTGCTGCCACTGCTTCCCGAATGGGCAAGAGAAAGCTAGCCGAGAGCTATGGGGGAACAGGGGGTAATAGTTCTTTGCCTAAAGTCCGGAAAATCAGGAAGCCGCGACGTGCTGGCAAACAGCCCGATCCGGAGGGGACTTTGTCACGTATTGGTGTTCTAGTGGGGGAGTGTGAGGCCATTTTGGGATCCGACCAGTCACCGGCGGACGATAGCCTGGTCACTGTTCCATCTTCTGCTGACTCTGGACATGTTAACTCTCTGCCAGCACTTATTGTGCCGGAAATGTTTCGTTGTAAGCCCTCTGCAAGAGTTGCCAAGGGGGCTAGTAAAGTGGATGTGCCCGAGGGTTCGATTGTTGGGGATAGCTCTCCATTGTTTGCTACAGCTGATACTCAGAGCAGTACTCCTGCTGTTCCTTCCTTTAACTGGTTCTCTCCTTTGATGGATGAGCAGGTTGTTACCAATGGGGATCCATCTGAACCTTTGTCGCATTCCCCCACAATCCCCTTAGGTAATTCTATCGACTTATCTGTTAATCCCTTATTAGATCTCATAAAAACGGTTAACTTGTTGAGAGATGAAGTCAGCGCATTGAAATTAGTGATAGAGTCTTTGACTAACAAAGCAGGGTTGTGTTCTGTTGTCCCACGCCCCGCCTCTGGCATTATTATACCTAACCCCTCTCCAGCTCCAGAAAAACCCTTAGGAACGCAGGCTGACAGGCCAGGACTTTTTAATCCTCGCTCTAAAGGTTATGTTACCTATAGTAATGCAGTTCAGGCCGACACGAACCACATTTTAGTTCGCTCAACAGTCAATCCCAAATGTACTTTGCAGAACAAGTCGTACAAAGAGGCTGGGCGCGGGAAGTGACCCTGACACTTTTGACCAGGGGTCCCTGGTGGGCCGGGGTGATCGTAATGTCCCACCCAAGGGCTACGCCGTTGATTGTTCCAACAAAATTTATATGACCAATGTTCCCAAACTGCCATCTAACGGCGGCACCGAGTCTCCCGAGTCGCTGACTAACAAGGCGATCCATTGGTTGAGACATGTGAGGGGCTGTCGTTCAGTCATTAGGGAGGATATCTCCAGAGCTATTAGACTTTCTTCACCTAGGGTCTCTGTTGATTGCATCGAACTAACTCTTAAAACCAATTACCTTGCCGAAAATCTTCTTTCTCTTGAGTTTAGAACTTGTCCCCCAGAAGGTTCCTCCATCCAACTGCGAAGCTACCCCTCGCATGATCTAGGGGGGTCGAAGCGTGGCCAATGCAGCGATAGGGACGTAGTTGGTTCATCCCTGGATATCAATGACTGACTATACAATGAGGGGGGTGCTGGTTTTTGGGACAGGAGTGAGAGGGTGAGGGACACTGAGAACCAGGAGTCCACTATGGCTGACCCTTGCATTGACCCCTATTCTACACCCGTCCACCAAGTGGCTATAACCTTGAGTAGCAGTCATTCTGTCTCTGCCCCGGAATCCTGCCAGGGGCTTGATCCATCCGCCATTAGCCCTTTAGCAGATTCGCAACTTACCATCCCTGATACTGCCGGTTTTCCTCTGGCTGGTGGCTCTCTTTGTTCTTGGTATATTGCTGGTTTAAATTCCAAGCTAGCTATTTCTGATTGGGTAGTTTTTATTAACTCAATGGACATTTGTATATTCCAGGAGACTTGGCTTCTCGAACCACGTTTTTGTATGGGCTACCTACATTTTCACATCCCGGCAACCAAGGGATCCCATGGGCGTCCATCAGGGGGTTTAACTATCTGGTTAAGAAGCGAATTATGTTTGACCACCAAGCTTTTCCACACGGGAAGTAGAGACATTCAACTGTTGAGGTTAGATCTTGGATCACTAGGTATAATGACATATATAATGTGTACGTAAGAGGCTCCAGAGGTGTAAAATCTTCGGTCATTGATGACCTACTTCGCCTGTTTGATCTTTATTCAGCTGACACCTTCATCATCGTTGCAGGTGACTTTAACGTATCATTTGAACCTCTTGTCGATAATAAGTGGGACCCACAGGATAGTGAAGAGTTATGTTGGGGTATCCCTCCCCTGGAGTTGTCCCCTATATCAAGATGGCCAGAAGTTGCCATTCAGATTAATTCCCTTTGTGTGGAAAGGGGCCTGAGGGTTCTGAATAGTAGGATGCCAAGCGATCGTGAGGGTGCCTGCACATTTAACAACGGGCTGAGTAGGAGTCGAATTGATTATATTTTGGCTGATATGAAATTATGGCACTCCCTTGTTGATATGGAAATAGTGTCCCTTCCAGAGAGTGATCACAACCCTCTTTGTTTATTACATAAATGGTGGAAGGTAGACTGTGGTCCTGTTGAGGCCAGGGAGTTGTCCCCTCTCGCGGTGGTGTCATCTAACGACATGCGCCATTTGAGATGGTCCGGACTTATGGGGAACCCTACCACCTTATCAAAAATTATAGAGGAGGTGGATGGTTCCATCATTGCTATTGAGTCAGTTTTTGCCTCTGAGGGGAACTTGAGGGATGTAACATCAGCGCATGATAGTTTATTTGTAAGTCTGAAATCCTATTTCCTCACAAAAGCGAGACCAGGACCAAGAGGCGTTAACCAACAAGCCTCTTGGTATAATAAAGTATGCAGGGAGGCAAGGCTATCGCTTGGGTCTGCCCTGAAGGGTGGCGATGTAAGCCTGGTTCGTCACAGAAGAATCATCTACAAGAGCTGTGTCGCTAAGGCTAAACGCCAATGGGATGGTAAAAAGTGGGAGGACCTCCTCGAAGCAAGTCTTCGGAATGATAGTAAATTATTCTGGAGCATTGTAAAGTGGGGTTCTGGTGCGCAGCCTGAGTGTCCCCAAAACAATGTCTCGCAAGAGAAGTGGGTGGAGTATTTTAAACCGCAGTATGCTTCCCCTACTGATCTTTCTGATAGCTATGGGTCCCCCCAGTTGTTTAATCCAGAAGATAATTTTTCTATCTCTGAGGTGGTTCTAGCATTGGTAGGAGTGGCGTCTGGCAAGGCTCCTGGCCCGGACGGTGTTCCTGCGGATGTCTTCCTGTATGACAAGCTAAAATGGGGGAGATATATACAGCTGATTGCTAATGCGATGGCACATGGTGCCCCTATTCCAAGCTCATGGAAAGCGGCGGAAATAATTCCGGTGTACAAAAAGGGAGACCGCTCACTTCCTGAGAATTATCGGCCTATCAGCTTGATTGACGCTATCCAGAAGATTACTGGTAGACTGATTTTAAATCGTGTCCATCTCTGGATTGCGTCAAATAATATTTTATCCCCATTTCAAGCAGGATTCCGCCAGCACATTAGCACTGTTGACCAAGTCTTCCGTTTTATCCTCCTTTATTGGAAGACTGTGGTCTTGGGTAAGGGAAATTTGTATACAGTGTTTGTGGACCTAAGGGCCGCCTTTGACTTAGTCCTCGTTTGAAACTATGGCAGACTCTAAAAGATCTGGGGCTTCATGGTGGATTGTTGTCCTTAATCCAGAGGCTTCACGCATATAATTCGGCTAGAATCAGATGGGGTGGCCAGGGCACGTTGACTGAGGATTTTCCGGTCCAGAGAGGTGTCAGGCAAGGTTGTGCAATGGCCCCCACTTTATTTTCCCCTATATATCAACGACATAGCGGATCGTCTTTTGAAAGCTCACGTTGATGCTCCCATTCTTGGCAACACTAAGGTCCCTATTCTAATGTTCGCTGACGACACGCTTCTAATTGCTAAAACACCTGGCGGACTTCAGCGTTCATTAAATATTTTTGAGTCCTTTTGTGTTGATCGTGGCCTGGAGGTCAGTATTAAAAAAACTAAGCTTATGGTATTCAGGCCACATAAATCTTTTAGAAATCAATTTGTTTTGTTCAATAATCCACTAGAACAAGTACAGGCTTTTAATTATCTTGGAGTCAATATCCAAAACAATTTTGCATGGAAGCTACAGAGAAATCTGACTACTCTAAAACATAGGCAGCTTGCTGGAGTATTAGCCGCTGAATTTAAAAAGTCTCCTTCGAAGCCTATTAGACCTGTGTTACAGGTCTATAGTGCTAAAGCAGTGAGCTCGGCTCTTTATGGTGCGGAACTGTGGGGGTACGAGAACTTGTCTTCCTTAACCATCTCGGAAAACAAGTTCCTGCGTAGTATCACTTCTCTCCCGCAGAGCACACCTATAGTTCCCTTAAGGTACGACCTTGGGAAGAACTCTATAGCTGATGTAGCCAGGCTTCGACCTATCCTTTATTAGCGTCGCCTATGGACCACTCCAGCGTTGGCACAGTATGCAGAGGGTTTTCTTGATATAATGTCGCTGGTGGGCTCCCGGAAGATTGCTTGGCTTAATGAAACTAGAAAATCCCTTGAGGCTCTGGGGTTGAGCGATCTTTGGGAGAACCCTACGGTAGCTACTTTCCCATCTAAAGCTCTCTTGAAGGAGAAATATTGGGAGTTGATCAACACAAAGGTATTTCTTGTCACTAAACCCCTTTCGCTTTCTGACTAATTCATGAATATCAAATCTGTCCCTAGGCTAGAACATTTTTGGGATCTTGTAACCAAAGTTTTAGATAGGAAATTATTTTTCCAGATGCGGGTGGGAGCGTTGCCCTTAAATTCATTTGTAGCCCGGTGGGAACCTAAGAAAAGTAATTTATGCTCCTTTTGCAAATCCCGGGTGGAAACATTAGCGCATATGTTTTTTGTATGCCCTGCCTATTTGGCCCCGAGGCGTGTATGGTTGAAACCCGTTTGCCAACTACTGGGTACTAGACAGAGTGCTGAAGCAGGAAGACTTCTTCGCACCTGCACTGACCCGGTAATTGTTGTGGCTGTTGCTAAATTCCTGGGGTGGGCATGGATTATAAGAACCAAGTGTAACAGTTAGTAAAGTCAGATGTCCGGTATGTTACACCCAATGATTTTTTATCATATGCATTTTTAAAACTTGTAAATATTTTAAACAGTATCGTTTTTATATTGTCTTTCTGCTAAATTTATTTGTGTATTCTGTACCTGTACTTGTTTTGTCTCGCTTTTATGACTTTTGTCGAATAAAGCTGTTTGGATTGGATTGGATAAATAGAAGGCTACATCATCCAATAAAAACACTGTGAGACTGAAAAACACAACGGAAAAAGAGAAAAGAAATCCATGAAATCAATAGAAGGAAAGGACACAGATCACAAAGCTGTCCAATCATGCACAAGAACCTGACCCAAAGCCCAATCTAAGTATTTGTTAACTATCGGAAATAGTAGGTCTTGTCAACAGATAGCTTTCTGTATCCAAGACATAAAAATGTAATGGCAGATTTGGAGATCGCATGGCCGAAATGATGGTAAAACAAAAACAAATTCACTCAACTCGAAATGACAGACATATTGTTCCTAATGATAAATAGCACCGCGGAAAACAATCACTAGTTCAGAGGACCCCGGAAATTGCTGACTTTCAGAGAACTACAAAATCAATACAAACTTACGGACACTCAGGTGCCGATTACGATCCGGTAAAAACCGGGTACGAACCGTCGGTCGGAGCGTTTTCCCCGTCCGACTCGTACCCGGTCGTAAAACTTTACAAACATGGAATTACGATTCGCACGGAAACACCATTTCCGTACGAATCGTAAAAAACACCGACCGACGAAAATATACATACGAATGTGATCCGGGAATGCTGCGACGTGACGTCGGGACGCTTTCAGGCAGCGTTTCACGACCCAGGAATTACGATTCGAACCGACAGCAGTCCGGACGGCAATATTTTCACGGCACCCAAAAAGTGCCGCAAAAGCGAAGTACGGCATGAATCGACCAGAGTAGGTGGCCCGGTACGCACCGTACCCCCCCCCGCCCCCGTAGGTACGCGCCGACCCCCCCCCCAGCCCCTGTAGGTACGCGCCGACCCCCCCCCCAGCCCCCGTAGGTACGCGCCGAACCCCCCGTGTATGTACGGTGCGTACCCCCCCGTGTATGTACGGTGCGTACCCCCCGTGTATGTACGGTGCGTACCCCCCGTGTATGTACGGTGCGTACCCCCCCGTGTATGCACCTTTACCTACGGGGGCTGGGGGGGGTCGGCGCGTACCTACGGGGGCTGGGGGGGGGTCGGCGCGTACCTACGGGGGCTGGGGGGGGGTCGGCGCGTACCTACGGGGGCTGGGGGCGCGTATGCGGGCACGTCTCCATGGTTGCTATGGGAGTTCGGTGCGGACGGTGATTTTTCCATCCGGTTGTAACCTCGGACGCACGGGATGGATCGTGATTCCTCGGTCGGACTTCACCTTTCACGTTTGTACGGTAAATCGTCCGAGGACGTGTCGGACACATTTTCCGACCCGAGGACGTGTGGGGAATGATTTCCAATGCGGTTCGTATGGACTTTTTACCATGCGAATCGTGATTGCCAGTTCGTACGGCACTTGTACGATTCGTACGGTAAAAAGACCGGATACGAGTCGCACGGGGATATTTTTTACCGGATCGTGATCGGCACCTCAGTGTTAGACCTGTCAGCTTTAGGGTGGTGTTTCCCCATGCTTTTTACCTTAACAGCTCCTGTTTTGCTGAATTTGTTTTTGTTGGCCTTAGGACTCTGTGCACTTTACAACTGCTAACAAGTGCTAAAGTACTTGTGCTCTCTCCTCTAAACATGGTAACATTGCCTTACACCCAATTGGCGCAGTTAGTTTAATTATAAGCCCCTGGTAAATTGGTACTACCTTTACCCAGAACCTGCAAATTAAATGCTACTAGTAAGCCTGCAGCAATTATTGTGCTACCCAATTAAGTAGCCTTCACAATAAGTCTCAGGCCTGCCATTGCAGCCTATATGGGGGTGTGGAGCCGTCACCTACACTGCCTTGGCCAGGCTCACACACAAAAGCCATCCCATTAGCCCATTGTGCCCCTAAACAGACTGCAACCATGGAAGGAAAGCAGTAAATTCCAAACAATTCTGTGGGGTGGAGGAGTGGGGGAAGCCCCCAAATGTTTCTCCCACTTCAAAGGAGGCATCAGGTATAAAAATAGGCCCCTCAGACCCACCCTTCAGTACACTCCTGAACCTGTCGTTACTACAGAATAAGGTCTGCCCTGCTGCCAGTGGACTACACTGTTACCCAAGGCATTCCCTGGTGTCTGAGAAGGATTGTTGTAAATTGGCAGCGATTGGCTTAGCATTAGCAGAATCCATCTTGTATTTAGAGGCTATCTTGTCATTTTTGCGGAATCCATTTTGTATTTCTGACAGCCATTTTGTTTGCCATGTGCTCACCATGTGCTTTGTCCTCCCTCAGTGTTGACTGCTCTTGTAATCTGCCTAGAAACGAACTATATTTAGTATCTTCCACCTTTGCACATGTCCAGTGAGTTTTCAACTGTCCTTGCAGCTGTTAGCAGTATGTAACTGTCAGGATGTGTTTACTAGCATTGGCAAACTGTTAACTCCTCCTACTTGTCGACTGTGCATTTCTATATGACCTTATATGTACATAAAATCTTCTGCTGTACTTGTACGGCCCTCTTTCAAGCCCCTGTGTGGGTGTAAAAGGACCATGCTCCTTCTGTTTGGTGTGCTACTTCATTCAATACCGAAGGGTGCTGTGTGAATGTAGTTCCACCTCATGAGGTTTATTAAACTTTGTATTTTCTATTCCAGTTTCTGTGCCAACTTCTTCCTATTGGTCTGAGGACTCTGTGCAGAGAAGGGCGAACCCCTTGCACTGGTTGGCCTAGCTGAGGTCCACTTCTACAGGATCAATGTACCTGCAACATTCATTCCAGGTTGAAGTTACTCCAAGGGTTAGCTGACTGATCTCGTCTGAGCTATAGAGACACAACAAGCTCCAGAGGCCTCTCTGCAACTGACCAGTTGACCTGCTAAAAGAGTACCTGCCTGGACATGCAACAGGACTTTCATGAACCTTGATGGCCTCTGTTGGAGTGTGCTCCCGATCCGCAAGAGGTGCCTCCCAGGTCCTGGACCCTTATTGTTGCATCAGTGCCTCCTGGAAGAAAGGGGGGTTCCTGAAGTGTTATGCTCATCACAAAATCTTGCTGTCCAGGCCAACCTCCAAAGCAAAGCTCTTTGAACCCGACTCTTCATGGCAGCAATGACTGGCAATGCAAGACCTGCAATTCACTCTTCAGTATCAACAGTCCATGGTGACCACCAACGCAAATTACCAGCAATAACCGACAGGATCTCCATGCTACAGCGACGACTGTCCATGACACTCGCCTGCTCTTTGCACTATAGCGACGACCATCCATGGCGCTCTCCCTGCTCCTCTTGCCTCCTCCACTGCAAACAGAACTCTTCAAGCTGGACTTTAGAAGGTAGCTTTTTCAGCAGGACTAACAGGGCTCCTTTACCCCCTCGCGCTCCATTGTGGTCAGCCAGAACTTGTGACTTTCACGTGGTTAACATGACCAGATAATCATGAGTGGTGCTTTGTTGTTTTAGGCACTATACCTACCTAAAATCTTTAAAATTGCATATCTTCAGTTCTACTGATTGGATTTTTTAAATTGTGGTGTAAAATAATTCATTCATTTTTACTGTATTTGTTTTAATTGGTGCAGGATTTCTCTTGTGTTGTGTTTTCAGCTTATTGCTGTTTGTGTGCTGCATAAATACCTTACACGTTGCCTCTAAGTTAAGGCTCGCTGCTTTTGTGCCAAGCTACCAGGTGGTTAAGTATAGGTTAATTTAGTGACTTTTGTAGTTCACCCTGACAGGCATTGTGGCTGTTGCTTGAGAAGAGCTCACACCCCCCTCAACCAACAACCCAACTTCTCACATTGGTGCTCAGTAGTGGGATCCAGCACTTGTGTTTGTAAAGTACCATTCAGTGATTAGTGTAACACTTAATGCCTATTATACATATTTTGATACCATGTTCAACCTCTTTTTAAAATATCATTGATTGGTCATTTCTGCTTTTTCCAAACTTACTTCTATTTTCCCTGACTGTCTGTGCCTGTGACTCTATCTGCAAGTATAGAGTTTGAGCTCAGCAGTCTGAAGAACTGTGCTGCAGCTGACCTTAGAGGAGCCTGCTAGCAGAGGGGGCTTCCAGCCAAAAGGAACTCCTAGAAGGAGGAGCTTCAGAAGGCTTTCTGGGCCTATAAGGACGCCCACAAGTTGCTAGACACTGCAGATGACTAGGAGGAGGCTATGAGGGAGAAAGGGGAGGACCTGGGCACAGATCCTGAGCTGCAGCAGCCTGGAGAAGAGGAACTCCATGCCAGGCAGGGAGCATACAATACACTATTTGTCTGTCCACAGAGGACCAGGAGGACAGGAAAGCTGAAAGGGGGCTGAAGCTGCAGTTGGCCAAACTAAAATTGGAGGTAGCCAAGAAGAAGGATGCTGCCAAGAGGGCCCTGGAGAAGAACTTGTTGGCCCTCGAGGAAAGGAAAATGGCCCATGAGCTACGTCTCAGAGAGTTGAACTTCAAAGTCAAACAAATAGAGTCCATCTACAATGGTGGCAGCGTACCCTAAGTGTACACTAGAGAGGTTAGAGTCTGCATACTGCAAGACCTTGAGCCCAGTTATGTTGTGGGATATTATATAGATAAATGGTTTTCAGCATATGAGTTAGCTCTCAGGATGCACAGGGTTCCAGACAAAGATTGGGGGGCAAGCTTGTGGAAACACATGCCCACGTTAGGGCGGGACACCCTTCTAAAGATAAAGGTGAGGAAACAGATGCTATGTGATCCTATGAAGGCCATTTTACTTGCCAAGTTTGGACTGAGGCCTTAAAGGTACAGTCTTAGATTCAGGGACAGCCACAAGCTCCCAAACAAGTCTTGGGTAGATTTCTTAGATTACTCTAGCAAGGCACTAAGTGGTTGGAGAGGGGCAACAATATCAATGATATATTGCACTGTACAATTTGATCCTGCGGTGGCGCATGCTCAATCCTTGTTTAACAGATCAGGACCAACACCTAGTGGATAGTAAGCTCACTGACCCCAGGGAGTTTCCTAAGGTAAGGACAACTGGGTCAGCACCAAAGTGTCTAAAAAGACATCTGAGGAGGTTCCCAAAAGTGTGGTCAGGGTCCTCACCAGAAGATAGAGGGGGGGAGAAAAACGTAAAAATAAGTAGTTTATAGTGCTTCATTTGCATTGATAAGAGTTTGTTTTTCTTTAGGTTACTTTTGCAGGTAGTATTTATTATCTGTTCTGTTTATCATTACCTTGTATTTCCTACCCTTTCTTATGTTCTCCCCTTTTATTACACCTTTTCCAAATTGTTCAAAAGTCATTCTCTTATATCCATTAGGATGTTTGTAATTATGTTCATTGGATATTCATTTGTGATATTTTTATCTCCTGCATCATAGTTGTATTTAAATGTGTGAATATTTCTTCATACTGTGTTTTGCTTTGTACAGAGAAAACCCATGTAGTTCTTTAGTTGCATTGACAGAGCGTTGAGCATGGCAACCAGCCACACTGGATTCCAGGCTCAAGGCTAGAATCTTGTAAACAGCAGTTGGTCCTCGGATTCTGGCCTGGACGCTTCTCTGATGGCTTGCTGTTAATGGAATAAACATATTTTACACGGACACTTACCTCTCACTGCATGTTCAATTACAACACAGTTCTCTCAAGGCCCCCAAACAAAATTCCCACTAAAACAGTAACCAGCTCCAGCCTGATCAGAAACAGAATGTTTTGTTTGATAACCAGACAGGGAGGTTTGGCTGTACTGAGGGCTGCAAGTATGGCTACTTCAAGGGAGATGCCAAATGTCTCAAGAGGGCACAGCCTCCACTGTTGTGCAGACACCAGGGTTGGCCAGTGTAGTTCTTAGGGAGTATGTGGTCCCAGTTAGCTTGGGGGAGAGAGTAGAGGTTACCTTGGTGTCCCTGGGAGATAAATAGATGGTTCCCAAAGCCCACATGCCTTCAAATATGTCTAAGTTCTGGTTCCTTTGAGTTGGGGGGGGGTGTCTCAGGTTCTCTAAAAGTAGCTGTGAGCCCTGCTATACATATAGATTGTCTGCTAGGCAACAATTTAGAGCACACTGCCTGGAAGGAAGTGGAGCTCAGGCCACACCTTGAAATGTTAGGGTGGTCTGAGTGGGTCTGCATGACCACATGGCCCATGGCTACCCAAGTAGGGCGTCAAGGAGGCCAAGAGCCTGGAACAATGGCCCAGGTCGCTGCCAAGAAGAGGAAGGGAAAAGGTCATGGGAAAGCAGCACCTGAAACTCTGGTAAACTGGGTAAAGGGGGTGCCTGAGGAGGCTGCCCTGAAGCCTACCAGGGAGGACATTGCCACCATGGGAGACCTGCCTGAGCTTGCTGGATGTCAAGTTGAGTTTGAACTCATCAGGGAGGAATTCTGCAAGGAGTAGAAAGAGTGTCCAATGCTAGAGGGCTTTAGGCAGCAAGCTGAGGGCCAGGTATCTGGTGATACCTCTGAAGATCACCTCATCTATTAGGAGAAGGACCAGCTATATAGCAAGCCTAAGGCTCCTGTGCATGGGAACCCCATTTGTTGGTGGTCCCCCAGTAGTATAGGGAGTCCCTACTAGGTCTGGCTCATGATATACCCCTGCCAGGACATCTGGAACAGGGCAAGACCTTTGCCAGGCTTGTCACCCACTTTTATTGGCCCTGGATGCCTAGCCAATCAGTAGGAATTCAGGAAAAAGATAAAGGCTTCCCTGGTTCCCCTTTCTGTTATTGGAACCCCCTTTGAAATTGTGGGCATCGGCATTGTTGGGTCCCTGAATCCCAAAACTGCCTAGGGCATCAGGTTATCTCAGGATACCCAGAGTCCTTCCCTCTGAGGTCTGTAACTGCACCCACAGTGGTAGGGCCCTTATGGGGATTCGTACCCAAATGGGGTTCCCCAGAGAAATGGTATCTGACAGGTACACCAACTTCATGTCTGTGTACATGTAGTCCATGTGGGATTAGTGTGGGATAACCTACACGTTCTCTGCAACACTATCACTCTCAAACAAATGGGCTTGTACAGAGATCAAAAAAGACCCTCAAAGACATAATTATGGGCCTGCTGAGACCAAGGGATGAAAGTGGGACGTCCTCTTGCCATGTCTGCTCTTTGCTCACTGGGAGGGACCCCAGAAGTGAGTTAGGTTTAGCCCATATAAAGTCCTCTATGTTCACCCTGTTAGGGGGCCTCTCAGTCTGGTGAAGGAGGGGAGGGAGCAAGCTTGCCAGAAGCCCCCCAATATGTAGTCATCTACATGCTGGCTCTCTGAAATCAGATACAGCACTTCTTGAAGAAAGATAAAGAGAATCTTGAGACTAGCCATGAAGTTTTGAAACTCAGGTATGACCAGAAGGCCACTCTGGTTGAGTTTCAACCTGGTAAAAAGCCAACAGACTGATATCAATATAAATATCAATCTACTTTATTATTGACTCAACATATCTTAAAGGCATGATATACATAATATAGAAGTACTACTACATGTATAAACAAGCATTTGCAATGCAAAAGGTCTCGCATTAACGAGAGTTTAAGTTATTGGCAATGCAATAGCTTAAACACTTGCAAATGCAAGACCTATTGCATTGCACATATTTGTTTTATTACTAGCACCCATGCAGCGCTTTCACATTCATGAGGGCCACGTCCCTTTCTTTAGACAATCAGCATCTAAAGAAAGGGGCATGTCTGACAGTAAAATGAAACCGCGGCATGGGGGCTTTGACAAAAAAAGCATCTGTTTGTCAAGTTGACAAAGAGATGGGTTTTTTTTGGGTAAAAGCGCCCATGCTGCACTTTCACTTTAATGTCAGCCGCGTGCCTTTCTTTAGACGCAGTTTGTGAAGAAAGAAAGGGGCGCTGCCTTCATGATTGTGAAAGCGCTGCATCAGCGCTAGTTAAAAAACTAAATAAGCGCGGCCGCTAAATTAGGACAGTGCTAAAATACATTTTAAAACACGGCCGCTATAGTTAAAGCAGACCGCCATTAGTAAAAATGTAAATAAAAGCGAGTAGCGTACTGTGAGGTAGTAGGCGGAATAGGGGTAGAACACTAAATAAAATAGTGCTCACCAACTTATAAAGAAGACCATGTAACAACACCAGTAATAGGCCCAGCTGTTATGAGAGGTAACAAATGCAGACAAGGTGGTACCAAGAAGTGACTAACAAGGCTAATAACGAGTAAGGGTTGCTGTATGGGTGGAAGGTTCTGGATTCGCGACGCTACAATTGTTAGGGCCCAATTTTATATGTGGCACAGTCCTCGTAAATGGCTACACCCAAGAGCCATTGAAAGGTTAAGGTTAAGAAGCGATGGAGGGTAGTGCCTTCTTATTTGATCCACGTCAGTGGATAATCGGCATCAACGACACTGCTCGAATGGAAATCATTAGTGTTGTTTTTATTTGTATTTTTATCAAGGAAAAACAAAAGCCGACATGTGTTTCGCCCTAGTGGCCCATTGGCCGCGGGCGGTGTAAATTACTCATCAAAGTCTTCCTGTGAAAGTGGAAAATTGAGTCTCTGCGGTCTTCGGGAAAGTCGGCTTGCGAAAGGAGCTGTCAGATAAAATCCGAGTCAGATTTTATCTGACAGCTCCTTTCGCAAGCCGACTTTCCCGAAGACCGCAGAGACTCAATTTTCCACTTTCACAGGAAGACTTTGATGAGTAATCGCTTCTTAAGGCTAATAACGACCCTGAAGCCAGCGTTTATGAAGGTCAATGACAAAAGCCAATAAAAAAATGTGGGCGGAGAGCGGGCGGGGCTTCAAAGCCATACTCCACCTCTGCATGGCACTGCCCAGGCTCAACCTAAATAAAAAGAGTTTTACTCAATGAAAACATTTTATTGTCCGTGAGGAGACTCAAGACCAAAGGATCCTGCTTTTAGGTGATCATATTCAGTCTACTGGACAGTAACAAGGTGTCCGGGATAGAATCTGTAGTACAGAAATCCAAAACGATGCAGAACATACCATCAACAGTCGAGAAGACTGCTACAAATTCGGAACAATTATATACACAAAAAGCATTGCATTCACTGGATCTCTTCTAGCAGAACAGCACGGATAATGCTACAGTTTAGTTGAAGCATGCTGTATAGCATGAGGAATAGTCAAGTGACACAGTAGCTATTCTTGTAGTGGCAAAAACATCCACTGCAAAAAGAAAATCTTGATGTACTTTGCATTGCGAATCATTAGCCATCAATGTTTAGTTGTGAATTATGCCATTATTTACTCACAGTTCCGGTTCCATGGTTCCGAACTACCTAGTATACAAGGGGGACATTCACAAGAGTAAAAGCATGGGCAAAGCACTGCAGTAACATTATAAATGGCTAGAATCTCCATATGTATCCCCATAAATCCTTAATCTTGTGGACTACTAAATCAGGACATGTATCTTTAACTAATGCACTTAAACTGGATGCTTAAACTACACCCAACGTGTTTTGAGATCAATTATGGCACGATGAGTGGCTATAGACTAGAGTTCCAAACATCCAATTTGCCGATAAAATAGGTGGTAGGTGCTGGTACATTGAGCTGTGCCTTCCTTTTGAAATCCATCAGAAAATTGGCATGCCTTCTACCACAAGAAACTCTTAAATCTGTGATAGTGGCCACCATCCTGCCAAAATTGAGACTATTCTAATTCTACCTAGTGTCCCTGTCACAGACGCAAATCTTCAAGTCATTGAAAATCTGGCAGTTCATCTCATTCCTCAACTGCCAAAGAAGGCTCATGTGTCTCCGGCACTAAAACTTCTTCATTTGCTACTGAAGTTCAGCTCAAGTTGTGCTGCTTAACACTGAAAGCCTGTCACACCTGGCTTCTCAATCCCTAATAATAAAATTATTAAATATGTGGCAGGATTTGTACTGGGGAAAATGGCCTCAATCTTCTAGTCAGTCTGAAATACAGAAGGACAAGAATAGGAGGACACAGTTTTTCGGTAATGGCCCCCACACTCTGCAATTCCTTTCCACTGCACTTGCCTTCGAAAAATAACCACATTAAATTCAGAAGGCACTTGAAAACCAGGCTCTCAGGCAACCTTTTATGGATTCAATCTCAGCCCAGACTTTAGTGACCTGGTAAGTCTCCCCCCTTCCAGTTAATAGCACAGTGAAACTGATGATGACGGTGTGGTTTACTAAAGGAACATTAACATAACTATAGATGCTATGAGGTCTCTAATAGCTAGGGGAAGAACATATTACTGATAGTCCATCTAAGAAGTTGCAAGCCCTAAAAGTAGCAGGTATTCCACACACCAGGTACAGATACCCATCCCCAGGCCAGACAATTTATAGACAAAGGGACAAAACGTACAGATTTCATAGCTTTCAGAATGTCTAACAAGTGGCCTGCCTGCTCTTCAAGTGGTGTATCTCACCGTTCCTTCATTTCTCAATCACCATTTACCATGGCATTCTGTGTGTTTGTTTGCACAGAGTCCAATAATGAAGCAAACTATTTAATAGAAAATGTATTTAAATGTTTGTGTTTTTAAGTTCTTTCCATGAATAGATCCATTGCCCAAAAGCTTTCTTAACTCCAAATCCTATGCAGTAGCTTTTAGATCCTCTCCCAGAAGCACTGATGGATGGCGTTGGTTTCTTGCAAGCAATTTAAAGAGTACCCCATTGCCCTATTTTGCAACACAAATTCAAATATTTGTAGTAAAAACTAAAGTCTTTCACAGCAGGCACATATAGGACAAGGTGATGCTAATACTATTATATCATTTGTGTTTATATGCTTTGTAACGCTATCCAGGTCCAGGAGTGCAAGCGTGAACGAGAGGTGACTGTAGAGTAGATGAAAACACATCACATACATTATACTCCAGATAGAAGCCATTGTCACAGATTGTAGGGACGGCTCAAGAAAACAAGCATCGCGGCACTTTTAATGTTAAAAGTAAAGCACGGGTGCCGCGATTATACCAAAAGTCAAGAAATAGATATTTTTTTCTATTTCTTTACTTTTGGTATAATCGCGGCACCCGCGCTTTACTTATAACATTAAAAGTAAAGCGCAGGTGCTGCGATTATACCAAAAGTAAAGAAATAGAAAAAAAAATCTATTTCTTTACTTTTGGTATAATCGCGGCACCCGTGCTTTACTTTTAATGTTAAAAGTAGAGCGCGGGTGCCGCGATTATAGCAAAAGTAAAGAAATGGATGTTTTTTTCTATTTCTTTACTTTTGGTATAATCGCGGCACCCGCGCTTTACTTATAACATCAAAAGTAAAGCGCGGGTGCCGCGATTATACCAAAAGTA
Source organism: Triturus cristatus (assembly GCF_964204655.1). Lineage (NCBI taxonomy): Eukaryota > Metazoa > Chordata > Amphibia > Caudata > Salamandridae > Triturus > Triturus cristatus. The sequence continues at coordinate 271,147,011 of NC_140595.1, read as the reverse complement.
AAGAAAACAAGCGGCACTGAAAGCGATCGCGTCACGATCGCTATTGTCAACAACTAGTGGTGCGCGCGCACCACAGAGGAGCAGAGGGAGGGAGCGTGGCAGCGACAGCAAGGCGAACGTGCGCTGCTGCGCGTGTTGGCCACCGTCGGGAATGGGCGTTTCAAAGATATTTACCCCAGAGGTCCACTTCCAATTTCAGCTGATGCCCTTTGAAATGAAAAATGCCTGTGCCACCTTTCATGGGTTGGTCAACAGGGTCCTTGGGGAAGGAGGCAGTCAGAGCCGCCTGCCTAGACAACATAGCTGTTTACAGCTCCAGATGGGAGGAACACCTGTTCCATCTCCAGGAGTTCTGCAACAGACAGGCCTGATGATCAAGGACCGCAAGTTAAGTGGTGTATCTGAGACACGTGGTTGGTGGGGGCATGGTGTAGCCCCTCCAAGCTAAGATTGAGGCAATCCTGGCCTGGGAACCCCTAAATCTCAGACTGAGGTGGGGGCCTTCCTGGCCCTTACTGTGGTCACTATAGGAGGTTTGTTTAGGGCTATGGTACCATTGTTGGTCCCTTAATTAAGTGGACTTCTACGAAGCAGCCTAAGAGGTGATCTGGACGGAGGCCTGGCAGAAAGCCTTTGACACCTTAAAGGAGGCATGTGCACAACACATATACTAAAGGTGCCGGACGTCTGCTAGCAATTTATTGTGCAAACAGATGCTTCAGATCATGGCATATGGGCTGTGTTAGCACAGTTAAATGGGAAGGGCATAGACTAACCAGCAGCCTTTGCCTGAAAGAGGTTACTTCCCAGGGAACAGAGGTGGAATGTTATTGAGAGAGAAGTCTTTGTTGTGGTCTGGGCACTGAAGAAGCTGAGGCCATACATGTTTGATAGTCACTTACCAGTTCAGACAGACCACAGGTCCCTCAAATGGCTCATGTAAATGAGGGGTGAGAGTCCCAAACTGTTGAGGTACTCCATTTTCCTGAAGGGAATAGACTTTACATTGGAATACCGTCCTGGGTCAGCCCATTCCAGTTGTTAGACCTGTCATCCTTAGGGTGGTCTTCCACCAAAGGTTTTGCCTGTCTGCCTTCAATTTTTGTAATCTTTTTTTGCTGGCCTTAGGTCTCTGTGCACTTTACCGCTGCTAATCAGAGTTAAAGTGCGTGTGTTCACTCTCCTAAACATGGTTTGATCAACCTATCTTGAATTGGCATATTTAATTTACCTATAAGTCCCTAATAAAGTGCTCTACAAGTGCAAGGGCATGCAAATTATATGCTACTAGTGGACCTGCAGCATTGATTGTGCTACCCACCTAAGTAGCTTGTTAAAATATGGCTCAGGTCTGCCACTGCAGAGCCTGTATGTGTAATTTACCCTGCCATGTAGACTTGCCATTTAAAAGCCCTTGCCAAGTCTTGTACTCCCCAATTATTACATATAGGTCACCCTTAAAGTAGGCCCTAGGTAGCTCATAGGGAAGGGTGCTATTTAATTAACAGGTAGGACGGGCACTTTTAAGTTTTACATGTCCTGGTGGTAAAAAACTCCCAAATTCATTTTTCTCTACTGTGTGGCCTACTCCCCCCCATAGGTCATTATTGGGGATTCCTTGTTTCATATAATTAGCTATAATTCCCAGATGAAAAGAGGTAGAGCTGTCATGCTTAGTATCTGGATTTGTATTGATAAATCCTCTTTAATGGTAAAACTGAAGTTATCATTCCAATTTTTTAAAATGCCGCTGTAGGAGAGTGGAATCTGACTAATGGTTGCCCCCAACTTTTTGCCTGGTATTTGAGTGGTTTTTGACTAGTCTGGCTGGGATCCTGCTATCCAGGACCCCAGCCTATCTGCTTTCTCCCTAAAACTGATGTGAGTACTCTAGGTACAAACCTAATTGGATGCTGGGCATGCCCTACCAGTCCCTTGTAGATGGTACCCTAGGTACCCAGGGCATGGGTCCCCCAGTAGGCCTACCAGGGCTGCAGCACTTATTGTGCCACCCTGGGACAGCCACCCAAACTGACACCACTAGACCACTACTGTAGTCTGGGTAAGGTGGTGCTAGCACCCCTTACAGGGATGTAGGTACCCTATATCCCATACCCTTACAACACATATACTCTCATAGGTCACCCCTATGGCAGGCCCTGGTAATCCTACAGGGCTGGGTGCTGAGGTATGTGTGAGGGGGGACCCCTACGTGAGTAGGACCTCTCTGCAACCTTCGTAAAATCGTTACTGGGTTGTTTGTAGTGTAGCCATACCATATATCCCTTAACCGCATTATAAGTTATGGCGTCATCGCTGTAACTTGGGAATGGCTACACAGAACCATATCGTGTTTGGTGTCAAACATGAAGGAATCATACCCCCAGTCCAGCCATGGGCATGAGGGTACGATTCCCCCTTGCTAGGAGGGTGATATGGGAAAAGCGGTAGAATTTAGACACCAATTTAAAAGTGCACATGTACCACAAAATGGCTACTGTCCGCCACCTACACGACTCTGGCTGGCTGTTGCTGGGGAAAACCCCAGCCTCGCCATCTGGACAATAGGGCTCCTGTGGCAGGGAGGTGCCAGCACCTCCCCAGACAGGATATGTGGATTGGAACAGGGTGGGTGCACCAAATGTCCTTTCAGAGTTGCACGTAGGCAGCTGCAGAGCCCCAATTCTGCATACACCGCCTGGAACCGGTTCAGGGGCATCCTGCCCCTCGCCCAGGCGGGAAACACACAAAGGGGAGTGGGTGTAGCCACCCTTTCCTGCCTCTACTCTGATTGGTAGGCTCTATTTGGGACCATCCCCTAATCTTGGGGATATATGGGAATAACTTTGCCCCAGAGCCTCAGATTCGTCCAGAACTTAACAGAACTGACCTTCGACGAGCTGCTGCCCAGCTGACTGAAGAAATCTCCCTTGGGATAAAGGAGTTATCCCCCTGCTTGGCAGGCACCTAAAAGACTGCAAGATACCCGGTTGGAACTTCGCTGCTCTTACGAACTTCGACGCCTTCCATCAACCTTGAGGTGGGTCTCCAGTGCATCCCCGAGTCCTGTGAGCATGCCCAGCAAGTCTGAGCACCGTGGACCACGTGGGTGCTGAGATCCCTGCATACCCAGAGACCCCAGCCCCCTCTTGCATAGCACACGACCCCGACCAGAGGGGAAGTTGTGCTTTGGCCCATTTCTGAGCCAACCTTCAAGCAGCATCCGTGCCAAAATTCAGCTCCCTAGTTCGCTCCGGTGGCCCGTGGGAGCCCTTTTACGCACTCCATTTTGCTGCCTTCCGCGGTCCCTTGTCTCTCGACTTGTGGGCCCTGACGGAGGACAATCTACCTTTCCAAGAGTTCCCCTGGTTGCTCCAGGCCTGCTCTGCGCTCCCTGCAAAGGAGAGCACCCTCAGACCTCGTGGGTCTGCACCAGCAGCTGCTTTGTACATCTTGCGTGGGTTGCGGTTGCCAATGCTTAGTGGATCCAATCAGGACACTAACACCGCAGCAACCCTCATCCGACGTGGGACAATCGCCCTCCAGAAGCTGGCCTTCCTTGAAGCCTCCCGGAGCCCGTGACTGCAGAGCCCAGCTGTACCTTCCTCACCTGAAGCACCCGACATCCACGAGCTCCTTCCTGTGAGCTCCCTGGTCACTGTGCCGTGACCCAGACTCTGTCCCCTCTGCTTTCAGGTCCTTCTCTACATTTCCTACATCTTCAATCTTCACGACTTCAGCGACGCTTTCAGCTAGCAGCAGTTTGGACTACTTTTCCATTGAAAACCAGCCCGCGACCCGACACCAGAATCGACCTATGCACCCGGCTTCCCTGGGGCAGGTAACAGTAGTACTTCGGTACTCCCGTGGTGGTGGGCTCTCCAAAGCCTTAAGTCTCAAGCCTTAACTTTGTACTGTTGCTAGAAGTGTCTTTAAACTCTAAATATTCAACCGCGACATTCTCCATAGGCTAACATTGCGATCCCGATAGCAGCTCTTTGCACTGCACGCGTCTCCCGTGGGTCCCCTTCCCCTTAACTGTGGGTGGATTCTGAAGGGGCAAGCGATCCTGAATGCCCTAGGCATTGCCTGTAGAACTGTTGTGGTTCTTATACCACTATTTTAGTATATGGTTTGGTCCCCCCCTGGGGCCCATTGATTTCTGTACTATTTATTGTGTTTATAAATGCTTGTTTGAAGTGTAACTTTGCCACCAGCCACATAAATTGACTGTGGGATTCTGTCTAGAATAAATACATATATTTTATATATATACCTGTGTGGACTACTCTTTCATTTGGTCATTCAAGAGGTTATTATGGTAAAACAATAAGCTTAACACTCCTTCAAGACTTAGCCTGAAGGCTGCTCTCCACAGCTACCACTAGGATAGCTTTCTTTAAAGGTTGTCTTAAACCTATCATCAATAAGAGTCGAATTGGACTGGTGCAAGGTGTCCCTATAACTAGGAACAACATATGCCAGGCCAACTTCTCACAGCCGCATTTTGAGAAATGCTACGCAAACAAATTATGGATGGAATGCTGAATAAATCATACATTCACCCCCAGTCAAGAGATCTGAGTTAAATCCATTGTTCTTTTGCTCACCGTGCCATCCCAGTTTAGACCCAGCCATAAGCAAATCAGTCTTGACCCTTTTCCTCATAGAAACAGTCCAGCCCAAACTGCCAAGCCAGATTCTCCCTGGACCAGAAACAAGCACCCTGGGACCAATTTTGGGGTATTACCTACTTTTTGAGAGATAGCATTTTTCTGCTCTTAGCCCTGTGTGCCTGCAGCCTGTCTCCAATACATGCCTTTGTGGATGACAGCTGGTCTTTGTGCATTCCCTCTGGACAGCCACGCACAAAGGCAGCTTAGGTGTGGCCATCCTGATTGGCCATCCTTGGCAGGATGGGAGGGAGGAGCTGACACAGCCTCATACTTACACCTGAATAGTCTGTGTCCTGCCCTCACACAAAGGACAACATATGCCCCTGTAGTGAGTCTGAGCCAAGGCAGGAAGGGAGGACCTCTTGGCACTTCAAAGCACTTCTTATAAGTTTCTCACACTTCAAAGGCACCACTGGCTATAAGAACTGGAATTCTGACCCTTCCACTGTGGATACTCTGCCAGGAAGAAGGACCGATGTGCTGCTGAAGCACTGCCACTCTGTTGGATTGCTGCTCTGGAAGTACTGCTATCTTACTGTGCAACCCTGCTGCCCTCCTTACCTGGGTCAGACAAACTGGACCCACCTCACTTGAACCCAGAACCAGAGTTACCCCAAGGGCTTGCTGTTGTTACTCCTGATTGAAGTCTACGGGAAATAAAAGACTTCCTACTCACTTGCTGCAGGACCTGGACTCTGCCATCTGTGAATCTGCCATAAGAAGTGGTGCCAACTCAGTCCTGGACCCTTGGAAGTGGGTTTGAAGTGCTGCTACAGCAGAATCCATGCATAGCCTTTAACACAAGGGCTAGTTTAACACCAGTGCAACTCCTCCACTGAGTATGCATCACCACTGTTGCAGGGATCGACTCCGACACATCGCATGTCTGCATGTTGCATGAAGTCCATTCTTGATGCATCATCACCATTGAGCGGCTCTGAACCGACGCATCGCCTACCTGTGTAGATCAATGACGACACATCGCCTCACCTACACCCTGCATCTTGTCGTCGATGATGACGCAGCCAAGGTACATTGCAGTGGGCCAAGGCTAGTCCCTGTATCTGACCCGCGCTCCATGGTGGTCGAGCTGAACATTTAGATTTAACCCGGTTTAGCATGACCAGAGAGCCCCAGTTGGCACTTTACGGTTTTAAGCACAGAATTTCAGTTTATTTTAAAAAAAAATTATAACCCCGGTTCTACTTATTGGGTTTTTGTCTTTTTAGTTTTGTTTTATTTATTGAATTGTTTTATTTTTCTAACCAGTTGTGGTATCTTTTTGTCTGGTGGTTTCACTGTTTGAAGTGTTGGACACATACTTTACATATTGCCTCTGGAGTTAAGGCTGACTGGTCTGTGCCAAACTACCAGGGGGTGAGCACAGGTTAACTTAGGGTGTTTTTGTGAATTACCTTGATTAGGACTGTTGTTTCTGCTTGGGCAGGGTGCATACCTTTACCAACCTGAAATCAACGTCTAACACCGATCCTGATTATCTGTCTAGGTTCCTCCGCCTTAGTGATGAGAACTTCCAGGGTAGTTTTTCACACTTTTAGCTGAGGGGAACATGTTAGACCTGCCAGCCTTAAAGTGGTTTTCCCCCGAACATTTTGCCTTCACTCCTCCTGTTTTGCTTAATTTATTTTTGTTGGCCTTATGACTAATTAACCAATGCTAAAGTGATTGTGCTCTCTCCTTTAAATATGGTAAAATCCAATTGGCACATCTTATTTGTTAGTACGCCCCTAGTAAATTGGCACCACATGTACCTAGGGCCTGTAAATGAAATGCTACTAGTGGCCTGCAGGATTTATTGTGCCACCCACTTAAGTAGCCTTTTTAGGTCTAGCCTAGGCAGCGCATACGCTGTCTCGTTGAGACATGCAGTATATGCTTTACTAGGTGAGTCCTCGCCTCCCTTTTCCTATTTGTTATTGAGTGTGTCTTTCAAAATGTTCTGCTTGCTATTGGCTAAGCATGTTTTAAGTCCCTCCTTTTTCCCTGTTGGGCACGCCTATGGCTATTGGTCCCTTTACTTGTATTAGTGCATTTCTTTTGGGTCTGTTGTTTTTCGGGGATCTCTTTTTTTTAATATGCCTTGTTTTACTTCGAGGCAAGCGCGTTTTTTTGTTCTTCAACGCTTATCTGGTCTAAATCTCCACTTGTGCCCACCGGACCGAGGAAATGGATGGTCTGGGCAGACTAGGGCCGCTGCCGGCATTCTTCTTTGTTCCCCCGGGACGCAATCACTCGGCCAGGTAGACAATGGCAGGGTGGGGGCGTGGCTTGCCTCTGTTCACCACGCTCCCGTAAACTGCCCTGCCCTCTGGAAGCAGCGGAGGTACTTGCACGCGCATAGAGTGTGAGTTACTTCCCTCTGTCGCCCAAAGATTGATTCCTCTGCCCCCAGCCCCTTCAACCTCTGGGCTCAGCAGCAACGATACACGGAGTAGCAATGCCTCAGGCCGGCAGCATCAGCGGCCTAACACGCGGTGAGTTGTTTCGCTAAACGCGTCCTTGCGCCTCTTTAGGGAGACCGACTTCAAGGCACATACTCTCCCATCAGTTCCTTGAGGGGGTTGTGGCGGGGGATATGTTTGTTGACCACGCTGGAGTGCAGTCTTCTTTATACAGTTTATTTTGTTTTATTTCTATTTCTACGCGGTTAAAGGCCCATTTCCCAGGTATATACTACTTACTCAATGACTCCAGGGGACACCACCCGCAACCCCTTAAGGAGGAACTTATAGCGTGGGCGTTTAGTTTGACTTCTGTTTTTTGGAATGCGAAAGGGTGGTCAGTCTTTGGAGGAAAGCAATCAGTGTGGAAGGTTGTGTTCACGGTACGTGGTCGGGAAGTAAACAGTGTTAGTGGAAAACGGAGCCTTTATTTCTTCTCCCTTAAGGGAAGTGGGATTTGGGCCGTACTGTCCTGGCCTCAGCAGTTCAGCGTGGGCTGTTTTCCACATCCTTAAAGTTGCTCATGGATGTAGCGCCGAAAGGCGGACCAGTTTATCACATTACTATACCAGCAAGGGAGCGGCAAACTCGACTCATCAGATTATATAGTCTTAGGTCTAGTTAATTGGTACACTGAGCCATCTGATCTTGATTAGGCTTGACAACCGATCTGCATAACTTTGTTTTATTTGTATTATCTCTAAAACTAGAACAAATATATTTTGTAAATTAGTTAACCATTTTCTGTCGCAGTCTTCTAAAGTAAGTTATTTATGATTATTACTAGAACATGCAATGGAATGGTGACACTGCAGTGGCCAATATTCTGACTCAGAAATAGGCCAATAACTGGAAGTAATGCCCAGCTTTCTAAATATATGAATCGTGATGGATAGTGGTCTCCCGGCGATCCATAGTGTGATCATTACTGTTTTTCCGTTGCTCTTTATCTGTTATGAAGGCATTCATTTTTACTGCTACACAGTTAATGTAATTTAACTGTGTGGTTGTGGCGACAGAGCTGTTTCAGTAATGTACGGATGATGTTGCTGACCTTGGAGCCAGTCATTAACCATATCTGTTGCCACCTATCCTTCATATACATTGGGTGATGGCCAACTAACATTTTTCACTTTTCGGTCACTGTACTGCATCATTGACAAATTGAGAGCAGTGATTAAGTGTGAGGGTAATTTTGCATCAGCTACACGGGGCTATGGCGCAGCACTCAGGCCTTTGTAAATGACTAGCAAGAACATGAGCATCATTTTGTGGGATGGGCAGAGCCTCTTCATAATCTGGTTATAAAGCGTTTCATCCGTCAGTTTGGGTACATCTTTTCAATAATAGGGCATTATTATGTTTAAGTGTTTTAAGTGCTTTGCTGTTTTTGGTTTGATTATATTTACTTTGTTAATGTAGTTACTACAGATTTGCCATACTTCCTGAATGCTGGAGCCAGCATCAAAACTTGGTTCCTGAATTTGTCTGTGTGCCATGTTTGGATTGTTGTGTGTGGCATTTCAGAGACCTGTGCATCAGTTGTTGGGCTGTAAAGGTGCAGTTTTTTTCCAAGGACGGCCTCTTGTTCATGGGAGTAAGTAGGAAGGAGCATGGCCATCGTTTAAGAAAGGCTCTGAATGTGTTGGGGATTTTTTTTTTACATTTAAGTAATTTGCATGCTAACTGAAACTTGTTTGGGCATGAGGTAAGGGAGAGAGGTATTATTGCAGGAAAGTTAATCGAGGAGGTTAAATAGTTGATGTGAGATCCTTTATGGGTCTGTCAACATTTTAATTGAAGGTCATAAATATTTTTGCCAGTGAAGCTCATGGCTGAGACAGTTATTAAGGAAAAAACATACAATTGAGTAGAATTATAAACTTCAGGAACGTTTTGTTGTGATTCTAGAGGACGTTCACTAAACCACTCCACTCATGGATTTAACCTCCATGCCATTAGTGTAATAACCACTGATTCCAAGAGGGAGGGTTAGGGTGCTGTGTTGTCACACGTTGAACAAAATGGAAAAGAAGTCACAGTTGTCCTTCTGAAGAACGCTACTCTGATTGCAAGTAAAAGGTTGCTATGTATATCGAGAATAATATTTTTTTCAGATCTTGTATTTTCAGTGATATGACCACCGAAGGCCCTGATTTTATTTTAAAAACTGAGCTTTGGACTATAACATTTCCAGCTGAAAGGCAATATTTCTCTCCATGTGTTCCCATACCTGGCGTGTCACGCAGTTTGGTGCTTACTTTCCCCCATGTTAAAGAACAGTAGATGTTTCAGCACCCAGGCTAATGTGCTGCATAGCTAAATACATATAAGGTCCCAAAGGCCAGACCGATTGCATTGCAAATGCTTCTTAAATATATGTCAGGCCTGCCATTGCAGTCTGTGTGTGCAGTTTTAAACTGACATTTAGACCTTTCAAAATAAACCTTTTGCCAGGTCTAAACATTCCTTGTATAATACATACAAGTCGCCCCTAGTGTAGGCCCTGAAGAGGCCATTGGGCAGGGTGAAGTTTCATTTAAAATGTCGGACATGCACATTTAAGTTTTACATGCTCTGTTTGTGAAAAACGCCTCCATTTGTTTTCACTACTGTGAGGCATACCTCTCCCATAGGATAACATTTGGTTGCCTAATTACATTTGATTATGAGTAGGTAAGAAAGTCATGTGTGGTTTGTGGAATTGTAAAACCCTCTTTAGTGGTAAAGTAGGATTTTAAGTCACAATTCTGAAAATACCACTTTTAGAAATGTGGCATTTTCTTGTCTTAACCATTTGATGCCTGCTGCCTGTTCTTTGGGTCACATGACTAGGTGTAATTGGCAGTTGGCCTTTGTGTATTCCTACTAGACAGTATCACAAAGGAGAGTCTGGATGTTGGCAGGAAGGGCCATCTCTGACTTGATAGGGGTGGGACTGTCACCTACCACACTTGCACATCAAAGGCACTGGCTCAGTTCACACACAAAGGACTTCACACAAGCCTTTAATGCCTCCACACAAACTGGACCAGGGCAGGGAGGCTGGAAATTCCAGACACCTCTTTAGGGGGAAACTCTAGAAGCTTCTCCCACTTCAAAGCTGGAACCAGGTATAAATATTGGACACTAAGACCTAACTCTTCAGTGCACTCCTGGACCTGTGGATTCTACAGAAGAAGGGTGTCCTGCTGCTCTGCTGCTTGAGACCTGCCCAGCTTGCTAAGAAGGAAGACTGGACCTGCAACCTTCATCCCTGATTGAAGTGACTCCAAGGGCCAGCTGGCAGATCTGTTAGAGCTACAGGTATACCATGCTCCAGAGGCCTCCCTGAATCGCCCTGTTGACCTGCTGCCTGAACCCTCAACTAGACTTGTCTGAGCCCTGCTGGCTATTGCTGGAGTGAGTTCCTGATCCCCAAGAGGTTACCCACAGGTCCTGGGTCCTTGGTGTAGCATCAGATGAAGACTTTGAAGCAAAGTAGATATTCTAGAGTTTTGTGCCCATTTGTGACCACGAACAGGCCAGTTCGTGCCAAGATCTTGCTGGCTTCGCCAACCACCAAAGCAAAGCTCCAGTGAACCTGACTCTGCAATGCCCAGCCTGCTCTTCAAGCAGCAGCGATGACCATCCACAAAGCTCTCCCTGCTCCTCTTTTATTCTCCACTGTGATCTTGACTCTTCATGTAGGATTTTAAAAGGTAACTTTTTCTGCAGGACTAATGTGGTCCCTGTATCCAGCCTGCCCTTCATCGCGGTGGGCCTGAATATGTGACTTTCACCTGGTCTCGCATGACCAGATACCCGCAACTGGCGCTTTGTGCTTTTAGGCACTATACTTACCTTAAATCTTTGAAATTACATATCTCTGCTTCACTGATTGGATTGTTGTTAGTGTCCAATAATGTATTACATTTTATTTGTTTTTTCTAAATTAGTGTGGGATTTTTCTTGTTTTGTGTTTTCACTTTATTACTGTTTAAGTGTTGCATAAATACTTTACACATTGCCTCTAAGTTAAGCCTGACTGCATTTGTACCAAGCTACCAGAGGGTTAAGTTCAGGTTAATTTAGTGACTTTTTGTGGCTCAGTCTGACAAGGATTGTGGCTGCTGCTTGAGTAGGATTTCAACCCCCTCAACCAACAACCTAATTTCTCACAGATTCATGTCACTTTTTTGGCACTTAACAGCTAAAAGAGACAGAGCATGCTATACAGATCAGTAGTTGTGGGAAATTCCCCATAAATCTCCAAGAAGATTAAGTAATAATTGCTCTAATCTTTGTTACTTTTGCATATAATGCCAACAAACATGTAATAACAGCTGAACTCAACACCAGACATGGGCAAAGCGGTGTACTACTGGAATAGCCACTTCTACATTTTGTCCTACAAACTGTATTATCTAGAAAAAAATCATGAAAGGAAATATATAAACCTAAGCACACAATTACAATACTTAACTTCAAATATATGTACCTTCATGATGAATATAGCTTCAAGATATGTAAATGTGGAGTTAAGAATAGTAAATCCATACTTACCTCTAAAGACCTTCACAATAGGTTTGTAGACAATATATTGGCTGGAATATTTTTGTAGTACAATGTTTTTGTAATTATTTCTGACATTCAACTGGGCACAGCACACACTTGCACCACAGAAATCAGCTCCAATTCCAAGACATGCTCCAACTGCTCCTTTCAGTGTGATGAACAGTGTAGAAAGAGATTAGGGTTTTAGTAAACACAAAACAATCATTAACATATGTGGGCTATCTATGACCTTTGTTAAATGAGTTCATGGTCAGTGAGACCCAAGTCATTATCATCATTACTCACTCTCCTACCTACTCACTGATCTCAAACACGCATCCTTATGGAAGAAACCTCGGACTGAGTTATGACAAAGACACCTCGCTCTCATATGTCAATTGATTATAAAATTCAATTTTAAGAGACATTGCTATGGGAGTGTAAGTAAAACTAGAACTACTCCATGTTTTTGTTGTATCCCTTTGCTGTCAATGTTGGAAAAGGTTGGGAAGTTAATTCTTCATCAAATATAAAAGTGTGAATAGACTGAATGTAAATAAAAAGTTGTCCAGAATGATAATGTTCCTTAAAAATTGTACCACATATTCCGATAGTAGGCTGCACAAATTCAAGGCTGAATAATTCTTATTTGTTGTTTCTCCGTAATCTTCCTGTGTGTGTGTGTGTTGTCTCAATTAGGCCTGGGCTAAATTTCCGTTCCGCTCGCGGAAATTGTGATAATTTGACATTTTCGCGTTCCGCGGAGAGCGCGAAAATGTCAAAATTTCCGCATTTCGCAGCTTAGCGATAATTTGGTTCTTGCTCGCGCTGTAAAATAATACATTCTCGCGCGCGCGCGATCGCCTTACCTGAATCCCCGCGTTCGCCGACAAGTTTTCCCGATCCGGTCGCGTTCTCCACGAGATGTTGGATTGTTGGTAGCCATTTGCGCTGTCTCGCGACAGTTCGCGCCCGCAGTAACGTCATGCGTCGCGCGATCACGTCTTTCTTCTCACAATCATGTACCGCGAGAAGAGTGAAAACAAGATGGCCGCGCCCGCAAGCAACCGCATGGGTAAGTTGGCGAGCCGCGAACACGCAGAAAATACCGCGAACGGGCGGGAAAAAACTTCCGCATCTTCGCGATATTTCCGCGTGTTTGCGGAGATTTTAAACATTTTCGCGATAATTTGTGAAAGTCGCTTTCCCAAATTCCGCCCACCCCTAGTCTCAATAGCAGTAGTTTGTCTTGGGATATTGACCTACACACATGCTTTGGGATTACTCTAATGGGCACTAAGGGTGGGCGGAATATGCGAAATTGAGTTTCGCAAATTATCGCGAAATTGCACACAATCTCCGCGAGCATGCGAAACTTTCGCGAAGATACGAAGATTGCTTTTCCCGCCCGTTCGCGATGTGTTTTTGCATGCTCGCACGGAAATATATCTCCAACTTGCCCATGCGGTCACTAATGGGCGTGGCCATCTTGCTCGCGATGCTTATTTCCTGTTCGCGATCGCAATGACCTGTTCGCGATCGCAAACTCTCGCGGGATAGCGCGACCGGCTACCAACAATCCAACATCTTGTGGTGTGCGCGAACGGATAGGAAAACTCGTCGGCGAACGCAGGGACCCGGTAAGGCGCGATCGCGCGCGCGAGAATCCATTTTTAAAGCGCGAACAAGAAAAATACTTCAGTTTTGCGGCAGATTGCGAAAGTTTTGACATTTTCGCGCTCTCCGCGGAACGTGAAAATGTCGAAATATCGCAAATTCCGCGAACGGAACAAAATTTACCGCCCAGGCCTAATGGGCACACCTAGTTGTTTGTTGGTGCAGAGCTCTAACATAATCTGTTGTTGATAAATAAATAAATATATATATATATATATATATATATATATATATATATATATATATATATATATATATGTATGTATATTCACTGAAAAAACCAGAGGTTTCACACATGTTATAGTTAGCTGGACGTTTCCCTCGTACAAAACCATTGAAATGTCCCCGTTATAGTTAGTTCAGCTAACTATAATTCGCGCGCCCGCAATCCACTGCTGATGACGTCACATATTACATCACTCATGACATGGTCAGTGACATCACTCATGACATCACTGATGACATCTCAAATGACATCACTGATGAAATCACTGATGACCTCATCCATTGAGTATGTGTTTCTGAACAGTTTTAATATGTTTAATATATATATAGGGAAAGGCCTGTTGAAGAATGAGTGGGTGTACAAGTGTGTAAATGGATGATTTTCTGTGGTGCGTAACTGACTCTATAAGTGAGTCGTTAAATGTATCTTACTGCAGACTAGTGACTCAACTGTGTAAATGTTTGTATGTGTCTGTGTGTTGGTGTATAAGTGGCGGCATGGTTTTGTGAATACCTATATAAGTGTCTATATGAGTTATTGATTGCTTGTCTCTGTATCTGTATGGGTTCCTGAGTGTTTGTGTGGGTAGGGTGTGTGTGACTCTATGCATAGATGTGTGAGTGGGTGATTCTATGGGTGCATGGTTTTAAGAGTGCATCTGTGATGGACTGTATGGTTGAGTGAGTGTATGTATGGGTGTGTTACGGATTGAATGTATATCTCAGTGGTACATTTGTGACTAACTACATATGTGAAAGGCAGTGTGTATGCGTGTAAGAGTATATAAGTGGGTAGATGTGAGAGTGTGTGATTGTGAGAGTGACTGTATGGATGAGTGTGTGCTTGTATCAATGATTCTATTAGAGCGTAAGAATGTGATACTATTTTTATGAGTAAGTGAACTTGAGTGTGTATAACCGCATAGGTGAGTAAATGGGAGTGTGATTATTTGCATGACTGAGTAGGTGTGAGAGTACCTCTATGGATGATTGGTAGTGTGTGAATGTCTATATAGGTGTATAAATGCATATGATAGTTTTGTATGGAGTGACTGTAAGTATGAGTGACTGTACAGGTGAGTGTGTGGAAGTGTATGAAGACCTAAAAGTTAATAAGTGGGTATGCAGTTATTGGCATTGCAGTATGTATGGTTTTGAGAATGGAACTCTTAAATTTTGAGTCGGTATATCAAAGGTTATATTAGGGTGTGAGAAGATGTGGTAATTTATCACATGGATGACGTCATCAGTGATGTCATCAGTGATGTCATTTGAGATGTCATCAGTGATGTCATGAGTGATGTCACTGACCATGTCATGAGTGATGTAATATGTGACGTCATCAGCAGTGGATTGCGGGCGCGCGAGTTATAGTTAGCTGAACTAACTATAACGGGGAAATTTCAATGGTTTTGTATGAGTAAAATATCCAGCTAACTATAACATGTGTGAAACCTCTGGTTTTTTCAGTGAATTTGCAAGGTTTTTTAAATGCTAATTCCTAACTATAACGTGTGTGAAACCTATGGTTTTTTCAGTGAATTTGCAAGGTTTTTTAAATGCTAATTCCTAACTATAACGTGTGTGAAACCTATGGTTTTTTAAATCCTCTTTTTAAAAAAAAAATTTTTAGAGTTTTTTTTTAAACAATATGCTACCTATGTATATAATCATTGATTTACTTTATCCTACAATATAGAATGGTTCACCTTTTTTAAATAAATGGTTAGATATAGTTGAATAACATAGTTAATATCTTCTACAAACCTTTATTTTTTTTATTTTTAGGATTTTTTACCGTGCGCGTACGGTAAGCTTACGGTACGCGCACGGTACGCTTTAAGTACGGTGCGCGTACGTAATATTTATGCTCCGTGTGCGCATGCGTACGCGATTTACGTACGCGTCCGTACTTCGTCTGCGACACGTAAGCGCTTGCTTCCTACGCACATGCGCGCGCGCACGTTACGCGGAACCGCCGTATGTGCGTGCGCGCGTGCCTCTAATGCGCATGCACGCCTGCGCGCGTCTTACGTACGCGCATGCGTACTTTTACCATGCGCGTACGGTAAGCGTACGGAGCGCGCACGGTAGGTCATGTGATCCAGAAACAACACTTTTCATTGGTTTAAACTTGTTTCATTTCCACAAACTTCCAACACCACACCCATTCCCCTCATTACTGCTTGTGATTCCCTAGGAGAAGGAGCTGAATTGTCTTTGGGATACAATGGCAGAGCAGCAGTCCTCTTCTGGGAGTGAGCAGGACAGCATTATTAGACAGAGAAGGAGGAAACAGAAGAATTATTTTGTCTGGGAATATTTCACATTTCCAGAGGGGCAGAAAAAGGTCAATGCTCCATTAGTCACCTGCTCACTTTGTGGGCGTGTCTTATCTAGAGGAAATCCAAAGAAGAAGTATTCTTTTGGAATTTTCTCTATGTTTAGACACATTAGGGATGTACATCCCAAGACTTTTGCTCGACATACTGAAGCAACCCCTCCAGTAAGTCAGCCGAGCACATCCGCAGAAGCTCAGCCGAGTACATCTTCGGCAGCTCAGCCGAGCACTTCCTCTGTGGTGGGAGCATCACCCTCTTCTGCTCCTCTGGACATCTACCCTCGGTTTCAGAGAGTACATATAAGGTGCAACACTTGTTACTCTCTTATTGCAATGGGGGAGACTAGTATTCCTCTAATAGACAATAAGATTGAGCAGCACAAGTGTGGTACCTTTTAATATTGCCATTCTTTCTTTCCTCCATCCCTGTATTAACACAAGGGCTCTTTTAAGAGCCACCCTACCTCACAATTTTTTTTTATTTATTTAATCACTTTTTAAAAAAAAAAAAAATTTACCGCGCACCTTTTTTTTAAAAAAATACAAAAAAAAAAATATTTATTTCACCCTTCAATGTACTTGAGTGACCACAAGGGAAATGAGAAAAGCAGAGTGAGGAGAAGTGAAAAAAAGGGAGTATGAAAGTAAATGTGTGATAAATACAGATATTTCAAACTTACCTGACCAACAAAATAACTTAATAATCAATAACTGGGTTTTTTTTAATTGCTAGAAAAAAGTACAAATTTTCCTGAATTTTCTTTCTCAATCTGTAAAAAAAGAAAAAAGTATTAATATTTAACAATACATTTTAAAAATACAGTACACATATTTTGTTATTTAAAAAAAAAAAAATTTGCCCTTTTTTTGCTGTTTTCAGAATATATTGAATTTCACTGTAAATCGTGAAACCAATTGCATTCATCACTTAACAGCGGGCAAAAAAATTAATAATCTGAAAGATTGTTTAAAAAAAGCCCTGAATCTCTTCTCAGTAAAACATACCTTTATAGAAATGTAACATATTTAATAAAAACATCATCTAAAGACAACACATATTTGCAATAAATATCGTCTGTAAATCTTGTTGCTTAAGCACATACACCAAAATAATATCTGTCAAAGAAGTCCACAAGAGAAATTTTTACCTTTCCATGAGGCCAAATGGTAATTTTTAAATTCCTTTTTGATGAATTATCCAATGGTAATCCAATAAAATCGCGAAAATGATTTGTTCAGATGTTGCAATTTGTATCTAAAATTTTGGTTTCAAAAAAATTAAATAGGAATTTGGTAATTCTGCAGGCAAACGTTGCTTGAAAATCAATTGAGAATCATTACACAGTGTCCGGCCTTTTTCACATTTAAGATAAACTGTGTAATGACCAGAAGTTATCGAAGGTCCATCATGGAAAATGATTGCAACTGCAACAAAAGTTTTTCCAGATATTGATAATTGATGTCCTGTAAACTTCTTTATTAAAGTGTCCAATTTTGAACCATCAGCTCTACAACGTTGCATCATTAAAATTACATACTGTCCATATTTCTTTAAAAATAACGTTGAAAACATGTCTGATTTACATTTAGAACATTCCATGCTGTGATTGGCATCTTTAACTAATTTACTAAAAGTCACTGATTGACTCTCTGGTAATGTTAAATATATGAACCTTTCTGAATCAACATTAGAGCTGCATGTGTTGTAACAGTTTTCACAACTATGTTCCCATTTATAAGAGAGACCAAACATATTTTCTATTTCTACCCCTTCTTCTTCCAGTACCATAAGGATATACATCAAGAATTCCTGTGCATCTTGCTGGACATTTTGAGTAAACTGTGTACATCCTGAACATACATCTAAAAGTTTTCTAACATCAGACGCACTTTCTATTTTAGTTTTATCAATACTCAGCTTCTCAAAAAGAAAACTCAGCAGAGAACAAAATCTTTTTACATGATTAAGTATTATCTGCTCTTGCAAATTTTCAAGATAAAATACAACATTCAGCACTACATTAGCATAGCAGTTGACACCAGAGCTATTTTCAAAATGACAACCAACAACCTCTTGAACATTGTCCTTTTTCTTTTTGCTTGCAATCACATCACTCTCTTTTTGTTTTCTCTTCTGTACATCCTCATTACAGATATTCTCAATTCACCTTTTCCGACAAACAACACGTTTTTCAAACACAGGATACTGACCTAAATGAGGAGCATAGGTTCTTCTTAATCTATTATACTCCTTTACACAATTTGCATCAGCACTAACTTTTGAGTCATCAAAGTCTATCATGAATAGACCAGATAATGTTTTCACTCGTGACAAAGCAACATATGCCATACCTTCTTTGAACACAGTAGAACCAATGTTTACAAAAGCACTATCTACAGTTAATCCTTGAGATTTGTGAATAGTTACAGCATATGCTAGAGAAAACGGAAACTGCTTCCTACGTACATATAAGTCTTTCACAAGCAAGAAACGAACTGAACAACGACAAATGTCTTTAACCTCTTCAATCTGATCACATTTTATTTTTAAAAATTCAATTCCATCTTTTTTCTGGTATTTCACAAAACCCACAACTTTACCCATAGCTCCATTCACTAAATCTTTTTCTACATCCAAATTTCTTCTTAAAAATACTCGACAGTTCATACAAACAAAGATTTTTTTCTAATCCAGCTGTTTTCGAAATGTTCTTCTCTAGAGAATCCAATTTATTTTTCAATTTGCCTGTTAATGTAATAGTAGTTCCTTCATGCTGAATTTTGTACACTGCTTCCATTTTCTTAATCTCTTCCTTTTACAATTTCAAAAGTTCCTCATTGAATATCGAGCATTCACGTAGTGTTGGCATTAAGTAGATTACAGTATTTTTTTCTGCAATGTTCTGTATATTTTCTCTGCAACTATTTCTTCATTTGGAAATAAATTATGTAGCAACCGACTCTGTAATGCTTCTCTGCCAACTTCTGTGAGTAGTCCAATTCTGATATCTTTCAGAATACTTGCATAATCTTCATCGTTTGCTTGCCTCATATTGGTATTGAGTTCTTTGTACTCAAAGAATGACCAAATATTCGCATTACCAATACTTCCTAATGACTTCTTCGTGTCTTCATGTGTCACAGTATTAAACACTGGTTGTCCTTTAACTGGAGTGAGCTGCAGTAGATCCCCAAAAACTATAACATGTTTTCCTCCAAATAACACGTCATAGTCTCTCTTTAGAATTTGCTGCATTCTTAAATGCACACAGGCAAGCATTAAGTTTGATACCATGCTTACCTCATCAATAATGAGAACTTGCATCTTCTTCAACACTCTTGAAACTTCGAAGCATGCTTCTCCTGTTAGCTTGTGATATTCTATTTTGTTCTCATGCTCCACTGGTAACATTAGCAAGCGATGTAAGGTAATTCCTTTTATGTTATATGCTGCTAACCCAGTTGGAGCAGTAACAACACAAGACAAAGTTGAATCTGTTTTTTGCTGTAGGTAGCTTCGGATGACTTTAATTAAGAAACTTTTTCCAGTTCCAGCTTGTCCACTCACATACATCCTGATTGGTTCAAATGATGTGCATGAGCACTCTTTCTTTCATGTAGTAATCCATGATCAATTTTTTTTGTGACTTCTTCATAAATTTGTTTTTGTTTTTCATTCAGTTGCTGTTCCAAATTTGGCAAGTCTATTAGATCTTCCTGAGCTTGATTCATAGCTGTTTCCACTTCAGTCATGGCTATTGCAGCTTCATTTTCTACGATTGGTTGTCCTAGGGGATCTTGACTGAGCGTTCCAGAACTTTGGCTGTCTTCAGAACTGTCTCTAGCTACAATTGTAGCTTCCTGTTCAATTTCTTCATTTAACATTTGCACATAATTTGTGAAAGTACTGCATTCAATCGTATCTTTACATGCATTAAAGGAATCTTCATAGCTGTGAAAATCTCCAAGTAATTCATCCTCTGAACGCCATGGTTTAAACAGCTGTAAAAGTGCTAAGTAGTAAAATTCCTTTTTGTCAGGAGTGTCGCAACTCAGCTTCCTGTGATTAATCAAACTTCCTTTTGTTTGCTTCACCAAACATCCTTCCTCACCAATGACTTTATATTTTCCATTGTTGATGTCTTCTGTGGCTTTCCGTGTAAAAATGTAGTTCTGCAGCACTTCATAGAGACACATGTTCTCAAGATGACGACTTCTTTTTGGGTAATATGTGTCCAACATGTTTGATTTCAAAATATCTGTACTTTCCGGGTCATTCTCTGCCAAATATTCAATTTCTCCAACAGATTTCAGTACCCGATTTCGCATTCCTGCAAGGCCTAAACTTACCCAAATTATTCTTCTGGATTTGGAGTACAGACTTGCAGATGATAACCTATCTGAGCATTCGTAGGATCCAATTTCTCGATGCGATAACATCTTTAAACTGAAACTGTATAGCTTCTTACTGACAGTCTTCTCGTGAGAAATCTCTTCCCACATTTCCTTCAATTCCGTTTTCTCAGATTTAGTGATGTAAGATGTGACATACCGAGCAACAGCAATAGAATTGTCAGCAACATACTGTATATCCATGTTAGCATTCCACATGGATAAAATGACTGGGTTGTAGTCATTTATATATTTTGACTCTTCTTTTCTTCTTAGGTTGTACGTATTTTTGGGAGATTTTCTTGTAATAGTATGTCGCACAGCTGACATAAAACTGTTGACTCTTCCTTTTGAAAGAACAGGTCGTGGAAATCCACATCGACATTTTGTGTAGAATTTTTCTTTACTCTTGTACTTTCGTCGACAGTATTTTCCACACTGATGACTTTGGAAACGTAAAACTTGCTCTTTTAAGTTTTTCTCTTCTGTGCTTTTAGGTATAGCACATGTTGCATATCCTTCGATGAAACTTAAAACTGCATCATCAGAATCTGTTCCAAATTTTGGGGCATCCTTGATCCACAACAGCATATGAATATGAGGAGCTCCTCTTGCTTGGTACTCTTTTCTCCAAAAGAAATCCACAACTTCTCCAAGAGGTGGAGTTTTTTTATTGCAGATGAAGGACATCATAGCCTCAAATCGATGATTGAAATATCTGCAAACATTAACCGGATCCAATGAGCACAATTCTCCTGCTGTCTTGTATTGGATGTTTTCAATATTTGAATTTGCCTCTCGAAGAAAATCCAGAAGATCATCCCAAGCGTACTCAGCACAGCTTAGGGTGAGAAACCATGTAGGAGTTCCTAAATTCCGTAACATACATTTCAATTCTCCATGGCGTCGGTACCAATATTCATTTGTTCCACGCTGACAAGCCATTAGATTAATCAATTGAGATTCCAAATGATCATCTCGCTGTTGCACTTTGTTCATAAAATCCTTTGCAGACACATTATGTAGATGTACTCCAGTTTTCAAAATGTGATTTACTGCATAAGATAGTGCTGACAAGTCACTTTCAAATAAAAGATGGAACAAATAAGGAATACTTTGACGAAATCTTGGATCTTCTGCATATAATCTTGTAGTCCGATACTCAGAAGCTGGAATCTGTACTGGACGTTCATCATATCATCCACCTTTTCCTGTAGGAAACAGCTGGGGAAAACAACGAGCTTCCAAGCTCTCCTCCCATACACTCACAGGAGTTCCTTGTGCTTTTTTCATCTGAAACAGATCAATACTGTTTGCCATAACTTCTTTTGAATGAAAAGGATGTATGCTGAAATGTTCATAAATTTCTTCTTCTTTTGACTTACCCACTTTTTCAATTTGCCCAGCTGGTATTCCTGAGTCTGGTAGTAAAACTTCTTCATCTTCATCCATATAAATTGTTTCATACCATTTATTATTTCTTTTCAAATATAAATTTGCTCTTTGTACTTTTCGTACATCTACCAGCTTCTGCCAAACTTTCTTATTCTTTGTTGGTACTCCATTAGCCAAAATAACTAATGGTTCAGTTTCCAATCTATCTGCATCAATAGTTTCCATATTTTTTTTCAAATCCAATGGCAAACAGACAACTCTTCCTTTTAAACCTCTTTGTAAATCCGAAGGAGGTAATTTGCCTGTTTTGGGCTCCATACGAACTATAGTCTGAAAAGGATGGACACATTGAATGAGTATAGACTCATATGTATTTAAATCACTAAGTTCTGCTTCAACCAATTCTAAATTATTATGTACAGCTCTTGCTGGCATTTTATTTTCTTCTAACTTGTTATAACAGTATTTACAAATACGGTGTACGGATCCTGTTCAAAATTAAAATGAATTGTTTTCTTTTTAATTCCAAAGCCTTAGCTACAATTGATTCAATATCTTTTTTTCGCTTATAAAATTTAGCTTTCTTCTTATATTTTTTAACATCCTTTAGCAAATTGGACATCACTCTTCTCTGAAACATTTTTCTACGAATGTCTTTAAATGCTGTTTTTCTTTTTAAGTCAATCTTTATTGCTTCTAATTCTACATTAGCATTTTGTAATTTCTCACTTTTGTCCTGTTGTTTTCTACTTGAAACACTATTTGTAGTGGGGACATTTTTCAAATTTGTTCTTTTTTTGAAGATATTTTTTTAAAAATCCTTAGTTTGCTTACCAGTAGTCTTTTTCTTTTTTCCAACATGAGGATCTTCAACTAATTTGGGTCCTCCAGTTGTCTTCAAATATAAATGTTTTTTCTGTTCTTTTCTCTTCCTTGATGTTATAGGCATCTTTAATTTATTTCACTGTTGGTCAGCAATACCTGAAAGAAACTAAAAAAAAAAATACCTTTATGTAATTTAAATTTATTACTATATTTTTTTTGTGCTTTTCAAATCTGATAATACTTTCTACCCCTTTCCTACAAGTGAAAAACACAATAAAACCAACACGAATTAAAGCTTCCCCTTTCCTACGAATGTAATTCTAAAAGAACCACAGTACCACAAATTAAATCTCTGACAACAATTCCTGTGTGCGCACAGACTCATGGTGTGATTCTAGGCAGAAAACGAAATTTGATTTGCAATTTGAAAGCACACTTACTACTGTGGTAGAGCAAGTGATAATTACTCTAACCGTCTGACACATTTTCATTATATTTTTCAGAAACAGAAAAGAGCACATACCCAAACTGCTTTTTGAGACCATGAACATGTGCAACCTGAATGACGTACTACACTCTAGCAAAGGAAATGAGCCTTGGTGATGTTCAATGTATTAGCGTTACTCACTGCTATCTGAAACACCACACAGCGCTGAATAGTAAGCATGACTGTACATGAGAAACAGCTTGCTCTCTGCTAAGATTGTCCTTCTGGAGACTGTCTACTGTCAGGTGCAAAAGAGATCTCCATGGACGCTTGCACAACTGCATAAACATTGGAGACATGTATGTAACACTACATGTGTGGTAAGGGTTAATTGGACTTTTGAACATGTACAAACTACATGACCCATTGCAGGAGTGGACGGAAAATCTACCATGTTGATGTCAAATGTGTTTGCATTGCCCTCTCATTTGTGACATATTAATTTGGGCTCAATGGTACCCATCACAGATCAATAAAATAAGCTGCCCCTTTCCTACGAATGCAATTCTGAAAGAACCAGAGTAACACGAATTGAATCTCTGAGAACAAATCCTGTGTGCGCACAGACTCATGGTGTGATTCTAGGCAGAAAACGAAATTTGATTTGCAATTTGAAAGCACACTTACTACTGTGGTAGAGCAAGTCATAATTACTCTAACAGTCTGACACATTTTCATTATATTTTTCAGAAACAGAAAAGAACACATGCCCAAACTGCTTTTTGAGACCATGAACATGTGCAACCTGAATGACGTACTACACTCTAGCAAAGGAAATGAGCCTTGGTGATGTTCAATGTATTACCGTTACTCACTGCTATCTGAAACACCACACAGCGCTGAATAGTAAGCATGACTGTACATGAGAAACAGCTTGCTCTCTGCTAAGAGTGTGCTTCTGGAGACTGTCTACTGTCAAGTGCAAGAGAGATCTGCATTGACGCTTGCACAACTGCATAAACACTGGAGACATGTATGTAACACTACATGTGTGGTAAGGGTTAATAGGACTTTTGAACATGTACAAACTACATGACCCATTCCAGGAGTGGAAGGAAAATCTACCATGTTGATGTCAAATGTGTTTGCATTGCCCTCTCATTTGTGACATATTAATTTGGGCTCAATGCTAGCCATCACAGTTCAAGAAAACAAGCTTCCCCTTTCCTACGAATGCAATTCTAAAAGAACCAGAGTAACACGAATTGAATCTCTGACAACAATTCCTGTGTGCGCACAGACTCATGGTGTGATTCTAGGCAGAAAACGAAATTTGATTTGCAATTTGAAAGCACACTTAGAGCAAGTGATAATTACTCTAACAGTCTGACACATTTTCATTTTATTTTTCAGAAAATAGCACATGCCCAAACTGCTTTTTTAATGCTGAATACAAACCATCACAGTTCTAAAAAACAAGCTGCGCCTTTCCTACGAATGCCATTCTTACAGAACCAGACCAACACAAATTAATTCTCTGACAACAATTCCTTTGTGCACACAGACTCATAGTGTGATTCTAGGCAGAAAACAGTATTCCTGGGTGATACCAGTACACCTTAACTTCTAAAGAAGACATACTCCATAATATCTTACAAGTTCAAGGCACTTAAATATCTTCCTTATCTTAAAATATAAAACACAACTTTAAAAGTGGAAGGAAAATGTTTCATGTTAATTTCAAATGTGTTAGCATTTGCCTCTCATTTGTGAGAAAGTGATTTCTGCTGAATGCTAACCATCACAGTTCAAGAAAACAAACTGCCCCTTTCCTGCGAGTGCAAGGCTAACAGAGCAAGAGCAAAACAATTTAAATCTCTGATAACAATTCCTGTGTGCACACTGTCTCATGGTGTGATTCTAGGCAGAACACAGTATTCCTGGGTGATACCAGTACACCTTAACTTATGGTGAAGACAAACTCAATAATATCTTACAAGTTCAAGACAGTTAAATATCTCCCAAAACACAAAATGTGAAAAACAACTTTAAGAAAAGAATCGTTTCGTTTCAAAAATCTTTATTTCGATCACAGATCATAAAAGATACATAACAAAATATACACAGTTATAAACGTATTAAACATGATGTGATCCAATAGTTAAGACATTAAAATACATTAAAAGGAGAACAGAGGGTACAGTGTACTGTGCTAGAGTCTATCAGGGGGTCTGTTATACAAGTCTTTTCAGCACGCGACTACGAGTAAACCACAGGGAGGTTAAAAATTTTGAAAGTGCAAAGACAACAATAGGAGAAAGATCTGTCTTTAAGACTCTATAGGCAGGTTGGAAGGATCTGAAGCCCAAGTTCCTGAGTAACGGGACTAACCAACATTTCCTGCTCCTCTCGTAGCCCTTGCAGAAGAAAACAGCGTGAACTTCATCCTCCTTCGGATGAGCACAGACAGGGTAAGTTGCTATGGTGGAGCGAGGAGACCAAGACGCTGTAAAAAATGCTAGAGGGAGGCATCCGTATCTCCATTGAAAGAATAGTTTCCTCGTTAGCAAAGGGGAGATCGCATCAAGAGTACTTTCGAGACAGTAAGAGTCTTTCGCTTTCAGGAATAAGTGTGTCAGGGATCCTTCACGGCTGTCGTTGATAGCTCTTGTGAGCATCAGTTCGTAGTATGCTCTCGCGAGTACCTTCTTTGAAATCTTTGTACAGGAGTTGGAAGGATCCGTCCATAGTTCCGGGTAGCCCAGATCCTCGAGCCTTCCCTTGACATAGGTCAGCCACGGGATCCTCGTGGCATTCCGCAGCTGCAAGAATTCCTGGAGTTCCTCTCTGTAATTTAAGAGATCGGGGCTGCACCACAAACGCCTCCAAAAGGTTAGGGGTTTAAGACCTAGCTCCTCTGTTATTGGTCTTACTCCCAGATCTAATCTGAGGGGGAGTAATGGAGTGCTCTGGGGGAGGGCAGTGACCTGTCTCAGGAATTTATTTTCGGTGGACTGTAACTTTGGGGGATGAGTGTGACCCCAGAGCTCACCCCCATATGTGACACCCGCCCGTGCTTGAGTTTTATATATGTGAATAATTGGGGTTAGTGGACGATAAAAGGATTTGTTCGCCAGGCGCATAGTGCCACCCGCCAACTGTGCCAGTTTGATGGTCACTTTGGCCTGGTGAGACGTCCACGATAGATGTTCGTTTAACGTGATCCCCAAATATTCAATATTGTGCACACGTTCCAGTTGTGTTGTGCCTAGCCTGGGTGGGGCTCGATTCTGGGGGTTGGGGTTCAGGATCATGAACTTAGTTTTTTGGGGGTTGATTTCCAATCCCCGATCATTACAAAAGTCTAGAAAACCGTCCAAAATGCGCTGAATTCCCATGGGGGATTTAGACAGCAGCAGGGTGTCGTCTGCAAACATGATTGCAGGCACCCTGCTGCCGGTCAATTTTGGGGCATCGGAGTTGGGGATCCTGTTTAGGTGGGCAACAACCCCGTTCACAAAGATGCAGAACAGGGTCGGTGCGAGCACGCAACCCTGTCTCACACCTCTGCGAATGGGGAACCTTTCGGTTAGTTTGCCACCTTTGCCACACCTTACGCGAGCGTAGTTGTTGTGGTGGAGTCTCATCAGGATTGTCAGGATGTCAGTAGGGACATTCAACTCTTCCATGACTCTCCATAGCCTCGCTCTGGGAACCAAATCAAAGGCGGCATGTAGGTCTACAAAGAGGGTATATAGACTGCCGCCCTCAATTACAGCTGTTCTCCAGTACAGGAGATTTAACCTGAAGATTTGGTCTATGGTTGATACACCCTCCCTGAATCCTGCCTGGTAAGGGGACAAAATTTCCATTTCTTCGGTCCAGGCCTGCAGTCGATTCAGAATCAGTCTACCGAACAATTTTTGGGATATGTCGATTAGACTGATAGGGCGATAGTTGGAAGGGAGCAAGGGGGATCCCTTTTTGTAAATTGGGACCACCTCTGCTCCCCTCCAAGTATCGGGCACCTCCAGTCCCCCCGCAATGGCATTGAATATTAGTGTAAGATAGGGTGCCCATATCCCGGGTTCCTGCTTAAACAGGTCACCGGGCACCCCATCAAGTCCTGGGGCTTTTCCGGCAGCTAGCCCTTTAATGGCGTCCCTCACTTCTTTTTCGGTGAAAACAACCCTAGTGGGACAGGATGAAATTGTGGGACCATCTCTGTTCTGTTCACCCCCACCCTCTGCGTACAGGGCCTCAAAGTGGGTCTGCCATACCGTAGGGGCTATATTGGGTTCTATTGCGGAGGATAAATCCTCCGTGCCGTTCGCCACTACGCGCCAAAATTTACGGGAATCTCTAGCTGTTAATGCATTAGTGAGGTTTTCCCAGTAATCGTGGTCCCATTCTGCCCTTGCGTTCTCCAGGAGGATTTTATATGATCTTCTCCTGGCGCGGATTTCATCTTTGTTATGGTGTTCCTTTATAGCAAGTAGCAAGTGGGCCTTGGCTTCCCTGCAAGCGTCATTATACCAAGATGTCTTCGGTTTAGGGCCATTCCTTTGCCTTGCAGATGAGAATAGGTCCTGCTCTAGGGTGGTGAGGATGCCTGCATGTATTTGTGCAAGCTCTCCTCTAGTAGCATCGTCTAAGACCCTAGTTCCTAGCTGGAAGGCATCCTCCAGTAATGGGATTAACCTTTCATATAGCCGGGATATTCGTTCTGGGTTGCTGGCCAGTTTCTCCCACTTAACCTTCCTACGATTATTTTCAAGTTGGAGGCCCGTTTTATCTTTGTCCGACCCATTGATTATTGCCTCTCTCCCAGGCAGGGAATAAGTCAGTTCCAGGGAATTGTGGTCACTGTCTAATCTTGGGGTGACTTTAAAGTCGACTATTGCTGGCCACATAAACAGTTTGACCATAATGTAGTCCAATCTGGATTCGCTGCCGGGTTTGTTAAAAGTATGGGTACTTGGTGTGTCTGATTTGGTACGACCGTTGCATGCCCTTAAACCAAGGTTGAGGGTGAGGGCAGTTATCTGTAGGGCTAAAGGAGTCCAGGCCCGTGGGGGTGGTGCCACCGTCTCAGGTATAAGCCAATATGAATCTTCCTCCAGGGAAGGACCATCACGTAGCCCAGGCAGTGGTTCGTATTGAGCATTGAAATCGCCTCCTACCAGGCAAGCAAGTTCGCTTGGGATTCCTTCTAAGAGCTTGGCTAGCTCATCCACTGTGCCAGATTCTTTGTGCATTGGAACCGGCCTTGAGTAGATATTGATTACTAGCAACTTCGATGAGTCCGGCCACTCGAGTGAGACAGCCAATAGATCATCAGAAGCGGTCTCTAAATAAGTAGCTTGGCAACCTAAGTCCGTGGCTACCCATGTAGTTAGTCCCCCAGATGGCCTACCCCTTCCCCCCCATTTAGCTGCTTTAAAGAAGGAGGCAAAACCCGGGAATGCTGTTTCTTCGCGCGCCCAAGTTTCTTGTAGAAGGATTATATTTTTTGATCTGATGTATGTACCCCATTCTGTGCAGTCTATTTTGCTAGCAAGGCCTGCCACATTCCAAGAAATCACTGTTATTTCTAGTGGTTGGGTGGAGGCCGTGCCCATAAAAACCGAGTTGGTAGTAGTACACTCGTGGGGCGGCCGTGGATTTGTGGGGACGAGGAACGTACCCTTGGGTCTGTTATCAGGGGAAGGAGAGGAAGGCGTAACGCTTGGGACCTGTCTGGGATCAACTGTGCCAGGTGCTAAAAAATAAGTATCAGCAGCTGTGGCGAATTTGGGCTCGTTTGTGGGAGATATTTGAGTTGCGCTCCCCTCATCAACCGCATGTCAGTCTACCATTTCAAGACTGCTGTATCGGTTATGGGTAGATAAATAGGCGGGGTAGTGTATTCTATGTGGCCCTGAAATTCCCCTCCTGTGTCCACCACCTCCCCCCCTCCTTCTTGTGACAGTTTCCCAGCCGGCCTCATCCCCATATGTAGGGAACTGCTCTGTTGGTCTTTCCCTGTGTGACGGATAGTTGTTGTTCTCCCTGTGACAGTTTTCCCAACCCTCCAGCAACTCCTGGTGGTACCTCCACCTGTGGTCCTCAAGGTTATACAGATTTGAGGGGTAAAAAAATGAGAGGGGTAATGGTTGGATGATGCTCGCAAAATCCTCATCAGCAGCACAGGTACAGATATATGCGGCTGTATTCGGATCTCTGAAGGTGACCAGAATACAGTCACCTCTAATGGATTTCTTAGTGTAGCCCACCCACGTTGCCCTCCTAGCCATGGATATATCGCTAGTAGCTCCTCTCGGTAGCGGTCTGTTTACGGAGAGCCAGTTGATTACTTTGTTTTTGAGTGAAGTGGTGGATTCAAATGTGGTGGAATTTAGTTCAGGAACCCCCGCCAGAACTAGAGTGTAGGGTGCTGCTTCTGGGGGGAGGTTTATGGATTTAGGTTTGGGAGTAGTATTGGGTTTCTCTCCAGTAGTAGGAGGATCTCTCTTAGCTTGAGCCGGAGGCTGAATATTATCTTTCAGTGGAAGGGTTGATTTTGGGGTAGCAGTTGCCGTTTGTTGGGTAGGGATAGGGGCCTTGTTTGCAACTAGTGATGCCGGAGCGTTGATTGGTGCAGGTTGTGAGGGTTTGGGATTAGTTTGTGGGGGTTTATTAATTATTGTTGTGGGAGGACCATTGCCTTTGGTGGATTTTGGTCCTGGTCCCTCTCTTGTTGTTTTGGTCCCACTGTTAACAATTTTCCTTGAGTCGGCAAGTTGCACGGTTGCCTTTTCGATGCTAACTAATCTAGCTTCGATCTTGATAAGTCTTGCCTCAAGGGGGCTCAGCAGAGACCTAACTAGTGTGCCTATATCCTCTAAAGTGATGTCGTCTGAGGTAGTGTCTAATGGTGCGTTGCTGCTGAGTTGTGGTAGTGAGGTTGAATTAATCATTCTAGGTGGAGATGGCGGTCCTGATATATTCACAATAGGGTCAGAGGAAGCACCTTTCTCCCTTTTGCCTCTAACTTGCTTGGATTTCGGAGTTTTGGTCCTATGATCTTCTTTATTTTGTAGCCCCTGCTTCTTTTTAGGAATAGCCCCTTCCCTAGTACCCCTATTGCTATCTAAGTTGGTTCCTACAACTTTGGCTGTCTCAATGTTCTCTGTGGTTATAAGCTGGAGAATTTGGGTGTTAGGTAGGGCCATAAGGCTCATGTCCTCAAAGTCACTCGGGACCTCAATAGTGAGCTCGGGGTTGGTGGGATTAGTGACTGGGAGTGGACATGTTGCCTGGTCTGTGCTATGGCTGTTTGGAAGACCAGATCTGTTTTCTGGGGTTCTAGCTTGGGCCATAGGGCCCATTGAAGACCTCCTTACCCAGTCTATTTCTTGTGAGATTCTGCGCTCCAGAACCTCGATTTCCTCAATCAAAAGGGAGCCAGCTTTAGCAAAGTAAGTGTCAATAGGGCCTTTAACAGCCCCGGATGCAGCTAGTGAAGAAGTTTTGCTCCTGGTTTCCCGTGTACACATTTTACTAATGGTCCAAAGACCTTTGGATACAGGCAAAGAGGGGGGGCCCGGACCGGACTCTCACGTACTCGAACGGCCTCAAACGGCCCGCTCTTTGCCCGGTCTTCGCCCCGTGCTCCGTCCCGCGCGCGTCCCGCGTCGCGGTGGTGCTGAGGCCAATGAAGTACAAGAAGGTTGGGGGCGTGGCCGCCGGGGGAAGAGGCAGCAGCAGTGAAGAGCTGGGGCTGCTGGTCCTCGCAGTCCCCCGGTAGGCTCCACGCACTGTGCACTTTTAAGTTAACTCGACCTGGGAGCGCGTTATCCCTCCACCGGCTGTGGAGCCGCTCACACCAGGGAGCAGAGGGTCACAGGGTAGATGAGCGGCACCCGCGGAGCGGGTGTCGCGAAAGGTAGCAGAGTTAGCAGGGCTGGAGGCAACGAAAGTCTGTCTCTCTCCTCACACGCGAAGGGAAAATCCAAAGGCAAAGGCAATTTGCCAAATGTAGACATTAAAGGGATTGGTCAGAGAGGGTTAAAGTGGCACCAATGAATGCCTTTGGTGAAAACCTTTCTACATCTCCCACAGCCTAACCTTATTATTGTGCACTGTGGTGGAAATGACCTAGGCACTTTAACTGGGGTAGATCTGGAAATGCTTGTTAAGGACACCTTTGTGCAATTGATGTCACTTTTT
The DNA here is from genome assembly GCF_964204655.1 of Triturus cristatus. NCBI lineage: Eukaryota > Metazoa > Chordata > Amphibia > Caudata > Salamandridae > Triturus > Triturus cristatus. The sequence continues at coordinate 271,115,844 of NC_140595.1, read as the reverse complement.
CCACAAACTGCCTTTGTATATTCTAATATATGCCAAAGGCAAAAGTGGAACTGGTCCAACCAATTTTGTCCACAGATTGACAAAGCAAGAAAGCACGTCAATAAGTCTGTTTCTGCTTTCCTCAGAGACTATGGTATGGGTTCTATATACCACAACAACTTGCGTTACAACATGCAAGACATTTATAGAGGAGACGGTGTACATTTCAATGATGAAGGGAACAGAGTCTTCCTCTTGAACTTTAGACTCTGCATCGGTACTTACTTGTAGGTACCAAAAAAACAATCAATAAACACAACGGCTCTTTTTAGAGCCAACCAACATCTAAACATTTAATTTTGATTTTTAATTCTATTTTTTTTCTTTTTTTTACCGCCGTACACGTACCGTACGTGCACGGTACACGTACGCCGCGATTTAAAAAAAAAAAAAATAAAAAAAAATTATTTTTCACACTTCAGGGACCTTTTTGGACCCCCTGACAAAGGCTAGGGGGTCTGCAACTCTCTACCTTGCCCCCTTTTCACGTTCTTTACCTTTGGTTTTCAGTGTGAGACACACAAAATGGCGGCCGACACTTCCTGATTTCGACCGACTGGAATGTTTACTGTCATGTAACCACCAATCAGAATTACGCTTGCGCACGGCACCGTGCGCGTACGGTACGCGTACGGTGCGCGCCTATAGATATGTATGTACTTTTAACTGTAATTTTCTCAGAAACTACTGAACAGATTGACTCCAGATATTCAAAAGGCACATCCCTGACCTGAGGACTACCTCTTTCCCAAATTTCAAATAATTCTGTTCAGCCGTTCGGGCTGTACCTTGGACTAAAGGTCCCTATGGAAAAATGCATGGGGAAAACGCGTTTTGGGACCCCCTTTTTTCTCAGCCCCCGCTTGACGAATCCCCCCGAGACTTTCAGGGTAGGAGCGGAGCGGAGCGCCCCACCTATTTTGAAAATTTCACAAGGATTCGTCAACCGGCGCCAAAGTTATTCAAAATAGAATTTTCAGATTTCCTATGGAAACACGGTCCTAACTATAACTATCTACTGGCGACCGCCAGTAGATAATATCTCTCTCTCTATATATATATATATATATATATTCTCACTTCAGCACAATTCGGTGCGGGGGGCCCACACATTAAAGAATTGTAGAAAAACAGCAACCCGTCAGTGCGTCTGTCTGCCATGGACGGCACCCATGCGGTGGGGCGGCGTGACAAACGTGGCTAGAAAAAAAATATTTTATATATATATATATATATATATATATATATATATATATATATTACCTACTGGCGGTCGCCAGTAGGTAGTTATAGTTAGGACCACGTTTCCATAGGAAATCCGCAACATTCTATTTTGAATAACTTTGGCGCCGGTCGACGAATCCTCGCGAATTTTTCAAAATAGGTGGGGCGCTACGCTCCGCTCCTTCCCTGAAAGTCTCGGGGGGATTCGTCAAGCGGGGGCTGAGATAAAAGGGGGGTCCCAAAATGCGTTTTTCCCATGCATTTTTCCATAGGACCTTTAGACACAGCTACAGCCCGAACGGCTGAACAGAATTACTAGAAATTTGGCAGAGAGGTAGTCCTCAGGTCAAGGAAGTGCCTTTTGTAGGTTTGGTGTAAATCTGTTCAGTAGATTCTGAGAAAATAGCCTTTAAATCAATATATATATCTGAGCCAGCTTACGGTGCGCTTACGGTACGCTTACCGTACGCGTACGGTGGCGTGCGCGAGCGCGATTCTGATTGGCTCTTAGATCTTAGTAAACATTCGAATCGGTCGAAACCAGGAAGCGGCGGCCGCCATTTCGTGTGTTTCACTCAGAAAAAAAAGAGTGATAACAAGAAAAGGGGGCAAGGAGGAGAGTTACAGACCCCCTAACATTTGTAAGGGGGTCAAAGAAGGACAGAAAAGTACAAAGAAAACATTTATTGATTTTAAAAAAAATCACGGGGTACGCGTACGGTAAGCGTACGGTAGAAAAAAAAAATAAAAAAAGAAATGAAAATCAGATTTAAGTGTTTAGATATTAGGGGGCTCTAAAAAGAGCCGTTGGGTTTATTAAGTGATTTTTTAGTGGTACCTACAAGTAAGTACCGATGCAGAGTCTAAGGTTCAAGAGGAAGACTCTGTTCCCTTCATCATTGAAGTGTACACCATCTCCTCTATAAATGTCTTGCATGTCATAACGCAAGTTGTTGTGGTAAATGGAACCCATACCATAGTCACGGAGGAAAGCAGAAACAGATTTGTTGACGTGCTTTCTTGCTTTGTCAATCTGCGGACAGAAATGATTGGACCAGTTCCATTTTTGCCTTTGGCATATGTTAGAAAACACAAAGGCAGTTTTAGGGAAAAGTGAAAACAGTTGTGCAAAGGTCTCCTTCATAAGCATTTCCAGACCTACCCCAGTCAAAGTGCCTAGGTCATTGCCACCACAGTGCACTATTATGAGGTCAGGGTGTTGGATGTGCATGAAGGATTTCACCAATGGCATCAATTGGTGCCACTTTAACCCTCTCTGACCAATCCATTTAATGTCTACATTTGGCAAAGCAAGGTCTCGCACCATATCTGTTTTCTCTGCATACTTTTCACTCCAGAAGACATAGCTGTGCCCTACAATCCACACTGTGAACATCTTCAAAGGAGAACTGGATGCACTCAGGAGGTGTCTTTCAGTAGAATGGCAATATGAAAAGAAAGACAGTTTGGAAATGGAGGCATACATATTTTTTTCAAAAAAAAAGAACTGATTGGCTGTTTCATACCATTCTAGAATAAAAACTAGGCTGTATGTGTAAATTAATAGAAGCATGTTTTGTATTGGTACAGAAAAATGTGTTACCAAAGAACAGTACTATGGATTTGCTGTTAGGTTTGAAAAGTCAAGCACTCTTGCTCTTTGGAATTGAAACATTGTTTGGCGAACTTCTGACCTGACTCCACACAGCAGTGTTCCATGAGCTGTTGCTATGGTAGCAGGCAGAAGTCAAGTTGGGGGAAGGGTACTAGGCAGAAGTAAAGTTGGGGGAAGGGTACCTTTGGAAAAGGGTTGGTTTTCAACCAATAGAAATGTGTGATTACATTTGAAAAAAAGGGGCAAGCACTGAGATTTGAAACTAACATGTATATGTGTGGAAAAAGAGAGGGAAAGTTTGCCATTATCTGGTTCTGCTGAGAGGAGAGAGGTGTAGAGAACAGAGATCCTGGCTCTGATAATCTGCTGTTTGAGTGCCACATTTCTTTCACAACTAACTAATTTTAAAGGTGAGTTTAGAGTCTGAGAGGGGATGTATATGGTAAATTAAGAAATGAATAATAGAAATGAAATTCTTTTTGTTGAAGTTGTGTTTATTATTTTCTGTTTTGGGAGAAATTTAAATGTGAGGAACATGTAAAATAATATGGACTATGTTTTCACAATAAATTAAGGTGTACTGGTATAATAAAAGAATAGTTTAAGGGTTTGAGGTTGGACTCAGTAATGCAAATACATTCAGCATCACTAAGGCTGGTTGCCCTTGCTGGAGTGTAGGCAGACACCCAGGTTACAAATGATGCTGGTCTGAAAAAGCAGTTTGGACATGTGCTTTGTAAAAAATCTGAAAAGTGGATTCATAATGTGTCAGTCTGTAAAAGTGTTTATCACTTGCCAAAAAAAAGAGCAGTAAGTGTGCTTTCAAATTGGCAAAGAAATTTCGTTTTGTGACTAATGTGAAAACATGACTCTGTGTGCAAATAGGAATTACAGGCAGAGATTTATTGCGTATTGCTCTGGTGATTTCACAGTTGCATTAGATGGAAAGGGGGAGACATTTTTTGGTGCAGAAGCAGACTCTTAGCACACAGGTAGCTGCTTACCATGTGGAATCATGCACAGTATTCACAAGCGAGTGGGGTTTGAGGTTTCAGTCAGTAATGCAAATACATTCAGCATCACTAAGGCTGGTTGCCCTTGCTGGAGTGTAGGCAGACACCCAGGTTACAAATGATGCTGGTCTGAAAAAGCAGTTTGGACATGTGCTTTGTAAAAAATCTGAAAAGTGGATTCATAATGTGTCAGTCTGTAAAAGTGTTTATCACTTGCCAAAAAAAAGAGCAGTAAGTGTGCTTTCAAATTGGCAAAGAAATTTTGTTTTGTGACTAATGTGAAAGCATGACTCTGTGTGCAAATAGGAATTACAGGCATAGATTTATTGCGTATTGCTCTGGTGATTTCACAGTTGCATTAGATGGAAAGGGGGAGACATTTTTTGGTGCAGAAGCAGACTCTTAGCACACAGGTAGCTGCTTACCATGTGGAATCATGCACAGTATTCACAAGCGAGTGGGGTTTGAGGTTTCAGTCAGTAATGCAAATACATTCAGCATCACTAAGGCTGGTTGCCCTTGCTGGAGTGTAGGCAGACACCCAGGTTACAAATGATGCTGGTCTGAAAAAGCAGTTTGGACATGTGCTTTGTAAAAAATCTGAAAAGTGGATTCATAATGTGTCAGTCTGTAAAAGTGTTTATTACTTGCCAAAAAAAAGAGCAGTAAGTGTGCTTTCAAATTGGCAAAGAAATTTCGTTTTGTGACTAATGTGAAAACATGACTCTGTGTGCAAATAGGAATTACAGGCAGAGATTTATTGCGTATTGCTATGGTGATTTCACAGTTGCATTAGAAGGAAAGGGGGAGCCTTTTTTTGGTGCAGAAGCTGACTCTTAGCACACAGGTAGCTGATTACCATGGAATCATGCACAGTATTCACAAGCGAGTGGGGTTTGAGGTTTCAGTCAGTAATGCAAATACATTCAGCATCACTAAGGCTGGTTGCCCTTGCTGGAGTGTAGGCAGACACCCAGGTTACAAATGATGCTGGTCTGAAAAAGCAGTTTGGACATGTGCTTTGTAAAAAATCTGAAAAGTGGATTCATAATGTGTCAGTCTGTAAAAGTGTTTATCACTTGCCAAAAAAAAGAGCAGTAAGTGTGCTTTCAAATTGGCAAAGAAATTTCGTTTTGTGACTAATGTGAAAACATGACTCTGTGTGCAAATAGGAATTACAGGCAGAGATTTATTGCGTATTGCTCTGGTGATTTCACAGTTGCATTAGATGGAAAGGGGGAGACATTTTTTGGTGCAGAAGCAGACTCTTAGCACACAGGTAGCTGCTTACCATGTGGAATCATGCACAGTATTCACAAGCGAGTGGGGTTTGAGGTTTCAGTCAGTAATGCAAATACATTCAGCATCACTAAGGCTGGTTGCCCTTGGTGGAGTGTAGGCAGACACCCAGGTTACAAATGATGCTGGTCTGAAAAAGCAGTTTGGACATGTGCTTTGTAAAAAATCTGAAAAGTGGATTCATAATGTGTCAGTCTGTAAAAGTGTTTATCACTTGCCAAAAAAAAGAGCAGTAAGTGTGCTTTCAAATTGGCAAAGAAATTTCGTTTTGTGACTAATGTGAAAACATGACTCTGTGTGCAAATAGGAATTACAGGCAGAGATTTATTGCGTATTGCTCTGGTGATTTCACAGTTGCATTAGATGGAAAGGGGGAGACATTTTTTGGTGCAGAAGCAGACTCTTAGCACACAGGTAGCTGCTTACCATGTGGAATCATGCACAGTATTCACAAGCGAGTGGGGTTTGAGGTTTCAGTCAGTAATGCAAATACATTCAGCATCACTAAGGCTGGTTGCCCTTGCTGGAGTGTAGGCAGACACCCAGGTTACAAATGATGCTGGTCTGAAAAAGCAGTTTGGACATGTGCTTTGTAAAAAATCTGAAAAGTGGATTCATAATGTGTCAGTCTGTAAAAGTGTTTATCACTTGCCAAAAAAAAGAGCAGTAAGTGTGCTTTCAAATTGGCAAAGAAATTTCGTTTTGTGACTAATGTGAAAACATGACTCTGTGTGCAAATAGGAATTACAGGCAGAGATTTATTGCGTATTTCTCTGGTGATTTCACAGTTGCATTAGATGGAAAGGGGGAGACATTTTTTGGTGCAGAAGCAGACTCTTAGCACACAGGTAGCTGCTTACCATGTGGAATCATGCACAGTATTCACAAGCGAGTGGGGTTTGAGGTTTCAGTCAGTAATGCAAATACATTCAGCATCACTAAGGCTGGTTGCCCTTGCTGGAGTGTAGGCAGACACCCAGGTTACAAATGATGCTGGTCTGAAAAAGCAGTTTGGACATGTGCTTTGTAAAAAATCTGAAAAGTGGATTCATAATGTGTCAGTCTGTAAAAGTGTTTATCACTTGCCAAAAAAAAGAGCAGTAAGTGTGCTTTCAAATTGGCAAAGAAATTTCGTTTTGTGACTAATGTGAAAACATGACTCTGTGTGCAAATAGGAATTACAGGCAGAGATTTATTGCGTATTGCTCTGGTGATTTCACAGTTGCATTAGATGGAAAGGGGGAGACATTTTTTGGTGCAGAAGCAGACTCTTAGCACACAGGTAGCTGCTTACCATGTGGAATCATGCACAGTATTCACAAGCGAGTGGGGTTTGAGGTTTCAGTCAGTAATGCAAATACATTCAGCATCGCTAAGGCTGGTTGCCCTTGCTGGAGTGTAGGCAGACACCCAGGTTACAAATGATGCTGGTCTGAAAAAGCAGTTTGGACATGTGCTTTGTAAAAAATCTGAAAAGTGGATTCATAATGTGTCAGTCTGTAAAAGTGTTTATCACTTGCCAAAAAAAAGAGCAGTAAGTGTGCTTTCAAATTGGCAAAGAAATTTCGTTTTGTGACTAATGTGAAAACATGACTCTGTGTGCAAATAGGAATTACAGGCAGAGATTTATTGCGTATTTCTCTGGTGATTTCACAGTTGCATTAGATGGAAAGGGGGAGACATTTTTTGGTGCAGAAGCAGACTCTTAGCACACAGGTAGCTGCTTACCATGTGGAATCATGCACAGTATTCACAAGCGAGTGGGGTTTGAGGTTTCAGTCAGTAATGCAAATACATTCAGCATCACTAAGGCTGGTTGCCCTTGCTGGAGTGTAGGCAGACACCCAGGTTACAAATGATGCTGGTCTGAAAAAGCAGTTTGGACATGTGCTTTGTAAAAAATCTGAAAAGTGGATTCATAATGTGTCAGTCTGTAAAAGTGTTTATCACTTGCCAAAAAAAAGAGCAGTAAGTGTGCTTTCAAATTGGCAAAGAAATTTCGTTTTGTGACTAATGTGAAAACATGACTCTGTGTGCAAATAGGAATTACAGGCAGAGATTTATTGCGTATTGCTCTGGTGATTTCACAGTTGCATTAGATGGAAAGGGGGAGACATTTTTTGGTGCAGAAGCAGACTCTTAGCACACAGGTAGCTGCTTACCATGTGGAATCATGCACAGTATTCACAAGCGAGTGGGGTTTGAGGTTTCAGTCAGTAATGCAAATACATTCAGCATCGCTAAGGCTGGTTGCCCTTGCTGGAGTGTAGGCAGACACCCAGGTTACAAATGATGCTGGTCTGAAAAAGCAGTTTGGACATGTGCTTTGTAAAAAATCTGAAAAGTGGATTCATAATGTGTCAGTCTGTAAAAGTGTTTATCACTTGCCAAAAAAAAGAGCAGTAAGTGTGCTTTCAAATTGGCAAAGAAATTTCGTGTTGTGACTAATGTGAAAACAAATGTAGTAATATATTTAAATAAAATAAAGGAATTATTTTTTAGTTTTTTTCAGGTATTGCTGAAGAGCAGTGAACAAAATTTAAGATGCCTACAAAATCCAGAGTAAAAAAAGAGCAGAAAAAAAACCTATATTTGAAGACAACTGGAGGACCTAAGTTAGTTGAAGATGCTCATGTTGGGAAGAAGAAAAAATCTTCTGGTAAGCAAACAAAAGATTTTCTAAGGAACATATTCAAAAAAAGGAAAAATGTACAAAATGTCTGTACTGGAAAGAATGATTTGAATCGAAAAGGACAGGAAAAAATTGAGAATTTAGTTAATGCAAATATACCTTCTGCAACTAAAAAGATAAACTTAAACAGAAAAACAGCGTTTAAAGAGATACGTAGAAAAATGTTTCAGAGGAGAGTTATGTCCAATTTGATAAAGGATGTGAAGAAATATAAGCAAAAGGCAAAGTTTTATAAGAGAAAAAAAGAAATTGAAGCCATTGCAGCAAAGGCATTAGAATTAAAAAGGAAACTATTCATTTTAATTTTGAATAGGATGCGTACATTAGACAAAATGGTTAATGTACTGAAATCACATAGCAAAAGGAAAAGAGTAGTGAACAGAACAAACTTTTGTAAAGTGTTTTTAGGAAAATGGATGCATAGTTCAAGTAGTGAACCTTTTTTTAATGAAGAGAGTTATTTTCAAAGTAATAGTTTGCTGCATGCAGTTGACACCAGAGGTCGTGCTTATGAAGTGAAAAATGGTTGCATAATGGAGAAGGAGATAATGGTTCCAAGAGATGAGGTACAAGTGATGGCGGATGAGGCTATGGGGAGACGTCCTAAAGCCCCAGTGTACACTTGGAATTGTAGTAGTATTTGCACTGTGCGTCAGGAATCTATTGATAAATTTTGTGAGTTTCTAAGAGAATATAGCAAAAAAAGTGTGAAACAGAAGATTAAGGTGCTTCAAAGTGTAGATCCATGCAGAGTGAGAGAGAATACTGGTTTGCAGGGTCATTCTCTGGCTTGTCTATCTAGAAAAGTGTGTAATAGTGTTTTCCATCATTTTAGGATGCTGGCTGTTCATCATACTGAAATGAGAAAGTTTGTGAGACGGTTGTATTTTGCTGAAAGTCCAGCAATAAAGTTAGATGAATTGAATAGGGCTCTGTTCCGTGGAACGGTATCAGATGTAGAGAAGGTTGTTGATGAAATTCAGTTTTGTTACTTTGGTCCTGAACAAAACAGTGCAGAGAAGGACACAGTAAATGAGGAAGAAGTGGAAGAAAATGTAGAACCCTCTGTAAGTAAGACATTTAATGATCACATAACAAAATTTGCAATAATCTCTAATGAAAGACCAAATATTACTTGTATTTGTTGCCGCAGAACTCATTATAGAAAACAAACCAGGTATGTTGATCTCTACAGAAAGAGTGAAAATGAAGATAATTATAAGTGGAAGGATTTTGCCACCTATATATTTCTTGAAAATTGTTTTGAATTGGGTGAAGTTCAGCGTATTTGTAAATACTGTTACAACAAGTTAGAGGAAAATAGAATGCCGACCAGAGCTGTACATAGTAATTTAGAATTGGATGCTATTCCTGCTGAACTTTCTGAATTAAATACATATGAGTCTATACTCATTCAATGTGTTCATCCGTTCCAGACCATAGTACGTATGGAGCCCAAAACTGGTAAATTACCTCCTTCAGATTTACTGAGAGGTTTAAAAGGTAGAGTGGTGTATTTGCCCTTGGATTTGAAAAAAAATATGGAAACTATTGATGCGGATACTTTGGAAACTGAACCATTAATTATTCTGGTTAATGGTGTACCTACAAAGAATAAGAAGATTTGGCAGGAGCTGGTAGATGTACGGAAAGTACAAAGAGCAAATTTGTATTTGAAAAGGAATAACAAATGGTATGAATCAATTTATATAGAAGAAGAAGAAGATTTACAAGAAGACACAGAAACACCAACTGGACAAATTGAAAAAGTGGACAAGTCAAAGGAAGAAGAAATTTATGAACATTTTAGCATACATCCTCTTCATTGAAAAGAAGTTATGGGAGACAATATTGATCTATTTCAGATGAAGAAAGCAAAAGGAACTCCCGTGAGTGTATGGGAGGAGAGCTTGGAAGCTCGATGTTTTCCCCAGCTGTTTCCTAAAGGAAAAGGAGGACGATACGATGAACGTCCGGAACAGATTCCAGCTTCTGAGTATCGGACTACAAGACTATAAGCTGAAGATCCCAGATTTCGACAAAGTATTCCTTATTTGTTCCATCTTTTATTTGAAAGCGACTTGTCTGCACTGTCTTATGCAGTAAATCACATTTTAAAAAGTGGAGTACATTTACAAAATGTGTCTGCTAAGGATTTTATGGAGAAAGTGCAGCACCGAGATGATCATTTGGAAACACAACTGATCAATCTGATGGCTTGTCAGCGTGGGACAAATGAATATTGGTACCGACGCCATGGTGAATTAAAATGCATGTTACGGAATTTAGGAACTCCAACATGGTTCCTTACCCTAAGCTGTGCCGAGTACGCTTGGGATGATTTACTGGATTTTCTACGAGAGGCAAATTCAAACATTAAAAACATCGAATACAAGACAGCAGGAGAACTGTGCTCATTGGATCCGGTTAATGTTTGCAGATATTTCAATCATAGATTTGAGGCTATGATGTCCTTCATCTGCAATAAAAAAAATCCACCTCTAGGAGAAGTAGTGGATTTCTTTTGGAGAAAAGAGTACCAGGCAAGAGGTGCTCCTCATATTCATATGCTGTTGTGGATCAAGGATGCCCCAAAGTTTGGAACAGATACTGATGAAGCAGTGTTATCTTACATTGAAGAATATGCAACATGTGCTATACCAAAAAGCACAGAAGAGAAAAAGTTAAAGGAGCAAGTTTTACGTTTCCAAAGTCATCGGTGTGGAAAATACTGTCGACGGAAATACAAGAGCAAAGATAAATACTACACTAAATGTCGATTTGGATTTCCTAGACCTGTTCTTTCAAAAGGAAGAGTAAACAGTTTTATGTCAGCTGTGAGACATACTATCACAAGAAAATCACCTAAGAATACCTACAACCTAAAAAGAAAAGAAGAATCCAAAAATATAAATGACTACAACCCAGTGATTTTATCCATGTGGAACGCTAACATGGATATACAGTATGTAGCTGACAATTCCATTGCTGTTGCTCGATATGTAACGTCTTACATTACGAAATCAGAAAAAACAGAATTGAAGGAAATGTGGGAAGAGATTTCTCTCGAGAAAACTGTCAGTAAGAAGCTGTACATTTTCAGTTTGAAGATGTTATCGCATCGAGAAATTGGATCCTACGAATGTTCAGATAGGTTATCTTCTGCAAGTCTCTACTCGAAATCAAGAAGAATAATTTGGGCAAGTTTAGGCCTTGCAGCAATGAGAAATCGGGTACTGAAATCTGTTGGAGAAATTGAATATTTGGCCGAGAATGACCCAGAAAGTACAGATATTTTGAAATCAAACATGTTGGATACATATTACCCAAAGAGAAGTCATCATCTGGAGAACATGTGTCTCTATGAAGTGCTGCAGAACTACATTTATTCACGGAAAGCCGCAGAAGACATCAACAATGGAAAATATAAAGTCATTGGTGAGGAAGGATGTTTGGTGAAGCAAACAAAAGGAAGTTTGATAAATCACCGGAAGCTGAGTTGCGACACTACTGACAAAAAGGAATTTTACTACTTGGCTCTTTTACAGCTGTTTAAACCATGGCGTACATAGGATGAACTACTGGGAGAATTTCAAAGCTATGAAGATTCATTTATTGCTTGCAAAGACAGCATACAATGCAGAACATTCACAACTTATCTGCAAATGTTAAATGAAGAAATTGAACAGGAAACTACAATTGCAGCAGAAATAGCTAGAGACAGTTCTCAGGACAGCCAAAGTTCAGGAACACTCAGTCAAGATCCCCTAGGACAACCAATCGTTGAAAATGAAGCATCAATAGCCATGAATGAAGTGGAAACAGCTATGAATCAAGCTCAAGAAGAATTTATAGACTTACAAAATTTGGAAAGACAACTGAATCAAGAGCAGCAACAAATTTATGAAGAGATCAGAAACAAAATTGATCACGGATTTCTACATGAAAAAAAAGAGTGCTCATGCACATCATTTCATCCAATCAGGATGTATGTAAGCGGACAAGCTGGAACTGGAAAAAGTTTCCTAATAAAAGTCATCAGAAGCAAAAAACGGATTCTACTTTGTCTTGTGTGGTTACTGCTCCAACTGGGTTAGCAGCATATAACATAAAAGGAATCACTTTACATCGTTTGCTAATGTTACCAGTGGAGCATGAGAACAAAATACAATACAACAAGCTAACTGGAAAAGCATGCTTGGGAGTTTCAAGAGTATTGAAGAAGATGCAAGTTCTCATTATTGATGAGGTGAGCATGGTATCGAACTTAATGCTTGCCTTTGTGCATTTATGAATGCAGCAAATTCTGAAGTCAGACTATGACGTGTTATTTGGAGGAAAACACGTCATAGTTTTTGGAGATCTTTTTCAACTTACTCCAGTTAAAGGACAACCAGTGTTTAATACTGTGACACATGAAGACACGAAGAAGTCATTGGGAAGCATCGGTAATATAAATATTTGGTCCTTCTTTGAGTACAAGGAACTTACAACTAATATGAGGCAAGCAAACGATGAAGAATATGGAAGTATTCTGAAAGATATCAGGATTGGACTACTCACAGAAGCTGGCAAAAAAGCATTACAGACTCGGCTGCTACATAATTTATTTCCAAAGGAAGAAATAGTTGCAGAGAAGATATACAAGAACATTGCAGAAAAGAAAAGTGTCATCTGCTTAATGCCAACTCTACGTGAATGCTCAATATTCAATGAGGAGCTTTTGAAATTGGAAAAGGAAGATATCAGGAAATTGGAAGCAGTGGACAAAATTGAGGATGGAAGAATTACTGTCACATTAACAGGCACACTGAAAAATAAATTGGATTCACTAGAGAAGATTTCCAAAACAGCTGGATTAGAAAAAAATCTATATGTTTGCATGAACTGTAGAGTATTTTTAAGGAGAAATTTGGATGTTGAAAAAGGTTTAGTTAATGGAGCTATGGGAAGAGTTGTGGGTTTTATTAATTATCAGAAAAAAGATGGAATTGAATGTTTAAAAATAAAATTTGATCAGATAGAAGAAGTTAAAGATATTTGTCGTTGTACAGTTCGTTTCATGCTTGTGAAAGACTTATATGTACGTAGGAAGCAGTTTCCGTTTTCTCTAGCATATGCTGTAACTATTCACAAGTCTCAAGGATTGACTGTAGATTGTGCATTTGTGAACATTGGTTCAACTGTGTTCAAAGAAGGTATGGCATATGTTGCTTTGTCACGAGTGAAAACATTATCAGGTTTATTCATGATAGACTTTGATGATTCAAAAGTTAGTGCTGATACAAACTGTGTAAAGGAGTATAATAGATTAAGAAGAAGCTATGCTCCTCATTTAGGTCAGTATCCTGTGTTGGAGAAACGTGTAGTTTCTCGTAAAAGGAGAAATGAGAATATCTGTAATGAAGATGTAGAGAGGAGGAAAAAAAAGAGGAGTGATGTAATTGCAAGCAAAAAGAATAAGGAAAATGAAGAACAGGTTGTAGGATGTTATTTTGAAAATAGCTCTGGTGTCAACTGCTACGCTAATGTAGTGCTGAATGTTGCATTTTATCTGGAAAGTTTGCAAGAGCAGATAATAGTAAATCAGGGAAAAAGATTCTGTACTGTGCTGAGTCTCCTTTTTGAAAAGCTGAGTAATGATAAAACTCAAATAGAAAGTGCTACTGAAATTAGAAAAGTTTTAGATGTATGTTCAGGACGAACACAGTTTTCTCAAAATGTACAGCAAGACGCACAGGAATTCTTGATTTATTTTCTTCAGGTACTGGAAGAAGAAGGGGTTAACATTGTAAATTTATTTGGTCTCTCTTATAAATGGGAACATAGTTGTGAAAACTGTTATAATATATGTGGCTCTAATGTTGATTCTGAAAGGTTTATTTATTTAACATTGCCAGAGAGTAAAACAGTCACTTTTGCTAAATTAGTTAAAGATGCTAATCATAGCATGCAATGCAGTGAGTGTAAATCTGACATGTTTTCAACATTAATTTTAAAGGAATACAGACAGTATGTAATTTTAATGATGCAACGATGTAGAGCTGATGGTTCAAAATTGGATACTTTAATAAAGAAGTTTACAGGACAGCAATTATCAATTTCAGGAAAAACTTTTGTAACAGTTGCAATAATTTTCCATGATGGACCTACTGTAACTTCTGGTCATTACACAGTTTATCTTAAATGTGAAAAAGGCTGGACACTGTGTAATGATTCTAGGCCTGGGCAAAAATTTCGTTCCGTTCGCGGAAATTGCGATAATTTGACATTTTTGCGTTCCGCGGAGAGCGCGAAAATGTCAAAAATTCCGGTTTCCGCAGCTTGGCGATAATTTGTTTCTTGCTCGCGCTGTAAAATGATACATTCTCGCGCGCGCGCGATCGCCTTACCTGAATCCCTGCGTTCGCCGACAAGTTTTCTTGATCCGGTCGCGTTCTCCATGAGATGTTGTATTGTTTTTAGCCATTTGCGCTGTCTCGCGACAGTTCGCGCCCGCAGTGACGTCATGCGTCGCGCGATCACGTCTTTCTTCTCGCGATCATGCACCGCGAGAACAACTCAAAACAAGATGGCCGCGCCCGCAAGCAGCCACATGGGTAAGTTGGCGACCCGCAACCATGCAGAAAATCGCGCGAACATGCCGGAAAAAAACTTCCGCATCTTCGCGATATTTCTGCTTGTTTGCGATAATTTTAAACATTCTCGCGATAATTTGCGAAGGTTAATTCCGCAAATTCCGCCCACCCCTAAATGATTCCCAATTGATTTTTAAGCAACGTTTGACTTTTGATTTAGCAAATTCCTATCTAATCTTCCTGAAACCTAAATTTTAGAGAGATTTGACAACATCTGGAGAAAACAATTTTACCATTTTATTGGATTACCATTTGGAATTTACAAATAAAAAGATTTAACAAATTATCATTTGGCCTAATGGAAAGGTAACCAATTGTAATGTGGAATTTTTCAATTTTTTAAGGAAACTTTGGAAAACCAAAAATTTAGAAAAAATCGGTAACATCTGCACAATTTAAATTTTGGAATGTTATTGGATTGCCATTGGAAATTTTTTCAAAAAAGATTTTTAAAATTACTATTTGGCCATGCGGGAAAGTAAACAATTCTATTGTGGACTTATTTCATTATTAATTAATCTTTCGGAAACCAAAATGTTACAGAGAAACGGTGACATCTGTACAATTTAAACTTTTGTTTTTTATTGGATTACCATTGGAAATTAAACAAAAAAAGAATTTTAAAATTACTATTTGGCCTAAAGGAAATGGAACCAGATGTATTGTGGAGTTATTTGACATATATTATTGTGATTATACTTCTGAAACAAAAATATCAGACGGTATTTTAAAGAAATAAGTATAGATATTAGATGATATTTTTTTAGAATATTATGCATTTCTTTAAAGTTATGTTTATGAAAAAAGAGATTCTGGGCTTTTTTAAAAACAATGTTTGAGATTGTTAATTTTTTTTTGCCTGCTGTTAAATGATGAATGCAATTGCTTTCACAATTTATAGTGAAATGCAATATTTTCTGAAAACAGCAAAAAAAAGGCAAAAATATTTTTTGAAAAATATGTAAATATGTGTACTGTATTATTAAATGTTTTATTAAATATTAAAACTTTTTTCTTTTTTTTCAGATTGAGATAGAAAATTTTCGAAAACTATAACCATTTTAAAAGCAATTAAAAATAAATTAAATGAATAAATCTTTTTTTGAGTGGGTATGGTAAGTCAATAATGTCATGGTCCCTTTTTTCCACTTCTCTACAATCACATTTGCAGTTTTTAATTGTAGTCTCTCAAGGACCTTGTAATGTGATAATTGATTTTTAGTGTTTTTTTAAAAAAAATAATAATAATTACGCGTACCGTACGCGAACGGTAAAAAAAAAATAAAAAAAGTTTTTTAAAAAATATATAAAAAATAGATGAAAGGTAAGGTTGGCTCTTAAAAGAGCCGTTGTGTTCATGCAGGGACAGAGGAAAGAAAGATTGGGAATATTAGACGGTACGACAAGTGTGCTGATCTATTTTATTGTTCACTAGGGAAATACTGGTCTCCCTATGACAAATTAGATCATGACAAGTGGCGCACCGTATATCAACCCTCAGAAACCGAGGGTTAGTTTCCAGAGGACCAGAAAAAGGAGATGCTCCCCCCACAGATGAAGGGCTCACCTGACCTGCAGAAGAAGGACTCGGCTCTGCAGATGATGGTCCAGGCTGAGCTGCTGTGGATGTGCTTGGTTGATTTACTGAAGGGTTACCTTCAGTAAGTCGAGCATGTGTCCTTCTGTGTACATCCTTAAGGTGTCTCATCATGGTGTGATTCCCAAAGGAATACTTCCTGTCAGGATTACCTCTTGAAAGTACACGCTTACACAGCTTGCAAGTCACTAAGGGTGCATTTACCTTTTGCTGGCCTTCTGGAAAAGTAAAATAATCCCATACGTAAGAGGTCTTTTGTTTCCTCGCTCTCTGCCTCAAGGTAGTGCTGCTAGCCTCACTCTCAGAAGAGCTCTGCTGTTCTGCCATCGTATCACAAAGACAACCCAGCTCCTTCTCCTAAGGGATCACAAGCAGAAATGAGGGGAATGGGTGTGGTGTAGGAGAGTTCTAGAACTGAAAGTAGTTTCAACCAATCAAAAGTTGTGTTTCATGATCACATGACCTACCGTACGCTTACGGTACGCTTACGGCAAAAGTACGCATGCGCGTAAAAAAGACACGCACTTGCGCGCATGCGCTTAACAGTCACTCCCCGACACTTCCGCGTAACGTGCGCGTGTAGCGTACACGCGTACGCGTCCCACGCGGAGTACGCGTGGCTACGCAAATTGCGTAACTATACGCAAACAGCGTAGATAAATTACGGACGTTGCGTAAACCGTACGCTTACCGTAAGCTTACGGTACGCGTACTAAAAAAAATTTTTTAAAAAAAGGAAAAAATGTATTGCTAATAAATTTTACATGTTTATTTTATAAAATATATTAAAAAAAACATATTATAGAATTTTAAAAATTTAACCATAGTCTTTAAAAAAGGATAGAAAATTAAAATAAAAATATGTAAAAAAAAATAGAAGAAAAAAAAAAAAATTAGCATTTAAAAAACCTTGCAAATTCACTGAAAAAACCATGGGTTTCACACACGTTATAGTTAGGAATTAGCATTTAAAAAACCTTTGAAATTCACTGAAACCCAGCTCCTTCTCCTAAGGGATCACAAGCAGAAATGAGGGGAATGGGTGTGGTGTAGGAGAGTTCTAGAACTGAAAGTAGTTTCAACCAATCAAAAGTTGTGTTTCATGATCACATGACCTACCGTACGCTTACGGTACGCTTACGGCAAAAGTACGCATGCGCGTAAAAAAGACACGCGCTTGCGCGCATGCGCTTAACAGTCACTCCCCGACACTTCCGCGTAACGTGCGCGTGTAGCGTACACGCGTACGCGTCCCACGCGGAGTACGCGCGGCTACGCAAATTGCGTAACTATACGCAAACAGCGTAGATAAATTACGGACGTTGCGTAAACCGTACGCTTACCGTAAGCTTACGGTACGCGTACTAAAAAAAAATAAAAAAAAAAGGAAAAAATGTATTGCTAATAAATTTTACATGTTTATTTTATAAAATATATTTAAAAAAACATATTATAGAATTTTAAAAATTTAACCATAGTCTTTAAAAAAGGATAGAAAATTAAAATAAAAATATGTAAAAAAAAATAGAAGAAAAAAAAAAAATTAGCATTTAAAAAACCTTGCAAATTCACTGAAAAATGGAAATGCTTGTTAAGGACACCTTTGTGCAATTGATGTCACTTTTTCCACAAACTGCCTTTGTATATTCTAATATATGCCAAAGGCAAAAGTGGAACTGGTCCAACCAATTTTGTCCACAGATTGACAAAGCAAGAAAGCACGTCAATAAGTCTGTTTCTGCTTTCCTCAGAGACTATGGTATGGGTTCTATATACCACAACAACTTGCGTTACAACATGCAAGACATTTATAGAGGAGACGGTGTACATTTCAATGATGAAGGGAACAGAGTCTTCCTCTTGAACTTTAGACTCTGCATCGGTACTTACTTGTAGGTACCAAAAAAACAATCAATAAACACAACGGTTTTTTTTAGAGCCAACCAACATCTAAACATTTAATTTTGATTTTTAATTCTATTTTTTTTCTTTTTTTTACCGCCGTACGCGTACGCCGCGATTTTTTTTTTTTTTTTAAAAATAAAAATTTATTTTTCACACTTCAGGGACCTTTTTGGACCCCCTGACAAAGGCTAGGGGGACTGCAACTCTCTACCTTGCCCCCTTTTCACGTTCTTTACCTTTGGTTTTCAGTGTGAGACACACAAAATGGCAGCCGACACTTCCTGATTTCAACCGACTGGAATGTTTACTGTCATGTAACCACCAATCAGAATTACGCTTGCGCACGGCACCGTGCGCGTACGGTACGCGTACGGTGCGCGCCTATAGATATGTATGTACTTTTAACTGTAATTTTCTCAGAAACTACTGAACTGATTGACTCCAGATATTCAAAAGGCACATCCCTGACCTGAGGACTACCTCTTTCCCAAATTTCAAATAATTCTGTTCAGCCGTTCGGGCTGTACCTTGGACTAAAGGTCCCTATGGAAAAATGCATGGGGAAAACGCGTTTTGGGACCCCCTTTTTTCTCAGCCCCCGCTTGACGAATCCCCCCGAGACTTTCAGGGTAGGAGCGGAGCGCCCCACCTATTTTGAAAATTTCACAAGGATTCGTCAACCGGCGCCAAAGTTATTCAAAATAGAATTTTCAGATTTCCTATGGAAACACGGTCCTAACTATAACTATCTACTGGCGACCGCCAGTAGATAATATCTCTCTCTATATATATATATATCACTCCAGAAGACATAGCTGTGCCCTACAATCCACACTGTGAACATCTTCAAAGGAGAACTGGATGCACTCAGGAGGTGTCTTTCAGTAGAATGGCAATATGAAAAGAAAGACAGTTTGGAAATGGAGGCATACATATTTTTTTCAAAAAAAAAAAGAACTGATTGGCTGTTTCATACCATTCTAGAATAAAAACTAGGCTGTATGTGTAAATTAATAGAAGCATGTTTTGTATTGGTACAGAAAAATGTGTTACCAAAGAACAGTACTATGGATTTGCTGTTAGGTTTGAAAAGTCAAGCACTCTTGCTCTTTGGAATTGAAACATTGTTTGGCGAACTTCTGACCTGACTCCACACAGCAGTGTTCCATGAGCTGTTGCTATGGTAGCAGGCAGAAGTCAAGTTGGGGGAAGGGTACTAGGCAGAAGTCAAGTTGGGGGAAGGGTACTTTTGGAAAAGGGTTGGTTTTCAACCAATAGAAATGTGTGATTACATTTGAAAAAAAGGGGCAAGCACTGAGATTTGAAACTAACATGTATATGTGTGGAAAAAGAGAGGGAAAGTTTGCCATTATCTGGTTCTGCTGAGAGGAGAGAGGTGTAGAGAACAGAGATCCTGGCTCTGATAATCTGCTGTTTGAGTGCCACATTTCTTTCACAACTAACTAATTTTAAAGGTGAGTTTAGAGTCTGAGAGGGGATGTATATGGTAAATTAAGAAATGAATAATAGAAATGAAATTCTTTTTGTTGAAGTTGTGTTTATTATTTTCTGTTTTGGGAGAAATTTAAATGTGAGGAACATGTAAAATAATATGGACTATGTTTTCACAATAAATTAAGGTGTACTGGTATAATAAAAGAATAGTTTAAGGGTTTGAGGTTGGACTCAGTAATGCAAATACATTCAGCATCACTAAGGCTGGTTGCCCTTGCTGGAGTGTAGGCAGACACCCAGGTTACAAATGATGCTGGTCTGAAAAAGCAGTTTGGAGATGTGCTTTGTAAAAAATCTGAAAAGTGGATTCATAATGTGTCAGTCTGTAAAAGTGTTTATCACTTGCCAAAAAAAAGAGCAGTAAGTGTGCTTTCAAATTGGCAAAGAAATTTCGTTTTGTGACTAATGTGAAAACATGACTCTGTGTGCAAATAGGAATTACAGGCAGAGATTTATTGCGTATTGCTCTGGTGATTTCACAGTTGCATTAGATGGAAAGGGGGAGACATTTTTTGGTGCAGAAGCAGACTCTTAGCACACAGGTAGCTGCTTACCATGTGGAATCATGCACAGTATTCACAAGCGAGTGGGGTTTGAGGTTTCAGTCAGTAATGCAAATACATTCAGCATCACTAAGGCTGGTTGCCCTTGCTGGAGTGTAGGCAGACACTCAGGTTACAAATGATGCTGGTCTGAAAAAGCAGTTTGGACATGTGCTTTGTAAAACATCTGAAAAGTGGATTCATAATGTGTCAGTCTGTAAAAGTGTTTATCACTTGCCAAAAAAAAGAGCAGTAATTGTGCTTTCAAATTGGCAAAGAAATTTCGTTTTGTGACTAATGTGAAAACATGACTCTGTGTGCAAATAGGAATTACAGGCATAGATTTATTGCGTATTGCTCTGGTGATTTCACAGTTGCATTAGATGGAAAGGGGGAGACATTTTTTGGTGCAGAAGCAGACTCTTAGCACACAGGTAGCTGCTTACCATGTGGAATCATGCACAGTATTCACAAGCGAGTGGGGTTTGAGGTTTCAGTCAGTAATGCAAATACATTCAGCATCACTAAGGCTGGTTGCCCTTGCTGGAGTGTAGGCAGACACCCAGGTTACAAATGATGCTGGTCTGAAAAAGCAGTTTGGACATGTGCTTTGTAAAAAATCTGAAAAGTGGATTCATAATGTGTCAGTCTGTAAAAGTGTTTATTACTTGCCAAAAAAAAGAGCAGTAAGTGTGCTTTCAAATTGGCAAAGAAATTTCGTTTTGTAACTAATGTGAAAACATGACTCTGTGTGCAAATAGGAATTACAGGCAGAGATTTATTGCGTATTGCTCTGGTGATTTCACAGTTGCATTAGAAGGAAAGGGGGAGCCTTTTTTTGGTGCAGAAGCTGATTCTTAGCACACAGGTAGCTGCTTACCATGTGGAATCATGCACAGTATTCACAAGCGAGTGGGGTTTGAGGTTTCAGTCAGTAATGCAAATACATTCAGCATCACTAAGGCTGGTTGCCCTTGCTGGAGTGTAGGCAGACACCCAGGTTACAAATGATGCTGGTCTGAAAAAGCAGTTTGGACATGTGCTTTGTAAAAAATCTGAAAAGTGGATTCATAATGTGTCAGTCTGTAAAAGTGTTTATCACTTGCCAAAAAAAAGAGCAGTAAGTGTGCTTTCAAATTGGCAAAGAAATTTCGTTTTGTGACTAATGTGAATGAATGAATATAAACTTTATTCGGATTGTTTACGATCCATAAAAGCATTACAATTACAATTTGAAAAGTCTTTCAAGGAGATCTAGTTTTAAAAGTTAAAAAAGCAGAAAATAAATTACAGTACTGTTTAAAGGTTTTTCCGATGTCTATAAATACATTTCAGAAAATTAAGGACATGATAACATGTGGCTTCGGTGTCCAAAAGCTGCAAACTTAACATGGCTGCTCTGCATTGTCTGAGACCCCAGGATTTTAAAAGGGTCAGTAGCCAGAGTTTACGGTGTTCCTGATAAAATTTACAAAATAGGACTGTGTGAATAGAAGATTGACTTGATGTCCCATCACATGGGCATGGGGGTGGATTTGAATCCCACACATTTGGCGTTGGAAAGGCCACCAGTTTATGAAATATGTTCAATCTAAATCTTATCAGGAGAAAACGTTCAAAGGTGCCAATGTCAAGTTTTAAATACGGCTGCATTGAAAGAGTAGCTTGGACCAGCATAGCATGCTGCACCGACTGTTTTCCAGCTTCTGCCTGAAGTCTCATATTTGTCAGATGGTCCAACGCTCGCTTCTTTAAATTGTCGTTTGTGATTTCCCCGAGTTTTTCGGGATTACAATAATATTTTTCCAGTCCAAGATCGCCAAGAAAGGTCCGGATATAGGCCAGCCATTTGATTTTAAAAGCATAGTGCAGAGACATTGCATCCGCCAGTATTGTTTTTGTGACGTCGTTTGTGTCTGCCACCCAAATTCGTCGCCAGAGTAGAAGAGGTTGGATTTTGGCAAGATCTTCAATATATGATGCCCCTAATTCTAAGTGGCAGGCGTAAACGGAAGATGTTTTGGGGGCAGACAGGATAAATCTGAAGAACTTATTTTCTGCAGTTTGCAGAGAAGTAACATCCGTGTATCCCCATAGTCCTGCTCCATATAGGGCTGTAGATTGGCACTTGGCTCTATATATGGTTAGCAGTTCTCTGGGTGGACGTTTTCCTAATTTTTGGGAAAACGACATCAAAGCTGCTAGAGCTCTTTTAAAACAATGCTTTCTAGCTTCTATTGCTGGTTTCCAGGAAAGTTTATTGTCTATCGTGACCCCCAGATAACAATAATCGTTTGTTGAGGCAATTTTTTGGCTGTCGAGGTAGATGGATGTTTGCTGTTTTTTCCCGACCCCAGCCTTCATTACGAAAGTTTTTTTCACATTTATGTGGAGGTCAAGAGTTTTCATATACCGGGAATATCTATTTAGGGACCTTTGGAGTTCACGGGGAGTTTGTGCAAGGAGGACGGCGTCATCCGCATACAGCAGGGCGGGGATCGGGCGATGTTTGGCCCTTGGGAGGTCACAGGCACCCTTTAGTAACTCAACCTCCAAGTTGTTGGTGTAGAGGGAGAAAAGAAAGGGTGCCAGGACGCATCCCTGTCTGACCCCCCGCTCTACTGTGAAAGTCTCCGTCAGTTCTCCCTTTGTCCCGAAGCGAACTCTTGCGGATGGATTGGAGTAGAGTTCCCTTAAAAAGTTCAAAAGTGGTTGGTCTACCCCGATCTGAGCTAGAAGGGACCACAATTTTGTGTGGGAGACGCAGTCAAAGGCCGCGGACAGATCTACGTAAGTCATATAAAGTTTTGCCTTCTTTGCGTGCACATATTTTCCGACAATTATTGATAGATTTAAGGCTTGCTCGACCGTGCCTAATCCTTTTCTGAATCCGAATTGGAGATCGGATAGGATACCTTTTTCTTCCGCCCAGTCCTGTAATCTTTCTAGTATCACTCTTCCTGCTATTTTCCCCAGTGAGTCCAACAGGGAGATTGGGCGATAGCAGGCGGGGTCCATACGATTACCTTTTTTAAAAATCGGGACCATTATAGATTTGGTCCAGGACTCTAAAATTCCTACTTTTGCCGTGGCGCTACAAACCCTTGTTAAAATTGGTGCCCAGAGGTCTATCTGGTATTTAAAAAAGTCTGCTGGGACGCCGTCCGGCCCTGGAGCCTTGCCTTTTTTGGTGGAGTTCAATGCCGCAAGAATTTCAGAAATTTCGAATTTAATATCTATTGGGTATGGTGGGAGTATTTTTTCTCCTACTTCTAGCTCTAGGTCGTAAGTTGGTTTTTGGAAGATGCTAGTGAAGTGTGATACCCAGGTTGCAGCATCTATGGCGACTTCGATTTTTGGGCCCGATTCGGCCGCCAGGAAAGGGGTTCTGATGATTCTCCAGAAGGCTGTTGAATTTTTTTCTTGAGCACTAGTATGGAGTTCGTGCCACAGCGCTTGCTTCAGTTCCTCTTTCCTCTTTTTCCTTATTTTTAGGTATTCGCTCCTGAGAATGGATATTGCACTGAAGTCCCTATCATTTTTATTTAAGGCTAATTTTAGTCTTGTATGTGCCTTGGTGCACTCTTGATTGAACCATCCTGTGGTCCGCGATGAGTCAGTTTTTTGTTTTCTTGTAAGTAACAATTTTATTTTATCCATGATTTTGGCGAAGTTAGTTAAAAGCTCCATGTCGTTAGTATCTGGGTCCAAACAGGTTTCAATTTGTGGGTGAACTGACCTTATTAATTCTTTAGTGAGTTCTTCAGGGTTGATCCTCACCCACTTTATAGTATACCCATTTAGTTTGTCCACGTTGATGTTTTCCTGGGTCAGGGCATTTGCTATTATTGCTGGGGAGCATTTTTGATGAATTAATAAGACTTTCAGAGTTAGTATTGCGTGGTCACTCTGCGAATTCGGTAGCACTTCGAAGTTCTTTACTCTTGTTTGCAGAGAGGCTGATATGATTATAAAGTCTACCGTGGTTTGATGACCTCGTCCTATGTAGGTAGGTGCAAGTGAGTTTTCCCCATGTTCCGAGGTGTTTACTATCTGGAGATCCAGATCGGATAGGAGATCATTCATTTGCCTTCCCATTTTGGTGTGCGAAAAATGTGTGAGTAAGAGGCCATCTTCTGTTACCATGCCTGGGCATTTACTTCTTGGTTGGGTACAGGCGTGAAGATTAAAGTCGCCTGCCCATACTATTGATGCCGGGCCTCCTACTCCTTGCTGCATTATAAGGGTGGTTAATGTTCCGTGGAGATTGGCCAAAACTCTCTCTAAGTCCAGTTCCCCCAGATTATTATAAAAGTTAATAATGATCATCGTCTCTCTTTTCTGAAAATAAAGACCTAGGATCTGCAGGTTTGGTGTCAATTCAATAACCTTTATTCTAACATTTTGAATAGTGTTAGCTAGGTAAATACACAGACCTCCCTTTGGTCTACCTAGGTGTCCCGACTGCGCGAGGGATGAGTACGTCTTGAACCCCTGCAGGTGATATTCTTGTAGTGACCATGTCTCCTGTATACATAGTGCTTGGTGATTGAGCGTATGATGCAGGATTGTCCCATCCTCTATTTTTGTCCTTAAACCAGCAATGTTCCATGAAATCAGGCTCAGGTTTGCTGAGCTGTCATCTGAGCTTTGTGTTCTTTTTAGTTTCACGGGGGCAGGTGGAATCTCTCGGTCTGGAGAGACTGATGGGAGATCAATGGTTTCCGTGCGGTCTGTATGGTTTTGGGAATATGCCTGTGATTGTGGTGGTCAATCGACGCCGTCCAGGGGACTATATCTGTTTGTTAAGTGGAGGCCGTTCCAACTGTCCCAGCGGGTAGGGTCGTTGTTCTTTAACCGATGGTCCTGTCCACTCCATTCATTCATGTCTCTATCTTGGCGATTTGGACCTAGTGATTTGAATGGGGAAGCCATCCTTGCCGCGGCTGTTGCCATAAGTGGTTGTTATAGTGCGTAGATTGCTGAGGTTGCCACCATTGTTGGGTATTATGATGTGACCATGGAGGTGGGTTTACCGGGGGTGGGGTAACAAAAGGAGTGGTTTGGGGAAATGCAGCAGGTAGATGCCACTGAAAGGCTGGATACTGTAAGTTATGCAGGGGTCTAAACCTCTCTGAGTGGTGTTGGGGGTGGTAGATATTGTGGTCAGAGGGGTTTATAAAGTTGGGGTTTATTGGGTGTGCGAACGAGGAGAAATTTTGCCTTGTGGATGGAGGTAGGAAGTAAGAGAGAGGAAAGGGGTTTATTTGTGTGGCAGGTCCTCTATTGGACGAGTTACAAATGTAGTTTGCTGCCCCTATCTCCCTGAATTTGATACTGATGACATCCCCCGTGATTGTCTTCGTGCTTCTACCAACCCAATCTCCTCTACGTGCAGAGAAGATGTCGCCCCTGATGTGGGCGGGTAGTGGTCTGTGGATGTGGAGCCATTGGGCACATTTATTCCTCAGCTCTGCGAAGGTTTCTTTTACGCCCTCCTTCAGTGGGGGAACTGCTGTTAACACCACCACGAAGGGAGAAGCTTCCGGGGGTAAGTTGATTATTTTGGGCCGAGGTTGCTTGGTCTTCAGATCTGGTGGATTTTCTTGGGAGGGGGTCTCTGCTGTGATGGTGAGATTTCCTTTCGTTTGCCTGTTATTTGTTTTTGATTTTGCTTGAGCTTCTGGGCCTGTTTGGGTAGTGGTCGAAAGATCTACCGCGCCCGGGGTGTTTTTGGGGACATCCAGATTGGTCGCTTTTTTGTCTAGTGGATGAGGTACTGCCGCTTTTTTGGTTAGTGATAAATTAGTCTTGTTTATTGTGCTGGTTACTTGTTTAGTGTTGGATGGTTTTTTTTGGGGTATTTCCTGTGTGCCCTGCGTTGGGGCGAAACCATTCCTGCTTGATTTACAACTACATTTGGTGTTGATTAATGACGTGAGTCTGTCCAATTTTGAAATGAGTGGTTTAATCTGCGCTGTAATTTTTGTCTCAAGGTCGGATTTTAAGTCCATAACCATATTTTCCACCCAGCAGGGTATACCTGCCGAGGTATTAGGGGTTGGTGTAGTCAAATTATGGTTCTTTCCTTTTGTCTTTGGTTTTTCCTTGCTGGTTGGCATTGCCATGAGATTGGTGGAGACGATTTCCCTTATTTTTGTTGTATCTCGGATCGTTTCTGGGTCAGGTGGTACAGGATTGTTAGCGTCACTCTGGTCTAATTTCTCGACCGATGATTGGCAGGCTTCTAGGTCTGGGGTTGCATCGAGATCGACGTATGATAAATCAGAGTCCGATTGGGTTACGGACAAATCGACAGAATTTGGAACAGTCAGCGTTGGAGCGGTATTTGTTGGTAGTGGCAATGAGCAATTGTTGGCTACCGGGTGAACGGGAGAATTTGCAGTTGCAAGTGAACCGAGCGATGATCGTTTTGCCTGCATGAGGTCCAAGGAGACTCTTTTCTCCAGTAAGATGATGCTTTTGTCAATGGTATCATTGACCCTGGATATAAAGAGATCTATTGGGCCGGTTACTTGTGTGACCAGAGCCACTTTCTTAGTAGCGCTTCTTGTTTTGGGACGCATCTTAAGTCCCAAAAATGTGCGTTTGGCTTCAAGAGGGGCTAGGGGGATCGTCGTAGGGCTCAGGGTGACAGGGCCGTGGCCGTCCTCTAACGGCCCTGTCTTTGCCCTGTCTTTGCCCTGTCTTCGCCCAAGCTGCGTCCCGCGCTGCGGGAGAGGGATGTTGTTATGTAGGAGGCGTAAAGGGCGGGAGGCGGGCCCAGCAGGGAGAGCGGACCGGAAGCTCTTCCGTGGTCTTGCAGGGACTTCTGGGAAATGAAGTCCCCGCACGCTCGCAGCCCCGCTGGTCCCTCGCGCCCCTTACCGCCTTGCTGCCTTTGTGCTGGATTCCTCGCCTCTGGTCCTCTGGATGGTGCCTCTACCGACACCCACCGACGAAGCGGCACCCGCGGAGCGGGTGCGGCGAGAGGTGGGCTGGGAGGCTGGGAGGCTGGTACGCTGGGAGGCTGGTACGCTGTTTGTTCCGTTAAAGTGGAGTCCCGCTCCAGAGGAAGGCGCAGCCGGCCTGCGGGGCTCCTGGCGCCAAGGCCCTGTCAGCAGGGCTCCTGCGGGGCGTCGGTAGCCCGCCTGGCTCCTGCGGTGCTGCAGGGCATCCACCCGGCTCCTGCGGGGATGAGGCGGCCCTCCCAAATCCTGCGGTGACGCTGGGCACCCACCCTGCTCCTGCGGCAGCAGCGTCGGAGAGCCACCCGGCCCGTGCAGTGCTGCTGGACGCCCCCGGCCCCCAGAGCCGACGAGGGGGTCTCCTCAACTCCTGCAGCGACGGCAGACGCCCACCGGCCCCGGCACCGATACTGACCCCCACAGGGTGTGCTAGGGGCGGCCCGTGGGTGTTTTTACTCCTGGTTTTTGCATCAAGAAGAGGCTGCGAGCTGAATGCGTTCAGGTTGAGCTTTCGTTCATTTGGCCAGGCGCTTTGTAAAAAATCTGACAAGTGGATTCATAATGTGTCAGTCTGTAAAAGTGTTTATCACTTGCCAAAAAAAAGAGCAGTAAGTGTGCTTTCAAATTGGCAAAGAAATTTCGTTTTGTGACTAATGTGAAAACATGACTCTGTGTGCAAATAGGAATTACAGGCAGAGATTTATTGCGTATTGCTCTGGTGATTTCACAGTTGCATTAGATGGAAAGGGGGAGACATTTTTTGGTGCAGAAGCAGACTCTTAGCACACAGGTAGCTGCTTACCATGTGGAATCATGCACAGTATTCACAAGCGAGTGGGGTTTGAGGTTTCAGTCAGTAATGCAAATACATTCAGCATCACTAAGGCTGGTTGCCCTTGCTGGAGTGTAGGCAGACACCCAGGTTACAAATGATGCTGGTCTGAAAAAGCAGTTTGGACATGTGCTTTGTAAAAAATCTGAAAAGTGGATTCATAATGTGTCAGTCTGTAAAAGTGTTTATCACTTGCCAAAAAAAAGAGCAGTAAGTATGCTTTCAAATTGGCAAAGAAATTTCGTTTTGTGACTAATGTGAAAACATGACTCTGTGTGCAAATAGGAATTACAGGCAGAGATTTATTGCGTATTTCTCTGGTGATTTCACAGTTGCATTAGATGGAAAGGGGGAGACATTTTTTGGTGCATGGCGTTATATTTTGCAAGCGATTAACTTTACATTCATTCACTCAACAAAATAGGTACACGTCTAAAAATAAAGTGGATGCCATTGGCTGTCGTGAAATGGCTTCAAGTAATCATAGAACTATTTCGTCTACTTGTGATAATTCGTTGTGCTAGTCCATAGTTTTCAAAAGTAAGGGTATTTCAGCAAACAATGTTAGAATTAGTGCATCTCACCCACATCTTGAGAAAAAGGCGCAAGAGTAAATTGTTCCTCACGAAGACTGTCGCAATCAATTGAAAATGTTCTACTTTTGCGTTTCTATTTCATACACCACAAAACAAGTATAGCCACACTTTTCAGACTTTGATCAGATAAAAGGTACAGTACTTACCTGTTTTGGCTGAACATGAACAAAAGGTATTGTCAAAGTATATAAGGCAGCTGATGTTTGTAGCATTAGCTCCCCCCTTGTTAAAAACATTGTTCTGACGGTGCTGTAATATATCTACTCCAATCAACGTACACCCAAAGATACTAGTCTAACGCAGTGGAATATGATACAATGACATTTTGGCAAATTATCAAAGTAGCCGACTAGGACATCTGTATGTTAAGCCCTTTGACCTCCGGAATACACTTACTGTTTTCATTTTAAATGGCTAATCCTTCCATACCAATTTTTACAACAAAGTAGTCGCTGGCAGCACTTATCTGGGAACCCTCCGCTTATTGCTCTCTTATAACCCTATATCAAATTAAACATAGTAGTGCATACACGCTTCCTTTCCTAATGGCTAGCTTCCAAGTGAAAGAGCACACAAAAGCACACCCATCTCATAAATTAACTATGTACAAGTCCAAGAAGTTTGACATACAGAAGTAAATGGGTGCGCAAAACAATCACACAATAAAAGTTGTTCAACCAGTTCCAATGAAGGAGAAAACTTCTTGTGACTAATGTGAAAACATGACTCTGTGCAAATAGGAATTACAGGCAGAGATTTATTGCGTATTGCTCTGGTGATTTCACAGTTGCATTAGATGGAAAGGGGGAGACATTTTTTGGTGCAGAAGCAGACTCTTAGCACACAGGTAGCTGCTTACCATGTGGAATCATGCACAGTATTCACAAGCGAGTGGGGTTTGAGGTTTCAGTCAGTAATGCAAATACATTCAGCATCACTAAGGCTGGTTGCCCTTGCTGGAGTGTAGGCAGACACCCAGGTTACAAATGATGCTGGTCTGAAAAAGCAGTTTGGACATGTGCTTTGTAAAAAATCTGAAAAGTGGATTCATAATGTGTCAGTCTGTAAAAGTGTTTATCACTTGCCAAAAAAAAAGAGCAGTAAGTGTGCTTTCAAATTGGCAAAGAAATGTCGTTTTGTGACTAATGTGAAAACATGACTCTGTGTGCAAATAGGAATTACAGGCAGAGATTTATTGCGTATTGCTCTGGTGATTTCACAGTTGCATTAGATGGAAAGGGGGAGACATTTTTTGGTGCAGAAGCAGACTCTTAGCACACAGGTAGCTGCTTACCATGTGGAATCATGCACAGTATTCACAAGCGAGTGGGGTTTGAGGTTTCAGTCAGTAATGCAAATACATTCAGCATCACTAAGGCTGGTTGCCCTTGCTGGAGTGTAGGCAGACACTCAGGTTACAAATGATGCTGGTCTGAAAAAGCAGTTTGGACATGTGCTTTGTAAAACATCTGAAAAGTGGATTCATAATGTGTCAGTCTGTAAAAGTGTTTATCACTTGCCAAAAAAAAGAGCAGTAATTGTGCTTTCAAATTGGCAAAGAAATTTCGTTTTGTGACTAATGTGAAAACATGACTCTGTGTGCAAATAGGAATTACAGGCATAGATTTATTGCGTATTGCTCTGGTGATTTCACAGTTGCATTAGATGGAAAGGGGGAGACATTTTTTGGTGCAGAAGCAGACTCTTAGCACACAGGTAGCTGCTTACCATGTGGAATCATGCACAGTATTCACAAGCGAGTGGGGTTTGAGGTTTCAGTCAGTAATGCAAATACATTCAGCATCACTAAGGCTGGTTGCCCTTGCTGGAGTGTAGGCAGACACCCAGGTTACAAATGATGCTGGTCTGAAAAAGCAGTTTGGACATGTGCTTTGTAAAAAATCTGAAAAGTGGATTCATAATGTGTCAGTCTGTAAAAGTGTTTATTACTTGCCAAAAAAAAGAGCAGTAAGTGTGCTTTCAAATTGGCAAAGAAATTTCGTTTTGTAACTAATGTGAAAACATGACTCTGTGTGCAAATAGGAATTACAGGCAGAGATTTATTGCGTATTGCTCTGGTGATTTCACAGTTGCATTAGAAGGAAAGGGGGAGCCTTTTTTTGGTGCAGAAGCTGATTCTTAGCACACAGGTAGCTGCTTACCATGTGGAATCATGCACAGTATTCACAAGCGAGTGGGGTTTGAGGTTTCAGTCAGTAATGCAAATACATTCAGCATCACTAAGGCTGGTTGCCCTTGCTGGAGTGTAGGCAGACACCCAGGTTACAAATGATGCTGGTCTGAAAAAGCAGTTTGGACATGTGCTTTGTAAAAAATCTGAAAAGTGGATTCATAATGTGTCAGTCTGTAAAAGTGTTTATCACTTGCCAAAAAAAAGAGCAGTAAGTGTGCTTTCAAATTGGCAAAGAAATTTCGTTTTGTGACTAATGTGAAAACATGACTCTGTGCAAATAGGAATTACAGGCAGAGATTTATTGCGTATTGCTCTGGTGATTTCACAGTTGCATTAGATGGAAAGGGGGAGACATTTTTTGGTGCAGAAGCAGACTCTTAGCACACAGGTAGCTGCTTACCATGTGGAATCATGCACAGTATTCACAAGCGAGTGGGGTTTGAGGTTTCAGTCAGTAATGCAAATACATTCAGCATCACTAAGGCTGGTTGCCCTTGGTGGAGTGTAGGCAGACACCCAGGTTACAAATGATGCTGGTCTGAAAAAGCAGTTTGGACATGTGCTTTGTAAAAAATCTGAAAAGTGGATTCATAATGTGTCAGTCTGTAAAAGTGTTTATCACTTGCCAAAAAAAAGAGCAGTAAGTGTGCTTTCAAATTGGCAAAGAAATTTCGTTTTGTGACTAATGTGAAAACATGACTCTGTGTGCAAATAGGAATTACAGGCAGAGATTTATTGCGTATTGCTCTGGTGATTTCACAGTTGCATTAGATGGAAAGGGGGAGACATTTTTTGGTGCAGAAGCAGACTCTTAGCACACAGGTAGCTGCTTACCATGTGGAATCATGCACAGTATTCACAAGCGAGTGGGGTTTGAGGTTTCAGTCAGTAATGCAAATACATTCAGCATCACTAAGGCTGGTTGCCCTTGCTGGAGTGTAGGCAGACACCCAGGTTACAAATGATGCTGGTCTGAAAAAGCAGTTTGGACATGTGCTTTGTAAAAAATCTGAAAAGTGGATTCATAATGTGTCAGTCTGTAAAAGTGTTTATCACTTGCCAAAAAAAAGAGCAGTAAGTATGCTTTCAAATTTGCAAAGAAATTTCGTTTTGTGACTAATGTGAAAACATGACTCTGTGTGCAAATAGGAATTACAGGCAGAGATTTATTGCGTATTTCTCTGGTGATTTCACAGTTGCATTAGATGGAAAGGGGGAGACATTTTTTGGTGCAGAAGCAGACTCTTAGCACACAGGTAGCTGCTTACCATGTGGAATCATGCACAGTATTCACAAGCGAGTGGGGTTTGAGGTTTCAGTCAGTAATGCAAATACATTCAGCATCACTAAGGCTGGTTGCCCTTGCTGGAGTGTAGGCAGACACCCAGGTTACAAATGATGCTGGTCTGAAAAAGCAGTTTGGACATGTGCTTTGTAAAAAATCTGAAAAGTGGATTCATAATGTGTCAGTCTGTAAAAGTGTTTATCACTTGCCAAAAAAAAAGAGCAGTAAGTGTGCTTTCAAATTGGCAAAGAAATGTCGTTTTGTGACTAATGTGAAAACATGACTCTGTGTGCAAATAGGAATTACAGGCAGAGATTTATTGCGTATTGCTCTGGTGATTTCACAGTTGCATTAGATGGAAAGGGGGAGACATTTTTTGGTGCAGAAGCAGACTCTTAGCACACAGGTAGCTGCTTACCATGTGGAATCATGCACAGTATTCACAAGCGAGTGGGGTTTGAGGTTTCAGTCAGTAATGCAAATACATTCAGCATCACTAAGGCTGGTTGCCCTTGGTGGAGTGTAGGCAGACACCCAGGTTACAAATGATGCTGGTCTGAAAAAGCAGTTTGGACATGTGCTTTGTAAAAAATCTGACAAGTGGATTCATAATGTGTCAGTCTGTAAAAGTGTTTATCACTTGCCAAAAAAAAGAGCAGTAAGTGTGCTTTCAAATTGGCAAAGAAATTTCGTTTTGTGACTAATGTGAAAACATGACTCTGTGTGCAAATAGGAATTACAGGCAGAGATTTATTGCGTATTGCTCTGGTGATTTCACAGTTGCATTAGATGGAAAGGGGGAGACATTTTTTGGTGCAGAAGCAGACTCTTAGCACACAGGTAGCTGCTTACCATGTGGAATCATGCACAGTATTCACAAGCGAGTGGGGTTTGAGGTTTCAGTCAGTAATGCAAATACATTCAGCATCACTAAGGCTGGTTGCCCTTGCTGGAGTGTAGGCAGACACCCAGGTTACAAATGATGCTGGTCTGAAAAAGCAGTTTGGACATGTGCTTTGTAAAAAATCTGAAAAGTGGATTCATAATGTGTCAGTCTGTAAAAGTGTTTATCACTTGCCAAAAAAAAGAGCAGTAAGTATGCTTTCAAATTGGCAAAGAAATTTCGTTTTGTGACTAATGTGAAAACATGACTCTGTGTGCAAATAGGAATTACAGGCAGAGATTTATTGCGTATTTCTCTGGTGATTTCACAGTTGCATTAGATGGAAAGGGGGAGACATTTTTTGGTGCAGAAGCAGACTCTTAGCACACAGGTAGCTGCTTACCATGTGGAATCATGCACAGTATTCACAAGCGAGTGGGGTTTGAGGTTTCAGTCAGTAATGCAAATACATTCAGCATCACTAAGGCTGGTTGCCCTTGCTGGAGTGTAGGCAGACACCCAGGTTACAAATGATGCTGGTCTGAAAAAGCAGTTTGGACATGTGCTTTGTAAAAAATCTGAAAAGTGGATTCATAATGTGTCAGTCTGTAAAAGTGTTTATCACTTGCCAAAAAAAAAGAGCAGTAAGTGTGCTTTCAAATTGGCAAAGAAATGTCGTTTTGTGACTAATGTGAAAACATGACTCTGTGCAAATAGGAATTACAGGCAGAGATTTATTGCGTATTGCTCTGGTGATTTCACAGTTGCATTAGATGGAAAGGGGGAGACATTTTTTGGTGCAGAAGCAGACTCTTAGCACACAGGTAGCTGCTTACCATGTGGAATCATGCACAGTATTCACAAGCGAGTGGGGTTTGAGGTTTCAGTCAGTAATGCAAATACATTCAGCATCACTAAGGCTGGTTGCCCTTGGTGGAGTGTAGGCAGACACCCAGGTTACAAATGATGCTGGTCTGAAAAAGCAGTTTGGACATGTGCTTTGTAAAAAATCTGACAAGTGGATTCATAATGTGTCAGTCTGTAAAAGTGTTTATCACTTGCCAAAAAAAAGAGCAGTAAGTGTGCTTTCAAATTGGCAAAGAAATTTCGTTTTGTGACTAATGTGAAAACATGACTCTGTGTGCAAATAGGAATTACAGGCAGAGATTTATTGCGTATTGCTCTGGTGATTTCACAGTTGCATTAGATGGAAAGGGGGAGACATTTTTTGGTGCAGAAGCAGACTCTTAGCACACAGGTAGCTGCTTACCATGTGGAATCATGCACAGTATTCACAAGCGAGTGGGGTTTGAGGTTTCAGTCAGTAATGCAAATACATTCAGCATCACTAAGGCTGGTTGCCCTTGCTGGAGTGTAGGCAGACACCCAGGTTACAAATGATGCTGGTCTGAAAAAGCAGTTTGGACATGTGCTTTGTAAAAAATCTGAAAAGTGGATTCATAATGTGTCAGTCTGTAAAAGTGTTTATCACTTGCCAAAAAAAAGAGCAGTAAGTATGCTTTCAAATTGGCAAAGAAATTTCGTTTTGTGACTAATGTGAAAACATGACTCTGTGTGCAAATAGGAATTACAGGCAGAGATTTATTGCGTATTTCTCTGGTGATTTCACAGTTGCATTAGATGGAAAGGGGGAGACATTTTTTGGTGCAGAAGCAGACTCTTAGCACACAGGTAGCTGCTTACCATGTGGAATCATGCACAGTATTCACAAGCGAGTGGGGTTTGAGGTTTCAGTCAGTAATGCAAATACATTCAGCATCACTAAGGCTGGTTGCCCTTGCTGGAGTGTAGGCAGACACCCAGGTTACAAATGATGCTGGTCTGAAAAAGCAGTTTGGACATGTGCTTTGTAAAAAATCTGAAAAGTGGATTCATAATGTGTCAGTCTGTAAAAGTGTTTATCACTTGCCAAAAAAAAGAGCAGTAAGTGTGCTTTCAAATTGGCAAAGAAATGTCGTTTTGTGACTAATGTGAAAACATGACTCTGTGTGCAAATAGGAATTACAGGCAGAGATTTATTGCGTATTGCTCTGGTGATTTCACAGTTGCATTAGATGGAAAGGGGGAGACATTTTTTGGTGCAGAAGCAGACTCTTAGCACACAGGTAGCTGCTTACCATGTGGAATCATGCACAGTATTCACAAGCGAGTGGGGTTTGAGGTTTCAGTCAGTAATGCAAATACATTCAGCATCACTAAGGCTGGTTGCCCTTGCTGGAGTGTAGGCAGACACTCAGGTTACAAATGATGCTGGTCTGAAAAAGCAGTTTGGACATGTGCTTTGTAAAACATCTGAAAAGTGGATTCATAATGTGTCAGTCTGTAAAAGTGTTTATCACTTGCCAAAAAAAAGAGCAGTAATTGTGCTTTCAAATTGGCAAAGAAATTTCGTTTTGTGACTAATGTGAAAACATGACTCTGTGTGCAAATAGGAATTACAGGCATAGATTTATTGCGTATTGCTCTGGTGATTTCACAGTTGCATTAGATGGAAAGGGGGAGACATTTTTTGGTGCAGAAGCAGACTCTTAGCACACAGGTAGCTGCTTACCATGTGGAATCATGCACAGTATTCACAAGCGAGTGGGGTTTGAGGTTTCAGTCAGTAATGCAAATACATTCAGCATCACTAAGGCTGGTTGCCCTTGCTGGAGTGTAGGCAGACACCCAGGTTACAAATGATGCTGGTCTGAAAAAGCAGTTTGGACATGTGCTTTGTAAAAAATCTGAAAAGTGGATTCATAATGTGTCAGTCTGTAAAAGTGTTTATTACTTGCCAAAAAAAAGAGCAGTAAGTGTGCTTTCAAATTGGCAAAGAAATTTCGTTTTGTAACTAATGTGAAAACATGACTCTGTGTGCAAATAGGAATTACAGGCAGAGATTTATTGCGTATTGCTCTGGTGATTTCACAGTTGCATTAGAAGGAAAGGGGGAGCCTTTTTTTGGTGCAGAAGCTGATTCTTAGCACACAGGTAGCTGCTTACCATGTGGAATCATGCACAGTATTCACAAGCGAGTGGGGTTTGAGGTTTCAGTCAGTAATGCAAATACATTCAGCATCACTAAGGCTGGTTGCCCTTGCTGGAGTGTAGGCAGACACCCAGGTTACAAATGATGCTGGTCTGAAAAAGCAGTTTGGACATGTGCTTTGTAAAAAATCTGAAAAGTGGATTCATAATGTGTCAGTCTGTAAAAGTGTTTATCACTTGCCAAAAAAAAGAGCAGTAAGTGTGCTTTCAAATTGGCAAAGAAATTTCGTTTTGTGACTAATGTGAAAACATGACTCTGTGCAAATAGGAATTACAGGCAGAGATTTATTGCGTATTGCTCTGGTGATTTCACAGTTGCATTAGATGGAAAGGGGGAGACATTTTTTGGTGCAGAAGCAGACTCTTAGCACACAGGTAGCTGCTTACCATGTGGAATCATGCACAGTATTCACAAGCGAGTGGGGTTTGAGGTTTCAGTCAGTAATGCAAATACATTCAGCATCACTAAGGCTGGTTGCCCTTGGTGGAGTGTAGGCAGACACCCAGGTTACAAATGATGCTGGTCTGAAAAAGCAGTTTGGACATGTGCTTTGTAAAAAATCTGAAAAGTGGATTCATAATGTGTCAGTCTGTAAAAGTGTTTATCACTTGCCAAAAAAAAGAGCAGTAAGTGTGCTTTCAAATTGGCAAAGAAATTTCGTTTTGTGACTAATGTGAAAACATGACTCTGTGTGCAAATAGGAATTACAGGCAGAGATTTATTGCGTATTGCTCTGGTGATTTCACAGTTGCATTAGATGGAAAGGGGGAGACATTTTTTGGTGCAGAAGCAGACTCTTAGCACACAGGTAGCTGCTTACCATGTGGAATCATGCACAGTATTCACAAGCGAGTGGGGTTTGAGGTTTCAGTCAGTAATGCAAATACATTCAGCATCACTAAGGCTGGTTGCCCTTGCTGGAGTGTAGGCAGACACCCAGGTTACAAATGATGCTGGTCTGAAAAAGCAGTTTGGACATGTGCTTTGTAAAAAATCTGAAAAGTGGATTCATAATGTGTCAGTCTGTAAAAGTGTTTTTCACTTGCCAAAAAAAAGCGCAGTAAGTATGCTTTCAAATTGGCAAAGAAATTTCGTTTTGTGACTAATGTGAAAACATGACTCTGTGTGCAAATAGGAATTACAGGCAGAGATTTATTGCGTATTTCTCTGGTGATTTCACAGTTGCATTAGATGGAAAGGGGGAGACATTTTTTGGTGCAGAAGCAGACTCTTAGCACACAGGTAGCTGCTTACCATGTGGAATCATGCACAGTATTCACAAGCGAGTGGGGTTTGAGGTTTCAGTCAGTAATGCAAATACATTCAGCATCACTAAGGCTGGTTGCCCTTGCTGGAGTGTAGGCAGACACCCAGGTTACAAATGATGCTGGTCTGAAAAAGCAGTTTGGACATGTGCTTTGTAAAAAATCTGAAAAGTGGATTCATAATGTGTCAGTCTGTAAAAGTGTTTATCACTTGCCAAAAAAAAAGAGCAGTAAGTGTGCTTTCAAATTGGCAAAGAAATGTCGTTTTGTGACTAATGTGAAAACATGACTCTGTGTGCAAATAGGAATTACAGGCAGAGATTTATTGCGTATTGCTCTGGTGATTTCACAGTTGCATTAGATGGAAAGGGGGAGACATTTTTTGGTGCAGAAGCAGACTCTTAGCACACAGGTAGCTGCTTACCATGTGGAATCATGCACAGTATTCACAAGCGAGTGGGGTTTGAGGTTTCAGTCAGTAATGCAAATACATTCAGCATCACTAAGGCTGGTTGCCCTTGCTGGAGTGTAGGCAGACACCCAGGTTACAAATGATGCTGGTCTGAAAAAGCAGTTTGGACATGTGCTTTGTAAAAAATCTGAAAAGTGGATTCATAATGTGTCAGTCTGTAAAAGTGTTTATCACTTGCCAAAAAAAAGAGCAGTAAGTGTGCTTTCAAATTGGCAAAGAAATTTCGTGTTGTGACTAATGTGAAAACAAATGTAGTAATATATTTAAATAAAATAAAGGAATTATTTTTTAGTTTTTTTCAGGTATTGCTGAAGAGCAGTGAACAAAATTTAAGATGCCTACAAAATCCAGAGTAAAAAAAGAGCAGAAAAAAAACCTATATTTGAAGACAACTGGAGGACCTAAGTTAGTTGAAGATGCTCATGTTGGGAAGAAGAAAAAATCTTCTGGTAAGCAAACAAAAGATTTTCTAAGGAACATATTCAAAAAAAGGAAAAATGTACAAAATGTCTGTACTGGAAAGAATGATTTGAATCGAAAAGGACAGGAAAAAATTGAGAATTTAGTTAATGCAAATATACCTTCTGCAACTAAAAAGATAAACTTAAACAGAAAAACAGCGTTTAAAGAGATACGTAGAAAAATGTTTCAGAGGAGAGTTATGTCCAATTTGATAAAGGATGTGAAGAAATATAAGCAAAAGGCAAAGTTTTATAAGAGAAAAAAAGAAATTGAAGCCATTGCAGCAAAGGCATTAGAATTTAAAAGGAAACTATTCATTTTAATTTTGAATAGGATGCGTACATTAGACAAAATGGTTAATGTACTGAAATCACATAGCAAAAGGAAAAGAGTAGTGAACAGAACAAACTTTTGTAAAGTGTTTTTAGGAAAATGGATGCATAGTTCAAGTAGTGAACCTTTTTTTAATGAAGAGAGTTATTTTCAAAGTAATAGTTTGCTGCATGCAGAGGTCGTGCTTATGAAGTGAAAAATGGTTGCATAACGTAGAAGGAGATAATGGTTCCAAGAGATGAGGTACAAGTGATGGCGGATGAGGCTATGGGGAGACGTCCTAAAGCCCCAGTGTACACTTGGAATTGTAGTAGTATTTGCACTGTGCGTCAGGAATCTATTGATAAATTTCGTGAGTTTCTAAGAGAATATAGCAAAAAAAGTGTGAAACAGAGGATTAAGGTGCTTCAAAGTCTAGATCCATGCAGAGTGAGAGAGAATACTGGTTTGCAGGGTCATTCTCTGGCTTGTCTATCTAGAAAAGTGTGTAATAGTGTTTTCCATCATTTTAGGATGCTGGCTGTTCATCATACTGAAATGAGAAAGTTTGTGAGACGGTTGTATTTTGCTAAAAGTCCAGCAATAAAGTTAGGTGAATTGAATAGGGCTCTGTTCCGTGGAACGGTATCAGATGTAGAGAAGGTTGTTGATGAAATTCAGTTTTGTTACTTTGGTCCTGAACAAAACAGTGCAGAGAAGGACACAGTAAATGAGGAAGAAGTGGAAGAAAATGTAGAACCCTCTGTAAGTAAGACATTTAATGATCACATAACAAAATTTGCAATAATCTCTAATGAAAGACCAAATATTACTTGTATTTGTTGCCGCAGAACTCATTATAGAAAACAAACCAGGTATGTTGATCTCTACAGAAAGAGTGAAAATGAAGATAATTATAAGTGGAAGGATTTTGCCACCTATATATTTCTTGAAAATTGTTTTGAATTGGGTGAAGTTCAGCGTATTTGTAAATACTGTTACAACAAGTTAGAGGAAAATAGAATGCCGACCAGAGCTGTACATAATAATTTAGAATTGGATGCTATTCCTGCTGAACTTTCTGAATTAAATACATATGAGTCTATACTCATTCAATGTGTTCATCCGTTCCAGACCATAGTACGTATGGAGCCCAAAACTGGTAAATTACCTCCTTCAGATTTACTGAGAGGTTTAAAAGGTAGAGTGGTGTATTTGCCCTTGGATTTGAAAAAAAATATGGAAACTATTGATGCGGATACTTTGGAAACTGAACCATTAATTATTCTGGTTAATGGTGTACCTACAAAGAATAAGAAGATTTGGCAGGAGCTGGTAGATGTACGGAAAGTACAAAGAGCAAATTTGTATTTGAAAAGGAATAACAAATGGTATGAATCAATTTATATAGAAGAAGAAGAAGAAGAAGATTTACAAGAAGACACAGAAACACCAACTGGACAAATTGAAAAAGTGGACAAGTCAAAGGATGAAGAAATTTATGAACATTTTAGCATACATCCTCTTCATTGAAAAGAAGTTATGGGAGACAATATTGATCTATTTCAGATGAAGAAAGCAAAAGGAACTCCCGTGAGTGTATGGGAGGAGAGCTTGGAAGCTCGATGTTTTCCCCAGCTGTTTCCTAAAGGAAAAGGAGGACGATACGATGAACGTCCGGAACAGATTCCAGCTTCTGAGTATCGGACTACAAGACTATATGCTGAAGATCCCAGATTTCGACAAAGTATTCCTTCTTTGTTCCATCTTTTATTTGAAAGCGACTTGTCTGCCCTGTCTTATGCAGTAAATCACATTTTAAAAAGTGGAGTACATTTACAAAATGTGTCTGCTAAGGATTTTATGGAGAAAGTGCAGCACCGAGATGATCATTTGGAAACACAACTGATCAATCTGATGGCTTGTCAGCGTGGGACAAATGAATATTGGTACCGACGCCATGGTGAATTAAAATGCATGTTACGGAATTTAGGAACTCCAACATGGTTCCTTACCCTAAGCTGTGCCGAGTACGCTTGGGATGATTTACTGGATTTTCTACGAGAGGCAAATTCAAACATTAAAAACATTGAATACAAGACAGCAGGAGAACTGTGCTCATTGGATCCGGTTAATGTTTGCAGATATTTCAATCATAGATTTGAGGCTATGATGTCCTTCATCTGCAATAAAAAAAATCCACCTCTAGGAGAAGTAGTGGATTTCTTTTGGAGAAAAGAGTACCAGGCAAGAGGTGCTCCTCATATTCATATGCTGTTGTGGATCAAGGATGCCCCAAAGTTTGGAACAGATACTGATGAAGCAGTGTTATCTTACATTGAAGAATATGCAACATGTGCCATACCAAAAAGCACAGAAGAGAAAAAGTTAAAGGAGCAAGTTTTACGTTTCCAAAGTCATCGGTGTGGAAAATACTGTCGACGGAAATACAACAGCAAAGATAAATACTACACTAAATGTCGATTTGGATTTCCTAGACCTGTTCTTTCAAAAGGAAGAGTAAACAGTTTTATGTCAGCTGTGAGACATACTATCACAAGAAAATCACCTAAGAATACCTACAACCTAAAAAGAAAAGAAGAATCAAAAAATATAAATGACTACAACCCAGTGATTTTATCCATGTGGAACGCTAACATGGATATACAGTATGTAGCTGACAATTCCATTGCTGTTGCTCGATATGTAACGTCTTACATTACGAAATCAGAAAAAACAGAATTGAAGGAAATGTGGGAAGAGATTTCTCTCGAGAAAACTGTCAGTAAGAAGCTGTACATTTTCAGTTTGAAGATGTTATCGCATCGAGAAATTGGATCCTACGAATGTTCAGATAGGTTATCTTCTGCAAGTCTCTACTCGAAATCAAGAAGAATAATTTGGGCAAGTTTAGGCCTTGCAGCAATGAGAAATCGGGTACTGAAATCTGTTGGAGAAATTGAATATTTGGCCGAGAATGACCCAGAAAGTACAGATATTTTGAAATCAAACATGTTGGATACATATTACCCAAAGAGAAGTCATCATCTGGAGAACATGTGTCTCTATGAAGTGCTGCAGAACTACATTTATTCACGGAAAGCCGCAGAAGACATCAACAATGGAAAATATAAAGTCATTGGTGAGGAAGGATGTTTGGTGAAGCAAACAAAAGGAAGTTTGATAAATCACCGGAAGCTGAGTTGCGACACTACTGACAAAAAGGAATTTTACTACTTGGCTCTTTTACAGCTGTTTAAACCATGGCGTACAGAGGATGAACTACTGGGAGAATTTCAAAGCTATGAAGATTCATTTATTGCTTGCAAAGACAGCATACAATGCAGAACATTCACAACTTATCTGCAAATGTTAAATGAAGAAATTGAACAGGAAACTACAATTGCAGCAGAAATAGCTAGAGACAGTTCTCAGGACAGCCAAAGTTCAGGAACACTCAGTCAAGGTCCCCTAGGACAACCAATCGTTGAAAATGAAGCATCAATAGCCATGAATGAAGTGGAAACAGCTATGAATCAAGCTCAAGAAGAATTTATAGACTTACAAAATTTGGAAAGACAACTGAATCAAGAGCAGCAACAAATTTATGAAGAGATCAGAAACAAAATTGATCACGGATTTCTACATGAAAAAAAAGAGTGCTCATGCACATCATTTCATCCAATCAGGATGTATGTAAGCGGACAAGCTGGAACTGGAAAAAGTTTCCTAATAAAAGTCATCAGAAGCAAAAAACGGATTCTACTTTGTCTTGTGTGGTTACTGCTCCAACTGGGTTAGCAGCATATAACATAAAAGGAATCACTTTACATCGTTTGCTAATGTTACCAGTGGAGCATGAGAACAAAATACAATACAACAAGCTAACTGGAGAAGCATGCTTGGGAGTTTCAAGAGTATTGAAGAAGATGCAAGTTCTCATTATTGATGAGGTGAGCATGGTATCGAGCTTAATGCTTGCCTTTGTGCATTTAAGAATGCAGCAAATTCTGAAGTCAGACTATGACGTGTTATTTGGAGGAAAACACGTCATAGTTTTTGGAGATCTTTTGCAACTTACTCCAGTTAAAGGACAACCAGTGTTTAATACTGTGACACATGAAGACACGAAGAAGTCATTGGGAAGCATCGGTAATACAAATATTTGGTCCTTCTTTGAGTACAAGGAACTTACAACTAATATGAGGCAAGCAAACGATGAAGAATATGGAAGTATTCTGAAAGATATCAGGATTGGACTACTCACAGAAGCTGGCAAAAAAGCATTACAGACTCGGCTGCTACATAATTTATTTCCAAAGGAAGAAATAGTTGCAGAGAAGATATACAAGAACATTGCAGAAAAGAAAAGTGTCATCTGCTTAATGCCAACTCTACGTGAATGCTCAATATTCAATGAGGAGCTTTTGAAATTGGAAAAGGAAGATATCAGGAAATTGGAAGCAGTGGACAAAATTGAGGATGGAAGAATTACTGTCACATTAACAGGCACACTGAAAAATAAATTGGATTCACTAGAGAAGAAGATTTCCAAAACAGCTGGATTAGAAAAAAATCTATATGTTTGCATGAACTGTAGAGTATTTTTAAGGAGAAATTTGGATGTTGAAAAAGGTTTAGTTAATGGAGCTATGGGAAGAGTTGTGGGTTTTATTAATTATCAG
Organism: Triturus cristatus; assembly: GCF_964204655.1. NCBI lineage: Eukaryota > Metazoa > Chordata > Amphibia > Caudata > Salamandridae > Triturus > Triturus cristatus. Next base: position 271,072,759 of record NC_140595.1, on the reverse strand, counting down.
AAAAAAGATGGAATTGAATGTTTAAAAATAAAATTTGATCAGATAGAAGAAGTTAAAGATATTTGTCGTTGTACAGTTCGTTTCATGCTTGTGAAAGACTTATATGTACGTAGGAAGCAGTTTCTGTTTTCTCTAGCATATGCTGTAACTATTCACAAGTCTCAAGGATTGACTGTAGACAGGGACATCTTAAGGATCTTGGGGGCCCTGGGCCAAACGAATTTTGGGGGCCCCTGTTCAGAACAACTTTTAATTTAAGATCCAATCTCAGATTTTTCATGACCTCATTAGCCAGGTCACTGACAGCGCAGAAGCACACTCGTCCACATTTTAAATGTGTTTACATCTAATATTTAGGGATAGTGACTTGTGTTTTCAATATTAAACACAGCAGCAGCTCCCTAATATAACTGCAAATAATCTCTGTGACGCCCTCCCATTTCGAATATGTGAGGTCCTGTTTTTTAGCTAAAATAACCTTTTTATGGATGTTGCACAAAAGGTAAACAGCATTTCTCTTCAAAATGTCCCTTATACACTCTCTCACATCACCCACATTAAAAAATAAGTTAAAGTAAAATAGTATTTGAAAGAATTTGTTTAAAAATTACCCAGGGTCACCAGGGTAATACTCTGTAGAACATAGCTGGCTCCATAAGGGGGCCCCCCTGAAAGTCTGGGGCCTGGGGCCAGAGCCCACTTTGCCCATGCCTTAAAACGTCTCTGACTGTAGATTGTGCATTTGTGAACATTGGTTCAACTGTGTTCAAAGAAGGTATGGCATATGTTGCTTTGTCACGAGTGAAAACATTATCAGGTTTATTCATGATAGACTTTGATGATTCAAAAGTTAGTGCTGATACAAACTGTGTAAAGGAGTATAATAGATTAAGAAGAAGCTATGCTCCTCATTTAGGTCAGTATCCTGTGTTGGAGAAACGTGTAGTTTCTCGTAAAAGGAGAAATGAGAATATCTGTAATGAAGATGTAGAGAGGAGGAAAAAAAAGAGGAGTGATGTAATTGCAAGCAAAAAGAATAAGGAAAATGAAGAACAGGTTGTAGGATGTTATTTTGAAAATAGCTCTGGTGTCAACTGCTACGCTAATGTAGTGCTGAATGTTGCATTTTATCTGGAAAGTTTGCAAGAGCAGATAATAGTAAATCAGGGAAAAAGATTCTGTACTGTGCTGAGTCTCCTTTTTGAAAAGCTGAGTAATGATAAAACTCAAATAGAAAGTGCTACTGAAATTAGAAAAGTTTTAGATGTATGTTCAGGACGAACACAGTTTTCTCAAAATGTACAGCAAGACGCACAGGAATTCTTGATTTATTTTCTTCAGGTACTGGAAGAAGAAGGGGTTAACATTGTAAATTTATTTGGTCTCTCTTATAAATGGGAACATAGTTGTGAAAACTGTTATAATATATGTGGCTCTAATGTTGATTCTGAAAGGTTTATTTATTTAACATTGCCAGAGAGTAAAATAGTCACTTTTGCTAAATTAGTTAAAGATGCTAATCATAGCATGCAATGCAGTGAGTGTAAATCTGACATGTTTTCAACATTAATTTTAAAGGAATACAGACAGTATGTAATTTTAATGATGCAACGATGTAGAGCTGATGGTTCAAAATTGGATACTTTAATAAAGAAGTTTACAGGACAGCAATTATCAATTTCAGGAAAAACTTTTGTAACAGTTGCAATAATTTTCCATGATGGACCTACTGTAACTTCTGGTCATTACACAGTTTATCTTAAATGTGAAAAAGGCTGGACACTGTGTAATGATTCCCAATTGATTTTTAAGCAACGTTTGCCTTTTGATTTAGCAAATTCCTATCTAATCTTCCTGAAACCTAAATTTTAGAGAGATTTGACAACATCTGGAGAAAACAATTTTACCATTTTATTGGATTACCATTTGGAATTTACAAATAAAAAGATTTAACAAATTATCATTTGGCCTAATGGAAAGGTAACCAATTGTAATGTGGAATTTTTCCATTTTTTAAGGAAACTTTGGAAAACCAAAAATTTAGAAAAAATCGGTAACATCTGCACAATTTAAATTTTGGAATGTTATTGGATTGCCATTGGAAATTTTTTCAAAAAAGATTTTTAAAATTACTATTTGGCCATGCGGAAAAGTAAACAATTCTATTGTGGACTTATTTAATTATTAATTAATCTTTCGGAAACCAAAATGTTACAGAGAAACGGTGACATCTGTACAATTTAAACTTTTGTTTTTTATTGGATTACCATTGGAAATTAAACAAAAAAATAATTTTAAAATTACTATTTGGCCTAAAGGAAATGGAACCAGATGTATTGTGGAGTTATTTGACATATATTATTGTGATTATACTTCTGAAACAAAAATATCAGACGGTATTTTAAAGAAATAAGTATAGATATTAGATGATATTTTTTTAGAATATTATGCATTTCTTTAAAGTTATGTTTATGAAAAAAGAGATTCTGGGCTTTTTTAAAAACAATGTTTGAGATTGTTAATTTTTTTTTGCCTGCTGTTAAATGATGAATGCAATTGCTTTCACAATTTATAGTGAAATGCAATATTTTCTGAAAACAGCAAAAAAAAGGCAAAAATATTTTTTGAAAAATATGTAAATATGTGTACTGTATTATTAAATGTTTTATTAAATATTAATACTTTTTTCTTTTTTTTCAGATTGAGATAGATAATTTTCGAAAACTATAACCATTTTAAAAGCAATTAAAAATAAATTAAATGAATAAATCTTTTTTTGAGTGGGTATGGTAAGTCAATAATGTCATGGTCCCTTTTTTCCACTTCTCTACAATCACATTTGCAGTTTTTAATTGTAGTCTCTCAAGGACCTTGTAATGTGATAATTGATTTTTAGTGTTTTTAAAAAAAAAAAAAAAAAAATTACGCGTACCGTACGCGTACGGTAAAAAAAAAATAAAAAAAGTTTTTTAAAAAATATATAAAAAATAGATGAAAGGTAAGGTTGGCTCTTAAAAGAGCCGTTGTGTTCATGCAGGGACAGAGGAAAGAAAGATTGGGAATATTAGACGGTACGACAAGTGTGCTGATCTATTTTATTGTTCACTAGGGAAATACTGATCTCCCTATGACAAATTAGATCATGACAAGTGGCGCACCGTATATCAACCCTCAGAAACCGAGGGTTAGTTTCCAGAGGACCAGAAAAAGGAGATGCTCCCCCCACAGATGAAGGGCTCACCTGACCTGCAGAAGAAGGACTCGGCTCTGCAGATGATGGTCCAGGCTGAGCTGCTGTGGATGTGCTTGGTTGATTTACTGAAGGGTTACCTTCAGTAAGTCGAGCATGTGTCCTTCTGTGTACATCCTTAAGGTGTCTCATCATGGTGTGATTCCCAAAGGAATACTTCCTGTCAGGATTACCTCTTGAAAGTACACGCTTACACAGCTTGCAAGTCACTAAGGGTGCATTTACCTTTTGCTGGCCTTCTGGAAAAGTAAAATAATCCCATACGTAAGAGGTCTTTTGTTTCCTCGCTCTCTGCCTCAAGGTAGTGCTGCTAGCCTCACTCTCAGAAGAGCTCTGCTGTTCTGCCATCGTATCACAAAGACAACCCAGCTCCTTCTCCTAAGGGATCACAAGCAGAAATGAGGGGAATGGGTGTGGTGTAGGAGAGTTCTAGAACTGAAAGTAGTTTCAACCAATCAAAAGTTGTGTTTCATGATCACATGACCTACCGTACGCTTACGGTACGCTTACGGCAAAAGTACGCATGCGCGTAAAAAAGACACGCACTTGCGCGCATGCGCTTAACAGTCACTCCCCGACACTTCCGCGTAACGTGCGCGTGTAGCGTACACGCGTACGCGTCCCACGCGGAGTACGCGTGGCCACGCAAATTGCGTAACTATACGCAAACAGCGTAGATAAATTACGGACGTTGCGTAAACCGTACGCTTACCGTAAGCTTACGGTACGCATACTAAAAAAAAAATTAAAAAAAAAGGAAAAAATGTATTGCTAATAAATTTTACATGTTTATTTTATAAAATATATTAAAAAAAACATATTATAGAATTTTAAAAATTTAACCATAGTCTTTAAAAAAGGATAGAAAATTAAAATAAAAATATGTAAAAAAAAATAGAAGAAAAAAAAAAAATTAGCATTTAAAAAACCTTGCAAATTCACTGAAAAAACCATGGGTTTCACACACGTTATAGTTAGGAATTAGCATTTAAAAAACCTTTGAAATTCACTGAAAAAACCATGGGTTTCACACACGTTATAGTTAGGAATTAGCATTTAAAAAACCTTAGAAATTCAATGAAAAAACCAAAGGTTTCACACATGTTATAGTTAGCTGGACATTTCACTCGTAAAAAACCAATGAAATTCCCCCGTTATAGTTAGTTCAGCTAACTATAACTCGCGCGCCCGCAATGCACTACTGATGACGTCACATATTACATCACTCATGACATGGTCAGTGACATCACTCATGACATCACTGATGACATCTCAAATGACATCACTGATGACATTATCCTTGTGACAGAGTGGTAGACCTCCTCTCACCCTAATATAACCTTTGATACAAACATTCAAAAATAGACACTAACATTTTCAAAACAATGGACATACCAATAACAGTTACAACAACCTATTCAGTAATTCTAAGATCCACATACACATCCACTCATCCACCAACAATCCTATACAGTCACTCATACATGTACTCACACATCATATGTACTCATACACCTAAACATCCTGTAACACAATCCCACTCATCCATAGAGTTACTCACACACATAGTCACTCATGCTAATAAAGAATCAAACATCCATTTACTTGCATATACAGTTATACACACACCAGCACACTTACTTTTACAGAAACTTACACATACTTAGTCTTTTTAACAATCACTTATAGAAACACATACTTATTCATACAGGATCTCTTCCAATCTCTCACTCTCACATATACTCACTTATAAACAACAATAGTCACATATACTAGTTTAAAACATATGTAGTTACTTATGAAGACACTATTGAGACAGTCATTCACTCACTAACACACCCATGCACACACTCATCCACCCATACAGTCCTGCACACATGCTGTCTTCAACACATACAAACAGTGAGTCACTCATTCATGCATCTATGCACTACGTAATACCCCCCACCGCACCATGAAGACACTCAGACACTCATATTGATACTCAAAAAACCAACTATTAACCTATATAGACACTCATGTAGCTACTCACCAACCCATGCAGCCACTTATATACAAAGTGAGAGACTGATACAGGTATTTACACATTTAAACATTACTCACTAAGCCATGTATTCAAAAAGATACACTTAATCAGTCAGTTATACAATCAATTTTTCAGAAACAAATCATCAATTTAGACACTTATATACTCATTTATTCTTCCATCAACCTTGAGATATACATATATAAAACATATTTAATTTTCAGAAAAACACACATTCACTGGATGATGTCATCAGTGATGTCATTTGAGATGTCATCAGTGATGTCATGAGTGATGTCACTGACCATGTCATGAGTGATGTAATATGTGACATCATCAGTAGTGCATTGCGGGCGCGCGAGTTATAGTTAGCTGAACTAACTATAACGGGGGAATTTCATTGGTTTTTTACGAGTGAAATGTCCAGCTAACTATAACATGTGTGAAACCTTTGGTTTTTTCATTGAATATATATATATATATATACATATATATTTTTTTTTCACTGAAAAAACCATAGGTTTCAGGCACGTTATAGTTAGGAATTAGCATTTAAAAAACCTTAAAAATTGACTGAAAAAACCATAGGTTTCAGGGGCGTTATAGTTAGCTGGACTTTTCACTCGTACAAAACCATTGAAATTCCCCTGTTATAGTTAGTTCAGCTAACTATAACTCGCGCGCCCGCAATGCACTGCTGATGACGTCACATATTACATCACTCATGACATGGTCAGTGACATCACTCATGACATCACTGATGACATCTCAAATGACATCACTTATGACATCACTGATGACATCATCCAGTGAATGTGTGTTTTTCTGAAAATTACATATGCTATGTATATCTCAAGGTCGATGGAAGAATAAATGGGTATATAAGTGTCTAAATGATGATTTGTTTTTGAAAAATTGATTGTATAACTGATTGATTAAGTGTATCTTAGTGAATACATGGCTTAGTGAGTAATGTTTAAATATGTAAATATCTGTATCAGTCTCTCACTTTGTGTATAAGTGGCTGCATGGGTTGGTGAGTAGCTACATGAGTGTCTATATAGGTTATTAGTTGTTTTTTTGAGTATCAGTCTGAGTGTCTGTATGGTTCGGTGGGGGTATTACGTAGTGCATAGGTGCATGGATGAGTGACTCACTGTATGTGTTGAAGACAGCATGTGTGCAGGACTGTATGGGTGGATGAGTGTGTGCATGGGTGTGTTAGTGAGTGAATGGCTGTCTCAATAGTGTCTTTATGAGTAACTACATATGTTTTAAACTAGTATATGTGACTATTGGTGTATATAAGTGAGTATATGTGAGAGTGAGAGATTGGAAGAGTTCCTGTATGAATAAGTATGTGTTTCTATAAGTGATTGTTTAAAAGACTAAGTATGTGTAAGTTTCTGTAGAAGTAAGTGTGGTGGTGTGTGCATAACTGTATATGCAAGTAAATGGATGTTTGATTCTTTATTAGCATGAGTGACTATGTGTGTGAGTAACTCTATGGATGAGTGGCGTTGTGTAACAGGATGTATAGGTGTATGAGTAAATATGATGAGTGAGTACATGTATGAGTGACTGTATAGGACTGTTGGTGAATGAGTGGATGTGTATGTGGATCTTAGAATTACTGAATAGGTTGTTGTAACTGGTATTGGTATGTCCATTGTTTTGAAAATTTTAGATTCTATTTTTGAATGTGTGTATCAAAGGTTATATTAGGGGGAGAGGAGGTCTGCCACTCTATCACAAGGATGATGTCATCAGTGATGTCATCAGTGATGTCATTTGAGATGTCATCAGTGATGTCATGAGGGATGTCACTGACCATGTCATGAGTGATGTAATATGTGACGTCATCAGCAATGCATTGCGGGCGCGCGAGTTATAGTTAGCTGAACCAACAATAACGGGGGAATTTCAAAGGTTTTGTACGAGTGAAAAGTCCAGCTAACTATAACGGCCCTGAAACCTATGGTTTTTTCAGTAAATTTTTAAGGTTTTTTAAATGCTAATTCCTAACTAGAACGTGCCTGAAACCTATGGTTTTTTCAGTGAATTTCAAAGGTTTTTAAATGCTAATTTCTAACTATGCCTACAGAGATAGGACATGTGAAGAAAGAAGAAAAAACGCACAGAAAGAAAAAAAAGAAATGCAGAAAGAAGCAACAGAAGTCCTCAAAGATGAAGAAAAGTGCAGGAAGAAGGATAACGTGCAGAAAGAACAAACAGAAGAACAGAAAGAAGTCTTGTTGCAAAATCATCCTGTACCCTCAACTTTTTCAGATGGATACTGGTGGTAACTGAGCCTGACTAACCAGTCCTAGAGCCAGTGCTAAGTTAAAAGACACTCAGAATACAGTGAAAACACCTACATACACTAGGGAACACTATGCGTTGGGGTCCCCCTGTGATTCGCAAGACCTCCTCTGTAAGCCCCTAGTATATAATAGGGCAAGGGGATTAAAACTACCTCTTAAAACGTGCCACAGGGCGTGTTTGCACACGTCACCTCAGGCCCCGTCCCCTCCCTTCCCCACTGTGTAAACATGCCCTGTAGCCGTTTTAAGTTGGGAGATTAAGTCCCCTTGAATCCTGAGAGTCCCCAGGGTCCAACTAGACCACGAGGTACCTCCAGTAAGTGCCACAGAGCTGCGTTGCAGAGAGATGTAAAAAGGGGCACAGCCTAGACCAGCTCTCTGCAACGCAGCGCAGTGGCACTTACTGGAAGCACCTGGTGGGCTAGTTGGCCCCCAGGGTCCCTCAGGATTGAAGGGGAATTATTTCCCCAACTTAAAACGCACCACAGGGCGTGTTTGCACACGTTAACTCAGGACCCGTCCCCTCCCTTTGCTGGAGCGGGTAGTCCAAAATGTTGTATACACCCCCCATTCTGCATGTTTATATTAATCTGAATAATCAACTAATAGTAATCTTATTAATTTGTTTGAAGTGGAAGACTTACCAATTATGTTAACAAAAGAATTACACGTGGGAATTGCATGGCTAAACTAATTGTATACTAACATATGTACGCATACTAATAGTAGAAAATTAGAATATTGCATGATATATGTTGCTTTTGTGATGTAATTGTAAGTTGCGCATCATTGAGTGAGTATAAACGCTTTGAATGTTGCTATTCTGCTAGATAATTACTTACACATAAGGGAATTAGTGAGGGTTTAACATTTTATTAGCCATTTCCATGTTTTAATTACGTTTTTGTGTTTGTTTTGCTTAAGTTGACCATTTCGGCCTAATTCAAGATGGCTGGACGAGACTGCTGCTGACCCACGAGGTTCTGGGTGAAGTGCGCATGCATCACTGCCAGCAACAATGGCCTAGTCCTGACCCCAGGAGATGATGTTCTTACCAAGGACACTCTGGGAGCTTCGTCAAGGATAATACAATGGACTGTCTTTAAAACCGGAACCAGCAAGTGCGATGACTTAATCCTGTGGACTATGTGAGAACTTTACCGCTTTACCCCATATCCACCAATGAGGAAAGTCTAAAACCCCAATCTTGATACATTTTGACATTAATGTCATTATAAAAGTAGGTAGGGAAGTGAACTAAAAAAACTCTCTCTTCTTTGACGAACTTGATTTCCTGACGTTATGCTGACGGAGAGGACGGTGACACTGCTGGACAGCTGTTATCCTGAATCTTTGAGAGACTGAATTGCGGCCTGACTTTGATGAATTTAAAGGTTTTTCCACGACTTGACTGACTTAGAGGACGACTATTAGCCAGATTAGGTAAATATGATGTTCTGTGGTTTGGATGATGATTTCTAACAATTTGCAATTTTATTGGATAAACGAAATTTGATTAATTGATAAATGTGTTGTGTCGATTATTTGAAGAAGAAAACTAGGATAAGAGAAGAGTATAGATAAATGAATTTGATCACTAAACTACAAAACAACTAAATTGATTCATCACCCAATGAGGGGAATATCACAAGGTCGGAGTTAATAAAGTATTCAATGCATTTAGGGTTTAGGTAATGATATTCCTTTCATGTCAGCGTTTGGAAACGTATTCCTCTAGGGAAGCAGATCAATGAAGTATGAGTGTTGGTGTTATGGGCCCCACCAATGAATGTTTTGAGTGAATTTGCTACAGCGGTATTTGGTCTGTGACAAAGGGGGAATTTGATGTTCCACGCTGCAACAGTTTTTCTGGTAGCAGAGTTATGGTTTTTATTGTTTTGGTTTGGTGAATATAGCTTGTAAATTGCTTATTGAATATTGGTTATTGGTTTATGTAATAACACTCTATGTGAGTCGCGTCGAGTTCTATGTTGTTTGCACGGCTTCTGGGATGTAGGAAGTCAGAAGTTTGTAACGGTTCCGTAGTAGAGCAGAGGTAAGCGCTGCTCTCGGGAAAGACGGAATTGTTGTTGCCCTGTAGGCACACAGGGAGAAACGTGTAACGATTGAAGTTGCACGACGCATTGTCTGGGTTTGATTCGGTGACATCATCGTGTGTTGCCATTAGAGACATTTTCTGTGTGAGAGAAGTGTATATGATAGCAAAGGTCACCTGTGAAATTTTGGTCTTAGGTACCAGGAGTCCAAATGGCATTCCGATAACGCTTATCACTGGAAAGGTAACAGGTGTTCTCTGAGCTTGCTAGAAGGACAAAGTAGAGGGAAGCACTGCTTTGTTAACGAATGTTATAATTCTGTAGTAGGACAGACTGTTCGCTGTTCTCGGGAAAGACAGGATTCTGTGTGAATGTACTATATGTTTCTCGTGTAAAAGTGCGTGAATGTAAAGGAATTCGGGTTAATTGTGAAACTCTAGTTTTATTTCTCAGGAGCATTGGGTCTCCAACTATGTGTCTTAATTCTGGAGAAACGGTTAGCTAATGCTTGCTAGAAGGGTAAGGTAGAGGGATGTGCTGCTTTATCAACAGAAGTAACGATTCCGTAGTAGGGCAGAGGTAAGCGCTGCTCTCGGGAAAGACGGAATTCTCGTGAGAAAGGTCTATTGCTTTTCCATTTTTATGTTGTTACTAACAGAATTGTAAATTTGAAACAAAAACTCACCGAGTGAATTTTGTGAAGGAGGGGTAGACAGGAGCAGAAGCTGCGGCAGCGGCTGCTGACGTCAGAACGACCGTGCTGGGATTAGACAGTCGGTCGGAAACGTAAAATGCTCCGGATTGGTGCATTAGTGTGCGCCGCGCTAGGAGTGGAGAAGTACAGGGTGACGTAGACGCTCCGTATTGGTGCGTTAGTGTGAGTCGCGCTGAGATTGGAGAATTGTAAAAGTAACATAAACGCTCCGGATTGGTGCATTAGTGTGAGTCGCGCTACAATTCGACAGAATAGCGGTACAGTTGTAAGGAGAGACTAGTGATACACGAAAGACAGGAAAATGTATTACGATCCACCAGAAAAGGAGAAAAAGTCTTGGTTTGGTAGAATTAAAAAGTGGTTTAAGAAGGACAAACCGATTGTAACTAGGGAAGGACAGTTACTTCCTCCACCGAAAACCCCTGCATCCTTTATGGTTGCGAAATATGGATATCACACCTGTATTTGGTTAGATAATTGGGTCAAGTATACCGAAAAGGACAGAGTGTTGGCTTTTCCAGAACATGGTTCATTTAATTTGGCAGTTTTGAGAAATGTAAGAGAGAAAATGATGAATTTAGAACCAAGACCTAGACCGACACAATTCGAGGCATTGACAGAGTGGGAAGATGAGATGCATGACCGAGAAAGACAGAGAAATGGCAGAGGATATAGATACATGTTTGGTAGGTCATACGGACATGAGACTCATGATGATCAAATAAGAAGGTGGCGGAATGCGAGTATGACTGAGGGTTTGTTTCCCGTAAGAACTGCAGGAGAGAATGAAGGTAGAAAGTGTGTAGAAAAGAGGCATAATGTGGAATCTAGAGGGTATGGAGTGAGTGAATAAGAGGATGATGTTCTTGATGATATGTTCTATAAAAAATCCACCCCCATATCAACCAGAACCAGAAATATTAACCCCAAGTGCCCCAGTGAAAGACACAGTTCCAAGATTTGGGAAGAAACAATTCCATTAGAGAGGTAGAGAAGAAGTCTGGAGGTAAAATAAATGAAGGAAATTCAGCAGAACTATCAAAAACGACCCTAGAATTAACAGAGAAAATAAGAGAATTGAGTAAAAATCTGGAAGCGGTAACAGTTCCGGTAACGATAGGTCCAGTAATGCCTATTTTTGATAAACAGAAAGATAGCGAACACTGTTGGATGGTCCCTCATAAAAGTAATAAACAGGTTGAACAACCAAGAATGAGTCAGGATGAGAATCCATGGAGACAGACTGTGAGTATGATTGAACCAAATTTTTCAAATAACCCGTTTGTAGGCCAAAACTGTGCAGAAAGGCATATGATATTAGTGGAGTCAATATCAGAAACACAAAAGGATTTTGGACAAGGAAATGTAGAGAAGCCAGTAGGACCATCTACAGAGGAATTGAGTGAATGGTTGAGAAGCTTGCAGAAGAAAGACAAAGAATCACAGTCAATAGATGTGGCCAAACTACGAATGGTACTGGAAGAATTAACAGTAGGAACTATCCCTACGGAAAAGTTAAAAACTTACCAAGATGAGGAGTTGTTATTTCTGTGTAAAAGCATAATATGGAGAGCAAAAAGTCTTCATGAAAGATTAGAAGAAGTGGCAAATGAAATGGGTATTGATATTGAAAAAGTAAAAGCACTACAGAAACCATATCGGGTAGATTTCACTGAAAAAGACATTGAAAACATGAATACCACAGGACGAATAGGTCACATTAAAGAAATAATTATTTTGTTGAGAAAATGGGGAGATGTGGACAAATGGAAAAGTAGATGGTATCGAAAACGAGATGAAGTTTCAGATAAGACTTTTTCAGCTTTCCCTGTCAGAGAAAAAGAGAAGGTTGTGACAGAATGCCCTATGAGAGAGATTCCAGGAGGAGGATATGTGCATGTCCCATGGACTAGACAGGATATTTTGTCATTTACGAATGACTTCCCTCGACTACGTGAAAAACCCGTCGAGTGGTATAGACAGGTGGACAGATTTGTAAAATTATCCAAAGTATTGTGGATTGATCTAAATAGCTTGTTTGACATAATAGTACCAGCAGATCTATGGACAGAGTGCAAAATCATGATAGATTGGCCGACACAGGAATACCCAAGGGCTCCAAAAACAGGGGCTCCAGACCCCGAGGTAATGAAGAAATGCGAACAGGTTATGGCATTTTTGAAAAACAAGGTACCTCCTAAAGAGACAGACTGGGTAAAAATTGACAGAACACATCAGGAAAGCAAAGAATCAGTACATGCCTATTATGAGAGGTTCATTTTGGCCTTTAAACAATTTAGTGGAGATGAAAATCTAAGTGAAAAGGATTTGAGTCATCTTGTATACAGATTTGTAGATGGTCTTCGTCCAGAAATTAGTGAGATGATAAAGCAGCATACCGTAGATTGGCAAAATAAGAAAATAGACGAAGTACTGAGACACGCTAAATATTTCAGTGATCAAATTGAAGCAAAACAGCGAAAATTGAAAGAAAATGCTATGTGGGCACAAGTAAAGGTAGCAGAGAGACAGGAAGCTCAATTAGCAGAACAAGCAGGGTCAAGACCAAAATTTAATCCTGGGAAAGGTAAAGGAAATATCGAGGAAGCTAAAAAGAAATTTCCGTGTCATAATTGCGGTAGGATAGGGCATTGGAAATCCGAGTGTAAATTTCCTCCGAGTACTAACGATGAAAATGCATCATTGAATCCACAGGTGTAGAATGAGGTGAGTGGTCAACAGAAGCGACAACAACAGGTTGTAACACAACAGAATCAGGTGCCAAAAACCACCTTTTCCACAGAACAAAAATTGCCAGAAGAATAGTAAGGAAAATGGATTCTACAACGAAGAACAGGTAAATAAGCCGCCACGCGCTAGCGCTGCTTCGCAGTATTGGCTCCAACACGATGAAAGCGATTCAGAAGAGGGTTATTGACGGTGCCGAAGGGAGGAAGAAGAGTGTGTGCTTGGCGCAACTCTAGAAGTAGACCAGACAGGCCCATTTGTTGATGGAAAAGTTAATAATGAAAATATTACTTTCCTAGTTGATACTGGTGCTACTCGATCAACTGTTAGATCAGCTGATGTCAAGAATCTTCCTCTCTCGGATGAAACGATCCAAGTAGTTGGTGTATCCAACAGACAGGTTAAAACTTACCTTACAGAACCAGTGAAAGTTAGCATAGGGAAATTCTCTGAAATGCACTGGTTTTTCGTGTGCGACACCAGTCCTGTGAACTTGTTAGGTAGAGATTTATTGTGCAAGATGAACTGCACAATATTTTGTACTCCAGATGGAATAGCCTTTGAAACATCAGATGATGATGTGCTGTATAAAATGACAATGGCAAACAGGGAGAAGGAGGTTACTGGAACCTATGCTGTATTTAACCCTGACGAATTACCCAAAGAATTAAAAACAATCTGTAAAAGCAGAAGTTTGGGATTTCACAGGAGAAGACGTAGGATTGATGAGAAATGTAGACCCAGTAAAAATAACTGTAAAAGAAGGAGTAAGTTACCCAAATGTTCCACAATATAAATTGACACCTGAAATAATCGAAGGAGTTACTCCTGTGATTGAGAAAATGATAAAACAAGGAATTTTGAGAGAAATAATGAGTAGCCCATGTAGTTCACCAATAATGGGACTGAAAAAGCCTAGTGGAAAGTTCAGGATAGTGCAAGATCTGAGAAAGATAAACAAAATTGTTGTACCATGTTGTCCCATTGTACCGAATCCATCTGTGATTTTATATTAGATTCCTCATGACGCAGAATGGTATACAGTGATTGATCTATGCCATGCTTTCTTTTCCATCCCTTTGCATCATGTCAGTCAGCAAATTTTTGCATTTCGTTTCGTTGAGCGTATTTTGGCGTGGTGCCGAATTCCACAGGGGTATACAGAAAGCCCCTCAATATTTAATCAGCTATTGAAGAAGTCTTTGGAAAGTCTAGAAATGCCAGAAAATTCTGTACTAGTTCAATACATCGATGACCTGCTTGTGGCATCGAAAACCCGTGAAGCTTGTGAGGTAGACACGGTAGCCTTGCTGAATCATTTGGCAGATGGAGGACTAAAAGTGTCACCATCGAAATTACAATTTTGTAAGAAGGAAGTACAATATTTAGGACATAACATTGAAAAAGGACAGACAAGAATAACCATAGACAGAATCAGGATCATAAAGAGAATGAGTCCACCAATGACCCAAAGAGAAGTGAGAATGTTTCTGGGAATGGTTGGATATTGTCGTCAGTGGATTAGCAATTTTTCATTGATAGCAAAATCTTTGGTACGATTGACAAGAAGTGATGTGAAAGATCCTATTGATTTGAACAAAGAGGAATTGACAGCATTCAAAAGATTGAGAGATGGATTGTGTGAAGCACCTACATTAGGAATGCCTGAATATGAAAAGGAGTTCGAGTTGTATTGGAGTGAGAGAAATGGATGTGGACTCTCTGTTCTAGTACAGAAGCATGGAAAACTGAGGAAACCAATTGCATATTTTTCATCCATGTTGGACCCAGTAGCTGTAGCCCTACCTGGGTGTTTGAAAGCAGTAGCTGCTACATGTCGAAGTTTGGAACAGAGTGAGGGAATTGTGGTGGGATATCCTGTGAAAGTGTTTGTACCTCATGATGTGGCGATCCTTTTAACAAGGAGTCATACTCAGTATATGACACACAGTCGGCTGACTAAGTATGAAAAGGTCATATTGGGTGCAACAAATGTAAGTCTTGTGAGATGTGTGAATGTGAATCCTTCAACACTGTTGCCAGATGCAGAGAATGTGGAAGTAAGAGATGAAGCAGATCATGACTGTTTGGATGTACTTGATTTTTGTACAAAACCACGACCTGACATAAAAGATGAACCCTTACCAGAAAGTGATTATGGTATGTTTGTCGATGGATCTTGTTTGAGGACAGATGATGGAGTGTTGAGTGCAGCATATGCGGTATGTACAGTTGCAGCAGTAATGGAAGCATCCTATTTGAAAGGAGTAAAATCAGCCCAAGTAGCTGAACTCGTTGCCTTGACGAGAGCATGCAAGATTGGGAAAAGTGTGAGAGTGACTGTGATAACTGATAGCCATTATGGCTATGGAGTGGTCCATGACTTCGGCCAGATATGGCTGCAGAGAGGTTTCTTAACCTCGAGTGGAACTCCCATTAAGAATGCTGAAGTGGTTGGAAAGTTGCTTGAGGCGATACAGCTGCCTAGGTAATTGGCTGTTGTAAAATGTGCTGCCCATATTCGCAGTGGTGATTATATTGCCACTGGTAACAAATTCGCAAATGACATGGCTCAATACTGTGCACGAAATCAGAATTCAATCAATCGGGTTAAGGAAAAGGAGGTGATGTCTTGTTTCCCAATGTTTACTAACACTGTGGGAACATGGGAAGAAGTAAGACAATTGCAGGAAGAAGCAGGAGAGGAAGAAATAAAACAGTGGGTAAAAGCAGGATGTACACCAAGAGAGAAAGATCATGTGTGGGTCTATCGAGATGGAAGACCAGTCATGCCTGATAGCATGATGTCTGCCATGGCGTGAATGTATCATGGACAGGGACACATAGGGAGAGACGCTATGATTAGGTCCTTTAAGCAGACTTGGTATAATGCAAAATTCAGACTTGTAGCAGAAAGTCTTTGTCAGACATGTCTAATTTGTCAGCAATACAATCCAGGATGAAAGACAGTAGTGAGTCTAGGAACAATAGGTCGAGAAGGAGGGTCTTTTACCAGAATGCAAGTGGATTTCATTGAAATGCCTCCCTGTAACAGGTTGAGGTATGTTTTGGTTATGGTATGTCTATTTTTTAGGTGGGTAGAGGCGTTCCCAACAAGAAGAAATGCCGGGATGACAGTGGCAAAATTACTTTTGAGGGAATTTATCCCTAGATTTGGGTTCCCAGTGACAATTGAATCAGACCGAGGAGGACATTTCCAAAATGAGTTCATAAAACTGATTTGTGAAGCATTGAATGTACGACAAAAACTACATTGTGCCCACCGATCAGAGGCTTCTGGGGTAGTAGAACAAATGAATGGTACTATCAAAAACAGAATAGGGAAAATGTGTTTAGCCACAGGTATGAAATGGCCTGATGTCTTGCCTCTAGTACTCATGACTATTAGATCAATTCCAAACAGAACTACAGGGTTGAGTCCACATGAAATCATCATGGGACGAGCCATGCGCCACGTTTTTATACCAGTCAACATGCTGATGACTATAACTGATGACATGGTGTTGGAATACTGTAAAAGCCTGGCTGACGCAGTTTATTCTGTGTTTCATCAGGTTGGAGCGGATGCCACCACCCTTGAAAAGAAGCCAGCCCATGATCTAAGCACAGAGGACTGGGTAAGGATAAAAGTCCACAGAAGAAGAAACTGTTTGGTTCCCAGGTGGGGAAAACCAAGACAAGTCATCTTAACCACAACAGCTGTGAAGTGTGCTGGATTAAAGAACTGGATCCATGCAAGCCATACTTTGAGAATTCCAAATCCAGTCGACAGCAAAGAAAAAGAGTATTTTAACGAATCAGAATCCAGTACTGAGTCGAATGACGGAGAGCCAAAAGACAAAGAAAATCCTGTAAGGGGGGAAACAGAACCGAGTTTAACTTTTGTCCCCAGAAGTAATTCCCTGAGGAGAAGGTTACAGATTTCTGATACCAGTTCAGACTCAGAGACAGAACAAAAAGCACAATCTTCTAGGAAAGAACAAGGGAAGAACAAAGAAAAAGACAGTGGAGAGACGATAAAAGAGATTCATGAGAAGGAAGTGCCAGATGAAAGATTAAGAGAAATTCCACCTGAAACAACACACTTAGATGAACAGGTGTCAGATACAGAGAGAGAGGGAAAGATTATTGTGGAAGACCCCCGAGGAGGTGTAGGGAACTCCAACATCCAGTTAGAAGCAGGGACAAGTAGTCAGCAGGAAGATTGTGTGCCGGAAATTCGAGGAGGGACAGAAGTAGGGAAAACAAAAGAAGTGGTGGAAAAAGGAACTGTTGAGAGTAAAAAGCAAGTTGAAACAGAGTCAGAGGAAAGCGAAGATGAAGTACCAGAAGGCCGAGTTCTGAGAAAGAGAGATTGGAGGACTGAAAAGAACGATAAAGGGAGTAAATTGAAAAGAGCGGCAAAAGACGATGTTTGGGCGAATAAAATAAAAAGATTAAGATATCGATTGACACGAGTAAATTCGCCAAGGGCTGAACTGGTGAATGAAGTGACGAGTCAGGAGAAATCTAAAGAAGAAGAAACAATTGTGGTTAAAGGAAGCAAAAGAACAAGGAAACCTAACCAGAAGTATAAATCACCGGAATGGACATATGTGGCCCTGCCTGCAGTAAAAGAAGAAAGTGATACCAAAGGGGATGATGGTAGTATAAGAAGAGGCGGATAGCCAAGGAAATCAAGAGGTGGTTGTACCAGAAGTGGTTGAGGAAGACGAAGAATCGGAAATCCTGAGAGTTATCTTGTCCGATATTGGAGAAGAAGCAGATGTTCAGGACATTCTGTATACCGAAAACGAAGGAAAAGTGAAAGATGATGAAAAGCCAAACTGAATGAGACAAGAAAACTACTGATGGAAAAGACAATAAAATACTGAAAAAGACAAAAACTGGTAGAACCACGTAGGTGCTTAGAGCCTTGGGTTAGAAAACTAGTTGTGAAGTAGAAGAGGCTAAGTCAAAGGACACAGTCCATTTTAGCAAAGATGGCAAACATAGATAATAGCGAAGGTAGATTTACATTCTTTAGAAGATGGTGTAAAATGTGTTGTTGTTGTACCGGGTTATTAATGCTTCTTTGGAGTACACTTGTTGTACTAATCTCATTTAAAGTTACTATAGATACCTTAGAAGGACATAGTGATAACATAACTAATATAGGGAAAATTCAAAAGGTAGTTCCGACTAGAATAGATAAAAATTATTTTCATAAAGATAGGTCTATAACAGATTTTTCTAACAATGTGTTTTCAAAATTGTTGTATGAATATGTAAAAACAATGAACGTAAGGGATTGCTACATATGTATGCAGTTACCTGTATCTGTATCTGAAGGAGTGACTTATCACCTTCCAGTAACTTATGGAATAACATGTAGTGTAATAGCTAGTTTATTTTATCAAACAGGTAAATTAGAGTATTATTTTTCAGATGCAGATACTATATTTTCACAAGTACCGGCAATTTACAAACTAAACAAGGTAAAACCTGCAAAGGTATTAGGTGAATTTTTCTTAGAAACTAAAGAACTAACATTAGAATATATATTTAGAAATAACTTGACTTGCAGTTTAAAAAAAGAAGAGAAGACATTTTTAGATATGGTTGAAGAAAGGAGATTGAAAATGCAAAGTAAGGCTACAGAAGGGAAAGTGGAGAAAACAGTTTGGGATGTAGAAATGGAGAAACCCTTAAAAGGGGAAACAAGTCCAACTATGGCTTTAGATTGGCCTCAGAAAGAGAAATTGTGTATTAGAAGGAATCAAACAGCATATGATAATTATTTTGTAGGGAATAGTGAGTGCCATGATACATACCGAATCATGGGAGGATGGGGATTTAAAGGTGGAAAAGATCCCGTTTTTCCAGGACTGTATTTCATTTGTGGGAACAGGGCATATTATCGTTTGCCAGACCATTGGTATGGCACATGTTATGTTGGCCTGGTTTTTCCAAAGATTTTTCATATGGATAGAGGAGAAGATGGTGTACATAGTTTAGGTAGGTATTTAGCACGTAGTAAGAGAGAATCTTGGACTGAAATTGTGGGTGACATTTTTGGAGCACTGATACCCGCAGTGGGAATATCTCTGAATGCAAACAAAATTAGAAGACTTTCAACAGTAGTGGATCGCTTGTCAACAAGCACCGCTGGAGGATTCTTATTGGTAAATACTGAAATGGTTGCTATGCGCGCTATGGTAATGCAAAATCGACTTGCCCTTAATATTTTATTGGCAAAAGAGGGTGGAGTCTGTGGAATGCTGAAAGTTCAACATTGTTGAATTTACATTCCTGACGAAAGTAGAGATTTGAAAATTTATGTTAAGATATTACAGAATTGCATGACGAAATTGCACCACTGGAGGTTGAAGGTGTTTGGGAAAAGATTGGAAAGAAACTATCAGCTATTAAAGATTTTGTAGTCAAACTAGGTAGTACATTTTTAGGTAAGATATTATTTCCATTAACATGTGTGATTTTCTTAGTATTAATAATTAGACTAGGATGTATTTGTTGTAGAAAGGATAAAAATCTGAAAAGATTAAAAAGAGAAAACTTAAGGAGAAAAGATAAGAAACAAGAAAGAGAATTTGAAGAAATAGAATTGGAAGAAATCAAGGAGAGTATGTATAAAACTGAAATATGAATAAAACAAGAAATCACTTTGAAATTCCGTAAAAGGGGATACAACATTTTTGTTGGTGTGGTGATATAATCACCAAAGAGGGGATTGCTGGAGTGGGTAGTACAAAATGTTGTATACACCCCCCATTCTGCATGTTTATATTAATCTGAATAATCAACTAACAGTAATATTATTAATTTGTTTGAAGTGGAAGACTTACCAATTATATTAACAAAAGAATAACACGTGGGAATTGCACTTTGCATGGCTAAACTAATTGTATACTAACATATGTACGCATACTAATAGTAGAAAATTAGAATATTGTATGATACATGTTGCTTTTGTGATGTAATTGTAAGTTGCGCATCATTGAGTGAGTATAAATGCTTTGAATGTTGCTATTCTGCTAGATAATTACTTGCACATAAGGGAATTAGTGAGGGTTTAACATTTTATTAGCCATTTCCATGTTTTAATTACGTTTTTGTGTTTGTTTTGCTTAAGTTGACCATTTCGGCCTAATTCAAGATGGCTGAACGAGACGTATAACGTGACTGCTGCTGACCCACGAGGTTCTGGGTGAAGTGCGCATGCGTCACTGCCAGCAACAATGGCCTAGTCTGACCCCAGGGGAGGATGTTCTTACCAAGGACACTCTGGGAGCTTCGCCAAGGATAATACAATGGACTGTCTTTAAAACCGGAACCGGCAAGTGCGATGACTTAATCCTGTGGACTATGTGAGAACTTTACCGCTTGACCCCATATCCACCAATGAGGACAGTCTAAAACCCCAATCTTGATACATTTTGACATTAATTTCATTATAGAAGTAGGTAGGGAAGTGAACTAAAAAAACTCTCTCTTCTTTGACGAACTCGATTTCCTGACGTTATGCTGACGGAGAGGACGGTGACACTGCTGGACAGCTGTTATCCTGAATCTTTAGGAGACTGAATTGCGGCCTGACTTTGATGAATTTAAAGGTTTTTCCACGACTTGACTGACTTAGAGGACGACTATTAGCCAGATTAGGTAAATATGATGTTCTGTGGTTTGGATGATGATTTCTAACAATTTGCAATTTTATTAGATAAACAAAATTTGATTAATTGATAAATGTGTTGTGTCGATTATTTGAAGAAGAAAACTAGGATAAGAGAAGAGTATAGATAAATGAATTGGATTACTAAACTACAAAACAACTAAATTGATTCATCACCCAATGAGGGGAATATCACAAGGTCGGAGTTAATAAAGTATTCAATGCATTTAGGGTTTAGGTAAAGATATTGCTTTCATGTCAGCGTTTGGAAACGTATTCCTCTAGGGAAGCAGATCAATGAAGTATGAGTGTTGGTGTTATGGGCCCCACCAATGAATGTTTTGAGTGAATTTGCTATAGCGGTATTTGGTCTGTGACAAAGGGGGTATTTGATGTTCCACGCTGCAACACCTTCACCACTGTGTAAACACGCCCTGTGGCCTTTTTAGTTGGGAGATTAAGTTCACTTGAATCCTGAGGGTCCCTAGGGTCCAACTAGCCCACTAGGTACCTCCAGTAAACGCCACAGAGCTGCGTTGCAGAGAGGTGTAAAAAGTGACATGGTCTGGACCACCTCTCTGCAACGCAGCTCAGTGGCGCTTACTGGAAGCACCTGGTGGGCTAGTTAGCCCCCAGGGGCCCTCAGGATTGAAGGGGAATTATTTCCCCAACTTAAAACGCGCCACAGGGCGTGTTTGCACACTTCACCTCAGGCCCCGTCCCCTCCCTTCCCCACTGTGTAAACACGCCCTGTGGCCATTTTAAGTTGGGAGATTAAGTCCCCTTGAATCCTGAGGGTCCCTAGGGGCACAATAGCACACTAGGTACGTCCAGTAAGCACCATTGCAGAGAGGTGTAAAAAGGGGCACGGCCTGCACCACCTCTCTGCAACGCAGAGCAGTGGCGCTTACTGGAAGCACCTGGTGGGCTAGTTGGCCCCCAGGCTCCCTCTGGATTGAAAGGGAATTATTTCCCTAACTTAAAACGCGCCACAGGGCGTGTTTGCACACTTCACCTCAGGCCCCGTCCCCTCCCTTCCCCACTGTGTAAACACGCCCTGTGGCCATTTTAAGTTGGGAGATTAAGTCCCCTTGAATCCTGAGGGTCCCTAGGGGCACAATAGCACACTAGGTACGTCCAGTAAGCACCATTGCAGAGAGGTGTAAAAAGGGGCACGGCCTGCACCACCTCTCTGCAACGCAGAGCAGTGGCGCTTACTGGAAGCACCTGGTGGGCTAGTTGGCCCCCAGGCTCCCTCAGGATTGAAAGGGAATTATTTCCCTAACTTAAAACGCGCCACAGGGCGTGTTTGCACACTTCACCTCAGGCCCCGTCCCCTCCCTTCACCACTGTGTAAACGTGTCCTGTGGCCGTTCTAAGTTGAAAGATTAAGTCCCCTTGAATCCTAAGGGTCCCTAGGGTCAAACTAGCCCACTAGGTACCTCCAGTAAGCGCCACAGAGCTGCGTTGCATAGAGGTGTAAAAAGGGGCGTGGCCTCAGAACACCTGTCTGCAACGCAGCTCCCTGGCGCATGCTGGAGATACCTGTTGGGCTAGTTGGCCCTCAGGGACCCTCAGTATTGAAGGGGAATTAATTCCCCAACTTACAGCTGGCCAGGGGGCGCGTTTGCAGAGTGCTGCAAGGAGGGGGCGTGGCCTCCGGCTCGATGCCGGTCTTTTTATTTATTTTATTTTTTTAAGAAGGAGGGCTGAGTGTCCCCCCTTCTTTTTCTAATTTATTGGCCCTGGAGACCCCATCCCCCAGGGCCTGCACCCTACTTTTGTTTGTTGAAAAAAAAGAAATTTGGAATTTGGATTTCCCAAGGCCTTAATCGGCCCCGGGGACCCCAACCCCCGGGTCCGGCCTTTGTTTTTATTTAAAAAAAATATATATTTATAGAAACACCTCGGACATGCAGGACAAACCGTATGTACCTATCACCATGACGATTTGCGTGATATTCATTAAAAGGTGACTATGCATACAATGAATCCACGTGGAATGTATTTACACCGCTAGTGAAGCTCTGACGTGTCTGACGCCCTACCGTGCCTAATCCCGGTGCCCCCGCCGGTGGGTACTCTCCAAGTAGACACCCTTGTTGTTTATTTATACAAACATGGATGGCTATTGACGGGCACATTTAATACACACGCACACCAAGCCATTCAAAGGGGATTCGACAAAAATTCGACCAAACTATGCAAGAAACCCCCCTCACGGTTAATAAAACACACATCCACCGCCGGATGTGTAATACTTTTTATTTTACTCTCTGGAAAGAGACGAACCTCACTTGAGAGTCACAGCGTGCTCCTGGATGAGCCCAATGCTGTGTTACACCCACCAGTTCCCGCCGAGTGCCACACACCTCTGTGTTGTATTCCACCAGCTAGTGCGTATGCTATGACACTCTTTAGCCCATGTGCACTGTAAAACCACCCCGTGAATATGTCATGCCACACTTGCCTTCGCACAGGTTATATTGCCCCATCTAACGTGCCTTCCTCGATGCCTATGTTATAATGCACAGCGCTATGCCATACATATTACAATCTGGGATCCATATCTTTGTCACAGTGCATATGCCACGTTACACTCCCCAGCACATATTTTATATTACAACTTTAGAGACTAGTTAGGTTACACAACACTGCCCTGTGCATATTACACTCCAAGGCGCATATCGCATAGCACGCGCTAGTGCCTGTGCTATCTCGCGCTCTCCAATGAATCTGTCATTGCGCACAATGTATTGCATATTATATTTCATGCCCAGGTTCACCTTATGCAAAAACAACAGTTGATGGACAGAATGCAGAACAATGTCATACATTCACCCCAGTACAGAGATCTGGGCCAAAATCCATCGTTTTTTTGCTCACCATGCCGTTCCAGTTTGAACCCATCCATATGCAAATCAGTCTTGACCCTGTGCCTCATGGGAACAGTCCAGCCTGAACTGCCAAGCCAGGTCCTCCCTGGACTGGAAACAAGCATCCTAGGACCGGTTTCGGGGTTTCACCCCTCTTCAGCCAGGATAGCTTGATTCCAGTGACATGGAGAGCAAGGAATCCACGTCTGGGCATACCCTTCCCACTCGGGGTGACAAATGCAAAAACAACAGTTGATGGACAGAATGCAGAACAATGTCATACATTCACCCCAGTACAGAGATCTGGGCCGAAATCCATCGTTTTTTTGCTCACCACGCTGTTCCAGTTTGAACCCAGCCATATGCAAATCAGTCTTGACCCTGTGCCTCATGGGAACAGTCCAGCCTGAACTGCCAAGCCAGTTCCTCCCTGGACTGGAAACAAGCATCCTAGGACCGGTTTCGGGGTTTCACCCCTCTTCAGCCAGGATAGCTTGATTCCAGTGACATGGAGAGCAAGGGATCCACGTCTGGGCATACCCTTCCCACTCGGGGTGACAAATGCAAAAACAACAGTTGATGGACAGAATGCAGAACAATGTCATACATTCACCCCAGTACAGAGATCTGGGCCGAAATCCATCGTTTTTTTGCTCACCATGCCGTTCCAGTTTGAACCCAGCCATATGCAAATCAATCTTGACCCTGTGCCTCATGGGAACAGTCCAGCCTGAACTGCCAAGCCAGGTCCTCCCTGGACTGGAAACAAGCTGGGATGGGTATTCCCAGACGTGGGACCCGTGCTCACTACGCCACTGGAGTCAAGCTATCCTGGCTGATGACGGCTGATAGCCAGAAACCGGTCCTAGGATGCTTGATTCCGGTCCAGGGAAGACATGGCTTGGCAGTTCGGGCTGGACTGTTCCCATGAGGCACAGAGTCAAGACTGATTTGCATATGGCCATGTCTAAACTGGGGTGGTGTAGTGGGCAAAAGAACGATGGATTTAACCCAGATCTCTTGACTGGGGGAGAATGTATGCATTGTCAGCATTCCGTCCATCATTTGTTTGTTGTAACGCTTTTCGCCCTAAGTGGGATGGGTATTCCCAGACGTGGGACCCGTGCTCACTACGCCACTGGAGTCAAGCTATCCTGGCTGATAACGGCTGATAGCCAGAAACCGGGCCTAGGATGCTTGATTCCGGTCCAGGGAAGACATGGCTTGGCAGTTCGGGCTGGACTGTTCCCATGAGGCACAGGGTCAAGACTGATTTGCATATGGCCATGTCTAAACTGGGGTGGTGTAGTGGGCAAAAGAACGATGGATTTAACCCAGATCTCTTGACTGGGGGAGAATGTATGCATTGTCAGCATTCCGTCCATCATTTGTTTGTTGTAACGCTTTTCGCCCTAAGTGGGATGGGTATTCCCAGACGTGGGACCCGTGCTCACTACGCCACTGGAGTCAAGCTATCCTGGCTGATGACGGCTGATAGCCAGAAACCGGTCCTAGGATGCTTGATTCCGGTCCAGGGAAGACATGGCTTGGCAGTTCGGGCTGGACTGTTCCCATGAGGCACAGGGTCAAGACTGATTTGCATATGGCCATGTCTAAACTGGGATGGTGTAGTGGGCAAAAGAACGATGGATTTAACCCATATCTCTTGACTGGGGGGGAATGTATGCATTGTCAGCATTCCGTCCATCATTTGTTTGTTGTAACGCTTTTCGCCCTAAGTGGGATGGGTATTCCCAGACGTGGGACCCGTGCTCACTACGCCACTGGAGTCAAGCTATCCTGGCTGATGACGGCTGATAGCCAGAAACCGGTCCTAGGATGCTTGATTCCGGTCCAGGGAAGACATGGCTTGGCAGTTCGGGCTGGACTGTTCCCATGAGGCACAGGGTCAAGACTGATTTGCATATGGCCATGTCTAAACTGGGGTGGTGTAGTGGGCAAAAGAACAATGGATTTAACCCAGATCTCTTGACTGGGGGAGAATGTATGCATTGTCAGCATTCCGTCCATCATTTGTTTGTTGTAACGCTTTTCGCCCTAAGTGGGATGGGTATTCCCAGACGTGGGACCCGTGCTCACTACGCCACTGGAGTCAAGCTATCCTGGCTGATGACGGCTGATAGCCAGAAACCGGTCCTAGGATGCTTGATTCTGGTCCAGGGAAGACATGGCTTGGCAGTTCGGGCTGGACTGTTCCCATGAGGCACAGGGTCAAGACTGATTTGCATATGGCCATGTCTAAACTGGGGTGGTGTAGTGGGCAAAAGAACAATGGATTTAACCCAGATCTCTTGACTGGGGGAGAATGTATGCATTGTCAGCATTCCGTCCATCATTTGTTTTTTGTAACGCTTTTCGCCCTAAGTGGGATGGGTTTTCCCAGACGTGGGACCCGTGCTCACTACGCCACTGGAGTCAAGCTATCCTGGCTGATGACGGCTGATAGCCAGAAACCGGTCCTAGGATGCTTGATTCCGGTCCAGGGAAGACATGGCTTGGCAGTTCGGGCTGGACTGTTCCCATGAGGCACAGGGTCAAGACTGATTTGCATATGGCCATGTCTAAACTGGGGTGGTGTAGTGGGCAAAAGAACAATGGATTTAACCCAGATCTCTTGACTGGGGGAGAATGTATGCATTGTCAGCATTCCGTCCATCATTTGTTTGTTGTAACGCTTTTCGCCCTAAGTGGGATGGGTATTCCCAGACGTGGGACCCGTGCTCACTACGCCACTGGAGTCAAGCTATCCTGGCTGATGACGGCTGATAGCCAGAAACCGGTCCTAGGATGCTTGATTCTGGTCCAGGGAAGACATGGCTTGGCAGTTCGGGCTGGACTGTTCCCATGAGGCACAGGGTCAAGACTGATTTGCATATGGCCATGTCTAAACTGGGGTGGTGTAGTGGGCAAAAGAACAATGGATTTAACCCAGATCTCTTGACTGGGGGAGAATGTATGCATTGTCAGCATTCCGTCCATCATTTGTTTTTTGTAACGCTTTTCGCCCTAAGTGGGATGGGTTTTCCCAGACGTGGGACCCGTGCTCACTACGCCACTGGAGTCAAGCTATGCTGGCTGATGACGGCTGATAGCCAGAAACCGGTCCTAGGATGCTTGATTCCGGTCCAGGGAAGACATGGCTTGGCAGTTCGGGCTGGACTGTTCCCATGAGGCACAGGGTCAAGACTGATTTGCATATGGCCATGTCTAAACTGGGGTGGTGTAGTGGGCAAAAGAACGATGGATTTAACCCAGATCTCTTGACTGGGGGAGAATGTATGCATTGTCAGCATTCCGTCCATCATTTGTTTGTTGTAACGCTTTTCGCCCTAAGTGGGATGGGTATTCCCAGACGTGGGACCCGTGCTCACTACGCCACTGGAGTCAAGCTATCCTGGCTGATGACGGCTGATAGCCAGAAACCGGTCCTAGGATGCTTGATTCCGGTCCAGGGAAGACATGGCTTGGCAGTTCAGGCTGGACTGTTCCCATGAGGCACAGGGTCAAGACTGATTTGCATATGGCCATGTCTAAACTGGGGTGGTGTAGTGGGCAAAAGAACAATGGATTTAACCCAGATCTCTTGACTGGGGGAGAATGTATGCATTGTCAGCATTCCGTCCATCATTTGTTTGTTGTAACGCTTTTCGCCCTAAGTGGGATGGGTATTCCCAGACGTGGGACCCGTGCTCACTACGCCACTGGAGTCAAGCTATCCTGGCTGATGACGGCTGATAGCCAAAAACCGGTCCTAGGATGCTTGATTCCGGTCCAGGAAAGACATGGCTTGGCAGTTCGGGCTGGACTGTTCCCATGAGGCACAGGGTCAAGACTGATTTGCATATGGCCATGTCTAAACTGGGGTGGTGTAGTGGGCAAAAGAACGATGGATTTAACCCTGATCTCTTGACTGGGGGAGAATGTATGCATTGTCAGCATTCCGTCCATCATTTGTTTGTTGTAACGCAGGTTCACCTTGTATCACACTTTTTGGTGCATAGTTTATACCATATACTATATCTAGTTTTCATTTTCAATCGTGCTCTCAGGACTATGTTCCATATAACACTGCGTCCTGCCCTGCCCCCTTGCCCCCAGCCCTCTGTTTCCATGTGCAGACCCCTATTCCCTCCCTCCTGGCTTGTCTGTTCCATTGTAATGCCCCTGATCCGTACCTTCTGCCCTTTATGGTCTGTTATGCTGCAGCTTTCTCTCCTGTCTGTCCATTATGGTCTTTCCCCTCTGTTCTCTGTTGTCCATGTGCATGGTCCTGTCCCCTCCCTATTGCTTTCTATGGATTGTTGTGCTGCACTCCCGTCCCGCATGCCCTGTGTGGTGTATTGTGCTGCTGCAAACCCTGATGCCTGCCCTGTAGGGTCAGTTTGGTGCACCTATCCATGTCCCTCCTGGCCTCTGTTATCCGAGTCCATGTCCCTACCCCAATTCCTCCTGCCTACCATGATCCAATGTACCATACTTGCGAACATTTTGAACTTGGTAAGAGGGAGATTTTGAAACAAAACTGGGGTATTGATTTTCCCCTTTGAGTTACATTGAAAAAGAGGAGATTGTAGACAGGAGACAGATCAAATAAAGCCCATTTGAGCTTAAAAACATTGGACGTTTCCTGGCTGAAACGGGTCTGTTGGCATGTATGGTTGTACTACCACTGCCTCTTTCTTCTGCCCACAATGGTCTATTATATTGCCACAGCCTCTCTTGCCAGTCCTGTATTGTTGGTTTGTTGCCCCTGCCCCCCTTTCCACTGCCCTCCATAGTCTGTTGTGCTGCCACTGCCCTTCCTGCCTGCCCAGTGTGGTCAAATTGTTGCCTCTGCACTCTCCTACCTTCCTTCAATTTTCAGAGTCCGTGTCCCTGGCCTCTGCCTCTCAACAGTATCCCAATGAACAACTAGATTGCTAACATTCTATATTTATTACAAAAGTGTGGAACGCCTGATGACATCTTGACGTTATCAAAACTGTAATACCTAGAGCATATCCTTTAGAAATTACATATATGAGAGGGTCTTATTTGCATCAAAATTATGGTTAATGCTCTAAAAAACTAAAATTAGGACATATTTTCTCAGTTTTCAAATAGCGACAAAGAACTTTTAAATTATTTGTAATCTTTATGTTCTTTTATCCAGTTGACCACTTGATTAAATGTTGTACTTAGGGGAGAGGATGTGGTGTTACTTCCAGAGCTGCAGACTTTGCAACTGGGGAACCAGGTTGGAGTTTCTGCTTCAGCTCAACATTCTGTGATTCTGGTCAAATCACTTAATCTCCCCATGTCTACAACCAAAATGAATTTGATCTTGTGTGATGTAACCATTGCTCATGTAAAGCACTCCAATACCTGACAAGTCTGCAATATATAAAACTGCAAATACACAAAAAATAAGTGTTTTGCACACTTCTGTCATTGGGCTACATGTGGGCTACATCTGGGTGATATGTGTGCTGCATTTGGGCTCTTTTGTCTCTGGTTGCCATCTTGGGAGATTTATTTGTTATGGAGTTTCCTAATTTCCTCATTTACTGCAGTCTCCTCAGTAGGAAATACTTTCAGTTTTTTACTTTGGTTCCATCAAGAAGGCATTCAGATGTGTCACACATTTGCCATAAATTCTGAATGTTAGCACTCTAGTTGCTCATTAGATCACTGTAGTAAAGCTACTGCTCACCACGGACGTCTGCTGCTGGTATTCAAAGTGCATGTTTCAGTCTGCATGTCAGAATTTTTTTATGAAATAGAAGAGGATTTGAGAAGTCAAAATGTGCCCTAATTTTTCTTTATGCAGCACTAATCATAATTTCTATGGCAAAATGAACCCCCTCATTGTGTTCCTTTTTAAATTAAATGTTTTAAGTGTTACCAGTTTATTCCAATCAAGATGGCTTCAGGTGTGTCATACGTTTGTCATAGGTAAGACTGTTAGCGCTCTAGGTGTTCGTTAGAACACTCTGGGACATTCTGTCATTGGGCTATACTTGGGCTACATCTGGGTGATATTTGGGCTGCATTTGGGCTCTTTTGTCTCTGGTGGCCATCTTGGGAGATTCATTTGTTATGAAGTTTCCTAATTTTCTCATTTACTGCAGTCTCCTCAGTAGGAAATGCTTTCAGTTTTTTACTTTGGTTCCATCAAGAAGACATTCAGATGTGTCACACATTTGCCATAAATTCTGAATGTTAGCACTGTAGCTGCTCATTAGATCACTGTAGTAAAGCTACTGCTCACCAGGGAAGTCTGCTGCTGGTATTCAAAGTGCATGTTTCAGTCTGCATGGCAGAATTTTTTTATGAAATAGAAGCGGCTTTGAGAAGTCAAAATGTGCCCTAGTTTTTCTTTCTGCAGCACTAATCATACTTTCTATGGCAAAATGAACCCCCTCATTTTGTTCCTTTTTAAATTAAATGTTTTAAGAGTTACCACTTTATTCCAATCAAGGTGGCTTCAGGTGTGCAATACGTTTGTCATAAGTAGGACTGTTAGTGCTCTAGTTGTTCTTTAGAACACTCTGGGAAGCTGCAGTAGAACACAAAGGAATCAACTGACAGTATCTGCCCTTGTTGGATGTACATGTTTTACTGAGAATGTCAGACTTCATTCTCACATGACTGAGAAAGATAATGTGAATTTACAGAAAATATGCTCTCAGTTTAGCTTATAGATCACCTTCCAAACCTCTGTGGGAAAAGCATGAGAAAATAGTTTTCTCTCAAACATGATTCATGATATCACAGCAGAAGGCATTTTCACATGGTAAAATCACCTTAGAACACACCACAATTCCTAAAATGAGTATGGTACCATCAACAAATGATTTATAATGTAACTAAAGTCTTAAAACCTTCTATTAACTGCAATGCTTTTTAATGAGGTGCTATCATGTATATTGGTCCCAAGATGGCTGCCAACACTTCTTGGATGAAGTACTGACAGCCAATCAGATCTCACGATGAGATGTGTGGTTAGGCTCCGCCCAGATATATCTATCTTTTTAACTCTAATTTTCCCAGGTACTACTGAACGGATTTACACCATTTAACCAAAAGGCATGAGTGTGAACCAAGGGCTACCTCTTTGCCAAATTTCGTGTAATTCCGTTCAACAGTTCGGGCTGTAGCTGCGTCAACAAGTCCTATGGGAAAATGCATGGGGAAAATGTGTTTTGGGACCCCCCTTTTTTCTCGGACCCCGCTTGACGAATCACCGTGAAATTTTCAGGATAGGAGCGGACCGGAGCTGGCCAAAAGTTTGGAAAATTTCATGAAGATCCGTCAATCGACGCCAACGTTATTCCAAATAGAATGTTGCGTATTTCCTATGGAAAATAGGTCCTAACTATAACTACCTACTGGCGATGGCCAGTAGGTAATATATATATATATATATATATATATATCAAACCGCTATGAAAGATTCCAAGCCTTCCCATTACATCCATTAGCTCCGACTGACTAATGTTTTAACTGAGATTTTGCTTCAGTCGTGTGATTAGTGTTGTAAAAATGAAATAATTCAGTATGAAACACATCCTTCAGCTTTATTGTACATCTTAAATATCACATAAAAAGTTAGGAGTAACTGACTACCCCTTTCTTTACAAATGGAGAGATTATTGTTGAATCATCTACAACAGTTTCCATTTATATAACTTGATCATTTTTCCATGACTCAGCATTTCCTTCTTCATTGCTGATTATCGATTCGTGGAGGCTTTGACAGGGAAGAGCAAGTTGTCCTGGATAGCCAGTAAGATAGCTCAATGCGTTAACACACCTCCTGCAGGCAGCTAAAACTCAGAAGAAACTCACTAATCGTTTCAGCCTTTTATGGTCAAAAACATTAATGCCATCGAGTTGGGCAATTATAACACCTGTTACCATTGTTAGCGCTAAGAGACTGATGTGTTTGAGGCACCTGTTATGCAAAGATAACGATGGCTCCCTTGAATTAGAACCCTCCTGCTTTGGGGCTGAATCGTCCCACTTATAAAAATGCAATTGAAGATGACCAGTGCGTGTCCTTTTGCCCGGGCTCCTCTCCGCTAGACATTAAACGATGAACCCCTCCCTGGCCTGCGCTGGCACCATCACCGGGACTCCCCCGACCCGGCTGATATTGTACGGGGTGAGGCGGGATGGCCCAGGGACAGTGGCCACCAGTTCAGGACCATCACTTTCATAGTCCTCGCTCGGTGGCCTCTTGCTGCCAGCAAACGGAGGTGCACTCGCCTCTTCTTTGGGGGCCTGGTCATAAATCCGGCGCAGGGAATAGCTGATGTTGTGTGAGCGGTAACCCATGGCAGTCCGTACGCTGCTGGCGCGACTGTTGTTGTTGCTCGGGGGGGCTAATACATCCTCCCTGTGAACAAAAGACACAGTTTACGTCAGCTCTTTCCATTATGTTGACATCTTCCTGCCTCTTGTTTTTTTACAGTCTTCTTTTTTTTCGTTTTCTTTCCTTTTTTTGCATTCGACTGTTTGTTGCACGAGGCTACCTACGAGGGTGCATGCATTTGTCACAGCAACATCTAATACGGCTACTCACATGTAGTAATATCGTGCAGTGCAGGGCCAGTTTGACAAAAAAGTGTAAAATGTATGTGCAGAGAGTCACAAGTGCATTTGAACTTACCTTTACACTTTTTGGTAATTCACAAGATTCTTAGTAGTAACCCCGGGAAGTCCCATGCGTACTGTTGGCAACATTATGTGTACATTTTTCAACAATGGGTAAATGCACACCATGTACAATAAAGTACTATTAAATTGCATTGCAATATGTGAATGCATATATTTTTTTCTCCAGAGTTGAAATATTCCCCCTCATGGAGAAACCCCTCCCCCTGCAACCCTACTAAGCCAATGAATGATCAGTCTTTCACACCATGGCAGGGGAGCAGTGCTTTAAATAGGCCGTTACTCACCGGTAGGGAGTACCGCCACTTTTCTATTTTGCCACTTTTTATTTTCTCCTTTTGAGTACCGTAACTTTTCCTTGGCCAAGGAGAGTAACGGTACTCTTAGGGGGAAGTCAGGCAGGGCAGGCTCGATGGCACTGGGGACTGTGCAGCTGCGCAGAAAGTGCTCTGCTCAACTGATGCTGAAAAAGAGAAGGCAGAATGGAGGGAGGGGCAGTGTACACCTTTGAATGGAGCCGCTGCTGAGCATCCCGCAGGGGCTCATTTGCATCACTTAGGGGCTGTTTAGGGTTGTGGATGCCCTGCGGCCCTCTGTGAATGAAAGTGAAGGCTCCAATCAGACCCTGCCCAGTCAATCACAGTGTAGGTGTGGGACTCTGAGCCTATCTCCTACTCCGCAATCTAATTTACTTAGAGCGTGACTTCAGAGATGAATGCACCTCTCAGCACCAGTCTGCAGGCAGGTTTGGGGGGAGTGTATTACACACTACCCAGCATTGGATTGGATAGTCGGACAGATGGGATGGTGCCTAAGGGGCTCTCTGCTTTTCTTCACTGCTCCCCGTCCATTCTAGCGCCCTGAAGCTATAGTTGGCTGGGAAAGGGGGAGAGTAAGTGAATTGGCCTCGCTGAGGGCCTGTTGTTAGCACCTTCGCTCCAGTGTCTTTCACGCCTTGGTGGGGAGTTTATGTTTGAAAAAGCTGTGAGGCATCTTTCCCAGATAGGAAAATTGAGAGGATGTAATGTTAGGGTCACAGCTGCTAAATAAGGAACTATGGAAATAGGTTTGAGTTCTAGCTTCAGCTCAACATCCTATGATTCCGGGCAAATGACTTAATTTTCCAATGCCTAAATAAAAATGAATTTGATTTTCTGTAATGTAACTGGTGCTCATGTAATCTCTGCCCTTGTGCCTAGTTCACCTTACATAAATAAAAGTACAATAAAAAAATAATCTTCTGTTTGTTCATGCTTTCAGAGCAGGGCCGGACTGGCCGTAGCGGGAACTGGGCAATCCCCCGGTGCGCCGCATGGGTGGGGGCCGGTTTTGGGCCCCTGGGGGCCGTTTTTGTTGCAGGGTCGTTTCTGCAGCAGAGCTTCAAAATCGGCACTGTAACAAAATCGGCCGAAAACCGGACCTGGCAAAGAGCTCGGCGGCACCCCCAATCCCCTGCTTGGGTTCCAGAGTAGCGTACTACTCGCCGAAAAGAGCTTTGAAGGGTTGGCAAGGGTAGGAAGAGCTATATAAATGCAATTACAATTACATTTACAATGGGGTTGAGGCATGATGGTGGGGTAGTGCCAGTGGAATGTTCCCTGCTGCTCTGTAGTATACCTGTTCTGGTGAAGAAAGGAATACCTTATTTTTCAGTGCTTGGACCTTGCTCTTTTCACAGTACCAAATCCTCACGCTCACCATAATATCGCCCAGAAGTGTTCTCAGGACTGGTTATGGGCCCTTTCCTCACCTGATATCATTGGCCAGCTCCTTCTCATAGCGCCTCCTGTTGCAGCAGCAAATACAACACCAGATCAGCAGGAGGAGGAGCAGCAGCAGGAGGAGGGCTCCGATGACGGCTCCTGCGATGATTCCCGCGCGATTCACTTCTGTTCCGAGAAGACCAATGAAGCATTGTGTCAGAATCCTTTTGCCTCCACAGACTAACAATGATCTTACCAGGATTTGTTAACTAAGCTTCATTAAATTCAAAGACTATGTGCTTGGAGTATCACTTTATGTTTAAGCGATTTCCCTCAGGAATACCCCAATTTCACCCACCAGAGTTTTAGCCTTGTGGATCAAAAACCCCAATATTCTAAATGTGAATTTTAGAAGCTTAAAATAATTAGAGGGGGGGGGGATTTATTTAATTTACATTTAAAATTAGAAAATAAATGGTTATACTAAAAGTGCTCAGGACAATGGCTATTGCCTTTGAAAGAGTGTAGTTATGAAGATATTAGAAAAATTGAGACTAATATATATTTCAACATCAAGGCTGGACCGGCATTTGAACTCATTACGCATTTTTGGAGACTGTGTTTTTGAAGGCCCTGGGCCGGTCAACCGGTTCTGGTGCCTATGTCACTTTCTCCAGCTCCTCTGAGTTTATCGCAGCAGGTAGAATGGGGGCATCAGCATTGAAAGAGAGAGAGAAGGAGAGAGAGAGGGGAAGAGACAGAGGAAAGAGGGAGAGAGAGAAAGAGAGAGCGAGGGAGAGAGAGCGAGAGAGAATGAAAAGACATAAATATGAGGTAAACAGGGCTGAAAGAGGCTATATGGAGAGGAAATAGAAAGAGAGAAGGACAGAGCCAGATAACGGATGCATGAAAGAGTTAAAGAGAGAAGGGGGAAGGAACATGGCTGCTTTTGGTTCTACGTTCGACCTTGTTATTCATATCATCCTAAACTGTTATCTAAACCAGCCAAATTGTTAAAATGGCGTAGTGCGCCAAGTAAGAGGCCTTGCCTATATATGTGCTGTGTAATCACGCAGATAATTTTTATGCAAGACCTGAATTAAGCTGACATGAGAGGCTGAGGACCAGAATTGTAGTCCAGCAGTACGTTTTCTCTTAAATCAAAGAAGATAGCAGGAGTCTTCCTCAGTAAGGGTCTCCCACTCAGTAAGATGACAGCAAGATGGTCTCATAACTGGGTTTTCATGCCACAACTTCGTATAATTACACAGAAGTAAACCCCACATTAGGGTTGGGGAGTGGGTCGAACAAAGCGTGGTTTGCCGTATAGGTTTTGTGAATGACCAATCACCACAAACGTATTCGTTTTTGGTCATTCAGAACTCTTAAATTAGCCACTTCCCAGAATTTAAATGGTTGGCGGTTTACTGCAAAGGTTTGCAGCAATGCCCCTTCTAGTTTCGGAAGAGGAACTGGTCCCTTCCAAACTTGAAGGGGATGTAGCGGAAGGGGTTTTCTACAGTAGAAAAGTCTTCATCAGTAGAGAATTTTTTTTAAAAAAAATCTACAACTGCACATTGAGTTGTGCATCCCTAGGGCGTAATTTTATCCTATGCATAATGATTCACTGCTGAAAGGGGAGCCCGGGGATCGGATCACCAAATTCCAGCAGTACTCCTAACGACGTGCACATTGTGCAGCTTCCTTTGTGCAGTTATTGAGAATGCTTTGTTTGGGACTTCCCAAAGAAGTTAATTGGCACCCTTTTGTAGCAGTATCACTGCTGGGGCAGATTTACTCCTTTTCTTTCTGAACATAGTCTATTGGTTGAGTTCACTACAAAGAAATACTTCCAATTTGAGCAGTCTGTCAGGAAGCAATATTGTGAATTGGTAAATTGTTCCTACTTCCAGATCCATATGTTGCATAATTAACAATGAGATCAATGAACACAGCTGATAAAATATCAGTCTAAAACATAAAGTTATATATGCATATGCCAGACAATCCCAATGCTCAAAGTGTAAAATGAATCACATATAGGTGGACTTCGCCTGTCTGTTCTATATCTCATATCTCAGCCTCACCTTGAGGGGCGGATAGTGCGACGGTGCATTGATCGAGGCCCACTTTGTTCCACACCGTACATCTGTAGGTACCGGCGATGGCTTGGGAGAGGTTCCGGATGAGAAGATCGCCGTTCAAGCTCCCTGCAAAAGGAAAGACATGTATAACTCAGCCTTGGAAGGAGATATTGACATGTATCATTCTCAAGCTACCTTTGCTGTCACAGGGTCTCCTCGGAGTGTTATATCCAGAACAACATTGAAACTGAGAAATAGCATAAGAGCCACTCTTTCTGTGTTCTCTAAGAATAAACTCTGTTGATTAGTAGTGCTTTGTGTATGAAAAAACATATATAAAGGTTAGGCCTTAGCAATTTTTTGTACGAAGGCATAGTTTCCTGAAATATTGCTGGATTTTAGCCTGCTGGAGACTGGTTCCAGCAGAAGAATTCTTGCAAGAAAAGTAAAACCACACTTATGGCACATTAGTTCCCCAAACTAGTCTATTGCCAGTATCTATTTTGCCTTTTGAATATGAGGTATGCAGTAAGCTTCAACTTTCCAGCCAGATGCTGACCAAATATGTATTGTGAAAATGTTGAGTAATAATGCGAATTTTCATGAAATTTCCCAAAATGTGTTATTTCACTTCGTGCTACTTGGTCCAACATTCCTTGTAATCGTGTTCCGGCAGTAATGGCTACACTGGCAGGTGCCTGGAGTTATAGAGGACAAGAACCAAGCATGGAGCTGTAGGAACACCCAGAAACAAGGACAGTGGTGGGCATCACACATGCCATAGCAGCGCACATGCTACCCATAGTCCAGTGTGTATGAGTTATACATGTAAAATGTGAATGCAAATACAGTAATACAGAGAACAACGTAGAACAGTATGATGTGTAAAGCCTCCTAGTCCAGGTATTTCAGGCAAGTCTTTAACAGATGCAGTATGACCTGGGCTTCTCACAGGAGAAGAACAGTGACTACCATTCAAGGATCAATCTGAGGGTGGAATTGAGGAGGGGATCAAGATTGAAGGCTCTATAGACAGAAAAATCGCAAAGGCAGACCTGAAAATCCATAGGGGTGAAAGTATGTGCCTAGAAGTGTCTATGGTTGCACAGTACTAAGCTGAGGAGACTACCCTACCAATATGAAAGAGGGGGAGACAGCTGCAATCGCAATCCTCCCCTTTGCATATGGAGGGGGATGAGCAATAAAACGCTTTGAAAGGAAAAGCTAGAACAGAATAAGCAGCATCTCATAAGGGATGAGCAAAGGTAATTTTCCAAACAATAAAGGAACATAGAGAGTGTGCGGATTTTCTGTCCAATGACAAATAGTCCGGCTTATGTGGTCTATTTCAGGGCACGAAGCATGAGACGTATGCGTTGAAATATAATCTTTACTCCATTGATCCCATATTTTCAGCATCCCTTTTAGGACACCCTCATTCCTCATCCTTCATCCCTCATCACCATCCCTCATCCCTCATTTATTTAGAGGTGTGAGAGTCATGCCAAAGAAAAGAAACGCTGCATTCCTTTGAACAACTTGATGTTAGGTAGGGTTTTGTGAATGCCAATAAGGAAAGTGCTACCAGATGATGTGGTGTAGGACAAGCGGCTCTGGGAGTGACGGTAGTAAGTTGTTTTTGCTCAAAATCTGTTTTATTGAATTGGCATGGCAACATTACATCAATTCAATGTAAATTTCAAGGGCAAAAGAAGAGGCACCTTTGTCATAAGCAATACACTCATGAACACTGCAGAACCCCATCAGAGGGCTAGCTAAACAAGTGTATACAGCAGGTGAGTGCTGTTAAAGCTAGATTGTGGCCCCGAGAGGCCTGTGGTGTAGCAGTGTGAAAGCAAGGAAGTACAGGCCCAACAAAGCTCCCTCCACGCGAGAGCGGGGTTAGGGGCCTCTGTGTTCCAGTCTGTGTCTGGGCGTGGACCAAGAGAACCCCAGGGAGGGGATGTAGTGCTTTTCGCTTTGCCTCTGTGCCTGAATGTAAAGGTCATCAAAGTAACAGGAGAACTTAGAAAGAGAGGGGAAGAGAAAGTCACCAGCTGTATAGCTGTAATAACAGAAAAGCTAAAGGGAGGAAGGGGGGTGCCCCAAAGTGTGGTGTGTCCCCACAAGTGTGGCCCATTGGTGGTGGGAGTGATAGTACGCTACATTCTACCCAATCTAATCAATCAAGTGGAGGGCGAAAAGCTTGTGTGGTTGGAAGCTTAGATATTCTAGGCGGGACATGTAATCAATAAGGAGTGTCTTGAGACACAGGAACGTTTTGTCCAAAAAGAATAGTTTATGAGTCAAGTGCTCCATTGCTATGGTATGCCAGAGCTTCGTGAACCAAAGTGCTACAGAGGGTGGCAGAGGAAGATGTCCAGGCTCGTGCTATGAGCTGTTTTGCTGCACCAGCCATCTGTTGGATAAGATATCAGTCAGCGCGTGTCATTGCTTCCAACGTCGTTGGGCAGATACCCAGAATCATTGTATAAGAGGGAAGACCGACTGTGAAGTCAGGGTGTGAAATAATTGGGGTACTTGGAGAGGGGAATGTGGTCAGGCCCCTCCGAGTAGCTAATTTGCCCCATATCTCCAGAACTGTATGCGTCGGCTGACTATATAAACGCTGTGAGCGAAGCTGCTTTGGAAGCCAGGCCAAGTATAACAACAGTCTACAGGACACAGCTTGATACATGTGTACCCAGTGTTTTTCACTTTCTCTCACCACCCACTACAAAATAGGTGGGCAACCCAGTACTAGTCTTGGAGATTAGGGTAAGCGAGTCCTCCCCAACTCCTAGGAAGCCTGAGAAGGGCGTTTGAGATTCAGGGGCGCTTCCCTTTCCAAATGAAGGATTGGAGATCTCCTAGTAGCTGTTTAATATACTCTGTGGCAATAGGAGTAGGCAGCGACTGAAAGAGGTGGAGGAAGAGTGTTCCTTTTCACCACATTGACGTGACCCAGAACTAGATTGGCCTCCACCACCAGAAGTCTTCTAGGATAGCTTTACGGTAGCAGGGCCAATTAAAGAAAGTCCACATGGCGAGGGAGTTGGTGGTAGTAAGGCCCAGTTATGGCAACCTATGGAAAGGAGCCAGTGTCTGCAGGTGTTGCAGGTGCTGCTGTGAGATTGTTAAATTAACGGCTTGTGACTCAGCCAGGTTAATCCAGTATCTGGACACTAGTTCATATGCTTGGAGGGCGTGGACCACTGCGGGGAAAGAGGTGTACGGCTTGTTCAGAGGAAGGAGGAAGTCATCAGCATAAAAAAAGATTTTATGATCTTGTCCCCAAAAGGGATGCCCTTGATAGCCTGGGACTGCCTGAGGTGGATAGCCAATAGGACCAGCACTATGGCAAACAGCAGGCCGCCTGCCCCGAGACAGAGGGAAAGAGTGGGTCGTTTCGCCATTTACTCGAATGGTTGCGGTGGGTGGCACATAATAGGCCGTGATTCTGCTGACCATGTAGGGTTTAGTCCTATCTTCAGGAGGAGAATGCTCTCAGGAAGTCCCAGCCCACCCTATAGAAGGCCTTCTTGGCATCGAGGGAGAGGAGAAGGGTGGGGAGATTATGCTGGTGGAACTTTTCTACCAAATAGGCAAGAGTCCAAACGTTGTCAGAGCCCTGCCTATGCTTTACAAAGCTGACTTGGTCAGGATCCACCAAATCAGGCAGATGGGTTTTTAAGTGATTGGCCAGCATTTTGGTGTAGAGTTTCGCATCCATGTTTAATA
This sequence comes from Triturus cristatus, assembly GCF_964204655.1. NCBI lineage: Eukaryota > Metazoa > Chordata > Amphibia > Caudata > Salamandridae > Triturus > Triturus cristatus. The sequence continues at coordinate 271,032,863 of NC_140595.1, read as the reverse complement.
ATGCTATTGGACACCTGGAAGAGTAGAGTTTTGGATCATTGCCTGGCTTGGCGGTGAGTGTGATCTCTGCACTGGACATCATCGGCATAAGGCCAGTAGCTTTAGTAAACGAATTGTAAAGCTTGAGCAGGTGGTCCTGGAGTTGTGGAAAAAAGACTGCATAGAATGCCAGGGTAAGGCTGTCCTGGCCTGGAGACTTGCCCTTGGGAAGTTCTCTAAGGGCCCTACAGAGTTCAGCCACGGGGAAGAGTTCTTCCAATTTGTGACCGAAATGGTAGCCAGGGCCTGCCAAGGGCGGTTGTAGAGGTAAGAGTGGATTGAGCTTTGGTCTTCCCCCTCAGAAGCGTAGAGCTGTTAGTAGAAGACTCTAAAATCCTCCTGTTTTTCTGGCTCCCTGGTATCCCAGTTGGAGCCCCCAGCGTTAATCTTAGCAATATGAGATCTAGAGTGTTGGTGGAGAAGGGTGGCCACCTTGTCTCTCTGCTCATAATACTTTTGTTTGAGTGGTAGATGTGAGTGTTCGGGTTTGTTGACCCTATGTGCCCAGAGCTGTCCCTTCAGTTTGGTGGGTTGTCACTTAGTGCGTGATGTGGGGTGCTGCTTGTCTGAGCATTCCCAAGAGAGGATCTCTCAGTTGTCTTCATTTCGGATAGATGTGTCTCCCTAGCCCTAGTTATGGAGATAGAAGACATGACACAGTGCACGGTGTCTTTAAACCTATCCTCAAGCATGTGAGGAGAGGTGCCAGCATGGTAGGGTCGCTTGCCGCACCCGCACGCTGTGCTCATACAAGCTCTACATGTGCATGATCTGAAATGGAGATGTCTACGATCTGTGCAGAGGTCAAGTTCCTCAGTAGGGAGGAGGTTGTGAAAAGGTAGTAAATACAAGAGTAGGAAAGGTGCACATGAGAGTAAAAAATTAGTCTCTTGAGTCTGGGTGTAAGTAGTGCCAAGCATCAACAAGTCCTGCTTTTGCGAACTCCTTCCTGAGCACCTCGGACATGGCACATTTACCCAGAAGGTGCGCTGTGTTCCTATCAAGATCAAGGTCCCACAACATGTTAAAATCGCCCCCCACTATAAGATCCCATTTGGCAGAGCCTAGCTGTGCTTTGAGTGTCTTTTGTAGGAACGCATGTTATGGTTGGTTTGGGGCAGAAAGGTTAAGGAAAGTCAGTGTGTCCCTACCTCTCTCCACTGTCAGAGCCAGGAACCGCCCGCCTGGGTCTCTAGTCACTGTGGTTACTTTAGTGTAAAAACCCCTTTTTGATAGAATGGCAATGCCCAGTCAGTGTCAGTAGAGTCAGTGGATGCCCAGTGTTGGTGAGGTTACCTAGGGTTGATCATGGGGTAGCACTCAACCCTAAGCAGGAGTGTTTCTTGCATAACAATCACGTCAGGGTCTTGTTGTGTAAGATATAGAAAAAATGTTCAGAAACACTAGTGATGCCCAGAAATTTGGTCCTAGTGCAGTACATCGACGACTTGTCAATAGCCTCCCAGTCGCGAGATGATTGTGTTACTGATTCAATTGCTTTGTTGAATCATTTGGTAGATGGTGGACACAAAGTGTCCCTGGAAAAATTATAATTTTGTCATACCGGAGTAAAATATTTGGGACAACAAATAGAAAGGGGAGTGAGGAAAGTGACCCCTGAAAGAATAAAGATAATAAAACAAATGCAGTTACCGCAGACCCAGAGAGAAATCAGAATTTTTCTTGGTGTAGTGGGGTATTGTAGGCAGTGGATTGTAGGTTTCTCTATGCTAGCCAAACCATTAATACAAATGACCCGGAAACGGGCAAAAGATCCCATAGTTTGGGATGATGAAAGCGTAGGAGCTTTTGTGAAATTAAGAAATTGTGCGAAGCTCCAGCTCTAGGAATGCCAGATTATACAAAAGAACTCGCACTATTCTGTTGTGAAAGAGAAAATTGTGCCCTTTCAGTGTTAACACAACGACATGGTTTGATGCGACGCCCAGTAGTGTACTTTTCGGCTACCTTGGACCCTGTAGCATCAGCGTTACCTGGCTGTTTAAAAGCAGTAGCTGCTACATGCATCAGTCTTGAACAAAGTGAGTCCGTTGTGATAGGACATCCTGTAAAGGTATTTGTCCCACATTCGGTGGAAATTCTTTTGACTAGAACACAAACGCAATACCTTACCCCTAGTCGGATGACTAAGTATGAGAGAATTATCCTAGGAGCAGAAAATGTGACAGTGGTCAGGTGTACTGTGTTAAAACCTACTACCTTATTGCCAGACGTACACGGGGAAGAATTAAAAGATGAGGTTGAGCATGATTGTCTGGATGTTACTGAGTTGTGTACTAAGCCTCATCCAGACATACAGGATGAACATCTGAAAGAATCAGAACATGAGCTGTTTGTAGACGGCTCATGTATGCGACATGAGGAAGGAGGATTAAGTGCTGCTTATGCTGTGTGCACATTGGCTGGAATAGTTGAAGAATCTTATTTGCCAGGAGTCAAGTCTGCACAAGTAGCCAAATTGATAGCTTTGATTAAAGCGTGCAAAATTGGGAAAAATTGGAAAGTAACCATTTACACTGATAGCCAGTATGGTTACAGGGTTGTGCATGACTTTGGCCAGCTCTGGATGCAGAGGGATTTCATGACTTCATCAGGCTCCCCAGTTAAAAACAGAAATTTTGAAAAGGAACTGTTGGAAGCAATTCAATTGCCAAAAGAAGTGTCAGTGGTCAAGTGTGCTGCACATCAGTCAGGAAATGACTATGTGGTAGCTGGTAATAGATACGCTGACCAGGTTGCCAAATACGGTGCCAAAAATAAAGTGGCAATAAACAAGAAAATTGAAACAAGTGGGCTCAGATGTCAACTTATGTTACTCTCAGCACTAGAAACATGGGATGAAGTGAGACAATTACAAGATGAGGCAGAAGTGAGTGAAAAAGAGGAATGGATGAAAATAGGGTGTCAAAGAAGAACAGAGGATGATGTGTGGATCTACCCAGATGGCAGACCAGTAATGCCAAATATTTTACTTTCTCAAATGGCCCGAATGTATCATGGAGACACACATGTAGGCAGGGGACACCATGATCAGGCTCTTTAGACAGGACTGGTACAATCTGAGATTTAGGGCTGTCACAGAGAGCCTTTGCCAGAGATGTTTGACTTGTCAACAAATAAATCCAGGCAAGAAAACAGTGGTCAGTTGGGGAAGAATTGGAAAGGCAGAAGGACCGTTTGTGAGATTGCAAATAGATTTTATCCAGTTACCACCATGCAGGGGACTGAAGTATGTCCTTGTCATTGTTTGTTTATTTTCACGGTGGGTTGAGGCATACCCTACTACAAGAAATTAAAGCATAACAGTTGCCAGGCTTCTGTTGAAGGAACTAATACCACGTTTTGGTTTTCCAGTAACTGTGGAATCAGATAGAGGGTCTCACTTTAATAATGAAATAATTTGGTTAATCTGTGAAGCATTTAAAATTGAACGAAAACTGCACTGTGCATATCGCCCAGAGGCTTCTGGAGTGGTAGAACAATTGAATGGCACAATCAAGTCAAGACTGGCAAAGGTGTGTGACTCCACATCACTGAGTTGGCCATATGCATTACCTCTTGTTCTGATGGGACTCAGAAACATTCCTGACAGAAACACAGGGTTGAGTCCCCATGAATTCCTCATGGGAAGAGCAATGAGGCTAGCATTTATACTGGGACATAAACTGGTAAGTATAACTGATGATCTGGCATTAGATTATTGCAAAAGATTGGCTGACCTAGTGTGTTCTATCTCTCACCAGGTTGGAGAAGACGCAGTTGCCAGGCAGCCGGATCAAGCGCATGATCTGAATCCTGGAGACTGGGTGTTAGTGAAGAATCACACGCAAGAGTTGTGTCTAGCACCCAGGTGGGAAAAGCCGCAACAAGTTATGCTGGTCACAACAACAGCAGTGAAATGTGCAGGTTGGCCTAACTGGATACATGCTAGCCACACCAAATGAGTACCAGCTCCTGAGAATGAACCTCAGTTGACACAACCAGTTGAGGGTGCTGAAGGTTGTACAGCTGAGGAACCTAGAATAACAGATTCTGAAGTAGCTAATCTTGAGCAACCGAGCACAAGTCAGGAAGACTGGATACCAGTGGTTGACATACCTGAGGTGACTATTAAAACAAGAAGCAGAACCAGATTAGATAGACAGGAACTCAGAGAGGACCAGCCATGTATAGAAGAACAAGCTCAGGAAAGGATAGATACAAGTGTTGGAGACCCTGAGCAGGATCAGACAAGGAGAGAAAAATACACTTAGACAGAGGTGAACCAAAACATTCATGGATCTGAGGAGGGACAGATAGGCTTAGATGAACACGTTCAGGCTGCAGATACCAAAAGTGCAATAAGCCCTGAGCAGGACCAGACAGGAGAAGAAGAACAAGTTCGGGAAGAAGAAGAGCAATTTGAAGTAACACCCGCACAGGATCAAATAAGGGAAGAAGAACATGTTCAGGCAGATGAAACTACTATAATAAGCCCTGAACAAGTACAGACAGAGAGGGACTCTGAAGATGAAGATAATCAAATTGTGCCACAACATAACGAAAATAAAAGAGTTCTCGAAAGAGACGAGGACAGCGGATGTGCAGTACGAGCTAAAAAGGTCAGAAAAGGTGATAATTGGCCAGGTGGTGTCAAAAGATTAAAATATCGATTTAAGACTATAAGTGAAGAACCTGAACAAGTAAATGAAATTTCTATTCAGTCTGGGCAATCGCCTGAGAAGCCTAGGCTAAGAAGCCAAAGACTGAAAATATTGAACAATAGGTTCAAAGGTCCTGAATGGACCTATGTGATTCTTGAAGAATTCGAGAATCTAGACTTGAATGAGGACAGTGACGAAGAATTGATTGATGAACAGATTGATGAGGGAGAAGTGAGGCCTCCTTGAAGATCCAAAACATAATATTTTCAAAGTAAAAGCAAAAGAAAAGAAAATAAATCTTCTTAAGTCAAAATGGCTGATGATAGGGTTACTGGAAGACCAAAACGAAACTGTATAAAGAAATGTTGTAGAATATGTATATGTAGCATATTTTTAGTACTTATAATTTGGTTATTATTAACCATAGCAATTCCCTATTTGATGCTGACAGAAAAGAAAAAAAACACAGATACTAAAGAAAAAGTGTCTAACCTAAGGGAAATAGAATAGAATTAGAAGCACCAGATGAGTAAGGTTTACATCACACAGTAACAAATAATGACACTGCTTTAAATGTTTTCGCAAAGTTATTGGTTCAATACGTAGACACAATGGAGGTTAGTGATTGTTATGTATGTATGAAATTACCAGCATCAGTAGCAGAAGGTGTCACTTATCCCCATTTACCATTAACATATGGTATTTCATGTAGTGTTTTAGCTGGTTTATTTTATAGAACAGGGAGATCACAGCATTATTATTCAAATGTAGATGTGATATTTTCTGAGGTTTCTATGCGCAAGAGTATGAATCCAGTTCTTAATACTAAAAATGCGCAATATATGGGTGAATATTTTCTAACCATGAAAACAATAGATATAGCAGAAGCAAATAAACACAATCTAACATGTTTATTACATGAGGAGGAGAAAATATGTTTGAATTTAGTAGAAGAAAGGAGACAGGATTTCCAAAGAAAGGCTTCTGAAAAGAAACCTCAGATTCCTGAATGGGCTGAGAAAGAAGAGATATATACAGCTGGCAAGACTCATGCTGCGATGGCCTTAGATTTTGAAAAGAAAGGGAAAATCTACCTCCATAGATTAAAAACTGACTATAACAACGTATTTATTGGTTCCAGTGAATGTGAACATAATTTTCTGGTTATTGGAGGATGGGGACTAAAAGTGGGAACAGATCCAGTATTTCCTGGGATCTATTATGTATCCGGGAATAAAGCTTATTTCAGGCTGCAAGCAAGATGGTACGGGAGTTGCTATTTTGGAATGGTATTCCGTAAAGTCTATCATGTAATAAGAATCACTGGAAGCAATTAAAACAATAATGGACTAACACGTAGTAAAAGAGCTAGTTTTTCAGAAATTGTAAGTGATATATTTAGTGCATTGATAGCTTCAGTGGGAGTCATTCTGAATTCACGGAAAATTTGTCAGTTATCCACAGTAGTTGATCGTCTATCGATTGATACTGCTGGAGGGTTCTTAATGATCAGTACCAAAATGGTTGCAATTAGATTAATGGTTTTACAAAATCGACTTGCTCTTGATATATTATTGGCAAAAGAGGGCGGAGTCTGCAAAAATGCGGAAAGCGCAACATTGTTGCACTTATATTCCTGATAAATATGTTGAAATTGGAGGATATATTAAAAAACAATTCGAAACTTGAAGAAGATCTGAAACCACTGGAAGTTGACAGTGTATGGAAGAGACTAACACATAGTATTACTTCAATAGGGACTTGGTTTGCTAATATAGGCAAAGGTATCGTATATCAAATAATGTTACCTATCCTTAGAATAATAATATTAGTCTTAGCAATAATGACTTGGTACAAATGTTGTAAAAGGAGGAAAAGATATGATATTAATGGAAAGGGAAAGAAAAGAAAGTATGAAGAAATCCAATTAGAAGAAATGAAAGGAAAACTATATAAAAGGATGAGAAACTTAAAAGAAAAAGACAAAGAAGTGAATGAAAAGATCGAAAAGGGAATTGAGACATGCTAAAGTTGACATCTGGTTAGGTGATGGGTAAATTTGTGATGGCACAAATGCCATCAGAGAGGGGATTGATAGAGCAAGGACTCATATAAAAGAGACTTGCTCAGAAGCAATCCTCTCCTATAACTCATAACGTAATACTAACTATGTATTGTGTAATTAATATGCATTCCATGACATTTATAGTAAGAAAAACGCTTGCATATATGTCTTACTAATAAGTAACTCGAGCGATACTCAAAATGGCTGCTAACGTGGGAATCTATATTGCGCATGCGTCAACTGCACCTACGTAGTATGACGAGTCTTTGATTGGAGGGAATTTCCTGCATCTGCGCAGCTGCTCTAAAAATGGCCGCTTGAAAGCTCACATGCAAAGCATTTGCTTGCCTGAAACTAAAACAAGCTATTTACTAAGTGCTAATGCGTGGGGAGTTAAATTAAGTAAATTGGGTTAGAGTAGAGCTAGGTGGTATACAGTGAAATCATTTTATTTTGATTTTAATATGTTTTCTCTTTGACGTCTCTATTAGTTGGTATTTGGGGCTCCGAGTGGGAGTGAAGCCTGTACACCACATGTTTGTCCTGCAGGCGCAGTAGTAACAAACCAGAAGCCGTGAAACAAATCCTTGAATACCATCCAAAAGAAAACAGCAACATACCCTGGGAAACGGTAAATTGTCCTGAGAAAGGAAGAGACTATACAAAAATTGTATACTTTGTGTTGATTATAATGTGAATACGGGTGGGAAAATAAAGCATGGGAAAAGAATTAATGGGCGGGAACATTAAATAAAGGGCTAAAGAAAATTATTAAAACTTAGTATGGTGTGATGATCATCCCCCCTTGCCCTGTCCAATCAGAATTAGGGGTTTCATGAAGCTGAAACATTCAGGGGTGGCACATGAGCATAGAAGGGTATAATTGATGTAGTTTTGTTAGTATGCACACACACACACAGAGACTCATGCGCACAGAGAGACAGGGATGCTGCCCGTGAGCTGAGCGAATTCTGAAGAAGAATCGATTTGCAGATTTAGAATTTAAGCCAATTTATTAGAAGAAGATAGCGGAAGAATCGAGGAGGCACATAATTAGACGAAGACCGCAGAAGAACAGAGGAGGAAGATAGTGTCAGAGAGGGGTATGACGCAGGCGTCGCATCTAGAAGAGGTCACCTATCCTGAAATCTGTCCTGAATCCTGTCCTGAAGTCTTTGTCACCTGAGCTGTCCCAGGGGATCCATCCAATCCCTTGGCCAAGGGGTTGGTTTCCACACCATTCTAGGTAACTATATGTGTGTGTAGTTTGTCATTGTACTGCTCTCTCTGTCCTCTCCTTTCTAAGGTATTGTCATTGTAAACTTCATTCTAAAATAGGTGATTGGTAATTAGAACAATTGATTTTTCTTTCCTTGGAAAAACGGAGTTCGTACTATATTTTGACTCACATGATTTCAACTAGATAAACATTTAAATCTTTCCCGAGTCTGTGGTTATTCAAAGGTATGAATTATAACTTCATGTCATATCACCATAACTGCCACTAACTGGTCCATTGAAAGTTTGACTCCAGCGGTGTCTCTTAGCCTAAATGAGTGTGTGTTTATGGGCCCAGGTGAGTATTTGGTAAATGAGTGTCAGAGGTTGTCACCTGATCTAGTTGCCCTCCACTTTGTTGGGTGAAAGTCTGGACCAGACAGGATCTCAAGTTAAATAGATTGATCCTGTCTGATTGCCTGGCTCTGGATGGTGTATCTAGAATTCCATTGATTGTCTATATCAAGTCGGCACTCATGGACTTGCTGAGAGCAGATGGCTCAGTGGCAGCTCGCTGAGGGAGTGCTATGGGGTGGTGGGCGGGGGAGGTGCAGGGTGGGGGGTAGTAGAGTCCGGCATACGACGGACAGGAGTAAGGTAAGTAATTAAATAATTAAAACAATTTACCTTGCGTGCGCTGCATCGCCAACTCGGCATTTGCACTTACCCCAGCTGTGGTTACTTCAGTGTGGAGCCAAAGGGCCCTAAAAATTGTGGCGTGGAACATTGACAGGCTCTCAGCCTAATTTTCTGATCCCACCTGGGTAGAGTTTATAGCATCCTTTCAGATTATTTGCTTACATTATTTTCTGCCTGCGCTGCCTGCAGATTCGGGCAAGGCCGGAGTAGGCATGACCATTTTTCTGGCAGTAGATCTGCGCGGGCAGGTTGTTAACCTGGATAAGAACTTGATGGTACTGCAGGGGCCAAAGATATCTCTTTCTGGAGTCCCACCTTTACTTCCAGTTAATTTCTCTGATAACAGAGGAGGTTTAGGTGAGGATTTGAGCCTTCACAGCTTAAGAATAACCCTGAATACCCTGGGGGAGCAGGGAGGCGGGTTTGGTCAGGGGATGACTGTGTTAGTGGGGGATTTTAATTGCCATCTCTGTGATTGCCCAAGGCTGCTAGATGATAGCCCAAGGTGTACAGTAAAAAAAGGCTCCAATTTATTCACTACTAGGAAGGGCAGGAGCTGGGTTAGATCTTAGCCTCCCATAACCTGGTATTTGCCCAGAAAAGTTGATTAGCTCACCTAATCCCAGTAAAGCCCATACGTACAAGGGGAGGGGCTGCTCTTCCATCATAGATCTTATTTTTTATTTCAGCCCCTTCATTTTTTATATTGCTCCTTTTGATATTGTTCACAGCCCCCTTCAGTGATCACAATCCCCATGTCTTGGAACTTGAAGGTCATAGGAACATTATGCGCCCTGGTGGTGGGACTGGTGGTCGAACTAGTAGTCTTTTTCTCGTGGATCAAGGCAGGCGAATAAATCGGGCTCAGGTTGATCCAGCTCTTTTTAAAGCATCCCTTTTTTCCTAGGTGTCACAAGTGATAGGTACCTGTTTAGATGCTGCTGCCCCTGACATGTCTATTTTGCAAGCCTTTATAGGTATTGCGGATAAGACAAAGAATCTACTGAATTACCTCCTAACTCAAGCAAGTACGCAAGGCCTGAAGTAGTTCATAGTGAATAAACCCCTTTTTGCAGATGGGTCAGATCCAGCTATTTTGTACCCACATATTGGACCAACAGTGGGTAGACCGCTTTGCTGAGTCTACAGTTTTGACAAGGTGGCTAAGGTGGAGAGGGCGATAGTAAGAGAGATCGAGCACGCTCCCATGGTCTTAACTCTGGATGAGGTAACACTAGGTATTAACAATTTAATCAGAACTAAAGCTCCTCGCCTAGTGGAATTCCCCCAGACCTGCTGTGACTGGACATGGAGCTATGGGGCCGACTCCTTACCCAGGTATGGAACACCACTGCACGCCATAGGGTGCTGCGTTCTTGGTCTTCTGCGGTTATAGTAACAGTGTTTAAGAAGGGTGAGAAAGACAATCCCCAATGCTACCGCCCTATCTCTTTGATTGACGCAGTAGTTAAGGTCCTTGGGAAGGTTATTATTAATTGATTGATGGAATGGTCTGTTGCTAATGGTATTCTGCCGGGTCCAGTACGGTTTTAGGTCTAGTCAGTCTACATCTGACCAATTCTTGAATCTGTGCTTAATTATTAATAAGTACACTGTTGTCCGGTCAGAGAGTTTACATCTGGCATTTATGAACTTTACCTCACCGTTAACAGGGTCAATTGAGCTCAACTGTGGGCACTGTTGCTTGAGCTAGTAGTGGAGCCTAATGTAGTGACTCTGTTCGAAGATTTACACATGAACACTTCAGCCTCAGTACATTTCTTACCTGATGAGGTTACAACCAGGTCTTTCCCCACTAGAAGGGGGGTGCGGTAGGGGTGCATCCTTGCACAATTTTTGTTAATCTTATGTGTTAACAGGCTTGAGGAGGCCCTACTTGTGACAATGGCCGACTGCCTGAAGGCGGGCCCAAGGCCACTCCTAGTGTTGTTGTACGCCGATGATGTGGGCCAGATGGCTTGTACGGCTAGGGGGTCGTAGATTTTCCTTGACAAATTTGTTTCCTTTATGGATAGCCTTGAACTGGCTGTAAATGTTTCAAAATCCTATGTTATGGCTGTAGGCCCCCAGTCCACAAGCTCCAAGACTTTCAAGGTGGGTCAGCACACTATGGGTACAGTCTACGCTTTTCCTTACCTAGTGGTATTTTCTGATGCTAAGAACAACTTGAATATACTGCTGGAGAAGAAAGGAGCAGTGCTGATTAAATTGACTGGGGTTCCCACACGGATAGAAAGTGAGAGATTCTAAGACCAGTTGCACTCTCCCTAAGTCAACAACCACACACAAAAAGCCACTGGAATAACTGTGCTGAATAAATCGATGCTTTCAGTGAACCTTTGGGTATCCAAACATATTGGATTAGACGCCTCACTCACATAATCATGGCATTCTTCATCATTGGTGCCTATCCACACCCTGGTAAGATGTTACCACAAGGGAGGACTCAACCAAAGATGGAATTGGAGTTCTTAGATAAATCACAACTGGATAAGCAGGAATCCCGGTGAGAAGTATATTACAAAAAATATTCAGGTATACCACTCAATGTCTTCTTTATTCACAGGTTACCTGGGATATGATTAAAAAAGTATTTGAAGGTTTTTGTTAAAGACAATTGTTCAACTAAACCAGCTGTGTCTTTGCAACCATGTTTCGGCCCTCGTGCAGAGCCCCTCCGGGTCCGGGGCCTTCGTCAGGGCTTGTTATGCATGTCCCTGCTTCTTTAGCCATGCATACCATGCGCAATAGTGAGGCCTAAAGCTCCCACTTGTCTCGGTCTCCTGTTCCTGGGAATTTTCTACTAGACAAAAGAAGGGAATGGCGAGGTTGAGGGTCGATCACGAACATATTCCCCTGTAGGGATTGAAACTTTACATTATCTACATGGTCGCTATACACAAAACTTTATCGTGCATTTTGATGGTCCATGCCTATATTGCTTGTTAAAGCAAAGTGAGGAGACGGGGTGGGGAAAGGGAAAAGGGGACACCTCCCTGGGTATATAAGTGAATCTGTATTTCCAAATATTCTCAGTATATTAAGCAATTAATTCATTGTTTATTCAGTGTTAAAAATGACTCTTTCATTCTAGGAGACAAATATCAATTGTCGTACATGTAGCCTACGATTTTAAAAAAACGATTTGAACAAAACAGCCCTTGTGGATAAGATATTATGTGACAAATGTGAGCTAAGACCGTGGAAAAAACACAGCTCTTTAAAATTTATCATGCTTGCCATTGGTTATGCGTTTTCACAAACCATGTCTTGGAGAGTGGTGCTGTCTTATTATCAAACTCTTTTTTGGCGGAAGACATTTATTAGAGTGAAATAAAGCACATCATTAGTTTCATGCACCCAACCAATATTTGTTGTAACAGGTTTTTGGATATTGTAATATCTCTGCGGAGTTAGTGTGTTTACGTTGATTGAAAGCTCACACCACAGCCTGTACCTAGTATCGTATTTATTAAATTGCTATTGTGTTCTTAGCAAACCACGAGGGTTAAGGTTTCGTCTAATTCAATTTTTTCGTTTAGCCATATTTCCCTTTCATAATTATAAATGTGATTACTTATCGTCTGTCCAGACAACAGAAATATACTGAATGAGTTTTTGTGGTGTAGAAACTCCCTCTGGTGAATATCTCAAAAATCACACACCTTTAGAAAAAAAACTTTCTTTCGGGGATAGACCTAGTTCACTTATTTAATTCCTTTATAAGAGCAAATCACGTAAATGTGCCAGGGCGTACTATGCATTTCTCTTCCCCCAATATGATACGCGCATAGTTAGGTCTCGCGCCTAGCGTTGCATTGCGTAACACTGCTCGCGCATCGAGAGACCTCTTGTAGGGTGTTTCAAAACGGATCTATTGATCGCACATGCTCGTACGTGTGCTTTTCCTTTTGGCCCACGCTATTGGCCTTTGCGTGTGTCTTTTTATAAAAGACAGCACGCAATTGGCCAAAGGCGGGCGCAATTCTCCGCCCATGGCCTATTGGTGCCTACTACTCGCACAGCCGTCGTTTGGTTTCAATTATCGTGCCCAGACACGGGCGCGATAATTGAAACCACATGGCTTGCTGTGGCGCGCGCGCATGCATGCCCAACTCGCGGGCTCACCGCCTGCTCCCCCTCTCGCAATTACCTTTCGTGGCCGCGGGGCCGCTCTTGAATTTCAGTGCTTATTTTGTTTCTGCGGCAGCACATGCTTTTAAACTTCAGCCGCCCTTGTCCCCCTCGAATGGACATTGTGCCCCCCCTACAAAATATAGGGGGGGCTAAGTCCCCCAGTCGCAAAACGGGAGGGAAGTAAGAAGAATTGAGGTATGATAAAACGCCCATATTGAGTTATGTACGGGACAGAAACAGAAACTTTATGAACATTACAACCAGTGGAGATATGTGTAAGAACTGTTAAATAATAACAAGTTCACATCGTAGGCCAAAGAACAATTGTTTAGTTTACACAGAGTTCCAATACATGGCATATAAATGGCGATCCAAATAATATATATCTATAAGGGAAGAAGTTGTGTTAAAGAGAAAACTAATAAAATATGTTTTTTAATAAAGTTACCCAGTCCCTACACCCATGGGCCCACTTATGCAACTTTCATACACAGCACTCCGATCAAACCATGCTCAGCACGCACACCCCGACCTGGACGACCAAACACACGGGAGCGGACTATCACAGCAGGAATAGGAGCAAAACCTTCCAGCCAGGGACACGGGGGGCTTGTCACACTGTCCCTCATTCCCCCTTTGTCTAGCCTCGCGACCCTCACCATGCTCGCGGCTCCTCTGCTTTCAGCGGTGCACGAGCCAAGCAGCAGCAAACCGCTTCCCACGGCGTGAGCCACTTAAGACAACCTGGTGTCTTAAGAGCCCGCCCCCCAGGGTCAGGCAAGACCCAATCACATTTTAAACAGATTAAGTCTGGTGGTCTACATAAAGGAGATAAGATTAAGTTACCAAATCACACCAGGCATAAGAAAACCCTGGGCGCGAAAAGCAAAGACTGAGTCAGAGCCAGAGGTACCGACGGAGAGGGCGGGGCCTCCAATTACCTGAGTTGTGACCGGGTGAGGTGAGGTTTTCTCCTCGTACAAGACAGGTGACAAGCATTCTGCTTGTACAGAGGAACGAGTACCTATAAGGTTGTATCTATTTTGATTTCAAAAGAAGTATGTTTTCACTTCCACTTCATTATTGATGCAGTAGCAATACAGTTATTGGTTGAGGTCCTGAAGAAAGCCGATGACTAATAGTCGATAAGGCTGAAACATGTCGACCGTATTGTGGGACAGCCTATGTGTTCAAAGCTATTTCTGCACTATTTTTAAATAGGATTAGCAGAGATACCTAGAATAAAAGTTTTTCTCTCATAACTTCTTTTTAACTTCACTTTCATGCACTGCACTTAATTTCTATCACTTATAATTTCATCATTCAATGTTGAGGTTGAACACTATGTAAGAAAGTGGTCTCTTTTTTTCTCACTTCCTCCCTTTGTGATTTTGGTGACCTGGTCGATACCCGATCCACATGACACTCCTCCGTGATTTGGAGGTGTAGTGGTGGGAAGGAAGGATATCCAAATGATGACACTGACCACATTGATAATTGATGGAAATCCTTTTTGGTCGCAAAGGTCTTTGCTTTTCGCGCCCAGGGTTTTCTTATGTCTGGTGTGATTTGGTAACTTAGTCTTATCTCCTTTATGTAGACCACCAGACTTAATCTGTTTAAAAAGTGTTGTATAGGGGATAGAGTCTGGGTGTTTGGTCTTTAAACATTCCCTAGGACCCTTCCCTATGTTAATCGTATAAGAAGACCCAATCACAGACAGGGCGCGCAATCCCAAGTGTGAGCTTAAACGGGAGTGTTGGTGGAGCGCCGCGAGCCTTGTGGAAGCCAGGTGCCAGGAGCTAACCAGAAATAGAAAATAAGATCGGACTACACTTTTTTTGCAGTTTTATATAGCGTGTACTTGACCCGAAGGTATCAAAGCGCTTTACATGAGCACCAGTTTTATTACAAACAAACATATTCATTTTTAGGCACAGGGAAACTGAGTGCTTTTCCCAGAATTACAGGATGTTTGAGCCTCCCGCCAGACTCGAATTTGGAAGAGAAGGCTCGGCGGTCCTGGCCGTTCAGGAGAGGCGTGGTGGGCAGAGAAGAACAATTTGGTGCATTACAGAAAGATTTCCAGAATTTGCAACCGAGTATGGATTTCACAGGTCTCTGCATTGCTCATTCACAATAACAAATGCCACAGCCCCAGTCCAACCATCAGGACCCAACTGCCCCAGGATTATGCTGTGAAATGGTGGGCGCCACTCCATGTAAGAGCTGATTTGCATCTAAAGTTTACCTGTCTTCATCTCATTTATTTCACCCTGCAGTCAAAATCAAACGAGCACCCACCCAAACACTAATTTGTGCAAAAGTAAATCTAGAGCTTCAAGTGGACCGGGTCCTGCAAGTGCTCAGCACCAGCAGTTCTGAAAAGCAGGTGCCGAGACTGGTCAGTATCCAGCTCTCCATTTTTGTCCTCACCGTTAGCGTGAAAAAATAGAAAATGAATTTTGCCGCACTAATACCCTTCACTGCCACTGATGTAACTTCATAAATACTCCTTATGTTGCTTTCACAGTCTAACCATATCACAACTTGCAGCATTTTCAATGTTATGTACAATGAAGCCATAGTTGTTGCTTATTTATCTCATTCAACTAACAAGCTTTGACAAAGCCAATAGTCCTGGCTCGTTGTAGCTCTAACGTTACTTGTTGTAGTAAATATCTGCAGGCAAGGACAAAAGCAGCAAAATACTAGTCGAGTAGCAAACTATGCTAAGCGCAGACTTGAACTTGCGTGTTTTAAGCAACGTCCTTAATTACATCAGCCACGCCTCTTTGAGAGACCTACAATTTTTTTCACCCCCTAAAATCCTGGTGTAAATTAACTGAATTCACCCATTCCAGAGGAGGCACAAGGATACTGCACAGGGTGCCATCAGATAAGAATGCAATAGGTCGCGCATCATTAAAGTTTGAGCTATTGGTGTTGCATTATTTAGCAATGCCAATAGCTCAAACTTTAATAATGCGAGACCTATTGCATTGCAAATGCTTGTTTTTTATATTCATCCTCTCACACGTGCCACCCATTCATTCAAACAAACACTTCATCAAAGTACCCGCACCGCATGTGTGCCTAGATGTCTCCTATTCTGCGGCAGTGTCGGGCTGAATTGGGGAGGCTGTATTACATATGTACAGTGGCTCTCTCTGGGCACCTGTAATGACATCATGATTGCGACGTCCTGGAATGCTGGAAGTAGTACTCCCGTTTCCTTTCTGGTCTTTTTTCTGTTTCAGAGATGGTACTACTGTGGCGATTAGTTTATTTAAGGAAAGGTTTCTGCTACGCGGCATAATCAATCATTGTGCCTCTTGAGAAATGTATTATGTAACTTCTTTTAATTGTGACTTTTGGACAGGGTAGGGTAAAATTTAAATAAAAATACATAATGAGGGGAGGTATCTAACTATGTCTTTATTTTTAATTTTTATATTCAGACAATGTTGTTCTACGGTCTTTAGGGTATAATTCTATCTCATTTACTTCGATTCTTAAAGGACATGCATTATTATTTTATAGCCTCCACAAGTCTTGCTTACAATTTATGTGGCTAAGTGCGTTTCACAGGTCCTCTATGGCAGTGAGTTCTGGGGCTATGTAAAGACCGACTCAATCCAAACAATTTCATTTCTCAGACAATTAGTACAGGTACCGCAATGTACACCGGTTTGGTTTGTACATTCTGAGCTCGGAGTAAGATTTCTTCCTGATCTAGTTGCCCTCCACTTTGTTGGGTGAAACCAGACCAGACAGGATCTCAAGCTATATAGATTGATCCTCCCTGATTGCCTGGCTCTGGATGGTGCATCTAGAATTCCATGGATTGTCTATATCAAGTCGGCACTTATGGCCTTAGGGAGAGCAGATGCCTCAGTGACAGCTCGCCGAGGGAGTGCTACGGGCGGGGGAGGTGTAGGGCGGGGGGGGTAGTAGTGTCTGTCATACGACGGACAGGAGTAAGGTAAGTAATTAAATAAATAAAACAATTTACCTTGCGCAAGCTGCATCGCCAACTTGGCAACTAGATCAGGAAAAAAATATTACTCCGAGCTCAGCATGTACAAACCACCCTGTCCCTCCCCCGCCCCTCCCCACCGCCCTGCAGCACTCCCTCGGCGAGCCACCACTGAGATGCCTATTTGACCCCTTATTCTCTGAGACCATATGATTTCCAGGGTATATAGGCACTGTTATTAGAGAAGGCATTGTTAATAGAGTTAGACTAGAAATGTTGAAACCTCTAGTGAGGGGCATATGCTTTTAAAGTCTGTACATGGAATGGAGCAGTATTTGGTGCAGGTTAGCAGGAGGCATGTCCAAATTCTGTGGACCAGGTTTTGTTTTAATCAAATCCATCATTTACTGGCCTCTCCTGTTGGCTGGGTGCACTCTGGCAATCAGTTGCCCTGTGGCTGCGACAATAGATCTCCGCAGGACCCTTTTTTATGGTTTTGTAATTACTATAGTTGACCCAGAAAGAGGTTCCTGCTACCACTACTGAGGTCCCTCAACTTTAACCAAGTACGCCCTGCTCTTATGTATCTGCAATGCTCCCCAACTAATATGTTATACTTGCTTGGTTGAGCTTTCTATGGGCAGCCTTGGCATCTCAAAGCTCGATGCCTCACTGATGATTGTGCATATATAATTGATACAGAGCTTTTTATTCTGCTTTATTCTGCATTTTATGCTTTTTATGCATTTGTGTTTTGTGTCTTATTTATAGTTATTATCACAATGTATGCTGCACTTTTATGGTCGCTTTGTCTGGCTACGTAAAGATTTTATGATGATGGTAAGCTGGAACGAGACACCAGCATTTACCAATATTAATGTCCCCTGTGCAAAAGCTGAATTGGCGGTATACATGTATAGCCCCCGCCATCTTTTGCAGAGTGCAGCTCCTCTTTAGCATTCAAGTGAGTTTCGAGCAGCAAAGCTACATGTATACTCCTACGCTTCAAATATGCTAATATCTTGTATTGCTTAATCATACTATGGAGGCCCCTGACATTCTAGGTGAGGAATTTATAATTACAGCGATCATCCCTGATTGAGAAATACCAAAGGTTTATCTGCTCCTACAAGGGAAGTGGGAGCTAGTAGAGGGCCGCACAGTCGCAACCAGGCAGATGGACAGTAGGCGGAACCACCCGTAGGATCAGAGGAATTCCACAAAACCAACAAAACAAATCTACATCCCCTCCCTGGGGCAGCAAGGCAACACCCCCATCCAAACTAAAAAGAAGAACATATAACTAAATGGTTCTGTAGGTCAGAGATACACCTACAGTCTGGTTTGAGGGGAGGTAGAAGCGAGACCTACTACCCCTAATAGGGGAAGGGATCCCCGTCATGACACTCCCACTCATAACCCAGAGCAAAGAGATGAAAACCACCTATCGGCCCTGCAAGAAAAAGGGGGGATGGCTGGGGAGAAGACCAGCCCCCGATTCCATGCAAGCCTACAACAGCTTTCTAGGTAAGCGGAGAAGAGAAACAAGAAATGAAAGGTAACAAGAAGAGACAAATGATAGAAAATATGACAATCATGTGAGAGCATGATGACTATCCCCAGTACTTCAGTGGATGATTTCTGCAGTCTGAGGTGTGACCTCGGGCAAGTCCCAGCTCCAGTGAGAGTTCAATGTGGACTCAGACTCTAAGCTTGCGTCAGGACCACTAGATGTGATCCGCTTTTCAGATGAGTGGCAATCTGGGCTGGAAACTGTAACCTTTGCAGCTGCCTCTAAATCACTCTGACCGTCTTTGTGCACCTGGTCCAAGAGGGAGTTCCAGGCGCTGTTCCGAGGACGGCAGCTGCGACCCCTCATCTTAGGGTGTACGTCTAGCCAGTCTTACACCTCTTCTGGCTCCAGGAGGAACTTCATTCCCTGATTAGAGATGACCCACCGTCCAGCGGGGGAGAGCATGGTGTACTGGATACTGAGATCTCTAAGTTTGTACTTAGCTTCCAGAAACTAGGCTTTCTGCTTCTGGACTGCGATAGTGAAATCGGAAAAGAGCAGCACACAACTGTTATCCATCATCAGCTCCCCAAGTTTCCAGGCACACTAAAGAATGTGATCCCTATCTCTGAAGTGGAGGAGGTGCACTACAATAGGCCGAGGTGGTCTACCAGGAGGTGGGGATCGGGCTGGCACTATGTGAACCCTCTCAAGTGTAAAGAAGGGGGATAGGCCCTCTAGTGTCACCTTCTCCCATAGCCAAGTCTCCAGAAGGTCCACCATATCACCACCCTTTGTTTTCTCAGGCATACCCACCACTCGGATATGGTATCTGCGGGCAACACCCGCAGATACCTCAGCCCAGGCCTCAAGTACATGCACTTGACACATTACTACGTCCATCTGGGTGGATAAGTCTCTGGTTGTGGGCACAAGTTCCTACAAGGTGAGTTCAGTGGCAGTAATTTGTTCTCCCAATTTATGATTGTCACCTCGGAATAGGCCAAGGTCTACCACCTCCATGTTGATTTTGTCTTCAAGGGTGTCCTTTGAATCTTTGATGGGCAGAAGGATAGAATCCTATTTATCTTGCGGAACTAGCACCGATTAGTGGAGTGAGCAATTATCTTCTAGAGAGACAGGGTTTTTTTCAGGTTCTGTTCCCTGGGTTTCTTTCCATCGACCAGGGCACGGCATGGTGAGAGGCAAGACAAAAGGAGGGAAAGGAGAGAACCAGGTCTAGCCGCCTGTTGCCAATGGAGTCCAATGACAAGTAAGTCGATATGTAGCATGCCTACATCTTGGCGATACTGTGCCGTGGATAAGAGGAGCAGTATAAACCAGCAGATCACAGTCACCCAAAGAGGTTAGTATGTCCTGGAAGTTCCACAGGCAGGAGATTCCAGAGGAGAGTATGCAGAAGACACAATCAGAGGTGGCACATGTATCGGTAGAGGACGTCTCCTCCAATTTCAAATACAGGACAGATATCAGCATAAACAGCCCCGCAAAAGTTTAAAAGTGGCACACTGTGGAGAAATGGTACATTGAGTCACATCAAGGCAGATGCCCCAGTGGGCTGCCCAGTCACCAGCAGTGTCTGGAGGAATCACACAGAGTGACTGGGGAAGCATTCAATTTCTAGAGTCTTACCAGCTTGGACTAGAGCAAGCCACAGTGATTTTGGAGGGGAGGGAAAGTGGTCACTCCCAGGCACAGTGAGACACGCACCGAAATGTCAGGTAGCCATAGTGGGCCCTTAGTGGTGGGTAATAGGTTATTCAGGAGAGGAAGTATTGGGGCTCTTTTAGTGAGTTAAACCATTGCTTCCATGCTATTGTCAAAAGAATATTAAGACGACACCAGACTCCAAGCAGGCCTGTAGCAGCCCCTGCGACTACTCTTAGCATGGGCCCTAGGTGGAGCAACAAAGGGGGATGAAATGCCCCGGATATAGGTCTGTTATCAGTATATCCAAGCAGGGGCAGAGCGCCAACTGCCAGTTAAGAGAGACCAGGATGGGGCCCACACTGGGAGTTGGCCGCAGCTTCAATCCCCTTGGTCCTGCTGCAATACATGGCCCTCGTAGGCACTACCTGAGTCTGGCAGCACGTGCTCTTCAGGTGGGCAGGGAGATCAAGGAAGTAGTTGGATGGTGCGGGGCAGGCAGTCTGCTGGGTGATGCACAAGCTGGGTTCTCTAGATGGCAGGTGCAGTTGCCGTGCAGTCTGGTGGGGTCCTGCAGCTGACAATGGGCTCCCCCACCACGCCTCTCAGCACTAACGTCCTCCAGGGCTCCAGGGATATCACTGGCATCCTGCAACCACTCTTGCTGCACTCGGGGAGATGTCCACTCACCACAGCAGCCAACTCCTGGCAGCCGCCAGCATAAAGGTGGGGCAGTGCGGCCGGAAGCAGTCGGCAGCACTGATGACTCCAAGCCAGTTTCACTAGGTTCTCAGTTGAGCAGGGAGGGTCCCTCAATGATCCCACCAGCAGACCAGGGTTCAGCAGCCCCTCCAGTGCCCAGCGACAGCTCCTGCTGTGACCTGGGATGCGGTCTGAAGCTGCTGCAATCAACAGCGGCTGCCACTATCTTGTGAGCTGTGCAATGCGGCCAGTATTGACGGCCGCACCTAGCAGTTTCAGGCTGTTCCCTCGGGGTCCACAGGTGGTGAGGGGGGTCCCCCAGCAATTTGGTGACAATATCAAGGGTTGGCAGCCCCTGCAGCCTACATGGAGAAAATGGCCTCCCCATAGCCAGGTAGGTCACTCCCCCCGGTGCAGCTCCACCTGCGCTCTCTGAGTGCCCTTTGTGTGCCCTTTTGCTCCTTCTGTGCCCCGCTGCCAATTTTGCCTTCTGTCCCCCGTTCTCTTGTGTGCCCTTGTTCCTTCTGTGCCCCGCTGCCCATTTTGCCTTCTGTTCCCCGTTCTCTTGTGTGCCCTTGTTCCTTCTGTGCCCCGCTGCCCATTTTTGCCTTCTGTGCCCCCTGTTGTGCCTGCTCGCCCCCCTCGCCGCTCCCGCCGCTGCATCCCCTGCGACCCGCTCCCCTCCATGCCCATTTGCTGCCCCCTGCCACCTGCCTCCCAGCTGCTCCTCCCTCCCACCTCCCCTTAAAATGGTGGCCGCTGCGCGGTGAGGAGAGCGACCCTTGACCTTGCCAGGTAGGTCGCTCACCCCATGCTGCAGCTCCACCTGCGCTCTCTGAGTGCCCTTTGTGTGCCCTTTTGCTCCTTTTGTGCCCTGCTGCCCATTTTGCCTTCTGTCCCCCGTTTTCTTGAGTGCCCTTGTTCCTTCTGTGCCCCGCTGCCCATTTTGCCTTCTGTGAAAGACCGCCTCCAATACGACGCCAGCACCCTCATCGCTCTCAACCCAGGACGGACCCTCACCTGCTGCAGGGCCACCCTGAAGCACACCCACGGTCCCTTCACCTGCCGGAACTGCAGCTTCTTCTGCATCGAAGACGCAGAGACACCCGCCACGACAGAACACAACCAGCTCCGATGAATCCTGATCAACACTCGCTACGCACGCAAACACGCCATCGAGCTCTGGGACCTACTCGACACCGCATCACCAGACGTCACCTTCCTGACCGAGACCTGGATGAACAAAGCCTCCTCCCCAGACATCACAACAGCCATCCCCGACGGATACAATATCGCCCGCAGAGACCGCACCAACGGAGTCAGAGGAGGAATCGCCATCGTCCACAAGAAGACCAACAGGGTCTCAACAAACACTGACGACACTCTCAGCACCGCCATCACATGCACTTCCAGATCCACATGGACCCCAAGACCACCCTAAGAGGCACCCTCGTCTACAGACCGCCCGGACCCCGACCACAATTCTGCGACGCCATCGCCGACTTCATCAGCACGCACGCACTGACCTTCACCGACTACATCCTCCTCGGAGACCTGAACTTCCATCTGGAGAACAACAACGACAGCAACTCCTCCACCCTGATAGACAACCTCGGACTGGAACAGCTCGTCACAACGCTGACCCATATCGCCAGACACACGCTCGACGCCATCTTCTCCTCAAGCCTCCACGTCTCCTTCAGCCACGTCTCCGAGCCCACCTGGACCGTCCCCCACTGCATCCACTTCACCTTCCGGAAACCCGTCGCACATCACCGCACCCCACAGATCCCCCGTCGCTGCTAGGGCAAAATCACCAAAGTACAACTATAGACAAACCTCGCACTCAACCCACCGACCAACGCCTCCAACCCTGACGATGGTGCGCGCACCCTTAGACGATGGATGGATGACTGCGCCAACACCTTAGCCCCGCTGAAAAAACAAACCCTCAGAGACACCAGCAAGAGAGCCAACTGGTTCACCCCGGAACTCCTAGCGTCAAAGCGCACCTGCAGGAAGTTGGAGAACATATGGCACAGCGAGAAGTCCCCGGGCAGCCGCGCAACCCACAAAGACGCCATCCGCAACCACCACCACCACCACCTCATCAGGACCGCCAAGAGGACCGCCTTCAAAGACCGCCTCAACAACAACGCACACAACAGCAAGGAGCTCTTCAACGTCGTGAAGGAACTCTCCAACCCCAGCTCCAACGCCAACGACATCCTGCCGTCACAAGCCCTGTGCGACTCCCTCGCCACCTTCTTCCACCGCAAGATCGCCGACATCCATGACAGCTTCAACCCCCGGATGACCCTAACAGGCCCCAACACACCGGACCCACCATACCCCACCGACCACGACCCCCTGACAACCTGGGCCAACGTGAGCATCGAAGACACAATCAAGACCATGGGCACAATCCACTCCGGCTCGCCGTCTGACCCTTTTCCACACCACATCTTCAACAAAGCCGGCAGCTCCATCGCACACCCCCTGCGCAACATCATCAACCTCTCCTTCGAAACCGCAAAACTCCCTGAGAGCTGGAAACACGCCGAGATCAACGCCCTACTGAAGAAACCCAAGGCGGACCCAAGCGAACTCAAAAACTTCCAGCCCATCTCCCTGCTTCCGTTCCCAGCTAAGGTCATCGAGAAGATAGTCAACATCCAACTCACCTGCTACCTCGAAGACCACTGAATCCTGGACCCCTCCCAGTCAGGATTCCACAGCAACCAGAGCACTGAGACCGCCCTCATCGCCGCCACAGACGACATCAGGATCCTACTGGACAACGGCGAGACGGCAGCCCTCATCCTTCTGGACCTCTCAGCCGCCTTCGACACCGTCTGCCACCACACACTATGCACACGACTCCACGACGCAGGGATCCGAGACAAGGCCCTGGATTGGACCTCCTCCTTCCTCTCCGGCAGAACCCAGAGAGTCCGCCTCCCCTGTTCCGATCCGAAGCCTCCGAGATCATCTGCGGCATCCCACAGGGATCCTCCCTCAGCCCGACACTGTTCAACGTCTACATGGCGCCTCTCGCATGCATCGCCCGACATCACGACCTCAACATAGTCTCCTATGCCGATGACACGCAACTGATCCTCTCCCTCACAAGGACTCCCTCACCACCAAATCCAACCTCCACCAGGGAATGAAGGCCGTCGCCGACTGGATGGAGGATAGCCGCCTTAAGCTGAACACAGACAAGATGGAGATCCTCATCCACGGGCCCAACCCCTCAGCATGGGACGACTCCTGGTGGCCCGCGTCGCTGGGGACACCCCCCGCACATACCAACCACGCACTCAACCTGGGAGTCATCCTCGACTCGAAACTCACCATGACCAAACAAGTCAACGCTGTCTCCTCCACCTGCTTCAACACCCTCCGTATGCTCTGCAAGATCTACAGATGGATCCCGACAGGCACAAGGAAAACAGTCACCCAGGCCCTAGCCAGCAGCACACTCGACTACGGAAACGCCCTCTACGCCGGAGCCCGACCAAGCTCATCAACAGACTGCAAAGAATCCAGAATGTCTCTGCACACCTGATTCTCGACGTCCCGCGCCGCGACCACATCACCCCCCACCTGAGGAACAAGCACTGGCTCCCTGTCGACAAAAGAATCTCCTTCAAGCTCCTGATCCACGCACACAAGGCTCTCCACAAGACCGGCCCAGCCTATCTCAACAGTCGACTCTCCTTCTACGTACCCAACAGGAAACTCCACTCCGCAGACCTCTCCCTGGCTACCGTCCCACGCATCCGTAGAACCACAGCCGGAGGCAGATCCTTCTCCCATCGCGCCGCCAAGACCTGGAACACCCTCCCCCTCAACCTACGACAAACCGAAGACCTTCTAACCTTCAGGAGACAACTCAAGACCTGGCTGTTCGACCAGTAGCAACAGCACCCCCGCCTCTACCCACCCTCAGTGCCTTGAAACCCTTGAGGGTATGTAGTGCGCTTTGCAAATTATTTGATTGATTGATTGATAGCGTCTGTGTGGTCGGCGTCCCAGCCAATCACAACGCTGACATTGCAGAGTTGTGATTGGCTTAGGGGAGGGGAGGGAGGCTGACTGTTCCCTGTGAGGAGCAGAGACGACGCGGAACTGGACCGGGCCAGCTGAGGTAAGTAAACTTTTTTTATATTTACAATTAACCCTCTCCTCACCCTGCCCGACCCCCTCCCCACGAGTCATGCCGGCCACAACTGTTTGGGAGATAAGGCCATCCAAGATCAAAAGGGGTTACATCGAAATGTTTAACAATTACAACTGCTATGAGCAGCACCACAACTATTATTATGTGTAGCACCCTAAATGCCCCGGTACTCCCCTTCTTCCAGGCACTTAACAATATTAGGGACACTGGTAATTTTGGAGGGTGAAGCCACGGGGGATATAGAGTGGGACTTTGAGGGTCCCCTTGGAAAAGAGGATTCTTAAATCACATCTTATAATTACGGTCTCAATTCCATTAAAATTCTTAATTTTCAACCAGAATCTGTGGGGGTACAATTGATCCTGGAAGTTTTAATAGCATCAATAACTCCCTTTACCAGCTCCATCAGAATTGAAAGGCCACTTGAAATTATGAAAATCTGTTTTGATTAGTGATCTTTTTTTTTATACCAGCACCTTATTGATTTTATTGAGGCACAAAGAAACACACATAGGGCCAAATGTATCAACATTGGGAATAGTGATTACCTAATTGCGATTTTCTATCAATCACAATTAGGTAATCGCTATTCCTAGTGTATGAAACTCCAAGAGTTTCCTTTAGCAATTCTTAGAGGGTCGCAAATCGACCTACTTCATTAATATAAAGAGGTAGGTCACAATTTACAACCACCTAGGAATTGCTAAAACAACGGGATGGTGGCTTGCTAGCGTCAGCAGACCACCATGCCTGTGATTACTTTTCAATAAAGCAATACCTTTTTTCAATTGCAGCCCATTTTCCTTAAAGGAAAATGGGTTGCATTTAAAAGAAAAAATGAAAGGTTTTCTTTTCATTTTTTAAGAGCAGGCTGGTCCACTGCCTACTCTTAAAAAACGTTTTCGCCACCATTCCCAAAGGGGAAGAGGTCCCTTGGGGACCGCCCCTTCCCATTTATGAATGGGTCGAATGTTTTGCGGCCGCATTCACGGTCACAAAACATTCATACATACCCCTGAGATTCGGTATTTGGAAGGGACGCCCTTAATACGCCCCTTCCAAATACCGAATCGCAAACCATTTTGCGATTTGTGACAAATTACTGAATCACAAAATTGGGTTTGATACATAGGAAAAGCCTTTTCTTACTTTCGCAAGTGGGTCGATTCTATGAATAGGCTTTTTGTGAGTGCAAAATATATTCATACATGTGGCCCATTATGCTGATCCACTCAGGGGATCACTTATAAAATCAAGGACGATTCCTACCCTCAACCTGCTCCATCCCCGGGGAGACATGTAGGCCCAATGCTCAAACCATCTTATGACCATCATTTCCCCCAAATCTTCGAGTGCTTCTTGGGCATCCTAGGGCCTGGTATATGGGCTCCTTCAGTTTTGCGGATCAGTCCATACCTGCTCTCCACTCCTTCGGCTTTGGGGCAGTTGGCGATTTCCAGTATCTGGTTACGTCCTTTTTACCAATAGTGCACCTAGCTCTACTAACATACAGTCAGCTCTACTAACATACAGTCTCCTCTAGGGCCCTCCAGGTCCTCCACCAGGCCCAGCAATACGATCTTGGGGTATGCCTTGTTAATAAGTGATTTTCAAAATCAGCTACATATATTATTTATCCTCTCTTCTGCTCTTTGATAAAGAGAAAGTTTTAATGACTGCATCTTTTCTCACTAACCATGCATATGAAAAGCTCCCCCTTACCCAGGTTTAGAGTTGGTGGTACAGCAGGGCTGTCTCCAGAGATCTTCTCCCATTTGAAGGAGAGAGGTTCAGAGCCTTCACCAGGCTTACACTTCAACACAACGTCACGCCCCTGGTACTGTTCACCTTCAACCAAACACTGGGTCCGTGCTGGCTTCACTGTGGAAATGAAAACAATTCAAAATAATGATAAATGAGAAACAGTTTTAATCTCGAATTTACATGAAATCTGTCCAACTTTGAAGCAAAGTCCACATCACTAGCCTAGAGAGCGGAATTGGGCACATGCTAACACCCCTAGATGAACGTGGTGATTGAGTTGTGTCAAATGTATACTTGTTTACTGTACTTTTTATCATGGGGCTAGGCATGATTAGGTGCCGTAGAACTCTGCAACATGCTTTTGATGATACTATGTCAATGTGAAATTGATGACGAAGTGCTGAGCCATTTTTGTTACTTGTAGCTGTAATTTGAAAATGTTAAATAAAGGTTAAAGAAAACATTGAAGCAATGTCTAGACATGGAACCCGATTCACAATGAGTTTAATTGGAGTATGTGTATTCTGAAATTAGTGAGTAAATCACATCTGCTACCCCCTTCAAAGTTTTCCCTACTCATGATGGGGTTTGAACCAATATTCTGACTGTCCAACTTATTCCATCTGAAATGTCTCCAATACTGACCATTGACTGTTATTTGGCATAGCCCCCTTCATTCTTGTCCACATACCCTCTCCCTATGAGATCTAACTCTTCACTAACTGGCTGGACTACGGCAACGTAATCTATGCAGGCACCACTACCGACCTCATAAGAACACTCCAAACAATCCAGAACTTTATTAGCAAACCCATTGCATGTTTCCTGGCCATGTATGCACTAAACTTCCCAATTCTAACAGCAACAGGGGGGATTTGGAGGGTTTTCACTGAAAAGGCAGCTTTTACAGAGTGCTGTTGGCTGGAATGCAAAACTGAAATGTGAGCCAAGTTCCAGGGGAGCTCAGCTGAGCCAGAGACAATAAACACATTTCTCTTGTCTTGCCTCCAAACTTAACATATCTTAAAAACTGATTGCTTTCTGGGAGTGGTAAGTCTCAACTAAACCAATTGAATCATTGAGTTTCCTCCTACCCTTCCCTCATCTCCTCTAAGTCACAAAAGCTGGAGCAGGAGCTTTGCAGCCACTTGGTGTCTGTACCAGGCACGAGAGTTTTCATAAAATTTGGCTAGATACAGAGTTTGACAGTCAGGGTACTCCATCACAAGCACAATGGAGTACCTTGTCTGCCAAACTCTCAGCCTGCCTGCCTCATTTATAGATGGACAGACCATAATGTTTCTGCCGATGGATCCCCGATGGCTCCTGTCAATGGAAAGCTTCCTCCAACAGCCCAATGGTGTAGAGTCCGTAGGACAAAGACGTTTACACCGACTGCCCTACCTAGAGTGGATAGTGTAATGTCCTTTTTTTCTACCCATCACTGCCAGGAAAAACCTGGTGGTGAGGGACAGAAAAAAAACACAATGCCCCTAACACTTTGGGAGAAAACCTCCAAGGTGTGGAGAGTCATTCGTTTTTGTTTTAAAAAAAAACAACTTTCACTTTAGGAGACTGTCTTTGGAAAACAAATTTTAAAAAAAAGTTTGGCCATCCACCAAACTTTATTTTTACCTTTAAGGAAACTGCAGTCTCCCTTTAAGGGGCAGAGATGATCACTGGGCCACTTTCACATTCCTCATACTTATGTATAAGGGATTAACTAAGAGTTAGAAAGATACCTCCAGGCTTAAATTCAGAAAATGAACAACTAGGTACAATTGCTTTGGATAGCTGAGGTTTGTTATGATTACTCAAACCACTCTTAATTTGATCAGTCACATTTTTTGTGCTTCAGGGATGTTATCCACATATGCCAGTCCGCATTCCACCATTCACTCACAATAATCCTTCAGGATACCAACGAATTTATGAGATATAGGAAACATGGATAGTCCAGTCTAAATTGGAAGATTACAATACAATACTATACGAGACAAGACAAACAAAAAATATAAGGATTCTCCTCTTTACGAGCAGGTTCTAAGGCTTGTTTCTCCGCTAAATATACTTATCTGCGTGGAAAGAATAAGTTGTTACCATGATACAGTGGGCCTTTTCAGTAATACGCTGCACAGTTCAGTAGCTAGGAAATTAAGCCTTCCATCCACCATGACTATTCATTCAGTGTACAATGCATCTTTGCTGACACCATTTATAAAGGGAACACATTTACAATCCATCCTCGCACCACTGATTCAAGAACCAGAGCATAAAGTAAAAGCAATTTTAGATTTCTTTAGATATAAAGAGAAGTTTCCATATTTTATAGGTTGGTTGGGTTATGGTCCTGAGGAAAGGTCATGGGAAGAAGTCACTCAGGCAGTTGCCCCCAAGTTGGTAACCTCTGCCCATAGACAATGTCCCTACAAGCCAGGCCTTGGGGCAGGGCTTTGTGAGGAGGGGTATTGTCAGGTGTCAGCATAGTAAAACACAGAAGGTAAGGCTTATGGCGATAATTAGGCTAGGGTTCATGTGGGTCTAAAGGCATTCGTTATCACTGCCTTAATCCTTGATGACTGTTTGACAAGTATTCTGGCAGTACACCACAATAATTTTACCTGGACTATTAACAGTGAACAGAGAAAATTAAATATGTCGTTTGCTTTCATTGGCCTCCACCATTTTGTTAGAAGCTGCAAGTTGTCCTTTTAATTATCTACCTTCATACCTGTGAAAAGGAAGCAGAAGTGCAAACTTATCTCTTCCCAAAGCAACTCATTCCTGGCTAGCATCCTCCATTTGTGTTCTTCACTTGTCAGCATATGCTTCAATGCATCTCCTTGCTGCTATTTTGTTATGGCTCACTGTGAGAAGTTGGCCTGGTATATGCTGTCCACTAGTTATAGTGGGAACCCTGTACCAGTCCAACAGCCCCTTATTGGTTATAGGTTAAAGACAACCTTTATTGAAAGCTATCCTAGTGTTAGCTATGGAGAGCAGCCTTCAGGCTAAGTCTTGAAGGAATGTAAAGCAGCTTGTTTTACCAGTCTATAATCTCTTGAGTGCCTAAATGAAAGATAACCACACCAGGTATATATATACAATATATGTATTTATTTCTAAACACAACCTTCTAGACTCTTTATGAGACTAGAGGTCAAAACACATAAGTTACACTTCAAATATCACAGTAATAAGCACAAATACACATCAGGCCCTAGGGGCAAGCCAAACCATATACTAAAATAGTGGTATAAGAACAACGACTTGATTAGACACAAGGCCTAGAGCTTTTAGAATCGCTGGGACCCCAAGGAACCACTCAAGGTAGTGACACAGGGGCCCCACGAGGGCCGTGTGCAGTATGTGAACACAGCCGTGAGCTCCCGTTAGCTTCTATGGGGAAAGTCGTGGTTAGATTTTTAAAGATTAGGGACACTTAGAAATGAGTCAGGACCAAACCCTTTGCGACTTAGGAAGTTCTAGGGCCAACACCCACGGTAGCTCCGGAGTTACCTCACCCAGGGAAGCCGGCTGCATAGGTGTCAAATGGTGTCGGGTCGCGTCGTCGATTTCAATGGGAGCTGGCGAAGAAGTGCTGCTGCCAGGAAGATGCGAACAGTCCGAAGAGATCCATGCCTGGATCGGAGATGAGAAGAACCTGAAAGCAGAGGGAACAGAGTCTGGGTCACTAGCCAGTGACCAGGAAGGCGATAGGCAGATGTCCACCGATGTCGGGTGATTTCAGGTGAAGAAGGTGAAGCTTGACTCTTCAGCCATGAGGACCAGGAGGTGTCGAGGACAACCAGGAGCTGGATACGAGCTGTCCCACGAAGGATGTCGAGTACTGCAGCGTCGGTGCCCGGATTGGACAAAACAAGCTTTGGCAACAGCAACCCATGCAGACACAAGAAAGATGCTTCAGTACAGACCAGCAAGGTCTGTGGGACTCACCACTTGGTAGGGAGTCAGGGCACGTCTGGAGCAACTAGGGAAGCCCAAGGAAATTCAAAGTTACCCCCTCAGGGACCCACCAGTCGACGGACCAGGGATCGCGAAGGGACCTCGAGATGAAACACAAAATGGCGGCCCACGGGTCACTTGGGGTGACTAGGCTGACAATCTTCAGTGGATTCTGTGCTCGAGGTAGGGGTTACAAGTAAGCCCAAGCACGACTTCAAGAGATGTCGAGAAGTCAATGCACTTGCAAAAGTGCACGGTGACCAGGAGTTCTGGTTCCACGCTACTCACGAGGGCAGTGGGTCTCAGCTTTGCTGTGGACTCGGGTCGGCCTCTGAGATGGCTGGAAATCCTCTTCCTGGGCTGCAAATACTTCGGAGTTCGGCAGGAGCTTCGGAGATGCAGACCAGTAAATTGCTTTGTTGGTGCCTACCAAGAAGGGGAGTCACTCCTTTACCCCAAGGGAGATTTCTTAAGTCCTCTAGTCTTGAGTAGAGCGTCGAAGTTCCAGGATTCAGCTTCAGAGTTTCGTCCAGGGATATCTAAAGTTCTGGTTACAGAGGTTCCTTACTTAAACCTAAGGAAGGGGTTGGACTAGCTCTGGGGACCCACCTATGGGAGGGTTTGAAAAGAGGGGTGGCTACACCCATTTCCTTTGTTCAGTTTCGTGCCAGAGCAGGTGCTGGAAGCCCCTGAACTGGTTTGAGCTGGACTATGCACAGTGACACCAAATGTGCCCCCAGTGCAGGACTTCAAAGCACTCAGAGAGGGCTCCCACCCAGCCCCAGTACACATAAGCCTGTCTGGGAGGTGGTTACACCTGCCTGTGACAGGAAACCTATTGTCCAGGCCTCCCCTGCTGGAGTTTTGGTCAGCAGCAGGAGGCCAGACCCGTGTCTGTGGCTGCAGCATCCATTTTGTGATGCCAGGGCTCTAATAATTTCCTACCGGGTATACTAGTACTGCCATGTCTCTCCCTCTAGAAGGGTGGGATCATATCCTCACATCAAGAACTGATGTGGAGTATGATTCCAAGGTGTTTGACAACAAACACAACATGTTTCCGTGCAGTCAGTCCAAAGTTAGAATTAACCATTTAAAATATAATGCACGTAAGAGTATATGGTCAGGCTGCACCCATGACAGCCCCGGGGAAGAGATTCCGAAGGCTGCAGAGGGGCTCAGCTCATGCCTGGGCACCCTCTCACATATAACCAAGCACCCTGCCTTCAGGATTGATAAGGCCTGCCATAGGGATGACTGATAGGTTACCATGTGCAGTGATAGGTGAGGTATAGTGAACCTATACCTCAGTAAGAGGTGCATGCACCACCTTACCCAGGCTGCAGTAGCAGACCTGTAGTGTCATTTTGCATGGCTTTTCAGGGGTGGCATAATTCATGCTTCAGCCCCTGGTAGGCCTCTGGGGTACCTATGCCCTGGGTACATAGTATATAATATACTAGGGGCTCACAAGGGTACCCCAGAATCCAATCTGGAGTGTACCTGAAGTACATGCAATCATTTTAGAGAGAAAGCAGCTAGGCTGGGGCCCTGAATAGCAGGGTCCCAGCCAGACTAAAGTCGAAAAACAGTGAAACACCAGCAAAAAGTGGGGGTAAACATGTGAGGCAGATCCTACTCTCCTACACACCCCTCCCAAACGCAGGGACATTAAACTAACCTTGACTAGTTGAGTCTTCATGTTCTAAGTGGAAATAGCTGGAGAGTCCATCTGCATTGGCATGGTTAACTCCAGGTCTATGTTCCACTGTATAGTCCATCCCCTTTAGGGAAATGGACCACCTATGAAGTTTGGGGTTTTCACCCTTCATCTGTTTTAGCCATAAGAGGAGCTTATGGTCTGTCTGAACAATGAAGTGAGTACCAAACAAGTATGGCCTCAACATCTTCAGAGCCCAAACCACAGCAAAGGCCTCCCTCTCAATGACGAACCAATGTTTCTCTCTGGGGGTCAACCTTCTGCTTATGAAAGCTACCGGTTGATCCTGACCTTCATCATTCAACTGTGACAGTACAGCCCCTACCCCCAACTCAGATGCATCTGTCTGGACAGTGCACTTTTTGGAGTAGTCGGGACTTTGCACATGGCTTGCTTCAGGTCATCAAATGCTTTTGGACAGCTAACTGTCCACTGAACCTTTTTGGGCATTTTCTTAGAGGTTACGTAATTCAAGGGTGTCACTATTGATCCATACCACTTGACAAATCTTCTATAGTACCCATTCAGGCCTAAGAAGGCTCTCACCTGAGTCTGGGTAGTGGGAGCGACCCAGTCCATTATGGTCTGGATTTTGCTCTGCAATGGTTGAACCTAGCCTCCACCTACAAGGTGGCCCAGGTACACAACCTGACTCTGCCCTATCTGGCACTTAGTAGGCTTGATAGTTAGGCCTGCTTTTTGCAGGGCGTCCAAAACATTCCTTAGGTGGACCAGGTGATCCTCCCAGGTGGAGCTAAAGACAGCAATATCATCAAGATATGCTGCAGTATAGTCTTCCAGGCCTCTAAGGACTTGATTCACCAACCTTTGGAAAGTGGCAGGTGCATTCTTCAACCCAAAGGGCATTACCACAAATTGATAGTGCCCACTAGGGGTAGAAAATGCTGTCTTTGGCTTTGCATCATCAGCTAGTCTGATCTGCCAGTAGCCAGCTGTCAGGTCAAATGTGCTTAGAAACTTGGCTGAGGCCAAAGTATCTATTAGCTCATCTGCCCTGGGGATGGCATAGGCATCAGTCTTAGTGACTTCATTGAGACCCCTGTAATCCACACAAAATCTCATCTCTCTCTTGCCATCTTTGGTGTGAGGTTTAGGTACCAGGACTACTCGACTAGCCCAAGGGATATCCGAGGGTTCAATAACTCCCAAATCCAACATCTTTTGGACTTCTGTCCTTATACAGTCCCTGACATGGTCAGGTTGCCTGTAGATCTTATTCTTCACAGGCATACTGTTCCCAGTGTCCACTTCATGAGTGCATCAGGTAGTCAGAGAAAACATATGTCTGCACTGGCTGAGAAGATTTCTGCAGTCAGGTTGCTGCTGGACAGTGAGGCTGCCTGCCAAGGCTACACCATCAACTGACCCATCATCAGGGTTCTGAGAAAGCAGGTCAGGGAGTGGGTCACTCTCTTCCTCCTGGCCTTCATCTGTAGCCATGAGCAAGCCCATGTCTTCCCTGTCAACATATGGTTTAAGTCTGTTGACATGAAGTACCCTGTGGGGACTCCTAGAGGTTAGCATGATGCTGATGCACAATTGCGTATCAGTCCCAGGTTGCGACACCGCGTAGTAGATGAAAAAATCCTCGTTCAACTGAAGTT
This sequence comes from Triturus cristatus, assembly GCF_964204655.1. Taxonomy (NCBI): domain Eukaryota; kingdom Metazoa; phylum Chordata; class Amphibia; order Caudata; family Salamandridae; genus Triturus; species Triturus cristatus. The sequence goes on along the minus strand of NC_140595.1, from coordinate 270,998,897 downwards.
CATTCGATTTTAACCACATTTTATTGAAATCTTTTGCATATGAAATTGGTCATTTCGATTTTCAAATGCATGTAATATGCTAAATAGCCTTAGTTACAGCATGTCGAAAGAATCCATTAATCATGAAGTAATTTAACCCAATGCATTTCGGGCTTCTCGCCCTTCGTCAGGGGTAACTGTAAAACATGGAGGAGACCACAAGTCAGAATGACCTCGAAAAAGCACAATTTCAAGTGATTTTTAAATTAACAAAGTCTAACAAAGTCTAAACCGTTAACCAATTCAATAGCAAAAACACTGTGATGGATATAATGTCAAAACACAATCGTCCCGTTTGATTGTATATTGAATACTACCCCCCATAATACAAATAAAATAACAATGCAGAGAAATAATAATGAAATCATGTTGCGACACGATTAAGGGTCAAAATGTAAAGCATACAACACCTCCACAATGCCGCACCCGGCGTTGCCTACCTTAAAAACTCTTAATTTATCGTATGGAGCGGCTGACATGGATACTGCCTGTTTGAAAAGTCAGTTTCACCAACCCCGTTTAAATATCAACTAACTCCACCCCTATTGCAGCCACGTGTTTACCTCCGAATGTGAAAATGAAAAACAGATTTAAACAAATCAATAAAGTTAAAACCATACAAAGCAACTTAAACAGATGACACAGAACTCTATAAATGTGTATTTTACACCATTGTGGAGGTGTTGTATGCTTTACATTTTGACCCTTAATCGTGTCGCAACATGATTTCATTATTATTTCTCTGCATTGTTATTTTATTTGTATTATGGGGGGTAGTATTCAATATACAATCAAACGGGACGATTGTGTTTTGACATTATATCCATCACAGTGTTTTTGCTATTGAATTGGTTAACGGTTTAGACTTTGTTAGACTTTGTTAATTTAAAAATCACTTGAAATTGTGCTTTTTCGAGGTCATTCTGACTTGTGGTCTCCTCCATGTTTTACAGTTACCCCTGACGAAGGGCGAGAAGCCCGAAATGCATTGGGTTAAATTACTTCATGATTAATGGATTCTTTCGACATGCTGTAACTAAGGCTATTTAGCATATTACATGCATTTGAAAATCGAAATGACCAATTTCATATGCAAAAGATTTCAATAAAATGTGGTTAAAATCGAATGAACTTCAGTTGAACGAGGATTTTTTCATCTACTACGCGGTGTCGCAACCTGGGACTGATACGCAATTGTGCATCAGCATCATGCTATATTCTTTCGTGCCATGGGACAGGGCACTCTCCAGGTTTGCACCCCAAAAGGATTAAATGAATAGAACATTGAACAAAAAGGTGTGCGGGTTGCTAATCAACTAAGTCACATTTTCCTCGCTGCCCAACTAGCCCCCAGCACCCACCATGAAACTCACCTTAAAAAACAATCCTCGCTGAAAACTGGATTTGACAAAGACAATGGATTACTCTGAAAGACTTTTCAAGGGAGTTCATATGAACGCGTCGTATTTTACACATTTATAGAGTTCTGTGTCATCTGTTTAAGTTGCTTTGTATGGTTTTAACTTTATTGATTTGTTTAAATCTGTTTTTCATTTTCACATTCGGAGGTAAACACGTGGCTGCAATAGGGGTGGAGTTAGTTGATATTTAAACGGGGTTGGTGAAACTGACTTTTCAAACAGGCAGTATCCATGTCAGCCGCTCCATACGATAAATTAAGAGTTTTTAAGGTAGGCAACGCCGGGTGCGGCATTGTGGAGGTGTTGTATGCTTTACATTTTGACCCTTAATCGTGTCGCAACATGATTTCATTATTATTTCTCTGCATTGTTATTTTATTTGTATTATGGGGGGTAGTATTCAATATACAATCAAACGGGACGATTGTGTTTTGACATTATATCCATCACAGTGTTTTTGCTATTAAATTGGTTAACGGTTTAGACTTTGTTAGACTTTGTTAATTTAAAAATCACTTGAAATTGTGCTTTTTCGAGGTCATTCTGACTTGTGGTCTCCTCCATGTTTTACAGTTACCCCTGACGAAGGGCGAGAAGCCCGAAATGCATTGGGTTAAATTACTTCATGATTAATGGATTCTTTCGACATGCTGTAACTAAGGCTATTTAGCATATTACATGCATTTGAAAATCGAAATGACCAATTTCATATGCAAAAGATTTCAATAAAATGTGGTTAAAATCGAATGAACTTCAGTTGAACGAGGATTTTTTCATCTACTACGCGGTGTCGCAACCTGGGACTGATACGCAATTGTGCATCAGCATCATGCTATATTCTTTCGTGCCATGGGACAGGGCACTCTCCAGGTTTGCACCCCAAAAGGATTAAATGAATAGAACATTGAACAAAAAGGTGTGCGGGTTGCTAATCAACTAAGACTCCTAGAGGTTCCAAGGTCTACCAAGTAGGTGACCTCCCCTTTCTGTTCAACAATTGTGTGTTTGTCCTGGAGGGCTGCTGGGGCCACAGGCTCCAACACCCACACTTTCTGTCCTGGCTGATAAACAGTCAGTACAGCCTTTTGGTCATGACAGGCCTTTTGTAATTCCTGGCTAGCCTCAAGGTTTTTGGTTGTCTTTTTCATATACTCAGCCATCCTGGAGTGGAGACCAAGTACATAGTCCACTATGTCCTGTTTAGGGGGTTTGAGAGGTAACTCCCATCCCTCCTTCACCAGACACAAAGGACCCCTAACAGGATGGCCAAACAAAAGTTCAAAAGGGCTGTAACCAACCCCCTTTTGTGGCACCTTCCTGTAGGCAAACAAAAGGCAGGGCAAAAGGATGTCCCATCTGCGCCTAAGCTTCTCTGGGAGTCCTGTGATCATGCCCTTTAAGGTTTTATTGAATCTTTCAACTAAACCATTGCATTGCGGGTGATAGGGTGTGGTGAACTTGTAGTTCAATCCACACTTCTTCCACATAGCAGTCAAGTAACTAGACATGAAGTTTGCACCCCTGTCAGATACTACCTCCTTAGGACAGCCTACTCATGAGAATACCCACAAGAGAGCTCTTGCCACCACAGGTACTGTAGTGGTCCTAAGTGGGATTGCCTCTGGGTACCTAGTGGCATGGTCCACCACCACCAGGATAAATATGTGCTCAGATGCAGTTTGTGGATCCATAGGACTGACAATGTCAATCCCAACCCTCTCAAAGGGAACCCCCACCACAGGTAGTGGTATCAGGGGGCCTTTGTGGTTTCACCTGCCTTGCCACTGGCTTGGCAGGTCACACAAGAATAACAAAACTCCTCAGTGTCTTCAGACATGTGGGGCCAGTGAAAGTGAGGGACAATTCTGTCCCAAGTCTTGTTCTGGCCCAAAGTGTCCTGCGAGGGGAATATCATGGGCTAGTGTCAATAGGAAGCCCCTAAAACTTCAGAGGTATAACCAACCTTCTGGATGCACCAGGCTTCGCGTCTCTACTCTCTGAGTAAAGGAGTCCATCATCCCAATAAATGTTATGGGTGCCACTAGCATTACCAGCAGCCTCATCAGCAGCTTGCTTTCTGAGGGGTTAAAGAGAAGGGCAGGTTTCCTGCTCCTGGCTCAGATCAGACCTGGAAGGGCCTCCTGTCCCCAAGATCTCAACCTGGTCAAGTTCAAGCTCCTCTGGGACAGTTCCTTCTTCAGGGTCAAGATCATCTCCCTCAGGAGACTGATCTGCATTCTGAGTCAGGTGGGAAGGCACTGCCTTAACCCTACTGCTCCTCCTCTTGGGAGGCACCTGGTCCATTATTCCAGAATCCAGGGCCTGTCCAGTGTTAGACATTTTGGCCTGTGACCTAGTCACAGCAAAGACATGAGCAGGGATCCCTAAAATTTCTGCATGTGTCCTGAGCTCCACTTCAGCCCCAGCTGAAGTGGATTATTGCCAAGCAAGCACTGTACTGGTAGGTATGCACTTACCACAACCTTCTTAAGGCCAGTTACCCCTCCCCAGGAGAAGTTAACAACTGCCAGAGAATGGTCTGTTCTGACATTGCTAGCATTAATCACTTGGTACATTTCACCAAGTATAGTCTGCCCAGGATCCACAAGATCTTTTGTTACCATTGCGACACTTGCTCCTGTGTCCCTGAATGCCAAAGCCTCTTTTCCATTTTTTAAAGGCTGTTGTCTGTATTTGCCCAAGTTACTGGGACTCACAAAGGAGGACATATCCATGCCTCCATCATAGACTAGAACAGCCTGAGTTGGAACTCTGACTAGGCCAGAGTCCATCTCAGAACCCAGGGTTAACCTTACTACACCCTTATTCTGAACATTACCACCACCAATTGCAGCTGTACGAGAGGGAACAGTTGCCTTGAGGGCAATGGTGGCTGGAGTAGGTTCTTTGGACTTGGTGCAGTCACTTGTCCAGTGAATTTTCTGTTTACAGATTTTGCTCCGTGGTTTCTTTTGGCCTTTTCCCTTGTTAGACTGTGAATCCCCACCCGAAGAAGATTTTTGGGGCCCTTGTGAAGACTTCTGGTCTTTACCTTTCTCCCCACCTGTAGTGTAGTTCCTATATCCCTGATAGGTTCTGCGCATTGGAATAACATACACTATAGTTTTGTCATAGGACTAAGGTCAGTATGTCTCTATCGAGTATATTAAACTTAATAACATGTGTGTGCTAGCTAACTCAGAGGTCACTAGAAACTTCTCGAATATACCAGAAGGGATTAGTCTCTGACAACCGCGTAAACATGACAACTTTGTTTCCTCATGCAATCGGAACAGTCTCAGAATCTTGGAAACAATAGATAACAGTTTCACTCAGTCAATTGTGCATGCTTCGTTTATACAGAGTTCCACAGAAATAGACAGGCGTTTCAATAAAAGGGTTTATTGAACAGTCTTATTTCTCATGCAAGAGATATGAATTGCTACAATCGTAAGACAGACTGCAAAGTACAATATGTACGAGGTTAGCGGTAAAATAAAATAATACTGCAATAGCATGGTTTGTAGCTATGACCTATATTAATCAAAATACATACATAATTAACTAAAGCTAAAATGTGATACTCATCTGATGCTTCTAAATTGTTCTACCCCAGTGTACCTAATCTAAGTGCAGTATGAGGTTTAAAGTAGGTGCCATTTCTAAAGTATAGCTAGCTATATTTCAGTTTAGCCAAGAGTTTGCCAAAAGTTTCTCTAATTTCTAGTCAGCTCCATACCTTAGAATGAGAGAGGTAGGAATCTCTTTTCTGGACTCGATAGTCCAACCTCCCGCAAGGGAAATCAGAGAGCACTGGAGCTGGATTCTCTGCGAGGAGGATAGCAGCGTCAGGTCAGTGCATTAGGCTGGAACTCGATCTCCTTCTGAACATTCCATTTTGAACCGCGTAGTCTGGGTTGGATCGAATCCTCCGGGAACCGCAATCTGCCAGGGCAAGTGCTGGTATATTTATACCTTGAAAGTGTCTAGGAATGCCAGTATTGACGTAAAAGTCGGGCAGAGGAACGTTATGAATGAACCCCTAAGGAATAGATGTTCATGCATACTTAATGAGTTCTTGGAGAAATCAATATTCAAGCTGAGGGAAATTCCTAAAGGCTTATGGGTCTGGTTTTCCAAGAATTCGTTGTGACGTGGATGGGTGGATGTAGGTGGCCATGCATGTATTTGGTTTGTCCGGACAATGTCTAAATAAGGGCCGGATTTCTATGTCTAAATAAGGGCAATGTGAACTGTACCTATATAAGGGCATAAATCGGGAAACCTATATAAGGAATCTAAATCTGCACACACACCCTCTCCAGTTTCGTATGAACGACGTTACTAAATCCTAAACGTTCTAAACATATCTTAAAACAGAGTATCGCATGGGTTTGCTAAAATAAGCTTAAAACATATGTCCTAAAAATACATTACAAAACCATTGCTATGAATAAAGTTTTGTACATATTAAAGTCAAAGTTCCATTCTAAGCATAGGATCACATTGGAATGCTAAATGAATGAACCAAAATATATACATGTGATGAAATGGCTCGTAAATACAGAAGAAAAAAGGGCCCGAAACCATTTCATTTCAGGTTACACAAGTTAATTTGTTATTCATGACAAGGTGGCATACTGTCCCTGGAAGTGTTATCAAAGGAATCTCTATGAATAGTTCTACTATAAGCAGATTACTGTGCCAAAAAGGAAAAATACAATTTTAGGACGGGAAGAAAAAGAAAAATATAATCATAGAAAAAGTTCCAAAGTCAGTATCAGGTTTGAAAAAGAATGAAGGCCAAATTCAGAGTCCCTCCGGAACACTGTGTGTTTGAATTGAAAGTCAGTGTGTGGGGATGGAGAAAACATAAAATGTTCTAATCCTGTAGACAACAAGTCGTCTACCGTTGTGGGTGAGAGTTGGAATACCTTGTGTAGAAGATCAACAGCACATAGATGCAAACTATCGCCTTCAGCATGGGAAGCATCAGCAATGTCCAGATTGGATGTTACCTGCGCGCCTGGTTTTCCCTCTCATACCTCAGCAGTAGCATGTTGACGCTGTGAGATCTCAATGAATGCCACCATCAGGATTGGTAGCCGCTGGGGATAACACATAGCATGGGCCGTTATCGGGTTCAGCAGAGTATCGCTATCCATAGGCATGACTGATGGGAGTGTCAGACAAATGTCCAGCACGCATTCTTCACCGCATAGCAGGCAGCGTAGAACAGGTAAGATGCAATCTTGCCAGATTGGTCTGAATGACAGAAACCAAGTGGTGTTTAATTCTCGTAGACGAGGTAAACCCAGAATTTGGACGATGCGCTCACAACACTTCATCTCCAATAGAATTCTTTCCAGGGTAAACTGGGTATCGCTGGTGATTTGGCTTGCCATATCGTAGCAGTAGGAGCAAAAATAGTATCCCTGCAACGAGTGCCAAACACAGAGTGCACGAAGTTTGGAAAAATTCAGAGGACTGCTTGAAAAGGTGCTAACAGTCCTGCACACACGTGTCGGGTTTTGCGGCGTTTGCCGCTCCCCGCTCTCCCGCAAAGACACACACAAGGAAGCCGGAATACTCACTTCCGGATGAAGACAGAGCCCCGGTCTAGTCTTTGCAGCGGTCAACAGGTCTCAGAAGCACTTCCGGGGGAGACGCTTAAACAGCGCGTTTCCCGCCGGCTCGGTGCTTCGAATCCTTCTGGATTCCCCTGAAGACGCGGAGGCCGACTCTCTGATTTCCGACTTTGTTTGTATACTCCCCGCGCAGGAGCGCCTTGCTTGCCTTTTTGTTGTGTCCGCGCAGGAGCGCCTTGCTTGCCTTTTTGATTGTGTCCGCGCAGGAGCGCCTTGCTTGCCTTTTTTGTTGTGTCCGCGCAGGAGCGCCTTGCTTGCCTCGTGGTTGGTGTCCGCGCAGGAGCGCTTGTGGTTGCAAGTAGGGTCTACCGCGCAGGAGCGCAATTCCGTGACATTTCGTACTTTGCCTACTACTACCCTTACCTTGCCAGCGTACTGGAAGGGTGAAGGGTTTTCATGCACAAGGGTGCTTTATTTTGGTTTTTGTGTGCAGTTGCTTGTTTCCCCATCGCGCAGGAGCGCTAGAGGGAGCTCTACGGAGCTAGAGCCATAGTTTCATTTACTTTCGTTAAACTCCCTACTTTTGGGTGCCTAAGAGAGGCGTTGGTGATACATTGCGCAGGAGGGCTTTTCTTTAGTTCTTCTTGGGATGAACCGCGCAGGAGCGCCTCACATGGAGTGTCCTTCTGGGATGCTGCACTGATGTCTAAGCGATGTGGTCTACCGCAGCACTGGTGAGTTCCCGGCAGGAAAACTTCTGTGTGTGTTTTTAAGGGTCTTGTAAAACGATAGTGGGGTTATATACCAATCTGGTCCTTTTTTCTGTTTTCCAGTTGCCCCCGTGGTATCCTGCAAGGTCCATCCACTTCCCAAGTCTCTACGTTCCTTTGGCAGCTATCCCTGCGTCCATCTCCTCCCTGTTGGGTCCATATTCCACAAGGGTCAGGTGGGTACAGGGGCGGGTGCTCTTGTCGTCTCTGCGGAATTGCTTCACAAGCAGAGGTAAGTCTTGTGGGGCATCTGACAACACGTTCTTATTTTATTTATTTTATTTGTGGGTTTGTACCGCGCTGGACTTGACTGCCAAAGGAGTATCTCCGCGCCTTTGGTCGGCCATAATGCAAAAAGGGGAAAAAAGGAGGATCCAAGCAGTATATAGTGTTAGTTTTGAAAAAGGAAAGTTTTTAATTGTTTCCTGAAAGGGAGGTGATCATCACATAGCCTCAAGGATATTGGGAGGCTATTCCATAGAATTGGACCAGCAACTGATAGGGCTCTGTCTCCCTGTCTTGCTCTTTTCACTCTGGGTACACACAACAGAGCCTGCTCACTGGATCTCAGAGAGCGCATGGGTACATAGGGAGAGAATTTGTTAGACAAATAAATAGGGCCTCTCCCATGCAGACATTTGTGTATAACACAACAGATTTTAAACTTCACCCTCTGTTTGATAGATAGCCAATGAAGCTTGTTAAGAAGAGGTTTGGAGGGAGTACGAGGGGGCCGATTTAGGACAAGGCGAGCAGCGGTGTTCTGGACCACCTGGAGCCTAGAAGTTACTCCTTCATTTGCCGCCAATAGTAGTCCATTGCAATAGTCTAAACGACTTAGTACTAGAGCCTGTACCAAGGTTTTTCTAGTGGAGTCTGGCAGCAAAGGGAACACTTTCCGCAGCAAGCCAATAATGTGGAAACAAGAGCCCACCACTTGGTTGCCGTGATGTTTTAGGGAAAGCTCCTGGTCCAGTCGGACTCCTAGATTTTTCACTACCTGCCTGGGCTCAGGAACTGGGCCAAGGTCTTGAGGCCACCAGTCAGGAGTCCACAGGAGTTTGGCCTCCCCGAACAGCATCACTTCTGTCTTTGCAACATTACATTGCAGGAAGTTAGATGCCATCCAGTGAGCCACTGCTTTCATCCCCTGGGCAAAGGCATTCCTAACCTCCGCAGTGAGGATTTTAAATGGGGAAAGAGGAGTTGGGTGTCATCAGCATATGACACGGGGATAAAGCCATGGGATCTCATGATGTCAGCTAGGGGGGCCATGTAGATGTTAAAGAGAGTTGGGCTCAAACAGGAGCCCTGTGGCACCCCCTTAGAGATCCCCCTCTCCTCTGACCGATATATCCCCAATGTGACCCTTTGGGTGTGGTCTGTTAGGAAACTCCTCAGCCAGGCTAAAGCCGTGTCTTTCAGGCCGATGTTAACTAGCCTGGTGGCCATGATGTTGTGTGACACCGTGTCAAACGCCGCGGACAGATCCAACAGAACCAGGATAACAGAGTAGCCTTTATCCTGGAACATGTGTAGATCGTCCGCGACTGACAACAAGGTGGTCTCAGTACTGTGTCTTGGCCTAAAACCAGACTGGGAGGAGTCTAGCCCACCTGTCATTTCGATGTAATTTGACAGGTGCCTATTTACAAATTTCTCAATTATTTTACCCAAAAAGGGGAGAAGCGAAATAGGTCTTAGATTAGACAGTTCCGTCCATGGGATGGCAGTGTTTTTCCTCAGTGGTCTTACCAACGCCCTTTTCCAATCTAAGGGAACCTTCCCTGTACTAAGGGAGATGTTGACCAAATTCTGAATTTCTGGTCCTAAGACATCTGCCAACATAGGCATAATGCGTGCAGGGATGGAGTCTAAGGGGCTGCCACTCTTAATTTGAGTAATCAATGAGATTACCTCTTCTAAGGAAATAGAGGGAAACCTTGTAAGGCACTGAGTAGGTTGCGCTTGCCGTATGATATTCTGAGGGATATTATTTCCTCCTGCAGCAATTGTATTTGAAACCATAATCCTGTCATAGATCCCATCTATCTTCTTCATGAAAAATAGAGAGATCTCATCACAAAGATCCTGGGATGTAACCTCTGCAGTCTCACAAGCTACTGGCTTGGTAAAAGTTTGTAAAATATTATACAATACTCTAGAGTCTTTCCCAGCCGCTGTAAGTTGTGCTGCAATATGATTTTTACGGGCCGTTCTGATGGCCTTATGATATATCTTAAGAGAAGTTTTATGCTGTTCTTTATCTTCAGGTCTCTGGGATTGCCTCCATAACTTTTCCAGTTTTCTGGTTTTTTGTTTCAAAGATCTTAGATCCTCAGAGAATCAAACTTCTTGCCTATTTGCCGGGCGAGGTTTATATACTTTCTGCGGGATAATGGCGTTGATTACTACTCTAACCGTCTCCTCAAACTTGTTAAGAGCAGTTGTTACGTCCTCTGTGGAATTCTCAGACAGGGAGGTTTCATACTTCTCTCTAAAGGTTTCCATGGTGAGTTTATGCCAAGGTCTCCTCTTACTAGCCAAGGTGATCTGTGTTCGTGGCTTATACGTGGAGGCAGTGTGGAATTTTAAAATAAAATGATCTGTCCACTCTACCTGTGTAGGTGTCATGCATTTGATGGAGGATGAGTTAGACAGAACTAGGTCCAAAGTATGGCCTGCCTCATGATTGTGCCCAAAATTAATCTTTTTAAGTCCCAGAGAGTCCAGATCCTTTAGAAGAGTTTTTGCCTCTATACATTTCTCTGACTCACTATGGACATTGAAATCCCCCACCAAGAGGAAGTCCTGGTTTTCTTGTACATACGGTGCTAAGGCCTCTATGAGTGCAACAGAGAAGTTCCCACTCGGGCCTGGTGGACGATATACCAATGCTCCCTTCCTTTGTTCCCTGGTTGTTGAATTAATTTTGAAAATTAATAATTCCATCTCGGGTGTACATATTTCCTCGAGGATAATGATGTTCAATTCCTCCTTATGAACAATCGCCACTCCCCCTCCTATTTTATTGGGACGGTCTAGCCTGACTATTTTATATCCCAACGGAATACCCAGTGTAACGGCTGGGACTGAGTAAGGCTTAAGCCATGTTTCTGTTAAGAAACAAAGGTCGGGTTTCTCAGTAGATATGAGGTCCCATACAGAGCAGGTTTTTACTCCCCAGGGGGAAACTGTCCATTGTATGAATCATCGGGATAGTATTTTGCACTTTAGAGTGCAAGCCAACAGGGTCACTCAATTGGTTTCTTTCCTCCCCACAGAGATGAAATTGTGTATGACATACCTGACAGGTAAACGGGCCTTCCAAAGTGATTCCCCTAGCTTCATTACAGATCATCGGGAGGTGGTTACGTAGTTCCACCAATACCTGTGAGGTATATGTTCTCCGGTTAACGGGCGGGGTTTCTGTGGTGTCTATATGTTTCTCCATAGCCCTCAGCCCCTGGCCCCGTCCAGTCGCGGACGGGCGCAGACGGGCTGGTCTTTGGCTCGTCTTAGGCGCAGGATTAGGCGCCACACTGCGCGCAAACGCTGCGCGCTAGAGGCGACGAGTGGCTAAATAGCCCTCGAGTAAATGGAAGCTAGAGCGCTAAGCGCTCGCCTTCCTGTGTGGGCCTGTCACTGTCCCGCCCTCCGCACCCGTGATTGGCTGCTGGGTCGGACCGGGCGAGTAAGCACTGTTTGAACTTTAGAGCGGCGTCTAATCCCTTTGTGCGTGCGAGAATGTAATTTTTGACAGAGTGATACTAAATATCTGGCATCAGGAGGTCATACAATACCGCTCATATCAGATATGGTTAAGATACGACCTAACATTTCTGAGAAATGCACAGGGCAGTTTGTATACAAAAGAGTATGTATCTCCGCAGAATTCCTTGCAACTTGGAGATCATAGGTTTCTTTGGCAGAGGTCGAAGGCACAATTTTTTGTAAAAGAATGGCTTTCATTCTGCTTAGAGTATCAATTCATATAGAAGAGATATTCAGTGAAGGGCATAAAGGCGACTCCCTGACTATGTCTATTTGGGGAAACAAGACTTGCAAACAGCAAGTGACCCTGGATGTAACGGTTACTAGATATGGGATACCTGGCAGCATGCCACAGCAGCTGTGATCATTCAACATAATGTAACTTCCATTTGAAAGTTGACCAAAGATTAGATTAATCACTGCTGTTGGTGAACCATGCAGGTGGCAGGATAAGTTTGTAGTGGAACCGTCACAGGCCCGTGTAAATTAATACCCTGACAAAGGAGAGAACCGCTTAGTGCGTGTTCACAGTTTTCACCGCTAAGTGTCCTTCTGGGATGCTGCACTTGTCGTCTCTGCGGAATTGCTTCACAAGCAGAGGTAAGTCTTGTGGGGCATCTGACAGAATTCGAAGCCCACGATAAATATTCCACCCAGACGACATGGGCAACCCGGAGGTTACATTACAGGACATTGCAGCAATGTTGGCTGCTATGCAAGCCGAGAACCTCACTTTACGCCATGATATCACTGCCCTACAGGGCCAAATGGCATCCGGGGTTACCAGTCCTTGGGGAACCACTCCTAGCCCCAGAGTCCTGCAAGAAGGTCTATTGAGGCAGCCTACATTTACCTTTGGGGGGTCCTCTGCTGCCACCAATCCGAATACCGCCATACAAGTGATCACACCACATCCTGTTCAGCTGGCACCACCCGAACGCCTCTACGGCGACAGCACCAAGTACGGCATTTTCATTCATCAATGCCACCTGCCTTTCATGGGCAGGAATGCGGCTTTTCCCGATGATGCAGCCAAAGTTGCATACATACTATCGTACATGGGCGGGGACGCCGCTCAGTGGTCCATCGCCTTGGTCGAGAATGACGACCCCATGCTCCACCATTTGCCGACATTCAAGGAGGCCATGCGGCGTATGTTCGCTCGTCACACCTTTGTGCAGGCTGCAGACAACGAGTTGCTCAACCTCAAACAAGGCAGCCAAGACCTGCTTCATTACATCACCCAGTTCAGCAGGCTCGTTATAGAGGCCCAATGGCCCGAGGACAAGAAGGTGTCAGTATTCTATCGAGGATTGCGTGATGACCTGAAGGATCTCATCTCGCAGTTACCTAACCCGCCTGACGAAATTGGACCTTTCATCGACTTGGTGGTGAAAATGAACTTCCGACTACAGGAAAGACGATCCGAAAAAGGGAAGAGCGGTGACAACTGTTTCTTGTCATTTGGGGACAAAGGCATCGAAAAGACCAAAGACGAATCCGCTACCCAGGGCGAGGCTCCGGAACCCATGCAGATCGGGAGCATTAGGGGGCCCTTGACAAGTCAAGAAAGAGAGAAGAGGAGGAAGCAGAACCAATGTCTGTATTGTGGAAAAAGCGGACACTTCGTCAGAGAATGTCCGGTGAAGTCCCCTAAACCTAGGGGTAGAAGGCCGTTTGCTTTACCCATCACCAAAGGCAACCAGACGGGAAACGATACAACCCAGTAGACAAGGGGACCCGTCCTCTGGGTTCTTCGTATCACTCCTCAGCGATCCCTGCAGCTTTCGACGGCAGTCATCACGTAGGGGTGGAAGTTTCCTAACAGAACCATGGTTGGTGACCGCCATGTTGGATTCCGGTGCGACAGGCTGTTTCATCGACACCGGCTTTTCGCGTACCTTAGGCATGAACACCGTGCCTAAAGCACAACCTGAGACGGTCAAGGCGGTGGATGGGACGGACTTGACTTCAGGCCCTATCAGGCATCAAACTGAGAACATGACCATGTCCTTTGTTAACCACCACCTGAGGCTATCAGCTTTGATGTCATTGACGCCCCTCAATTCAAGGTTATATTGGGGTTGCCGTGGTTGGTGAAGCATAATCCCCGCATTGATTGGGTGGCCAGAATTATACATCTGGATTCAGAACACTGCTGTGGAACATGTTATACGAAGGACGACCTCCTGGGGGTTCGCTCCGTACAGGCGCGTTCGCTGCCAGTGGATGGCATGGGGGTGGTTTCCCAAGCTGCCGTACCGGAGGAATATCAGGACCTGGCGGTAGTGTTCGACAAGAAGGGAGCCAATACCTTGCCACCACACCGGTCGTTTGACTGCCGAATAGATCTGATCCCTGGATCCACGTTGCCATGCAGCAGGATTTATTCTCTCACGGAAAAAGAGAATATCCACCTTCGATCTTATCTGGACGAGTATCTGGACAACGGTTTCATTCGCCATTCCAGATCTCCGGTTTCCTCTCCTCTTTTCTTCGTGTCGAAGAAGGAAGGCGATCTGAGGACCTGTATGGACTTTCGGGCGATGAACGCCATCACCATAAAAAACCGGTACCCGCTCCCGTTGATCTCCAACCTTCTGGAGCAGGTGAAAAATGCCACAGTGTACACTAAGCTCGACCTGCGGGGTGCTTACCATCTAGTCAGAGTCCGGAACGGTGACGAATGGAAGACCGCCTTCCGGATGAAGTTTGGTCTTTTCGAATACCAGGTCATGCCTTTTGGACTCTGCAACGCCCCCGCAGCGTTCCAGTATTTCATCGACGAAGTACTGAGGGACTATATAGACGTCTTTTGTATTGTCTATATAGACGATATTCTGATTTACTCTCGGACCATCACCGAACACGTGTAGCACGTGCGTTCCGTCCTCCAACAGCTGGGAAAACATCGTTTGTATGTCAAACTGGAGAAAAGCGTTTTCCACGTCACCTCTGTCGAGTTCCTGGGGCATATAATCACTCCGGCAGGCATCCAAATGGACAACAAGAAGGTGGAAGCCATCTTGTCTTGGCCTTTTCCGGTCTCCATAAAGGGGGTCCAACAGTTCCTCGGTTTTGCCAACTACTATCGTAGATTCATCACAGGTTTCTCCGAGATGGTAGCTCCTATCACACGCCTGCTGCGCAAAGGGGTGCGTTTCGGATGGGATCAGAAAGCAGACAGCGCTTTCCAGGAACTAAAAAGGCGCTTTACCATAGCTCCCGTTTTGGTGCATCCAGACACCGAGCAGCCCTTCGTAGTGGAAGGCGACGCCTCTAAGGACGCCATAGGGGGCGTGTTATCCCAACGAAGTACCAGCACAGGACAACTGCATCCGGTGGCTTTCTACTCCAAGAAACTACAACCAGCGGAACACAACTACACTGTGTCCGACCGAGAGCTCCTTGCAATCAAGACAGCATTCGAGGAATGGCGCCACTTCCTAAAAGACGCCAAACACACAGTGACCATTTACACAGACCACCGGAACCTCCAGTTCCTACGTTCAGCACGTGCCCTCACAGCCAGACAGCTGCGATGGACCCTTTTCTTCAACAAATACAACTTTGTGATCACGTTCCGACCCGGGAAGGACAACGCTAAAGCGGATGCCCTTTCACGACTAGACGAATCCGACCAAGATGCCGAAAGCGCCGAGCCGTTTCCCATAATATCGGAAAGACACTTCCAGGGTGTTATATCATCCTCAGATTTCCTGACTATGGTAGAACAAGAGACTAAGCAGTCCGATCCGGTAGTTCTGGCAGGAGCACAAGAAGGTGTGTCTTATGTGGACGGGTTGCTGTTTAAAGGTGAACGGTTGTACCTACCTGGGGTGCCCAGTCAACAAAAAGCGGTTCGCATGTGTCACGATCATGTCCTCTCCAGCCACCCTGGCTCTCACAAAATGCTCGAGCTAGTGCAAACACAGTATTGGTGGCCAACGCTGGTGTCCGACACGAGAAAACACGTGACTAACTGTGCCGTTTGTCTGCTGGGTAAGAACAGTTCTGAGCCTTCGGTTGGTCTGCTGCGTCCCATCCCTGTGCCACCTTATCCCTGGCACACCATCTCTATGGATTTTGTGGTTGACCTTCCGCCTACCAAGACCGGACACACCACGGTTCTCACCATCGTTGACCACCTCTCCAAGATGGCTCACTTCGTACCCTTGTCGAAATTGCCCACTGCTGCGGATCTGGCCTTGGTCTTCGTGCACAAAGTGGTTCATCTACATGGCATTCCATCGGTGGTCATAACGGACCGGGGGTCGCAGTTCGTGTCCCGGTTCTGGAAGGAAGTATGCAGGATCCTCGAGATGGACGTACGCTTATCCTCAGCTTACCACCCCCAGACCGGCGGTCAGGCCGAGAGAACGAACCACACCATGGAACAGTATCTCCGTTGTTTGCTGTTGATGGTCGAGAGGGAATGGTCTGAAGTGATATGGTTGGCAGAATATGCATACAACAACAGTGTGCATTCGGCCATTGGGATGTCCCCCTTCTTCTGTCTCCATGGCCGTCACCCTCGCACCTCTGCCTGGGAGGCACCCCAGAACAGCCAGTTGCCTACGGTCCGTTCCTATCATGAGTCCCTGTGCCGGCTCTGGCAGTAGGCACGTTTCGAATTGGCCAAAGCTAAGGACGCCTACAAGGCACATGCTGACGCCCATAGACAGAAGGAGCCTGATTACCGCTTGGGTGACAGAGTGTGGCTTTCCATTTGGCACCTCAACGTGCATGGTCCCAAGAAACTGTTGCCTCGTTTTGTGGGTCCCTTTGTCATCGAGAAGGTAATCAACCCTGTGGCCATGAGACTCTCGCTTCCTCCGCACATGCGGATCCACCCTGTCTTCCATGTCTCCCTTCTGTGGGCGGTCCGTTCTGGCAGTGCTGTCCCCTCTCCTCCTTCTCCGGTGGTGGTGGAGGACCATGTTGAGTATGAGGTCAGGGCCATCCTGGGGTCTCGTCGTGTTAGGGGCAAGCTTTTCTACCTGGTGGACTGGAAGGGGTACGGTCCAGACGAGCGGTCTTGGGAGCCCTTGTCCCATGTGCGCCATGCTTCCGTTCTGGTCCGGGCTTTTCATCTGAGTCACCCTCTGAGCCCTCGCCCTGCCTCCCCTTTCTGACTTCAGGGCGGTGGGGGGTGGGCCTGTTTTGGGTGGGGGTACTGTCGGGTTTCGCGGCGTTTGCCGCTCCCCGCTCTCCCGCAAAGACACACACAAGGAAGCCGGAATACTCACTTCCGGATGAAGACAGAGCCCCGGTCTAGTCTTTGCAGCGGTCAACAGGTCTCAGAAGCACTTCCGGGGGAGACTCTTAAACAGCGCGTTTCCCGCCGCCTCGGTGCTTCGAATCCTTCTGGATTCCCCTGAAGACGCGGAGGCCGACTCTCTGATTTCCGACTTTGTATACTCCCCGCGCAGGAGCGCCTTGCTTGCCTTTTTGTTGTGTCCACGCATGAGCGCCTTGCTTGCCTTTTTGATTGTGTCCGCGCAGGAGCGCCTTGCTTGCCTTTTTTGTTGTGTCCGCGCAGGAGCGCCTTGCGTGCCTCGTGGTTGGTGTCCGCGCAGGAGCGCTTGTGGTTGCAAGTAGGGTCTACCGCGCAGGAGCGCAATTCCGCGACATTTCGTACTTTGCCTACTACTACCCTTACCTTGCCAGCGTACTGGAAGGGTGAAGGGTTTTCATGCACAAGGGTGCTTTATTTTTGTTTTTGTGTGCAGTTGCTTGTTTCCCCATCGCGCAGGAGCGCTAGAGGGAGCTCCACGGAGCTAGAGCCATAGTTTCATTTACTTTCATTAAACTCCCTACTTTTGGGTGCCTGAGAGAGGCGTTGGTGATACATTGCGCAGGAGGGCTTTTCTTTAGTTCTTCTTGGGATGAACCGCGCAGGAGCGCCTCACATGGAGTGTCCTTCTGGGATGCTGCACTGATGTCTAAGCAATGTGGTCTACCGCAGCACTGGTGAGTTCCCGGCAGGAAAACTTCTGTGTGTGTTTTTAAGGGTCTTGTAAAACGATAGTGGGGTTATATACCAATCTGGTCCTTTTTCTGTTTTCCAGTTGCCCCCGTGGTATCCTGCAAGGTCCATCCACTTCCCAAGTCTCTACGTTCCTTTGGCCCCTATCCCTGCGTCCATCTCCTCCCTGTTGGGTCCATATTCCACAAGGGTCAGGTGGGTACAGGGGCGGGTGCTCTTGTCGTCTCTGCGGAATTGCTTCACAAGCAGAGGTAATCTTGTGGGGCATCTGACAACACGTTCTTACAATACCGCTCATATCAGATATGGTTAAGATACGACCTAACATTTCTGAGAAATGCACAGGGCAGTTTGGTTACAAAAGAGTATGTATCTCCGCAGAAGTCCTTGCAACTTGGAGATCATAGGTTTCTTTGGCAGAGGTCGAAGGCACAATTTTTTGTAAAAGAATGGCTTTCATTCTGCTTAGAGTATCAATTCATATAGAAGAGATATTCAGTGAAGGGCATAAAGGCGACTCCCTGACTATGTCTATTTGGGGAAACAAGACTTGCATACAGCAAGTGACCCTGGATGTAACGGTTACTAGATATGGGATACCTGGCAGCATGCCACAGCAGCTGTGATCATTCAACATAATGTAACTCCCATTTGAAAGTTGACCAAAGATTAGATTAATCACTGCTGTTGGTGAACCATGCAGGTGGCAGGATAAGTTTGTAGTGGAACCGTTACAGGCCCGTGTAAATTAATACCCTGACAAAGGAGAGAACCGCTTAGTGCGTGTTCACAGTTTTCACCGCTAAGAAACACTTCACGTCTCCCACGCCAACATCTGTGTGTGTAAGGTAAATCCCAGGATGTCTTGATCTATTCTTGACCCAACCTTTCATATTTGTCTGCTGGTATATTTTTTAGGCAATATTGAAAATGGAAAGTCGTAACAGTAGTGTAATCTTCCTATGTATGATCGACTCAGTAGCTGTTTTTTCTGCCACTGTGAATGGTAATTTCTCCAGTTTTTCAATGCTCAGCACCCTATAGTCTGCTCCCCTTTGTGCCAGTTTGATCTGTCTATCAGTGAGATTGAATTCTGCAAACAGTGACGTAGTATTGATGAAACGCCAAGACACATAGCCAGAATAAAGGTTTTGAAGCGTCCAGCCTAAGAGCATGATAGAACCAATGTATGCCAGACGTTCATCTATTGGCACATTGGCATTGGTCAAATCACCAACTAGGATAGAAGGGCATGGCAGCGGTGATCTGCCCCAACATGGAGATATTTAGGCAAGCACCATTATATTATCGGCTAGTACAAGGCTAAGGAGGCCAATGGTGTTTCTGCCTTGGCAGCCGAGGGTTCTTTAAGCTCCGAAATTACCTTTCCCCAGACAAGGGCTGGTAATAAAGTATCTAGACCTGCTAATTCTAAGAGGAAACGAGGTGGGGATGTTCAAGGTGCCAGGCAGTCGAAAATTCCTAAAACAACAAAAAATACGACCAAGCCTGGCGCCTCATTACCCGATGACTGCTTGGTTACGGGCGAAGCTAATACATGCCCCCCTGATCTGCCTCATACTGGTGACATGATCCCTCAGATCGAGCAGGTGGTCCGATCTTTAATACTCCCCCTTCTAGAAAGGGTAAAATTAGTTAACGAAAGAATTGAACGTTTGGAACAAACGATTCTTGATAACTTTTGTTCATTAAAAAACGTTGTTAAACTCTCTACAAAAGACAATGCTAAATCTAATTCTTCATCCCAAGTCTTTGACTATTGTACCTGTTCCCATTGATAATCCTGTTGTGATAACTAATGCCAGTATAGGCACTGGTTCTCAAAAGACCCGGGCCAATACCTATCAAACAACCAGGGAGGCCGGTCGGACAAATAACATATCTGGGGGTAATTCCACTAAGGAAGGCAGGAAAGCGAGAGAAGTTGTAAATCCAGAGATTCATGAAAACTTTACCAAATTTCCCCTGGCCCATATCCATCTTCCACCAGAATCCCTTCCTTATGTAGTAGTATTAACTGGTGTTCCCGAATTAAAAGGTGGCAAATCTGAATCCTTCCAAGAACTCAAAAATAAAGTGACATTTTGGTTAAATAAGAACAGACCAATTCCCAACAATATGAATGGGAAGATTTTATTTGTCAGAAGGGTCAGCTGGGTGGGATCCAGACCCAAAGATGTTCCGGGTGACTCCATCATTGTAAGTTTCAAAGATAGGCGCATAGCGAGCTTTATCTGTGACTGCGCACTCTCGGGGATCCGGTCGGGGATTGAGGTGCATGATTTATACCATTTTTATAACCAGTCCCCTAATCTTGAGGGTAGAATTGGACAGGATTGGGTAGTGAGAGGAACGAACCCTGGGTTTACCATTCTACCCCCCGATCATCACTACAATGGTTTGACCAACCTGGATGATCTGGATTGACCGGAGACGAGAGGGCCGAATTTATCAGCCTTTAGGGATGCCATGGCAGCTGGAGATGAGTTCTTGGGTGGATCAGATGTAGTTTATCAGACCCCGCACGGAAAGTCCATCCCGTACAGGGACCCAACTTTAAACTTGTATAGGGAGAATGAGAGGCCACATGAAGCAAGTTCCAACATTGCTAATCAGGGCACACCGTCAGGATCAGGGCCAGGTACATTGATCTCTTGGAATATAGCTGGTCTAAAGGCAAAGATGGATTCTCCCGAATGGGTTGAATTCATCGGTAACTTCGATGTTTGCCTCTTCCAGGAGACTTGGTCTAGCGAGCCCCAGTTCTTGCTGGGATATTTGAATTTCCACGTCCCAGCAATCAAGGGTCCCAAAGGCCGCCCTATGGGTGGCCTAACCACCTGGGCTCGCCAGGATTTATTTCCTAAGGTTAGTGTGATACCAACAGGGTCTCCCGACATTCAATTAGTCAGGTTAATTCTGGGCCTTAAGGGCGAATTGGATATTTATAACTTATACCTTAGAGGGACCAAGGGGACAAGGTCGCGGGTCTTGGACATTTTGGATACCCTTATAGATGTACACTCGAGCGAGAGGGGAGTGATCATTGCGGGAGATCTGAATGTTACGTTTGAACCCCTCTTAGATCCGGACTCTGAATGGGGCCTTGACCCTGAGGAGGACCGGCTGTGGGGTATACCCAGTTTGGCCCTAGTTCCAATTAAAAGATAGTCTGAGGTGGTAGTACAGGTAAATTCCCTTTGTTACGAGAAAGGACTAAGGGCATTGAATGGCAGGACACCGGGGGACAAGAAGGGTGTCAGTACTTTTGATAAAGGCCGTTCTAAAAGTAGGATTGATTACGTACTCTGCTGTATGAGGTTATGGCAATCCATCAAAGGTATGGTGGTTGAATCAAGAGTAGAGAGCGACCATAATCCCATCTGTGTAACACATCAGTGGTGGGGGGGTACCCAAATAGCAGACGAGGCAACGCAATCTGAGTCTCCCGAAGTCGTCCCCTCTAATGACATGGTAGACTCAAGTGGCGAGAGGTCAAGATCAACGACAAGGTCATTGCTAACATTGATACTGAGTTGGCTAGAGTAACGCTGAAATTAGAGGGTGTGATGGCCACCGAAGAAGGTAGCATTCAAGTCACTGGGCTTCATGAGGCTTTTTTTGAGGGATTACGCAGGTATTTCCTGAAACCAGTAAATAAAGGTAAAAAGCCCCCACTTAAGCGGCTACGTTTGTATGACGGGGATTGTAGAAGAGCCAGAGTTAACCTGGCTGTAGCCCTTTCCAGTGGTCATAAGACCTGTGTCCAGATGGCCAGACAGTTATATAAAAAATGTCTTGGCCACGCAAAAAAGAAATGGGATGAACTTTATTGGCAAGACCTGAAGGGAGCAAGCTATGCCAGGGACTCTAGATTGTTTTGGAACGTTATTAAGTGGAATAGAGGAGGTCTGTCTGACAGACCATCAAACCATGTTACTCAAGAGGAGTGGTTAAAGTACTTTAAGCCTCAATACACATGTAACTTCACATATAATCCCTCTGGGGTGATATCTTACGTTTTTTATTGCCAAGGTCCTTTTAGTACCAAAGACGTATTAACAGCTTTGGAATCTGTAGCAACTGGGCGTGCCCCGGGGTTAGACGGGGTTCCATCCGATGTCTTTCTCCACAATAAAACTTGTTGGAGCAAGTACATCGCATTAGTGGCTAACGCCGTGGCTGAAGGTGCCCCTGTTCCTAAATCATGGGGGGTGCTGTCATTATCCCAGTTTTTAAGAAGGGAGATAAGGCACTTCCAGTAAACTACAGACCTATTAGTTTGATAGATACAATCCTGAAGATCATCGGGAGGATGGTCTTGAACTTGATATTGGATTGGATTGAAGACAATAGGATTTTGTCCCCATTTCAAGGTGGTTTTCGTAAATTAACTAGTACAGTGAACCAGGTTTTTCGTTTTGTTCAGTTACACTGGAAGGTAGTTACCTTGGGGAAAGGTAGTATCTATGTCGCTTTTGTGGACTTAAGAGCTGCCTTCGATTTAGTGCCCCGTCTGCAGTTGTGGACAGTCCTTGAAAAGTTGGGGCTTCCTGTGGAAATCTTGACCTTGGTTATGAGGTTACATGAGTCTAATTTTGCCAAAATTCAGTGGGGAGGTCCTGGCGATGCTACCTCTGAGTTCCCGGTAGAGCGTGGTGTGCGCCAAGGTTGTACCATGGCCCCCACGCTCTTTTCTTTGTACATTAATGGGATAGTAGAACGCATGCTTAGTGTCACTACTGACGCTCCTAAGCTGGCTTGGGTTATTACCCCGATATTGATGTTTGCGGACGACACCCTTATTGTATCAAAAACTCCGAGTGGTCTGCAAAGAGCTTTGTTAGTGTTTGAAGACTTTTGTCTTGGACATGGTTTGGAGGTAAATGTGGCCAAGACTAAACTCATGGTTTTTAATCCACACTCAAGCTATAGAGCGAGAACGTTTTTTATGAATGGACAACTGCTTGAAGTGGTCAACAATTTCGTCTACCTAGGTATGCATGTAACAAATGACAACAAGTGGAGCAAGCATATTGAGATGACCACCATGAAATTTAGGCAGATATCGGGAGCCCTATCTAGTGAGCATAAAAAATCCCTCACTAAACCAATTAAACCAGTGCTCCAAGTTTATGAGGCCAAGGCTCTAAGCTCTGTGTTGTATGGGGCTGAGCTATGGGGTTTCGACGTGTTAACTTCTTTAACAGTAGTTGAAAACAAATTTTTCTGTATTATAACTGGCCTCCCACAGAGTACATCTTTGGTTCCCTTGAGATATGACTTAGGCAGGAAGGCCATTATGGACCTAGCCAAACTCCGTCCGGTTTTATACTGGCGGAGGCTTTGGACTACACCGGAGCTTTCTCTATATGCCAAAGGCGTCATGGACGTTATTAAGTCCGACACGTTCCACAAGATCAGATGGTAGAGGAATCTTCGTAAGTCCTTGATCGACCTGGGTCTGGAGGGGCTGCGGAGTGATCCAGTGGCTGTCTTGTTCCCTTCAAAGAGATCCTTGAGAATGATTTACTGGGAACATGTTGATTACCAAGTTTGGAGTAGAGCTAATTGCTCCAGGATGACCAGTTGGTATCTGGAGGCAAAAGTTACACCAGCTCTGGAACCCTACTGGGATATGATTATCAAACCTGGTGACAGGAAACTTTACTTTCAGCTAAGAGCCGGTTCTTTACCACTTAGGTCCCTTACAAGTAGGTGGTCCAGTGTAGGCGTGGAAACATGCCCTGCTTGTGGCTTGCAAGCTGAATCAATTGCCCACTTTTTGTTTGTTTGTCCTGCATATGCTATTCCAAGACGAGTTTGGTTGTCCCCATTGTGCAAAACTCTAGGCACAAGGAGTAGTGCTGTCGCTTTAAGAATTTTACGCACAAACACTCTACCGATTATTTCTATCGCTCTAGCTAAATACCTGGGTTGGGCATGGTTTTTAAGGAATAAAGCTCCCATGCACACACCGGTAGTTCCGCCTTGAGGTTTTGTATTGTTGGGCCGTGGGTCTTTTTTCCCTTTGTATTGTGACTCAACCCCTGTTTAGTTGATATCTCCTTCCATTTCTTTGCACTTGTAGTTTCTTATATACTATCTTATCTTCTAGTCTATCAATTTGTTTAATGCTTTTTAACTTGAATTTTTAAAAGTATTTATTGATGGATGGATTTTATGTATTTTATAGGGTGCGTTAATAGTTGTTTCATTTCGTTTTCTTTTTTGTTTGTGTCTTTTATGAACTTTTAAAATTCGAATAAAGACTATGATGATGAGAACGTAGCTGTGACTGACCATGTTGCAACATGACCAATTCTTGTTCCATGATGTCTATGATAGAGGATACAATGCTGTCCAAACAATATATGCTGGGCGACAGAGTCGTTAACCCATTGTTTACTACAGAGAGAGATTTCTCAAAATTAATACCATCAATTTCTCATATTCGTTCTGCAGTCTCTGTTTGGGTGACCTTCCTTGCTTCGTTATAGGCAGCGTAGATACCGGCATAAATCAAATGGTTTTTGACGCGATTTTCTTATTCCTAGCAAGAATTCCCTACGGTCTGAGCCTTCTTGAAGTAAAGTTAAGTGTTGTTTTACATCCTCTAGTGTAGCTTTCTGTAGCCAATCAAGGCAAAGTTTCCCTACACTGTAAGTTGTTACTACCCCCGGATGCAGTCTTTGGTCATAACGTGGGTCTGGCCGATAAAAGGTAAAACCTTGTGTTTTGTTCAGGAATCTATCATGACAGTTGTTTGTATCTAAGGGCCAGAGCAACCATTTTTTCCATTTAGGATCTGATCTTTTATTATTCAAAATAGTATGTACGTCGACCTCCCCCTTTGTAGTGCTTTCACTTGTAGGTGCAGGTATAGACGGAGTGTTCATGTCTTTTATCTTGGCTATTCCAAGGCATGATGTTTGTTGGACAGTGTTGTTCAAAAACATAATGTGCTCAGGGATGATACAGGCTCTAAACAAAGCTTCTACTCCCTGTACTTGCCAATCTTTAGTACCCCAGACAGTTTTTGTCTCAATGTTGTTTTTCCAAAAGTCATAACCCTGTCTAGACAGTTGGGCAAAGGCTGTAGAATAAATCTGTTTGGTATTCGTTAACATATTTTTCATTCCTGTCTTGTTCACATTTTTAAAGTAAAACGTTTCTGGATTAGACAAATTGTAGCCTGAAAAATATGGAAATTTCATTGCAAATGTTTTCAAGCTACCCTTTGGTGGCATAGGACAATGTTCCCATTGGCTATACATAAATACATTTCTAGGTGTTGCAGATTTATGCAAGAAATGATGACCATTGTGGTTATAACAATACAGTTGTTCATAGTCTGATGAACCTTGTAAATATTCATTATTAGTGAATGCAGTTGACATCTCTAGATCAGACATTATTTTCAGTCTTGAAGTACCAATCATCAGAAAAGGTACTGGAGATAATAAAGTCACTTAATGAAATTTTAAATAAATGTGGAATCTTCAAAAGCTCAGACGGGCCAAAAATGTCATATTCGGTTTTGTCCCAAACTCAGGTATAGGAATCTCTGTGATGTTCACTGCTGACAAGTCTCTTGCTTCACGATGGGATGATTTGTGTGGCTGGAGAAGTAAGTTCACTTTTTTACTTGCTATGTCCATTTGAATATATCTTCCATTAATCAGCATACCCAGCGTTATTACCAGAGCTAACCAAAGTAGAAAGAAGAATATTCCCAAAACAATCCATACTTCAATTCATGGTGAAACCAGATACGTTTTTTTCCAGTAGATGAAAAAAGTCTGTTGCTTGTTCTTTGAAAGTTCTTTGTACTGGCGTCGTTTCAGGCTCGCTGGGATCCTCAGAAAACCTATCATAGTTCATGAAATTTCCAGAAGCAGTTCTGTCAATGGTTGGAATTGCATCTGTATTTGATGAAATGGCTGGAACCAGTTGATCGCTTGTTACTTCGTTGTAAACAGGTGTATCTGGACGAACTGGTATTTGGGTCTCAAGAGGTACAAGGTCCATAGCATTGTTGCTTAGTCCTCTATTTCTTGCTGTCGAATCTTCAAAGGTGATGAGTCTCTCAGTTTGAACCTCTTGGACTGTAGCTAGAGGAGTGCGTCTGCTACATTGGCCGAGTCCACTTGGCCTACTGTTCAGTATCGGCGACATAGTGTAGTTTGATCAGGTCGATGGACCCAAGTGTTTTCTCCTTTTTACCAGCAAGGGGCAGCAAAAGTATTGTTCTTGATCTGTTGATTGCTAGGACAGGTACTGGTTGTCAGTATGAAGGCCCAAATTCCTTCTTATCCGCGATCTTTTCTCTGACTAGATCCCCAAGCTTTGGGATCCTGACAGGCCATGCTGGGACAGCCAAATTTTTCTCAGTGGTGGTTGGCTTCAGGACCACGTTGCTTTGTTGCGTTGTTAGTTTATTTAAGTCCTGTAAAACAGCCAAACGATCTTTGATATCAAATTGTTTGTTTTCCACCACTGTGCCTTTCATATCTAAGTCCGGAACCAACATTCTAGTCCCAAACAGGACCTCATATGGAGTAACACCCCCTAGAGAACTTCTGGCAAGTTGTTTATTGCGCACTGGACCCCATATAAATGTTTGACCCACCCATCACCCGAACCTAATACCCTAGCTGTTATAGACTGCTTTATGTCCAGTTTTTTTCTTTTCACAACAGAATTTCCCTCAGGATGGAATGGAGAAGAATACCACAATGCTACGCCCACACTGCCCATGGCTTCTTTGTAATCCCTAGAGCTAAACGCAGGGCCCTGGTCAGAATGTAGTGTGCCTATTGCATATGTGCCGATAAAGACTCGCAAATCTTTTATAACAGTTAGAGCGTCAGCCGAGCGCTGAGGTCACATCCATAGGAACCTAGGGCACGAATCCACT
Source organism: Triturus cristatus (assembly GCF_964204655.1). Taxonomy (NCBI): domain Eukaryota; kingdom Metazoa; phylum Chordata; class Amphibia; order Caudata; family Salamandridae; genus Triturus; species Triturus cristatus. The sequence goes on along the minus strand of NC_140595.1, from coordinate 270,972,375 downwards.
GCGACCATGATATATTTATAGTTCCCATCCCTTTGTAAGGGACCGCAGTGGTCCAGGTAAACACAAGCTAATGGTTTATCTGAAATTAACAGGGGCGTCTGCGCAGGACGTTTCACAGTAGAAACTTTTATCTTTTGGCATATCTCACAGTCCAAAACATAATTTCTAGTCTGTTTCCTAATGCCGGGTCACCAGTACCTTTGTTTTAATAAAGCCACTGTCGTTGAAACACCTGCATAGGCAGAGGCGAGCCCTTCATGTGCTGCTAGGATTAGCCCTAGTCTATGTTCCATGTTTGGAATTACTCTATCCCCCACTCCAGGGATTCGAGCAAACGGAACGCCATTCGCATCAATTATATATGAGTATTTGAGTGGAAACTTCTTAGGTAATGCCACACCGCTGCCTTTGCTTGATGCATTGACAGCCAGCATTATTTCGCTGTCTATTTTCGTTTTTGAAAGAGTGATTGCAGCTAAGGAAGCCGTTTGCACAGCCCTTTTGCGGCTTCATCAGCCAATGATTTCCCTTCAACGTGAACGCCATCACGTTGGTGACTCAGCGTGTGTATCACATGAGTGTTTTGTAGTCCGTTTCGCAACTGAACTACTTGTTCCCAAAGCAATTTGTGCTTGATTGTGCCACCTTTTGCATCTTTGAAACCATTTTGAATCCAATTCTGTAAATATTCATTGTAAGATTGAACACAGTAAAAAGAATCGCACACTATCAGTGGGGGGAATTCGCGATCTATATTTTCAAGTGCCATCTTAAATGCTTGTAGTTCAGCTCGCTGAGCTGTACAATCTCCTAGAGATTGTTTTTTTTTACCATTGGTCTGAATTTGCCATCTCGCATGCGAGCATTAACGATAGCACATGCTTCACTGTAAGCTTGTTTACTCCCCGTAGCGGGCTGTGCAGACCCGTCAGTATAAATTATAAATTCGTACTGGTCAAGAGGGAGAATTTCAGTAGGCAGAGTTCATTTGTGTTCATATTGCTGGAATGCTTGTGTTTTTAAATAGGGATCAAAAACGTATTCAACATCAGTTGCAGCAAGAGAATTAACCCATTGTATCCATCTCGGATGTAAAGCTTTTGCATTTGGAATGCTAGCCTTTGTAACTGCCTCTAGGGCTGGTACAGGAGTCACAACCATAATGCGTTTCCCCTGTGCTAGGGCTCTTTCTTTTGCTACAGTGGTGTGAAGTGCTGTCAGAATTTTTTCTGTAGAAGTGAATTTCATTTCTGCTTGTGTATACAAGTGGGATTTGTATACAATTGGTACTTTTTCACCTTCGTTAAAAGTTAAGTAGGTGAATCCGCATTGACCCGGAATTATTCGGATCACTAAGTTGCGTACGTTTACGCGTTTGCAAGTATTTTGTTGCTAACATGTCTGTTTGGAGTGAACGCAAAATTTCTGTGTGTTTTTGTGTCCAATGTGTTATTTTAAAATCAGGTTTGATTGATTCATAGAGAGATTTAACCCTTTCTGCGTAATTTAAAATGTAAGTTCTTCCAAAATTCAGGAAACCTAGAATCGACTGTAAATTTTTCTGCATTTTTGGTGGTTGGAGCAGCACACACTTTTCTAAAAAGTTGGCTGCCAGGCTTTTGCCTTCACTTGATACTTCATATCCTAGAAAAGGACGTTGAGGTGGGCATTTCTTGACTTTGAAGTTGAATTTGTAACCCTCTGAGGCAAAGCCCAATATTATGGCGCTCACCCTGTTCAACTACCTATCTAGGTCATCGTCTGTCAGATATATCTCATCGACATATGACAATGCCTCGTCATCATAAGTTTGTAGTAACTCTGTTACCCTTGCTGAGAATAACCCTGGGCTGATTTGAATCCCTGGGGCAGTCGACAAAATTGACGCTGTGACCCATTATTGAGAAAGCGGTCAAATGTCTGCTTTCTAGTGCAATATTTTGACAAAAGAAGCCATTTGAAATGTCTAATGTGGTTTTATATTTTTTATGCACAATGTTATTCATTAATGCTGTACTGGGTGCATTTTGCACTGCAAATGTTTTGCAACAAGAATTTAAGTGTCTGTAATCCAAAACTAGACGACATGTATTGTATGGTTTGGAGACAGGAAACAAAGGATTGTTCATTGATGAGGTGCATTTTTCAATCACCCCCTGATATTCAAGTTGATCTAAGATCTCCCTGACCTGTTTTTTAGCTTCTTGCTTAACTGGGTACTGCCTTTGTGCAGTCGGTTGAATTTTTAACTGGATTTTATGGTGAGGTGAGTCCTCATCCCATCATACATGATTTTTATACAGTGCTGGGGCTTGGGCTACTGCCCATTTCCTGGCTAATGTATATTTTAAATGAACTGGAACATGGTTGGAGAAGGGAGGCATAATAATGTCCTCGCCATGTGGGCACTCCCTGACATATTCTGGTGGCCAGTCCAGTTCTGCTAGAAGTATATCATAACCCTTTGAATGATGCTCCCAAACGAGTGCTTTCACTTTTCTTGGTATGTCTACCTCCATCCGGAGTGTTATTTCATATAACGTATGCGGATAACTAATCCTGGTGTCTACAGTCTCAACTTGTATGTCTTCATTCAAGTCCACTGTCTCCAGAAGTCCCTTCAGGTTCTGGCGAGATATTATAACTTCTGCTGCACTGTCCAGCATGGTCTGGGCCCATTCTCTGTTCTTGAGTTGGGTTCTCAGTATTCTCGGCATGTCTGATCTTCAGACCTGCTACCTTTTTCTTGGTGAATTGAGGTTTTGCTTTATTTTTCTGAACGTGTTGATCGTCTTTGGACTTCACACGTTCTTCCTTGTTTTCTGACCGTCCTCTTCTTTCGGATGTCTGTGACGATATCTGAAAGGTACAAGAGGAACGTGTATCAGTATCTTGATATCCGTCAGGTTTTCTCAAAGTATCCCTATTCCCGAGGTTGTACCTCCTTTCAGAGGGCTGCTTCTGTGGAGGAGACCTGCCTCTGGAATGAGAACGCTTCTCTTTGGAATTCTGTTTGCTATTTTCCCACTTCCTTTTCGAAGAGGTAGGAATGTTTTTAGGAAAGACCTTATCAAGACTTTCAGACAGTTGTGGTTTTACTGGTTTCCCTCCCAGACGATCTCTGCCTAATTCCTTATAGGATTTTTCAATTGTTCTGGCTAGTTCTTGAGGTTGTTCTTTTACATCAAATTCCCTTAGTTTCTGGCGGATCGCCACGGTAAACAACGTATACCCCGAAACTTTTTCAACGCAGGGAATCACAACGCGGTCGTTACAACGACCGTGTTGTGATTCCGCATACTATTACTCCGCAAGTTGGAACAACGACTTGCGGGTGGGGGGGAGGTGTTGGATTTAAAATCCAACACCCTCCCTAGTGTCCGCACAGACTGGAGTTGGAATAGTAAATTATACTATTCCAACATACAGCACCCCCCCTCCGCAAGTCGTTGCTCTGACTTGCGGAGTGATGGTATGCGGAATCACAACGCGGTCATTGTAACGACCGCGTTGTGATTCCCTGCGGGGAAAAAGGCCATAACGTCATAGATTCGGATCGCCACTGATGCAGCTTCTCCTTTAATGTTAGATAATATTATTGCTGACACCTGGTCGAAATTTTTAAGTAATTTCATACCTAAATTCAGAGCAGGCTCTGCCCCGTATTCATTTTGAATCTGTTTCAGGACATCAGGTATTACCGCCATTGACGGAACACCATGTGTTTTTGTGTAGATAGCAGCAAAAACTGTGCCCCAAGAGGTGCAGTCTTCCAGATGTGGTGTGATCCCCATTGGTAAACAAATTGTTAAAATTCTGTGTTTTTCAAAAGGGGTAGTATTAGGAATACTTCTTCGATTTGAGTAATTTTTTGAGCTAATCAGATTGGAATCTGTTCGCGTTTTGCAGGTAATTTAACCATGACTGAGTGTAAAGTCTGTGGAGTAATTTTTAACGTATTCCCCTGATGAGGGGCTGGATGTTGAATTGTTAATGGTTGTTGGACTGTGAAAGTCTGCATGACATATTGAGCCAATTGTCTATATATCTTGATTAACTCCTTGAGTTGAGCAAGTAAATCTACGTCTGACATAATTTCAATGTCAGGATGAGGTGTATAGCCGGCTAAAATCAGCCACGTTGCTCCTGGTCTACCTAGTGGACCGAGCCTGGTAATGTGATTGTAATGTTTAGGGTACCTTTAAACCAAAGCTCATTCTTCTGGTATGTGAGTGGAATTTCAATATCCTTGAAAGGAATATATTCCTCAAGTGGTTCATCTTCTTTGTAGAAGTGAAACATATGTGTTACTAGATTTGATTCTGGGAATACTATCCATGAATAGAATACCTCTGTCTGGTGAGATTCACGTGCCTCTGTCACGAAAACTGCTCTACCACCTCTTGGTGTCAGACCATGTTTTATAAGTTTTAGAGTGATGGCTCTCCTTAAATTTAGTGGGATGTGTATAACACCCACCTCGTCTTCATTAAGACCTGTAAGGTCAGCCACAGCTTGACCGTTGTTGACGATAGGATCGTTGTTCTCCGACATTGTTTAATGAAAGTTGCAGAGCAAGTTTCAATGAAACAAAGATAAGGTGCACAATAGAATCATGGAAACAATAGATAACAGTTTCACTCAGTCAATCGTGCATGCTTTGTTTCTACAGAGTTGCACAGAAATAGAGAGACAGGCGTTTCAATAAAAGGGTTTATTGAACAGTCTTATTTCTCATGCAAGAGATATGAATTGCTACAATCGTAAGACAGACTGTAAAGTACAATATGTACGAGGTTAGCAGTAAGATAAAATACTGCAATAGCATGGTTTGTAGCTATGACATATATTAATCAAAATACATACATAATTAACATAAGCTAAAATGTGATACTCATCTAATGCTTCTAAATTGTTCTACCCCAGTGTACCTAACCTAAGTGCAGTACGAGGTTTAAAGTAGGTGCCATTTCTAAAGCATAGCTAGCTATATTTTAGTTTAGCCAAGAGTGTGCCAAACGTTTCTCTAAGTTTTAGTCAGCGCCATACCTTAGAATGAGAGAGGTTGGAATCTCTTTTCTGGACTCGATAGTCTGACCCCTCGCAAGGGAAGTCAGAGAGCACTGGAGCTGGATTCTCTGCGAGGAGGATGGCAGAGTCAGGTCAGTGCATCAGGCTGGAACTCGATCTCCTTCCGAACTTGCCGTGGCGAACCGTGTAGTCTGGGTTGGATCGAATCCTCCGGGAACCGCAATTTGCCAGGGCAAGTGCTGGTATATTTATACCTTGAAGGTGTCTAGGAATGCCAGTATTGACGTAAAAGTCGGGCAGAGGAACGTCATGAATGAACCCCTAAGGAATAGATGTTCATGCATACTTAATGAGTTCTTGGAGAAATCAATATTCAAGCTGAGGGAAATTCCTAAAGGCTTAAGTGTCTGGTTTTCCAAGAATTCGTTGTAACGTGGATGGACGGATGTCGGTGGCCATGCCTGTATTTGGTTTGTACGGACAATGTCTAAATGAGGGCCGGATTTCGATGTACAAATAAGGGCAATGTGAATTGTACCTATATAAGGGCATAAATCGGAAAACCTATATACTGAATCTAAATCTGCACACAACACACCCTTGTCAGAGTTTTTAGGATCTTGCTTCTTGGGTTCACCACCTTGGTTCTGTACCTTCTGCCTCACCCTGGTTCTGACCCATTTGTCTGCTTTCTTTCCCAATTCTTGGGGAGAGGTCAGATCTTGGTCCACCAGGGACTGGTGCAACAGCTGATTTTGACAGTTATTTAGGATCTGCTCCCTCATAACTAAATTGCACAATCCTTGAAAGTCCTGTACTTTACTGCCAAGTAACCAACCCTCCAGAGCCTTCTTAGTACAATCTACAAAGTCTACCCAGTCTTGATTCTGTACCTTTTGGGTATCCCTGAACTTTAACCCATATTGTTCAGTGGTTAGGCCAAACCCTTCAATTAAGGCACTCTTCAGACTGCTATAATCATCTGCCTCCTCCTCTCTAACAGTGAGGAGCTTATCTCCACCTTTGTCTGCAAAGGGGAGCCATAAGATTGCTACCCACTGCTCCTGGGGGACCCTTTGAACTTTACAGGCCGTTTCCAGTGCAGTTATCCATTTGTGGATGTCATCCCCACTCTAGTAGGGAGTGACAATCTTATTCAGGTTTCTATGGTCATGAGACCTCTCCCTATCTCTAGGGATGTTGCTGCAACCATGGGACTCTAGTCCCAACTTTTCCCTAGCTCTGTAGAGCTCTAGGGCCTCCCTATCTAGGGCTACCTGCTTTCTTCTGATTTCAAGCTGAGCTTCCTCATACTTAAGCAGTCTCTCCCTCCTCTCCTGAGAGGTTTCCCTCCTATGAGAAGAGATAGAGGTCCCTATAGATGAACCAGAATGGTTAGACTCCACTGAGGGAGATCTTGACCTTCTAGGTCCACCCCCAACTCTTCCAGGAGGGAAAAAGAGGGGACCATTGTGGTCCTCTCCATCACCTTCCAGGGGAGCTGGAGTTTTCAGGTCCAGATCATTGTCATCTGCCTGGCCAGCATCAGAGGTTAGGTCATGGGGAGTTGCACCCCTAGGCCCTTCCTCATGTGCTGTACCACCCACACTGCCTGCCCCTTCAGACCCTATAGGTCTTCTGAGATCATCCAGCCTGAGTACCCCTATGAGATGCTGGGTGGTTGGACTTTTGCCTGTCTTCAGTTTCCTAGCTGTACATAATGCTCTCAGTTCCATGAATGGGAGGTTATCATAATTGGAAACTAGAAGCCCATCGACTTCTGGCAGGGACCCACTGGTTCCTGGCCTTGGAGACATTACTAGTGAGGTGTGGTGTATTGCACTAGTGTGGTACAACTAAACTCTCTTGAGTTGTAGAAAGGGTGTGCTAAGCTCTTAACACACAACTCTGAGGTTCAGTAGAACTTACTGTATTCTAAAGCTTGTATTATATGTACCTAGGGTACCTTTAGTGGTTTTCAGTTAGTCACTCAATTTGAGATTATCTGGTAAAACAATAGCAAGCTGGAAACCCACACGCTGCACACCAATGTGAGAAGTTGGCCTGGTAAATGCTGTCCGCTAGTTATAGTGGGCACCCGGTACCAGTCCAAACAGCCCCTTATTGGTTATAGGTTAAAGACAACCTTTATTGAAAGCTATCCTAGTGAGCAGCCTTCAGGCTAAGTCTTGAAGGAATGTAAAACAGCTTGTTTTACCAGTCTATAATCTCTTGAGTGCCTAAATGAAAGATAACCACACCAGGTATATATATAAAATATATGTATTTATTTCTAAACACACCCTCCTAGACTCTTTATGAGACTAGAGGTCAAAACACAAGCTATACTTCAAATATCACAGTAATAAGCACAAATACACATCAGGCCCTAGGGGCGAGCCAAACCATACACTAAAATAGTGGTATAAGAACCACGACTTAACTAGACACAAGGCCTAGAGCCTGTAGAATCACTGGGAGCCCAAGGAACCTCCCAAGGTAGTGACACAGGGGACCCACAGGGGCCGTGTGCAGTGTGTGAACACAGCCGCGAGCTCCCGTTAGCTTCTATAGGAAAAGTCGCGGTTAGATTTTCAAAGATTAGGGACACTTAGAAATGAGTCAGGACCAAACCCTTTGGGTCTTAGGAAGTTCTAGGGCCAACATCCACGGGAGCACCAGAGTACTCGTGTTACCTCACCCAGGGAAGCCGGGTGCATAGGTGTCAAATGGTGTCGGGTCGCGTCGTCGATTTCAATGGGAGCTGGCAAAGAAGTGCTGCTGCCGGGAAGATGCGAAGTGTCCGAAGAGATCCAAGCCTGGATCGAAGATGAGAAGAACCTGAAAGCAGAGGGGACAGAGTCTGGGTCACTTGCTAGTGACCAGGAAGGCGATAGGCAGATGCTCACCGATGTCGGATAATTTCAGGTGAAGAAGGTGAAGCTTGACTCTTCAGCCACGAGGCCCAGGAGGCGTCGAGGATGACCAGGAGCTGGATTTGAGCTGTCCCACGAAGGATGTCGAGTGCTGCAGCATCGGTGCCCGGATTGAACACAACAAGCTTTGGCAACAGCAACCCACACAGAAACGAGAAAGATGCTTCGGTGCACACCAGCAAGGTCTGTGGACTCACCATTTGGTAGGGAGTCAGGGCATGTCTGGAGCAACCAGGGAAGCCCAAGGAAATTCAAAGTTACCTCCTCAGGCACCCAGCAGTCGACGGACCTGGGATCGCGAAGGGACCTTGAGACAAAACACAAAATGGCGGCCCACGGGTCACTCGGGGTGACTAGGTCGACAATCTTTGGTGGATTCTGTGCTCGAGGTGGGGGCTACAAGTAAACCCAAGCACGACTTCAAGAGACGTCGAGAAGTCAATGCACTTGCAAAAGTGCATAGTGGCCAGGAGTTCTGATTCCACGCCACTCACAAGGGCTGCGGGTCTCAGTTTTGCTGGGGACTCGGGTTGGCCTCTGAGATGTCTGGAAATCCTCTTCCTGGGCAGCAAATACTTCGAAGTCCGGCGGGAGCTTCGGCGATGCAGACCGGCAAATTGCTTCGTTGGTTCCTGCCAAGCAGGGGAGTCACTCCTTCACCCCAAGGGAAATTTCTTCAGTCCTCTAGTCTTGAGTAGAGCGTCGAAGTTCCAGGATTCAGCTTCAGAGTTTCGTCCAGGGATATCTTAAGTTCTGGTTACAGAGGTTCCTTACTTATACCTAAGGAAGGGGTTGGACTAGCTCTGGGGACCCACCTATGGGAGGGTTTGGAAAGAGGGGTGGCTACACCCATTTCCTTTGTCCAGTTTCACGCCAGAGCAGGGTCTGGAAGCCCCTGAACCGGGGTGAGCTGGACTATGCACAGGGACACCAAATATGCCCCCAGTGCAGGACTTCAAAGCACTCGGAGAGGGCTCCCACCCAGCCCCAATACACATAAGCCTGTCTGGGAGGTGGTTACACCTCCCTGTGACAGGAAACCTATTGTCCAGGCCTCCCCTGCCGGAGTTTCAGTCAGCAGCAGGAGGCCAGACCCGTGTCTGTGGCTGCAGCATCCATTTTGTGATGCCAGGGCTCTATTAGATTCCTACCGGGTATACCAGCACTGCCATATCTCTCCCTCTAGAAGGGTGGGATCATATCCTCACATCAAGAACTGATGTGGGGGTATGATTCCAAGGTGTTTGACACCAAACACGATATGTTTCCGTGCAGTCAGTCCAAAGTTAGCATTAACCGTTTAAGATATAATGCACTTAAGAGTATATGGTCAGGCTGCACCACTGACAACCCCGGGGAAGAGATTCCGAAAGCTGCAGAGGGGCTCAGCTCATGCCTGGGTACCCTCTCACATATAACCAAGCACCCTGCCTTCAGCATTGGTAAGGCCTGCCATAGGGATGACTGATAGGTTACCATGTGCAGTGATAGGTGAGGTATAGTGAACCTATACCTCAGTAAGGGGGTGCATGCACCACTTTTTCCCAAGCTGCAGTAGCAGACCTGTGGTGTAATTTTGCATGGCTTTCCAGGGGTGGCATAATACATGCTTCAGCCCCTGGTAGGCCTCTGGGGTACATATGCCCTGGGTACATAGTATACCATATACTAGGGACTCACAGGGGTACTCCAGAATCCAATCTGGAGTGTACCTAAAGTACATACAATCATTTTAGAGAGGAAGCCGCTAGGCTGAGGCCCTGAATAGCAGGGTCGCAGCCAGACTGAAGTCGAAAAACAGTGAAACACCAGCAAAAATTGGGGGTAAACATGTGAAGCAGATCCTACTCTCCTACACTCACTACCTCACCAGTGCTTTCATCAGAAAACATCATAACTGTTCTACAAAATTTTTGCTCTATCTGGCCATGTAGCTTAAGGCAAATGTTGATGCATCTATGGATTTTCCTAGACATCGGGTGGCATCCTACTTATTTCAACTCATACATATCTGTTGCAATATTGTGTGGTTTTTCAGGCAACCTTCTGTTCAGATGAATATTCTTATACATTTTGTTGAGTGTTTTGTAGACTACACATAGCAGAGCTTTCATGCAAAATCTGTGATGGAAGACTATCCTCGAACTCTTAAAACAGTTTTATTTTTTTAAAGCCTATTCAAGTTTTTACAGATAGATCCGAACTATTTGCACACTATGAAGTAATAGCCAGACTCCCATGCTTTCCTCTCTGAACACTACCTCAGCCTCTACTAGCCCCTTGCTCTAAAGTCTGCTGGCTCTTGTCAACCTGTTGTCCCTCTGCTGTGCCTTGTGTGTTTTCTCTCCTGTCACCATCCTCTGCGGTTATTTTTTTCTTTTCATTTATTAGTACCTCTCACTAGTTGTTCATAGGATGCAGTGGTTATGCACGGTCTTTCTGTTCCTGATGGTGGCTGTGGCGGGTTGGCACCAGACCCAGTCAGCGCTAGGGCTCACAGCCTATCCATTCTGCAGTACCGGTAGCAGAAGCAGGGTCGGTGGTCCCGGAATAGGCCTGTCCTCAGCAGGTTGGATGCAGGAAGGACAACCACACAGCTCCTGTGTCAGGGACATTGCTGATCATTACAAGGAGTTGTTGAGCTCCCTACAGAGAGAACACACCACATTGAAGCCTGAGTTGTCAATTGAGCTAGCCATTGATGATGACTTCATGTTGAAAACCACCAAACACTTTGCAGACGAGATCAGTTTGAATATAATTCACATTTATCTCTCAAAAGATAGCAGCGAAGAAGAGATCATTGATGAAATCTTCAAACCTAATGAGCATCCCAAGATTCATGTATGCTCCAGTACTTGATCAGTCTACAAGCAGTAGCAGACGTCTAAATGCTGCTACTCCAGAGAAAGATGTTGATAGATGATATGATGTGAACGAGGGAAGGTTGGTGGATAGAGTACCCTCGGTAGGTTTTATTTCTCAGACGGCCTTGGCAGTGATCTCTTTACATGAAAAAACACGAAGTACTAATTGAGATGGGAAGAAAGTTTTACTAGCTGGAGCTCATGGAGCATTGGAAGTGGTTTTGCTGGGCCTTCAACAGAGCAAAGGGGCCATTAAGATGAGTTGCAGTGGCAAGTGCTGCATCTGCAGAGTAAGCTACATGAAGCAGAGATTGTGGTAATTGGAATCAGAAAATCAGACTAGCTTCCATTTGATAGGAAAATACCTGCAGCAATTGTCATCTATTCAATAAAATATGCAGTTTTTGCACAAGAACAAGGGAGAATGTTAGGCAAAGCCCAGACAGAAGATCCATCTACTGATGGCCCTTCAGAGTCTAACCCCTGAGAAAGTTGCCTGCTATGTGAGTAGGAGTCAAAAATCTCAGAAAGACCCATTCCCCGATAAAGTTTTGTCCGATGTTTTTTGGAATGATCAATCAACCTGGTCCCCAGTCCTGAGGACTGTCTATGGTACTGTCAGGACTTACCATGAAGTCCCAACATTCTGGAGAACAGCCATCAAAATATCCATTCATCAAAAAGATCCTTGTGGCTTTCCAACTAATTACAGGCCAATTTCATTGTTGCATGGAGCCCGACAAATCTATGGCAAAATCCTCCTTAACCGCCTTTCAGACTGGGCTGATGAATACTACGAGACCCTCCAAGCCGGCTTCAGGAAGTGAGTGGGGACAGAAAATCAGCCCATGAGGCAGTACCTCACATGTATCAAATGCACAATAATTAAGAAAGACAGCTTATACCTGGCCTTCATGGACCTGAAGACTGTGTTCATCTTCAATAGGTAATTTTTTTTATGAGCCACACTAAGAGCAATTGGTACACCAGAAGATTTAACAACTGCATTACAACATCTATACCAGGGGAACATTGCTATAGTTAGAAATGCCCCAAAGTAAGTGTACACCAGAGTTTGACATAGAACTAAAACTGCAGTAAGGGTGCGTACTTGTGCCTATCCAGTGTAGTTTCTTTATCAGTGGTTACTGGCATGAACCTGAAACTCCCATCACTGGTAGATGTAAAACTTCCCATATTGTAATTTGCTGATGATGTGGTCCTCCAGAGCTGTCTATTCACAGACTATTCCATGGTTTTAAAATCTATTGTAACTACAAAAATATAATCATTAACACCAAGAAAACAAAATTAATGACTGTAAATAAACAACTTTCAAAATCTATGCGTTCAACTTAGAAAGAGTCTAACATTTCCATGATCTCGTAATCAGCTTTGACTACAAGCGGATCTGGTCTGAACAAAAGGCAAACAGCAAAACAGCCTCACTTTCCAGACCAGATGACTGTGATATAGTTCTGGTGACACTTTGATCCAGCAGCCATTGCTTTTATTGTATAGGTGCAAATGGCAGACTCCACGGATCTGCTGCTGAAGCTGTTTGCAAAACATGTGTTTGCACCTATGCTTTGGAAGATGGGAGTTTTTTAAGGCAGTACTTGGGTGTAAAATATCTCCCATGAGCCATACCTAAATCTTTTATTTATTCTCAGAAGTAAAAAACAGCCTATGTAATAAATTTAGGCATAGATGTTGATTCATCAAAATGCCAGCGGTAGCCAGAGTGATATCACATGCCAAGTGACCCCAGTGACATCACAGGAAGTGGCAAAAGTTGACCTTTGACTCAGGTGATATCACAGGAAATGATTTCACATAATCATTGACCATGTTTTTATGAACGAAAGTGACATCACTGATAATAAATAAAACCTATGATAACAGAGTAATAAACAACACAGGTATTCTAAAGTCGATAAAAATGTACTTTAGATATTAGCCACATATTGACTAGGCTGTTGTGATGATGTTCCAGGGGAGCAAGCACAAAAAGCCATCAGCATAGGCCAGGGAAACAGCCACCATAGATCAGCTGCAGCCATCTTCCTCTTACAGAGGTCCTAAAAAGACTAGGGCTAGACCCCTTCATGATTTCCAGGCTGATAGCCAAATACATGTAGCAGATCACACGTATTTGCATTAATGGCCGTCTCACCTCCCCCATCCCCATATATCGTGGCAGCAGGCAGGGATGCCTGTTATCGCTATTCCTATTTGCCCAAGTGGTGGAACCTCTGGCGATCTCAATCTGCTGGTCGTCCGTCATCTCGGGCATCCTCCGGGGAGGATACGAACACAAGATTTCTCTGTTTGCGGATGACCCCCTCCTATCCCCAACTACTCCGTCCTCTTCTCTCTCAGCACTAGCTGCACTCCAGCGCTCCTTTGAGAGCGCTTCAGGTTTCAAGATCAACTTAGCCAAATCGCATGCCCTAAATCTCACCCAACCGACATTGTATAAACGAGAACTACAAAATCTGATCTCCCTAAAATGGTCTGATAAGACGATACGATATTTAGGTCTGGACCTGATCCCTTTGCTTTCTTCCTGGACTCAAGCCAACTGGCTTAGCTATAGATGCACCATACGGGAAGAGATCCGAAGATGGCGTAACCTCCGCCCCTTCTGGTTAGGACGCATCAACACTGTCAAAATGTCACTCCTCCCAAAGATATTATACTTATTCCAAACCCTATCTACCCCAATTCCACAAAGTGATATTCTGTCTCTCAAACAAGATTTAACCAATAAGGTCCTGATGGTGCCCTGAGACCAGGCGTGGCTATCATGCCCTAACCTCCTTCAGTACTATTGGACCTGCCATCTTTGATACATCTCAGAATGGGTGGTCCGGGAGAGGGAAAAGCACTGGTTCCATATTTACCGGGCGGTAGCATGTAGACCTCTGTGGGACCTAACTTGGCTTCCTCGTGGGGCTCGCCCCCGTAGTGCATACATACGTACATATGTGGCAAATGTTATCCAACCCCTGTTATCCAACCCCTGGCGATGGTGAATAAATCCAACCCGGCCCAGGTCTATGATACCTGGCAGGTACGGTTCCAAGTAATTAGCAAGGATCTTCATATAAATCTTCCCGTCTGTATTGAGGAGGGCGATGGAATGGTACCAAGTACATAGCGAAGGGTCTTTCCCAGGCTTCCGGACAAGCACTATCTCAGCTTCTGACATAGTTGGAGCTGAAGAGGGCTGTTAGCCCGAAACCGATCTCAGGATGCTTGTTTCCGGTCCAGGGAAGACATGGCTTGGCAGTTTGGGCTGGACTGTTCCCATGAGGGGTGGCAAAGTGACTTAAAGAATGATGATGGATTCAATCCAGATCTGTGACGGGGTGAGTGTATGAAAAGTTTCAGCACTCCGTCCATCATCTCCCTGTGTTTGCTTTATTTGGCCTAAGTTGGCAGGGTATGTCCAGACGTGGGTCCCTTGCTCACTTTGCCACTGGATTCAAGCTAACCTGGCTGAAGAGGGCTGTTAGCCCGAAACCGGTCCCAGGATGCTTGTTTCCGGTCCTGGGAAGACATGGCTTGGCAGTTCAGGCTGGACTGTTCCCATGAGGCACAGGGCCAAGACTGATTTGAATATAACTGTGTCTGAACTGGGGTGGCAAAGTGAGCTAAAGAATGATGATGGATTCAACCCAGATCTGTGACTGGGGGTAAGTGCTTGAAAAGTTGCAGCACTCCGTCCATCATCTCCTTGTTTTTGCATAATTGGAGTTAGGCCAGTGACATCCGTGAAGTTATTAAAGAGCTGAAGAAGATGATCTTGAAGCTGTGGGTAGAAAGTGCGGTAAAAGACAACAGGAAGACCGTCAGGGCTGGGAGTTTCCTCTGTTGGTAGCTGTTTCCTCTTGTGTAATTGGTTCATCTAAGAGGTTCATGTGGCAAGGGCTGACAGGTTCCATGGGGCAGGAATCAAAAAAGGCCATAATTTCCGCTGGGGGACAGGGTTCATCTGCACATAAAACTCTGTAGAAATTTGAAAGAGTTAAGCTCTTGTCAAGCTCCGATATGGCCCAAGTACCATCTGTTGGCAAAAGTTTGGAGATGTGAGCCCGTGTAGTTTGGGCCCGTAAGCACCAAGCTAGGCATGACCCAACCTTGTCCCCCCCTGTGTAAAACTTTTGTTTGAGAGCGAGCAAGAGGTGCTCTGCTTTATTAGTGCGGTGTAGGCGGAGTTGGCCTTGCAGCCAGCTGCTGTTTATTGTGAAGGGAGTGTTGTTGGTGGTCCTTGCATTGTAGGGCTTTGATGTCGTTAATGACTCCCCGGATGTGACTCCCCAGATGGTTGCCTCCCATCTGACAGCTTCCGAAGTATCAAAGGTATCGTTTGTGGTGAAAAAGGCCTCGATCTCTTTCTGGATATCTGCTAGATCAACTGGATCCCGGAAGGCCTGAGGAGGTAGTCTCCAACGGGGTTGAGAGATACGCTGGGGATTGAGAGGTTGAAGTGATACCTAGATATGGGCATGGTCAGATAGTGAAATGCTGAATATTCCTACAGTGGCTAATAATTGGATCAGGGGAAGGGAGAGAATATAATAATCAATTCATGAGTATGAGCGGTTTGCGTGGGAGAAGAATGAGAAGTCTTCTGAATCATGGTACAGATATCTCCAGGCATCAAATAGCCCTAAGTCAGTAATGGTGTTTTAAAGAGCTGCAGACATGGCGCCAGTGCCCTGTTATGTTTTGAAGCAACAGAAAGAGGGTGTAGGCCATAGATACCGCACCTCACAGATGAGTAGTATCCCTATTAGAAATTCATGTAGTGCTAAGAACCAAGTGTGGTAGCCCAAGTGTGGTAGCCCGTAAAACATCTTGCAGAGCGGGTAATTTAAACATACCCTCGTTCTGTAGTTCGCCTGATTATTCGCAAACTAAGAGACCGCTATTACGGGCTACCACACTATTTTAATAAAAATTACCCTACAAGAAGGCTTTTGTAACACTGAAACTTTCAGCTAGTAATTTGAATTATACAGAGAATCTATTCGCATCGATACTTGAAGCCCTGAAGAAGTCTCTGTGTAGGAGACGAAACGCGTTGGCTATTCTTCGTCATGCACATGAAAATATGAAATAAAGAAAAGGATTTTCTCAAAGAACATTCCATTCATGTCTTGGACATTTATTTATCTACCTTGTGAATAGTGCTGAACCCATTTGTGTTGAGTGCCCTGTTATGTGTGCACTACGGTCCTAGTCAGAATCCCACACTAGTTTAAAATTCCCCCAAGAATAATCGCTTCTTTAGACGGTTTTAGCAGGTCACTTAGGTGTGAGCGCAATAATACGTCTTGGTTCTGATTAGGGGCATAAATATTTAAGAGGGTCACGTGCCCCAGTGTATTTGCATTTTAAGAAACATCCCTTCGGCGTCCCCTGTCACCTTAGGAGCACTCCCAACCAGACCAGCCTTAAGTAGTATGGGAACTCCGGCAGTTTTAGAACAGGCCCAATGTTGTGTTGGATACTTAGGATGGGACTTGAGGCGAGTGTCAGTGGAGAGAAGGTGGGTCTCCTGGAGGAATGTAATATCAGGGTCCTGGAGGAGAAGATACCACCAGATCTGGCATCTTTTATTAGGGGAGTTAAGTCCCCTAACGTGTAGCAAGAGGAGTTTAAAGAGATTAGTCATCGTCGATCCGATAAGATGCCCCACGTGGCAAGTCCCTCAAAACTAACAGTGGAGCCCGACTTCCCACCTGGAGAGTCCCCAATACAGTAGGGTGGATAGAAGCATGTGTAAGGCAGTTAGAACGACAGGCTGTCCCCAAACAATGATCAACCTCCCAAGGCTGGGAGTATCCAACCAAGTCTCCCTTAACAGAAGCGCATCCAAGGAATAATGCCAGGGGAGAAGAAGGGGGGGGTAATGTTCCCAACAGGGGACTGCAAAGAGGGCCAAACAAGGCCAATGTCTACAAGGAACAGCCCACTGTCCAAAGGACGGGCCATTCTGAAGAAGTCACACTTCAAGGGGAC
This sequence comes from Triturus cristatus, assembly GCF_964204655.1. NCBI lineage: Eukaryota > Metazoa > Chordata > Amphibia > Caudata > Salamandridae > Triturus > Triturus cristatus. Next base: position 270,955,508 of record NC_140595.1, on the reverse strand, counting down.
ACTGGAGACATGGGGGTATGGCAGGCACAGGCAGTTCTTTAGGTCTCTGCTTCCAACAGCCCGCTGCAGAGTGACACCCAGAAGTCCCCCACCGCTATATCACCTGTGGGGATGCCGAGATCCGGCGCCATAGTGGACGAGGTCAAAAGGCTCAAGACGATGCTAATCTTGACCATGTGTCCGTTTCGGGGAACCCACTACTCCCCAGTGTGCTAAGAAGGTTAGGCGTGTTGTAGGAAGTTAAGTTCCCTCTATCTTGTACAAGCTCTAGGTCGCTATGTTGAATCATGAAGGCTCAAAGAGCCGGGCATTCCCTGTCTGGATCATTCCTTGTGCTCAGGAGATCTAGACTGCAGGCAAGAGTCACTTAAAGACCGGATGTGACTGATAATCTCCTGTTTAGCCTGGGAGGAATCCCGTTCCTGGAAGCATGTTTTTGGGTGGCAAGACAGTAAACCATTTCAGGCAGGGGTTTTCTGGAGCGCTCATGTGAGGAGGATCCCCATCTTCAAGATCCAGTGGGAGATGAAGGAGCTGTTTCGCTTCATTCAGTGAGTGGAGGGTGTGGCATTTGCCCTTCCAGGTGAATATCAGCGCAAATGGATGGCCCCACTGGTATTTGATATTAAGTTCGCGAAGCTTGTCTGTGACTGGCTTAAAGTCTTTTCGCCTCCGGAGGGTGGCAGGGGCTATGTTTTGAAAAATTTGAATCGAGTAGCCGTTATAGGATAGGGTCTTGGCTCCCTTAATGTTTTTCAAGATAGCTTAGTTTCAACAAAAAAGTGAACCCATGTGAGTATGTCCGAGATGAAGTCCACGCGGTTTCTGAGGCCTGGGACACGATGCGCTCTGTCCAGGACGGGTGGGGATGCGACCCCATTCTCTTGGATCGCCTGGAGAAGGTCCACCATGAAGGCCGTGATGTCTTTGCCTTCCGCCCCATGGGGAACTCATCTGATGCGTAGGTTATTATGCTTACTTCAGTTCTCCATGTCCTCCTGCTTGAGCTGTAGGCTAATGTTTTGTTCTTCTAACTCTGCCATCCATCGCCATAGGCTCTTGTGATCCTCTGACCTGGCATCCATGGTGCGCTCGAAATCGTCCACGCACCCGCTGATTTCTGTGACGTGCCTCCGGATATCCAGCGAGCCAGCCTCAAAATCTTGTTTAAGTGACCCTATTTCGGCCTTGATTTCTTGGAGTAATGAGTTCATAAAGGCATGTGTAATCGGTGTGTTGGGTTGATCCCTTTCCGTCGCAGTCTCCAGTGAGACGGTTGCAGGCTGTGGCTGCGGGTTGGATTTTGATCACAGGGAGGTTACCAGATTGTCTCTAGTCAAGGTAGGGTCCGGGTCCTTATATGCTTTATTTTTGGGAGGCATAGCTGAGTATAGTTCCTTGACGGCGTCTCAACAACTCAGAATGAGGTATCGCTGCAGGCCAGAGATGGTGCAGCCAGACATGTGTCAAATTCAGCTGTGGCCCAAGCTATACAGGATCACCACAGTAGAAGGCTATAGGCAGAGGGGGGAGGTGTAGATGTGTCCTCAAGGCAAGACGCTGGATCCAGGACAACCTGCTGTCCTGTCAGTCGGTAAGCGCAGGCCTTCAGAGCCGCCAATGAAGTTGCCCGACTCTCCCCTAGCTCCACCGTGTTCTCCTGGTTAACCTCAGGCCAGCGTGCAGGACAGGGAGCGCCGTGCTTGGGATAGGTTAGCAAGGAAGGCGTCTCAGGCTCAAGGCAGGATCAACAGTGGGCCCCAGTAAGCCAACAGGAGAAGTCAGGAGAAGTAAGGAGTCCCAGGTCCCGGCAATTCTGTTGCACCTAGGCCTCACACAGAGGGAACTGTGTTTTCACCAGCGAGAGCTGGCCACCAGTGGGGCTGCAGAATCCTCCAGGTCCATCCGGCTCTGCAGAGCTGCACTAAGCCCAGGGGCCCCCACTGCATCCAAGCAGCGATCCCGATTCCCTGGCAAAGTTAGGCCCACCGGAGAGATACTCAGTTATCTTGTAAGCAGGTACAAATTTGGTCCCCTCAGCTGATCAGTCCCGCTTTAGTTAGGGGGCATAGTGCATACTGCCACCATTGGGGTGTTCTCCAGGGCTCCTAGGCTTTACAGCTGAGCAATTCTGTCTGTGCGCAATCAAGAGTGCGCGTCTCATTGCTTTAGCCTCCCGCGCCTGGAAGGCACCTGTCATGATTCGCTCCCGGTAAAGGTGCTGAGTGCCGGGTCCTTCGACCCCCGGGATGGATACAGAACAACCAATCCCGACCATGGACTACAATTCCCAGACCCCCCGCCTGACCCCGCTTCACGTGATTGGTCACGCGGCCATTAGGCATATAAGCCGGACACACCCGCAAGAGGGCGCCGAATATTCCCGGATGTATCCCGTTCTGTGTTGGTTCGTGCAGACGTCCTGTTCGGCGAGAAAACTGCGTACCCTGAAGACCCGAGTCTCCGCATCGGCTTTCCTGAAAGCCTCACCCGTTTGAGTCCAGAGGAAAAACCAACGGCTGCTTCTGCTGCGCGGTCGCGCTTCTCCACTCCCGGCTCCTCCGCGAGTAGAGAGCGGCGGCTCGACCCCTTCATCCCCGACCCTCGGAGTTCCGTGCGGCTCCTCCTGTGATCGCGCTCCTCAGCTCCCGGCTTCACCGCGAGTGTTGAGTGGCAGCGCGAAGTGCAACCCTCCGCCCACGGAATTTCGGGCTACTCCTTGTGGGGTTTCGCTCCTCTGCTCCGGGCTCCACCTGGGAGCATAGAGTGGCAGCGTACCCGCTCCGCCCAGGACTTTCCGGGCCTCAGCAATCCCGAGGTATCGCGCTCCTCGGCTCGAGGATTACAGAGCCTGGAAGTAGCAGTGCCAACGAGATACCTGGACAAGACCGCCTCGTACTCGAGGCAAAATCACCCCGTGGGAGCGCCACAGCTCCGTGAGCCCACGGTTCCAAGTGACCTCCTACGAACCTCTCCGAACTTAAGCGGAGGATTTCCTCACCAGCATTCCCCGTTGGGGTTGCACCTCCTAAGCGGAACCTCCTGGACTCCCCGTGAGGAGAGGCCTAGCCAGGCGCAACGCCCTTCCTTTTGCCCACCTCTCTTCATTTCCTTCAAAGAGGAGATTGATGCCATTTCCCAACCACAAGGCGGGAGGAGACGTCAGGTAAGCGAGCCACCCACATATGGGAACCAGGGGGATTGGCAGAGCAGGCTATCACTCATAGTGTGTTTGTCTCATTTCAGATCTCCCTCCCAGCCGTCCCTATCCTCCCTTCCCTCGCTCACCTGCCTCCTCCGTCCGTGTGTGTTACACATCCTCCGGACTAGGGGCAGATGGGAGGTGGGCCCTTTAAAGCATCAGCGTCATCCTGAGGAGAGGAAACCAGCGGGTACACGACAGAATATTCAGCCCACAACTTATTCTCCTCCCGATCACGCTGACTAGGCTATGGCCACCTTAGAAGACGTGTTAGCCGTGCTAGCCCAAGTGCAGGTGGAGTTGGCCGCTTCCCGGTCAGAAACAGCCGCTCTACACGCACGTATCGATCGTCTTCAGAAAAACCCCTTCGATGCAGGGCCCCCTTTTTCCCCGCAGACCCCGCAGGTAGTGGTGGAAATGCCAGCACATGTTCCATTGGCACCACCTGAACGGTTTCATGGGGACATACACAAAGTCCAAGTCTTCATGACGCAAGTCATGCTACACTTCCACTGCAAGCCAAAACTCTTCCTTACCAACCAGGCCCGGGTGGCCTTCCTGATTTCCTATTTAGCAGGAGACGCGGCTCAATGGGCAGTCCTCATAGTCCGTAGGGACGAAGCCCTGCTGTACGATTGGGACGCCTTCCGCAGTGCGTTTGAAGGAACCTTCGACCGACGGGCTGACACCTTTTCGGCAGACCGCGACCTGCTGGCACTCAGGCAAAAACCCAATGACTTTATAGGGTATCTCAACAGCTTTCGTCGGTTGGTGGCAGAAACCGACTGGCCTGAAACCAAGCAGTCTGCCATCTTTTACCAAGGGCTCACGGACGAATTAAAAGACGTCATCGCCCAGATCGACCCACAACCCCAGACCTGCTCCGCCATGGTAGAGTTGGCCTCCCGGTTGGAACATCGTCTCCGAGAAAGAAAAGGAGACCCTAAACGGAGAGGCAAGACGTCATCCTCGTATGAGAATAACCGAGCTCCCGACCACACTGGCCCCAGATCGGATCCTATGCAAATCGGGACAGTGAGGGCCTCGCTGACCTTGAGCGAACGCGACCATCGCCGCAAACAGGGCCTCTGTTTGTACTGTGGCAAAAAAGGCCACTTCCTACGAGAGTGCCCGGTTAGACCCAAGACGAGTCGACCACGTCCCGGGCAAGCCGCGCTCGCAACCGAGGAAGGGGCAACGGGAAACTGCAGAGCTTGAAGGACCAGGAAGGGAAGCCTTCAAGCCCACACTCCATCCCTTCTATGGAATCCGACAATGAACAAGAACCTGACCACTTCTTCATCTCTTTGAAAGCGGTAATCAACCAGCGAACACGTACCATAAGAGCCATGATAGACTCCGGAGCGACCAGATGTTTCCTGGATAAACTAGAAGCAGAAAGGCTCGGGATCCAGTTAACACCCAAGGAGCCGCCCAAACTTGTTTTTGCTGTCGACGGGAAGGAACTGGAGTCTGGGCCCATACGATACGTTACCCCGTTTCTCTGGATAACCATAGGGAAGGATCATGGCGAGTGGCTGCAGTTCAACATAATCCAAGCCCCGCGATGCAAACTCATTCTTGGATTACCCTGGTTACGAAAACACGAACCGACGATCGAATGGTCCACCAATACCATCTCATTCCGTTCCACTTCCTGTCGTCACCGATGCATCAGCGCAGCCCACAACCACGAAGCAGGTCAGTCACCTCTCACCAGATTGACGCGGAAGAACGTGCCGTTCCACTGGTCGGCCGACGCCCAACGGTCCTTCGACCAACTCAAGAAGGCCTTCACGTCCGCTCCCATCCTGCGACACGCCAAACCCGACCTTCCCTTCATAGTGGAGACGGATGCATCTGACGTAGCCGTAGGAGCGGTTCTTTCCCAACGGCATCCGGATACCGGGCACCTTCACCCAGTTGCTTATATGTCCCGGAAACTGAATACCGCTGAACAGAACTACTCTGTTTCCGAAAAATAACTCCTCGCTATACGGGAGGCATTCCTAGAATGGCGACACTGGCTGATGGGGGCCCAACATCAAGTCACAGTCTTCACAGACCACAGAAACCTCCAGTTCCTGCGGTTGGCTCGACATCTCTCTCCCCGGCAGCGAAGATGGATGCTAAGATGGATGCTTTTCTTCGCGGAATATCACTTTATCGTCACATACCTACCTGGCTCGCAAAACCAAAAGGCCGATGCCTTGTCCCGACAAGACAGGAACTGCCTCCCGGCGGTGGAACCCAAGCAGGCTATTCTGTCCCCAGGACAAGTGATCGGAAGAACCGAATCGGAGTCCTTCCTGCTCGAGGTAAAGCGAGGGGTCGCCTCGTTTTCTTGGATCTCGTGGTTGAAAGGACACAAAGACTGGCGCCTCAGACACGGCATCCCCATGCGGGGCTCGCAAGTGCTGGTCCCCTCGCTCAAGTTACGGAAACTCGTCTTCCATTGGTGCCATGAACTGCCCTGTGCCGGGCATATGGGAGGAACAAAGACCCTTGAGAAAGTCCTTCGAAACTTCTGGTGGCCATCGGTCAGACCGGACGTTCTGCTATGGGTCATTCACTGTAACATTTGCTCACAGATGAAAGCCGATCATCGCAAACAATAGGGCCTCTTGCGCCCACTGCTAACCCCCCGAACTCCCTGGGAGAGGATCTTGGTGGACTTCATCGTTGGACTGCCGAAAGATCAGAACTGTACGGCCATAGTGGTGGTGGTCGACTACCTTACCAAGATGGGACACTTCTTGGCATGTAAACAAATACCTACTGCCGGTGCCCTTGCCAGACTTCTGTTGGTCAACATTGTCCGGCTACATGGCCTTCCTCTAGGCATAGTGTCGGACCGGGGATCTCAATTCACGGCACGGTTTTGGAAGGTATGGTGTGCCGAACTGGGTATACAGTCCTCCTTGTCCACCAGCTTTCATCCGCAGACCGATGGGCAGACTGAGAGGCTCAACCAGACCCTTAAGCAGTATCTCCGGTGCTCTGCGGACCAGGCCTCCAACGCTTGGGTGGACTGGTTGTGGGTCGCCGAAGTGGCCTATAACGATTCCGTACATGCTTCCACACAACAAACCCCCTTTTTTCTCTCATCAGGGTACCATCCTCGGTTCACACCATTCCTGCTCCCTCACACTGATCTCAGCCTTCCAGATGTACAAAACAGACTATCCACAATCCGTTTAACCCTCACGAAAGCACGCACGAACCTTCGACTAGCGAAAGCTCGATACAAACACCAAGCAGACAAACGTCGCAGGCCCAATCCGGTGTACCATAAAGGGGATAGAGTATGGCTGTCCACAAAACACATCAGGTTTAGACGTCCCAGCGTCTTTAACCCTAAGTTCATAGGCCCCTATCCAGTGATAAAACACGTAAACCCCGTGGCTGTGCAACTGAAGCTCCCTGCTCGTTTACACATCCACCCTGTGTTTCACGTCTCCTTGCTCAAACCCTCGCTCGGCCCCGTCCGGAGGCTCCCTGCTCCCGTATGGGTCCACCATGAGCGCGAATACGTGGTGCATCGGGTGCTGGACTCCAAGAAGGTGCGTGGCAGACTCTGGTATCTCCTGGCTTGGAAGGGGTATGGGCCGGAGGAGAACTCATGGGAACCGGCGTCGTCGCTCCATGCCGACCATCTGGTGGCGGCTTTCCATTGCCGGTGTCCGAACAAACCTGGTCCCGTGCTCAGCGCCCCCTGAGGGGTGAGAGGGGATGTGCTGTCATGATTCGCTCCCGGTAAAGGCGCTGAGTCCCCCGGGATGGATACAGGACAACCAATCCCGACCATGGACTACAATTTCCAGACCCCCCGGCTAACCCCGCTTCACGTGATTGGTCAGGCGGCCATTAGGCATATAAGCCGGACACACCCGCAAGAGGGCGCCGAATATTCCCAGATGTATCCCGTTCTGTGTTGGTTCGTGCAGACGTCCTGTTCGGCGAGAAAACTGCGTACCCTGAAGACCCGAGTCTCCGCATCGGCTTTCCTGAAAGCCTCACCCATTTTGAGTCCAGAGGAAAAACCAACGGCTGCTTCTGCTGCGCGGTCGCGCTTCTCCACTCCCGGCTCCTCTGCGAGTAGAGAGCGGCAGCTCGACCCCTTCATCCCCGACCCTCGGAGTTCCATGCGGCTCCTCCTGTGATCGCGCTCCTCAGCTCCCGGCTTCACCGCGAGTGTTGAGTGGCAGCGCGAAGTGCAACCCTCCGCCCACGGAATTTCGGGCTACTCCTTGTGGGGTTTCGCTCCTCTGCTCCGGGCTCCACCTGGGAGCATAGAGTGGCAGCGTACCCGCTCCGCCCAGGACTTTCCGGGCCTCAGCAATCCCGAGGTATCGCGCTCCTCGGCTCGAGGATTACAGAGCCTGGAAGTAGCAGCGCCAACGAGATACCTGGACAAGACCGCCTCGTACTCGAGGCAAAATCACCCCGTGGGAGCGCCACAGCTCCGTGAGCCCACGGTTCCAAGTGACCTCCTACGAACCTCTCTGAACTTAAGCGGAGGATTTCCTCACCAGCATTCCCCGTTGGGGTTGCACCTCCTAAGCAGAACCTCCTGGACTCCCCGTGAGGAGAGGCCTAGCCAGGCGCAACGCCCTTCCTTTTGCCCACCTCTCTTCATTTCCTTCAAAGAGGAGATTGATGCCATTTCCCAACCACAAGGCGGGAGGAGACGTCAGGTAAGCGAGCCACCCACATATGGGAACCAGGGGGATTGGCAGAGTAGGCTATCGCTCATAGTGTGTTTGTCTCATTTCAGATCTCCCTCCCAGCCGTCCCTATCCTCCCTTCCCTCGCTCACCTGCCTCCTCCATCCGTGTGTGTTACACATCCTCCGGACTAGGGGCAGATGGGAGGTGGACCCTTTAAAGCATCAGCGTCATCCTGAGGAGAGGAAACCAGCGGGTACACGACAGCACCTCAGTGGGAGGCTCAGGCGTTTCCCAGAGCTCGCACCGCTGCAAAGGTCCCGGAGTTAGGGTCTGAGAGCCAGAGATTATTCCCAGCCGCAAGCCCTCCCTACAGCTCCCCAGGGCACAGGGCCAAGGCAGTGGGTCCAATATCCAGGCTGGGGAGTAGAGTCCTGCATACCACCCCAGTGGTCAAATGGTGGCGACGTGCTTGGCAGCAGCTCTCCTCTGCGACAGGCACTGATCTCTCTGATGCCTTGGGGGTGAAGCAGGCCCCAACAAACATAGACCACCTACGTCTCAAAACGCCAGGGGCCGGGTCGCACTGTTCATGAGATGCTCCACTTCCGTCGCCGTCTCCCTGAGACACAGGGGAGCTCTGTAGATTGTTCAGGCTGCGCTCCCGGTGTACACTGCCGCAGGGGTGCTGGGCTCCGAAACCAGGGCCCGAGGGCTTCGGGTCTCCCCGGTAGTCTGAGCCCCCTCCTGAGACTTCTCTGGCCAACGCAGTGAGGCAGTGAGCCCAGGACCAAAGGCAAGGAGAAGAGTTCATTCAGCCGCTCCCAGGTCAAGATGGCGGCAGAGTACTTGGCAGCAGCTTCCTTCGATAGCAGACCGCAGCCCCTACGGTGCCAGCAGAGCCACAACCATGCAGGTAGGAGCACCCTCTGTTTCGATAGTGGGCTGGGCACTCGGTGATGGTCGGCGAGTCCGGCGCCTGGGTTTTAAAGCTTTAACAGGTCGCTTTGGAGCAGCGACTCAGCAATACGCATCTCACTCCATTTGGGTCCTGGCCACGCCCCCGAAGTTTGCTTATAACATTTTATAAGTATAACTGCCCATGGGAACAAGATAGGAAAATGGAGTTTAGTATGCCTGTACTCAGAATATAAAATGCGTCTTTTAGTGAAGATGATTTTAATATTGTGTGTTTGAAAATACCACTTTTAGAAAGTGGGTATTTTCTTGCCTAACCATCCAGTGTGCCTCTGCTAGGTTGTGTATTGACTGTCTAGCTTTGGAGTGATAGGGGCTGGGGAGGTGCATTCTCTCAGACAGCCACCGGGTAGGTTCGATATTTGTCCTGCCTTTCGTGACTGAGTCAGCGCTGGGTTGAATAGACCTGGGCTGCATTCAGAGTAGGGGGAGGAGTTCTCACCATGCGTGCCTTACACAATGCTGTCTCTACCTCCTGCCAGGCAGCTGCACCAGAGAGTACAGAACTGGTTTTGGCTGGGCAAAGAGCTTCTCTGCCACCAGACAATAAAGGAATTTGTGCTATAAAAAGTGGGGCTGAAACCCCTCAACTTTAGATTACTTCTGAACTAAGAAACCTCCCAGGAAGAAGAACCGGGATACCTAGAGGAGTAGTACTGCCCCTGTGCTGTGTGCTGTTGGGGTTGGCCTGCAATGGTTGCTACGGTCTTGGGCAGGGAAAGGACTGGACAGTGCTTTCATCATCCTGCTGTTAGTGTTTTCTCCAAGGGATTGAAGTAGAGCTTACCTCCTGTTGGAAGTCTCAGGGATAGAAAATACTTCATAGATCACTTCTGGGAATCAAGAGGAACATTTGCCAAGGAGAAGAGATAGAGAAACTGAGGAGTACTGGCCCTTTGCTGTTTGCTGTTGGGGATGGACTGCAGTCGCTGTTTCTACCAAGGAGAGGACAAGAACTTTGCTGTGTGGTGTGTCCCCTGCGTGAGTAAAATCTACAAAGGCTTTCAATAGAGCTTGCCTCCTGTTCTGAAGTCTCTGGGACACAAAGACTTCACCACCAGCTGCCCTGAACGTCCTTTCTGGGAGTTCTGCCCTGCTAAGAGGTGCCTGCTGCTGTTCTGAACCTCTGGAGGCTGATTGCCGCTGGGAGGTGGATTAGTAACTCAACTTTGAGAAGCACGACTCATCCGTACCTGTTTCCGACGCATCGCCAAAGAAACCGTTGCAGCGCCTGCTGCATCTTGAGAAATCGCCACATGCCGCGATCACTGCACTGATCCCGACGCAGGCCCTGCTGTGAGGCTACCAGAACCAACCCACCTTGCGACCGCAGCTGGAGAGAGTCACGCAGTATCGTCGCCACCGCCGCATTGAGAACCGCCACATACTCGATCCTCACGCATCGTGTGGGCGCCACCCCAGCAAGAACACTGGGGTCACAGTAAGAAACCGACGCATCACCTCCCCGCACTGTAAGGAACTGACGCATCACCACCCCTCCCCTTCAGTAAGTAACCGACACATCACCGCCTCGTGTGGCAGTGAGGCACCCACACATCACCTCCTCTGAAGTAAGGAACCAATGCATCACCTTCTCTGGGCGTACGGAAATGACGCATCACTTTCCCTGTGACAGTTTTTGTTTATTTGCACGACGGATCCAAGGTACGTTGTGTTGAAAGTGCGCATCTGCAATTTGCTTTGAACAAAACTATTTTATCATTTAAAAGTCATATCTTTATTACTGTATTGTGGATTTTTGTCGTTTTGGTCTTGTTTGGTTTAGATAAAGATGACATATTTGTCTAAACTGGTGTGGTGTCCATTTGTAGTGTTTTCACTGTATTCATGTATGTGTTCACAAATGCTTTACACACTGTCTCTGTGATAAGCCCGTCTGCTTGTGCCAAGCTGCCAAGGGGGTGAGCAGGGGTTATTTTAGAAGTGTGGCCCCATACCCTGACTAGAAAGAAGGGTCTCTACTTGGACAACGGTGCAAACCATTGCCAACTAAAGACCCCCATTTCTAACAGTTATGTAAAGAGCATGAAGTCTCTACATAACATGTATATTTGAGGGACTAGTCTCAGACTATTTGCTTTGTGGTTCACTAATCTTTTTGGTTGCTATATTGTGAGCATGTTTGTACTGCCTTCCAAAATGCAAGGTGGTTTTCTACTTTTCTGATATGAGCTTGGCAGCTTTCAAATTCTTATTTGCATGGATGAAGAAACAGCACCCTCCCAATCGGGTTTGGGTGAAGCATCGTACTTTCAGCTTTAGGAGTGTGTTCATAAGGGGTTCATCTAAGACAGTGGTTCTAAGAATTTGTTGTTACTTTGCGCGATTCCAGAGAGTTCTTACAATAGCTATGGCTACTTGCTGACAGTGCCTACAGCTGCTCATAAAATAATTGTTTACGAGGTTCCTAAATAAACAACACATTCCATAAAATTTTGATGGATGAATTAACATGACCGATGGCTTCTTTATCATTTATTGGAATTGTTTATTACAAACAACTTTACTGTTATTTCCTTGGGATAGCTTGGTGAAAATTCCTACTGAAAGATATCTGGCCTGACAGGTTAACATTTCATTGCCATTGAATTGTGGTCATATGTACAAATATGTACTAAGGAAAGGTTTGGGAAAGACTTTTCAACATATGCCTCACCAACTGTAGGAAAGTTGGTTTCTGTTGCAGTAACTCCCCCACATTTTGCCAGATTTCTGATGCACTTTGACTTGATGTGCCCCGGGTCCCTGCCAATCAGGATCCCAGGGCCTGTGTTCTTTCCCTAAACTGTACCTGTGTACCCCAAATTGGCACCTCTCTGGCCACATGTAAGTCTCTTGTAAAAGGACCATGGGTACCAAGGACACTGTGACCAGGGAAGGCCTCTAATGGCTGCAGCACGTATTGTGCCACTCTTAGAGGTCCTGTACCTTAACACACACACACTGCCATTGCAAGCTGCATGTTTTAGTACAGAAAAAAGTGGAGTCGACATGGCACACATTCTTGTGTGCCATGTCTGCAACCCATTGCCTATGGTATAGGTAAGAGACCCTTCAAGCTGGGTGCACTATACCACTGGTGAGGGTTCAGTTGCAAGAGCACTGTACCCCTACAGCGTCTAAGTCCATTTTTAGTTATTGCAAGTTAAGTAAAGCCATAAAGAGGATATAGTCTGGGAGTTTTTCATTACGAACTCCACAGCACCATAATGGATTTACTGAATTCTGAGAAGTTTGGTAGCAAACTTCTCAGCATTATACAATGTACTCAGAGGACATCATAGAGATGCCCCCTGAAAAACGGTCAGACTCTGGTGTGTTCCCTGACTGTGAAACACCAGTCTGTCACCACAAGACAAGTTTCTGTACCGTGGGGCAGGAGCCATTGTTCTCTGAGCCCAGAAACAAAGTCGTTCCTGGGCAGAGGTGGTCATACCTCCCCCTGGTCAAGAAGAGCCGTCTGTGGCAGGAGAGCTTCAAAGGCCTTGCCAACTTTGTAACACAACCCCCAGCCTCTCCTACTATCAGGAGCAGGCCCCCTTCCTGTCTCTTCTCCTTTTCGGCAGGAAGACAGGTGGGAAAAAATAGAACAGCCCAGAAGGTGTGCCCACCTCTGCCAACCCCACCCCTTTAGGTGGGGGAGACGCAGTGAAGCCCACTCTTAAGTGCCGCCATCTTGCAGATGTCAGGCACTCTCCAATCAGTGTTAGAGATTGAGCCCACTCCCCCACATGGGATGAGCACACCAAAGGTGTAGTCACCCTAAAGTCAGTAGCCCATTGGCTACTGACCTCGAGCCCCTAAAACGCCCCCTAAATACAGTATTTAGGAAGCACCCCTGAACCAAGAAGCCAGATTCCTGCAACCTACGAAGAAGATGGACGAAAGAAGACGCCCAGCAGAGGAGCCTGCAGAGAAGAACTGACTCAGCCCCAGCCCAACCAGCCTGTCTGCAGTTTCCAGAGAGCCTTGTCCTGCATCAAGCGACCTCCAGAACCCCTGACTAACTTTAATAAAGACCGGATCTCCTGTGAACAGCATCAACAAAAGACTCTGGGCCTGCTGAGGACAAAGAAACCCGATGCCTGGGATCACCACTGCACCCGACTCCTACGTCCCCAGTCTGAGTAGCCCACCAGTCCCAGTGAGGTCCCCCAGTGCTCCAGAGTCCGAGTCCACCGTGGGTTGAGCCCTCCATGACTTCCCGACGTAGACTGCAGCCTCTGCACAGAGACCCCCCATCTCCAAGTGGCCCATTAAGGTGAAATCCGACCTCAAAAGACACCACTGCATCCAGCTGCCCTGAACCCTGGAGAAGAGGGTCCGAGGTGCACACACTTCCCGAGCCCTCCAAATTACCTGCCCAGCTGTTGGTTCCTCCCAGAAGACTTTCTGTACCGAGTCTGCAGCCAAAATCCAAAACCGGCAACTCCCATTAAAAACAACAGGGCACCCGATGCCAAATCAGCACCCTGCACCCGGCCGCCCCTGTGCCACTATGGGATCCCCTTTTGCCCTGAGCTAAACCCTAGGAGCTTTGCTCCCACATCCAAGTGGCCTGCCCGTGAGCAGCCACCAACCGGAGGTCCCCTATCCCCCATTGGATAACATTGCGCCTCAGCACTCGCCTCCCGGCTGCCCTAGTGCCACTGAGGGTGCTTTTGTAGGGCATCCCGACCCTGGAGAAACCCTGGTTCTCACCCCAGAAACGTAACCTCTAAGACCCTTTACTTACCTGCAAACTGATAATCTAATTTTTTTCCATAGGATTGCATTGACTGTTTTCCTTTGAAATCAATCAATCAGCCAATCAATCACGACATTTGTAAAGCATACTACTTACCCGCGAGGGTCTCAAGGTGCTGGGAAGGGGGGGGGGGGGAAGCTGCTACTGCTCGAAGAGCCAGGTCTTGAGGAGTCTTCTGAAGGTTAGCAGGTCCTGGGTCTGCCGTAGGTGGATGGGGAGGGTGTTTCAGGTCTTGGCGGCGAGGTGGGAGAACGATCTGCCGCCGGAAGTCAGTCTTCAGATGCGAGGGACTGTGGCGAGGGCGAGTTTGGCGGAGCTGGCGGTTGGGGGTGTAGAAGCTGAGTCATCTGTTAAGGTATGCTGGCCCGGTGTTGTGGAGTGCCTTGTGTGCGTGGATGTGGAGCTTGAAGGTGATCCTCTTGTTGACAGGGAGACAGTGCAGGTCTCTCAGATGGGGTGTGATGTGGATGCGGCGAGGGATGTCGAGGATCAGGCATGCAGAGGCGTTCTGAATGCGTTGAAGTCGTTTCAGGAGTTTGGCCGAGACTCCTGCGTAGAGGGCGTTTCCGTAGTCCAACCTGCTGGTGACGAGCGCTCGGGTGACTGTTCTTCTTGTTTTGGTGGGGATCCACCTGTAGATCTTGCGGAGCATGCGGAGGGTGTTAAAGCAGGAGGAGGAGATGGCGTTGACCTGCTTTGTCATGGAGAGGGTAGAGTCGAGGATGAACCCTAGGTTGCGTGTGTGGTCGGTGGGTGTGAGAGCTGTTCCCAGTGCAGTTGGAGGATGAGGACTTCCGTCTTGTCCGAGTTCAGCTTCAGTCGGCTGGTCTTCATCCACTCGGCGACGGCTTTCATTCCTTCGTGGAGGTTTGGTTTTTGGCGGTGTGTGGGTCCTCGGTGAGGGAGAGGATCAGCTGGGTGTGGTGCCATGTAGATTTTGAACAGTGTTGGGCTGAGGGATGAGCCCTGGGGTATGCCGCAGATGATCTTGGTGGCTTGAGAGGAAAGGGGGAGGCGGATGCTCTGGGTTCTGCCGGAGGGGAAGGAGGTGGTCCAGTCCAGGGCCTTTTCTTGGATCCCAGCGGCGTGAAGGCGTGTGTGTAGGGTGCGGTGGCAGACTGTGTCGAAGGCGACTGACAGGTCCAGGAGGATGAGGGACGCGGTTTCTCTGTTGTCTAGCAGGGCTCTGATGTCATTGGTGGCAGCGATGAGGGCAGTTTTGGTGCTGTGGAACCCGGACTAGGACGAGTCCAGGATGCTGTTTTCCTCGAGGTAGCGGGTCAGTTGTCTGTTGACAGTCTTCTCAATGACCTTGACCGGGAACTGAAGCAGGGAGATGGGCCGGAAGTTCTTGAGGTCCTTGGGGTCAGCCTTGGGTTTCTTGAGTAAGGCGTTGATCTTGGCGTGCTTCCAGCTCTCCGGGAAGATCGCTGTCTTGAAGGAGATGTTGATGGCTTTCCGGAGATGGGGTGCGATGGTTGTGCTGGCTTTGTTTAAGATGTGGTGCGGGCACGGGTCTGACAGAGATCTGGAGTGGATGGTGTTCATGATTTTGATGGTGTCGTCGTCGTTTATGTTGGTCCAGGAGAGCAGGGGGTCGTTGCGGATGGTGGCCGTGGGGGCGTAGGTCTCGGTGGTTGTCGGGCGGCCGTGGCGTTGAAGCTGTTGTGGATGTCTGCGATCTTGTGATGGAAGAAGGTGGCAAAGGAGTCGCAGAGGTCTTGCGAGGGTGGGATGTCGTTGGTGTTGGAGCTGCGGTTGGAGAGTTCCTTCACGATGTTGAAGAGCTCTTTGCTGTTGTGTGCGTTTTTGTCTAGGCGGTCTTTGGAAGAGGCCCTTTTGGCGGATCTGATGAGGTGGTGGTGTCTGCGGGAGTCGTTCTTGTGGGCTGCGTAGCTGTCTGGTGTCCGTTCACTGTGTCATTTCTTCTCAAGCTTTCGGCAGGTTTGCTTGGAGGCCTGGAGGTATTCAGTGAACCAGCTGGCTTTCTTGCTGGTGTGACTGTTGGAGGGTTTCTTGATAGGGCGAGGGTGTTGGCGTAGTCGTCGATCCACTGTCTGTGGTTGCGGGCGGCGGTGTCGGGGTCGGCGGGGTCGTGGGTGGGCTCCGGGCGAGTGTGGTGGTTAGCTGGTCTTCGGTGACTTTGCTCCAGCAGCGGCGGGTGATCTGTTGGGTGCGGTCATGCGTGGTAGGTTTCCGGAAGGTAAAGTGGATGCAGCGATGGTCGGTCCAGTGGAGTTCAGTGGTGTGGTTGAAGGAGAAGTGGGATCTTGCGGAGAAGATGGGGTCAAGGGTGTGGCCGGCGGAGTGGGTCGGTGTTGTGATGAGTTGTCTGAGTCCGAGGTTGGCCAGGTTGTTGATCAGGGAGGTGGAGTTGGTGTCGTTGTTGTTCTCGAGGTGTAAGTTCAGGTCCCCGAGGAGGATGTAGTCTGTGGAGTCGAGGGCGTGCATACTGACGAAGTCGGGGATGGAGTCGCTGAACTGCAGTTGGGGTCTGGGGGGTCTGTATACGAGGGTTCCTCTGAGGGTGGTGTTGGGATTGGTGTGGATCTGGAAGTGCAGGTGTTTGGCGGTGCTGAGGGTGCCGTCGGTGTTGGTCGAGACTCTGAGAGTGTTCCTGTGGACGATGGCGATTCCTCCTCCTACTCCGTTGGTGCGGTCCCTGCGGGAGATCTTGTAGCCGTCTGGGATGGATATGGCGATGTCGGGTGCCGAGGAGGGGTTCAGCCAGGTCTCCATCAGGAAGGCGATGTCTGGGGAGGTTGAGTCGAGTATGTCCCAGAGTTCAACGGCGTGTTTGCGGGCGGAGTGGGTGTTGAGGAAAATGCATCTAAGGTGGTTGGGTTCTTTCCTGGTGGGTGGATTGGCGGGTCGGATGCTGTTGAAGCTGCAGTTCTGGCAGGAGAAGGGTCCTTGGGTGCGCTTTGGGGCGGCCAGGCAGCAGGTGCGTGATCGTCTGGCAAAGAAAGGTCACAGGGAAGTACAGAGGGGAGAGGAGACCGATAACACAAAATGCAACAATGTAACCAAGAGCAACAGATAAAACAAAATTACAGTGCAGTTAGAAGCAAATAGCAGGCACAGGCGAAGGGTACAGAAAGAATATAAAGGGCACAGGGAAGTACAGAGGGGAGAGGAGAGTGATAACACAAAAATTTAGCAATGCAACCAGGAACAGCAGACAAAACAAAAATACAGTGCAATTTGCAGCAAATAGCAGACCTACGGCCTACCACTGCCACCAGGGATGAGGCGCAGGTGGTAGCCTGCGGATGGAGGGGGGCCTCAAACTTGCGTTAGAGGCAGCAGCAGCGAGCTGAAGACACAGTCAAGCAGGTGGTGCTGTTGGCGCGTGGGGGAGCGCCCTGCCTGTGAAGAGTCAAGGGTCGCTCTCCTCACCGCGCAGCAGCCGCCATAAGAAGGGGAGGTGGGAGGGAGGAGCAGTTGGGAGGTGGGAGCGGACGAATGGGCGAGCGAGGGGGCGGGGCCGCAGGGGACACAGCGGTGGGAAAACGGGAGGGGGGACCGGAGAGTGGCGGAGGGTACAGAAGGAAAGAAAGGGCACACGGAAGTACAGAGGGGAGAGGGGAACAATAACATCAAATGCAACAATGTAACCAAGAGCAACAGGTAAAACAAAATTACAGTGCAGTTAGAAGCAAATAGCAGGCGCAGGAGAAGGGTACAGAAGGAAAAGAAAGGGCACAGGGAAGTACAGAGGGGAGAGGAGAGTGATAACACAAAAATGCAGCAAAGCAACCAGGAACAGCAGACAAAACAAAAATACAGTGCTATTAGAAGCAAATAGCAGACCTACGGCCTACCACTGCCACCAGGCATGAGGCGCAGGTGGTAGCCTGCGGGTGGAGGGGGACCTCAAACTCGCGTCAGAGGCAGCAGCAGTGAGTTGAAGACACGGGCAAGCAGGTGGTGCTGTTGCGGCGTGGGGGAGCGACCTGCCTGTGAAGGGTCAAGGGTCACTTTTAAGTGTGGAGGGTGTTTGTATGGAAACATAAGAAATTATGTTTTTGTGAAAACTGACTTACTTACCTTTTATTCAGGAAATGTCCCAGTGTGATATCTGGATATCTCAAAAAAGTAACACTTGAAAAGTAATCCTGAAAAGTGATAACAAGTAATCCAAAAGTAATTACAACTGTATTTGCACATTTCTAAAAAAAGAATAGTCAATATTCATCCAGCTTGCTTTTTAACAATATGTCTTAAAAGTACAATCATATTTACCTCTACCAAGTCCTGCTTGGTTTAAAAATAAAATACAACAAAGAAATATTTTTACACAAAACAATTGGTCAGAGTTCAGTCTTTGAGTGTGTGAAATCATTTCTTGACTGAGTGTTTACAATAAATGCTTAACACCACCCTCTGATAAAGCTTTACTGCTCGCCCACACTACCACAAATAGAGAGTAATGTATTATCTGCTTTGTTCACTGTAAGCCTTTGGGGAGCCACTGGACTCTGTGCACACTATACCTTACTTTGGTATAGTATATACAGAGCCAGCTTCCTACACCAACCTTCTCAATGACCACCAACTCCTCAACATCACTCAATCCGGCTTCAGACCTAACCACAGCATGGAGACAGCCATCTTCTTCTCCACAGAGGACATCCGTATGATCTTGGACAGAGGCGACATGGATGCTCTCACCCTCCTGGACCTCTTCCAGTCATTCAATATGGTATCCCACCCCATCATCATCTGACCCTTACATGATGTTAGAATCCAACGTCCTGCTCTCTGTTGGATGTGCTCCTTTGTGACTGGTAGGGCAGTCAGTTGGCTTGGCCTCCAAGTCCCCCAACACCCGAAACAAGTTAGCCACCTTCATGACCGAAGTTGCTTAGTGGATGAAGGCCAACTGAGCGTAACACTGACAAGACAGAAATCATGATCTTTGGGAAGATCGCATCCCCATGAGACTCCACCTGCTGGTGGCCGAATTAGAACCAACCCCCCCCCAACATCGCCAAGAACCTTTGAATTCTCATTGATAGCCAACACAATATTTAGACACCTGCAGATCCTACAACAAATCTTTAATGAGGAAGGGGACTTAGCCTTCCTGTGTGAAGTGATAGAGAGCTTTGTAATGATGAGAGAAAGGTTAGCAAAATGGGAAAACGTCTTGTCTATCCTGGACCGTTTGTAGATGTTGAGCACCACCAATTCTTATCTTGGGGGGATTGGTCTAACAGTAAACGAAGTAGTAGTTTCAGAATTTGAGACCAAAAAAGTCCTAGGGATGGACAAGCACAAAGCAAAGATGTGAAATCGGCTTGTGTTGTTGAACAGTGAGGAGTAGCAGCACATGCTTGTTGGAAGTTTTTATTGAGGACTGTGGAAGATAAAGTGACCCTGTGGAGGATGAAATACTAAACAAGTTGAATTTAGTATTGTGGGATGCCAAGTGCAGATATGCTATGGCCTTTGACCATTCCTTTTCATAGACGGCCCTGCCTGCTTCTGTCTCTCACTTCTCACGTACAGGTGTTGATTATATTGTATTGTGGGCGAGAGGGTGTTAGACCTGTCAGCTTTATGGTGGTCTTCCCCTAACCTTTTTGCCTCACTCCTCAATTTTTTGCTGATTTTGTATTTTTTGATCTTAGCATTCTGTGCATTTTACCACTGCTGACCAGTGCTGAAGTGCATGTGCTCACTCTACAAAAACATGGTAACATTGGCTTAAACCCAATTGGCATATTTAATTTACCAATGGGTCCCTATGAGAGTGGTGCTACATGTTACAGAGGGCCTGTAAATTAAATGCTACTAGTGGGCCTACAGCACAGATTGTGCCACCCACTGCAGTAGCCCTATACGCATGTCTCAGGCCTGCCGTTGCAGCCTGTGCGTGCAGTTTTAAACTGCCATTTTGACCTGGCAAAATAACCCATTTACCAGACCTAAACCTTCATTTTTAATGCACATAATTCACCCCGAGAGAAGGCCGTAATCTGTTGTGCCCCCTGACAAGCTGGGGCAAGGAGGCAGGAAGTTCCAAACACCTCTGAGGGTGAAAACCTCCAGACCATCCATCCCCTCCTTCAAAGTTGGCACCAAGTATAAATATTGGATCTTTAGACCCAACTCTTCAGTACTCCTCTGGATCTATGGAAGACTCAAAAGGACTGCTGTGCTGCTCTGCTACAAGAGGTTTGGCTACTCTGCTACCCTGCATCTACTCTGTCACTCTAAGTGAAAAGGACTAAACCTGCTTCTTGAACCCAAGGCCACCAGAGAGACTCTAAGGGGTAGTTGCGTGGCCTCCTGACCAGAACCTCAGTGACTGAAAAGTCTCTAATAACCTTGAACCCAGCACCTGGGCTCTGTTCTCTGTGATTATTGACCCTCAGGTAGTTCCACGCCAGTTGTAGAAGCATGGAAGGGGGCCTGAAGGTGATCTGCCAGCTCTGCGGTGGTCCAAGCAGATCCAACGCAGTGCGATGCATCGCCCCATAACTCCGCATCGGTACCGCCACTGTGTGATGCATGCCCAACGTAGGACTCCGCAGCAATTCCGAACTGCTGCTGCATGATGCTTCCTCAATGCGGGATCTCGCATCCCAGTCCCAAACTTCCAGTCGCCTCTGAGCAACGCATCCTTAGTGCAGGATCACGCATCGTAGTCTGAGCCCATCAGAACCGCCATTGCAGATGCATCCTCCACGTGGTATCTCGCAATGCTCCAAAACACGGACTTAAGGTGCCTGTATGCAGCCCGTGCTCCATCGCCATTGGATTGAACTACACAGATTGTGCTTTGTGCTTCTAGACAATATTTTTATCTAAATCTTCAAATTCGAATATCTCTGGTTCTACAGATTGGCTTTTTGTCGTTTTGGTCTCAAATAATTTATTACAATTTACTGTATTTCTAAATTGGCATGATTTTTCGTGTGCTGTGTTTTCACTTTATTACTGTTTGAAGTGCTCCATAAATACTTTACACATTGCCTCTACGTTAATCCTGACTACTTTTGAGCCAAGCTCCAGAGGGTTAGGCACAGGGTTAATTTGGGGTTTGCTTGTGACTTCACCCTGATAGGAATTGTGGTTGCTGCTTGAGTAGGGTTTCCCTCCTCTCAACCAGTAACCTAGTTTACTACAGAAGTGCTTTATAGAACCAGGAGATGTGCCTATGAACCAATCGCATGATGGTGAGGGTTTGAATAAGGGAGTGAGCTCCAGGCTCTGTTTTAGATATAGCTCAGTGTTGGCAATTATTGTACAGTGAGGTGCATTATTAACTGGCCCCTGCGCAGCTTGAATTGACCCACCAACTCATTGTCATTAAGTTAATCGCATGCCGTTAGGCCAAATGGTGAAGTACAAGGGGGGTTGACGGAGCCAGGGAGGCCTAGAGGGGGATGAATAGGGCGTATGAAGTCACAAGATAGGTGAGACTTAATGCATGAGTCACACCATATTATGACCCAGGGGAGATGAGGATGGAACTGTATTTGACTGGAACAAGTGGTCAGGAGGTCGTTGAGTTCCACTTGATGGAAAGGGTGCTTTTTAAAGCAGGTCTCATCAAAAGATAGGCCAGTTAGCCACTTGCTCAACCATTCTAATAGGGCCACAAGTTAATATAGTTTGAAGTTGGAGTAGTGTCTTGTGAGTATAAATAGCAGGACCCTTCTGGTCTCTGAAAGACTCTGTAGGAAAATGACTAATCGTTTGGGTGTGGTTATAAAGTTTATGGGGCAGTGCGAGCAGTTAACAGTTGCACTCTGAAAAATAAAGATGTGCACTACAGAGCTCTGTGTGTGGTGTAGTCATTTACATGTTACCAGGTTTGGGAGGATTCTACAGTAGAGAGCTCCCAGCCCTGCTGATCTGATCAACCACACATGACAAAGTAATTGGGACATTAAATGGCATTTTTGCAACATGGGGTGTTCTCTCCATTCTTAAATCTGACAATGGCCCACCTTTTAATAGCTGAGATTTTAAAGAATTTCTTACCTATATGAATGTGAAACATCAGAAAAGTACACCTCTCTGGCCACAGGCAAATGATTCATGGGCACCCTAGTTCAGTGCGCTGCCCTAGAAGGAAGTGCAGGACTGTTCTGGTCCCTGATGGACTCCGTAGGAGAATGAGATAGTTGTTTGGGTGTGTCTGGGTGTGGTTAAAAAAGTTTGACGCAATGGGTGGAGTCAACAGTTGCACTCTAAAGAATTAAGATGTGCACTGCAGAGCTCCGTGTGTGACGTTGTCATTTGTATGTTACCAGGCTAGGGAGGACACTATAGTAGAGAGCGCCGAGGCCTTCCTGATCTGTTGGAAGGCAGAGTTTTGAAAGAGCAACTCTGCGCCACCCAGTATGTCAGATGAGATCTCCTATGAGCTTGCCTAGATTACTGAAAACCCCTGATGGGAGAGTAAGTGATACAAGGGCAAAAAAGTACAATAAGTGGGGTAAGATTATCATTTTTGAAAGAGCAGTGCACCCTATGGGGAAATGGGAAGAGCCCTTCAGAATGCTACCTGGGAAACAAGAGCTGACAAGGTACCAGTGAGGTTACCATTGAGTAAGTCACTATTGTTGTGGTAAATTCTGTTCCCCAGGCAGGTAACGAAAAGTAGTTCCCTCCCAATGAGAGAGGCTCACACCCAGTTTGGAGCATTTCTCCGGATACTCCTCACAAATGGGAAGATGGATGACTTTTGCTAATTGACCCTAATGCGGGAAGCAGTGGTGAAGTCAGCCAGAAGCTGGGCTAGATCAGAGGTGCTGCCTCTGCAGTCCTTAAGATATATAAGCATGTTGCCCCCTAAAGAGATGCAGCGTAGGTACTGTCAGGAAGGGGGCACCCCAGACTACACCTCCAACCCACAGTCGTGGCGCCAAGGGCTCCATGGCCAAGGGCACAGAGCAAAGTTGTTAGTGAGCAAAACTGCCTTGTGCCTCTTGCTAAATCAAAAGAGGAAGATATGAGTTTACCCAATCAGACATGTGTTTTAGTATCTTAGTGTACCATGTGGTATGGGTCCTGAAGCCAAATTGTTGGAGGACCTCAAAGAGGTATTTCCAATGCACAGTGTTGAAGCTTTTTCAAGGTGGAGGCTTAAGGTAGCTGCATGCTGTCATACCTCGGGGGTAACCTCTAGGACCCTTTAGAGGCTTCTGAGGTTTATGCAAGTGTTCCTGTAGGGAATAAACCAATTTGTATCCGATTAATTAGTTAGGGGCGAATTAGTAAGAATCAGGATGCTATGATTTAATCTTAAATCTTGAGTTAAGAATTGCAGTGGGTCTGTAGGACTGTTCCTGTTTTGAGAAAGTGACTAAAAGGGCCTCCGTGAGTAATTGTGGAAGACAACCTTCTCTAAGTGCTGTCTCATAGGGGCCAGCAAATCTACGAAGGCCTGGCAGGAGTCTTGTAGTAGGCAATACATTTCAGGTATTTTACCAGCGGGGAGGTCACTGATAGCCAAGTTGTCCACTTGTGGCATGGTCAGAGCACATATTTCTTTCCTAAGATGGGGAAGGGCTAGAGTAAAGGAAGGTCATGGAGAAAAGCCGCTACCTGAGGAGAGGAATCACTGCTCGGTTTATCATAAAAACAGCTGTAAAAGTCATGGAAGCTGAGAAGGATGGGACTAAGGAAGTATTTCGGGCAATCAACCAAGCTAATAACCTTCCAACTTTGTCCCACTTTGTATGGGTATTAGTGACACATTTTGTGTAGTCAAGACATCTTGGTTTCTCCAGTAGGGAGGCCGTGCAAGCATGTGCTGCAAGTGGATCTGTGTTTGAGTTAGGGTTATCTACTAACTGTCTTTTAGTGTTGGTGGTCGCCTGTTTTGCACTGGTCAGTGTCTCTTCCATTGTCTTCCATACGTTGGAGACCTCATGAATACAATGGCCATAGACTACCATCTTTAGTGTATCCCACTCTGTAGAGCAAGATGTCGTGAACCCTCATTATGCTTGAAGTAATTCTGAACACAGGATGTAAGAGATTCCCGGCATCAAGAGCAGAGCCCTGAAGGCACCAGGTATGGATGGTAAGATCACTGTCACAATGGAGGGAGGTTGTTAAAGGGCTATTATCAGAAATGGATCGTCCTATATAGTCAGAGAAAAAGAACTTTGAACAAAGGTAAGCTGAGCGTAGGAAATGGTAGATGCGCATGGATAGGTGGGAAGAATAGAAAGAGTACAGCTGATGCCTAGGATTATGCTGTTGCCAAACATCTACCACCAACCAATGGTTAAGCTAAATTATAAGTGACCCGGCGTTGCTCACAGCTGGTGAAATGCATTAAAGCCAATATCCAGGGAAGAGGGCCTCATCCCATAAGGAAGCCTGAGAGTTGTGCCAGGAAATTGGCTGGTCCAAAATTGGAGCACAGATGCTCCGTATCACCACGGGGAGTCCATTAAGTGTGCCCTCCACTAGGGTGAACCTTTCTTCAGGATTTATGATCATAGATGCCAAGGAGAATGAGACTCTTGCATGGATCAAAATTAGTAGATTTCTAGCAGGAGCTGAAAAGTTAGTAAAGTAAATCTGCCTCTTCCACCATTTCTTGATGTGAGGGCCTTCAGATTGGGCTAAATGCGTCTCCTGAAGGAAGGAGATTGGAGACCCTTTGGGATGGAGGAAAGAGCGGGTTTTGTAGCACCTGCTCACTGTATGCATACCCTGAATATTCCATTATATTACGATATAGGTAGTATGATTTTGAGTAAGCATTGTATAGTATGAAGTGTAAATGTCATCGCCCAGTAGGATGTGTGAAGGTTTGTAGAAATTGGCCATAGCCTAAGAATGATGACATGGGTGAGGGGGGTCCTTGAGAGGTTGGATTTGGACACAGGGGGTGAGTCTTGTTGGGAAGAGTGGAAAACAGACCCGGGCAGGAAACAAACAACTGGCCACCCAAACTTGGAAATGAAATGTGATAATTTCTTGAGTGGGGGGCGTAATGCATGGCTTGTAGGGTGTGATATAACTGATAAAGACCATCCAATAGTTTTCATAGGGCGTCTGAGATGGCGCCAGTGACCTATGGGAGGGGACAGGGTGGACAGGTGTAGGGAAGGTCATTGGGAAAGAGTGGAGGAGAGCGGCGTTTGCCCTCAGACTGTCGTTAGGGTGCATATACAGACCTCTACTCCCACCCTCTCAGTGCCCCTTGAGTTCAGACTATGAAGAATGTCCAGGGGGTCTTCAGCAGTGGCGCCTGGGGTCCCGTTGATCAACAATTGGATGATATCAGATCATCAGCAATTTGGAGGTCAACACCGGGGCGGAGCCCTGACTGTGAGGAAGAAATAGGAAGGAGAAGGCATTGTCCGATGAAATGGATGTTGAGATGAGGTTGGCTGAGGCCGATTCTCGCAATGGAGCTGCTGCAGACAATGTTGATCGCCCGTTATCAGGGGAATGTAGCACGGAGGATGCTGATGAGGCAGAGGATGAACTGTTCTTGGTGGGTGCATGGCTCTTCTGGTGGCATCTGGGCCCACCGCTCATCCCTAGACATAACTCAGAAGAAGTTTGCCGTCTCTCAACTCTGTCCCAGGCAGCCGCTGGCTCAGTGAAGATAAAGGTTTTTTGATCTTAAATTTCGTGGGGAACAAAAGTGAATATTTAATGTCCCATTCCCACAGCTTTAACTCCACTTCCAAAAAGGGAGCAGGTTGGTGTTGTACAGACTGTGTATTTAGGGAATAGGAGCACCTGAAAATGTTTTAATTAAAGATGCCCAAGCAAACATGTCTCATGTATGGCAGCATCTCTGTCCTTTTAGTGGCATAGATGGGCTATCAAAGGGTGTGTGGGGCACCAGGCGGAGGATGCTGGGTCGTTATTTGATGTGCCCTCTTTACGGAAAAGAAGGGGATGAATTCCTGTACAGGAGTAAATGATTTCATCGATTTCATTTAGGAATTCCGCTGAGTTCTTCGCCTCTATCCCCGTAGGGAGGTCAGTGAGCCTTAAATGTTTTTACTTGGAGCAACCCTCTGCCTCTTCAGCCCAGCCTTCTAGTAGTCAGAAAAGATCAGTGAGATTGACTACTTGGCAGCCACCTCCTCATTGCCCTCGGCTCCCTGTTCGCTACAGAGCCCTCCGCTCTTCAACTGCAGGGTTTAGTTGTCATCGGGAGAGGAGGAACTCAGCGAACAGACCTCCCCAGCCACCACACCTCAAGCCTTGGGAAGCCTCAAACTGAAATGTTCTGTGCGAAGACGATAGAGACGAGGATGGTGTAGGTGGAGGCAAAGGTTTGGCACTGGGCACGGAGATTCCCTTGGTGAGGATTTTCAACCCTCCACATTAAGCCTTCGCCTCACCCTAGGATCACAAACCGTACTTGGAGCTGGGCACCGTGTTAAAGGCACAGACCGAGTGGTGACGTCACGGGACCATTAAACTGATTCAGGGATCGTTCCACCGGCTCTCTAATTCAAGATAAGCTGTTGTACTGCCTTCCTTTTGACCACTTGATTAAATGACGCAGATACCGGCAGCAAAGGGGGCATCATTTTTACATCGCCGCCGTGAGGGCAACGGCCAGTGCTGAGGGTCATCGCCATTTACAGCCGTGAGGGGAATGGCTTATCCTGGACTACACTTCCCAGGCACCCCTGCTCCGTCGACCGCTGTGACGTGGTAGAGCGCGCCTGGATGCGCTTAAATCAACCTGCAGCCTCCTGCATCGCGGGACGAGCGTGGGCCGCTCCCGGGTCAAGCCCGGGCCAAGGGCGGGCCCGTCATTGGCAGGAGTAGGCAGGGCAGGGCCACTCCCCCCTTTCATTCATTTTCTAGTATATGCCAATCCGGAGGACTATAAGTTTAACAAGGTACTGATTAGTCTCAATTGACATTTAGTTCCCGCATTTCCCGTAATTGTGGTAATAATTGACATTCTGGCCTAAAAGTTGTCATAGACTTACGGTGCAGATTTTTTACAATTAACAAGTGACGGGGAAAAGAAAGATGATGGAAGGGGGGACGGGGGGGGACGAGGGCGGTAAGATCCGAAAAGGGAAAAAGGCTAGGAAGACATTAAAAAATGCAGCAAGTAACTGTGTTTTAGATTGCATTGATACTCTCATAGAGGAATGTGAGGATTTATTGGTGAGTGAGCCAAAGCAGATTACGAGGGATAACCCACTGACACGTATGGATCGCCCTGTTAGAAAGAGCCCAGCTAGCTGCCCCGTGATCCCGAATATGTTTCTCAAGCCTAAAAAGGGTCCTAAGGAGAGTAAGGGTAAGAGTCAAACTAGCCCAACTAGGGCATTAACCTCCATTGACATTATTACAAATTCATTGGAAACTGATAGTATCCAGCCGATAATAATTGACCCTATCATTAATTGCAATAATTGATTTGACATTTTGTTTGATTCCCAGGAAGAGGGCATCGTCCAGAGTACTGAAGGGCTAGTGTCTGCAAATATAGATCAGGTTGGAAAATAGGTAGTGACACATATCTCAGATACTCATGAGGTTAGTCGGGCAGTCCACTCGTTACAGACTGAATTGGGGTCCCTGAAAACCATGATGATGAACTTAATTTCTATGGTTAAACTTGTTTTAATGCAGGGAAAGACAGCCAGCCCTGACTGCCCAAATTACAGATCAAACACTAACTGCACCTTGCCACCAGCCCAGGTAAAGCCATCTACCACTTGAGCAATTGCAATATTGAGTAAAGTAGCCCCCCCACATAGTGCAGTGGCCAAGCAGAGTATCTCTTTTACAGCGATCCCTGCTGGAAATACTATAGCGACCACTACTAGAACTATAAGTAACTATAAGTAACTCCATGCAAGATGATACACTGGTTGCGGCATGTAAGGGGCTGTCGCTCAGTAATAAGGGAGGACATTCTGAAAGTGGGTAGGCTTACTTCCTCTACTAACCCGCTGGATTGCATTAAGCTAACTATGCAGAGTGAAGCTTTAGTTGAAAATCTTTTGACACCTAATTTTAGAACCTGCTCCCCTGACCATTCGACTATTCAGTTTAGGCAAACTCCCCCTGCTGATAATTGTAATAATCTTCATGTACGGCAGGTAACTAGAATAGGTAATTCCACTCTTGAATGTAATGACACACGACAGGTAAACATAATAGGCAGTTCTACTCTTGAATGCAATGATTGACTGCCTGGGGTGCTCATAACATGTGCTGACAGTGGAGTAGACCAATCATTATCTGAAGAAAGTGATCCTACAGTGACGTGGTCCTGCAGTGCCCAAGGTGGGCCGATTGAGGCTGTCCAAAATCTAACCTCAAATATATTAGAACCTGTCGTTGGAAAAAGGTCTAGCAACCCTCGGTTAGTCTTGTCTGGACCCTATACCCAACACTAAGGATTCTAATAGGGACACTTCGTTATCATGGAACATTGCAGGAATTGGCCCTAAAATACTTTCTCCAGATTGGGTTGCGTTTATTGACCTCTTTGATATTTGCTGCTTCCAAGAAACGTGGCTGTTAACTGCGCAACATCGGGAAGGACTTTTAAATTATCATGTACCGGCAGTCAAAGGGGCAAAAGGGCGCCCCTCGGTGGCTTAACCATATGGGTCTGGCAATCTTTAGGCATTAGTATTAAGGAACTTCCTACCAATAACAATGATATCCAGGCATTAAGATTAAACTTGGGTTCTTTAGGTATAGTTGATATCTTCAATATCTATGCGAGGGAAGCAAGAGGGGGTAGATCTCAAGTTATAGCGGCTTTAGATGAACTCCTTGATTTCCATTCCTGAGAAGGTAAAATAGTCATAGTAGGTGATTTTAATACAACATTTGAACCACTTGTCAGGGAGGAATGGCCCCTCACTGAAGAGGAAGATGTCGAGTGGGGAGTCCCAAAGCTAGAGCTTGCTCCCATAAAGAAATGGACAGAGCTGGTAGTCCAGATAAACTCTGCTTAGAGAAAGGGCTTAGGGCACTAAATGGTAGGACTCCTCAAGATAAGTTAGGGCTTAACACATTCAACAACGGGTTTAGTAAAAGTAGGATTGATTATATTCTCGTTAGCCTGAATTTCTGGCATACTGTTGATGACATGGAGGTGAGAGATCGACTGGAAAGTGATCACAATCCTCTATGTGTTGCTTTTAAATGGTGGTTACCCGAACAAGCGACCGCCAGAGAGGCTGAATTACACTCCCATGATGTGTTCCCTATGAATAATATGAGATGGCTTAAGTGGTCGAGTGTAGCTGAAGACCCACAGGCCTTGCATAAAATAGCTAAGGAGGTTGACCAAGCTCTAGTAACGCTGAATAGCATAAATCTCAATAATACTAGTCTGGAGAATGTCACCCAGTACCATGACAGCCTTTTTCTACACTTGAGATCTTATTTTTTTAAAGCACACAAGATAAAGAAGGCAACTTATCAGAATTCCTGTAGATGGTACGATAGTGACTGCCGGCAGACAAGAGCCCTCCTAGGGAAGGCCATTAAAGGAGGGGACCTAGCCGCAGTACGTGCTGCTAGACAGGCATACAAAAACTCTATGGCCAAAGCAAAACGTTCCAGGGATGAAAAGAGATGGCAGGACTTGAAAGAGGCCAGCAATAAGAAAGATAGTAAGCACTTCTGGGCCATTATGAAGTAAGACAGAGACTGCATTCCTGATTCCCCAACCAATTACGTCTCCCAGAAAGAGTGGGTAAAACACTTTGGACCACAATACGCATGTAGCTCCTTGGAGTCGACAGTGGGTGAGACAAACTGTGTATTTTTTGTAGATGAGGCTTTCACTATTAATGATGTTGATGTAGCCCTTTGTGCAGTCATTGGAGGGAGAGCCCCCGACCAAGATGGTATCCCTGCTGACGTGTTTTTACACGACAAAGTCAAATGGGGAAAATACATCTTATTGTTGGTTAACGCGATTGCGCGAGGAGCTCCCATACCGGACTCCTGGAAAGGGGCCGAAATAATCCCCGTGTATAAGAAAGGTGAAAAATCCTTGCCGGGTAATTATCGTCCCATCAGTCTGATTGACTCACTACAAAAAAATTTGGGGAGATTAATTCTTAACAAGATCCAGGACTGGGTTGACGAGCACAGTATATTGTCACCTCTGCAAGCTGGTTTTCGCGCCTATACAAGCACTATTGACCAGGTGTTTCGTTTTGTTTTACTATCCTGGAAGTTGGTGGTTTTGGGCAAAGGCAGCATGTATGCTGCCTTTGTGGACCTAAAATCGGCTTTCGATCTCGTCCCCTGCTCTAGGCTATGGACGACCCTTCAAGATTTAGGTTTATCCGCTGAACTCTTGACGCTCTTAAAGAGGTTGCATGACGGCAACTATGCAACAATACGTTGGGGCTCACAGGGCCAGGTGACTGATTCTTTCCCTGTCGAGTGAGGGGTGTGTCAGGGATGCGTCATGGCCCTGACACTATTTACTGTGTTCATAAACGGGATAGTGGATTGCACGGCAAGAGTTAACACCGATGCCCCGGTCTTGGCAGGGATTAAAATCCCAATTTTAATGTTTGCCGATGACACTTTGATAATCTCGAAGACCCCGAATGGGCTCCAAAGAGCTCTGAGAGTATTTGAGGAGTTCTGCTCTGCTCGGGGGCTCGAAATCAATGTGTCAAAAATGAAACTCATGACATTTAATCAACATAAAGTTTTTAAACGTGGCATTTTAATGAACAGTCGTCCCCTGGAACAAGTTAGGGACTTTACATACCTAGGGGTGAATATTCAGAATGATTTAAAGTGGAACCACCAGATCGACATGGCCACCCTGAAACATCGGCAGCTGTCAGGGGCTCTACGCCTCGAGCACAATAGGTCTCTGACGAAACCCATTAGACCAGTGCTCCAAGTTTATGATGCTAAAGTGGTAAGCTCTGCATTGTATGGCGTAGAACTTTGGGGGTTAGAGAACTTGTCAAAATTAAGTTTATCTGAAAATAAGTTCTTGAGAGGCATTTCTAATCTCCCACAAAGTACACCGCTCTGTCTGCTGTTCAACGGTCTTGGGAGGAAACCTCTTGAGGATATTGCAAAGCTACGCACTGTGGTATACTGGCGTAGATTGTGGACAACACCGGAATTGAAACAATATGCTGAAGGTTTCATGGATATTATAAAAGCTGATACCTTTCATAAAATTAGTTGGTTGTGTGGTGTGAAAGATATCCTAGTTAAAATTGGAATGTCAACACTCTGGGACGAACCCACTATAACCTGCTTTCCAACTAAGAAGGTTTTAAAAGAGAAATATTGGGAGATGGTCACTTTAAGTGTCTTTAGTGCCAGTGAAGCATCCTCTTTAACAGGAAAATTCTCGGAATTTAAACCCATCTCAACCTATGAACCATATTGGGATACTGTCACTAAACCTTTAGACAGGAAGCTCTATTTTCAGCTGAGGGCGGGTTCGCTGCCCCTAAGGTCTTTTACCTCGAGGTGGACCAAAACAAATGAGAGTAAGTGTCCTTGTTGCTTGGCCTCCAATGAATCTGTTGCGCATATGTTATTTGCCTGCCCCGCCTATGAAAACCCTCGTAGAGTATGGCTGAGGCCTGTATGTAAAATCTTGGGGACAAGATGCAGTTTGGCAGCTGAAAAAATATTGTGTACGAATACCTCATCCCCCATATTCATAGCAGTTGCCAAATACCTAGGATGGATGTGGATAATTAGGGCAAAGTCCATCGCTATTTAAAAATGTGCCTTGCTAAACTGTGTTAATATATTTTTAGTACCCAGGAGTTTTAAAAATATGCCCTGTCTAACAGTGCTTTTTATATTCATTGTTTTTTAGACAACGTGTTTATTTATCATATTTAAATGTTCCCCAATAGAATATATCCCTTTTAATAGTGTTTACTATGAACTTTATGAATTTTGTTTACAAATTATTTTAAGTTATGAAATGATTGTGTCAGGTCTGACCAACTGCAAACTTAGAGTTTTGTTTTAGGAAATTATGAACCATTGGGGACATATAAAGTGTAACCATTGTCCAAATAGGCTTGAATGACATGTTTATTGTAAATATTATAATTTTATGTGCTTTTATGACGATGTGTCGAATAAAGCTTGTTTGGAATTGGACTACTTGGGTTTGTTGATGACGGGAGGTTAACCCCTTCAGCGCGGCGCGGATTATAGCGCTGTGCTGAAGGGACCTTGCGCGGGCGGGGCCGTGGCGGAGCGGTTCCGTCATGCGCACAGCGCGACCGACGCGCATGACGGAACCGCTCCGTCACAAGCATCGAAAGGGTTAAGGGCTAGGTCCTTGATGTTCTACTTTGTTTGTATGATACAATTGGCCAGTTTCCACTGGCGCGCACATAGTAGCCAACATCCAGGGCTATCATATCTTCTGTGGATCTAAGACAGAGCTTGCTGATCTGACAGCTTCAAGTAGGGCATAAAGTTTGTCAGAGCCAGTTGGAGTTGATATCTCCTCAGAAGATGTTAGAGATTTCTCTTTGGGGGGCCTCTTGGTGAGATGATTTAATTTGGTCCACGGTTAGAGCAAAAAATGCAGCCAATGACAGGTCATTTGATGGGCTGGAGACTGACTGAGTCACAGTCAAAATCTGAACATGTAACATGTATTAGACCTCTGACAGAGCTGGTTAATATGGGCACCTACAGCAAAGTCTCTGATAGGTGCCCAAGGTCTCCAAGGTGATGATGGATCTGCAGTGCTTCATGATTAGTTCTAGACACTATCTTCACAAGAGTGAAGCCCGGAGGTGGGATGCATGCCTCAGTGGAGTGGCACAAGCAGTAGATAGTGACAGAAACGGTGACACCTTCTCGACTTGAGCACTCAGCAGGGGCAAGGATTCTTATAGGCCATTCCAGGGCCCCAGCACACAAATTGGCTCAGTTTACAGATGTAATGATGGGAGTTACAGTCCTAGTTGTAGTTAGGGCCCACTTGCAATGCCTTCAGGTCCCCCTAAATATGTGGGAAATCCAAGCGTACAGCATGAACAGTCTGGGGCAAGTGCAGCTCTCCAGCAAAGGTTTCAGTTAACAAATGGGCATTGTAGAGGATATCATGGGGAGGCTAGGGTGATCCAAAAGGGGATGATCCCCCACCCATGGTAGCTGACGCATTTGGAGTAGTGGGAGTTCAATTGGGGTCACAGGCACTGAGGGTCTCGAGAAGTTGTATGGTGAGGCTATTAGTGCTTGAGGTCAAACCCCTGGCGGGTGGACATCGAAGGCTAGGAAGCACCAGCTCTTAATGTCATTAGGGCAGCATACCATCAGTTTGTGGGAAGGACCTTCTCAATATTTTTTAATGTTCCTCCTTTAGGCTCCCTTCAGTTCACAGCAGCTCAGGTGGACGCCTATGTTGGGGCATGCAAACATTCTGCTTAGATCCTCTAGTCAGGAGGTGAGCTGTGTTATAAATTTCTCTCAAATGGGGGTGAGGGTCTCACAAACACAGAGGTGTGTCTGAGCCACACCCAGCTGTTATGTCCAGGGAGAGCTCCCCAACACCCATTGAATCAACCTTGGAGTGAGGGCAACAGGCTGCAGAGGGGTACAAGGACAGGCCCTAAGGAGCAGGGTGGATTCCCACTTTGATACCCCAAGGCACAGTGGGAGAAGGCCTTCCCCGGTAAACAAAGGGTCACGTGTCAACAACTCAACGGAGTCTAATAATTGTAAAGGTCTTGCTTTTCATCTCCTGCCAGAGCTTTAAAATGGTGGAGGTGATAGGGACGCTGATGGGGCAGCCCATCAGGTCCTGCGCCACAAGCTTGGGGAGCGTTAGTCCATCTCTGGGTAGCAGAGGGCTGTGCATCTTTCTCTACTGTCAGCCTCCAAATGTCCCAAGTCTATCAGGTCCCGCTCACCACTATGCTTCGGAGCTTTAAGATAGCATACCCTATGGCAGCACGAGTGAGGCAGTCATTCAGCGCAGGTCCGGAGAGCACTGAGCCATAACACCAGGCCCCACTGCCACTCTGGAGAAGTCCTCGGGTCAGGGTTTCCACTCCTGGGCCCACAGCCCCTGGTCTATAGCTGGGCAAGGAGGCAGTCCCAGGAAGGTGGAGGCTTCCTGCCAGTAGGCCACAATGTGCCGATATCGGCCCAACTGGACTTGCCCGCTTGGTATGTGTACTCCCAGCATCGCTGATGTGATCTCACCACTGGTTTGGACTGACTCAGACAGGATGGAGTTGTATGTGGCAGGATAGTGCTCCGGATCATTAGGCTGTAAACGAGGGCGGGCTCAAAGCATGGCCACAATGTTAATATGGAGAAAATGGATAATTTTACAACTAGTGTTTAATATGAGGGAAGGTTCCCACAGAGCAGTGCGACATAAGTGTGCGCCAGTTTGTCCCCTATTTTTTCTGCTTCAGCATAACTGTGACCTGGGGCGGTTCACAGGAATTGTCTGCACGCACTTACAAATGTGAATTGTTTGGATAATGGCAACAAAAGAACACTACAAGGGAAGGTGTGCATTCCTACCAAGTATTTGTATTTCTAAGAAATGTACCGTCCCGATTTGGTTTGCACCCCATTGATAAAACGGAACACTAAGGCACTTCAATGACACTAGATTTTCAATCACTAAAGAGACAGCGTCGTAGCGGGAAGTGGATTTCATGAAGAGATGATTGCATCCATTAAAAGAGCATCACAGCGGCGGACGCATTGCACTGTTGACGCAGGATTTATATTTCATTTTCTTTTTCCGATTGCAGCACTGTGGTTGTTAGAACAAGTGATTTTTCGTACACATTTTACCATTAAGATTTTGTAATTCGTTTTAATGTTTTTTTGCGAAATATTTATTGTTTATCAAACTCTCAGGGTGGGTTTCTGTTAATCAAGGTTCGTTTTTGGGTGAGCCAAGTGTCTGGGGAGGGCATTATGGGATTTGTAGTTCACGTTAGGTCATTTAGTATAGCTTCAGGTGTCATGGGTTATGAGGCTGGGTCTGAGAGGACTCGCATTTGATTGGATACACGTGGGGGAGGTTTCAGCTTTATAATTCAATGGTTGACCGCTAACAAGGATGGATAACATAATCAGGAAGAGAGAGGAGTATGAAGAGGTTAGGCTGCAGACGGAGACTCGCATTAGGTATGTAAGATGAGTCTAACAATTATGGGAGACAAGCTCAGTTGCCTTAAGTGAGGGTGGATTACGAGTTGAATTGGGAGATTAAATAATGTCCTTAGTTTTGAGGGTTGCACAACATGTTGGTTTAATTTTTTTGAGTAGCAAACGTTGTAGTCAGGAGAGAGAGAGGGAGGGACAGGGATGTGTTTGGTTTTGGGAGCACCTGGGTTTTAATACATTAGAGATAGAAGGTGAGGGGGAACGGGGGTAGATGGAACCACATAGGAATGTTTTGTTTGGTTTTATATTGTTTGTTAGCAGTAAATGGATAGCTGAGATGTTTCTTTTTTATTACAGAGAACCCTGATGAAGAGCACGTGAGGCTCGAAATGCATTGGGCATAAGTAATAAGTCATCTTTGCTGTGAGATATCATCTTGATCTTTGTTTTAACGTGTTACTGTGAAATGCCTATGAGCACTCAGTGGACATATGAAAAAATGAAATAAAGAAACAGGATTGAATTACGCTGTCTCTGCAGTGATTTATGAAGTTCGGAAGAGCAATGGAATAACGCATTGAATAATGTTCAAGTTCGAGATGGTTCTAATATGGAGAAAATGGATAATTTTACAACTAGTGTTTAATATGAGGGAAGGTTCCCACAGAGCAGTGCGACATATGGGTGCGCCAGTTTGTCCCCTATTTTTTCCACAATGTTAGTCCTACAGGCCATGCCTCCACACACCTTCCAGCAACTCTTTCTTTGAACTTTCTCTTTCTTCCATCTAATATACTGCCGTTTGAGGTTGAGCAGTAAAACAGCATTTAAAGTATATCATCCTAAATCCAGCTTCCTAATATTACCACTTTAGAACCCCTCTTCAGTCTTTTGCCGTTTCCTGCCTGCCTAGAACAGTTTAGTAGGTAGGGGATCCAATGTCTTAAATATTTATTTTGGATATGTGCAGAAGCATCCAAACGTACACATTTTGGCTAGTATCACGCATCCAATCAATGACAATGATAAAGTAATCCAAAATTCTATGGTCCTCTCCTGGCTCTGTATAAGCCTCTTAAAGTTAAGGAGTTAAAGAGGGTTCTCCTCCATGTGGTCTTCATGATACAATGTAGTTACTTGTGCACAGAGAGTCAGCCCTTAGGGAACAGGTCGACTTCCCCAATTCGTTCTCAGTCCAAAGACACTGCTCTAAATCTCAATTATGTCTAATAATAGGAACTGGTATCTAAAGACCTTTGAGCTAGACACACATAGCACCTGAATAATGGGGCACTGTATGTACTAGGTTACCTATTCTCAACCCACAGTCCTGCATTATTTCTTAGCAATGTTTGAGCTAATGACTTGCAACTGGTTCACAAATGCAATGCAAAATAATGCATCCTGAAAATCCACCAATGCTCTTTTTTTGGATACCTTTAACATGATTTTACTTGAGGAAAACGGTGGCTTGTTTTGTTGATTATCACAAACGTAGGTTTCAATGCAGTGGCTTACATAAAAACATAGTCAATTGTATCCAAACTGCACCATTCCTTTTTCTATTATCTATTCTAATAATATCCATATTCTATTATTATTATCTGTTATAAGATACATTTTTCCACAACTTTAAATTGTGCAGAATTGATATTCTGCAAAATTGTCTTCTTTTGGGAAGACCCACGGTCCAGTCCACAGATGTAAACTAGATTATGTGTCTTTGGCTTCACTATATATAGCATGTTCTGAGCAGCTAGGCAATACTCAGAAAAAAATGTTTAAAGACTTATTTGTAACAGTCCTTTCAAACAACACAACAGAAAGAACTTAAAAGTACACAACGTGTTTTAATTTAACAGATAAACATTTAGTGAAATAGTGGTCAAGGCCATTGTGCCAAGATGTTAAAATTGCAAGGAAAATGGGCAACATTTTTATAAAAACAAATGGAGCAAAAAAGATGAAGGTTAGCAATCAGCAAAGTTACAGGAAACCATTGCTGACCTTACAGTTCTGGTTTCTGTAAAAGCACTTGTGGCTGGGCCTGTTTCTGAGAACTCAGCACAAAGCTAAAGTAAACAAGCACTGGCAATGCCAATAGGCCTGGCTTTTAAGTAATGTTGTATGGTCATGTGAAGCATTACAAGTAATTATAATGGGAATGGATATATATTTGTAGGGAAGCAAAGAACTGAAGCAATATATTTGTGAAACCTAAAAGCTCAGGTGGCAGTTGCCTTTTTAAGCCAGACCTAAACATCCATGCAGGTTAATGACTTTCCTCCTCCTGTCTGTGCTGCTGTCAAAGAAAAACACCATACTTTATTTAGTTACCTAAGACACTTTAATGGAATTGCAATGTCATGTGTGTGCCCCTCAATGTTCAAGATCCGGCAGCTGAATAATTAAACAAAATGATTACATCTGTGTAGAGGACAAGCATTTTTTGGCGGAAGCATAGAACTACCCAATCAAAACATGTACTCCTGACTCCCAGCATGTGGGCGGTGCCTAAGACACTCTCTACTGATACTCACATATTTATCTGGTGACAGCTGCGCTATCAAGCCAGAGCATAAAATACATAATCCTTCTTCCCCTCCTGTCTCCACCCACTGGCAAGTACTTCAAGACAGCCAATTTCAAATGACTGCATCAATCGCTCTGTAATACTGCATCCTGCCATACAGTTTTCATAACTGACTCCTCTGAAGGAGCGCTTCCCCACTTTTATACTACTGACTTCCATGGA
Source organism: Triturus cristatus (assembly GCF_964204655.1). Taxonomy (NCBI): domain Eukaryota; kingdom Metazoa; phylum Chordata; class Amphibia; order Caudata; family Salamandridae; genus Triturus; species Triturus cristatus. The sequence continues at coordinate 270,918,042 of NC_140595.1, read as the reverse complement.
AAGTGTATTCAATACTTTGACAGTTATCAGTGAAAATGTATTGCCCTGATATGACAGTGAAGATCCACATTAGTGTTGTCTGCCATGTAAAGGCAAAAGCATACCTTATTTGAAGAGCCTGCTTGGAAGGACTCAGTAGAAAGCAAACTCAGTATAAAGCTAAAGCAAAAAAAACATAGGGCCAGATTTAGAGTTTGGCAGATGGGATCTTCACCACAAATGTGATGGAAAGCCTGTTCGAGTATCATAATATCCTATGGCACTTGTAATACAGCAGCGGACATATTGGTCACATTAGTAAAGGAGTATACCATCCTCCAAACTCTAAATCAGGGCCTCAGTTAAAAAAAGCAATGCAACAAGCAATATAGATAGATTTTCTCGCAAGTACATAATCTTACCCGGTGCAAGTTTGGTAGCACATTATAGCACAAATATATATTTTGATAGCAAACATTATCAGAGTGGCTGTGGAATAGTTTCCCAGAGACCACAAGGAAGGACACATAAGAGCAGAGAGGCATCTACAGATTTAGCAGAGCCATCTGAGGAAAGGTTATAATTACCTTGCACGTCTATGGCCACTTTCCTGGATGCCACCCCTGGATTCTTCTTCACTTTGCACTGATAGGTCCCAGAGTCTTCTACTTCCAGGTATGCAATGGTGATGGAAGCAGTTCCTTGACTGGGGTTCGCGGCTGTGAAACTGAGCCTCTGCTGCAGACCCGGGGGAGCTTTCGAAATGATCTGATTGCCCATGTATGTCAATATCTGTTTGAAACAGAATAGAGTATAGGTTAAATACTGTGGTTACTAATTAGTTAAAATTTGTGCTGTTCGTTTTGAAAAAAAATACAATCAAATAAAAAGGCCACTGACAATCTACACAGAAAGATTATATTTTGGGTCGTGTAGTATGATGCAATATGGTTTGCCAGGATAACTTCCGAATTTGATAGTGATGAAATTCCAGTTTCTTTTTATTATCTTTATGGCCAACATTTTTTATGATTGCGCAAATGTGAACTCCTCTCATCCTGCTGCATTGTTAATGAGTGACACACCGCTTATACTCGGGGCCAAATTATGTGGCTAGGTTGAGGAAATTATGCGGAAACAAAATGGGGCGTAAGGCGGCACAGTTTGTGAAAGTTTTACTGTGTTTTTTTGTCATTTTTCACTTGTTAACACTTTTGGGGCATTAGTTACAGCTCATTAGTACCAGTTTAATACCAAAATGTAGCAATAAGCAACACGAAAGTGACCGGTCAATCTTTGTGAAGGGCCTTCCAGTGTGCAGCAACATGTGTTGTTACATTTTTTGTGACTTTTGAACGGTTTGAGCTAGAAACACTTTTTTTGTTAAAATCTGCAGATTATGCAGCAGATGGTGGATTATGCACAAAAAAAAACAGCAGCAGCATAATCCCATTATTCCAGTGGCCCTGCTTATACTGAGGTACAATAAATGTTGGGTCTGGTGTCTCAGTGGACTAATGCATCCACTGCAGGGGCCTGTGTTTGACAGGTGCAAATGCCGGCGGGTCCACTCAGCCTTTTATCCATCTAAGGTTGATAAAATGAGTATCATTGAGTTGGGTAACAACGAACATCTGTTATTCAGCGCCAAGAGACCTATGGGTGAACGTGCGCTTTACAAATACACATGTTATGTTATAAATGTCTTAAAATGACAGAAGGAACTTATAATACACTGCAGAACCAAGGGAAGTGAGGCAAGACTAGCAGCACCCTCCAGGCAGCACTGGCAGATTGTCTGCCTTCAGCACAGCACCAGTAAAGTGATACCGAGTCTCTCGATTTCACCAACAACAGGTTCAGCTTAAACTTCGAAGCTGCCAAGACCACATCGACTCCAGGGCCCACCGCTATTGACGCCTGTAACTTTCCGACCCTGTAAACGCGCGAGAGATGAAATGGAGTGGGAAGCGGAGCCGGGAAGACAACATGGCGGCGTCATAGACTCCGATCGGATGTCGGAGCCTGAGACTTGGGGGCGGCCCACGGCCAGGTGCTGTGCGTAGGCAATCTCCCCCCCCCCCCCCCATTCGAGATGCGCCCGCCAACTGGATAACGCTGAAATCACGTTCTTCCCGGATTTTACGGCCAAAGTCCAGGCCCAAAGACCGAGCTTCCAGGTGGTGAAGAAAGAGCTTCGGGACCGTGATGTGAAATACACCATACTTTTTCCGGCGAAGCTTAGAGTGGAATCAGAGGGCAAAACGTGGTTCTTCACGTCGCCGGAGGACACATGGTAGTGGCTCGAGGGGTGGCGTAGAGTTGGAGGCCAGCGCGGAGAACAGACAGAGAGAACACGAGCGCTAATGGAGAACGGTGAGGTCCAAGCGAGGGGATGGTTGGGTGTTTTTTCAAGAACTGTTTGATTTAAAAAGTAGTGCTTGCATACTGTTCCAGATTGATTCCTTAATTCACAATACTAGTAGGGGAAATGAGAGATGCCACGTCTTGCTAGTTCTGATCGGCTGGACCGTTCTATACATGTTGCTGCCTAATTTCCGCACTTGTACTGTCTTCATGTCAGATGATGGGGGATTACCTAGAATCGTCACTTTCCATCCTTACTTGGAATGTGAATGGTATGGGGGACAAAATTAAGAGGGGGATTGTCCAACAATACCTAAAACGACAGGCTCCAGATATAGTATTGTTACAGGAGACACATATGGTTGGTTACAAAAGCAAAGCGTTGACACGGTGGGGATATAAACTACTGGTACATGCTGATCATACTACGGGATCCTGGGGTACAGGGATCTTAGTTAAAAAAAAAACCTAGCTCTTATCGTAAAAAACACCTGGGCAGATCCCGGGGATAGATTCACGGTCCTAGAGGCCCAGTGGGAAGGGAGAGCGATTAATGTGATCTCACTGTACTTACCACCAGCATTGGGCAGGGAAGCACTGACAGACCTGGGCAAGATACTTACAGACCTTCCAATGAGCACCCTGATCCTAGGAGGAGACTATAATATGACCATGGATGACAGCCTAGATAGACACCTCCAGAGGTTAGGAGCCCGTCCAAATATGCACATGACTGAATTTACCACGGCCCTGGGTCTGACAGATATATGGCGTACGCGGAAACCGAGCGACATAAAATACACTTATTTTTCGAATGCACATAAAAGCTCATCCCGCATCGATTATTTCTGAACACACGTAGCCTCCATCGGGAATTTTCAGAACCCCCGGGTGCTGCCGAGAGGTATCTCTGACCACTCCCCCATTAGAGTCAAACTCAACCACTGGGAAAGACGCCGCGGTCGACTATTATTATTAGTCCATGGCTGTTTAGAATTCCTGACATTAAAAAAGAACTGTACACGCAAACTACGAACTACTTCAAGGACAATGTAGGATCGGTTACGTCGGCACAAATATTATGGAAAGCCTTCAAGGTAGTCCTAAAGGGCCAAGCCCTGTCCGTAAAGACGGGATATATCCATAATAAAAATCGTCAGCTAGTCCAATTGGAAGCTGAGCTTCAACAACTAGAGTCAGACAATACCACCACACCCTCAGAAGACAAACTACACCGTCTCACCCTCAAGCAGGCCGAGTATAAGATCAAGGCGAGGGAGCATATGATGGCCAAGAACTTAAACTACAGCACAGACTATATGAGCTAGGGGATAGGGCCGGTAAGACACTGACCTGGCTGGAAAGAAGAGGTCAGGGGGATAGGTGGGTCCCGTGTTTGACCTTGACTGATGGTAGAGTTATAACGCACCCAAAGGAAATAGCGGATGCCTTCGCGGAACATTTAGAGCAGATATACTCTCCTTCAACTACATATGACGCAGAAGACTCCCGCCAACTTCTCTCTGACAGTAACATATCAACCCTCTCTGAAACTGATAAAGAGACCCTAGATAGTGACCTCACGGATGCTGAGATTCTAAAGGCTATAAGCCAAATTAATTCTAGTAAGGCGATGGGGCCTAACGGAACTCCCATCAAATTCTAAAATGTCACCGCTTACCAGGTAGCCCCGCATCTGTGGGCCATGTATAATGAAAGTTATGAATGAGGGATATTGCCTAGTGATTCGCAAACCAGGAAAACCTGTTGATAAATGTGGCTCCTATCGGCCGAACTCATTAATAAACGTAGAGGCCAAGATTCTAGTGAACGTTCTCTCCACCAGGCTGATAGCGGTTATCTCATCCTTGGTTCACCCAGACCAATCTGGCTTTATGCCGGGGAGGAATAAGGCGCTCAATATTCGCCGCCTGGATAATGTGCTCTCATGTCGTGAATATCTAGCGGAGGACGCAGTAGTGCTCTCTTTAGATGCCTCCATGGCGCTTGATTCTATAGAGTGGCCATACTTATTTGAAGTTCTAGCAAAAATGGGATTTGGCCCGAAATACATGGGGTGGGTGAAACTCTTATACACTGATATAAAGGGTCAAGTGAGAGTTAATAACCATACCTCACGGGTGTTCACATTGCGGAGGGGAACCCGTCAAGGCTGCCCTCTTTCCCCACTGATATTCTCTCTTATGCTGGAACCGTTGGCTGCCTGGATCCGTAGAGATGTTGGGGTGCGAGGTCTGAAGTGGGTGGAGGGTCAGGAAGATCGTATATCCCTATATGCGGATGACATTTTATTATATTTAGCCTCCCCATATAAATCCATATGTGGCGTCCTGAATATCTTTACGAATTTTGGGAAATATTCAGGCTACCAGATCAATTGGAGTAAATCGGTGCTGTTTGTACTTCGAGGCCCGATTTCCCCGTCTTCCGTTGAACTGCAGGGTGGAGGTGGCAGCAGACGGCTTCCGATATTTAGGTATATTCGCAACGTCAGACTCAACTCTCTTCTATAACCGTAACCTGCCCACCCCCCCCCCCGTTAGCTCGGTTGAGGACAGATGTTAAACATTGGAGATCCCTACCATTATCGCTGGTAAACCGTGTGGCCTTGTTTAAGATGCTGGCCCTTCCCCGCTTCTTATACATTCTTCAGAACTGCCCCTACGGAGCCCCAGAGGCCTATTTCAAGGTGGTGGAAGGTGAGGTTCGCACTTTGCTCTGGGACAGCAAGGCTCCCCGCATTGCTACTAAAAAACGTATGAAAGGTTGGTATGATGGGGGAATCGCCCTCCCAGATCTTCGACTTTATTACTGGGCCTCACAATTGGTTGTGGTGAACCACTGGATGTATCGTTCCCCTGACGACCCCACGTACTTATTAGACAAATATCAGACGGGAAGATCTGGCTACTTAGGAGCACTATACTTGAAGGTCAAGAGAGGGCGGAATTTTGGGCCCTTCTCCCACACGGCAGCGATTTGGCATCAGACGAACTCCCGATTGGGTTGGTCTAATGTCCTCACAAAGGAGACAACGCTGTGGTATGCCCAGGGGTTGGGTTCCCTCTGCTATCAACCTGGCTTCGACAGATGGGATACAATTGGGATCTCAACAGTTGGAGATCTAATTAAAAAGGGGTCGATCCTTAGATTTGAGTAACTTCAGGGACAATACCAAATGGCACAGGGAGAACTGTTTAGATACTTACAAATTCGGGCATGAACTCAACACAGCCTTCCCAGATCCTACGAATATACCAGAGTTAACGCCGTTGGAAGATCGACTTCTTGATGGGCCACTACACCCAAAAGCAATCCCATTAACTTATAAAGAGCTATGTAACAACTTACAAAACACATTTCACAAACTCAAGGAACGATGGCAGGAAGACCAAGGACCAATCAACGACGAGGACGGGCAGACGGCTCTAATGTCCCCCAAAGAAGCAGCGATTACCCTCTGCTTCTGACTGATACAACTTAAGTTCCTTCACAGGTCATACCTCACGGGAGTGATCTTGGCGAAGATAGGTGCCAGAACGGATGCACTTTGTCTTAGAGGTTGCGGCCAAACGGCTACCTTTTACCATACGATCTGGGAGTGCCCGGCGCTTCTACGACTATGGGAGGGGGCTACGACTCATATCCAGTCAGCGTTAGGGAAAGAAATGAGTCTCACACCAGGACTGGGTCTACTTAACATCTGGGAGGCCACGGACCTTACAGATATAGAACAACAATTGGCTACACCCTTGTCAAATGGAAAATTGCCAGGGGATGGGGGCAGCAAACCCACCGAGTATCCGGGCATGGATAAGAGAACTTGACAAATGTATGGTCGCAGAAAAGGAAGTATTTACGACACATGGGTGCCCTAAGAAGTGGGATAAGAAATGGGGCAAATGGAATGACTACAGGGGAGGGATCTGTGTTTCCCCATCGGTAGAATTAGAACTGAGACGTGATAGAGTTCTGGGTGTTGTTTCTATGTCTATTTTTCCTCCTCAATACTGTAGTGTTGTACTATACAATGTTGAAGCGATGAATAAGTATGTATGCATAACTACTGCTGAACCTAATAAAAAGTTTTTTTTTAAAAATAATGAAGCATGATTTAAAAAAATCCAAAAAACACATTCATGGAAGGCTACCTTGGAATGGCTTTTCCCATAATGAAAAGCAAAAAGAATTCCGAGATGATCAGTCACATGTCGGCTTTAGTAAGCATCGTAGTTATTACACTGGTGGCTATTTTTCTTTTGTTTATATTCTATTATCATTCTACCTTTCCAAGAAGGATGAAGGCCATTTATAAAAGATAAACTAATAATAAACTATAAATTCTGCCAGATCAAATTAAGCACTGGCTAAGCCAAATAGCTCTGTGTCTGAGTATTACAGGCAAGTTCAATGGCTAATATTTTTTGAGATGGACATTACAGAGACCCAGCAACCAGAAAGAAGAGAGCAGCACTAAATTATGGGACTAGACACACAACACATCTGTTTGGTTTAAAAAACAGAAAGAAAAATCCAACAAGACTGACAGTTAGTACAAGAAAATGCAATACGTAACATGCAATATTATGAATTCAGTTGTTAAGATCTATGATCCAGAGAAAAAGGCAGGAACTGAAAAAAATCAACATTGATTTTAGTGCTTTGCAAGTGATTCACTTAAAAAGAACAGGTATGATCTGTACAAGACAAATGTGCAAGACCTATTTCTTATATTGTTTTTTAACACATTCTAAGTGACTCAAGAAGACAATCATTTCGTTCACAGTGTTTACTAAGAGAAAATATGGCAATTGTACCTGTTCTCTAGGTTTTTTATATTGTACTAATTTGGCTAATATTTGTTCTCATTTACACACTGTTTTAAAAAGTGCGTATATGATACTTTCTCCTTCTCTGAATAGAAAAGGTATGTCAGCTTATTTACAAATTTCTTAATAAAGTTCAATAAGCTTTGAGAGATGCACACCATGAATGTGAAATCTTCCTATGGTGAAGTATATGGAATAGTAAAAAAGTAACTAAAACAAATTAGTAAAAATATTTTTATGTTAAATATTAATGTAAATTAGTGTTAGATATTTATTTTAAATTTATAACAACATTTAGAAAATGCTACATCACTCAACTTAATTTTGAATTAAATATTTATTTAATTTAAATGTATTAAATTACATTAAAATTATTTTTCGGAAGTTTAAATTATAAAATAAATTCCCACTCACCATAAAAACTGTTTTTATACTGTATTATGCATTAATAATTATTAAATATGATGTGTATAACTAATTAAAAGTAATTTAATTATCTTTTTTAAAAGCTGGTACCTTAATATACACATTCTAAGAAGGTTGTTAAATATTTTTTAAATAATAAATATGTTTGATTTTTTAACATTAAATTATGTTTATTTGGATTTTTAAATATTTTAATTAATTTAATTTGCCATTACTTTCTATAGGATTTTATTTTAAGTTCCTATCGCCATTATTTTCCATTAGAGGGTGTTTGCAGTACCAGTGATTGGCCATGTGTGGTGCTGGACTTACTCCAGCTCTAAGTAATTTACTATTGTTTTGGATCCATTTTTGGTTGTAGTAACTTTAGAAGTGCAGTTTGTGAATAGCTTACTTCTTTTTGGGTGGATGCATTTCCCTTCCTAAACCCCTTGTACCACTCCCGAAACCCCTCCTTACTCCTTCCTAAACCCCTCCCATTTAGTTATAAGTATGCCCCTTTTTCCAACCACTGATGTGGTTCCTCTCCCGTATACTACTAAGGGCCTCATTGCGATGTCGGTCGGAAATCATTCTGACTGACTCTGTCTCGGATTGGTTTCTGACCGAATCGGAACCATGGAGTCTGACCGATGTTTCCGAACACCTTTCGGTCAGATTCCCATTGACTTCAATGGGAGCCTGTGTTTTGACTGACAATACAGGTTTCCATTGAAAAATGGGGTGGTTGCAGAAAATCGTGCACCCTGTGGCGGGCACCCCTTGGTGCCTGTCACACCCTGCATGGTTGGAAAGAGGGTACTCATGAGTAGCCCCACAGGCCTCAACTGGAGGCCTCCAGGTGAAGAGGGGGCTACTATGAGCCCCCAGAGTCAGAGTCCGGCAGCCAATCTGTGTCGAACAGACCAATTCGGAAAGGCTGACTGAATCCAAAATGGTAATCGCTCAGTTGGAAACGCGGTCCATAGAGACGCACAAGTTGGCTCCGACCGACTCGGTGTCTTTGAATGCCATTTGGACGTGAGTCGGACAGTCCGAACGGTTTCCAACCATTGTAATCACTCGGAATTGTTTCCCAGTTGGTCGGAAACCGGGCGGTCGACACGGATTCGGACGAACCAAATGCTGTTCGGAGCCTTTCCTACAGATATCGTAATCACCCCTAAATAGTAACCTACAATTGTGAGGATATTTTCTTATAAAAGGTAGGGGTAGTGGAGGAGATTTACTCTTGTATGTTTGTGAATAGAATTTTGTAGTACTTTAGTAGTAGTTACTGAAGTACTACTAAACGTACTGCAAAATAAGGTTAATGAGTAGCCCCCACAATTCTCGTGTAGGCTCTATAGAATGTTCCCCTACAAATCCTTCTGGAGATGCTCCGACTCACTCATTCATGCTCACGCTCAACATTCACTCAGTGCAGTAGAAAGCTAGTACCAACACATTTTTCTAGAGCTGTTTCAAATTACCAGGGCAGCGTTGATTGAAGTGACTGCTGTGGGTTTTTTTTAGCTTCCCCTTTCTATCCACTTAATCCATTCCTTCCCGTAGGTTCTGCACTCACAAGAAAGTGAAACAAGAGTACTCACCACAGTGTCGAGGCCAGAGGGGTCAGGGTTCATGAGAAACCACTCAATGTCAAGGTTGCCAGTTTCTGCAGCATCCAGTACATATGTGCACGGTATAGTTGTTGTGCCCCCTTTAACTTTGAAAAGAGATTCTGAACTGAGCTCATTGATGGTCACAGCTGTAACAACTAGTGAAAAGTAAAAATAAAGTTAATATCTATTATTTAGTTTTTCTAACTTAATAACAGCAAACTCTGTAACAATATTGCATTCATATTGAACAATAGTAACACATTGACACATAAAAGGCATCAAGTCAATGCCATAGGGAAATCAGATTACCAAGAGCTTATAAAGTGCAGCATCATCATCTATAAATCACTTTCTTGCTATTATTCACAATGAAGGAATTTTAAATTCGGTTTCACACAACAAGAATTCTCACTAAAAGTCCTTATACGGTTAAATTAGAAATTCAAATGCACATAACTATATTTTTCATCATTAACATTCTATGAAGAGTTCGGTTGCACAAGCACCTGAGACTAATACCATTGTATTAAAGAAGAAACGGGTATTTAAAAATCTATATCCAAAACACAATAAAAAACAGACATCAATCAAAATGGCAACTGCTTTCATTAGAATATCATATTTCCAGAAATAATTTAAATTTTACAAGTTCTCATTAAAATATTCAACCAGGTACCACAATTATCATAGATTTTTGGAAAATGTCCATTAGCTTTAAAAAAAAAGTCAGATTCTAGAATAAAATATTCAATTAGTCGAGCCTAAAGAATCTACAATCTAGGTAAGGGTGTGTTGGCCTCAACGTTAGCCATACATACATATGAAACATGAATAGTGCCAAATGTTAACCTTGACATTTTAATGGTATTGTCGGCAGTCTTCCTAACATCACAGTTGTGGCAATCAATTTAATTTCCGCCCAGGATGGTTAATTTCGCATTTGTTTCGAATATCCATCCAGTGGAGGCCTCATAAAGTGCAAACAGTAGACACATTATTGGCTTCACTTTATGGACTTGGAGGGCTTATGCAGCATTTCCCTAAAAACAACTTAGGTGACATATAATGAAAATCATATGAGTGCCCAATAGACTCCACCAATAACCCACACTCACTTGAAAATCATCAAAGCCAGATCACAACAGTAACTTATGTAAAGATTACGTTCAATGAAAATTCTAGAAGGGGAAAGTCCATTGTAGCTAAGGGTCTTATTTAGAGCTTGGTGTAAACTGAAAATCCTATAATTTCTGGAGGTCATTCTAAACACAAAGTAGAACCCTTTGGCTGAATGTCCTCTCAACAGGAATTGCATTGTGGAGGAATTTCAGTTGGTGAATTCTATTCTGCATTTAGAGTTACTTCCGGAAACTGGAGGATTTTCTGTTCCCTTAAAATTCGAAATGACCATGTGTGTCGAGATCGCTGATCTGCAAATATTTTAAAACCTGGAGTTGGAATTGACAATTTTTTCTGATGATCTTTACCTAAGGATTGTATGTTCCACCTATTGCTAAGATTTAATGTCAGTGTTTTTCATGCCATATTTGTTTTTAACTTATTTTATTGACATTTTGGCATTTTCAAATACATTCAACAGCTTATAAGGCATTCTGCACAATTCGAATATAGAAGGCAATTTACCATACCACCTCACAGTGCAGCTCTATTAACGATAGAGCAGCTTTGACATAGTCATCATTTGAGAGCTGTTATCTAGGATGTATGAACGGGTGGGCCTAAATGATGAGGAAATATACAATTTTCTGATCCGCAAAAAGACAAAACTGTAACTACAATAGGTGTAGCAGGCCCGCATCCACTACATGTATCAGGAGGAACAGTAAGACAACTGGGCATAGATAAGTGTATTACCCAGGCTGCCAGTTTGAGCTAGGGTATCCCCTTGTGGGTTGCTTTTGGCTGCCGGGGCTGCTATTCAACAGGGGAACCGCAAGTAAGGTGAGCTAAGGGGGGCTGCACCATAATGCAGGCCATTGTGCAACTCCGCAAGACAAGTATCCCAGCTATCGTAGTTCATGCCAACTGTTACTTGCAGAGTGCTAGAAACTTTATAATTTGACATATCTGAATGTACTTTATGCATCCTCAAAAGCAATTTCTATACAACTCACTTAAAACACCAATAATTCATATTCTGAAGAGAAATAGGGCTTTCAGGAGATTCACAATCAAATCAAATGCAAAAAAAACCAAAGGCACCTCATTTTATCAACCTATTTAACGTATAGTAAATGAAGGCCTAAATCCAAAGTCAACTCCCTGAGGTAGGGGAGCTTTAAGAACCATAATACCGGATGAGGCTTATGATACCCCATAGAAGGCTGCCTATAGCTGACTTTTAGAGTATAAGAAATCTAAGCTGGAATAAACAGTGGTAATAAACCTAAGAGGTATATGCATTTGGATACCAAAATCATCCAAACTATGTTGAATCTCTTCATGAGGAAGATGGAAAAATAATCTCTTCTCCTCATAAAATCTATGCATTTTAACAGTGGTTAATTATATGGTTTGTCTGCTTCATCTACATTAATTCTAATTTGTACTCCCACATATTCCACATGTGGAGTTCATTGATCTGTCAGTTTAGTCGTCAGTATTACAATTTGAATGTTACCTTGATTAACAGAATCATATGAGAACATCCCAGACCTATATTGTTAGTTTAAAACGAACGACATATAAAATTGCATCAATGTAATGGAAGGGATATCCTTGGGCTCATACGACGACAGTCTCCTGAGAGTTGAACTCTAGCCGTTGGCTAATGCCCTTTTCCAATAAGCTTCCTTAATTTGGGCTTTAGCCAGAGATGGAATGTGAACTGGGTCAAAATAAGCAATTAGGCCCAAATTGCTAAAATCACAGTGAACATATCCTAACCAGGGAATCTTCTCCGAGTTATATGTGGACAAACAATCTTATAAAATGTGTCTGGAGAATTCTAGTTCCGCTGTACACCATAATTTAACCCATAGTCATAAAGGACTGAGACGTATGCAATCTTCTAGATAATTCAGACCCACTTCCGATTGACAAAAAAAGACCCTTGGGGGACCATCAAAAGCCTCCTAAGAAAAGCTTTCACAACAAGTTGGAGCTTTGAGCAATCAGTATGGCCCCATACTCCTCAGCCCCACAATTAGCAAATGAAATGCATTTGGTTCTGTATAGCCTTGTCATTTCCCTAGCGGGCTTCTGGCCGAGCTTAATTGCAAAGTGAAAAAGAGCTTCTACCGCCCTGTTAACTTGCTGCACCCTTAGAGATGGTGTTAAAGAGGATCCCCAGACAGCAAAAACGTGTAACTTTAACAACCGGAATTCCATGCAAATAAAAGGTTTTTGTTAATATCGGGCCGCAAACCAATACAAGGGGCTTCCTTATGATGGCAGTCAGACTTTTGTCTGACCGCCATCATATCGGGAATGGGACCGCCCGACTTGCTGTTGGCGGTCCCGCCATGGGAATTACAATGCGACCACTTTCAAGGCAGTCGCAAAGAGTATTTTTTGTATTGTGGCATATGCTGCAGGCTGCGATTTACGGTGTCACAAGCACACAACAGGACCATGAAGGCCAGATGTAATAAGCACTTCATTGACTTTGTGTACTTGCTGAAAACTAGCCCTAAATTCAGACACTGCTCAACTGTTCCTCGACCTTCTCTGAACCCATATCGGATCCATGAAAGCATGTTGTTTTCGCTAGCCCACATTCCCAATCGAGCTAAGAGCATCCGCCCCAGGACCTTGGCTGTTGCAAAAAGAACAATTGATGGACAGAATGCTCATCAATGTCAAGCATTCACCCCAGTACAGAGATATGGGCCTAAATCCATCGTTGTTTTGCTCCCCATGTCATTGCAGTTTAAACCCAGCAATATGCAAATCAGTCTTGACCCTGCTCCCAATGGGAACAATCCAGCCCGGACTGCCAGGCCAGGTCCTCCCTGGAACGGAAGCAAGCATCCTGAGACCAATTTCAGGGTTTCACCCTCATCATCCAGGCTAGCTTGACTCCAGTGACATTGAGAGCATGAGACCCATGTCTGGGCATACCCGTTCCACTCGGGTGACAAATACAAAAAGAACAATTGATGGACAGAGTGCTGATCAATGTCAAACATCAACCCATGGCAGAGAATATGGTCCTAAATCCATTGGTTTTTTTGCTCCCCATGCCTTTCCAGTTTACACCCAGCGATATGTTAATCAGTCTTGACCCTGCTACCAAGGGGAACAGTCCAACCCTAACTGCCAGGCCAGGTCCTCCCTGGACCGGAAGAAAGCATCCTGAGACTAGTTCCGGGGTTTCACCCCTCATCAGCTAGGCTAGCTTGACTCCAGTGGCACAGCGAAAAAGGTACCTTGGTGCTTGTTTCCGGTCCAGGGATGGCACAGCTTTGCAGATCGGGCTGGACTGTTAATATGAGAAACAGGGTCAAGACTGATTTGCATATAGCTGGGTCCAAACTGGTGTGCCGTAGTGAGCAAAAAATCAATTGATTCCTAGATCTCTTGACTGGGGGTTTGATTAATTCAGCATTCCGTCCATCATTTGTTGCTACAGCACTTTTCACCCTAAGTAGGATGGGTATGCCCAGACGTTGGTGCCTTGCTCACTGTGCCACTGGATTTAAGCTAGACTGGCTGATATGGGGTTTGACCCTAAAACCGGTCCCAGGATGCTTGTTTCCGGTCCAGGGGGGATCTGGCTTGGCAGAGTGGGCTGTATTGTTCCCATGAGGAACAGGGTCAAGACTGATTTGCACATGGCTGGGTCCAAACCGGGGTGGAGTAGTGAGCAAAAGAACGAGGGATTTCATCCAGGTCTCTTGACTGGGCGTGAATGTTTGATTCATTCAGCATTTTGTCCATCATTTGTTACCGTACCACAGGGCCTTGGCTGTGGCATCCTTCAAGGAAATCAGTCTGTAACACTCCAGGTAATGTCTGTCTCTTTTTTCAAAAATAGGGACCACAATGCCTCTTTCCATGAAGTGGGGAGAGGGCCAAGAACAGCGGCCCTTAAGATGTTAGTGAGAATTGAAACCCCAAAGACCAAGATTGTTTTTAAAGATATCAAGCGGGACTCCATCCGGGCCTTGTGCTTTCCTGCAACTGCCCTGGACAATCGCTGACTCCACCTCCTTAACCGTGATTGATTGACTAAATTGGGAGGCCTTTTCCATAACCCTAGGTGTAAGCACATCCCCTTCCTCAGTATCAATTTCTTTATATAGGGTTTGAAAATGCATGAGAAGTGTGTAGCCCACGCTGTTCCTGCAATCAAACAAATCCATTTTAGTTTCATGTCCCTCAGTGAACAGTGGGCGGTTGACAACTTCCCAAAACTTCTGTGAATTCCTAAGCTACCTGTAAATCAGACCACACGTTATTTCTAAGCTCACTCTTCCTAATTTAAAGTGTGGCCTTCTAATTGTTCCTAGCTGCGCTAACCATGACCCTGTTTCTTGGAACAAAGTGGAGAGCTTATCTTAGCTGTTTATGTGCTTGGCTACATACACTATCGAACCAGCGAAAAGGTTGGGAAAGAATGAGTGGGGCGTTTAGCTGTTAACTCAGATGATACAACTTGACACAATGTCTCAAAATCTCTAATAAGGGCAGTAGGAATAGTCTCAGATGACAAACAACTAAATATTAAACTGAGGTTTTCCCTGACTATTTTGGGTTGCACAATCTCTCCCCTGCATTTCCCTGTATTGCATATTTAACTTGATTATAATTACTAGAAATGAACATAAAATCAATTATACTTGATTTGGTGCCCCCCAAAAAGGTAGGATAAGGTAAGGGGTTATCTTTCATGCATTCAAACATAAAAACTAATTTGGTGGAGGTGATATTGTTATTTAGAGTATCCTAATACTGTGAGTGTCTAAAATGGGTTACTGTCTGACCATCTTCATTTTCCAGACCACACACCTTTGTGTTACTAAAATCACATAATGAGTAGTAAAAATCCCCTGCCCACAGGATGTACATGGAGTAGCTGGGAGTGTTTCTTATCACAATTTCCTCAATTAAATTATCAACAACCTGGGAGTTTCCATGGTCAAGACATTATGGCAAAAGTTAACCACCATGATATCCACTGTACCTAGCCCAGTTATCAACAATAGTTGGAACCAGGGGGAGGAATTTAGGGGCTTAACTTTCACCTTGCTACAATTTTGAAAACTCAATGTGGCCAAGTCTCCCCTGGGCTCTCCAGAAGTAGCGGGTATGGCAGTATTGCAATAAAAGCGATACCCATTTATATGGAAATCTGCTACAGGCCATGTCTCGTGAAAGCAAATCAGCTCATACCCTAAAACAAAACCCAACCAATCCTCATTTCCAAGTTGGGTATCTGTCCCTGCAATGCTCATAGACAGTACGTTAAGGGGAAAGTCAGTACCATGAAGCAGAGAAACGACTACCCCATAGTTCCTAAAGCCTGTGGACCTTCAGTGGTCATTGTGGGGACCAGAACTTCACTCCTGACAAGCTCACCCGGTAATAAACCCCTATTAAGTCAATCAACGTTTTCTGAATCATTAAGAGCAGAAAACATATTAGCATAAGGGACACTGCTGGAAATGCTTGAATACTAGACAGGAGTATCACAGGACGGGGCCAAGGGTCTATAGAGATATCCAAGTGTAAGAGTGACGTTAGTTTCAGTAAAACTCTTGACTTCCTTATTGTTCAGTATGTCTTGTACGCAGACATATCTACGGAAATTTACCACAATAAAATCACATGTGATATTTTTCTTAGAATGGCCAAGCCAGCCCTCCCTCCTCACCATTAGGATCTCATTTTGGCCCCAGGCAATAAAATGTCTGTGCTTGTTTAACCAATGTACAGCCTTGTTCCGTGGCTGGTTCCATGACTCCTGTTGGCCGTATCTTAAAGGTGGCACAGAATAAAAACATAGGGGCTGGATGTACAAGGGAGGCTCAAGATATCCTGGAAGGGGCCAGCAGCAGGAATATGTGTATCACAAGGAATTCGTCAATAGATGATATAGTGGGACGTGACTGGGAAGGTTGTCAACAAATGGAGGGATTTATTGTCGCATTTTCTAAGGTCCCTCGCTTAGTATGTTGAGGGGGACCCTGGATGCCCCTAACAGATTTCAATGGTGTTTTGGGCCCCATCTTCTGAACTGTTATGATGGGATCCTATATGGGGGGCCGCCTAGATATCAAAGAGCCATTATGCTTTTATTTATTTATAGAGCGCATGGCTACCTCCCATGGAGGTGTCCCTGCTCTAAGGTAGCTGATTCACACTGAGGCACATAGGAAGGACTAAGTGCGGTTAAAGAGCCCTTTTCCCTGATATGCTGAGTAGTAGATTGATTGATAACACTAGCCACAAGACCCTAAAGTCGGCCTAATAGATCAGTCAATGGTTTTAATTTGTCCACACGAATACTTTCGAACTGGGCATATAGTGCTGCAAGTGGAAAAGAGTCAAGTGACGGGAGCCCACCCGTCCGGCATGAGGAGGACTGTGCTGGAATTGGGGGATGTTTGTGTAGTGCTTCATCCATGCCAGTAGTTGATTACTGCCACTCTTAATAGAGCGTGGCTGTTTCCGCTTTATAGATCCATTCTTCCCTGCTTGCCTTTCACGTTTCACTAATACACCGCTGCACGATTTGGCAGGCGTGCAGCGTTTGGCGATACATGGTTTTGAAATATAACTTCGAAATCCCCACACTCATTCCGTCGGGGAAGGACGAGCCACACCAATTGCTCAGGTAGGTCTAATTTTAATCCGATGGCAACAAAAGACGCGTTTCGGCCGTCAAGCCTATATATATATATATATATATAGGTTCTACTTACCTGATTTATACTTACAATTTTGTTGCAAAGGCATGCGTGGAAGAACCATATGCGTGCTAAAGATGTGTGTGGCAATCCATGGTGAGGGATGTGTGGTAAAGGCATGAAGGCATATGTTGTAACGACATACACGATCTGTGAAAGTATGGAGGGCCACGTGCGAGGGACAGCAGACCTCCACCCCTGAATTTCTATTTCTAAACGGGAAATATTTTTGTTGTATTTGCAGCCTATTAAAGGTACTGGTGCTGCTTAAAAACATGTTTTCCATTTGGAAAAAAAACTGCGGTGCAGCTGGTGGGAGCTGACAGTTGTCCTCAGGCTGCCTAGGCATGGCATGGTCCCCAAGCGGGAAGTT
This sequence comes from Triturus cristatus, assembly GCF_964204655.1. Taxonomy (NCBI): domain Eukaryota; kingdom Metazoa; phylum Chordata; class Amphibia; order Caudata; family Salamandridae; genus Triturus; species Triturus cristatus. The sequence goes on along the minus strand of NC_140595.1, from coordinate 270,900,569 downwards.
GGCCCACTTTGACGACTTCCCCTTTGTGAATCAGTTACCACTGCATCTAATTACAATCTAAAATGAGAGTATTTTCACTCACTGTTTTGCTGTCACAAAGTCATATTTTTCGCAAGCGACAATGAGGCACTTACAGTAAGTTCACCTCAGTGTTTCACATTCCAAGAGCCATACCTGGACTGTTCCCACAGTGACTTCAGTGTTTAGACAGCACTATGGAGGTATAGGCGTCTCTGTTGTCTTTTTTATGAAACTGAATGATGGGAGTGGCTGTCACATGGGTTGGGTGAGACATAACTATCCACCCCCGCAGTGAACTTGATTTGTTCATGAAACCTCAACAAAATATGCATTTGAATACCAGACTGTGGTTTAATAGTGAAGGAATCAACCTATGGCGATTGTCTTATGGGTGACACCCTACTGTAATGAGTGCTGCTAGAATGTGGTAAACAGTTTTGTTCACCATCTGAAATGTTTTTAGGCTGTGAACTGAGAGGTTATCACCTGATTAAAATTAGCATTAATTCTTTCCTTCGTTCAATGGGTTGTTTGGGGTGTGGGAGTGGGAGACTGATTCATATCACTTGTGCCAAGTTAACAAATGATTTAATTCTAGCCCCCTTCTGGGTTTGAGAATTTCTGGGACCTGGTGTCTGTTGCACTGGACAGGTACTTATTTTTTCAGTTTCAAGTGGGCAGCCTACCGCTGAGAGCATTCACTTCCAACTGGGCCAGAGGGGGAGCTGCTGCACAGCTGGTTTGCAATCCTCTGGAGGAGAGTCTGCTGCACATTTTCTTTGTGTACCCATCCTATGTCTCCCCCCGCAGAACCTGATTAGCTCCGATATGCAGGCTGTTAGGTGTACGCAGCCATTCTGTTGCCCTTCGCATACTTAGGGTGGATTGCCCCCCGGTTTTTGCTATTTCTGTTGCTAAGTTCTTGGGAGCCGGGGGCGTGGCTAGTAGCCGGAGATGGTGGACGTCTCTTAGTTGAGCTCCGGGCCGGGGGCTCCATTATCCTGTCAATTGCAGCATTCCCGCGAGCTGGAGCGGTGTCTGTTTCCCGGACGATGCCCCTGTAGACCGGCGGACTGCTCCGGTGATCCTATGGCTGCGGCACGGGTCGCCGCTCCCGCTTGAAGTTGAGAGGCGGCTTTCGCGCCAGTCGGGGCCTGGCATAGAGCGAGCAAGCTGAAGCCGCGGGGCTCGAGTGCTGCGGAGCCTCCGGACGTGCAGAAACGTGCGGCTGCGGAGTGCACTCAACCTCCCGGATTGCGGCCTGGTGGAGGGAGACTGCCGATTGGGCCTGGGTGTTCTGGCCCCTCCTGCGGAGTGTCTCCGCTGCGCCCGCCTACCAACCCGCTATGGCGCCTCCGGGGTGCATCCCTGGGTACCGGCTGTGGAGCCCGGTGTGCCTGCACAGCCTGCAGTGACGTGACGACCAGCCTGTCCTGCCGACCTAAACCGGAGCGCCCACAGACACACAGATGGAATACGGAACGGAGATGTCCCTGATGGCGGGCTGATCCTGGAACCCCATCGCGCTACAGGTCGGTGGCGAAGGGGTGGAATTGTGACGACTGGGGGACTACCTCCGAGGGCCTGCTGTGTCGCGGTGACCAGTTGCTCGCCTGCAATAAGGGGCACCTGCTGGAGGCCCCCTGGTGTTATTGGCGACCTCCGGGGTAAGACACCTACCGGGTGGCGACTGGCTGCGGTGGGGGCTACTGTGCCGATCCTGGACCCCGTGGATGGGCGCCCGCTGTCAGACCCATGCTGGACTGAGTGACTGTACAACAAGAGGACGGAGACCACGTAAAACACTGGGAACATCTGGTCGAGGTTTAATTCAAAAGCACTCCGCCCCCCCAGCCACACAAAAAAACCAAAAAACCTTAAAAGAACCTTGGTTCACTGAAGAACTAAAATTGGAAAAAAAAAAATATCCACGGAGCAACGGAACGTCCACACGTCCAAAATCCACGGAACCAAACCAAACCATTCTCTCTTAAGGATTTTGAGGAAGAACTATCGTAAAAAGTTGTGGGTGGCAAAAGCCAATCATAAAGAATCAATATGGCTAAAACTTTTTTCAGCCAGCAAAAAACAAACCTCTTGGGAGTTCTGGGGAATTATTAACAACTTGAACAAAGGCGAAGAGATGTCTCAAGACCCCGGCATCACTGCCGAAGGCTGGGAAGCCCATGTAAGGAACCTTTATGCATCAAAGGTCACTACTTTATTTAATACAACGCCACGGACAATAAAAACAACGGATGCAGGTCACCAAGCGGGATCCCTCGGAAGCTCAAACAAGCCTAATGATCTGGACAAGCAAAAACAGGACTGCAACCAGCCTGTCCTGACATCCCGCAAAAGTGTATTACAACTTATACAGAAACTAAAACCCGAGGGTGCACCTGGTCCAAACGGCCTACCGACAGCTGTATTTAAACAAAACAAGGACTTCTGGTCCAAACATCTTACAGCTTTGTTCAACCAAATCTATATCTTTGGCTGTATGCCTTCATCGTGGAAAGGAAACATCGTCCACCCCATCCACAAAAAGGGCAACAGAAGAAACCCAGGTAACTACAGGCTGATTTCCCTTATAGACGTAGAAGGAAAACTGTATGCCTCATGCCTCTTAGAGCAGGTTCAAGAATGGGTAGAAAACAACAACCTACTTCCCAACTTTCAAATCGGCTTTAGACATGGGATGGGGACAACAACAAACCTGACGACACTGGCTCTGTTAATGGAAAGAGCTGGGAAAAAGAACCAACGACTGTTCGGGTGTTTTATAGACATAAGAGCAGCCTTCGATCGAGTGAGTCTGTCAAGACTATGGGAAAAGCTCAACGACTGGGGGATGCCCAGGCCATTACTAAATGCAATAATCCGCCTATACACCGACACATGGGCAAGGGTTAAATTAGGCCGGGGTCTGAGTTTAACTTCAAAAATCAAAACTCAGGACGGCTTAAAACATGGTTGTGTCTTGGCCCCGTGCCTATTTAACTTGTTTCTGGCAGACATAGGAAACAACCTAGGACAAATAAATAGCCAGGCACCCAAACTTGGTAATGACCATATTCCAATTCTACAGTTTGCTGACGACATCGTTTTACTAAGTAAAACCCCAATAGGCCTACAACGCCTAATTACCAACCTCCAATCTTATTTAGAACAAGAAAAATTGGAACTAAATAGGGAAAAAACAAAAATACTGCGGCTAGTCGAGCACAAGAAGATTACATTTACATGGACGATTGACAAGTCAGTACTGGAAGAGCAGAACCACTACCGGTACCTAGGTGTGACGATCGGGAAAGGCAATTCAAAAAAAGAACACACCCTGTCTATAAAAGCGAAGTCTCAAACACTGATCTATGCATATAGACAGCTCCAACTGAAAATGGGGGGTCCCAATCTCACTCACCTCCTTAGGGTAATGTCTGCCCAAATTCAACACACATTATCATACGGCTTAGTAACTTGGCTCGGAGCTGAGGCCAAAATTTTTAATGAAATTCAGAACAAAATCTATAAATCTGTGTTCAAATTGCCTAAATCAGCATCTGCAGCTCAAATCCGCCTTGAATTTGGTTTACAAAATCAACACACACGATCAATGTCAAGGTTTGTAAAATGGTGTCACGAACTTCGGCTAGCCCCATCCAAGTCCATGGATCACGTCTGTTGGCAAGAGATAAGCACCCAAGACAGAGAGTCTACCGGAAACTCTTGGGCAACCTACTTGAACTCCAGCCTCCATGAATTAGAACTTCTAGACACATGGAACAAAGAATTAGACCACGTCTCTTTCTGTAAAATAGCTAACAAAGTGGCAAAAAGCAAATCTTTACTAGAGGATAAAAAAATACTGGCTACTCGACGCCACGCTTGGACCGTAATTTCCTCCTACTCTCATCAGAAACCACAGATCTACCTAGCGACACACTTTAGTCAATAATTAAAAAAAACTTTCATTGACTACCGACTGGGCCTGCACTACTCCTCAAAAGACCTAAGACCGTCTTGGAAACATCCTAACGAAAGTCTCCAATGTAGACTATGCGGCTACCACAACGAAACTCTAATTCACCTGTTTTGCGTGTGCCCAGTGTTAATGACTCTGAGAAGGAAATACTTACGTGCTACCCTCCTTAATTTGAATATAAAAACATGCCGGCAAGCGATAATAACCTGGTTGAGTGGTTCTTCTCCAATTCTTGCATGCCGGGGTCTCAAATTTATGAGCGAAGCAAATAAACTATTCCCGGTCAAATGAGTTGCGGTACATTATAACTACAAGGACCTACAGCAGTCAAGGCCGGACGTTTCCTCACGTGATTACACCTCATAACGTGTTAGATTAAGAACCTAAAAAACACAATCTTTCGGGGACTTTGTGACATGGTCTTAAAAAAATATACATAAAAAAAAAAAGATTACAGAGACAAATCAAGTAATTTATGAATGCAAGTTTTACAAATGTTTTTATATTAAATGTGGATTGTAATAATTTTTATTAATTATGCATTAAAGAAATTGAATTGGATTTGACTGAGTGACTGTTCGGGACCGCTGTGGAAGAGTGCGTGGGAGCAGCACCGGTGGGCCTCAGGCCGGAGGCTTTCATCGCGCCACGTATCCGTGACGGCTCCGCGAACTGGTGTCGGTGAACTGTTGGCTGGGGCTATTAACTGAGACTACCGCCTGGAACCCTGCCACTGGGAGAGCAGCGTTGGTGTTCCCATAGCGGAGCCCTAATATCAGGGAGACTCTGTGGTCCTCGGATAGTCTGGCCTTACACTGAGAGGCCCCTTCCTTGTAGTTCCTCACATGCCTGAACACTGTGGGCGCTTGGTTGCCTACCTGCCTTGAGGGGGCTTGTGCCTGGTCTGGGGACGGCTGTGGGGGTGCACGGCGTGGCCCGGTGGACTGCGCCTTCCTCTGCTGTGCGTGTAGCATATTGCCTGGGGTGGAAGCCCTCAAGACTACGTCCAACTTTCCTGGATTGTCGGCCCCCCCCCTTCACCTTGGTACTGCGATGGGTAAGGGCAGGCCCAGGATACCGGTCGCCGATGCCAGCCCCGGACAAACTGGATATGATCCTCAAAGAAATCAGAGTCACTCGATCGGCGTTGGAAGGTCAGCTGGTGGTGATTTCGGTGGATCTGAACCTCCTGAAGGATGACCACAGGAAACTGGCGGACAAGGTACAACACACGGCCAAGGCGGTGGAGCCTTTGGTGACCCGGGTGGCGGTGCATACTGAACAGCTTAACCTCATGCGCCAGCAAATCGATGCCCTTCAGACCCGGGCCGACGATGCGTAGGGACGCGCGCGCCGCAACAACCTCCGGATAGTGGGATACCCGGAGGGCGTGGAGGGCCCGAACCCCACGACACACGTTGAAAACTGGCTGCGAATGGTGGTGGCCCCTACGGGATTATCCCCCCACTTTACTGTGGAAAGGGCGCACCGCGTTCCTGCGAGACGACCTCCGCCGGGAGCCAACCCCCGCCCTATCTTAGCACGAATCCTCAATTATAGGGATCATCTACTACAAGCTGCCCGCGACAATGGTTCACTACTTGTAGATCATGCCACCGTCCACATCTTCCCGGACTATACACAGGCAGTTCAGCGAAAACGCTTCTCCTTCATGGAAGTAAAGGCACGGATCCGGGCTGCAGGCCTCCCCTTCGCGCTGCTTTTTCCAGCCAAATTGAGGGTGGTCCATCAAAACCAGGCTATCTTCTTCGACACGCCAGACAGTGCATGGGACTGGCTGGACGGGCACTTTCCGGAGGTTCTCCCAGCTAGGCGACTGGATGCTTCGCGGCCGCAGTCGCAGCGACCCCCGTGTAGGCGGAAACAGACTATGCTAACACAGAGCACGTCCTCCAGCATTCCGCGGCAACAGCAAATCCGCGAGGGCCAACGTGAAGCATTGTGTTCGGCCTCTTCCTTGCGATCTACCCGGCCACCGATTAGCACTAGTCCATCCGTAGGGCATTCCTTGGACTCGGACACGGATGGGAGCGTGGCGCTGTTCCCGTCGGATTCTACTCATCTGAGCAAGGACCCCCTTGAGAGCCTTCCGGGCTGATATCCGAACCTCGTCTCAGAATTGCGGATATTGCTCTCCGACGGTGCGCTTGGGAGTAGGGGCCCCCCCTTCCCTGTTTAAATTGGGAGTAACTCATATGCAGTCTGCTAACCTCAGTGGGCTATTGGACAATGTGGTATAATCCGAACATGTATGAGTAGTTCCCCGGCCTGCCCTGTCTTGGACACTTCCACGATTTGTACATGCTTCTGATCACTTAATGTGTAGTTTACTTTCTCCCCCACTAGGCGATAGCACTGGTGCAGATTTTGGACTTATGTTTCATTTACAGTTTTGAAGTACTGGGTTTTTAAAACCCAGCGGTGCAGGGGAACACACCCTAAGACTTCGAGTTCTTCCTGTTTCAGACCTACAGAAACACAGAGTCTTCTAGGTGAAGTCAAAGATCTTGTTTATTGGCTGCAGACCAATTACAGGTGTCTGAGAAGTACAACACAGTGTATGTTCTCAGGAGACTGCTTAAACTTACAGAAACGGGCTTCTCCTTAAATACAAAATATCATGCTTCAGGCACACATTCCTTGTTTTACGATATGGTCATTCACATGTATTCATTACAAACGAAAAGGCAGAGTCATGATGACCATCCCACATTCCAGTTCAGCCAGCCCACAATTATTTACCCAGCGAGGCTCAGATCCCACATCAGATATCAACAGACCCCAATAAACACGGGCATCTCCTGTTTGTAAAACAAGCCATAAAGCAGGAAGAGTCAGGTGTGAAAGAGATTAGCCGGAGGCTTGTGTGGGATGAAAAGGCTTTATGGTGTGTCAAACCCTGATGCTAATCACAGGTGGCCATAGGACGGGGAGCTCGTGAAACCGGACTGACCTGGGGCAGCGGAGCCAAGCTGCACAGGTCACAGAGAAGTCAAACAGAAAGCACATGTGTTCTAAAGGCCTGTGCTTGTTTGTAATGTGTAGTCAATGTGAGGGCAACCATAAGATGGCCACTGCTCTAAGATGGAACCCACGAAGTCAACGTGTAATATCGTATGCAAAGTGCATTTATCAATAAAACGTTATGCAAAGCACTTGTACATACCGCATTGGCCATTCGTGGTTCGCTGATACCCCCATAGACAGGGGTAGGGCCCTGCCTCCTATGCGGTCCCAAATTTCAAAGTACCACAGTTTGGTCGGACGCAGTTGGGGTGTCGGACCCAGTATTGGGTAACAAAGTTTATTGTTTATAGGATTGCCGCACAGTCTGAGGGTGGGTGGGGTGGGATTGGGGTGGGGCGTGGGGGGATGGGTGCCGGGGGATTGGGGGGGGGGGTTTCTCCCGATATGATGTCAGTCCCGAGATCGTATGTTCTGATCTCCTGGAATGTAAGGGGATTGGGCTCCATTCAGAAACGCCACCGGGTATTGGACCAATTGCACCGCCGCCAGGCTCAGATAGGATGTTTTCAAGAAACTCACCTACTCTCTGCCGAGTCCCTGAAATTACAAAAACGTTGGAGGGGTCAATTCTATGCCACTTCATACTCCGCCTTTTCTAGAGGGGCTGAAATATGGCTCCGGGCAGGAGTCCCCTTTTCCTTGTTAGAGAGCCGGATTGATGATCTGGGTAGATATGTGTTATTGTGTGGCCTCTTGGATGGATTGCCCGTAGTGCTGGGCTCCCTATACGCCCCTAACGTAGATCATGCCCAATTCCTCTCCCGGGTTTCCGTAGCCCTGTCTGACTGGAGGGATTGTCCCTGGTTACTTGGTGGAGATTTGAATACTGTGTTTGACGTTGAACTAGATCGTTCGCACCCTCCACTAGCTAGCACTGCTACGAGAACCCGTGCTGCGGCCCTCGGTCAATGGGCAGGGGGTTGGAACTTGCTGGATCTCTGGAGAGCACAGCACCAGACTGATAGGGAGTACTCCTTTTACTCTTATCCCCATCACTTGCATACACGCCTGGATTACGTCTTGGGCTCGCCGACTTTGTCCTCTGCGGTTTCACACTGTACGTACTTGGGCAAAACCCTATCCGATTACAACCCTCTTGAATTATGCCTCCAGTGGGGCCGTTCTCCGGCGCCGATACCGACTTGGAGGATGCAACCCCTTCAATTAGAAGACCAGGTCTTCTGTGATATCTTACAAAAGGCGATCACCGCATACTTTACTGTTAACGAAGGCACAGCCTCATCACGTTCCATAGAATGAGAAGCCTTCAAGGTCTCTATACGGGGGGTGTCCCTGAGCTCCCTGGTGGGAGCCCGTAGGGAGGTGATCCGGGACCTGACGGACCTGGAGGCGTCGTTGCAGGAATGTGAAGTAGTGGCCCAACGGGACGAACAGGCAGAGGAACCCTTACAGATGGCCAGAGTTAAGTATGCGGAGGCTCTAGAGCGGCTTCGCTTAATAGATTACAGGGCGTACACCCAGCATACGCACTCGGAGGCTGACAGAGCGGGTACATTATTAGCTCGGTTGATTGCCCCCCCGGCCTGCCCTACTCCCATCCTGGCTATCAACACCGCGCAGCATGGACAAATCCAGACCCAATTGGGGATCAACGGGGCGTTTCGGACCCATTACGAGACACTCTATGGAGCGCATCTGGCGCCGGGCGCACACACGGTGTCTGAGTTCTTGGAACAGGCGAACTTGCCAGTGCTATCCGCAGCAGAAATTCACGACTTAAAAGCGCCAACTACCTCGGCCGAGATCAGAGTAGCCATCAAGTCCCTGGCTCGTGGGAGGACTGCCCATCGAAACTACTACAACTCTACACGACATCACTTGCAGAGGGGAGGCTGCCCCCTACCACTCGGGAGGCACTTGTCACATCCCTTTTAAAGCCAGATGAAGATCCCTTAGAAATGTCTTCCTACCGGCCTCTATCAATCCTGAATACAGAATATAAGATTCTTAGTAAACTTCTTGCCCACCGCCTTCTCCCGCTTTTATAGCGGCTGATTCATACAGACCAATGCGGCTTCGTTCCACGAAGGAGTACGTCGCTGAATCTCCGGCGCATCCACGCAATCCTGCATGCCTCCGGGCTTCGTCCTGAGGGGGCAGGATGTTTATCCTTGGACATATCGCAGGCATTCGACACTCTAGGTTGGTCCTATATGTTGGCAGTACTGGCAAAGATGGGCATTCCCCCAGAGTTGTGTGCTTGGATTCGGCTGCTTTACGCCGCCCCCACAGCCAGGGCAAAGACAGGTTTGATAATCTCTCCGGCTTACCCTATTTTTCCGGGTACGCGCCAGGGTTGTCCATTATCGCCCATTTTGTTTGTTTTGGCGCTTGAACCATTGGCCCAGAACCTTCCCCATGGCATTCCGATGGAGGGTGTCCTGCATTCAGTCTCGCTTTATGCAGACGACATGCTGTTGTACTTTCGCAATCACCAGGCCGACAAGGGGGAGGTGGCAGATCTTTTTCTTCTTTTCGGGGAGGTCTCCGGACTGCACCTTAATGCTTCTAAGTCGGTTGCCTATTCCTTTGATGGTGCGATCGGGGGTCCGGAGCTCCGTTTCGGGTCCTTGTCCCTTAGGGTGGCACCAGTCACCTTTAAATACTTGGGGATTAATATTTATCGATCAGTACCGGATGTCATAGCAGGTAACCTGGTGCGCACAATTTCTTCGTTACGCTCCCAAATCGCATTCTGGAATACCATGCCCCTTACTGTTGCGGGACGAGTAGCGATATCTAAGATGGTGATGCTGCCTTGCTTGCTTTATCATTTTGTCAACATCCCGGTGGTATACCCCGCTTGGATCTTTCGAGATTTGGATGTACTGCTGACCTCGTTGGTCTGGGGCCCAGGGAGGCGCAGGGTAGCATCAGCTAGGCTGCGACTACTGAGCGGCGCGGGGGTGTGGGCGCGCCCGACTTCAGGGCGTATTGCATTGCTGGTCAACTGCAATGGCTGGCATACTGGCTGGCCGGGAAAAACCTGTTTGAGATCGGCTACACCCCGCCACAACTAGCACGCGGTACATTACAGTCGCTGTTGTGCCCCGGAGCCCCTAGACCATCGGATCCCCCGGCCCTGCTGAAGATAGCAATTCATTATTGGTCAAAGGCATTTAAATATGCTAAAATCCAAAATCCATATTCCCCTAACATACCGCTGTGTGGTCTCCCTACGAGGCAGGGAATTCTGGGTGCCGGGCGATTACGGAGTTGGACGCAGCAGGGGGTGAAGACAATTGGAGCCTTTTTTCAGGAAGGCAGTCTGATGCCACACGTGGATTTTGTACGGGTAAATGGGGTACCCGGTACCCAGTTTTTGCTTCATGCGGTGATCTCCCGATACATTCGGGTGCAGTGGAGGGCGACGCCTGCAGAACCCTCAACATTCCACCTCCCACGCTCCCTGCATATAATGGACCATGGGCTCTTCCTGGTTCGCTGGCTGTACCGGGGCCTCCGGGAACACACGCAGATCTCCTTAGCTCCTCTCAGGCTGCGGTGGGAAGCAGATTTGGCCCGGGCATTTAGTGATAGAGAATGGTCCTCTATCCTGGAATACCCTAAGAAAGTGTCCCACAATTGCAGGTTGAAAACGATCCAATTATTTGTCCTCCACAGGGCTTACCTTACAGCCCACGTGCTGGGTAAGATGTATAACACGGCAGTAACGGCCTGTCCTCGTTGCCCGGCGCCGGATGCTGACCTGATGCACATGCTGTGGCTCTGCCCGGTGTTGCGGGGATACTGGGGTAGGATAACCCAAATCTTAAGCGCAATCACCGAGCACCCCTCCTGGGATGTAGCAGAGGCTTGCTTATTGGGTCTTTTACCACTCCCCCTTAAAGCGAAACTGTTGCGTCATTTTGCCAATCTGTCATTAGCGCTGGCAAAACGCCTGATAACGCAGCGTTGGAAATCACGTGCCCCGCCGCGAGTGGAGACCTGGGGAGAGGAGGTGTTGAGATGGGCGGTGGCGGAGCGCGAGGCACTGTACCGCGAGGAGAGCCGGGGGCTGCGAAAGCGCCCTATATCCTTGGAATGGGCGCCCATCCTTGGAATGGGCGCACCTAACTGAGCTGTTTAGGGGTGAGGTGGGGGACGGTGGAAGGGAATGAGGAAGCCTTCCCCCGGGATCCCCAGAATCCGCCCTGTATAAGCCGGAATGTATGTCAGCGAGTGGGCATGTTGTTTTGCTGGAACCTGTCCCCTGGCATTAGACGAGGACGTATCCCAATTGATGGAGGCTGTATTCGGGTGTGGAGTGGTTGTACCTCCTCCCACCCCTGTGCCCTCTTGGTTTTCACTTATCTAATACTCCCTTAATGCGGCGCTGTGCTGACAACTTCCTTCCCCATGCCGCATGCGTGGGATGTGTTTTCCTTCCCCTCTTTTCCCCCCCTCCCCCCCAAGGGAATGCCTCGCGGCACGCAGACTGAGTTTTATTTGTGGCATGGTTTGGTATGGTGGGTGGGTTTAGGGTGGGCTTGGGAGTTTCTGGAGTTTCGGGAGATAGGGGAATATTAGACAGACACTGCCCCCCCATGAGTATACCATCTTGAAAGATGGGTATGCAATACAAAGCAAAGTACATGAATGGGGGTCCTCAGGTTATCCTGAGGCGTTATATGATTACAATCTCACACGTACTACATTTGATTGCCGGTTGGCATTTATCACCTGCATTGTCTTCTTTATTATATATATGTTTAATGTGATGCATGCAATTTGTAACCCATTGCTCCTTCTCATGAAAAAATTTAATAAAGTGTTTAAAAAAAAAAAAAAGTTCTTGGGAGCCATGTGGGTACTAAGAAGAAAGGTCTTTCTCCTCTGCCATTAGCATGATGTATGTATTACCAAGTAGGCATTAATTTGATGTATTAATTAAGTTATTGAATTTTTGCACATAATGTCGTGACTAACATTTACAATTTTAAATTTGTTGTTAATTTTAGTATTTGGCTTTTAATTATGCTTTAATGGACTGTGCCTGTTTTTTGTCATAATTTACATTTTTATGTATTTATTTCTCGTTTTTATTTGTCTATACTTGTATGGCCCATGTGGCCACAACAACGTTGTTTGAACTTCATATCATGAGTTAATACTGAATTTGCAACAGATGGAACTGAATATAATGGGATGTAATAAATGAATCCCAGCAAAAGCAAGAATTTTGAATTTCGTAAATCTGACTGGATCCCCCTATAAAAACAGTCATGTGTGTGGAGAGAAGCCTACCCAACAAAGGGACAAGGTAATACATTACCTTGCACTTCTATTTCCCTTTGAGCATGAAATAATGTTGGTGTGTGCACTAAACCTGGAGAGAAATTGTGTATGGATGCAGAATAGGCATGAGAAACATAGAGAATCACGCTTCAGTATCACAAGTAGCATCAATCTGCAAGCAGCAGTTGAACTGAGGCAGGTTGTAGCAAGACTTATAGCATTTATTCTTTATTGCTTATTGGACCTGACATTTGTTTAAATAAATATGGGTTTTACGTATTCAAATGAATTAAGTATTTAAGTTAAGAATTCAAATGAGGCATGGGAGGTGAATAAAGATGAAAATACCCAAAGAAAAGGATTAAAGAATTTGCTATATTGAAAAGAGGCCAGTCCTCCAACTGCTATATCCTTGCTGCCATTTCATGTGATACATCAGACTCAATATGTGGCAGCATTTGAATTCTTCAGGATAATCTCTTTGCTAGAATATCATTTTCTTTACACTTGTCAATGCCATAACAGGTAAGAGATCACGTTTGGCCAAATTTCTACATACAATTTTTCCTTGATATGCCCAAGTGGTACATCCTTCTTTCCCAGTTCTGATTCTCTATTTCTCAACTATTTATTATGTGTACCAGCAGCTATTTTACATCTGTAGGCCCATCATGAAGCTGAGAAGCTTCAGAGGACTGAAGTCATGTTATATCGGCAAAATGAAATAACCTTGACTGCTGCCATGTATGCCTCAATGCCATCTGCTTGATGACTAAACAGTACAGGTACCATGAAACTGAATTTTGGCCTGACTATGACCTAAGGTCAGCAAAACGGGACTACCTAACTTGGTCAAGCTTATCTGTATGGAGCAGACAGGCAGGGACTAGGTGTTCTGTGTCAAGTAAGAGAATGGCTGTTTCTCTTTCTCGAACCTTGAAGGGGTAGAGTAGGAAGATAAATAATTTTTGAGAAAGATTTGTAAATTGGCAGGTTGGACACACCTTAACCCCTTCGCTGCTACCCCCCCCCCCCCCCCGTGCTAAGCCCTTTTTTGGCTATTTGGGGTAGTTCGCGCTTAGTCCCCTGTAACTTTTTGACCACATAAGATATCCACGCCACATTTGCGTCCTTTTCTTCCAACATCATGAGGATTCTAAAGGTACCCAGGGTTTGTGGATTACCCTGGAGGGGACTCAGAAATTAGCCATAATACAGCAACATTTTGTCTTTTTGGGAAAAATGGAAAAAAGGGCTACAGATGAAAGCGTCTGTGTTTTTTCCCTGCAAATGGTATAAAAAAAAGGGTTGTGGTGCTGAAATAACCGTCTTCCCAGCTTTCAGGGACAAGCGAACTTTTGTCAGAAAAACCAACATTTTTTACACAGTTTTGGCATTTTTGCTATTTTTTGTGCTTTCAGCCTTTTTCCAGTTAATGGTAGAAATGGGAATGAAAGCAATAATGGATCCTGGAAAGCTTTACATTTTTGAAAAGTAGACAAAATTCTGAATTTAGCAAGGGGTCATTTGTGTAGATCCTTCAAGGTTTCTTTATAGAAACACAGTTGAATATAGGAAAAATTGAAAATTAGTTGAAAAATTCAGCCATTTGTGTCAACATTTTCACCTGTAACTTCTTCAAATTATGAGAGCTGTTTGAAAGCAATATACAGTTACATCCGCTGGACCTTTCTGGTTGTGGGGATGTATAGGACTTGTAGGTTCACCAAGACCCCGACGAACCCTGAGCCAATAACTGAGCAGTCTTGCAATGTTTTTTTATTATGTATTGGGTATAGAGCAATTAATTTGGGAAAATATATAAATGGAAAAATCGGTATGAAAGACACCTATGTATTTATGAAATAGGAACAAAATATAGAGTTTAGAAACAGTAGATATTTGCACATTTCCGAAATTGTGAGAACCCATACTAGCATGAGAATTATAGGCCATTTTTCAAAATGACTTCTTTTTTACACATTGTCTTTCATTTGGGAAGGCAGAAATGCATCGAAAGTCAAAAGGTAATAACAGTTGCTCTACAATTCTGTGTTACCCTAAGTCTCCCGATATAAATGGTACCTCACTTGTGTGGGTAGGCCTAGTGCCCGCGACAGGAAACGGCTCAAAACGCAACGTGGACACACTTTTCTTTTTACAGTGAAAACTGACCCTTTTTTTGCCAAGTGCCTAGCTATAGATTTTGAACCCTAGCTCTCCCGGCACCTAGGGAAGCCTAGCAAACCTATACATTTTTTAAAACTAGACACGCAGGAAAATCCAGGATGGGGTGACTTGACTGGCTCTCACTGGGTTCTGTTACTCAGGATCCCTTGCAAACCTAAGAATGTGTCCAAAAAAACAAATTTTCCTCACATTTCTGTGGTGGAAAGTTCAGGAATCTGCGTGGATCCGCAAATTTCCACCCACCTCACGTTTCCCAATGTCTTCCGAGAAAAATGGAATGCAGAAAATACTGGGACCCCCTTTATACGAGATAATTTTCCAATTTGTCAGGGAGAAAAGGGGAAAATGAAGCCAATCTACCTAATAATACTCCCTCTTGACCTAAACAACAGTTATTTATATATAAACTAGTACACAAAGCACAAAAGTGTATTCTTAATATTTTTTTTTAATATATTTTTCGTATTTTTATATTTTCATTTTTTCTGTATAAAAATATAATCAATTTTGAACAGATAAATCAATTTTTCATAAATGAACGTTTTCACTTATACTTTACACATTGTTCATGTCAATTCGATAAGACAAAGATATTCTTTTGATACATGACAAAAAAAGGAAAACAAAACCCAGGGAGAAAGAACACTGCACATACAAACTCTTCATTCATGCAGACACATATCAGACATTCCGTACACATATATCTCAGTAGATTTACCACTTAACACATAATGAGTGGTAAGGTAGTCCTAATAGCCCCCAAAAAAAGGAGCTGCTACAAAATTTTTTATTTTTTTAGGATCTACAAGATTTGACCAAATCTTCTTGTAGATCCTAAAAAAAAAAGGTTTTTTTTTTTTTTAGGATCTACAAGAAGATTTGACCAAATCTTCTTGTAGATCCTAAAAAAAAAAAAACAAATAATCATTTTTGTAGCAGCTCCTTTTTTTGGGGGAGCCACTTTGCCTACCCACACAAGTGAGGTATCATTTTACTTGGGAGAACAAGCGGAACGCTGGGTGGTAGGAGATTTGTGCCGGCATGGTGATCCCACGCAAAAATGTATGGAAAAAGTGGGGTTTACAGCTAAATTTGAGGTTTGCAGGGGATTTGGGGTAGGAAAACATACCTCGCTGGTCTCCCCCGGGTGTCTAGTTTTCATAAATGTTTTGGGTTTGGTAGCCTCCCAAGATGGCCACCGAGCCCGGGGACAAAAACCCAGGTGAACCCAATTCCAAAACCAGGTTGTTTTGTGATAGGTAATTTTTATGCCTCCTCAATAGGTTGTGGGCCCTTTCCTGTTGCGGGTACTTGACCCACCCACGCGAGTGAGGTATCATTTTTATAGAGAGACCGAGGGGAACGCTGGGTGGGAGGAAATTTGTGGATCCAGATAGATTCCAGAACTTTCCTACAGAAATTTGAGAAAAAAGTGATTTTTTCAGCTAAATTTGAGGTTTGCAGGGGATTCTGGGTAGGAAAACATTAGGAGACCCACGCAAGCCATACCTCGCCGGACTCCCCAGGGAGTCTAGTTTTGAGAAATGTGTGGGTTTGGTAGGTTTCCCTAGATGGCCACCGAGCCCGGGGCCAAAAACTCATGGGACCCCCTTTGGAAAACCAGGTTGTTTTGTGATAGGTAATTTTGATGTCGCCTCAATAGGTTTTGGGCCCTTGCCTGTAGCGGGCACTAGGCCTACCCACACAAGTGAGGTACCATTTTTCTCAGAAGACTTTGGGGAATGCGGGGTGGGTGGACATTTGTGGATCCACACAGATTACAGAACTTTCCACCACAGCAATGTGAGGAAAATTTGTTTTTTGGACACATTTTTAGGTTTACAAGGGATTCTGGGTAACAGAACCTGGTGAGAGCCAGTCAAGATAACACATCCTGGGTTTCCCTGGGTGTCTAGTTTTCAAAAATGTACAGGTTTGCTAGGTTTCCCTATGTGCTGGCTGCGCTAGGGCCCAAAATACATAGGTAGGCACATTGCTGAAAACAAGTCCGTGCCTAGTCGGCTTTCTGCCGCCCTGGGGGGTATCGGAGGGTGGGGTTGGCCCGATATGCCCCCAAGGGGTCATAAACAATGTAGCAATTTTTTTGAGGGTGGGAGCATTGGTATGCCCATTCTGGGCAGTCCCCACCCCCCGCGCATAAAAGAAGCCAAAGTAATCGTTGGTGTCTAGTGGGCTTTTTGCCACCCCGGGGGGGGCAGATTGGGGACTACTGTCCCATATGCCCCCCCCAGGGGGAGCAGGAAGGCTGTAGTTTTTGCAGGAGGGTGGGGGCATTGGCATGCCCGTTTTGGGCAGCCCCCACCCTAATTCAAATATGCCCCAAAAAATCCCTGGTGTCTAGTGGCCTTTTTGACTCCCCAGGGTGCATATTGGGGGCTAATGCCCCCATCTGCCCCCAGGGGGGCAGAAAGCCCACTAGACGCCAGGGATTCTTTTGGGGAAATTTTAATTAGGGTGGGGGCTGCCCAAAATGGACATGCCAATGCCTCAACCCTGATTAAAGTTTGCCCAAAAAAATCCCTGGCGTCTAGTTGGCTTTTTGCCCCCCGGGGGGCAGATTGGGGGCTACTGCCCCATCTGCCCCCCAGATGGGGCAGGAAGGCTGTAATTTTTGCGGGGGTGGGGGCATGGGCATGCCCGTTTTGGGCAGCCCTCACCCTAGTTCAAATTTGCCCAAAAAAATCCCTGGCGTCTAGTGGGGTTTTCCCCCCCGGGGGGGCAGATGGGGGCTAATGCCCCCATCTGCCCCCAGGGGGGCAGAAAGCCCACTAGACACCAGGGATTCTTTTAGGAAAATTTAATAGGGCGGGGGCTGCCCAAAACGGGCATGGCAATGCCCCCCCCTAATTAAAATTTACCAAAAACAATCCCTGGCGTCTAGCTGGCTTTTTTCCCTTCCGGGAGGGCAGATGGGCAGATTGGGGACTACTGCCCCATCTGCCCCCCAGGGGGGGCAGGAAGGCTGTGATTTTTGCGGGGGGAGGGGGTGGGGGCATGGGCATGCCCGTTTTGGACAGCCCCCACCCTAATTCAAATTTGCCCCAAAAAAATACCTGGTAGCTAGTGGGCTTTTTGCCCCCCCAGGGGGGCAGATGGGTGCTAATGCCCCCATGTGCCCCCAGGGGGGCAGAATGGCTGTAATTGTTTATGGGGGAGGGGTGGGGGCATTGGCATGCCTATTTTGAGCAGCCCACACCTTAATTCAGATTTGCCCCAAAAAATCCCTGCGTCTAGTGGGCTTTTTGCCCTCCCGGGGGGGCAGATTGGGGGCTACTGCCCCATCTGCCCCCCCCGGGGGGCAGAAAGACTCTAATTGTACATGGGGGTGGGGGCTATGGCATGCTAATATTGGGCAGCCCGCACCCCTATTTTGTAGTAATAAAAAAATCCCTGGCTTCTAGTGGGCTTCCTGCCCCCCTGGGTGGACAGATTGGGGGCTACTGCCCCCCAGGGTGGGCAGAAAGATTGAATTTGGCCCAAAAAACATGGGGAGAGCAAAGGCCCTTGCCCAAGGCGCCGCTTCCCCCTACCTGGTGCTAGTGGGTGGATCCCTGCTTGGGGATCGCCCTCCTGGGGTGCTCCCTAAGCAGGGATCCACTGGGAAGGGTACCATTAGAAAGGTGAGATTCTCCCCTTTCCAACGATACCTCTCCCAAGTATTTTGGTGCCCGTGGGGCTGAGATAGCCTCACGAGCACTGAAACACTGAAACTGACAGTAAGTTTCAGTTTTGTTTTTGTTTCAATGATGATAGCGCGCCATGCGCGTGATCGTCATTGCAACAAAAACTAAAAATCGGCCTGGGGAGGTTGGGGGAGCTCTTCCCCACCTCCCCAGGCAAAAACAAAATGGGAAATCCCTCTTAGCATGTGCTCATGACGGAATGGTTCCGTCATGAGCACAGCAGCGCTTGTGCTCATGACGGAACCATTCCGTCATGAGCACTGAAAGGGTTAATGAAATATAGACTGGGGCAAAAAAGGGAGTTTCTTGGCATTGAAGAGTATTTGTATGTAACTAAAGCATTAATGTATTTTCTTCATACACTCGCCTTCTCTTTCTTGCATATATCAGAATGAAAGGGCACTAAAGAAAGGATTGATCTAATCAAGGGAGAGACACTTTAAATATGTGAGCTTGACACAGAAATTGGGATGAGAAGTTCTATGTTCGCTACTCCGTTTATTTTATTTTGAAAGAGTCACCGCAATTATGATCCCAGCTTCCCAATAGAAGAGTTGTGTGATCCTGGGCAAACCGTATTGTACTTGTGTTGATCAGTTGCTATATCTGACACAACTGAGAGGGGATACATTTATTATCCCATCACCGTAGTGAATGGGGTCAACATGTTTCTGCCCGGTATTCCTACAGGGTACATGGCATTCATCAGGTCCAGTATCAAGCGGGCTCAGTTCTTACCAACTTCGTGGTGAGGAGGTACCACTAGGTGGGGTGACATTTGTCACTCTCCACTTCAAGGGCTCTCAGTAGGCCCTAGAGATTCAACCTACATGCTCCATGGGAGGAGAAATGGAAGGAAGGCCCCTGTAGTCAGACTTGCATCAAGGTGCGCCTTCCGTGGTAGCACCTAGCCGTGTCCTTCTGTCCTCCCCGGGGAGCACAGAAGTACACGGCGCCTGCTTGATATAGTTCCTGATGAATGCTATTCCTCCTCCAACGGAGCACCTAGGTTGAGTCTCTAGGACTTACTGAGAGCCTTTGAAGTGGAGAGTGACAAAGGTCACCCCACCTAGTGGTACCTTCTCACCATGAAGTTGGTAAGAACGGAGCCCGCTTGATACAGGTCCTGATGAATGCCATGTACCCTCTAGGGACACCGAGCAGAAACATGTTGACCCTATTCACTATGGTGAGGGGATGATAAATTTCCCCACCTCACTGTTTCCCCTTTTTAATATCAAACAGCCGCCTACCCTATTAAACATTTAATTTGGCAACTGGAATGGTTTTTAAAATTCACTCACTTTCCACGGGCCCCCACTTAGTTTAGAAATGCATCCCTGTTGTCAGGTGAATGCCCTCTATCCAACCGAGTTTTTAGAGGGCGAGGACTGCCGATGATGAAGCATGACTCCAGGTGGTGTGTGAGGCCAGTCCTTCACTTTTTGTGAGATATCCCCACTCACAATCTAACTTTTGAGCACCTTTTCTGGGAGCTGCCCCATTCGTGTTGAACACCCCCACTTTGTGCCTGTTTTTTTTTATTTAAAAAACATTACTGATACTAACATCAGTTCGACAACTAAGTACATGGCATGATGTATGAGAGAGATAATATGGCAAGATTAAACGGTCGGTACACATAAATCACAATAGTCTTACAGAAGAGTAATACAGATACAATGAAGCTTTCCGCAAAGTCCGAGTACCACAATACAGTTATAGCAACCATATAATCGACAGTTATATTTAAGGAGGTCAAGTAATTTAGAATGTCAAGTGGTAACCAATAGAGCGATATCAGTGCAGGAATGAGATAGTCATTAATCAGGATTTAATTTCAATAAATAGGAACGCAGAGGGTCCAAAAAAATCATGGGGGTGAGCAGTTGGCATTATGTGGTATATGTCCTGGACCAGTCCTCACATAGTGGCATATCCATTAACCAATCCTGAAATGTTTGAGTACATCTGACATCCCACATCATGGCCAATCTACCCTTACCCAAAAGCAAACATGTGGCTTTAAATTTGCTAAACTTCCTGATATTTTATTGACATAACTCAACAGAACCTTTTTGCCTGGTATTTGATGTGATTGTGACTGGGAGTGCACTGGGTTAATTGCTAACCAGCTCTCCTTCCAAAAACTGCAATTGTTTCCCCGATTGGCAATACCTTTAGTACTCCCTGTAAGTTCCTAGTACCTCCCTGCCCTGGTACCTAGGGCAGGGAGGCTAAAGAAGGTCAGTGAGGGCTGCAGTATGAATTGTGCTACCCACAAAGCACATACCGACTGCCACTGCAGGCTGCATGTCTTGGTGCAGACAAAAGTGAAAACACAACATGGCACACATCCCTTTGTGCCATATCTGCAGACACTGCATGCAGGATAGGTAAGTCAACCATACCGCAGGCCTAACAGGCCTGTGGCAGGGTACACTCTAGAACTAGTACTGCCAGTGCAAGCCATTTTTTAAGAACATGTGCTGGACACCAGTGAAAATGAGTTCCTCAGCTACATGATGACTTCACTGAAAACAGAGATGTTTGATCTCAAACATCTCGTATTAATAAACCCACACTGATTTCAGAGGTGGATTTATTAATAAATGCACTCAGAGGGCACCTTAGCGGTGTGCTAGCTGACTGGTCTTAGCCAGGCTGCCACCAGAGACGAGTTTCTGACCCCCAGGGGTGAGGGCCTTTGCTCTCAGAATGTCAGGAACAAAGCCTGGTCGGGAAGAGGGTGATTACACCCCCTCGCACAGCATGACCAGCAATCTATCATTCCAAGGCAGAAAGCATCAAAGAGCCTACCGCCTTTGGTATGCAAATCTGGCCTCCCTCACAGTAGAGGATGCCGAACCCCCCTTGACCAGGGCCCATTTGGCCCATTGAAAACAAGAGAGGCGTGTTCACCTTCAGGCTAGTTCCACCCCTAAAGTGGCTACTTGAAGTGAAGACGAAATTTCAGAGTCTGCCATGTTTGTGATGGCAAACTTAGGAACTCTGGGACAGGGTTATGCCCACATTCCACAGGAAGAGGTCATAGAGGGGGCGTAGTGACCCCAGGGGTAAGTAGCTCATTGGCTACTACCCTACACTCCCCTCACACCCCTAAATCTAGTGTTTAGGGGAACCCCTGGCACTAGAGAATCGGATCCTCCCAACCTGAAAGAAGAAGAGGGACGTGAAGAGTCACAAGAAGCAAGAACAGAAGAACCAGCAACTGATGTAGCGCCACCCTGCTGGCCAGTCTGCTGACTTTGGCAATTGCACCAAGAGATGATTTGTCCGGCAGCTACTGTGTCTCCAGAGCCTTGGAGAACTGCCAGCACTTCACCCAAGAACCAGGAACTCCTGTGGAACAGCTGAGCTGGTAACCTGCATCCTGCAGGTGCCAAGACTGAGCTGCGAGGCTCCAATTATTCGAAAACCAGATGCTGGAAAGCACCACAGCACCCGAGCCACCTCGCTCAAGCCGAAGTGGGCCAACGGTGCCAACATGGTCTCCAGACCCTCCAGATCTGAAGCCCACCTAGTGTTCCCTCGTGGACTTCTCAACGCTGCCTGCAGTCTCTGTTTGCAGGCCCCCTCTACTGCAACTGATCCCGATGACAAAAACCCAACACCTAAGGACACCTTTGCACCTGTCACCACTGGCTAAGAGGACCAAAGGTGTCCCCAAGTTCCAGAGCATCATGAGGCGTGAGGCCCCCTGTTAGTTGAGCCCGACTGGCCTCCCAGTTAAAACCTGCAGCTTCTTTTTTGGAAACCTACATTACAACGCAGTCAATACATCGCACTGTTTTTACAACTCAGCTGTTACAATGCAACTGCCTTTACATTGCATGCCATTACATCACATGCCATTACAACGCATGTCACAACAACGCATGCCATTAGAACGCATACCATTACAACGCATTATAAGGTAACTAATAGAGATTTTTTCGTTTTAGGGTGGGTGTGGGTTTTGGGGTAGATGGGAATAGTAATTTGTATACCTACACTATCCAACACTTTCCCTACTGTTGAACTCACTGGAGTGGGAATAGTAATTTTTATCCCTACACTATCCAACACTTACCCTACTGTTGCCCTAAATGTATTAGGCATTGTAATGATATGCGTTGTAATGGTATGTGTTGTAATGTAATGTGTTGTAATGGTAGTTTTTATTTTAAAAATGCATTGTAATGGCAGGTGTTGTAAAATTATGCGATGTAATGGTAGTTGCAATGTAAAAAATGCGTTGTAAAAGCATGAGTTGTATTTGTTTGAGTTGTAACATCAGGTATTCTTTCTTTTCACTAAGGCCGATCCCCATAGACTAACATTGGTCACCCGACGCTGTTTTGCCCCACTGCACCTCGCTGATCTAGTGCCGCTGGAGGTGACCTGTGGGTACTACCTTGGACCTTGCACCATACTCACCTTAAGTCCAGGAGATTAGTCTTTAAAGTCGTTGTACTATACCTGTATGCTATATTTGTTTTTCCTCCCATAGGATAACATTGCAGCTTCTGAAAAATGCAGTGTCGACTTTTGTAAATCTATAGAATTTCTATCTTGAAACGTACTTACCTGATCATACTTATTTTGCTGCCTAAATATATACAAAGATACATGTTATTTTTATAAATTGGTGTGGATCTCCTTATTGAGTCGTGTGCATCATGTATGGACTGTGTGTGTATTTTGCAGATGTGTAACACTCCTCTCAGATAATCCAAAGGCTGATCGACCATGCTACCCCCTAGAAGAGCACTTTGGGATTGCTAAAGCAAGCCCTTATCCACTAGTAAGCAATTTCTGAACTCTTTGCACGATATACCTCTTTTTGGTATATCATATAAGGAGCCAACTTCCTACAGCGGACTCTTGACTGGAGATGCATGGTGAACTCAAGAAAGTGCATTCTACAACCATTTCATTTTCAAGCGCATTTCTCAAGTGACACAGCATATGCCTGATGCCTGAATGCGGTTTTCACTGCCTGTCCATCACTGTTTTCAACAACATTCACAAACGTATACAGCACATGCAGAACATTTCTTACAATAGGCATGTTGCCTGGGGTGGTCTTCGTGGGGGATTTTGGAGTGTCCCACCCCATGTTAATACATTCACTCTCATGTTTAATGCGGTTCTTGGGAGCCCTAGTTCAGTCTGCCAGTGTCATATCGATTTTGCATGAGATGAGCAGCAGGGCCTAGCTTTACTATCAATGATACATACTTGGGTTGGCAATGAAAGCTTTCTAAGTTCACTATAGAAGGAAACATATTGTTTCCAGTGAGAAATATCATTATTTCTCCTTGTTGTTATCTCTTTCTATGTGTGCTGAATTCTGGACCTGTTTCCAGGAAGGCAATCAGGAACTACTAAAAACATAGGTAGGCCAAAGCTTGGGAACTTTTGCCCCATTGGTTAGGGAGTGCCCAGGAGACACCCGTACCCTCTAGCTAGTGCCAAACATAAATGTGGCGCCCCACGGCTTCCTGCTCAGAATATGTTCTGGACCTGAGGATGATCAGAAGAGGGCTGGACCTGCTGTCTGTGACCTGCGAGGAGCCTTGAAGAAGAACCCCTCCTGCTGCTCCCTCTTGTACCCAGGATGAAGAAATGGACTCCAAGAGTCAGTTGACTGAACTCGTCTGTAGCTATAGGGAAGTCAATACTTTAAACCCAACCCAGGCTGGAAACATGAAAACTTGGATGAATTTGAACATTTTATATGAATTCCTTGAATAAAAATGTTATTGGGGAATATCCCAGTAGCCACTTTTCTACACCTTGCCTTTTACACCTGTTATTCAGACCATTTGCATTGAGTGAAAGAACCTTCAAATAATCATTCATTGTTCTTTAGAGAAATCTATTTGGTACCAAATATTTGACTCAAACAATATTCCTACAGTCCCATTCTGTCTTGGTATAATAATGGTAAACCTAGCCCTATATCACTTGCTGATTTGGTCTGTTCTTTATCCATCATCTTCCCATTCTACTCCTTGCCTCTGTAGGTTTTCCACTAATAAAGTACAATTGTGCTTAATAAATAACAAATTGTAAACAGAACCTCGAAACAAAGTGTAATGTGCTAAAAGTGCATGTCTGTTAAGATATGTAAGGTGCGTAAGTGTTTAAGCGTACAGGCGCACAGTGATTTTCACACAAATTGCCCTTTTTAAAATCCATAAGTGTAGAAATATACATAAGTACATGAGCGCAAAGTGCTAGTGTGCGTGGGCACATAAGTGCTTTGACATTGAGTGCTCTTAAAGCAGAACATCTCTTTGTTGATAGTGAGTTCTCCTTTTTTACCATTGCTATTTACCCACCATCAAACATACCTAAACCTCCCCTCAACCTTGCTAACCACTAACCTCTCCCTGCCCCACCTAGTCTACTTCTCCCATCCTGCCCTTGGAACCCCCTGTAGGTTAATGCCTGCTTTCTCTCACAGGGGGTAAGGGACATTGTCACCTTCATCAGGTGCCATGAAACTGCACCCCAAGCTTCAACAAGAGAATGGGAGTGGGGCTCCCCGTTATCACTATTATTCTAACAAACTGTTTCAAACTGCCTTCTGGGGGATTAACTGGTTTCAAGAACACCTGTGCCTATTCTACAGAAGTGAAAACTTGAAAGGAGCCTTCTGCAATACTTTCAACTTTGATTGTTGCAGTAATGATGCCTGTGCCCCCTAAGGCTTTAAAAGGGTCCAATAAATTCTAAAAGCCTCTGTGTTGCTTAGCCACATGACATCTGGGTACACCTGAAAAGAAAATTCTTGCAATGAACCAAATGACATTTGTTGTCTTGCTTTCAACAAAACTTGTTCTTTTATCTGGTAGACGGAAAAGTTCACTAAAACTGGATTTCAAGCCTGCCCAGGGACTTGCTGAGCTATCATGACAGACAAATCTGATGTACTGTCAGGCAGAATATGATTCTGAATAATTTTTGTAATAAATGGAATCATCAGACCCGGGCTTTCTGCATTTTCTGGAACTCCGGAAAACCTTAAATTGTTACGTCGTGAATACTGCTCCATTTCATCTTGTTTCTGTTTTGAGGTAATGATTTCTTTCTCGAAAGGCGACAAGTTTCTCTGTAAATGTCCTTGTTAGTCTTCTAGGTCTGAAACCCTCTGCTTGACTTCCTCGAGTTGGTCAGTGATAAGAGAAAGTTTATTTTAAGTATCCCAAGACTAATTCTGCAAGTTCAGAAATTTTAGATCTTGAGAGGATTTCAATTTCCTTATCTTTTGCAGGATTGTCTCCAGTAGTTGCATGAAAGGCCAGGGAGCAGCAGATGAGTTTTTGGGAGAATCCATTGTAGGTGCACAGTTCTGGGAGAGAGTGGGATCTTGCCTTGCCTCACTATCCATTGGACTGGTCAGCGCCTCCTGGGTAGACCTATGTCCTATAATCTTTAAGGGGGCAGAATGCTTGCTGAATTAAGGGCCTTTGGGGGGGAAGTCAAAATACTGAAAGTTAGGGCACTATCCTTTTTTAATTCTTGTCTTGCGATTTCCGACAAAAAGTAGGTATGTCTGATTGTCCATTGAGGACTATGAATAACTGTCCTGTATCCGCTGGCTTGGTATTTGCCTAGAATAGTTTGATGCCTTCACTTTGCCCCTCAATACCAATCGGGTTCAACACTTTTTGACTCTCATTTATAACAGTGTCTCGAGACCCAGTATCTGGTGCCCTCTCTACTCTGTGCTCAGTCTGAACAGGACGTCTCTCTGTTATGACTGGTTCATCCACCAGAGACCCAACAGTTTCAAGAGGACATCGGACTCGACGAGTGTGTGCTGCATGCACCCAATTAGGTGGACCAGCTCATTTAACAGTAGTTGTGGTTACAAGAATCATGAGATAAGGCCCACACCAATGAGGTTCCAAACAGGATTTTTGCACATGCTTCTTTATGAGTACCCAATCACCTGGGCACAGGTCATGGCACTGCTCCTGTTGAATGGTAACTGCGACTTCTCCAACCTGGTGAGACATGAACGTACCGCATCAGCCAGTCCTTTCCAATGATCGAATGCTAAGTCATCAGATATATTCACAAGCGGATTTGCTGGGACTGCAGGCTGCCTCATAGCCCTCCACATTATTATCTCATGAGGGGACAGTCCAGTTCTTTGTCTGGGATGCTTCGCAAACTCACCAAAACCAGAGGTAATGCATCGGGCCATTTCAGTGATGTGGACGCACACAACTTTGTTAGTCTGGACTTAATTGTTCCATTCATTTGTTCAATGACACCAGACACCTCTGGTCAATAAGCACAGTGTTGCCTTTGTTTAATTTGCAGTACAGCACAAAACATTCGTATAACTTAATTGTTGAAGTGAGTACCTCTATCCGATTCCAACGAGACTGGAAAACCGAATCTCGGCATTAGCTCTCTAAGAAGCAGTTAAGCTACTGTTAAGCTATCTTTGCTTCTTGTGGGGTAAGCCTCTACCCAACGGGAGAACAAACACAATCACAAGGACATATTTCTCTCCAACGCAAGGGGGCATCTCTATGAAATCTAGCTGCATGCAGGTGAAAGGACCTCCCGATTTCCTAATGTGACTCATACTGACTACTGTTTTCCTTCCTGAATTTTGTTGCAGATAAATCACACATCTTTGACACAGACTATCTGCAATGGCTCTAAATCGTGGATTGTACCAAGTCTGGCGAAAGAGACATAACCTAGTATCTCTACCTATATGTGCAGGTCCATGGCAAATCCTTGTCATCAGAGACAATAAGCTGTCTTGCAACGCAGGCAACCCATCCGTGTTCACTCACACCTCATCTTTTTGTCTGTGATTACATCCTGTTTTAATTTACCCTTCTCTCTCTGCTTGCGGTACTGAATCTTGTAATTCTCTGATTTCTTCCCAGGTTTTAACAACTGAAAACATCAACCTGCATTGTGTGCCATCAGAATGTTCCTTCAATGATTCACCATTAAGTGCATAAGAATTTAGGGCAAAATAATGCGCAGTCTCATCAGCATAACAATTGCCAACTGTGACATAATCATGTCCAGTTTGGTGGACGGAACACTTCACCACCGCAATCTCCATTTTGTGTGGAGGTCCTACACCCACGCTGAGACCACAATTGCCCAAAGTCATGCATGCCCTGGTAAGTGCAATCAATTCAGCCACCTGTGCTGAATATACTCCATTCAACCACTGCGCGTCAACTACACCCACCACAGTGCAGATCGCATATGCAGCTAGCAAGGTAACTCTAAAATCTCTCAAGGATGATCCATCCACAAACAGAACATGATCCGACTCAGGCAATGGAGTATCTTAGATGTCAGGACGTGGTTTGGTACACAATTTAGTCAAGTCAATCATGATTAGCTTCTTCCCTCACATCTTCATGTCCTGGCAAAGGCATCAACGTAGCTGGATTCAAACTTGTGCATCTCGTCACAGTCATATTCTCTGCACCCAAATTGCCTGCTCATATTTTGTTAACTGACTACTTGTGAGATGCTGTGTTTGAGTTAACAACATTTTGATTGAATGTGGCACATATACTTTCAAAGAATGACCCATCACAATGTTTTCACATTGTTCCAAACTCACACACGTTGCAGCACCAGCTTTCAAACATCCAGATAGTGCAGCAGCCACAGGATCAAATGTAGCAGAAAAATAGGCAACAGGTCTGTGTGCAGTTCCATGCATTTGCTTTAGATCTGATTGTGAAAAACCTAAGCGCTCACTGCAAAACAGAGTAAAACTCTTGTTAAAGTCGGGCATTCCCAATGATGGAGCTCGACACAAACTGGCTCGCAGTTCGAGGAAAGATTGCATGCATTCTTCATCCATTGGAACTGGATCTGACACATCTTGGTCTGTCAATCTCTGAAGTGGCTTAGCTATGTTGCCTAGCGCCAACACAGGCGTCCTTGCACCACTGTGCATGGGTACCTGCATTACGAGCAGGATTACTTTTGAGCAGGAAGGGTCATTTTCCTGCACAAAACAATCCTTAAAGGCATTGCCCTTTTTCAATGTGTGATGCAGAATGCATCACACATAGAAAAATTAAATACCATGGAGGAATAAAGATATTTCTCCTCGTTACACCTGGGTCTGGGATGCATACCATTTTGACTCATTCCCAGTTTTACAACTCTTTGTAAATCTGGGAATGCACCAAAATTCATGGGTGGATGCGTGGGAACACCCACACTCCACCAATGGATCGTCTACCTGTCACAATGTACCACAAGGCAGTGAAATGCACTGCTTTGTGTTACCTTGAACTTGCTAAGCCACGGAGAGCCACGTAAAGTGGCTTTGTGTGGCTTAGTAAATCCCAGTTAAGGGCTTGAGCTGCCTTGTATTATCCAAGGACAATGCAAGCTCTTAGTAAGTTTGGCCCCATGTTGGGGTGGTATCCGATTCACAAAGGAGAAGGCGGGTCTCCTTTGAACCCATTCCCCTTTGGAAATTTGGGTGGCAGCTTCAGGATGAGTCGGCAGTGGCCCAGTGGACCACTGCCAAACCTCACTGACGTTTTTTTAAATTGAATTTTGTTTAAAAAACACATCATTTTCCTTATAAGAAACTTTTGCTGCTTTAAAAAATCACGTTTGAAATACAATAACAGGCATGGTGATCTTCTGTCCTTTGCAGGCCACAATTCCTCTGATTTTAACAATCTTTGGAGTTCACATATTGCAACCTGTCTAATTAAAAATTAAAAATCACGTTAGACAGTTGTTGTTTTGCCACAGCCCTATAATTCCTTATTTTGAAAACCAACCTATTTGTGCAAAGGTCTGTCTCCAAATATAGGTCTGGTCACACTTTGTGACAAATGTTTGTGACTAGTATTTCGGTTTTCCTGCAGGTTTATGTAGGATTGTTAAAATAAAGTAAAAAGAAAAAATAGCAATGCCAGCTGTACGAAAAACCGCAGATAGCAAATTAATGCTGATATGATACCACATATACATTTTTAAATGAAACGTACAGATTTGAGAACCTGCCTAGACGACAATTCGGCACAGATGTTGACAGGGCGGTGGAAACAAGCCGAGCAGCTTTAGGGCCGCCAAGAATGCCGAGTCAATCATCACTCACTTAAATTCAAACACTGTGACAGACTATTGGGAACTCTCAACCACCCCTCAACAAAATATGGCAAGCATGCAAAGCACTAAACAGTGCAAACAAACACAAAGACGATCCGGTTTCACCCACGGCGTCACTGAAGATATGTGCAAGTTTTCATTGCCCAATACTGTCTTGTGGACATTAGGTTATACTTCAGTGATTGAAAAAATATACGCTGTGCACCTGTGGCTGCTATTTACATCTGAGAGATACTAACAGACCTGTTTAGCTCGGACTAGTCATCAATCCTGGGAATCTTGTCAAAGGTCAGCAATGTGTATGGCGTCAATCAGTCAACGAAAGATTGCATTCTGTACTCCGAAGGCCACTGTGAGGTTCAGTTGCATGACAACAAATACCAGAGGATGCGGGCCCACTGTTTAAGTGGACTGCAACATATTTCACATAAAAACAAGAATTCGAAATTCATACTTTAATAGAATGCCACGAGTCTAGACGGCCATGTTAGATCTTGCAAGAATTAGTCTTTAGAAATCGAAATAAAATATAAGTTGGTGCTTGTATATGAAATAAGGATGTGGTCGTCGTGTTGATGGTAGAAATAATCTTCTTTTTAATCGAGGTGTGTTGTCGAGGAGATGTTTGTAATAAATTAACAACAACCACCACAGAGCTGTTAAATCCAATAATCATTTAATTTGAGCCATACGGAGAGAACACCCACTCGCAATCCACTCTCTAAAATATGGTGTAGTGAGAAATGTATGGACCTTGAAACTAAGAGTCCTGCAGTGTAGCATTGGTGCTTCTGCTACACCAAATTGTTTAAATATGGCACAAATCAGCACCTTAGTGTGCCTTTATGCCCTTAATTGCCATTATGTAACAGGTGTGGGCGAGCCACTGAAGGCTCGAGCCAGATGTCAGTATCAGCTCGAGGGTGTCTTGAAGCCCAAAACAACAGCAGCGGCCGGCATGACTTGCGGGTAGGGAGGTGGGCGTCGCGCAAGGGTTCGTGATTGCAGGAGGGAGGGAAATATATTAAATAAAAAAAATCACTTTCCTTGGAGCTGCCTGCTCCTGCTTCCGATTGTAAGAACAAGAACCAGGCAGTCAGGCTCCCTCCCCTAAGCCAATCAGAACGCTGCAATTGCGGCATTCTGATGGGTCTGAGCGCAGTGACATGGCGCTCAGCCAGGGTCTGGAGGGGTGGGCATGTTCTCCATGCAGGCTGTAATGCAGCATGCATGGAGAAGTAGGAAGTGAAAATGACTGGTTTAGGTGGCCCGAGAGTGCCGACCAAACAGTAACTGCGCACTTTTAGGAGTGGGCAAAGCACTCCTCCACTGCCCTGATTGCAGACCAGAGCAGCCCCCCCCCCTCACCCGCCCACAAAGCAGCCAAACACAAATTGATAATAACTGAAAGTTATTAGCATTTTATGTTTTTGCTTCTGAACTGCTTGAAAGCAGTGGGGCGATGCTCCTCCGCCATCGCGGAGGAGCCATCCCTGCAAAACAATCCAAGTTTATGTGGCTTCTGTTCACCATCCAAGCTTTAACCTCATGCGCAAAGCATTATGTTTTCTTGTCAATGAGAAAGGAAAAGAAATACCCAAGTAGTGGTTGAGTTGCACAATGTGAAACCAGAAAACCTGGTATCAATCTCGACCTCCAAATTTTACCAAATAGTGTGATCCCAGGCAATTGTTTTATTTCAATTTGTCTCCTTTTTCTTTATTCTCAAATATGAGAGCACTTTGAAATACTTGACTTCATGGAGTGTGCTGTGCAAAAACTTCTGTTGTGTTTGGTTTAATAAACTATAATGTTGTTCCATGTATTACAACAACCTAGGCCATACAGAGGGTACACATTAAAACTGACCTGCTTCTTGGTTTAATAATGGTATTGACAGTTTGAGGGAAGCTAAAGGTTTCTAAGTGGGGTTTTTTTTCTTTTTTTGTTTGCTGCATGATTTTTTCAATGTGTTTTCTAAAGATAATTGGTAAATGATGCCTTTGCCTCTTTTCCTTTACTTGAGTTACCATGGAAATAAATGCTTGGCCATTTAACAACTTTGTGTATGTTAGCGCTGAGCCAAGTAAAGATCAGCCCAGTTGTGCTTTTCACCGGGGGTGTGCATGTAAAGGTCTGGTAGGCCACAAGCCGCCCGGGCCTAACTTTGAGTATCCCTGTTCTAAAGCATTGGAACACATTGTCTCAGGAATATGAACACCTGATTCTGGCAACAACTCAGATTCATCACAGAGAACCCGACCTGAGGTAGCCCTTCCATCGTCTGCCTCCAAAGATGTGGGACAGGGTGGAGAGCAACATTAGATTCAAGTGAGATTCTGAGAAAGTGGGATCCCTTGGCATCTTCAATGTTTTCCATTTGGAAGGATTTAAAGACAGTACAGTTAACACTGACAAATTTCCCCCCTCTTCTGAGAGGTTATGCTTTCCAAATCAGAATGGGCATTATGGTGGCCAGGGCCTTGATAAATCACCAGGGAGGAACAGATTCTCTAAACTTATACTGCGCGGCTCAAGGCATGGGCATTTGGACAGAATGCAGTCTAATCCATCTCAGTGTGGTCTACCTTCCAGGGAAACAGAATTCTCAGATGGATCATCTGAGCCGCTCATTTCCAACCTCTTGTGTATTCATCTGAATGTTTTTGAGATAACCGAGAAACTAGGGTCCCTTTGTTGGACCTTTTAGCTCCGTAGGAGAATTCCCTCCTACCGCAATTTTGTTATCTAGAGCCTTCTGAACAAGTTGGGTGGTGGAAGTCCTATCTATAGTATGGCCTCCTGGGTTACTATGTCCCTTCCCTCCGATTCCTCTGATACCAATGGTCAATAAGAAGATTCAGGAGGAACATGCCCAGGTATTGTTGGTAGCTCCCTCATGAGATCCCCCTTTAGTCTTAAAGGCCATTCAATCTCCTCCCTTTAAAACCCTGGAAACATTGGATCTTAAAATGTTATCATATATGAAATTTTGTCTGTTAGCAATATGTTCAGGGCGGAGGATTGGGGAATTAGGTTCTTTGTTCTGCCCTTTTTTGCATTTTTTTGCAGACAATGGGATTCTAAGACCTGTCCTGTATTTAAAGTTTGAGCTTCATTTAATGCCTCATAGGACTTGGTGCTCCCTTCTTTCCATTCCCATACACAATCCCCAGAAGAACTGAAATTGCATACTCTGGATGTTCATTGATCACGTTTAAGTCAAAAGAACAGCTCAAGTTGGGAAGGTAAAGCCTTTGTTTGTTAGTTTTGGTCTGGCCGCTGATATTTGAAGCCATTGACTTCCAAGCTGAGTAGATGGTTAAAAGCAACCATTATCACCACTAATGAGTCAGAATGGAAAGCTCTGTCACGACCTGTTCAGGGAAGATCCACTCATGGAATGGCTACTTCAACAGCTTTTTAAAGGGGCATCAATGAAGGACATTTGACATGTGGTCTACCCACATGAGTGGCCGGTGCGTGTAAGAGCGGTGGGGTGGCAGGGTAATCGACACGACAAGGGAATATAACATAAAAAAGAAAAATATATCTTGCGCTCACCGCATTGTGGAGTGAAAGATAAGTGTTTTTCTTTTTTTTAATGTCCTAATCTCCTGTCTACCCCTCACATGTTTCTGACTCACTATAGACTGCATGTGGGAGATGATTCTTCCTCTGACTTTGGGGTTATGGTTCTGGAATAAATGAATTAATTGTGACTCCACAAAATGTTAAATCAATAAATTCACTTCATCAGTCATCATCATCAACATCAAAATCTTTATTCGACTATTAAAAACAGCCATAAAAGCACAAATAATACAATACATAAAAATTGGCGCGTATTAAAAGATACAAACATTTGCTGTTATCCATTATTAATTTATAGCTCAATACTTTTCCTTGCAGTAATTGATTTTAGAATAAACAGGGCAGTGTTATAACATGTCAAAGGATCCTCTAAGCTAACAAGAAATTTCATTGCCAATTTGTGGGACCTGATTCCACGGTTAACAAACATGGGCTTCAGATAAAAATTCCTAAAATTACAATAAAATTTGCAGAACAATAAAAAGTGCAGCGTGCTTTGTTTACTCTTATTATCACCTTATCTAAAGGACGTGTCTTCATTTTTGGGAATGCAACACAGTAGTGTACAATGCCACATCTCAGCCTCAATAAAAACAAACCGGTGCTGTGCATGAGTCACATGCAACAGATAACCATTTATTCCCTCTTCTAACACATATGTCTTGTATAGAGCCACAGTTGGTTTATTCATTTCCATTTTTGCTCTACGGTTTTGTCTAAATGATAGACAAGAGGACTTAATTTCTTTCTTTTTAATAGTTAATATTTTTGCAGGGTCCAGCCATGCAGACATATTAAACAAATTCCCCAGTGTAGTATTGATATAAGACAACCAGGGGATTTTTGGGGCATCAGTCAGAACTGGGGTGAGGAAGACGGAGGAGGAGGTAAAGGCCTGGGTTGGTTCTTATCAGTAATCTTCATCACTCCAATTCCAGGTCTTCCTCATCACAGACCTAGTTACCCTTCCTCTCTCCCAGAGGTTTGAAGTTGGTTTCCCAGTTATTATAGGTAACCATTTTGGTACTTTAACTTGTGAGTGTTCAGGAAAATGGTAGGCAACCCCATCGGTAAGGAGTGTGATGAGGAAGATCCGGTGTCAGGGTAATGAAGATCATCCGTAAATAACTGGGCCATGTGTCCTCAAGCATAAACAGAACTGAACCCAAACACTAGGTGTTAGTATTCCAATAATTAACATTAAATAATTAAATGCATTATTTATTAGCATCCATGTCTATTTCAGACAAGGATGCAGGACATGAATACAAAAGTCAGGTTTTCTCATACATGAATCTGCCTCTATTTTTAAAATGAGTCACTTTTTTTTCCAAGGACATTTTGAAACTCTGAAAGTATTTCCTACTATGTCAAGGAAGCGGTGTGATTGATGGTAGGAATAGACTTTCTTTTAAGAATTGTATATTCAAGCTGTGTTTTCAAAAAGATGTTTCTAGAATAATTAACAGTAGATACCACAAAGCTCTTAAAATTCATTGCAAAGCATCGATGTTGGGCCTTGTGAAATGATTATTCATGACATATATGCCCCTTTTCATTGTCCCTTTCCTTTCTTACTTAATAATGAAATACAGCAAAGCAAACATTTATCCGTAGGAACTGAGTGCTAGTGCACAGCATAAACGTTGGGATGGTACCACTCATTCTATGCACCCCTTCAGGATATGTTGTCCTATGTACCAGGTCGCTCACAGTGACACCATAAGCCCCCTAAACCTAGTTGGGCAGCTAATGGTTCTGGGAACCACTGAACGTGAGAACCCGGGCCCCCGAGGAAGCGTGGTAACAGATCAAGAACACTATGCTCCGGCTCTCGTGCTCTAGTCCTCTCAGAGAAATATATAAGGAAATAAACTGAGGGACGTTTTCAATATTTATTGAACCAGCGTGATTCTTGTATGAAATATATATCCTGCAATGTTTAATAGACTGAAGAAAATGAAAGCTATTAGAAGGATCAAAATGATGAACAGAACAAAAAGCTGCTCTATGGTGGTAAAACAATCCATATATGCAGACATAAAATCCAATATAGAGAATTTTTGTTTATTTTATTTTAATTTTATTTAGTGCATTTTTATAAAGCGCGGACATTACCCAAAGGTGTCAGAGCGCTGTACGATAGAGCTAGTTACGTTACAAGAGAAAGGTGGTACAGAATATAACATTACACAGACTAAAAATGAAGGGTACACAAACACATAATCCAACACAGCACACAGGGGTGAGGAATGTACAGGACAAAATACAAATTTACAACGAAGAGTGAACTTCCAAGAGGGGCCTGAGGATAAAGGGTACACAAACACAAAATCCAACACAGCACACAGGGGTGAGGGATGCACAGGAAAAAATACAAATTTACAATGAAGAGCGAATTTCCAAGAGGTATGAAAGTATTAGTTTTGAAAGTGTCTTTGGAAGAGAAGAGTTTTGAGTTCAGCTTTGAAGATTCGGGTAGAGGAGGTGGCACGGAGCAATGGGGGAAGTTAATTCCATATTCTCACCGCATTGCCTGAGAAGGATTGCGCCATCGATCTTTCCCTTTTGAAGACGGGGGGCTCAAGCAGAAGCTTTTCCGCATTACGAGAGGGTCGAGAGCCTCCGGAAAATTTCAATTTATTTGCCAGGTAACGAGGGGAGGACATGTGCAAGGCTTTGTGTGTGATGCAGGCAGTTTTGTAAATATATATCTTGCCTCAATCGGAAGCCATCGAAGAGAGGACAGGATAGGAGTGATGTGGTCGCTTCGTTTAGACCCTGAAATGAAGCGAGCTGCTGAATGGAGGATGGATTTGAGAGGGGAGAGGTGGGATTTGGGTAGGCCCGTCAGAAGAGAATTGCAATAATCCAGTCTTGAGAGAACCAGCGATTGTACAAAGGTTTTTAAGTCATTCTCCGGGAAGAACCGACGGATCCCCCATAGAAGGCGCAACTGGTACCGTGTGTTCTTGGCAATAGAGTTGATGTGGGAGATTAAGTTGAGTCTTTTGTCAAGAATGACACCTAGAGATTTAGCGCTGTCGACAATGATGGGTTTGTTGTTGAGCAGGTTCAGCTGATCCATCCACGATTGAACAGGAGGAGGTGAGAGAGAGGTCAAAAGGAGGAGGAATTCAGTTTTGGCGGGATTTAGAATGAGTTGGTGAGCTAACATCCAGTTGTGGATGAGTTGAGAGTAGAGTCGAGTAAAGAGAGATCGTGTGCGGAAGACACCTTGAGGTAGATTTGAGTGTCATCCGCATAAAGATGGTAATGGATCCCAGATTTGCTTAGGAGGTTCCCTAATGGTTCCAGGTAGAGATTAAACAGAGTGGGTGCCAGGATAGAGCCTTGAGGGACACCTTGACCTACAGCCAA
Source organism: Triturus cristatus (assembly GCF_964204655.1). NCBI lineage: Eukaryota > Metazoa > Chordata > Amphibia > Caudata > Salamandridae > Triturus > Triturus cristatus. The sequence goes on along the minus strand of NC_140595.1, from coordinate 270,864,239 downwards.
TGGAGATGAAAGACTGTTCGCTATCTTAATCATTTGGGATCTGTCTGAGAGGAAAGAGGCAAACCATTTAAGCACTGTGCCATCCAATCCCATTCTCTGTTGTAGAGTGTTGAGGAGGGTGCTGTGATTAACAGTGTAAAAGGCTGCAGAGAGGTCAAGAAGAATCAGAAGACAGGATTCCCCGGAGTCGAGTATATGCAACGCATCATCAATCACTTGCAGCAGGGCTATTTCAGTGCTGCAATTTTGGATGAAGCCAGATTGGAAAACATCGAGTAAATATGTAGGGAAAGTTGTTTCGCAACACATTTTTCAGTGATATTCGAAAGAAAAGGAAGGTTGGTGATAGGGCGGAAGTTGTTGAGGTCAGTTGCATCAGCGGAGGGTTTTTTTAGAAGATGGGTAACCTGTCCTGATTTAAGGGCAACAGGGCGGGAGCCTTGACTGAGGAAGAGATTAACTAGCCCGGTCCAGTAAGAGAGAGTATGGGTGTAGAAATCGATGGCGATGATGCTAGGGATGGGGTCAGAGGAGTGGTTGGATGGTTTGGTTTCAAGGATGCATTTGAGGAGGTAATCTTCCGAGATGACGTCAAAGTATTGCCAGGTGACTAAGGATTTCCGCTCCTCAAAGGGGGTGGGGTGGGCGACTTGATCCACCAGTGCTTTGACCTTTTCATCAAAGAAAATGGCGAAGTCGGCTGCTTTCTTTGTGGAGCCCTCTGGCTTAGTACTTAGGGGAGAACAGTTTGGGTTTTTGATGAGGTCAAAGAGTTTTTTGGGTCTGTTTTTGGCTGAGTCAAGGAGGGATCTGAAATGGGATGCTTTTTCATGGAAGATGTGGTTGTGGTATTTGGATCTTTCTGAACGTAGCAGAGAGAGATTGAAGGTAGAAGGAGATTTTCTCCAATGTTTCTCCAGGATTCTAACGTTTTTCCTTTCATTGTAGAGAGCTTTATTGAACCAAGGTGCTGAGGGGGTGTGTCTTTTCCTTTTGCTTTGGAGTGGAGCGACATTGTCGATTTCAACTGCTAGGACTGAGAGGCACTGAGTGGTGAGAGCGTTGACATCCACGTTATGGTCAAGTCTAGGAAGTGACCGCATAGCAGAGTCACAAAAAGTGTCAAAATCAATGTTTTTAGTGTTGCGTAACCAGGTAGTAGCTCTTTTAGGTTGGCCGAGAGTTATAATATGCGAAAGATGAAAACGGAAGGGAACGAGGAAGTGGTCAGACCAGTCTACATGGATGGGGGGAGCAGTAGTCAGCAGATCTGCTTTGGATATAACAAGATCCAGAATTGAGCCCTTGGAATGAGTGGTTTCAGAGCAATGTTGGAAGAGATCGTTGGCTGAGAGAAAGGTGGCAAGCTTGTTGGCAGCCGAGTCTTCCAAAGAGCCCCAATGGAGATTAAAGTCACCCAGGAAGATCTGTCTGTCACTTTGAGAAAATTGGTCACTGATGAAGTCAGTGCGTTCCTCCACAAAGGAAGAGCAGTTACCGGGCGGGTGGTAGATGGCATGGAATCTAAAAGGTGAGCCATGATGTATTTGAAGTTCTAGGGATAGGCATTCGAATGTACGGAAAAGGGTGGTAGGGAAGGCTTTCATTTGACGAGAATTCCTGAAGATGATGGCGACACCGCCACCAATTTTGTCTGATCTGTCATTTCTGAGGATAGAGTAGTCAGTGGGTACCAGAAGATCAAACAAAGTATGAGAGGAGTCATTAAACAAGGTCTCAGTGAGGAAGAACATGTCAAGATTCTGGAGGGTGAAAATGTCCGAAATTTCCAATTTGTGTTTGATTGCAGATCTGCAGTTGTGTAGCAAGCAGTGCAGTTCTGACACAACTGTTTTAGTGATGGGGTGTTAGGGCTGTTAAGGGAGATAGGGATAAGATTCTTGAATGAGGGTGCCCGGTAAGAGGGAGGCTGGTAGGTTCTGACAGAGGAGATGGTCTGAATAGTGCACTGCGTAGAGTTAATGGGAGATGAAGGTAGAGGGGGAGTGACGCTGGTGGTCTTGTAGCTGGCTAATGAGTTGGAGATGTCTGTAGAGGACAGACTGTGGTTTGCTTTATTGGGGCGCGGGAGCACGGAACTCCTCGGGCGGGTATTAGGGAAGGGGGACATCTTAGCGCTTAAAATTGAGATGGCCGCTACAAGCTGGGAAATGGAAGAGATGAGAGATTAAAGTTTATTTTCTTGGGAGAGGAGAGCTGAGCACGGAGTGTTGGGTGGTTTGATGGAAAAGGGTAGGAGTGTGGAGGGTGAGGGGGAACGGGTGGGGGAACGGGATAAGGGAGGTGGCGCAGAGGGTGATTGAGGACGGCGAGATATGGATGAGCGGGAAATGGGAGGGAGTGAGGAAGGACGGGGCGAGGTGGGGGAGGGGGAAAAGGGAGGAAGTACAGTGGGAAAAGGAGGGAGGGGAGGGGTGGTGGAATGGGTGGGGAGTTGGGGAGCAAGAGTAGAAGGTGGGGAAGAATGGTGGGCGATAGGAGAGAATGATAAAACAGAGGTGGGAAGAGAAATATTATTACTGGTGTTGAACAGAGGGGAAGAGTAGAGATCATAAATAGGAGGAGAAGGATGAGGAGTCGGAAGGGGGTCAAATGAAGGCCAAAGGTAAGGAGAGAAGAGAGGAGAAGAGGCTGAACAGGGAGGGGAGGACAGGGGGTTAGATGAATGCCAAAGGTACGTGGAGAAGAGAGGAGAGGGTGCTGTACAAGGGGGGGAGGGAGGGGGATCCAAGGAAGGCCAGAAGTATGGGGAGAAAAGAGAGGAAGGAGCTGGACAAGTACTGTAAGTTATGAACGGTGATTGAAGGGGGACAGGCAACAGGTGGAGTGAGGGGGAGACGAGGAAGGAATTGTCGAGGAAGGAGACATGGTTAGGAAGCACGGGAAGAAGGAGGGGAGATTGAAGAGAGAAGGGAGGTGGAAGAGAAGAATTAAGGGGACGAGGGACAGGGAAGAGCGGAAAGGGATGAGGTGACAGGGGGAGGGAAGGGGGAAGGTAAGGAAAGTTGATCGGTAGACCAGGTTGTAAAACAGGTGGAATAATAAGGGGGGAGGTTGGTTGGATTAGGGGGGAGGAGAGAGAGCGTAGGAGAATCGGGCAGGTGCAGGGTGGGGAGGGGGAGTGGATGCCGGAGGCACGGTATAAGAGCTAGGGGAAGGAACCAGTTGGGAAGGGAAGGTAGAAGAGCTAGGGGGAGGAACCAATTGGGAAGGGGGAGGGGTGGGAGGGGAGGGAGCAAAGGTAGGGGGAACAAAGGGTAGGCCTGTGACTCCCGGGAACGCGGCCTGATCGAGTATCGGGGAGTCAGGGAGGGAGAAAGGGAGAAAGGAGATGAGCTCAAAGGAGAATCCGGAGAAATCATAGTTGTAAGGGTTGGACGAAGGGAGTGGAAGAGATGATCAAAGAGGGAAAGACAGGAGTCTGTAGCTTGTATCAAGACAGTACCATTATTGTAAAGTGTAATGGTGAGAGAGCCATTAAAGCTAGTGGAGGGGGAAATTTTTAGCCGCTGTCCATGCGGGATAGATGAGGAAGAAGAGACTTTGAAGGAATTGAAGAAGCTGGTGGACCAGGAAGGGATATTGTGAGTGAAAAAAATTAAGTCATTTTTGACTTTCCCTAGGCACCCATTATGGAATTGATCAACAAAGAGGGAATCAGGGAATTGTTCAATGGTGTTGTGCTTGAACCGTTTTGCTGCTGCTTTGGTCATATTGGGTGGGTAAATGACTTTGAAGCAGTTAACTCCCGACCTAATTCGAATGGAAGCCATGATAGGGAGAGGAAGGGCCACCAGGGTAGCGGTAGCACAAAGAAGAATAAGAAGAGGAGGGCGCATATTCCGGAAGTCAAGTGAGGATTATCCAATGAGATTGTGGACAGGAGGTGACTAGAAATGCACGGTCAGGGACTCTGGTCTAACTCCCCTCTAAACCATCATACCGGTGGGATAGAAGGCTGGTCGTAATCCTACTATTCAGTCCCTAACCTAGGTTTCTAGGGTGAGTGTGTATATGTACAGCCAAGAATCCCCATAATGGATGATCCAACCCTGGTTACCTGATGGAAAAGAATGTAAGTTCCCATCGTGATCACGAGCTGGACACCCTTGCAGGAAGTCAGCAAGCAGCTGGGCCGAAGCATCTGTTTGTAGAGACCTTGTCAATATCAGCAAAGCACTCCTTTTCCTAAACCCGGAAATGGTTGTTGATTTACAATTAAGGCTCCCTGTTTTCAGTTTTTACGGATATTTACAGATAAATACAGACAGAAAACTATGTGTTTTCTGTCTGCATTTATTTTTAAAAGTGGATAAATACAGAAAATTGTGCTTCTTTTAAGTGACTACTAGAGCTGTCTTTCATAAATTGTAGCCGAACAGCTGAGCAGGTGGACAGCATGGGAAATTAAAAACAGAATGACATTTCTTTAAATAATGGCATATGTCAACATAAATTTGTGGTATAAAGCTAATATTTAGTAGATATATTGTTACATAATATTTTCCAACTGAAATACCTAAATCACAACGGATTTGAAAGTATGAGTGTGTGTCCTATCAGTTAAATAAATATGGAAATTTACAGTTTTACAACTTCATTTATACACAAAACACAAAATAAATATGGATTAATACAGATGGAAATGTTAAAAAAATAAATACCCTACAACCGGGAGCCCTATTTATAATGAAATGCATCCTTGCGAGTCCTGTGCAAGCCAGCATTATTTTGGTATATAGATAGCCATGTCACCCCGTGGATGAAAAATAGAACGACCTTTGCTCAATGTGGGGCATATTTTCAAGGAGCTATCGCCGAGTTAACGGCACTTTTTCACAGCCAAAGTCAAGATAAATTTATCCCCCCATTCACAAGCTGGTGCTAACAGCCCATAGCACCAGTTGTCCGGCGATAGCAGACGAAAAAAACATCGCCACAGATGACCCCGGCAACTATCGCTAATGAGAGGCAGAGAAGGCGTTCCTGTGCGAAAAGCCGCAACAACACCACTCCGCAACATTCTCAATGACCAGCCACATCGGCGAAAAGAACACAAAACAGGCGATAAGCCGCGTTAGCACCAGGAAACTAATGCCTGCTGAGAGCTGGTGCAAAGTCAGACGACAGTCTGCACCACAAAAGGGAGCCCGGTCCAGAGCCAAACATGAAGAACAACTGATGCACCCGGGCAACTGAACATGCAGCCCGTAGCCCCAATAGGGCAACAACACCCACGGCCACCACCCAGATGACCCCCCCTCCCCGGCACCCCCCCCGCCAAGGACATGCCACATCAGCTACACTGAATCATGTACCAAATAATTCACCTGAAGTCGCACAATCACACCTGGTGACATGCATGTGTCGTCACAAAAATGAGCATCACACATTCACCTTCGAAGCAACAAATGATAATTTATTAAAATAAACACAGAACAGAAATGAAGACATATGGCGGCTCCCCTCGGGACAATCCGTAGGTCATAGCCTGCAAGACAAAAATCATGATGAGAAGGTGTGTCCTGCACACATCAAGGGACAAAGAGAGAGCGAAGGAGAGAGAGAGGAAGAGAGGGAGAGAGAGATAGACAGACAGAGAGGGGGAGAGAGAGATAGACGGACAGAGAGGGGGAGAGAGAGATAGACAGACAGAGAGGGACAGGGAGAGAGAGAGAGATAGACAGACAGAGAGGTACAGGGAGAGAGAGATAGAGAAGAAGAGAGGGACAGGGAGAGAGAGTGCCGACACTGCGCACCCAGGCCACACTGCGCACCTGCTGCCACCGGTGTGTCTCCAACCATGTGCCGGTATGTAGTGCAGTTCACCAGGTCACACATCTGAGACAGACCCGTCATTTGAAACAGAGTCCAGAGACATGAATGGCACAGTACATAGAATTGCGTAAGACATCATCGCATGTCCGCCCCTGTGCACCCAGGCAGAGGCACCCCAGCCCCCCCGCCACCCAGCGGTGCATGCCTGCCCCTGCACACCCAGGCAGACGCACCCCAGCCCCTCCCACCGCCCAGCGGTGCATGCCCGCCCCTGCGCACCCAGGCCTCATTGCTCACCGTCCGCCACCGGCGTGTACAAAGGAGGGCCCATCACATGCTGCTGCAAGCCACAAGCCCGGATCCCACGGACATGGCACCATCCACATCATGCAGCCCCACTCCACAGGCCACCAGGTCTCACATTTGATGCTGGGTCTTGATTTCGCCAAGGCAGAGGACATACCAGTGCACAGGGCATCATCGCAGGCTGCACACCCGCTCAGCCCCTGAGGTGCCACTAACTCTGTGATCCAGGATGCGACGTCATGTGGCAGAACACTGCGGGCCAACAGGGCACACAAAACCTGAGCAGTCCGGATCACCGGGACGGGGCATCATCGCAGGCTGCACACGTGCTCAGCACTTACGGTGCCCCTACCTCAGTGCCCCCAAAGTCACTGTCCCGTGGCGGTGTGCCTGTGCTGGCCGCAGTGTATCCGGAGCCACCAAGTCCGTGCCCCGCAAGTCATGGACCCTCTATGATTGGGTATCGTGGTGCGGGCGACATCATGTCACCTCCAGGCCTGCGGAATGTGATGTCACAGGCACCTGGGCCCCCATGCCTACATGCACACCACATGGATACACCCCAAGAGAGGCTGGAAATGGCGTCGAGCACGTGCGCCCGGCCCTTTTTATTGGCAGGGTCACATGTGCTGTGACGCGTTTGCTGGATGGGTGTGGCGTAGGGGTACACCAGCCGTGAGGGAGTGGCAGTGGCATGCAGACAACTAGACCTGTGAGCAGCAGATCCCTACAGGGAAGACCTGGGACATCTAGCGTTGTCGTCCCCCCCTGTTAGCTTAAGTGGAGTGGGCTGGCCAGGTGTATGCCAGTCCAGCGTAAGGGTTTGAACAATGACCCCGGGGTTCTGGGCATTGTTCCGTATGGGGCTGGACAAGGAAGTAACAAATGCATGTGTCGCTGTTGTTGCGTCGGCGCCACCCTGACATCATTCGGCAATGTGCCACCCTGTGACCCAAGTCCAACGACATGAGCCACATGGATGTAAGAGGAATTCACTGACCCTACATTCGTCCATACTACCACACTTGAAAAGACCATAGACATGACACATCTGTGTGATTCGGAATGTTTAATGTACATTCAGTGGAGTGTTGCATCTGGAGCAGTACAGGGCCATGCAAAGCCCACTTTACAATGTTGGCCCGTGGAGGGCCAGCCAGAGTCCTTCAGGGAATGACAAGTCCAAAGGGAGGGGAAGAGTTCACTCCGCAGTCTATTAGCTATGTCATTGGCGATCAAATAGAATATGGCAGTCCATTGCGAGGTACAAGGTGAGTGTCACAGGGTGTATCGGGGACAGTAGAAGGTGATGATGCAGAGGGCAGAACCAAACTAAAACCGGCCATATGGCGGAGATGAATGCTACAGTTTTCTCCGTACCAGTAAGGCGGTTTCATCCGCATCTTCGTCCTCTGCTGTCTCATGTGCCTCACGTGTGGGTGGTGCTGACCTTTCTCCAGCACTGTGTGGCAGTGACACCTCAGGGGGCCGAGATGTGTATGTAGTGGTAGCAGCAGCATGCATCGGCGCAAGGCCTTGTGGCAGCAATGCCATGAGGATGGTTTTGAGGTCATTGTGGAACCCAGCTACCTCTCGCTGGTGTGCAGCCGTGGCAGCCGCTCTTTCCGCATTGGCCCGCTCCATGGTCTCCATGAGCCTCCGCATGAGTCCCAACTCCCGGGCGAGCCCACTGGAGCCACTCTGACTAGACAGTCGTTCTTGTCTCATAGTCAGGACTCTTGCGATGTCAGCCATGGTTCATTGGAGGGCATGGAACTGACTGTGGGTGTCCGTTAGGGACTGTGAGTGGTCCCTGATGGGACTTAGACACCCATGTATGGCATCTAGTTTGTCTGCCATGTGGTCGAAGCCCACCCGCACCTGTTCAGCCAGCTACTCCTGGCATACCAACACACTGCATTGGAAGGCCATGTGTTCTTCGTGGGGGTCCTGGAAGGCAGCCGTGGTGGTGGTTGCTGCCTGCTGGGTGGTCTGTGCAGGGGGTGGGGTGTCCCCGTTGCAGCTGGGCTGGCCTGCTCCTGGAGGTGGGCTGCGGAGACTGTCAATGAACTCTTGGAGGGCATCGGAGTCAAAGCTGTGGTGGTCCTCTTCGTCATCAGAGAAGAGAAGTTCGGGTTGCTCTGCAGGAGGTGTTGATTGTCCCTCTGCAATGTGAAGGGGAGATGCAGTTTGACAATGTGTTCATGTGTGTGTTGTCGGATTGTACATGTTCACATACAGACTGCATGACTGTGTGCATCGTGGCTGTTTTGGAGGGGCTGCTTATTTGCTGCGGGACGGTGGACATTTCAACATCACGGATGTGTGTTTGAAGTTGTACATTGTCTACTCACATTTCCCTGCAATGCCACTTGTGATTGTCCAGTGTCTACACCCAGTAGGCCCCAGTTGTGTCCTGTGTTCTGTTGTGGACGTGTTGCGGTTTGTGCCACTTTGTTGTCAGTGTTGATGTGCTCAGAATGTTATGTGTGTGTGCTGCATTGGCGGGGGCCCTGCTGCTCTGTTTTGCTGCCACTTATCCCTTTCATGCGCTGTGCCTTTGACTTCTGTGCTTGTACAGTGCTGACATGTAGCATACTTGGCTACATTGGTCTCTAGGTGTGAGTTGGGGTCTGGGGCATGGTTTTTCCGCAGATGTGCTCATCTCAATTGTGCATGTGTGCCATTGTGCCTATCTCCCCCCGTCACCCCAGTCCCTGGTTGTTACTCACCCTTTTGCTGTTGTGTCCAGTCCTGTTGAGCAGTGTGCGGTCCCCCGACTCTAGCCACTGTCTCCCCACTGATGACTGTGGACACCATTTCCTCCATGTCGTCCAGCTACTCTTGTGGTGCAGGAGCCTCACCTCCAGTCTGCATTTCTGCCTTCTGGTTGTTGGCGAGTTTCAGCTTGGTTTTGCGCTTGACATCATTCCAGCGCCTCTTGACCTCATCTATTGTCCTCTTCAGCACTCCGACTGCATTCACCTTGTCCACGACGGACTGCCAGAGTCAAATTTTTGTTGCCAATGACACAGTGGAGGTGACGAACAGTTGTTGAAGGTGTTCGACCACCTCCGTTATCAGGATCCGGTTTTCCTGTGGACTGAAGCGCTTCTTCCTACTCTTCTACTCCTTGCCCTTCCCTGACCCCGAGGTTGCAGGCAGGTCCTCCAGGGGGCTTGTGGAGTTTGGGTTCTCCTCCGTACTTGCTCCGGCAACATCCACTGTGCTTGGCTGTTGTTTGTCATTTGTTTGTCAGGTTTTTTTCTACTTTTATGGTGATTGTTCCCGCCTGACGCATGTGAACAGCAGGCCTGTAGCTGGTTTTCTCAGATTTTTGTATCACGATTGGCCTCATTGCAGCTTTTTTTGCATTTGCATTTTGCATTTTTGCAACGTGGCATTGATTTTAACGCGGTCAGTTGACGCGTTATCTGGGGAATATCGCATGGTGCCGCCGTGTTGAGAATGCTACGTTAACACAGCATAATTTTCCCGTGATAGACTGCGACATTGGAGGTTGCGTTAAGTAACTTTTGCAATGGTTATCACACGTTCTTGAGAACATACCCCTGTGTGTCAAAAAGCCTTGTAAGTGGTGTTCACGGAATGGTGATCTTAGACGAAGCAAAATCTGTAAGCGAAGCAGTTTCAGAGAAACTAATTCAACATTGTCAGGCATGCAAATGTGTGTAAAAGGTTAGTGTGTGAAAGGGAAGGCAACCTAAGAAAACGTGTCCATGATAAAAGATGACATTGGTTCTATGTGGGCCTGCCTACGACACATAACACCCCCTCATATTTTACCAAAGTATTGAGGTTTTTAATATTAACCTGCACTTACATCAACACCAGAAGATTGACAACAAGCATTTCACCAAGGTATATAGATGTGGAGTGAAAAATAATAATGCATCGGTACTTCCATATATGTGCTTTCCCATGTAATATCATTACAGTTGATGTTCTGTAGTGCATATAGGCAGAGGCAAATGTTATTGACCTCGATAATGTGGCATACGACCTTCTTAAGCACTCCACTTATCAGTTCGGAGAGGTAAATACGACAGACCTTGGTCAGCCTTACTTTCTATCTACACCACCTTTAATTATCGTTATTAATTTCCGCAAATAATACTCCTTATCATGCGTGTGATCGAATTTAAGAGAATACCCATGACCAGTGGCTATAGCATCTAAGGCCGTCGTTCTAATGTCATAAGTCAGCTTTAAACAAGCTAAAAGTAAACTTCATTGTGCCTGGACAACCACCATTTGCAGTCCTGCTCTGCTTGCACCACAGGTAACGGTGACACAAATACATCAGAGGTTCAAAATGCCATGTGGGCTAGACTCTGAGCCACTGGCATGCTGGACCATTGGCAGCATGTTTCCGAGCTGTATTTTTAAACTCACTGGCTCCTCCTGGAAAAAGGCTGCACTGCACCCATGTCTAATTCCAATTTCATCCTGATAAAAAGCAGATAGGACCTCTTCCAATTTATGGGAATCTGTGCTATTGTATACAATCACCTTCTCATCCCTAATAATAGCAATTTCCTCTACAGAGTATGAAGAATGAATTAAACAAAGTAGGAGCAAACTTTCACACTTTGAAGGAGGAGAAGGGCCATTAGGAATGCAAATGTTTTTGTAAAAAACAGCTGCCCGGTGGGAGTCTGAATGGTAACACAATAAACTAGTACTGCTTCTCTAGGACAGTAAACTGGAGGAACCATCGATGCTGGGCTCTTACAGGGATGAGACGATTGGGGCCTATCAGGCAGACTGAAGCTATCTAATAGGTTGGTAGAGCATGAATTTAGACTGTAAATAGACTGGGTCTCTGGACAGAAAGATAGGCTCTTGAATACCGTTCTCTTAAACAGGCAGGCGCCAATGCAATACAACAGACAGAATTGACGTACAGGTCTAATGATGCAAGTCAAGAAAGAGACGTGCCACTACATTTCACACGGTTGTAGTTTAATTGCCAGGGATTTGGGTTTACCTAAGTAGAGTTGACATAATTCACGTATGAAAGAATAATGGCAGGGATGAGGGATTCCCTGCACAATGAGAAAATACGAGGAAAGAACTTATCCAATAGACAAAGAAAAACACAAACTCTATTGTTACACAAATCATTTTGGGGCAGGCATATTGTGGCATAGCTAAAATAAGTCATACATTTCAAAGTGGCTCAGTTATTATGTCAATAACAGAATATATTTAACAAGACCCATTGTGTGCAATGGAACATAAGTAGAGGGTGCCAGAGAAGATTTGAGAGCAAAGCATCCTCGGAGACATTTAATTTCTTTAAAAGAAGGAAAACAAAAATAAGTGAAACTATGAAAAGCATAAACACCAGGTATGTGCAGAAAATGAATCCTGATGAATTACGTGTATGACTGCCAAACCATCTCATATACAAAGACTCAGTTAAGGCATTTTTAAACCATTATTTATGTATTTTAAAGTAATACAAACAAACAGCTCGGGTAGTACTCTGACCTGTACTCATTATCAATCAATCAGGGGTTGGTAAAGTGCAGCTACTCACCCGCCAGGGTCTCAAGGCGCTGGGGGGAAAAGGGGGCGGGCGGCTCTGTTGAGTGCTGGGGTCGTCCAAAGAGCCAGGTCTTGAGGTCCTGTCTGAACTGGAGCAGTGTGGGGACTTGCTGGAGGTGCAGGGGGAGGTCGTTCCAGGTCTTGGGTGCGAGGTAGGCGAAGGACTTTCCTCCCATTCTGGTCTTCTAGATGCGTGGAACAGTGGCCAGAGAGAGATCAGCTGGCATTGGACATTATAATCATGTTAATTGTTAACAGCGGACCTTAGGTGGTCCATAAGCAATGGGCGCCATCCCTCTTTCAACTGAGTCGGCATCCATGCAAGCTGTGGTTATAGTTGTTAAATCCATGTGGTGAGACATCAGCCATTCGAAAGTCTGTCTAGGCCCTACCTGAGGGGCCTGTGCCATTTTCCTTGCCTGGTATTTCTCCCACAGCAGCGGGTTCACTCTCAGAAAATACTTTTGGAGTGGAGCCCATATGTCTTTGGGCCGGGCGGTTGGTGGCATATAGTCCCAGAATGTCTCAAGCTCCAGAAGTACACCACGTCTTTAATCATGGTGTAGCTTTTGGCAGGGAGACCCTCCCCCTGTGCATCACCACTCTTCTTTTACCCAGCAGAAAAGTCAACGCCAAGAAAATGAGACATGTCAGGGGGAAGTCTTTGATGTATCCCATCAGGACTATTTCCACACTTGGACAGACGATTATACCAGTCATCTTTGTGAGGGCATCATGAATGTCCACCCTGAACGAGGAAACTGTGGGCAGTTCCCGATCAGGTGAATAAAATCAGCATTTTCTGCTCCGCTCCTGGCACAGCATGCGTCTGCTCAAAGGCCCATTTCTTTTAGCGAGAAAGGGGTAACGGACCCAAATACCTCAACGACAGAATCAACATCCAGGCACCCCAAAGAAACCTCCGATCTGCCAACCTCGCACTGGCAGAAACCCCGCGCATCCACAGAGCCAGAGCAGGCGAAAGATCTTTCTCTCACATTGCAGCCAAGACCTGGAACGAGCTACCGGCAGACATCAGACGCGCCCCCTCCCTGAACACCTTCAGGAAGACCCTCAAGACATGGCTTTTCGGCTAAACAGAAATATGGACCCCCCCCCTCAGGGCCTTGAGACCCTCACGGGTGAGTAGAGCTCTTACAATTCCCTGATTGATTGATTGATAGTATATTTTGTGCAGAAACTTAACATGTATTAATAAAAGTTTATAAATGGGAGAGAGTTCTCTTGTAAGCCCACAAGTTAAGACATTTTTGAAGCAGTGCATTTTAGGAGTTACGAAGCCACCTGCCAGGTCTAAATGAACCCTGCCAGTCTGTAATATTGTGCTTGAAAGATTCAGGTTCTGAATTGCAAAGCATCATATTTCTCATTACACAAAAGGGGCCAAGGATGGAATGGCATGCTGTGTGAAAGGTATTGATATATTCAGGTGATCATCTCAAAGAAAATGCTGTTTGGTTAGGCACAGAGAAAAGGGAATACCAGTACCCACAAAAATTATTTCTTATTTTAGAGACCAAAGATGTAATGAGTGTTGATACATTCGTCTACTGTTTATCCTTCTGTCTATTCTTGGATCTCATCATTCATGTGTGCCAGTATGTATGCTGTCTTCGCTGAATGTATGGCTCCAGGTAGATGCACGTGTGCCTGTATGTCTTTTGTCCTGCACGCATGCAAGACTGTTGGTCTGTGTAAATACAGGTACTGATATACCGTTCTACATATCTGTAAGTATCCCAAAGAGCCCAAGGACTGAATATGTAGGCCCTTTGCCTAACATCGTTACATGTAGGGCATGGATACAGATCCAAAGAGGGTATTGATAAGATGAGCACAGAGATTGAAGTATGTCATTACCCAGTATAACTGATTTATTTACACAAAAGTCAGTGATTAAATAAAGTAAACATCAAGCCTGCATTGGTAGTTGTCCTTTCTTCCTCTTTATTTATTTTTCTTACTAGTCTGCCGTTCTGGTAGTATCCAAGCTGGTGCTTGTATGCACAGAGTTTCTACCTCTTTAGTCTTGTTGATGGTGCAAGGCCTTGAGCTGGCATGGGAACCTAGAGCAATGGTAGTTTCTTTCAATGTTTCAAGTTTTACTTTGAACCCTAAAGATAAGTAGACGATGGTCAAAAAACAATTGATGGCAGTGGTTTTAATGATGTGATAATGCTAAAATAGTGTTGAAGCAGAACTGATCCCCAATATTCAGGGCACCCCAAAAATGTAAGATCACTGAAACGCTTACCTCAGACGGGTCTCCTCAGGTTGATCTTGCATTAAAAGGCAGCCTGCCCAATATCAGTTTAGCAGAGTAGTAAATTAAATAATTGGGACCACTCAATAATTGAGTTCTAAATCCGAGGAAAAGTTAAAGCGGTTTGTGGCACAAAAAACAATCTCAAAATAAAGTGGTACAGAATCAATGCTATGAAGGGTCAAATGTAGAAAAGGAATGTGTTCTGGCTCACCCCCGAATTCAAGGCATTCTTATATACAATTCTTGAAAAATAAATTAGTCAAACAGTAGAACCACAAGTAATTTTCTTGACAAATCAGAATAAAACACGTCATTACCTAAGTACATAAGCACTATCCCATTTTAAGAAAGGTATCCATCATCTTCCATGATACCTCCATCCAGGGATGTTCAAGTACGAATATGAGGCATTTTACACAAATGAAGAAGACTTGGCTCAGCAATGGAACTTGTTGTAACTTTCCCTTTTAATGTGGGATTCTTTGTGGAGAATGTTATGTCCATACCAGCAGCAGACCTGGTAAATGACACTCTCATCTGAGGTCCCCAACATTCTGCTGCTGATGTACATAACATTCCCCACAAAGAATCCCACATTAAGGGGTCGATTCCGATTGGAAATCGAACCGACCGACACAGACCGGGAACAGAGTCCGACTGATACGTACAGGCACCGTACGACCCGTGTAGTACAATGCAACGCCTGTGACATACAACCAACTCGTACGGAATACAAGCCGTACGACCGAGCCGTACGGAAACCAGTGATTCGCCCGGAAACGGGACGCGATTCGCACCGACCGACACGCACCAGGAATTAACCCGACCGACACGTACCCGCGATGTCCAACCCGCGCAGTACGATGCAATGCGTGTAAAACTAGACCGACTCGCATGGGGCTCAAGCCGCATGACCGACACGCACAGAAAACAGGGACCTGAAGAAATAGAGATCTCCGCGACTGAGGCGTATGAAACACAGAAGAAAGTCAGCGTGAAAGACTCGGAGAAGCCCGCACGAGCCAACATCAACGTCCGTCTCGGTCAGAAGAACGTCTCCTTCATGCTTAAAAAACACAAAGGAAAAAATACAACAAAAAGGACCAAACAAGCAATGACAAAGTCAATAAATATATATTTTTTTAAACTTGGAACAAAGACACACCCACAACTCCACCTATATAAAGGCCAAAAATCACTACCATGATCCTTTACAAATTCAAAAGATCAGCCAGCAGAGAACACCATCAGACAGCAACCACAGACACACTCACAACTCACCCATCACACAACCTTCACACCATTAGCACCTCTCCAAAAGCTCTCTCACATACACCCAGCAAAACTGACACTCACCCACCCTCACTTGCACCCTCACACACACATCACTCCCCACCACCACCCATCACTATGCCCCCAAAGAAGAATCCAAAGTTCACAGATAGTGAGTTAGAAGTCCTGGTAGATGAAATCCTCAGAGTAGAGCCACATTTGTTTGGTACATTGGTCCAAAGGACCCCCATGTCACAGAAAACAAAGATGTGGGTGAGGATTGTGCACAAGGTCAACGCACAAGCACCAACGTTGCGCACAAAGGATGACATCCAGAACAGGTGGTATGATGTGCGCAGGAGGGTCAAGAAGCTCCTCGAGAAGGATCATGCCTTGAGTCAGCGCACTGGTGGTGGCCCTCCTGCCAAACCAGTATACTTCAGGTCCTGGGAGGAGAAGGTGCGGGACATCCTACCACCAGAGAGCGTCCATGGTCTATCAGACATACCAGAGCCTGGAGAGTACACAACCAATATACTCAATATTGTGTGGCAATACACACACATCACTGTCAAGGGGACAGTGAAACCATGCACCATTAGCAAAGCCGCAGTAACCAATAGATAATCATCCCAAGATGTGTATGCTAGTCAGACAAACACAATACCTGCCATCTCATAGTGATTTGTAACTGTGTCATGACATGTACATACCTACCAACAAATAGAGCATGGCAGTGGCACAAATCTAAATAAACACTGTCAAACATTTTGCCACCACAAACACACTACCTCACAGTGAAGCTGACTGACAGGAAGAAATAGTGGGTAGGCTGGTGAAGTGAGAGTATCCAAAAGCATGATGGGGTTTGTAGTCACAGATAATGCTCCCCCTCCCAATTGGCCCATCAAGACCTCTCTGAACCATGCCCACATCACAGGGAGTGAAAAATAACTGACTGGGCTCTGTTGTGGGGAGCACAAGGCCCTGCTGGGAACTGGGCACCAACAAACAACAGGACTGCACTGACTGACATCCTGAAAGTTAACCTGCACACACTGCAATGGTGGCACGCTTCATGATGGGATAACTGGCCTGGGGGAGAAGGAGGTCCTGACTTAAAAACAAATACCACCGATGCTGGCCATACACACACCTTCTCTGCTAAAACACATTGCACACGTGGTACGAGTCACTCACAAAGTAAATGCCCGGGCAAGATGGCTAACATATGTGCCTGATAAATGATGTTGCTGCAAATCACACATATGCACTGGCCAACCCAAATACGTTCGCACTCACAGCCATTGCAACCGTATGTTTAAACTCACTGTCTGGGGATGCAGTGTCCAGGGGGGCCCCTGGCCTGCCTGTGAAGGTGTGTCTTGCAGATGTGTGGAGATCCATATATAGTACATAGCACAAAACACACAGGAACTCACATATACATCATTGACATGGGACACCTGACAGTGAATGGAATGGAAACACCAATATAGCTGACACTGTAGCATGGTCTCATTCACACTAGGTGCTGTTGTGAGCTGCATTCCACTCCTACATCGTTCTGCAACATATGCATCCTTCACTCAACACACCACTCACGTTCATAGACACTGTAGACACAAGGTCTAACCTGGACTGCATTGGAGGAGACATGCTACTCACAGCAGCAAAACCGCAACACACACAACACTGGCTATCACTGTCATGAGCATGGAAAAGCCAGAGAGCTGCCGTGCTCAATCCATATCACCATGGAGAACATTGACAAGATAAATCACTTCTGCATGTACAAAACTCAGCACCAGCACCATTCGCTACGGTGACATCATCACTTGTATGAAATGAGATGGGAACTAGGAACACAGAAAAAAACAGATTCTCCCAAGAGACCTCAGGCATACTGAACTGTGACCATGTTGTACAAACACACCAATGTGACACACAAAGACTAGCAAAAACTGCTACCACACATGCCCCAATCTTGCAATATATCCTAAGTGGAATTGCATGTATGTCCTCGTTAAAGGTCAAATGTGGACAGGGATGACACACCTGTGTCAGCCACGTGATGGCCTTGAGTAGCAATGGCCATGTACAGTCAAATCTATACAAGAGCTGGTTATTCACACACTTCGACATGCACATTGTAATGCTTCATGTTGGCTGGACAATGTGCTACAACAATATCAATCTCTGTCCGTGACAACTTTGGACAATGCAGTTTACAGGCACGCATCCTGACGTACAGTTGCAAATGTCATGTATGTGAACCATTGATGCCTGTAGAAACATAACTTACATTGTGTGTCTCTTCAAAACACAGGTGGTGCTGGGGACACAGCAGCAAATGAAGAGGAGTCCCTGTCCCATACTCTGGTGGACCCTGAGCTCTCTGGTGTGGATCAGTCTCTGTCCTCTTCGGATGACGAAGAACAACCTGGCACCTCCGGTGTGAGTCATCATGCAGCACCAGCAGTACAAATATCTGCACCCACGCCTCCAACATCTGGCAACAGACAGAGCACCCCCGCCAACACGGACAGACCAAGGACACAGAATTCCGAAGGCACAGGGACACAGGCCACCCAGGAAGCTACGGACAACACCATCAGTAACAACACCCAAGGGGGCCCAGGGTCACCTGTGCGTACCACCGCAGGTCCTGCCCGTGTGGCTAGGGGTGGTGGGAGGGGTGGTAGGCAGAGGTCATGGCTTGCAGAGGGGTCTGGACTGCATGATGACCCCCAACTGGTACGCATCATAGAGGCGTCCCAGGATAGCACCGGAGGA
Source organism: Triturus cristatus (assembly GCF_964204655.1). Classification (NCBI taxonomy): domain Eukaryota; kingdom Metazoa; phylum Chordata; class Amphibia; order Caudata; family Salamandridae; genus Triturus; species Triturus cristatus. Next base: position 270,846,205 of record NC_140595.1, on the reverse strand, counting down.
TTCGGCTAGGTAGTGGGGATCCTCAAGGACATTCAACAGGAGCAGGCTGCCCATCATGCTCGCATGGAGTCCAAGTGGGATGAACTTACTGCGGTGCATAGGGACATACTGACATGCCTCCACCAGATAAGCACCGACATGTCCACACCTCCCTGTGTGCCCACAACATCTGTTGCCGCTAGATCTGCAAATGCCACAAGGAGGGAGGATGACTCTGGTGGAGAGTCCTCTGCATCGCAGACGCCTGTACCTGAGGATCCCCCCCGGAAGAAGAAGAGGGGTTGTCCGAAGAAGGACAAGTGAGACGCAGATGGCCATGCACATCCCCCAGGGACACAAAACCTGTTCTGGAAAATGTTCTTTGTGTGCAAACCGTTGTATATAACCCAACTCGCCAGCATGACATGGAGGGTTTATGTTGGTCTAATGTAGCAGATGACGGTGGACTTTATTCTGGACATTTCCAACACTTCCAACTCATCTGTGAACTTTGGATTCCAAACCCAATGCACAATACCCACCATCCTGTGCACTATTCTCACACATGTTTGTAAATAAACTCACTATTACACTATACTTGCCTCTGTTGTGATTCCAACTTGGCATGTGTCATGGAGATGATGATCTGCTAAAGAACACAGTGCATACTAACTACTACAGCAATGTGATCACCGTTATGTGAGACATGGTGATGTGACACATATGAGGGAGACACACCACTAGGGCACCACAACACATAGTCACCATGGCCATGTAACTCTGCATGCTTCGCAAGATCTACAGATGGATCCCCACTGAAACCAGAAGGACAGTCACACAGGCCCTGGTCAGCCGCAGACTGGCCTACGGCAACGCCCTCTACGCAGGAACCATGGCCAAACTCCAGAAAAGACTACAACAAATACAGACGCCTCTGTGCGACTTGTCCTCGATATACCCGGCTGCACCTACATCACAGCTCACCTGAGAGACCTGCACTGGCTCCCAGTTAACAAGAGGATCACCTTCAAGCTCCTCACCCATGCTCACAAGGCACTCCACGACACCGGACCAGTATACCTCAACAAACGACTCACCTTCTATACCCCGAACCGCCAGCTTCGCTTCGCTGACCGTGCCCTAGCCAACATCCCACGCATCCACAGGACGACCACCGGTGGCAGATCATTCTCCTACCTCGCCGCCAAGACATGGTACACCCTCCCCACCCACCTGCAACAGAATCAGGACCTGCTGACCTTCAGGAGACGACTCAAGACCTGGCTGTTTGAGTAGTAGCTGCACCCCCCTCTCCCCTCAGCGCCTTGAGAACATCACGGGTGAGTAGTGCGCTCTACAAATGCCTGATTGATTGATCCTTGTGGACTCCGCACGAGATTTGGAGGGTATCTGAGTGGTGCTCACCTTCCAGTATTTAGAAGGATCTATCATGTAGAAATGAGGATATCCAATTTAGCGCAGAGCCTGTGATACTCGCTTCCTTTAGCCTACGGATCAAGATGCTGTGATCTACTGTGTCGAAAGCGGCACTAAGATCCAGAAGCAGGATGGCCGCTGTGCACCCCTGGTCCAGGATGCCCTTAAGTTCCTCTGTGATCACCAACTGGGCTGACTCTGAACTGTGCTGGGGTTGGAAGTCCATTTGTGTAGCATGCAGCACCCCATTCTCCTCTAAATGTTGGGACAGGGTCTGATTGGCGTGTTTTTCAGCTATTTTGCCTAGCAGTGGCAGAATCGAGATTGGTCGATAGTTCGCTGGCTCTGAAGGTTCTAAAGTGGGCTTTTTCAGCAGCGGTCGGACTATGGCGTGTTTCCAGGTTTTGGGGATAGTCCCTTGTGTAAGAGAGAGCGAGATGAGTGCTGCAGTTGTGGACCTATTCTTTTTACCTGCCTGTAGTAGGACATCTGGCGGAATCGGGTCTTGTGGGGAGCCAGATTTAATCTTCTGCAGAATCAAAATCATAACTTCCTCACTTAGGTCGGTAAATGATCCAAATTATGGTAGCTCATCATTTAGGTATTGGATCCAACCTAATAACCATTATTCATTAATATTATTTTTTCACAAAAATGTAAACCCAGTAAAATGCAAACACAACAGCCACAAGCCACTCACTCACCCAAATGAAAGGACAGGGACATTACAATGAACTGCACCAAAACAAGAAAAGGAATCAAAGCAAATTGGTCAGCTTTCGTCCTTATGTCCAACTCTAGCAGACATTTTAAAGACTTTGCTAACTTTCAAACTTAACTTGATTGCACATATCAGACAGACCACGTCCGATGAAAAAAGACGTATTTCAAATCTAGAAAACACAGACATCTAAACTCTATAATTTCCCTTATCTTAGCTGCTGCTCTATCGCCATGATCACCATGATAATGAGGGATGGGAAAAGTGACATCATCTGCGTAGAAAGTGACACTGCCTAATATTTGACCCTCAAGCAGCACTAAAAGTGACATCAGACGCTGTATGATCTTGATAAAGTTATAGGTTGTGGATAGAAATCCAATCATAGAAAAAAAAGTTAATAAATTACTTCGAAATCTCACTGCCTATGCCAGGAGAGCATCGCCTTTGGAATGCATGCGTAAATTTGTATGTAATGTACGTAATTAGTGTTTGTATAGCGCGGGTTACACTCCAGGGAGAATCTTAGCGCTTCAGAGTGTAAGAGAACATGGTGGCTTATTGTTCTTGTGGTAAATCCTTGGTTAAAATGCTAATTCATGTTTTTGCATTTTGTGTCGGATAGGGTGTAAATCCAGGTCTTAAGGGTTTTTCTAAAAATTGTTTCTGTAGAGATTTGTCGGAAAGGGGGTGGCAGTGAGTTACATGCTCTGGACCCCAAGACAGCCAGGGCTTTACCTCCTCTGGTTTTGAGTCTAAACTTGGGAATAGTCAGGAGATTGTCACCTTGGGACCTCAGACACCTGGAGGGAACGTAGCGTTGGAACATGCTTTCGATGTATTTGGGTCCTGTTTTGTTAACTGCCCTGAAAGTGATTAGCAAGATTTTAAAGAGCACCCTTTTGTGTATAGGCAACCAGTGCAGGGTGTTGATGGCAATTGTGGCTGAGGTTCTTCTTTTCCATCCTAGCACTAGTCTGACCGCTGCATGCTGCACCATTTGTAGTTTATGACAGACTGTCCTGTTAGTTCCTGCGTATGTGCTATTGCAGTAATCTATGCGAGAGGTAATGAGGGCTACTGCCACCGTCTTCCTTGCGGTGAATGGGATTAGATCGGAAAATGTCATGAGCCCTTTTATTATGCCGAAGCAGGTCCCTGCCACGGCTACTGCTTGTTGTTGAAAGCTGAGGGATGGATCAAATTTTATCCCTAGATTTCAAACTGCGTTGGCTGTATTAGGGGGAACAGTTGCGTCTTCAGGCCACCATAGTGCTGGGTTGAAAGTGCTTCCCTTACCAAACGGTAGGATCTCGGTCTTCCCAGTGTTGCATTTAAGGTGATTCGTCCTCATCCAATGGAAAGTGGCTTTTAGGTAGTTTTTAAGTCTTGTTTCTAAATTTAAATATACAATGGTCGCAGCTATGGACAGTGATTGCTAAAGTGAACAGTTATGGTACAGGCAATGTATAACTAGAGTCTTGTCTCTCTGTAGCAAATGTTTAGTGGAAAGACCCTGATCTCCATGCCGTTTTGATATGCAATATGGGCAAGATCCTCTGTGCATTGAAGTGAAAACGCCAGTAATAGTACGAAGAAACTCTAAATGAACAGTCACTTGAGTTAAGTTGGGGACTACTCAATGTGGTTTAAACTGCACAACATAAGAATGCGTCTCTTTCCAATCGGGCTCTTTCAATGTGCATGGAGAAGCAAAAAGAAAGAATTTGTCAATGCTAAATGGAGCATCTTGATACTTATATCCTTATGTTGTTGTTGTTTACTTGTAGTTTTTGTATTTCTGGCAAAACAGCTTTGGCTTTTTACAAGACCGCCTGTGTTCTTTAAAAAAGTATAAGCAGTGAGAAGGTGTTGAGTCAGTCCCTTTCAGGCATTAGATTTCCTGGGTTTTCATTGCTTCCCAATGCTTGCTTTGATAGTCCATCATCATGTCATTTCATGGGTGGGTAGGTTGTTCTGTTTGTTTTCCCATTAGGTTTTGGTACTAGGACAATAAGCAGTTCTTTTATTTAACTAGAGCCACTATATGCTCTTTGATGGGTTTACATTGCTAGCACAATTTAATGTTTTTACTGTTTTCTCATTTTTTGGCGCAGGAAATATTGGCTGTTTGGATGCCCTAACTATCCTGATGACACAGAGTTATTCACTAATTGCATGGTCATTTGTCTATCTTTGCTTTCGTGATCACAACGTTGTATTTATTTTGTTTTGTTCAAACAAAGACATGCCTCCACACAAACGTTCTGAAAAATGCAAATGAAATAATGTTTTTTGTCAAAAGTATCAAATGCGCAATATTTTTGCTGTGCATGCCTTTTAGGTTCACCGTTTACAACGTAAACTTCATTTTCCAAGTCCTTTTCATAACAGTATCCTTTGAGGATACTGCTTAATGTTGCTAGGGCAGTCTGTTCCGCAAAAGAACTTTACTCCAACCTTCCATACTATTCTAGCCCAAGATGCTGCTTGTTAGAAATGGGGGTCTCTAGTTGGCAGAGGTAGGTACCTTTGTCCAAGTAGCTACCCTTGCTTCTAGTTAGGGTAAGGGGGATACACACTCTAGATAACCCCTGTTCACACCCTTGGTAGGTTGGCACAAGCAGACTGGCTTATCCCAAAGTCAATGTGTAAAGTATTTGAACTCAAAACCACAGTAATTCAGTATTAATACCACAAAGGGACACCACACCAGTTTAGAAAATTTAAGTATCTTTATCTAAACTCAACAAGACCAAAACGACACAAATCCAACATACATGTAATAAGAATATGACTTTTAAAAGGTTTCAAGCAACTTGGTCTATAGAAAACTATGGATGCGTCATTTCTCACAATGCACCTGTAGATGCGTCAAAATTCACAAGTCTAAACAGCCACAGAGAAGGGAAGTGTCCAGAAATAAAGGTATATGTCAGTCACTGAGTCCTTGGGGAGGCGATGCGACAGTGCAGGAGAAGTGATGCGTCGAATCCAAACTGTAGGGGGCAGTGATGCATCGACTACAAGACGGTTCTGGTCTGCGGGTGATGGGTCAGGCAAACACCACACAGGTGGGATGCTTGGAAATCCACGGATACGCTGGTGAATGATGTGGTGGCGGCAAAATCGCTGCGTAGGTTTCATCAGCCGTGATTACACGAAACGTCGGTTCTTGCAGTTGCAGTCGCTGCGTCATATCTGCAGCGACGCGGCGGTGGTGCATGGAGATTCTTCTAACATGGTGGTGTTGCGTTGGAAAAGCAGCCGCAAGAAAGTGATGCATCAATTTTTTCCGTTTCTTCAGGTTCTTTCAGCTCCCAACTGCAGTAACAATCTTCAGAGGCCCAAAACTGGATCAGGCACCTCCAGGCAGTTCAGAACTCTCAGCAGTACAGTTCAGGGGAGATGGGGGTGAAGCCTTTGTGTCCCTGAGTGTTCAGAACAGGAGTCGAGTACACACAGGTCCTTGGAGCTTCTTCTTCAAGCAGGTTTACAGCAAAGTTCCAGTCTTTGTCTTTTCCTTGGCAGAAACAGCAACCTCAGGCCAGCCCCACACAGCACACAGCTAAGGGGCAGTACTCCTCCTCACATCTCTTCTCCTTGGCAAAGGTTCCTCTTGAGTCCAGAAGTGATCTAAAGTTCTGGGGTTTAAGGTCTACTACGTATACCCCATTTTGTCTTTATTCTCTTTGTGCAAGGGTCTCTGAGCCCAGTCCAAATCAGTTCTGTCCTCAGTGATGCAGTTTGACTACAGAGGGTGGAGACAGCATTGTGCAAGGGAGACAGGCCTTATTCAGGTGCAAGGAAAACTCCTCCCACTCCTCCCACTACTCTAAACGCTCACAGAATGGTTAAATAAGAAAATGCCTATTATCTAAAAGTGGCATTTTCCTAAACACAATTTAAAAACCCTGTTTTCTAAAAGATGTGTTATTAAATTCTGAGGTCAGAGAGCCTAAACATTATTCCTCTATCTTGTCTCAAGGGGAAGTTATACTTGTAAGATGTTACAAAGTATCTCCCATCCTATCCTATGGGACAGATAGCCTTTCAATAGTAAAAACAGAACATGTCACACACACAAGTACATATCCTGCCTTTTACATACACTGCACCTGCCCATGGAGTTACCTTGGGCCTACCATAGGGGTGTCTTACATGTATGAAAAGGGAATATTAGGGCCTGGCAAGTGGGTGCATTTTCCAGGTCGACATGGCAGTTTAAAACTGCGCACAGACACTACAGTGGCAGGTCTGATACACCTTGTCTGGGCTACTCATGTGGGTGGCAGAATCAGTGCTGCAGGCCCACTAGTAGCATTTGATTTACAGGCCCTGGCACACTCAGTGCACTTTACTAGGGACTTATCAGTAAATCAAATATGCCAATAAGAGGGAACCAATTGTATTGACAATTTACACAGGGAGCACTTGCAATTTGACACTGATCAGCAGTGGCAAAGTGCCCAAAGCATCTAAGCCAGGAAAAACAAAATCCAGCACAGCATCAAAAATACAGGAGGTATAGGCAAAAAGTAAGGGGAAGCCACACCAAAGATGGCAAGTCTAACACTGCTTCATCGTGATTTTCTTTCTAGAATAATTTAGGATAACATACATAAAACTGCCTGTCAAACAGTTCCAGTAACAAAAAGCGAGACCTATTGACTTTGCCAATGCTTGTTATTCTAATGACAGAAGGAAGTTACTTCTACCTTTGTTTTTAGAATACTAAACAATAACAATGAGAAGATTACTTGATTAATTGTGTACAATGAACAAGAATCAGGTGTTCATTGTTCTTCATGATATTTCAACTATATAGGAATTAAATTGATATATCAGCAATATTATATTCTTATTTGGCACTGTTGCTTCATTAAAGCCTTGAAGGACAACTTCAATACGGTGCCACCACAGAGATGGCAAGAAGCAGCCAAGTTGCAACAAATACCGCAAACATTTGCCTTATTGACAGGGAAATGGAGCTTTAGTGGGACAAAATATTATTTTTCCTGGGATTCTGAAATCCTTACAATGAACCTGTGTATGTGAAATATGTTTTTAATATAATGGTAAGACCTTTATATTCTGTAATTTTTTATAAGATAGCACTTTTTAAATAGAAAGTATTGCTGGAAGTATTTTGCAATGACTCCTACAATTGATTGATTTATTACGTGACTTTAATAATGAACACGAGGCTACCATATATGAAACTGCCATATTCCAATGAAATGTATTACAATGACACTGAATAATAATAGAAGAGGGGAGCATAATTAGAAAAATAAAATTTCCAAGTCTTTTAGCCTTTCTTTTAGCCAGGCTGTGGCAAGGCTGCTGTCTGGCTAAAATGTTTACAGGGATGAAAATTATATTGTATAATTTGAATAGGATTACATACCTAGGAACTGAAATTTATTCAGATGTATAAGCATGTGCATGCCATGACAGATGGTCTACTACGTTGCACATGTGGCCGTACCTGTTTTTTATGCATGAGGACTGTGAAAAACTGTGAAATGCAGTGCTTGGTTTTCTAAAAAGGAAATTATTGTAATGAAACTTTGCTGACACAGAAAAATGGCTTGCAGGGGAGTTGCCAGCCAAGATGGCCGAGTGGATATGATCCACCGAAGCTCCGCTTATTCCAGTTTCCTAATTTAGGAAATACTATGCAAGGTGTCCAGTTTCCTCACCGCATCGCTCATGGTCCCCCTGAGGAATAAAGTGGGTGCACAGTGGGGCGATTTCTGCTTCCCTAAACCAATGAATTGCGGTGGACGCCGCAGGGGCCTGAAAAGATGAGAGAGTGGAGTGCAGGCCTAAACGAGCGAACCTGCACTGAGGCTTGGGCTGATGCTATGCGCTGCACCTAGGGAGGAGGCCCTGCAAGTTGCCAAGATCGGGGGTTCGCTGTCACTGCATGGGAGTACCCCCGCTGCCCACCTAGGTACCTGGTAAGTGAGGTGGTGCAAGCCGGGTGGCCCGCGTGCAAAACAGTGCAGGCTGGCGGCTTAGGTAGGGGAGTAGATGGATTGCTTGTCCCCCCACCGGTACTTGAGAAGGGTGGTCCCCCTGTATTAAAAAGTAGGCCTCCAAGAACCGTTAACCCCTGCTTTGTGTTTGTGTCTGCTGTGCGTCTAATTTTAAGATGGGAGCGCAGAGGGACTAAGAAAGGCCACCTTCTAACTGGAAGCCCCTGCAGCCCCTATACTGATGTCCTGACTAGATAGGACCTATTTTTTGTTAAACATACTTTTGTAGGTACAAAAATCAGAAGCCGTCAACAATTTATGATACATGAACAATAAAACATTGCAGACAAACAATTTTTTTTTTATCTAAACCTGAAAATCCTTTTTAGTAGCAGGTTTGAACCACAATGTACTGCCACAAGGACAGACATAAAACTAATAACAAACACTCATACACCACTCCTCAGACACACCCACAAACAATCAGACACATTTTCCTTCGGTAACCTATTTGTTTATCTTCTTTTGATATTACCAGAAGGTTGAACAAGACTGGTAGGATTTTTTGACAAATTTATCTAGAGGTGCATAACCAACAATGTAAACCAATACATCATAGAGAAAAGAGTATTTTCAATGAATTTGAATGCACCAAACTTTATGTGTTATTGACACCAGTAATTGTTAACGCAAAACAAAAGGTCGACGCGTTTCGAACCCCTTCTCCTTGGAAAGGGAGGGGTTCTCCTCAGGACCAAGACTCCGGATGGTTGAGTGACTCACACCTTTTCAAACTTGGCCAAAACTATGGCGAAAGTGTTCGCTTTAGGACTTGATGGATTTCTTTTTGAAGAAATTGACGAGTCCCATGTTTTAATTGAAGCCGGGGAACTCTTAGTATTCTTCTTTTTTGACTCGTCTTGTACGAATTTCGAAGCGTAAGGACGGCGGCGTCGAGTCTGCATATAACAAGAAGACGTGTTACTCTAGGCGGACCCGCGGTCTCAAGAGCTATTCCGATCAGAATAGCTCTTGAGACCATTAAGTCCTAAAGCGAACACTTTCGCCATAGTTTTGGCCAAGTTTGAAAAGGTGTGAGTCACTCAACCATCCGGAGTCTTGGTCCTGAGGAGAACCCCTCCCTTTCCAAGGAGAAGGGGTTCGAAACGCGTCGACCTTTTGTTTTGCGTTAACAATTACTGGTGTCAATAACACATAAAGTTTGGTGCATTCAAATTCATTGAAAATACTCTTTTCTCTATGATGTATTGGTTTACATTGTTGGTTATGCACCTCTAGATAATTTTGTCAAAAAATCCTTCCAGTCTTGTTCAACCTTCTGGTAATATCAAAAGAAGATAAACAAATAGGTTACCGAAGGAAAATGTGTCTGATTGTTTGTGGGTGTGTCTGAGGAGTGGTGTATGAGTGTTTGTTATTAGTTTTATGTCTGTCCTTGTGGCAGTACATTGTGGTTCAAACCTGCTACTAAAAAGGATTTTCAGGTTTAGATAAAAAAAAAATTGTTTGTCTGCAATGTTTTATTGTTCATGTATCATAAATTGTTGACGGCTTCTGATTTTTGTACCTACAAAAGTATGTTTAACAAAAAATAGCTAAAAAATTCATGAAATAAATACTATTAAGTAGTACTTCCGTGGTTGTTTGGTCTTATCTTCCACGTAGAATTGAATTGACATTTCGAAATTTTCATCAGCACTGGCATTTCCTTGTTCTCCTAGTTATTGGGCTCAGTCTTGCTGATTAGAGCCACACCCTCATTTGTTCCCACTGACTAGATAGGGGCATCTCTCACCTGATGTGGGACCCGCAGACTGTTCCTCTACATGGCACAGGACTACAATGCCTCATTTGGCCCCTCGCTTGATGCCTAACCTTAAGATGGTGGTCGGAGAAAATTATTGGAGAGCACCTAGGCAGTGAAGCCCGTGCAGCAGCTCCTGATTGCTATGAATGGTGGTATGCATCGTCACAAGCATGATCGCCCTGAGTCGGCGAGCGACCCCTCTTTGTAATAAAGATGCTGAGGCCTGATTTGGGGTATCCACATCACCCAGTCTTCAGATAGGGCTTCGCATCAGACCGGATACAGAAGAGTAGGTGAGGAAGAACTCTGCTGTATTAGCAACAAATGGAGTAGACGACCTTCCTTCTTGATGGAGCCATTGCTTTCCACTACAAAGGTCAAGTAGCAGTCACCTGATACTGGTCCCCCTGATGGTGCCAGCTCTGGCTGGTCAGGGGATTCACGTGCATTAAAGAAGTGCCTCGGGGTGTCTAAACATGACCTTAAGGCCATAGATATCTCCTTTGTGTCACCGCTGTCCCCGTGCGTACCTACAGACGTATGGCCTGGACTTTACATGAACTGTTCAGTGGCCTGCTGGTTCATACCCACAGCTGGGGATTACTACCACTATACCCCCGAATAGGATCTCCAGCTACTTTACACCAGCAGAGGCAAGAGGCTCCTCGCTGGAGACGCTTGAGACCACAACTATGGCTCTCACCAAAGAAGACCTCCTCACATCTCTAAGGGACTTTAGAAAGGAGCTCTGAGAAGAGCTCAAAGCAGACCTGGCTTCGTCTTAAGGCAACCATCAATAACAAGCTAATCATGCTGCAACAGGATGTGGATTAAGTGGAGACCAGAGTGGTGGACCTCGATGCTAACGTCCTCAAGCTTGAATGCTGTGCAGGACAGATGGAAGACCTCATGCATTCTCAACGCACACAGCTTCAAGCATCCATCTTGAAAACAGATCTGGTGAACAGGTCAATGTGCGATAATATCCATATCCAAGATCTGAAGGAAGGAAGGGAGGGCCCAAACTTGGAGAACTTTGTAACAGCCTTGTTCTTGGAGCTGCTGGGAGAGACATCATTAAAGGTCAAATTAGAAAGGGTCTGCCGCGTTGGTATTCAAGCGTCTGGTGATAGAAAGTGTCCTTGTGACGTGTTGGTTAAACTAAACTCCTTTAAGGTTAAGGAAGCTATGCTTCAAGCAGCATGGAAGGCCGGGACTGTTACCTTACAGGGAGCTACATGTTCACTGGTGCATGGACGGAGCAGCCTCCAGGACCCGGTGAACAAAGGAGCTGGGATTGTTTGCCCCTACAGAAGACCACAGGGGACTGGAGAGGGTTCCCCTCGCACATTAACCAAATACCAAGATACGCCTCTTGCTCCCTTGCAAACTCAGATGCAAACTCAGACAGCTGCTGCCTATGGACTGGTGAGGTGCACCTGGCGCTGACTGCTTGTGTGGCCCCGGAACCCCCATTTCTGGGCAAGCGGGTTGGCTCCTGCCTACTTCAGGCTCACCTCGCCACACAGCCCCACTTCTCATGAGCTACTGGCATAGCCCTGCACTATACTGACAGTTGGTGAACTACTCCCTGGAACCCCATAATCCGACATGGCAGCTTGACTACGGGCCCGGACAAACGTGCTGTGGGCCAAGCTAAAATTGATCAATGACGAGGCTGAAAGGGGGACCGAAAGGGATTACAGACAGTGGCCCCGGGACCAAGACTGCAACAAAGGGTGATAACACATCTCTTATCCTACAAGCCATTCACAACTCTAAGTCCCTACTGGAAATGAAAATAGTTGAAGTGGTGGCAGGCGTGAACCTTCTTCGTCAGGACCTTCACAAAACTACCAAGAGGGACTCGGAGGCTGAGGAAAGGTTCTTAACCCTGGAGAACACTGCCAAGTATCACTCCTCAGTACTTTTCCTCCAGGACGGGGATGAAGACGCCGAAAACAGGGCCCACTGCAACTACCTTTGCTTGGTCAGCTTTCCCAAAGGTTCGGAGGGCCAGACTCCTGAAGGATACCTCAAACACTGGATTTGATTCTGGGTTGATCCCAAGCATCTCTCCTCCTGCTTTATCATCGGGTGAGTGCACTGCTCTCTGGCTCGAAAGCCTCACCCTGGGGCTCCACCGAGACAAATGATAGCATGGTTCCTAATCTATGAAGACAGGGACACTGTCCTCCAGTGTGCCTGATTCACGAGAGATCGTTCATTCCAGTCCAGGCTTGTTCCTGTTTTCCCAGACTACACCTGTTGGATACATACGCAACGAAAATCCTTCAACTAGGTCAAGCTCAAACTAAACGCCATGCATGCTACATGCTCCTATATCCTGCCAAGCTACAGCTAATTCATCCGGACAAAACCATCTTCTTTGATTCTCCGAATGAGGTTTGTACATAGTTTAACAAACAGCTCTCGCTTGCAACTAATCCACCACTACCATTGGCATCCTCTGAGATCTCCAACAATAAAGACAGAGGCTTAGGTGGGTCACAGGGCAGGCGTAATGGAAGTGATCACACTGTAGACAAGTGGGAAGACAAGTGGCGGACATTACCATGGATTCTGAGGAAGAAAGGGGTCAGCGACCAATGGGCACTACCCCAGAGACCCTGGAGCATCTGGACCCTCCTATAGACCAGACTTCGGGCTCCACAGGCACAACACAGCTTTGACACTGCTAGCATGCCTGCACCCCTGCATCCTACAATGATATTGCTAACTGCAGTTTGGAGAATAGCGGAGGGTTGATTTAATTCTGCATAGGTACACCTACCCCTCATAGTTTTTTTTTTTTTTTTGAAAAATTTTTATTGTGCAGAAAGAAGGTTACAAGCACGGGCCTACAACCACCAGGGCCGGCCGCTAGTAGGTAAAAGATCAAACAGTGCAATCACGATGACTGGCCCACCGGGGCTCCGCACCCTACAGAAGAGCAGACTGCACATAAAGGAAATCAGGATACACCCTTTTAACATAAATAACAACTTAAAACAAAGGCGAGGCAAGAAAACATAAGATGGGCGTCGGGCCACAGCAGGGGTGCGTCCATATCCGACCACCCGATGGCAGTCAAAAAGCAGGGAAACAAAGAGGTAGGGGGGGGGGGAGAGACGGGAATACAAATCTATACTCATGTGCCAGATAAGTAAGGAACCATCAAGGATCAGGGGGACATGGCTACATCAGACGTTTCCATCAGGGGGGGAGCACAAATACTTCCACGATACGCATTCCACTGTCCCCAAATTCTGTTCCAAGCCCCGGGTTTACCACGAGCCACATAAACAGTCTTTTCCCTTAACATGCACCAGTCCATGTTCTCCTTCCAGACAGACACGGTGGGGGGCCGCTGCGAACCCCAAAGCTGCGCTATGTCCCTCTTTGCTATCATGTTCCCCAGGGCCGCCCACCGAGTCTGGGCCGCGTTATAGTCATTGGGCTCCCACACATTCAGCACACAACGACGCACCTCCGGCAACAGCGTGACCCCGGTGACTCGCTTCATAACCTCATGCACCTGACGCCAGTATTCCACCACCTCGCGGCACTCCCACAGGATGTGGAGAAAGGTGGCACTGTGCCCACAGCCACGCTTGCAGAGCCCGTCCTCAGAAAACCCCATCGAGACCAAACGGGGGCCCGTCACGTAAACGCGATGGAGGATCTTAAGCTGGACCAAACGGAGACGGGCCGGGATGGCCACCTCCTTAGGAGATGACAGCGCGGACTGCCAGTCCTCGTCGTCCAACTCAACCCCATCCCCCGTCCATGCCTCCCGTAGACGCACCAAGAGGTCAGCCCGGTTATTTATCAATTTTTTTATAGATCAAAGAGATAGTACTATCGGGAACATGACCGTCGAGTATGCGGTCCTCGAGGGGCGAAGAAACAGGGACCGTGGTCCCTTCCCCAAAAACCGAGAGCAGGGCATGCCGAACCTGGGCGTAGCGAAAAAACTCCCTCTCACTAAGCTCATACTCGCTCCGGAGCGCCGCGAAGGTCTTGACCGCGCCTTTAACCCACAGATCCCCCACTCTGCTAATACCGATCGTGTCCCAGTGCTCAAAGCCTTTCGTCGTCCAAAGGCTCCCCAGGCGGTCTGAGGCAAACAAGGGAGTAGCACACGTTAAACGCTCACTCCAGCCCATCGCTACATTCGCCGCCTTCCACACCCTTACCGCAATCTTGGTAGGGCCCGTGAGGGTACCACCAGCAGATCGGGAGTAAAGCGCTCTGTTATAATTACCGCCGGGAAGCAGGAATTTATCCATCTCATACGCCGGGTTCAGACCAGGAGCATACGTGGCATGGTTAATTGCCGACAGTTGGGAGGCCCAATAGTACCGTCTAATGTCAGGAAGCGCGATGCCCCCGTCGTACCAGGGGAGAGTAAGCTTTGCCAGAGCGATACGCGCCCGCCCGTCCCAGACCAGTCTCCTCTGCAGGCTCTCCACCTCCCGAAAGTAGGCCACCGGAATGGCATCAAATGAGTTCTGTAGTGCGTAAAGAAATCTGGGAAGGGACATCATTTTGAACAGGGCCGCGCGTCCAAGCGGAGACAAGGGCAACCTACACCAACGCGCCGTATCCACCCTCAAACGTCGGAGTGGAGACAGGAGGTTCTGCTCATAGCGGACCGCCGGGTCCAACGAAACATACACCCCCAGGTACTTAAAGCCGGATGAGGACGTTTGGATAGGAAGTAGAGGCGGCAAGACGGGAGGGCCACCGGAGAGAGGGTACACGCAAGATTTGGACCAGTTGATTATCAAACCCGAGTTTTTCCCAAAGGAGGTGAGGACATCAAAGAGAACATTAAGTGACTGTCGCGGCGAGGTGAGGTACAGAAGAATATCATCCGCGTACAGCGAGACCCGATCCTCGAAGCCCGGGGCCCACCGGATCCCTCTGATAGAGGGCTCCCAGCGGAGCCAGGCGGCGAGCGGTTCCAAGGCAAGAGCAAAAAGCAGAGGGGACAACGGGCACCCCTGCCTAGTGCCCCTCCCGAGAGCAAAAGGCCGGGAAGCCCGCCCATTGACAACCACCTGAGCCATCGGTCCGGCATAAAGAAGCTTCACCCAGCTAAGAAATCCCTCCCCAAAGCCAAACTTCTCCAGGACCGCCCAGAGGAATGGCCACTCGATGGTATCAAAGGCCATGGTGGCGTCCAATGAAACCAATACGGCTGGTTCAGAAAAGTATTTCGCCCTAGCTAGGACGCCGTGCAGACGCCGCAGATTAAGAGCGGTATTACGGTGGGGGATGAAGCCGCATTGATCCGGATGAATCAGATCACAGATAACGCTCAGCAAGCGATTGGCGAGGACTTTAGCCAGGATTTTGGGTTCTGCGTTTAAGAGGGAGATAGGCCTATATGAAGCACAGCGGTCACGTGGTTTACCCTCCTTAGGAATCACGACTATAGTCGCCAGACGCTGGTCGGCGGGAAGGGAACCCCTCTCGTTCGACTCCTGAAACATACGACGGAGGAAGGGCGCGATTTTATCCGGGCGTAGTTTGTATAGTTCGATCGGCAGGCCATTAGGGCCCATAGTTTTGCCCGAGCAAAGGGAGCCAATCGCGGTAGCAATCTCATCGACGGCCAAGGGGGCATCCAACCGTTCACGGTCCTCGACGGATAAGCCGGGCAGGACAATATCCCGTAGTAGAAGACGAGAGTCGTCTTCATCTCTGTCGGACACCGGGGAATACACCGTCCGGAGGTGGTCAGCAAAGCACTCCACAATCTCGCCAGGCTCAGTCACACACACTCCATCCGCAACCCGGAGCTCTGGGACCACACGATTCACTCTCTCCTTCCTATCCAGCCAAGCAATCAATTTACCAGCCTTGTCTCCAGCATCATACAACCTACCCTGCTGCTCCCTATACATGGTCCGGGCAGCATCAGTAACAAGGGACTTATACTCGAACTGTTTCAGGCTGAGGGCATGTAGCCCATCCGGAGAGACACCCGTCTCCAAGGCCGCCTCCAACCCCAAGATGTCGGTCTCCAGCTTCTCCACCTCCTCCGTCCTAACCTTCTTAGCCGCCACAATCTGGGATAGGGCCTGCCCACGGAGTACTGCCTTAAAAGCTTCCCACAGGGACACTGCGGACATCACCGACCCATCATTCTCAAGGAAGTATTGGTCAATCGACTTGACCAGACTATAGCGGATCGTGGGGTTCCGCAGGTACCAAGGGTTAATAGGAGCGATCCGCCCAGCAGACCGCGTCCCAGTGTCAAAAAGCAACCACAGTGGGGAATGATCAGAAATACCCCGGGCCAGATGCTTAACCTCTCGAATCCGGGCAGTCTGGGCCGCGGGCATAAGAAAGTAATCCAATCTGGAGAGACTCCCATGCGCCCCAGAGTGAAAAGTGTACTGACACTGTGTAGGATGCATTAACCTCCAGCAATCGACCAGACCGAAGGTCTCCATGAATCCGCCAAGCCACGCCTGCGCAGCAGGGAGGGCCCTGGGCGGGTGGCGATCCCGGTCGCCCGAGACCACCGAATTGAAATCCCCACCCATAAGCAGAAGACTGTCAGGAAGCTCAAGCAGCATTCGACCCAAGTCTGAAAAGGTGGAGTTCTGGAGGCCCGGGGGAACATAGACAGAGACCAGGGAAAGGGACTGCCCCTCCCACCGCCCAGTCAAAGCCACATAGCGCCCTCTGTCGTCCGGGACTACCCTGGTGATCTCCAGCGGAAGTGAAGAGCGCAGGAGAATGCCAACCCCTCTAGAGCCAGTGGTGAAACCAAAATGGGCAACGAGTCGGTACCCCCCCCTGTTCATGGCATGACAAACGTTACCCACCAGATGCGTCTCCTGTAAAAACACCACATCAGGAGACATACGTCGCAGATACTGCAGCACAACACCCCGTTTGATACGGTCCCCCAATCCATTGACGTTCCATGACATCAACCTCAACCCGTCCCCCCCCATCCCCTCCAATCGATCAAGGGTCCCCCAGCAGATAGCGCAACGCCCAAGACTAGAACAGAACAAAGACCTCGCATTAAAAACAAAACACACAAATCAAAACCCCCCAACCCCCCCCAACTACCAACTCCCCCCACCCTGCACCCCTGCGACCCAAAAAACCACCCCAACTTGCAGTGTGCCTGTCGCCCCATAAACCCCATTCTACGGAAAGACCCCGGAGGAGGAGAGGGACCCGTCCCCAGCCGCCCCCCACATAGATCATAATGAAACAAAATGCAAAAGAGAAGTTGAACCCAGCCGAACAGTACAAAATGGCAAAATCAAGGACCAAAGTCACTCCGAGGGAGACCCGCCACCCTCGGTACCAGTAGAGGGCCCAGGCCGGTCCCCGCGGCCCGGCAGCGAGTCAAGCCAGTCACCCTCATAGTTTTTTAGTTGGTTCTACACAGTTGGGAGTGGGTGACCGATACTTGTTGGGGGCAGAAGGTATAGGGTGAGGGGAGGTGGGGGGTAAAGTGTGTTGTTTCGCATGTTTATTCTTGGTTTGAAAGGCCCTGCATGGTGGTTTATCCAGCACCAAAGATTCTGACGATTACAGTCCTATTGCGGATTTGCTACCACCGGATCATCTCTTGTCGGACCACCTCAAGGGTCGATAAATAAATAAATCCATATTTGTAAAGTGCAAACTACTCATCCTTATGGGTCTTCAAGGTGCTGAGGGCCGTCGTGGAAATTAAGGGAGCTATTGCCCAGAGTCACATGGGTTAAGCGGCTGACGGAGACGGGGATCGAACCGTGAACCCTGTGCTCCGAAGTCAGCTGCCCTGGCCACTGCACCACACCTCTCCACCTTGTTGATAAAGGAGCAAGTAGGGCGGGCGGAATGCATTTTTATTGCCACCCTCATACCTCAGTCCCTGACAATAATGACATGTAATGTCAACAGCCTCCTTGGTCGCATTAAAAGGAGGGTTGTGTTCCTCCTTTTACAACGCTACACATTGAGGATAGTCCTTCAGGAAACCCACCTACAGGGTCACTCCCTAGCCCATAGAGGATACAATAAAATATTTCATGCAGGGCATAACAGGGGATCATGGGGGGTAGCTATCGTCCTGCATAGATCATTGCCGTTAGCCATTGTACAAGTTACTTACCTTTGGTAACGATGTATCTGGTAGAGACGATTCTAGCCGCAGATTCCTTAACGTAGAATTATCCCCAGGATTGAGACTGGACCCGGAAAACTTTCTTGCCCAGCATCTCTGAGCGCCGGGAGGGGGGGGGCAGTACCTCACGACTCAGCCCGACGTCCTCCGTGGGCGTGACGTCAGCGAAGTCACATAAGCCCCACCCCGGCGCGCTGACGTCAGTTTGCTTCGGAGAACTTTTCCACGCCACAACGCGGAGCCATCACAACAAAACTGAGGAGAGCATGGGAACAGTGTGCGAAAAAACCAGGGAAACAAAAAGAGAGAGAGACAAAAAAAAAAGAAAAAGCGAGGCACGGCACCAGGTGGCACCGAGTCGCCAGGAGGCTACAAAAGGAAAGCCAAAGCAGGAAGAGAGCAGACCACCTCTGAGGAACAACCGTGCAAGCCAGGTGGTAGCACCAGGCAGCACAAAAGTACCAGAAGGTTACATCAGTAAAGCCACAGCAGGGAAAACATACAGCACTCCTCCGTGGAACCACCGTGCAAGCCAAGGCGAGAGCCAGGCTGGAGGCACAAGCAGCGGAAAGCGCTGGAAGAGAGAGAGACCTCAACCATAGACCACACAGCAAAGGGCCACAAGCCCGGAACAGAGGAGCAACTGCAATCCATCCCCAGACCACACAGTCAAGGAAGGCCAGAGCCTCTGAAAGGAGCAGGAGGCCAAGGACAGACAAAAGAACCCCCAGCGTAGAAGACCGCAAGGGGATCAGAAATTGTAACAACAAAGGGAAAAGGAGCAAAAGCAGGCCCCTACACTGGAGAGAACCCAGCTGGCCGGAGGGCCTGTGAGAGAGCCTCCCCCCAGGAGAGACCAGGGCCCCAGTAGGGGACATGGCACAAGAACAAGAAGGAAAAAGGCCAGGATATCCTAAGCCCAACCAAGGGAGAGTGCCCAACTCCCTGCAGGGGCAGACAGCACCCCAAAAGCCTCAAGGAACACAAGGGCCACCTCAAACCCAGTGAGAAGAGGTAGAGCCAGAGGCAGGGCCCACTGGAAGAAATACAGGCACAGAGATAGGAAAGAGCTGAAAACACCCTGGTCGCAAGCAGTGGGAAATGCCGGAAGGGCGCCACCGCCAACAGCACAGTCGGAAGAAGAAAAGCACCATTGCGCGAAGCCCCAGCAGAACCAGGAGGCAGGGGCGCAAGGAAACACAGCAAGATCTCCACAATGGAGGAGAACAAGCAGTCCTGCGGGGGCACGCGCCGCCAGCAACAGGCAATACCCCGGAACAGTGCACTCAGGAAAAGGCAGACGCCAGCCGAAGGCAGAGGCTAGGGAGGACCAGGACACACACTGACCACGAAGAAGTGAAGGAACCGGCAGAAAAGAAGAGAGAGACGGAGGACGGGTCCAAGCCGGCCACCAAAACACAGAGGCCAAGGAAAGCCAAACCCCCTGGAACCTAAGGCAGAGGACCAAGCCAGAACACAGGACAAAAGTGCGGAACCGCCACAACACGATGCCGCAGACAGCAGGCCAGACCGGCCGAGCAACGTGGCGACAAGGAGAAGGACGGACCTAGTGCAAGCTGCTCCAAGACAAGAGGCAAGAAGATCGCACCTGCGACATATCGTGACGTCACGGAGAGCAAGGAACCTGAAAGGGTGACCACACCTCCCTAGCACATGACAGAGCTATGTAATAGCTACAAGTACCCCACATAGGGTAGTTTACGTCCCAAGAACCATGGGAACTCCTCTTAGGAAAAGAATTCCGCAGCAGAGGACAAAACAGAAAAGACCTGCAGAAAAAACCCGCAGACGGCTTACTAAGCAGCCAATAAAGAATAGACAGAAGGCCTAATCTCAGGGCCTACCGGGTTTATCGACAGCCAAAATCACAAGTCAACAAGTCAACAAAGGGCCGAACCAGCAGCCAACAGCACCAAGGGCCCAACAAAAGGACCCTAAGGCATTTCAACCAGACAGAACACACAACCTGGGCTACCAGTTACAAAGCCCCAGAAAAACAACGGGAGAACACCTCCCAAAACACAGACCGACAGTAAGGTCACTGAGGAGGAGGAGGAAGAGGAGGAGGGCGAAGCCCCACAAGAAACCTGTGAATGGCAGAATCCGCCGGGGCGTGTATAACAGAGCGCTATCAAAGGGGAGGTCAATCAGCCATTCTCTAACGTTCTCAGGGAAAACACTATCCCGTAGCCAGGCATGTCGACGAAGGGCCACCGAATTAGCCATGGTACGACCAAGCACTTCCGAAACGTCCATAGCCGAGTGAAGAATAAACGCCGCCAGTTCCCGGCCATCCAACACATGGTGCCACAGATCAACGCAGGCACCCTCCTGAGAAGCGGAAGACAGAAGGGACTCCGCCGAGTCCCACAAGCAAGAAGTGGCTCTGGCCAACACACAAAGAGTGTTAAGGGCCCGTAAAGCAGCACTGGAGGAGGCAAAGATGTTGTGTCCCCAGGAATCCAACCAGCGGGCCTCCCGCGACGGGGGAAACAACACCGATGGCAAGGAGGGAAAGGCAGTCTGTAAAAGAGGGCCCCTGGTAGAAGGGTGGAGGGAAAGACAGACAGGATCATGTGGAGCAGGATGGTGGCGGTGCAGAAGTGGCTGGGGCAACGGGTCCCCCATGGCAGGACGCCCCTAGGCCCCCAGAAGAGAATTGTGGAGTGAAGCCTTGATTGATTTTGAAAAGGCCTTTGATCTGGTCGATTTTGCGAATCTCTTAGACATCCTGGGAAAATTGGGTTTTGCGCCCTGATTTTGTGCATATGTGAAGGTTCTACATGCTAGACCACTGGCTCGAGTACGGGTTAATGACATTCTCTCCTGTGAATTCTCTATACAGAGGGGTACCAGACAAGGCCGTCCACTTTTCCCACAATTTTTCGCTCTGGCCAAAGAGCCCTTAGCAACCTGGATCAGGTGTGATGTTGGGGTATGGGGCTTTGACTGAGGTCTTGCCAAGGAGGACCGCGTAGCCCTCTATGCAGAAGAAGTTCTGCTCTTAATGTCCAAGTAGGCCGAAACAGGGCCCAGACTCCTCCGGATACTGGGGTTGTTCGGGGAGGCATCGGGGTTACAGGTAATTGGAGTAAATCCCTACTGGTAACCCTTTAGGGTAGATCGGTCGGACAAGACCTGGCAGTCTGGGATCCTGATAAGGTGGGTCAGATTCTTATACCTTAAGGTACATATCTCCTGGGAGCCGGACCTCACATGGCATTTAAACCTCTGTCCCGTTACACATCGGGCACGGGAGGATCTGACACCCTGGAAGAAGCCCCCTTTTAATATTATGGGTCGAATTGCTCTGTTTAAAATGATGATCCTCCACAGGATGCTTTATGTTCTACAAAATTTCCCCTTTCATATCCCACTCACATGGTTCGATGCATTGCAGGACATGGGATCCACATTTGTCTGGGCCAGTAGGGACCCCCAAGGTGGCCTGGGGGAAATGTAATTGCGCAACTTATAATGGTGGCTTGGCGATAGCAGACATACAACTGTACTGCTGGGCATCATAATTCCTTCCTATCAACGACTGGCTGCATGGAGGATGGGACAACCCAGCCTACAGAGGCGAGCTAGCCCAGCAAGACCTCAAGAGGGTATTAGGCATTGTGCAGAGAGACCTTGTTCCCTCCTCTCACCCCAAAATAACCCAAGCAGCATTCCAAGCATGGAGAGACGCACTTCGTTGGACAGGGTGGAATCACAAATCTTCTCTAGAAATTCCATTTTGGGAGGGTAGGTGGTTGGTCCAGGTTTCATCCCTGAAGGGCTTCAGAGGATGGGAGTCCATAGGAATTTCAAGATTGAGCGATATTTGGAAAAAAGATAGCAAGACGTTCTTTGAAGATCTTAGATCCGAGTTCCAGATGCCTGCTTCCCAGGTCTTTCACTACCTCCAGCTTCGTCATGCCCTCCTTACTTATCAAGCAGATTTAGGGAGCATCCCTGAATACAGCCCCTTAGAGTGCAGGATACTTATGGGACATCTGGGAGTGGGTGGGGTATCCCGAATTTATAAGTCATTGGTAATTCAATCCCTAACAACGCTAGATGATCTGAGGGATAAGTGGGAGGGCTGTGTTGGGGAGAGCGTCAAGGCTGATTGGAGGGATGCATGTTGTCCCCTCAAATCCTGGCGATATCCTCTAGATTCTGTCTAATACAATGAAAATACCTCCATCAATCCTACTTATCACCCCACCATTTATTGAAGGTTAGTATTTGTAACTCCCCTGCCTGCATCAGGTGTCACAACCAGGAGTGTGACTTCTTTCATTTGGTCTGGAAATGCACAGTGATTCACACCTATAGGGTCACTATTCTAAATATCCTATCTGCGGGTGTGGGGTCCCCCATCAAATCAAATCCATGCATCACAATGTTGGGAATTCTGGAGGATGCCAGGGGATGCAGGGAGGATAGAACTTTGATTGTACTTGGCACAATAATATGTAGGAGAGGTAAAGCCCGCCACTGGACATCTTCTGCAGCCCCCGCTGTGGAGGTCTGGACGCAAGGCATGGACTGGTCTGGCAAATTGGAGGAAGTGACTTATGAAGGGGAAAGGCTGCACCCAGAAGTACAATAATATATTGAGAAAATGGTGGGAATTTTATGGGTTGGATGGATAATGTAACGTTTAGGATCTTCCTGGTTTATTTGGCGGCTTGTGGGGTCAGTTGGCAATGGGATAGTAATAATATACTGGATCATTGTGTAATTGAATGAATGCTGAGCAGAGCAACTGTTTATGATAACATGTTATGGAAAATTAATAAATCTTTCTATAAAATAAAAAACCAAGGAATGCACACACTGGAGTTGTTGGCCGCCTGGCGTTCACTTCTACCCAAATCCTATTACTACACATTTTTCTCAAACCGCATCTACTCCAAGCTGGATTATGTATTCCTTAGCCAATACCTCCTCCAAAATGTGATATCTACAACAATCCACCCATTCACTATTTTTGATCATGCGCCAATGGTGGGCACATTCAACTGGAGACATGCCCCAACAAGATATCACTCCTAGTTCTTCCCAAACTCTCTCACCAGAGATTGCCTCTTTAGGGACGACCTGAGGAAAGTCATGGGGAATATTTTCAACTAAATAAAACTACTTCCTCCATTCGATGGGAAGCGTTTAACTCATTGCTTAGAGGGAAATGTGTCTCCTTGGTGGCAGTTCTGAACAGGCAGAGAGGAAAGGACCATTTAGACCTGGAAAAGAACCACATACATTGGAGCAGGAACATAAGAAACAACCATCCTACACCCTGCAGTGAAACATTAAAGCGGTGCGGGGAAAACTTAATGCTATTGATACCAACAGAGTAGAAATTTCTATACTGCGCCTTATGTGTACATCCTGTGAACAAGGTAATAAGGTTGGATCTCAGCTGGCGAGGCAACTCAGGATCAAGTGAGAGAGAGAACATATTGGAGACATTGAACGACCTTCAGGCGGCCTCACCAGCTCCAACATAGAGAAGGCCCAAATTGTTTGTGATTTATACAAGCAACTCTAAACGGCTTTTCTTACCACCACTCAGACCCAGCTTGACTACTTGGGTCAGGTAATCTTCCACAAGTGACTTCCCCCAGAATGACATACTGGGTGGACCTATTAGTGAAGACAAGGTATGTCTGGCTATAACAGGCCTAAAAATCAACAAGTTTCTGGGGCCTGATGGCCTCACGGGACAGTTTTAAAAAACCCTCAGTTCTGACTTGATCCTCCACTTGACCTCCTCGTTAATACAAAACGTTGTGCTGTGTATTGGATGTTAAAGTGAGGAATGCCTGGAATGCAGTGCACAACAGCACACAGGAAGACTGGAAGATTCTCATCTCTTAAGAAAAATATGTAAATACTTTAACCTCTTGGCCTTGATTCAATATGAGTTAATTTATGATGAAATTAATGTTTTCAGGTTTAGAACACTAAATTGGGTCCATCATCTAATAAGGAAATATAATTTGGCTGGGAGAACAATTACAAAGTTCAAAATGTGGAACCTTGAGCATCTTATTAAATTTCTTTAAGCTGGCCTTTGATAATAAGACTATTAACAGAAATAATCAATGCTTTTCCCCCTGCCACTTCTAGTACCTTCTTCAGAAAGAATTGTGTATACCTCTCATAACAGACAATTAAATCTCAGCATTAGCAGTATGCGTGCAGCCATTCAGTATTCCTCTACTGATTTGGCGTTTATGGCTGTTACACATATTCTAAAAAAGAAGAGCAGGCTTCTTTCTCCCAGTGGGAAAGCATTTGATTTTGAAGAAGAAGGCCTGAGGAACATTCCTAATATTTACTTAATTTGTGCCAAGGCAGACAATAAAATTAATTGAATCATAGCCAGTAAATAGTTCACTTAATCTTACACTCTACGCTATAGTAGGAAGTTCCTAAATACTTCTCTATTGTTTTTCAGAATACAGAGAGCTTCAATGTTTAACTTGTTTTAAAAACATTATTGGGGGCAGGTGCTTTTCTTATGAGGCTCTCTTAGGTGTTGCTGAATGCCCAGGATGATGAAAACTGATAGAGCGTCATGAGATTCTGAGATTTGTAGGGGTGCATCATATTCACCGTTAGTCAGCACCCGCATATTAATCGATGTATGTTTAGAAGTGCCATAGAAATGTATTGCTGTAATCGTTTAACATAGAGGTGATTAAAAATGTAATAACGTTTTTGTGAAGATCAACGTTGCAAGTTATTCTGAAATGTATTTAGCAAATGCATAATGATTAGTTTTCGTATAATGTAATGTATTAGGTTAAACGTGTGCCATGTTAAAGTTACACGTGTAGATTGCTTATTCACGCACATGAGAATAATGAACTAATGCTTAAAATATGATTTAATAGAGTGTTTGATGTTGTAGAGGCCTGATCGCATATACGTTAGAAGAGAAGGCCTGTTCATTTCCTTATGTTTGCTAATGTTGTAGGCCGAAAATGATTCCCTTGGTAAAGGCTTTGGGTTGCAGGGAAATGTAAAATCTTAAAGACGTGAAATGGTTTCTCGTTCCCATGTTTCTGTTGCAGGTGCAAGGACATTTAGCTCGTTAGAGAGACTAGGTCTTTGTATTATGAGTTAGGATGCTGTGAGAAGCCAACAGGGGAGTGCATTGGAATGTGGAGATGATACTTTCAGCGGAGAAGGTGCCTGGGACCCAAGGTCAAGCTAACCGTCGTTGGACGTCAGACAAATTTGTGGAAAACTACCGAGAGAAGACCTGGCTGAAGAGGTGTGCCGAAGGGCGTGTTGTATGATTTTGGGGTTTTGTATTAGGGACAGTGCCCCGTGGGTTGAGCAGATGAGGTTTAGACAGGAAGCTAGAAGGAGCATCTTAGATCGAGCTCGGACTAAGTGAATGTACTTCTTAGGGAGTCTTCACTTCTGACACCTTTTTCTTGATTCTCTTGTCTGGGATGGGAATGCTAAGTAGGGATGTCACCTTAGAGACAGTGTAGGGATAGAAATGTTTTTTTTTCCTTTGACTGATGATTCCGAAAATAGATATTGGTCTAACTATCGTTTTCTTGATGATTTTGGAATCAGTAATACTTTTTGTCTTGAGCCGAATGAGAATCCTGCGTAGGCTTGCTTTCGTGTTAGTGTCCATTTACCTTCTACACCTTGTACTGAGGTGTTTGTATGTTCAGTTGCTTTTGGTTGTAATGAAATCTTACAAATTTTAGATTCAGAGTCAGTGGTCCTTTCCAAATGAAATCTAATTTTGGTAAATATATTTTGATAATTGTATTCATCCCCTCTACGTTATTTGGCAGATAAAAAGATCCTGGCGACCTGTGAGAATTCTTGGAGATAACCAGGTAGGCAAGAATCCGGTCCCATCAGTTGGTAGCAGAGTAGGATGGTTATCTCCGATAGCGAGGGGAGATCTAGATTAGGATAAGAGATCCTTGAGGCCCATAGAAGTCAAATGATGGTGATTCATCGGATGGTGAGCAGCGGACGATGGCGGCTGATGGAGATTGACGGAGAGTAGCAGTGCGGCGGAAAGCAGCAGTTTGTGGAGGAGTGAGTATGAATAGGGTAAGATGTTTGTAGATTGCGGTGTTGATTTGTTGTGTGATGTCTTGCGGAGTTGGAGTGAGTGTTGAGTGATTGTGAGATCAGGCTGTGAGCGCGCGCAGCCTGTGAAAGTCTTAGACTCGACGAGTAGCTTAAGCGATTGTAGTGTAGAGACACCTGAGGTAGATTTTGTTGACCACCGAAAGGGGAACGTGAGACGTCATCGATCACCTGGACCGAGATAGGGGGAGTGAATGTGTGAGTGCGTGAGGAACCGACGCTGTTCGTGGGTTGTTGTACGTGGAATGTGAGTATTTGTAACCTATCAGAGGTGATTGTCTGGTCGGTCGTGGACAGACAGTTGCCAGCCGAGGTCCACAATTTCGAGAGACTGTGGACGGACAGTCAGAGAAGTAACTTGTTTGGGACAAACGGTTATTTCAGAGTATGAATGGGATGAATGCAAGGGTGAGACGTGAGTTGTGAAGGAGGGGAACTGCTGTGAGCGGAGGACGGGTGACATCAGGAGGTGCCGCGCTGCGATAGGTTGGTTGGTGTGAGTCGCGCTGCTATTGGCGGGTTTGACATCAGGAAGTAAACGAAAACATTGTGTGTGATCGAAAATTGTTCATCATGAAATGTTTTAAAGTTTTCAGAGAGTTATGTAGAGGTGACAAACATGTGGTCACTCGTGGGGGAGAAGAGGCCCCTCCCGAGGATACTCCGGCGCATTACATGGCAAGAAATATGGGGTTGCATACCATAATTTGGCTTGAAAATTGGCATAAAATGACCCAGAGTGAAGGAGAATTAGCTTTCCCACGATATGGCTCATTTTGGTTAGAAGTATTGTATCAGTTGAAATCTGTAATGGCGGCATTACGACCTTTGCCGAGACCAACACAGTTTGAGGCGTTGCATGCATGGATTAGAGCAGCGCATGACAGGAAAAGAGATCGAAATCAGGAAAGGGTGAAAAAGTCGATTAAGGCATTTCAGGATGTGAGATGGGACACAGAAGAGAAAAGGTGAAGAGTGCAAACAATAGAGGGAGACAGGTTGTATCCGTTATTGGTAAAGACTGATGGCTCAAAGGTAAAGAGTGCGGATGATGATGACAGTGATACAGATGATAGCCTACTAGAGAGGTTATTGTCTGAAAGACCACCTCCATACAATCCCGATCCCTACGAAGGAAGGTCGGCTCAGTCAGAAGGGACTAGTGGAGTACCGACTCAGTCAGAAGTGAGAGTAAAAGGGAAGATCTCGACAGGAGTTGAGGGTACTAGAAATCAGCCTGTAGCTAGCATAGAGGTTGGGAGAGGTGTGAGGTTACCGGATACTCTAAAGGTACCGGTCACCATTGGACCTATTGTCTCTGTTTACGACCCAGATCAGAAGGTTGGGAGTTCAGTAAAGTCAGCTGTAGGAGCGAGGAGTGTGGTTGAGGGAAATGGATCAGTGAGCGGAATAGAGCACACTCCAAAGCCTATAGAATGGAGTACGCCATTGCCAGCTACAGCAGACTCGTCTAGGGGACAGGCAGAGGCGAGACCAGTGAGGCCGAGGTCTTTGGCCGAGTCAAGATCAGATTTGCCGATGTGGGCACCACCAGTGAGAAATCAGAATCAGAGTGAGAGGACGGCAGAAAGTGAAGGAGGCACAATAGTGAATCATTCTGTTCCTATGAGTATGTCTGAAGAGAGCAGGTCTCAGGAACGGGAATGTGATTATGGTGAACGAGATGGAGCAGCATGTCGAGAAGTACTGAAGGGAGCTTTGAAAGGAATAATGTTAGTTGTTATAAGGTTGAAAGCAGAAGTAGAAGAGATAATAAGCGGAAACTTGCCTCTTGAGAGGACATACATGTATGAACAAGATGAGTTACTCTTTGTAGCAAAGGATGTGACTCGCAAGGCACGAATTGCACATGAGAAGTTGTCAGAATTGGCCAAAAAGTATGATGTGGATTTGTCCAAAACAAAGTAATTGCAGGGAAGTCATAGATTGCAGTACAGTGATCAGGAACTGGAAGAGAAAAGGATCATGAGATTGAGGACCCACATCAAGGATTTGATCATAGCAATGCGTGCATGGATCATGCTTGATAAGTGGGAAGAAAGATGGTCCAAGAAGAAAAGTTCTAGGAGAACGATAGGAGGGATGACGGAGGTAGGGAATTTCCCTTTACAAGAGGTACAGAATGGAGGATATGTGCATGTACCTTGGAGTAGGGGTGACTTGGCTGCATTTACGAACTATTTTCCCCGGTTAAGGGAGAAGCCCGTGGAATGGTAGAAGCAAGTTGTTCGGTTTGTCAAAAATCTCGAAGGTGTTGTGGGTTGATTTGACTACATTGTTTGACATTGTGGTTCCGAGTGATTTATGGTCCGCATGTAAAATTGCGGTCGAGTGGCCAACCTCAGAGCCTGACAGGGACCCAATCTTGAATGGTCCGTCGCCCATAGTGATGAGGAAGTTCGAACAGGTGATCACATGGTTGAAGTCGAAAATTTCAACTCAGGATATTGATTGGGTGAAGATAGATCGAACAGTGCAAGAGCCAAAAGAGACGGTGCATGAGTTTTATGAGAGACTTTTGCAGGCTTTTAAACAGTACAGTGGATTAGATGTGTTAGATACAAAGGACATGCGACAGTTTGTTTCAAAGTTTGTGCTGTGATTGAGGCCAGAGGTTAGTCTCATGATACAGCAGCATTTGATTTGTTGGCAGCACAAGCCTGTGGATGAGATTTTACGGTATGCTAGGTACTGTAGTGATGAGATAGAATCAAAGCACAGGAAGCTGAAAGACAAATTGATGCTTGTTCAGATGCAGACAGCTCAGGGACAGAGGAGGGACGTTAGGAAGAAAACAGGGAAATAACCAAGGAGGAAATCAGAATGCCAAGAGTCAGGGAAGACCAAAGTCAATTGATCCTAAGACAGGGATGGATGTGGCGACATTGAAAAAGACCACTTTGTCACCAGATTGGACACTGGAAACGTGAGTGTCCTTTGAACCCGTTGAATCAGATACAGCAAGAAGGAGAGATAGTTCAGGTACCTGTGTCCGAAATGGTTCCCACAGTGACGCGACCCAAGATGGTCAATGGGGGGCCTAGTGTTCCGCAAGTGCAGGTTCCTCAACCACCTAGGGTTCAGAACATGCAACAAGGAGTACGAACTTACATGCAAATGCCCATGTTTGAAGGGAGTGAGGAATTCGGCCCAGATCCATTGGCATGACGGTGCCTGAGAGGGGTGGAGGACTGCACGCTTGGAGCAGTCTTAGAGGTAGACCAGAGGGGACCATTTGTGGAAGCAGACATTGATGGTCACCCCACAACCTTTTTGGTTGACACTGGTGCTACCCGGTCTACTGTACGATCTGCAGTAGTCCCTGGCCTACCCCTCTCGGGACAATCAATCCAAGTTGTTGGTGTAGCGAATAAGAAACTGACTAGTCCATTGACAGAGCCAATTCCTGTGAGAATAGGAACCTTCAAAGACCGACACCAGTTTGTGGTGTGTGACTCGAGTCCAGTTTGCCTGTTAGGTAGAGACCTGTTGTGCAAGCTCAATTGCACCATCTATTGTACCCCGAAGGGAGTGGAAGTACAGACGAGGGATGATGATGCGACCTTTAAGGTTGCAAATCAGCGTGTGTGCAAAGAAATGTATCCAGTGCTGACAGTGGAGGAACTTCCACTTGATCTGAGGGATTCTGTGTCAATTGATGTGTGGGATCTCAGTGGAGAAGAGATCGGATTGGTCAAAGCCATAAACCCAGTAAAAATCCAGGTCAAGCCGAATGTAGAATTTCCTAGGACGCCCCAGTATAATCTGTCACCCGAAACGATTGCAGGGATCAAGCCTGTAATTGAGTCTATAATCAAGCAGGGGAATCTAAAAGAGATCATGGGTAGCCCATGCAATTCACCTATCATGGGACTACAGAACCGAGTGGGAAATTCAGGATTGTACAAGATCTGCAAAAAATTAATGAGATAGTCTTTCCATGTTGTCCAGTGATACCGAATCCGTCTGTGATCTTGTTTCAGATCCCATGCGAAGCTGAGTGGTTTACAGTGATTGACTTGTGCCAAGCATTCTTTTCGATTCCTCTACATGAGGAGAGCCAATTTCTTTTTGCTTTCTGGCTGGAGAATTGTGTGTTAACGTGGTGTCGTATCCCACAGGGGTATACGGAGAGCCCGTCTATCTTCAATCAGATCTTGAAGAAGAACCTTGAAGGTCTTGTGTTGCCGCAGAACTCTGTTCTGGTGCAATACATCGACGATTTGCTCGTTGCGTCAGAAACTGAAGATGCTTGTAGGATCGATACCATTGCCTTACTGAATTATCTAGCAGAGAATGGACACAAGGTGTCACCGAGCAAACTGCAGTACTGCCTGAGTGAAGTGCAGTATTTGGGTCACAGAATTGAGAAAGGCAAGAGAAAGGTGTCACCAGATCGTATCAAGGCTATTATGAATATGCCTGTGCCTATCACTCAGAGAGAAGTCAGAATGTTCCTGGGTATGGTTGGCTATTGTCGCCAATGGATTCCCAACTTCTCCTTTGAAGCAACGCCTTTACAACGGCTGACGCGTAAGGATGTGAGTGATCCGGTACCATGGGACGAAGACTGTTTGAGATCATTTTTGAGGATGAGAGAAGCCTTGCGTTGCGCTCAAGCTTTGGGAATGCCTGATTACAACAAGGCATTCGCACTATTCTGCAGCGAGAGGGAAGGTTGCGCATTGGCAGTTTTGACTCAAAGTCATGGAGGTGTCCGTAGACAAGTTGCTTACTTTTCAGCTACTTTAGATCCAGTAGCTTCTGCGTTGCCCGGATGTCTCAAATCCGTTGCAGCAACAGGTGTCAGTATTGAAAGATGTGAGAGCATTGTAATGGGACATCCACTTACAGTCTATGTACCACATTCTGTAGAACTGTTGATGACAAGGACTAAAACACAGCACCTCACAAACAATCGATTGACCCGTTATGAGCAAGTCATCCTTGCTGCAGAGAATGTGACTTTTAAGAGGTGTTCTGTTTTAAATCCTGCGACATTGATGCCTATTCCAAATGTACATGATGAAGATTGTGAGGACCATGATTGTCTCAATGTTACTGAACTGTGCACCGAACCGAGACCAGACATTGTTGATGAACCGCTCCTTGACCCTGATGAAATCTTCTTTGTGGACGGTTCATGTCTAAGAAACAGTGCTGGTCGATTGAGAGCAGCGTTTGCTTTATGTACCATCACAGGGGTGGTTGAAGCTGCTTGTTTAGAAGGAGTAAACTCTGCACAGGTGGCTGAAATAATCGCCTTGACCCGTGCCTGTTTGGCTGCTGACCAGATTCGGATAACGATTTATACCGAAAGTCAGTACGGGTTTGGTGTTGTTCACGACTTTGGACAGTTATGGTCACAGAGAGGGTTCATGACATCTTCTGGTTCACCCATCAGAAATGGGGAATATGTGAGACAGTTGTTGGAAGCATTGCAATGTCCAAAAGAAATTGCAGTTGTCAAATGTTCTGCACATAGCAAAGGGAATGATTTTGTGTCTTTGGAAAACAGCTACGCGGATGAAGTTGCCCGGTTTTGTGCAGAACAAGGATGCATATTTACTGGAGGGTATACTGGAGAAAGCCAAGAAAGAACCGATCTCAGCATGATGTTGGCCATGGCTGATACATGGGAGGAGCTAATGTGACTGCAGGATGAGGTTACTGATAAGGAACGAGATGGCTGGATACAAGCAGGATGTGAAAAGGGAGATGTGGATGTGTGGGTTTCAAGCGATGGACGAGCTGTATTGCCAGAATGTCTGTTGAGCCCAATGGCAAGATTGATTCATGGCGCAGTACATCTTGGCAGAGATGTGATGGTGCGAGTGTTACGACAGACATGGTATAATTCAAAGTTTCGTGCAGTGGCTGAAGCTGTGTGTCAGAGGTGTGTTACATGTCAGCAGATGAATGCAGGAAAGAGAACTGCTGTGACTTTAAGCCACATCGGGAGGTCAGGAGGACCTTTCAATAGGATGCAGTTGGATTTTATTGAGATGCCAAAGTGCAATGGGTTGAGGTACATCCTAGTTGTGGTATGTGTCTTTTCAAGATGGGTGGAGGCTTACCCAACACGCAGATGTGACACACTCACTGTAGCTAAGCTGTTACTGAGAGAGCTTATCCTGAGGTTCGGTTTCCCGACCTCTTTGGAGTCAGATAGAGGGACACACTTCCATAGTGAAATCATGAAATTGCTCTGTGCTGCCTTGAATGTGGATCAGAGAATGCATTGCAGTTATCGACCAGAGGCTTCTGGTATTGTGGAACAGATTAATGGGACTTTGAAAGCCCGGATGGCAAAAGTGTGTTCTTCGACATCCCTGAAATGGCCCGACGCACTACCCTTAGTTCTCATGAGCCTCCGTAGTGTTCCTGATAGGAGGACTGGGTTGTCACCTCATGAGATACTCATGGGGAGAGCGATGTGATTACTAGCGATACCTGCTACTGCTTTGATTAACATCACTGATGACTTGATTTTTGACTACTGTAAGGGCCTGGCTGACGTAGTCCGTTCTGTGTCTCAGCAGGTGCAAGCAGCAGCCGTTGCAGCCGCAAGTGACCTGTGCCACGACTTGTGCCCAGGGGATTGGGTGCTTGTGCGTAAACACGTGAGGAAGAGTTGCCTGGATGTTCGCTGGCGTGGTCCGTACCAAGTAATACTGGACACGAACACGGCAGTGAAATGTGGGGTACTGCCGAACTGGGTGCATGCCTCCCATACCCGCAGAGTTCCAGCACCCTTGGAAGATACAGCCCCTCTCGTGAATGAAAATCCAGCTGAGGTGGCAGGGCCATCTGAGAGGGCAAGCCAAGCTGTGAGGGTTGCTGATGCAGTTGGTTGTGCACTAGATCGAGCTGAAAGGGGTTGTGCAAATCGAGGCCCCGAATTTGACTCAGACGGAGAAAGTGTTGTTGTGGGTGGAGTAGAGTCAAATTCTGCCGAAGAGGGAAGTAGTGCACAGGGTAGTCAAAGGGAGAGCAGAGGTGTCGCAGAAGCTGAAAGAGTTTGGCTTGTGAATCAGAGACGGCTAAACTTGATATTGGCACCTGGAAGAGACCTTGCCCCAGTTTCTGAAACGTCTGAATCTGAGCAAAGTGACGAAGAGCAAGTTCGAGGCAATCCGAGAAGGTCAAGGAGAGCAAGAGTGCCGTGTCAAAGGTACGCATCACCAGAGTGGACATACGCTGTGACTGATGTCAGGCATAGCGAGCACAGGGAGGCTGCGATCCTTGACGTTGATCAGCAATTCTCCGAACTTGAAAATAGAGGTGTTGTTGCGAGTTCCAGGATTGGAAATCGAAGGAATACTGTCCATCAATATTCCGAATCCAAAGCTTCTGAGTAAAGTTCGTGAGTTGATTTTGGAGACGCTGGTTTTTCCGACTTTTGGTATCTTGCCACCACATCAGGAGTTGGTGATACTTCATCTTGAAATTTTGCAAGGGGTTTTAGAGCTTTTGGGAGCAAATATCGTTCTGGACTGAAGGTAAACCCTTTGTTGTACATAAAAGTCCAAAAGAAGAAGATAACCTAGGCCCGAGTGGAAGAAGAACAAAGTTAGGGACTTTCCGTCGAAACGAATGAAGGAGGGCTAGGGAAGTCTTGGTGGACTGTGTAAATAAGGAACTGAAAATTGCTAGGGGACTTCCAGCTTCAAGGTGGTGATTAAACTGGTTTGAAAAGCAACACCTGGAGGAGAAAGAGACTCTTACATGTTGCTGTTGAACTGAAATTTTGAGAACTTCGCAAATATGGCAGATGCTGGAAATACCCACCGTAGAGATAAATTAGTGATAGGTACACTTTTAGGGGTAGTGATAATTGCTATAGTTGCGATAGTTGTAGCCTCATATATTGTTTCACATGAGCAGGAGGGGGAGGTACAGGGGACACCTACACCTACCACCTCTAGCCAGAAAGAGGTTTCTATAGGAGCTCAAAGAGCTTTGTTACTTGAAGAAAGTCGTAGATTTCATGTAGATCTGTCTAGGAGTGACTTTAAGCTTAATGCTTATGCAAAGCTGTTGTAAGAGTATGTGGATGCAATGGATGTGAAGGATTGCTATGTGTGCATGCAGCTACCTTCTTCAGTGGATGAGGGTATTAGATACCATCACCTTCCATTAACCTATGGAATTTCTTGTAGTTTGTTGCTTAGTATCTTTTATGAGAGAAGACAATTTGAGTATTTATTTTCCAATTACGATGCAGTACTTCCTGAAGTTCTAGCCTATAAGCATTTGAATAAGTACGACTATTATAAGTCAGAGGACAGACTTCGGAAGTATTTCATACCGACTTTGACATTGGATACGGCTTATGCTCATCGACATAATTTGACATGTTCATTGTCAGATACAGAGAAGTTCATTGGTCAAGTAGAAGATAGATATAGAAAACTGACACAGACACAAAATACAGGTGAGAGTCCAGTAGATTGGACTGATGAGGAGAGATTGCACAGATCTGAGGGAAGTTATGGACCCATAGCGTTAGATCAGACGCAGAAGGGGAAGTTGTGTGTGAGACGTCCACAGACCTATTATGAAAACGTTTCGGTAGGACAGAGTACGTGTGACCATACCTTTACTATGGAGGACTCTGCTAAGAACTTCTTGCAAGGTCCGGTGCAAGTGATTCCAACTGTGTATTATGTGTGCGGAAGGAATGCCTATGTGAGGTTGCCTGTGAATTGGTATGGTACATGTTACTTGGCTATCATTTTTGCGAAGATTTATCATGCGGAAGATTTAAACCTTTTGGAGACCAGACATCATTCTAAAGTACGGAGAGCTGCAAGTGCAGGAGCAGTGATCGGTGATATCTTTGGAGCGATGATACCGAGTTTGGGCGTGATTTTTAATGATGTGAAGATAAGAAAGTTGGCGACTGTGGTTGATGAGTTGTTAATGAATACAGCAAGGTCTTTGTTGTTGGTGGATGGAGAGATGTTGTCGATAATGACGATGGTTTTGCAGAATCGTCTTGCTTTAGACATATTATTGGCAAAAGAGGGCGGAGTCTGTAAATTGCTGAAAGTTCAGGAATGTTGTACGTATATTCCAGACAATAGCAAGGATCTGGAGAAATATATAGATAACATCACTACGATTCATCAAGAGATTGCGGATTTGACTGAGGAAGGCGTGTGGGAAAAGACTGGTAAAGGATTTGGTCGTGTGGGAAGTTGGTTTGCGAGCTTTGGAAAACGGTTCCTTGGATTTGTGATGAAGCCTCTCATTATTGTTGTGGTTTGTGTGATCTGCTTGTGGGGTCTCATTAGAGCCTATAAGTGGTACAAAGGAAACAGAATTGAGAGAGCTCTCAGAGCAAGTGAAAGTCAATATCAGAATCTTAAAAGAATGGAGAGGATCCGACAGGGGAGGATGGCAACAAGCACTGTTTAGGTTGGTTCTTTCTCCAAGGGAAGTAATTGTGTGATGGTGTGATGACATTTGTCATCAAAGGGGGGAACTGATAGAGCATCATGAGATTCTGAGATTTGTAGGGGTGCATCATATTCACCGTTAGTCAGCACCCGCATATTAATCGATGTATGTTTAGAAGTGCCATAGAAATGTATTGCTGTAATCGTTTAACATAGAGGTGATTAAAAATGTAATAACGTTTTTGTGAAGATCAACGTTGCAAGTTATCGTGAAATGTATTTAGCAAATGCATAATGATTCGTTTTCGCACAATGCAATGTATTTGGTTAAACGTGTGCCATGTTAAAGTTACACGTGTAGATTGCTTATTCACGCACATGAGAATAATGAACTAATGCTTAGAGTGTGATTTAATAGAGTGTTTGATGTTGTAGAGGCCTGATCGCATATACGTTAGAAGAGAAGGCCTGTTCATTTCTTTATGTTAGCTAATGTTGTAGGCCGAAAATGATTCCCTTGGTAAAGGCTTTGGGTTGCAGGGAAATGTAAAATCTTAAAGACGTGAAATGGTTTCTCATTCCCATGTTTCTGTTGCAGGTGCAAGGACATTTAGCTCGTTAGAGAGACTAGGTCTTTGTATTATGAGTTAGGATGCTGTGAGAAGCCAACAGGGGAGTGCATTGGAATGAGGAGATGATACTTTCAGCGGAGAAGGTGCCTGGGACCCAAGGTCAAGCTATCCGTCGTTGGACGTCAGACAAATTTGTGGAAAACTACCGAGAGAAGACCTGGCTGAAGAGGTGTGCCGGAGGGCGTGTTCTATGATTTTGGAGTTTTGTATTAGGGACAGTGCCCCGTGGGTTGAGCAGATGAGGTTTAGACGGGAAGCTAGAAGGAGCATCTTAGATCGAGCTCGGACTAAGTGAATGTACTTCTTAGGGAGTCTTCACTTCTGACACCTTTTTCTTGATTCTCTTGTCTGGGATTGGAATGCTAAGTAGGGATGTCACCTTAGAGACAGTGTAGGGATAGAAATGTTTTTTTTTCCTTTGACTGATGATTCTGAAAATAGATATTGGTCTAACTATCGTTTTCTTGATGATTTTGGAATCAGTAATACTTTTTGTCTTGAGCCGAATGAGAATCCTGCGTAGGCTTGCTTTCGTGTTAGTGCCCATTTACCTTCTACACCTTGTACTGAGGTGTTTGTATGTTCAGTTGTTTTTGGTTGTAATGAAATCTTACAAATTTTAGATTCAGAGTCAGTGGTCCTTTCCAAATGAAATCTAATTTTGGTAAATATATTTTGATAATTGTATTCATCCCCTCTACGTTATTTGGCAGATAAAAAGATCCTGGCGACCTGTGAGGA
The DNA here is from genome assembly GCF_964204655.1 of Triturus cristatus. Taxonomy (NCBI): domain Eukaryota; kingdom Metazoa; phylum Chordata; class Amphibia; order Caudata; family Salamandridae; genus Triturus; species Triturus cristatus. Next base: position 270,809,158 of record NC_140595.1, on the reverse strand, counting down.
TTCTTGGAGATAACCAGGTAGGCAAGAATCCGGTCCCATCAATACCAAGACGGACCATTTTTGATCCATCTTCTTTCTTTACACACCCTTCACATCCTGTCTCTGGGAGGTTTAATATTTACATTCTCCCTCTGTCATTCCCTTCCTAGCTTTGCCTTCTTCCTTTTTTGTCCCTTTCTTTCTCTAATGATGAATAACGAGTCTTGTTCCCCAAAAGTGAGTGCCGGGGCCAAACACCTGCAACCAGCAGCACAAATTAAGCATCAGGTGTAGTGTAATGAGCGCTGCAATCAGGCTTGGGTTTGGCATTTTTACTATTCAAGTTAGCACATTGCATACAGGATCGTACAAAAATAAACATTTAACTTTTATCTGAAATATGTGTTCCATCGTCCAGCTAATGACACTACTCTTTCTTTTTCATTTATAACCCCAAACAAATGTAGCCCCTTCCTGGATATTCAGCACTCATTGACAGTTTATAAAAGAGCTACACAGACTCTGCTTTCGAGGTTGGTGATAAAGGAAAATCAATTGATTTCTTCATTAAGTGGTAAATCGTATAGTGGAGGATTTTCTGATGGTAGAGGATCCTCAGATGAAATTACCTGCACTACAGAGAGTGAGGCTGAATGAACTCTGCCACAGGATTTTCCAACAATAGTTTACCCGTCAACAGAGGGATGACCACATGCTGCACAAATCGGAGGCTTAGCTTTCAAGACTCAAGTCTAAGCAGGCCAGAGTTGCTGAACTGTATGTTTGTTTTTTAAATCACAAGAGGTAGATTGTAATGGTGCAGAGGGTTTTAATTTTACCATTGACCAAATTCCAAATATTTACAATAGTTTCAGCGTTTTTGAACATAAAATTCAATACAAAGTTGAGAAAGAAGGGGTTGGAGTTACGAAATTAATAAACAAAGCAAGCATACTTTTGCATTTTTTTGGTTTCACGCAATTCCCTAATTTGAATAGCAAGAGATAAATTCTTCTTTTTGAGTGTCTAAACCCCCAGACTCCAGTAGGTATAAGTCTAGTCACCGTTTTTATTAGAACTGGGGGTCTCTAGTTGCGGGGAGTCCGGCACCGCGATAACAGGATGCAGGCTCTGGAGATGACGGAGTCAGTACAAGCGTTGGTGTCGGGCATGGCTGATAACTGCAGGCGTCAGCAGCAGGTGACGATGGGCGTCGGAGCAGCGGTGCAGACCGGACGGTGCATTGTGCACTTCACGAGCGGTACCCTGGGCCTCGGTGCAGGTCGCGGCGGCATCGCTGATGGCGTGAGAGACAGGCTTTCTTGCTTCTTTCAAGTTGCTTCCAGCTCCCAATAGCAGGAACAACCTCCAGAGGCCCAACACTGGAAAAGGGACCTCCTGAATAGGTCAGAAGTCTCAGCAATAGAGTTCAGGGGAGCTGGGGGGTGAAGTCTTTGTGTCCCTGGGACTTCAGAACAGGAGGCCAGCACACACCTGCCCTTGGAGATTCTTCTTTAAGCAGGTTTCTCAGAAAAGTTCCAGTCTTTGTCCTTTCATTGGCAGAAGCAGCAACTGCAGGCAAACCCCACACAGCAAAGGGGCTGTACTCCTCCTCACAGCTCTCCAGCTCTTTACCTTGGCAAAGGTTCCTTTTGAGTGCAGAAGTGATCCAAAGTGCTGGGGTTTAAGGTCCACTACTTATACCCCATTTGGTATTTGTTCTTTTTTGTGCAAGGGTATCTGAGTCCAGTCCAAACCACTTCTGTCCTCACTGGTACAGTATATCCACAGGGGGAGACAACATTGTGCAAGGGAGACAGGCCACATTCAAGTGCAAGGAAAACTCCTCCCACAACTCTAAATGCAGTCAAGGTCCATTCAGCCCAGCTCTGAGTCATTCAGGAAGGGGCAGGCACACCCCAACCCCCCCCCCACCGTGGCTGTCTGCAGTTCATCCACATCCCTAGTCCTTGTCACTCAAAAACCAGACAGTCAATCTACAAACAGGCAGAGGCACTCAGATGGTTAAACAAGAAAATGCCTACTTTCTAAAAGTGGCATTTTCAAACACATAATTTAAAAAACATCTTTACTAAAAGATGTGTTATTAAATTCTGAGTTCAGAGAACCTAAACTGTATCTTTTATCTTGTCCCAATGGGAAGTTATACTTTATCTCCCATTGTATCCTATGGGACAGATAGCCTTTTCATAGTGAAAAACGAAATTGGCAGTATTTCACTATCAGGACATGTCACACACACCAGCACACGTCCTACCTTTCACATAAATTGCACCCTGCCCACAGGGGTACCTTGAGCCTACCAGAGGGGTGCCTTACATGTAAGAAAAGGGAAGGTTAGGGCCTGGCAAGTGGGGGCATTTGCCAGGTTGACATGGCAGTCTTAAACTGCGCACAGACACTGCAGTGGCAGGCCTGAGTTACATTTTATGGGCTTCTTAAGTGGGTGGCACAGTCAGTGCTGCAGGCCCAGTAGTAGCAGTTGATTTACAGGCCCCAGCACACTCAGTGAACTTTACTATGGGCTTACTAGTAGATCAAATATGTCAATCATGGATTACCAATTACGTTCACAATTTACACAGAGTGCATTTGAACTTTAGCACTTATTAGCATTGATTAAGTGCCCAGAGTCCTAAAGCCAACAAAAACAGGTCAGGGGAAAAACAGGAGAAGCAAAAAGTTTGGGGATATCCCTGTAAAAGGTCCAAGTCCAACAGTTTTAAATAAAGAAAAGTGCCTCTTGTTATCCCTCTTTTTAAATACCCCAACCTTTCACAGGAAACCAGAACAATGTTAACATCTTCAGACCATAGTGAATTTAGTATCAAATGTCTTCAGCTCTAAATGTATCTCAATTAATGGCCAACGCTAGGTAAAATGTAGATATCTACACACTATGTGAGATGGGTTAAGTTATTCATTGGCAGACCTCTTAACAAATCAAGCCTTATCTACTCCAGCTCCATTTGTCAATGCTAACCTTGTGACTCAAATACTTATGCAGAGACAACATTCCATGACATTGAAAATATCCAGTGAAATATTATAGCATTGTATATATTTGCTTTTCACAAAATACTAATATTGTAGAGAAACCTAAACTGCTATGGGAGCCTTGTTTCCCCAACAATCTGCAATCAACATAGTAGAAAGGATGACACTTTATTAAATCAGTCATTTTTTTAAACATAACTAATGTAAGTAAAAATGACAGTTGATAAAAATTCTTGGTCACTTTAACCCTTTGTTTGCACGGATTCCTAGACCTGTCAACAACTATTATGTTGTTTCTGTCCTGTCCAATCTTAACGTTTTTTTCCACATAAAGAAGTACATAAATTCATGTGGAAAAAAAATCAATTAAAAATAATTTGCCATTCCGCTTCTTGATTAACCTACGTAAACTCACCCCATATTGTCCAAATGCTCAGGGTCAAGTCAGATTTATTAGCAACTTCAGGTATTGACTGCTTTTACTGGAATCATGCAGCATCTACACTGGGACTAGAGACACTTTTTCCTTTTATTATAATCATATACAGTCTAAACTGGGATCTCAGACCATTTTTATTATATTATTAAACCACACTATCGGAAAGAAGACTAGGCCCGCAGAGGTATACTGGAGAGAAATAAACTATATTTAATTAGTGAATAATTCTCAAAGAATCAGCTTTTTAGATCGTTTCACAGAATTTATTTTCTTACTCTTTGGAGCCTTAAGTTATTTGTAAACCTATTGATAGTTGAGTTCAGTTAAGTGTTCTTCTGACGGTACTGGAGAGAGCAGGAGGTCAGAGTGCAGCTTCTTCCTATTCCTATTAAGCTTAGGGAGAGATGAGGATGGATTGAGAACAACCTGGCTATTAGGGTAGGTCTCTTTCTCCCAGCCTATCAGCCCTGCTTATCTTTTTGCCTCAATGGGTCACCCCATCTTGTACATCAACAATGGATGCCACAGTCACATTCACCAGAGATCTAAAATGTTTTCATCATTAATTTCAAAGCCCAGTGAGCTAGAAGTGTCCTGCTGTTTTCATTACCCCCAATGCATTCCGAAGTGACACCAGCACTTTTCCTTCTTGTATGAAGAAAGTCATTGTTTTATTCATTAACTAAGTATTTCCATCTGTGTATGTTTCAGAGGCGCATTTTAACAGATGGGCATGTGTCCTACTGCAAAATATCACACAAGCAATACTATCAAGTCCACAGACTTGAGGTGCGAGTTTAGAATAATTTGACACCCAGGTTTCAGTGTACTCCTACGTAACTTGTATCACAATTAAGGATTTCAGGCCTGAAGATAATTATCAATCCTCGAAATCGGTGGTTCTTAACCTTTTGACTTCCATGGACCCCGACTTAATCATTTCTGGAACCCGAGGACCCTCACTGAATCATTATTTGAATCCAACGAACCCCACTGAGTCATTACTAGAAGCAGAAGACACCATCCTAAGCATTTCTGATCATTTGAATGTTAAACAATACACACAAAAATATAGAAACAAGTATTCAACAAATACATACACAAATGATGGAATGATTTAAAGAATTCAAAACAAATATAAAACAAAATCAACATTTTATTTTTAATGGGAAGGATGAAGCTTTTCTAACTTCAACTGAGGTCAATGCCCATCCATACTTTATTAAGTTTGATGCATTTGCACTGCTCCCATAAATCAATCTGAGAAGACTAATTAAATATTTAGCCTCCAATGTCAAATTTGTGCACATTCACAGAATGCTTTAAAATTTTCAATTTCCAATTTTGCTTCTTTATTTATATACATGTAATTAATCTGTGTATAATTAATTTTCTAAGCAGCTGTGGGCCCCCTCAGTAGGCTCTGCAGACCTCCGATGGGTCCCCAGACCACAGGTTAAGGACCACTGCTCCAAAAAATTATGTACTCCGGTTCATATGAGGATGAGGAAGGAATGTTTGCTACCCTAGTAGAGTGGATATATTATTAGTTCCTTAGTCTCAGCACTGAGTAAAATGGTCATGGTTGGTGGGGCAACCTAGCATCCCCATAATGGATGCCTTGTATTGGGACCAACTCTATGTACATGAGATTGGTATGTAACTATGAGTGCAATCAGTCCAAAAACAATCCTCAGATTTGGTAATTAGGGTACCCTTCAGTAGCAACACTTTCTACCCACCTACAACAGATTTGTCACTCAATTTAATTCAATTCAAAACTTTATTCGGCAGCATTGCAGCAGCCATACATTTTATTCACAAAAAGAAAAAGATAAAAACATTGTACATCATAACCATTAAAATTACAATTTGACCAGTTCGCAAAATGCCTCAGCTAAAAAAAAAACAATCTCGTACAGTACTAAATTGCAGTAGAATATGTCATTAGTGCATCAAAGTTCTTACCCATGTGGCAGCCTTTAAATATACGCCTACATTAAAAGACATTTCATCATTATGTAAAAGTAATAAGAATCTAAAAGTACGTCTGCATTGATTTAGGCCATAACAGTTCTTCTTTAGAATAGGGGTTAAAAACAACTTAGAATATCGCAAATACAATTTGTAAAAATAGATAAAATGAAGCGCAGTCTGTTTAGAAGCATTGTCAAGGGTGCAAGATATGGAATCAAGATGCTGGATATAGCCCAGTGGAAAGCATAACAGTTACTTAACAGTGCCTGATCTAAAACAATAAGAGTGAACGCTCCCATCTGTTGCGGGAAGTCTGTAAATAGTTAGTGATGTTATTATTGTCACATAAGTCCAAATATCGTATGACTGTTGGACATGTCTGGAGAACCCTGAGCCGCTGGGACTCCTCAAGCTGGTGAAAAGCCTCTGACACACTCCTTTGACGAAGTGAAATACAGGATAAGGGATCTCGGAAAAAGGATTCCATCCTTATGTGACTATAAATTGTCTAAACATAACAAATCAGGGGATTTGGAAGTCTTTGTCCAGGGAGAGGCAGTCCAGTATTATGTCTCTCGTTAGGACAGTCTCAGCGTTTTTCCATATTGATAACTAAAGCAGGGCCGGATAGACCTGGATCAAGTCTTCCAGGTATCGCAGCCCCAGTTCTTTGTGAGTGATGTAATTGGCAGCAGAGATGGGAAGTGCAGGCATTCTCCTTTAAAATGTGTTTTCTTCTTGCTGAATTACCTTGCAGTAGAAGTACCCCATAATTTTGGACCCTATATAGCGATTGGATGTCACTGGGATTTATACATTTTTAGCAATATGTTTAGGAATCCACCACCCAGGGGATGCGCGTGCCTGCAGTGCCATCCACAGCGTTGATTAGCATCACCGATGATTTGATTCTTTACTACTGCAAAGGGTTGGCTGATGTGGTTCGTTCTGAGTCTCACCCGGTTGAAGCTGCGACTGGATCAACCTCAAAAGACCTCTTCTATGACTTGGCCTGGGGGACTGGCGCCTGGTCCTCAAATATGTTAGGAAGAACTGTCTTGATGCACGTTGGCGAGGTCCGTACCAGGTGATCTTGGTGAAGAATACTGCGGTGAAGTGCGGAGGTTTGCCGATCTGGGTACACGCCTCCCATACCCGTAGTGTGTCAGGAGCCTTGGAAGAAACAGTTAACGTACTGTGCAGTGGTATTTGTAATAGATAATAGGCGCATATGGTGAGTACACCTGGTATCTGTGAGATTTTTAAATCAGTAACGGTGCTAAAGGGTAGAGGAGAACCACCAGCCTCCTTGATAATTGCGGTAAGACCACATAAAATCAAAATGAGGGTACCCAAGCACACGTGTGCTTGGGTACCCTCACCTTGGAAGAAACAGCTCCTCTCCCTGAAGTGACTGTGGTTGTAAGACCACTGGAGAGGGCAAGCCAAGCTGTGAGTGTTCTTGAAGAGGCTGGATACCCACCAGGTTGAGCTGAGGGAGGTCACGTTTCACAAGGCCCAGGTAAAGACACTGGGGGAGATGGTAATGTTGCGAGTGGTATAGAGTCTGACACAGCTGAAGAGACCTGTGTGGATAGTGGTCGGGTGCTACGGAGAAAAACTGAAGTTGCAAGAGAATCGTGGCCCTTGAGACAGGAGAGGCAGAATCTGAGACTTGCTCCAGAAAGAGACCTTTCTCCCATAACTGAATCATCTGAATCGGATCAACGTGAGTCTGAAATAGAGCAGGCGAGCATCAGGAGGTTAAGAAGAGTGTGAGTACCACGCCAGAGATAGGCCTCTCTGGAGTGGACTTACCTTGTTACAAATGCCGGGGAGAATGAGGTCTGAGAGAGTGAGCACGGAACATCAGTGCTGATTATTGAAATTGAACTGCTAGTCCCTGGAGTAGAGGCTAATGGAATGCTGACATTGACTGTACCAGTTCCACCGAGACGGAGTGGCTTACGAAACTTAATTTTGGAGGATCTCACGTTTCCAACCTTTGGAAATCAGCCACTAGCACAGGAAATTTCAGAATTTCGCATGGAACTTTTGCAGCTTGTCATTGAAGAGATTGGCTCTGATCTCATAAGGGATCGAAATTGAACTTTGAACTGTAAATAAAAGTCCTTTACACCAAAGAGGATGGCCTAGGCTGAGTGGAAGAAGAAAAATTAGGGACTTTTCATAGAAGAAGAAAGAGGTCTGGGGAAGTCTTCCAAGCTGTGTAAATATTGTACCATGAACTGAGAACTGTTTCCATGACTTCAAGAAAGTACACATTAACTTTATTGTGCAACAGTGAGAGGCAGAGAAAGAAACTTTGCATTGATCCTCTTACAGTCGAAATCCAAACTCAGTTGAAAATGGGGTCTGGAAATTTGAACCGTAGGCACAAGGGTAGGCACAAGTGTATGATAGGTACACTTATTGTAGGAGCAAACATAGTAATAGTCGTAGTCATCACAATGTTCATTATAAGTTCACACAAAGCTGAAGTTAAGGAAGTAGGATTATACGGGACATCCACACCTACCACTTCTAGCACAAAAGAGGGTACATTAGGAGCTCACAGTGCTTTGATAGAACAGACTAGTTGCTTGCTGCACATAGATTTGTCCAAAGGTGATTATACACTGAAAATATATATACCTTGGATGTGAGGGATTGTTATGTGTGTATGCAATTGCCTGCATCTGTTGAGAAGGGTATCGGTATCATCAAAGGAAATCCTCAGCACACGTCTGTAGTGTATCTAAACATTATCTGAACATTGTATGCATAAATATTAACACAGTATTTTGAATTTCTTGTTTTTCTTTCTTTATTCTTATAGTTTCTCTTCAGCCGACACGTGTTTCGTCGCATACATCGGTATCATCACCTGCCTCTGACATATGGTATTAGTTGTAGTCTGCTGCTTAACATGTTTTATGGTAAAGGTAATTATGAGTACTATTTCTCAAATTATGACTTAGTACTTTCAGAAGTTCCAGCTTACAAACATCTGAACAAATACGATTATTACAAACAAGAAGAGAGAAGGGGAAAATATTTCATACCTACTGTTACATTAGATACAGCTTATGCACATAGACATAACCTGACACGCATGCAAACTGACATAGAAAAGAAATTTGTAGATCAAGTAGAAGATAGACACAGGTCACTAATGGTTAAACTTAACAATAAAAAAGGAAATGCTGAATGGACCAAGAAAGAGTTAGCTCACAAGGCTAAGGGAAGTTATGCTCTAATAGCTTTAGATTGAGAACAGCGAGGAAAGCTTTGCATTAGACAAGTACAAACATATGATGACACCATATTTGTGGGACAGAGTGAGTGTGATCACATCTTCATCATTGATGCTTTTGCAAAGACGTTTTTGCAGGATGCAGTGCAAGTGGAGCTGAATGCGTATTTTGTCTGTGGGAGAAATGCGTATGTCCGATTGCCAAACAATTGGTATGGCACATGCTATGTGGTTGTTGTGTTTCCTAAGATATACCATGTGGAGGATTTGAAGAGTTTGGAATGGAAGTCACCACATAGAGAGAGCCGTGGTACCAGTGCAGGAGAGATTGTAGGAGATGTGTTTGGAGCAATGATACCCAGTTTAGGAGTGGTCTTAAATGATGTCTAGATTAGAAGGTTGTCAACTATAGTGGATAAGTAGTCATTCAATACAGCTCAGTCATTACTACTCGTAGATAGGGAGATGGTCTTGATAAGAGCTATGGTGATGCAAAACCATCTTGCTTTAGATGTATTAGCAAAATAGGGTGAAGTCTGTAAAATGCTGAGGGTTCAACAGTGCTGTACTTATATCCCAGACCATAGTAAGGATCTGAGGAAGTAGATAAGTAACATCACTGACATACAATATGAGATACATGATTTGGCAACTGAGGGGGTTTGGAGCAAAGTTGGAAAAGGGTTTGGAGAGGTTGGAAGTTGGTTTACAAACATTGGAAAATGAATTCTTCATTATATGTTGAAGCCCATAGGAATAGATGTGGTTTGCATCATCGTGTTGATGGGAACAGTGAAGGCTTACTAGTGGCATCAGTCCAGACGAGCTGAGAGTTCTCTGGGAGAACGAGAGAGGAAAATGAAGAGACTGTTGGACAGTCACTATGAGAATCTGAAGAGCTTAGAGAGGTTTCAACAGAGAAGACTGGCTAAAATGTCTGTTTAGGTTGTTTCTTTCTACAGGAGTTGTAAGGTGTGTGTGATGACACCTGACACTTGTCATCAGAGGGAGGACTATTAGAGTGCAAATGCTGCTCTTTCATTTGTAGGGGTGGATTATAATCATCGGTCGTCCGCACCTACATATAATCCTTTATTGTGTTAACATTAGGCCATTAGTGTGAACAGTAATAACATGAAAGGTGATGTGTTAGGGATATTTTCAATATAAATATGAAGAAATTAACATTGCAATTATATGTGTGGAGCTGAAAACACTAACGTGCAGAATTTGTACATGTATTTGATGTGCTCATGTAATGTGTTAATTTAGAAATGCACAGTAAATAGAGTTTACATTTTTATGTATTTTCATGATGCTGTATGCAATTTCTTATGTTGACTGATTTCTGTAGGTTTGAATTGTATGGAAGCTGGAAGCTCTTGCATTAGACTTATTAGAGAATTTCGTGTGCATGGTTAATGTGTTCTTCCTCACGCTTATGTTGCAGGTGGAGAATTCATCCTTGTTAGTTAGAATAATGTCTTTGTTTTAGGAGTTAGGCTTAGGGAGAAGAGGATACATTATGATACTGATAATAAAGAACAATTGTACTTTCCCATAGGAGTAAGCCTGGGAATCAAGGCCATCTTGCCGAGGCCTGGGAACATCACTGCCTTGTGGAAATTTACCTACGAGGGGGTGGCTTGGACGGATAGTGTGATGTTGCAATGCAGTTTGGGATACTAACTGAAAGAATTGATGTACTGAATTTAGGGAGTGTCTGGGGGCTTCTGCCTTGCCTTGAGAGAAAGAGCATCTTAGAACAAGCTCTGTAGCTTTATGGTACTTGACCCATCTGATGTGAAGAGACTTCTTATGAAGACTTCACACGCTGACACCTTAATAGGTCTTGGCCAGAGTAGATCTAGAACGTGGAACCCAGCTCTTTCAGACCTCAGCATGATTTATTACTCAAGCATTACACATTATGTTTCATTCTTTAGGAAATGCTCTCATTTATCCAATATCAACAAGTTGCCTATTTTCTGAGAAGACACTGGGTCAGCACTAAAAAACAGTTTTTCCGTTATTGTCAAATAACCTAATTCCACCCACCCAATCCCAGAAGAACCATGAAACATTCTGAAAATACACTATTTTTGTAACCCAATCTGAGCATTTCATTTTAAGCAAATAAACTCAAGGTATCCTGAAACATCAGCTGGCAATTCCTGAAAAGTCACAAAGAGACCCTTTAAAGTACAGATTTTCAATTTTTGGTATATGAACCAACCATCCCCACCTCAATTCCCTTACCAAAATACCCCTAAAAAACAAAATGCTTGCTCATAAATGTACAGTTTAATTTGCTGTTCACTTTTATCAAGTACTCATGGTTTCCCTGAAAAAACACAGATTTGTTCCCGATATTCCAGCTTTTCAGTCTCATAATAACACTGCTTGCCATTTTCTAAAAATGCACTAATATCAAATCATATGACCTTAATTACCAGCTTTTCATTTTTGTCAAACATTATAATTTCTCATAAACAGAGGCCTGGTAATTTTCTGCCCAGGAGAATAAGCTTATCATTAATAAATGCATTCAAATTTAAACCACATTCCAGCTTACTGTTTTCGTTTACTCAGTACTCTTATTTATTATTTCGCTACATGTACACATACCACCTAACATTCATATCTGTGCCCTTACATTCCTGTATATACCATAACCGCAACACTAGGTTTAACTGAGGGCTCACATGCTTATGCTAAATCTCACAACACCTTAAAACATTCCACAGTTCAGGGTAGGAGGGCATTATTACTTGGAGCCTTCACCTCCTGCACAATACTCTAATGCAGCATTCTAAAAACTCCATATTATCTTGTAGGAGATTTAACAAAATGCAAATCCACCAAAGGATTATCAGTCCCACAAAAACCTCCTCTGATGTTCATCAAAATTCTTTATTTTGAAACTTCCTACAGATTTGAACAGATCATCCCAAAACTTTCCATGCACAAAGTAGTCAAATCAAATCAAAATGAGCTTTATTCGATTTTAAACATTAAATCCTAAAAGCAGGCATTTTAAAAAAGTATATCAACATCAATTGCATATAAAATTCATCAATACACGTCTCATGGCTATAAAGTCATAAAAATTCATAAAATACATATAGACAATCTATAATTCCTAAAACGAGCCATCTCACCCTAAATAATTCCAAACTATTGCGTATCTTGCGGTTTAATTATTTAAACACACTCTTTAAAAAACCCACCACAGAACCAATTCAGTATAAATTACCCAACATCTGTAAATGCACGAGGGCGGGGCGACATTGCCTCCATCCTCCCTGTTTTAATAAAGGTATTATCCATCTACGCCTTTCATTACTGTAAAATTTACAGAATAAAATTGCATGTAATGTAGATTGTAATGAAATATTATCACAGGGGCATCGGTAAAGTTCCATTGACCAATCATTAATGGCTGGATGGGTAATCAGACAATGAAAAGTTCCAAATCTAAATCTTGTTAGCAAATATCTATCGTATCCGCCCATTATACATAATAGATATGGTTGGATGTCATATGTTATAGTGATTATTTGGTGTTTGACCACCATAGGTTTGTTCATCTCGAGGGTTAACCTATTTTCTTCTAGGTGGATCATACAAACTTTTTTCAAATCCTTACGGTTAATAGAATTCATGTTATCAGGTGAGGTAAAGAACTCTGGGTGTCTGATATCCTGTATAACATTTTTTACATATTTAAGCCATAAAATTTTGCCGGCATTATCTAATCTCATAGCATCCATTATTATTTCCCTGTTAAGGCCAGTACTGGCCGAAGTCGAAATTCTATGCCACAGCAAAATCGGTTGAACCTTAGTTAAATTAGAGATATATATACAACTCCTAATTCGCTGTGACAATTAAAAACTGGGGCACTAGCTGGGACCTCTAAAATAAACCTTAAAAAGGCGTTTTCAATACGTTGAATTAATGTACATTCTTGGAAACCCCAAATGCCTGCCCCATTAACTGCTATGCTCACACATTTTGCTTGGTACATTATTAATAGGATTTCAGGTGGCCTTTCCCCCAGTTTTTTTGTAAAATGTATTAAAGCCGCAATGGACTTCATAAAAACTAGACTCCTGGCCTTAACAGCTGGAGCCCAAGAGCCAGTTCTATTAAAAAGGACACCCAGATAACTAAACGAATTGATGGTTTCCACCCTGCTCCCCCCGCCAGGTAACTTCTATGATTATTTTTCCCTCTCCCACATGACATAAAGCTTGTCTTTGCATTGCGCTTTAAGCCAAGCCTATCCATAAAACTGGTGTAAAAGGAGAGTGCCCTCTGTAGGCCAATCTGAGTACGAGCCATAAGTACCGTGTCATCAGCATAAAGGAGAGAGGCTATCGGGCGCGTATTTACAGATGGTGGATCCCTAGTGTGTGACACCAACTCCTGTTCCAGTGCGTTAGTATATAATGAGAACAGGAGTGGTGCCAGAACACAACCTTGCCTTACGACCCTCTCCACTTTGAATGGCGCGGTGCATTCACCCTTTATTCCATAACGAACTTTTGCAGTGGCTCCAAAATATAGCTTTCTTAAAAACTGAATTAAAACAGGGCCAACTTTTAGGTCATTAAGGACTACCCACAGCCTATTATGAATTGCACAGTCAAAAGCAGCCGTGAGGTCAACGAAAGTCAAGTAAAATGTCCCGGTTTTGGCCTGCATATATTTACCAATTAAAATGCTAAGGTTCAAAATCTGCTCATTGGTTCCTAAACCGGCTCTAAAGCCATACTGGACATCACTTAAAATATCATTTTCGTCAGTCCATGCCTGTAATCGATCTAAAACAATCCTGCCTGCTACCTTCATTAAGGAGTCCAACATAGATATTGGACGGTAGCACGCAGGGTTCTCTCGCTCACCCTTTTTAAAAATGTGGACTATAATTAATTCGGACCATGTACTTATAAATCCCTTTTCACAGCACGCTTGTAAAACCCCTAGTTAAAATGGGGCCCTATACCTCCAGGTTTGACTTATAGAGATCAATAGGTATCCCATCAGGGCCTGCAGCCTTGCCACTCTTGCTTGCCTTTACTGCCGCAATAACATCTTGGAGTGAAATATTAAAGTTAATAGGTGTCAAAAGTAACACTTTTCTGGAAAGTTTCATGGGGCTACATGAAACGGGGATAAAGTTATTAACAACACAAAAAACACTTTTCCTATGGAATAGATGCCCTAACTATAACTACCCATATAGTCACTGAAAAAAAAAAGGTTGGAGTGACGTTATAGTTCGATGAAAATGTCAGTTTAAGCATAAGATTTTCAATTAAATAAAATACTGAAATTTACCAATTATATTTGAACTTCTGCTCTTGCCATGCACAGTGTTGTGCCCAACTGCCAAGTCAAGTCAAATATACTTTTATTTGATTTCATAAAAAAAATCATAAAAGGGTCGCAAAACCACCATGAATAAAACATGCAAAATATACATTGTTATTATTATTATTTTTTTTTAAAGATGTAGAAAAGCGATATTTTAAAAAGTATTAACATGTAAGCAAGGCTGTCGAAGGATTTTGGAGCCAAATGAGCTAGCACTGCATGAGTTAGTTAGCGGTTTCTGCATTGGCCAGTTCTTTTGCCGCGTTTTTTTAAAAGTTTATAGCTCAGCAGGACAATGGGATAGATGAGCCCCTGAGACAATGAATCACTGCTGCTCTAAAAGTTCTCATTTGTTCCTTCCTGAAGACCTCCTGAAGGCCCGTTTTGCGTGTTTCTATTAGAGCAGGACAGATGCATAATAGATGCAGTAAGGACTCATCCCAAGCTCCGCATAGGCGGCATTCCTGTGATTGCCATGGGTATTTCCATTTCGGGGTTAGGTCCTTTGATGGATATGACCCAAGCCTTAGTAGTGTAAAGAAGTGCTTTTTTTGATGCGGAAAATGGACTAGCAAGTAAGGTTGGGGTTGCAACCTCTCGTATGTCTGTATCACGGACCAGGCGTGTTTTTTTTTTTGCTAGGGCTGTTTTATCCATTGATAGAGAATACCGTTTTATGGCTTTATTGACCACAGATTTAAAGCTGGGGTAGGTAGGAGCAACTGCGTACCCCACCCAGCGAATGATGCCTTCAGCTGTGCACGGCATGCGGTCAGTCGCAGGGCGTGCATGTCACTGCTCATAGACGGCCATCATACCACAGACACCCATGCCCCCTTTTTTTATTTAAATGGTTTTCTGATCCCACAGGACTCTTGCCTCAGCCAGCTCACCCCGTGTGACTCTCTCAGGACCTCAGGGAACCCATGATGGTTCCCACAAGAATTACGAGGGATCGCACCACCACCTTTTTTTTTTAATTTAGCCCCAGTGGAATCCCTCTGGGATACCGCCCCAAGATCCAGGTGGTCATGGTACCCTTACCATGCTTCCTTATGCTTTATCTATCATTTATTTTCTTGATCCACATATCCTGTAATGGCAGCTGCAACATTTCTCTTCATGTTGAGGCCAGCCAATCAGAGCACCAGCTGCCAAAGGACTCTCAGGAGCATCTTGCTCCTGCGGATGTGAGGCGGCCGATGGGAAAAAAGTCCCTTAGGTCAATCAGATTGCTCCATTGTTTGAAGCTTCATGCCTGCAGGACTACTGAACAGAATTACACCAAATCACAAAAATCACCTATTCTGGGTAAAGATCTGTCTTTCTGGCAAGTTTGGTGTAATTCTGTTCAGACCTTTTGGCTGTAGCTGTGTTTACAATCTCTATTAGAATTACAAGTGGAAATTCTATTACCCCCCCCCCCCCCACACTCTTTTTGTTGCGGCCCTTGCTTAACAAATCACCTGAAACTTTCAAGAAGGAGCTGAGGTAGATGAACTTGTTTAACGGGAAAATGTTGTGAAAATTCATCAAATGGCACCAGGGTTATTAGAAAGCTGAAAAATCTATTTCCTATGGTAGGTAGGTCCTAACTATAACTCTACACAGTGCTGAAAACCACTGTGTATGACTGTATCTATCTATCTATCTATCTATCTATCTATCTATCTATCTATCTATAGATTGATTTATATACACATATATATGTGTGTGTGGGTGTTTTTCTGTGTGTGTATCTGTGTGTGTGTGTGCGTGGGTGTGTAGAAAGTTAGATATAGCTATAGATATAGAGTACACAAACATGCTCCTATCAACATGGTCCTGAAGAAACCACACTAACTGTACACACATATGAACACTCTTGTGAAACTCATCACAACATCGACAAAGGCATCGATTTGCAGTGGTCACAAATCTAAATATCTATTGTTCTACATATCAGCTCTTTGAGCGCCATCTTTAATCCTCAAACTCAGTCATTCACATGCCGAAATAAAGAAAAAAACAGCTCACCACTCTCAACACAAAAACATAAATCCAGTTGCCTTTAGATGTATTTGTGAAGCAAATTCTGCATGTTAAAATTTAAACAGAGCCTCAGATTAATTTAGCTTCAAGTGTGAATTTAGTTGCAAAAAATACGTGAAAGTGCTGAACCATGTCTGATTTTCAGGATATTTGTCTGGCTAAAATGTACATACAATTATTTTCAATTGAATAATTTATATAGTAAGTGGTTGTAGTGACTCTCTGGCACATTCCTGCTCCTCTTAGCCTAGAACTGGGCAAATTACTTCATAATAATGTAAAGACCATTTAAGTGATCATTTTGATTAGGAAAACATTGGAATTTTGCACTGAACTGTGAGAAGGCATTAGAAGACACCTGTTCAACAAATTATAAGCATGTCAATCTGCAGATGGTTGTTTAATGTGCAATAAGTATAGGTTTAAGAAATGAGAGGCTGATTCACAAATGCATTTGTGAGCACAAGAAGTAGTACTACAGGGTTCTCTTTTAAGTACTTCTACATGCCTTTGTAACTTAGAGCAGAAAAGCCCAATCCCTATTAGAACAAGCATTGGCATAGCCAATAGATCTCGCCTTTGGGACCTTATAAGTGTTTAGCCAGAGATATTGACTTTGCCTAAGTCTTTAAGTTGTGCTGTACTGTACAGAAGTCTGTAGCATGCTGAAAAGTTATAATAAAGAAGTGTCAAAAGCATTTTTGTTACCTTATATATGACCAAGAATGTATTATGTACAACTGAAAGACCATATTAAAAAAGTATTAACAATAAATATTGTCTTGAGTTTTTTTTGTACTTTTAATGCTGGTAACTTCTACCTACCTGTTCCAATGGTTGCTTGTTATGGCTTTTTTTGTTTTTTTGTTAGGGGGCATAAATAACAGAAGGGTGAAGGTCAGTCAGACAGTCAGTGAGAGTGAGAGAGTCAGTCAGTCAATGAGAGAGAGTGAGAGTCAGTCAGTCAGTGAGAGAGTCAGTGAGTGAGTGAGAGAGTCAGTCAGTGAGAGAGAATGAGAGAGTCAGTCAGTAAATCAGTGTGAGAGAGTCAGTCAGTCAGTGATAGTCAGTCAGTCAGTGGGAGTGAGAGAGTAAGTGAGTGAGAGTGAGAGAGTCAGTCAGTCAGTCAGTGAGAGAGTCAGTAAGTCAGTGAGAGAGTCAGTCAGTCAGAGTGAGAGAGTCAGTAAGTCAGTCAGTGAGAGTCAGTCAGTCAGTGAGAGTGAGAGAGTTAGCGAGAGAGTCAGTGAGAGAGAGTGAGAGAGTCAGTCAGTTAGTTAGAGTGAGCGAGTCAGTCAGTGAGATTGAGAGAGTCAGTCAGTGAGAGAGTAAGTCAGTCAGTGAGAGTGAGAGAGTCAGTCAGTCAGAGAGTCAGTCAGTCAGTGAGAGAGAGAGTGAGAGTCAGTCAGTCAGTGAGAGTCAGTCAGTCAGTGAGAGTGAGAGAGTTAGCGAGAGAGTCAGTGAGAGAGAGTCAGTCAGTTAGTTAGAGTGAGCGAGTCAGTCAGTGAGATTGAGAGAGTCAGTCAGTGAGAGAGTAAGTCAGTCAGTGAGAGTGAGAGAGTCAGTCAGTCAGAGAGTCAGTCAGTCAGTGAGAGTGAGAGTCAGTCAGTGAGAGTTAGTCAGTCAGTGAGAGTGAGTCAGTCAGTCAGTGAAAGTGAGAGTCAGTCAGTCAGTGAGAGATATCGAGAGAGTCTGTGAGAGAGAGTGAGAGTCAGTCAGTGAGAGAGTCAGTCAGTGAGAGTAAGTCAGTCAGTGAGAGTGAGAGTAAGTCAGTCAGTGAGAATGAGAGAGTCAGCCAGTCAGTGAGAGAGAGTCAGTCAGTGAGTGAGAGTGAGACAGTCAGTCAGTGGGAGTGAGAGAGTCAGTCAGTCAGTGAGAGTGAGAGTCAGTCAGTCATTGAGAGTGAGAGTCAGTCAGTGAGAGTGTCAGTCAGTCAGTGAGAGAGTCTGTCAGTCAGTGAGAGCGTCAGTCAGTCAGTGACAGTGAGAGAGTCGGTCAGTCAGTGAGAGGGAGAGAGTCCGTCAGTGAGTGAGTCAGTCAGTCAGTGAGAGAGTCAGTCAGTCAGTGAGAGAGAGTGAGTGAGTGAGTGAGTGAGTCAGACAGCCAGTCAGAGTGAGAGAGTCAGTCAGTCAGTGAGAGAGTGAGAGAGTCAGTCAGTGAGAGAGAGTGAGTGAGTGAGTCAGCCAGCCAGTCAGAGTGAGAGAGCCAGTCAGTCAGTGAGAGAGTGAGAGAGTCAGTTAGTCAATCAGTGTGAGAGAGTCAGTCAGTCAGTGAGAGAGTCAGTCAGTCAGTCAATGAGAGTGAGAGAGTCAGTCAGTCAGTGAAAGAGTCAGTCAGTGAGAGAGAGTGAGTTAGTCAGTCAGTCAGTCAGTGAGAGAGTCAGTCAGTGAGAGAGTCAGTCAGAGTGAGAGTCAGTCAGTCAGAGTGAGAGTTAGTCAGTGAGAGAGTCAGTCAGTCAGTGAGAGAGAGTGAGAGAGTCAGTCAGTGAGTGAGAGTCAGTCAGTCAGTGAAAGGAGAGTCAGTCAGTGAGAGTGAGAGAGTCAGTCAGTGAGAGTGAGAGAGTCAGTCAGTCAGTAAGAGTCAGTCTGTCAGTGAGAGTGAGAGAGTTAGTCAGTGAGAGTCAGTCAGTGAGAGAGAGTGAGAGAGTCAGTCAGTCAGTCAGTGAGAGTGAGAGAGTGAGTCAGTCAATGAGAGAGAGTGAGGGAGTCAGTCGGACAGTGAGATTGAGAGTGAGAGAGGCAGTCGGTCAGTGAGAGTGAGAGAGTCAGTCAGTCAGTGAGAGTGAGAGTCAGTCAGTCAGTGAGAGTGACAGTCAGTCAGTGAGAGTGAGAGAGTCAGTCAGTGAGAGTGAGAGCCAGTCAGTCAGTGAAAGTGAGCGAGTCAGTCAGTGAGAGGGATCGAGAGAGTCAGTGAGAGTGAGTCAGTCAGTGAGAGTGAGATAGTCAGGTAGTGAGAATGAGTCAGTCAGTCAGTAAGAGAGTCAGTTAGTCAGTGAGTGAGTGTAAGACAGTCAGTCAGTGAGAGTGAGAGCGTCAGTCAGTGAGAGTGAGAGTCAGTCAGTCAGTGAGAGAGAGAGTTAGTCAGTCAGTGAGAGAGAGTCAGTCAGTCAGTGAGAGTGAGAGAGTCAGTCAGTGAGAGAGAGAGTGAGAGTCAGTCAGTCAGTGAGAGTCAGTCAGTCAGTGAGAGTGAGAGAGTTAGTGAGAGAGTCAGTGAGAGAGAGTGAGAGAGTCAGTCAGTTAGTTAGAGTGAGCGAGTCAGTCAGTGAGATTGAGAGTCAGTCAGTGAGAGAGTAAGTCAGTCAGTGAGAGTGAGAGAGTCAGTCAGTCAGAGAGTCAGTCAGTCGGTGAGAGTGAGAGTCAGTCAGTGAGAGTTAGTCAGTCAGTGAGAGTGAGTCAGTCAGTCAGTGAAAGTGAGAGTCAGTCAGTCAGTGAGAGATATCGAGAGAGTCTGTGAGAGAGAGTGAGAGTCAGACAGTGAGAGAGTCAGACAGTGAGAGAGTCAGTCAGTGAGAGTGAGAGTAAGTCAGTCAGTGAGAATGAGAGAGTCAGTCAGTCAGTGAGAGAGTCAGTCAGTGAGTGAGAGTGAGACAGTCAGTCAGTGGGAGTGAGAGAGTCAGTCAGTCAGTGAGAGTGAGAGTCAGTCAGTCATTGAGAGTGAGAGTCAGTCAGCGAGAGTGTCAGTCAGTCAGTGAGAGTGAGAGAGTCAGTCAGTCAGTGACAGTGAGAGAGTCGGTTAGTCAGTGAGAGGGAGAGAGTCCGTCAGTGAGTGAGTCAGTCAGTCAGTGAGAGAGTGAGAGAGTCAGTCAGTCAGTGAGAGAGAGTGAGTGAGTGAGTGAGTGAGTCAGCCAGCCAGTCAGAGTGAGAGAGTCAGTCAGTCAGTGAGAGAGTGAGAGAGTCAGTCAGTCAGTGAGAGAGAGTGAGTGAGTGAGTGAGTCAGCCAGCCAGTCAGAGTGAGAGAGTCAGTCAGTCAGTGAGAGAGTGAGAGAGTCAGTTAGTCAATCAGTGTGAGAGAGTCAGTCAGTCAGTGAGAGAGTCAGTCAGTGAGAGAGTCAGTCAGTCAGTCAATGAGAGTGAGAGAGTCAGTCAGTCAGTGAAAGAGTCAGTCAGTGAGAGAGAGTGAGTTAGTCAGTCAGTCAGTCAGTGAGAGAGTCAGTCAGTGAGAGAGTCAGTCAGAGTGAGAGTCAGTCAGTCAGAGTGAGAGTTAGTCAGTGAGAGAGTCAGTCAGTCAGTGAGAGAGAGTGAGAGAGTCAGTCAGTGAGAGAGAGTGAGAGTCAGTCAGTCAGTGAGAGTGCGAGTCAGTCAGTGAGAGTGAGAGAGTCAGTCAGTCAGTGAGAGTGAGAGAGTCAGTCAGTCAGTAAGAGTCAGTCTGTCAGTGAGAGTGAGAAAGTTAGTCAGTGACAGTCAGTGAGAGAGAGTGAGAGAGTCAGTCAGTCAGTCTGTCACTGAGAGTGAGAGAGTGAGTCAGTCAATGAGAGAGAGTGAGAGAGTCAGTCGGTCAGTGAGATTGAGAGTGAGAGAGGCAGTCGGTCAGTGAGAGTGAGAGAGTCAGTCAGTCAGTGAGAGTGAGAGTCAGTCAGTCAGTGAGAGTGACAGTCAGTCAGTGAGAGTGAGAGAGTCAGTCAGTGAGAGTGAGAGCCAGTCAGTCAGTGAAAGTGAGCGAGTCAGTCAGTGAGAGGGATCGAGAGAGTCAGTGAGAGTGAGTCAGTCAGTGAGAGTGAGATAGTCAGGTAGTGAGAATGAGTCAGTCAGTCAGTAAGAGAGTCAGTTAGTCAGTGAGTGAGTGTGAGAAAGTCAGTCAGTGAGAGTGAGAGCGTCAGTCAGTGAGAGTGAGAGTCAGTCAGTCAGTGAGAGTGAGAGAGCCAGTCAGTGAGAGTGAGAGAGTCAGTCAGTCAGTGAGAGAGAGAGTTAGTCAGTCAGTGAGAGAGAGTCAGTCAGTCAGTGAGAGTGAGAGAGTCAGTCAGTCAGTGAGAGAGAGAGTGAGAGTCAGTCAGTCAGCGAGAGTGAATCAGTCAGTCAGTGAGAGTCAGTCAGTGAGAGTGCGAGAGTCAGTCAGTGAGAGTGAGAGCCAGTCAGTCAGTCAATGAGAGAGTCAGTCAGTCAGTGAAAGTGAGAGACAGTCAGTCAGTGAGAGAGATCGAGAGAGTCAGTGAGAGAGTCAGTCAGTCAGTGAGTGAGAGAGTCAGTCAGTGAGTGGGAGAGAGTCCATCAGTGAGAGAGTCAGTCAGTCAGTGAGAGAGTGAGAGAGTCAGTTAGTCAATCAGTATGAGAGAGTCAGTCAGTCAGTGAGAGTCAGTCAGTGAGAGAGAGTGAGTGAGTGAGTGAGTCAGCCAGCCAGTCAGAGTGAGAGAGTCAGTCAGTCAGTGAGAGAGTGAGAGAGTCAGTTAGTCAATCAGTGTGAGAGAGTCAGTCAGTCAGTGAGAGAGTCAGTCAGTGAGAGAGTCAGTCAGTCAGTCAATGAGAGTGAGAGAGTCAGTCAGTCAGTGAAAGAGTCAGTCAGTGAGAGAGAGTGAGTTAGTCAGTCAGTCAGTCAGTGAGAGAGTCAGTCAGAGTGAGAGTCAGTCAGTCAGAGTGAGAGTTAGTCAGAGAGAGAGTTAGTCAGTCAGAGAGAGAGAGTCAGTCAGTGAGAGAGAGTGAGAGAGTCAGTCAGTCAGTCTGTCACTGAGAGTGAGAGAGTGAGTCAGTCAATGAGAGAGAGTGAGAGAGTCAGTCGGTCAGTGAGATTGAGAGTGAGAGAGGCAGTCGGTCAGTGAGAGTGAGAGAGTCAGTCAGTCAGTGAGAGTGAGAGTCAGTCAGTCAGTGAGAGTGACAGTCAGTCAGTGAGAGTGAGAGAGTCAGTCAGTGAGAGTGAGAGCCAGTCAGTCAGTGAAAGTGAGTGAGTCAGTCAGTGAGAGGGATCGAGAGAGTCAGTGAGAGTGAGTCAGTCAGTGAGAGTGAGATAGTCAGGTAGTGAGAATGAGTCAGTCAGTCAGTAAGAGAGTCAGTTAGTCAGTGAGTGAGTGTGAGAAAGTCAGTCAGTGAGAGTGAGAGCGTCAGTCAGTGAGAGTGAGAGTCAGTCAGTCAGTGAGAGTGAGAGAGCCAGTCAGTGAGAGTGAGAGAGTCAGTCAGTCAGTGAGAGAGAGAGTTAGTCAGTCAGTGAGAGAGAGTCAGTCAGTCAGTGAGAGTGAGAGAGTCAGTCAGTCAGTGAGAGAGAGAGTGAGAGTCAGTCAGTCAGCGAGAGTGAATCAGTCAGTCAGTGAGAGTCAGTCAGTGAGAGTGCGAGAGTCAGTCAGTGAGAGTGAGAGCCAGTCAGTCAGTCAATGAGAGAGTCAGTCAGTCAGTGAAAGTGAGAGACAGTCAGTCAGTGAGAGAGATCGAGAGAGTCAGTGAGAGAGTCAGTCAGTCAGTGAGTGAGAGAGTCAGTCAGTGAGAGGGAGAGAGTCCATCAGTGAGAGAGTCAGTCAGTCAGTGAGAGAGTGAGAGAGTCAGTTAGTCAATCAGTATGAGAGAGTCAGTCAGTCAGTGAGAGTCAGTCAGTGAGAGAGTCAGTCAGTCAGTCAATGAGAGTGAGAGAGTCAGTCGGTCAGTGAAAGAGTCAGTCAGTGAGAGAGTCAGTCAGAGTGAGAGTCAGTCAGAGAGAGAGTTAGTCAGTCAGAGAGAGAGAGTCAGTCAGTGAGAGAGAGTGAGAGTCAGTCAGTGAGAGTGAGAGAGTCAGTTAGTGAGAATGAGTCAGTCAGTCAGTAAGAGAGTCAGTCAGTTAGTGAGAGTGAGACAGTCAGTCAGTGAGAGTGAGAGCGTCAGTCAGTGAGAGTGAGAGTCAGTCAGTGAGAGTGAGAGAGTCAGTCAGTGAGAGTGAGAGAGTCAGTCAGTCAGTCAGTGAGAGAGAGAGTTAGTCAGTCAGTGAGAGAGAGTCAGTCAGTCAGTGAGAGAGTCAGTCAGTCAGTGAGAGAGAGAGTGAGAGTCAGTCAGTCAGTGAGAGTGAGTCAGTCAGCGAGAGTGAATCAGTCAGTCAGTGAGAGTCAGTCAGTGAGAGTGAGAGAGTCAGTCAGTGAGAGTGAGAGCCAGTCAGTCAGTCAATGAGGGAGTCAGTCAGTCAGTGAAAGCGAGAGACAGTCAGTCAGTGAGAGAGATTGAGAGAGTCAGTGAGAGAGTCAGTCAGTCAGTGAGAGAGTCAGTCAGTGAGAGGGAGTCAGTCAGTGAGAGTGAGAGAGTCAGTCAGTGAGAATGAGTCAGTCAGTCAGTAAGAGAGTCAGTTAGTCAGTGAGTGAGAGTGAGAGTCAGTTAGTGAGAGTGAGAGAGTCAGTCAGTGAGAGTGACAGAGTCAGTCAGTGAGAGTCAGTCAGTCAGTGAGAGAGTCAGTCAGTCAGCTGCCAGGATGAGATGAAGATTGTAATCCTGTCAGATGATGTAAGGCAAGAGTGGAGGAAGGGCAGAGAGAGTTTACAAATTTGTACAAATGGCTCAGCATGTCAACGTTCAGCGCTGATATGGATATCTGATTTGAAGGTCATGAGTTCAAATTCTGGCAATTCAGGCTCTTCCTTCCAATGCCATAGATTGAGGACCACCTTACTGAGTAACAGAACTTTTATTGCTTACAGTGCTTAGAGATTGCAGAATTAAGGTGGGGCACACTACATTAAAAAGTTAATATTAACAATAACAACAAAGACAGCGATGATTTGAACCGGATAAAACGTTAAACAATGTACTCCAAAAAGTAGTATTAATGAACAGACATACGAAAAATGATTCACACAACAAAGGTTATGCCATTCAGAAGGACTCATTAATTTTGCTACCTCTTCCAAAGCACCTGTTGATTTCTTAATCAAACTTTAAAAAGCAGAGTGTAACCCCAATAAGTGGTACTTTAGAGTATGGAAGAGTGACACATTTTGACACTAAGATGACATTAGCGGCAAAGCCGGTGCTACCAGAATAACAGGGCTTTGCATTCAAAATAGACAATTTTAACAATGAGCCCTACTTCCCGGCCCAAGGGTACTCTGGTAGTCAGTCATATTTCAGCACTGGGGCGACAGTCTGCTCTACTAATAACAGTGGTTAGCAATACCTCGTCTGTTGACGCTACTACAAATACACAAACACCAGGGACTCCTGATGTGGGAGAGAACTTTCAACAAGAGCATAGAAAGAGAACTTTTGATGGATGACGTGAGTTTACATTTAAACATGGCTCCTATATGTCCACCAGTAACATTAAATCAAGCTGCATCATATACCTTTGCTTAGATATAAAGTTTGAAAAAAACTGACTTTGGTACTAAATGAGTACTCAACATAATAAATTAGGAAAGCAAACATTTTTACGTGTTTTAACCATCCTTTCTGGTCCACAATTCTCAAACTAATGCGAATGCTCGAAGAATGCCTTCACAATTCCATGCATCATGATTTTCAAGGAATATTTCCTGTCCATGAACTGGTATAAAGAACAAGTACTTTTACGCTTGTTTACCACTCGTTATTCACACTGGAGCTCCTCTTGCCACGACCAAGGCCTGGTGCCCGAAGCAGGGAGAGATGCTGAATACATGGATATTTCCCCTCAGAGACTCAAGCGAAAGCAGGGGATGGAAATGCAAAGCCCCTTCTTCCTCGGCTCTGCTACCTGGGTTTCAGGAAACGAGAGATAGGTTGCACCCCAAGCTGGTTTGAGAAAACTGCAGTCAAACTAGTGAGTCTCGTGCTGCTCAAATTCTGCTAGTGGTTCTCTCTAGCTGACAAATTTGGTATGACTCAGGCCAGAAGGGGGGTACGTCCGCCTCATTTGATTGGCAGAACTTCAGACGGAGCCATCACCAGCATTTTTTGTGCACCACTTCCTCCAAGGAGGCTGACGTGGTGTGGTTGGAATAGGAGAGGTCGGGCCCACCAAGGCTCGTCAATTTAATGATAACAATTAATGCAAACACAATGTGACGTGTGGCCTGGCGGAAATGAACCATGACAAAAATACTCAAGAAAAGTACGAAGGAGCGGGTAAGAAAACAAAATATTATTCAATTAGCAACATCTGTCGGGTTTGTATTTTTTATTGAAACTAATTATATACACTAATCTTACACATCCTCTTACTTCCCCACATAAAACAAGAACCGAAAGGAGCGTGGGGGCCAGAATGAATGTGAACTAGACAGATCTCTGGACCCAACATTAAAGGATTCACACGCTAATGCTCAGCTTCATCACTGATCTCGGTACAGGCAGTGCCAGGGGTCACAAACCTGCCAGCGTATACCCAAGAGAACAGGGTGGTAAAAGAGTTCGAAGTACGGGAGCTGGCATAATAGCCTAGTAAACAAGCGGTCTGCACTTTTCAAGCACTCGTGCTTGTGGCGGCATCCACCTTGCGGGAGCGAGCATGGGCCATCTGTTTGTAATTAACGTGGCTGCGCCTCTGCTCGCTCCCGCAAGGTGGATGCCGCCACAAGCACGTGTGCTTGAAAAGAGCAGACCGATTTCTAAAGGTCATCCTAGAGCAACACTGTGCGCTGCCTGGGCGAGACCTGAAAATAGCAAAGAGGGCATAGCCTTTTCTATTTGTACTAATAACGTATAAATATTCACTGAAAATTACAATTTGATTCTCATTTTAGATGTTTTGGAGTTTGTTCACAACATCATGTGAAAGTACATAAAAGATTTCTAAATGAGTACTCCTTATGTACACTTAAATGCATTCATTCATCGGCCCCTGAATTTTGTTTGGAAAGCGTTGCATCAGCTACCAAGGACTCTAGGGGGCATAGTCTCAAGGACCTATCGCCGAGTTAGTGGCACTTTATTGCAGCCAAAGTGGTGATAAATTCATCGCACCATTCACAAGGTGGTGCTAAACGCTGAAATCACCAATTTTCCTGTGATAGTAGTCGCAAAAATCAACGCCACGAATGTCACCGGCAACTAACGCTAATGAGATGCAGAGTAGGCGTTTCCATGCAAAAAGGCACGACAACACCCCTTCACAACATTCTTAACGACCAGTCAGATCTGCGATATGATCACAAAACATGAGATAAGGCGCGTTAGCAGCAGGAATTTAACACCCTCTCTTACCTGGTGTTAAGTCGGACTACAACCTGCATCATGAAAGGGAGCCCAGCACACAGCCACACCTGAAGAACAACAGATGCCATGGAGCCACTGATCAAGCTGCTCGGACACCCAAGAGGGCCACAACACCCACCGCCACCACCCACAGGAACCCCCTCCTCCCTGGGCCCTATCCCGGCTCCCCACCCGGACGAAGATAGTTCACATCAACTTTACAAATTCTTGAACCAAACAATTCGCCTGAAGCCGCACAATAACAACAATTAACATACATGTGTGGGCAGACAAAGGTAAATCATTCATTCACCTTTGAATTTCCCAAAAATAATAATCCATCCAAATGTAACTTAATAGTACTATTTGGAAGAGTCATGGCAGCTCTCCCATGGACATTCTGTAAGTCACAGCCTGCAAGACAAAAATCAAGATAATAAGGTGTATCATGCACTCATCAAAGGACAGAGAGAGAAAGAGAGAGAGAAAGAGATAGAGATAGAAAGGGGGAGAGAGGGACAAGGAGAGAGAGAGAAACGGAGGAAGAGAGAGACAGTTAAAGGAAGAGAGGTAGAGAGAGAAAGAGAGAGAATCATCCCTGGGCCCTGTGCGTGGTTCATTTCTGAGCTGGACAGGAAACCAACTGATGCGTGTGTCTCTGTTGCAGTGTAGGCACCACACGGACCTCAACCGACAATGTCGCCCTGTTGCATGCACAAAGAGGGCGGCTGTGCAGGAAGGGATTGTACAAGGAGCACCAGGCCACTCGGGGTCTTGGCTGATACATGCCAACTGTTGTGTGTGTATCGCTCTTGGTGCACCATAAGCCTAAGGCCGAGCCTCATTTGCAAAGTGAAAGCCACATCATATTTCAAGAATGCAAGCAATAGTCAGACTGACATTGTGGATGAAAACTCCTTTGTCCCAATACAGAAGGCGGAAGGACATCTGCACCTACGACCTTGGCAGTGCATGCGGCGCGCACCCCCTGAAAGATACACCATAGCAGATGACGACGCCCACACTCCATACAGCGCTAATGAAAGAACAACGTATCCACACTCCACACACAGAAGACCTTTCCCGAGATACTCCTGCATGGAATACCCTTGACACTTAAGCACAGCAAAACCCATACGTCCAAACTTTGCACACACATACGACTCATTGCTCCGAGCTGTGGCATATCATCCACACAACAGCCGCAGGTCAGAAGAGTGCCGGTTCTTCGAGACCCAACAATGCAATGGCAGGACATCCCGGGCACAAGCACAACCTGTGTCACGTGAAACTGTACCATAACGGAATGCTGCATCTGTTGGGGGCACTGCCATTGGCAGCGCTGCGGATCAATTACCGTTTGTGCTTCCAACTTGCGTACGTCACCTGCGTCCAGCCCTGGTTCCACTGTCGATCATGCATATTCGGGTGTCCCATGGATGTCTGTCTATCCAACACAATGGTAGCTGAACTGGATTATGACATGTGTGTGCGCCCCCTGTTCGCCCAAGACCAGGACTGTAACCGTGATACCCGTTCATGGGATGCCTTGATATTTGGCATATGTGCTGGGCATGGGAGATTGCACAATTCCTCGTGTGCAGTGACCACATCGAGACACTCCCCTATTGGGCTGTGTTGCGAATTACAAGTTATTCAGGAAGAGGAAGAGTCCTGTCCGCAGCCTGATTGCTGTGTCATTGGTGACCAGTGCAGATATGGCAGTCCATGTCGAGGTCCAGGTGAATGTCGCAGAGTGTTTGGGGGGACAGTGGAAGGTGTTGTTCCAGGGCATGATGCGGAGGGCTGACCCAAGCAGGAACAGGCCATATGGCGGGGAAGAATGCTGCAACCTCCTTTTTGACACAGAGTCATTACCATCCACATCTTCGTCCTCTGATATGTCTTCTGTGTCAGGTGTTCCAGGCGTATGTGGTGGTGTTATGGCTGCCTCACTGTGTGCCACTGGCACATCAGGGGGCAGAGATGTGTGTGTCGAAGTTCCTGCAGCAGTCATCTGTGACAGGCTCTGTGGCAGCAATGGCAAGATGAGGATCTGCAGGGCATGGTAGATCCCAACTACATCTCGCTGGTGTTCAGTTGTGACAGCCATCCTTCCTGCCTGCATCCGCTGCATGTTCTTCATTGTCCTCCTCTATCTGTGCCAACTCTGTGCTGTCGTCGCTGGAGCCTGTCTGACTAGACAGTTCTTGTATCTGAGTAATGGCTCCAGCCAGGTCAGCCAAGGATTGTTGTAGGGCATGGAACGGACCGTGGGTGTCCGTTAGGAACTGTAAGTGGTCCATGATGGGACTTATACACCCACGTATGGCATTGAGTTTGGCTGCCATGATTTTGAACCCCAGACGTACATGTTCTGCCAGCTCCTTCTGGCAGTCTAACACACGGCGTTGGAACGTCATGTGTTCTTGAGTGAGGTGCTGGGAGCCAGCCGTGGTGGTGGGTGCTTCTTGCTATGTGGTCTGTGCAGGGGGTGGGGTCACCTCAATGAAGCTAAGCTGCACTGCTCCTGGGGGTTGGGAGCGGAGGCTGTCCATGAGCCATTGGAGGGTGTCTGAGCAAATGTCCAGGGTGTCCTCTTCATCATCACTGAAGGGATGTCTGGTCTGCTCTGCAGGAGGTGTTGATTGTCCCTCTGCAATGTAAAGGGGAGATGCAGGTTAACAGTGTGCCCCATGTATGTTGACACATGGGGACTACATGACGGATGTGAGGTTGTAGTCGTACATTTTCATCTCCCAGTGTCCTGCGATGCCAGATGTGATTGGGCAGTTTCTACGCACAAGCGGCACTAGTTGTGTCCTCTGTTCTGTAGTGAAAGTGTTGCACCTTGTGCCACATTGTCGTCAATGTTGATGTACTGTGATTGCTATGTGTGTGTGCTGCATTGTGGGAGAGTCACCCCTGCAGCTCTAATTTAGTGGCCCCTTATCCCTTTGAGGAGGTATGCTTTTGACTTGTGTGCTTTTGCGGTGCAGAGATGTTGGAGACTTGGGTCATTTGTGCTCTTGGACGGTTTTTGTACTTGTGTGCATTGTTTGTCTGCAGTTTTGTTGTTGACAGCAGGGGTTGCATGTGCACGTGGATGTGTCAGAGTGTGACATGCTCATTGGAGGATGGCATCCACACTGGGCTAACTCAGTGTTGTGGCATGCACCATGTCATGTATTTTGACTGTAGCCATGCTATTGGTCATGCAGTGTCACTTGCATTGTCAGTATGGTTCACAAAGCCGCTGCTTAGGTGGATTCAGCTCGTGTGCATGGGTAGGTTGTGTGATTGGTGATGGAGAGGGGGGCCCCTTTGTGCACACAGTGGAGGGGGGCCTGCTTGGTGTTTCTATGTGTGCTGCAGCTTGCCAAGGGTATCAGGGACATGTTCCACACTCATTGTGGGTGAGCAGTGTGCTACACATGATTGTGCATGTGTGCCACTGTGCCCATCTCCCCCGTCCCCCCAGTCCCTGCTCGTTACTCACCCTGTTGCTGTTGGGTCAGGTCATATCAAGCAGTGTCCGGCCCCCCAACTCCTGCCACTGTCTCCACACTGATGACTGTGGCCACCATTTCCTCCAGATCATCCAGCTCCTCCTGTGGCGCAGGACTCCCACCTCCAGTCGCCGTTGCTGCCTTCCGGTTGGCAGTGACTTTCTGCTTGGTTTGGCTGTTCACGTCTTGCCAGCGCCTCTTAACCTCCTCGACACTCCAACTGCATTCATGTTATTCACGATGGACTGCCAAATTTCCGTTTGTGTTGCCAATGACACGTGTGCGGTGCCGAACAGTTGTTGGTAGTGTCCTATCACCTCCGTAACGATGATCAAGTTTTCCTGCGGACTGAACCGCGTCTTCCTCTTCTCCTTGGCCTTCCCCGAGCCCAGGGTTCCTTGCTGGCCATCTGTGGGGCTTGAGGGGTTTGTGCTGTCCTCTGCACTCGGTCTGGGTGCATCCATGGTGCTACGCAGTTTATTTTCTTTTGCCTATTTTTTTGTTCTTCTTTTATAGTGCATTTTCCCGCATGACGTATGGGAATTGCAGGCCTGTCGCTGGTTATCGCTGATTTTTGTACCGCGATTAGCCACATAGCAACTTTTTTCGCGTTGGTGTTTCACGTTTTTAGGCGCGTTCGTTTTAACACGGTCATTTGGCGCGTTGTCGTGAGACTATCGCATGGTGCCGCAGGGTTGAGAATACAACGCTGACACAGCGTTATTTTCCCACGATAGACTGCGATGTGCAAAGATGCGTTAAGCACATTTTGCGATAGTTATCACATGTTCTTGAGAATATCCCCCTAAGTACCATGACAAACAATAGTCAAGATTGACTAGGGCTCAACTCAAAATTTGGTTCTCAAACTTGTAGACCTTCTCTATCCCACAAAACGAGTTAAATGTACTGTTTGAACAATATAATGTGCTAGCACAAACAGTGAACCCAAAAATTCACCAATGCATCAACTCATTTTTCACTATTTCTTACAAGTTCCTTTAAACTGATTAAGGATGGCGCTGGCTCTGGGTTTGGCACGGGTGT
Organism: Triturus cristatus; assembly: GCF_964204655.1. NCBI lineage: Eukaryota > Metazoa > Chordata > Amphibia > Caudata > Salamandridae > Triturus > Triturus cristatus. The sequence continues at coordinate 270,778,474 of NC_140595.1, read as the reverse complement.
TTTTTTATCCAGTATTTAGCCTCAGGTGACATCATCCAGTCATAATTCACACATTCTGAACAAACGTTTTGTCCCCATCCATCTCCCGCTATCACGGATACCCTGTTTCTCTGAATTGCACGTCAATTTGGCAACCTCAGAAATATCGATTTACACAAATGTCTTCCCGATATCAGTCCCCGAAACATCAGCGAGGCAAGTATAGATTGTAGATTATTAATGACGTTACAACAATATTTCAGAGTCGATCGTATCACGTTATATGTGTAGGTTGATATTCCGACCACGATAATGAGATGCAACAGCCTTCACATGACTTCTTAACCAGTGGCTCGATATGGGCTCGATTATCAACACAACCTCAAACTGCCCATTTTCCGTTTCTTTATTGCTGGGTCTCGGAAGAACTTCTGATAAGAAGGACGCCTAATTTACACAGTAATGTACGGAAGTCCTCCCAAGTCCATGTAGAACAAACACGTTATGACTTCTCTCGACTTTGTGTCCATGCCATGGACGTCGTTTAAGGCTCACAAGGGGTCGCAACTGCGATCCCTGGCTTGCCCCTTGTGATCCAGGGGCATCCTAAGGATTTTAGGAGCCCTTGGACAAACATATTTTGGGGCTCCCTGTTAGCCACAGCTTTGATTTTGCGATCCAATTTCAGCTTTTTTACGTCCTCTTTGGCTAGGTCACTGACACTGCACAGGCGCACCCTCCAAATTCTAAATATGTTTCCATACAATATTCAGGGAGTAATGCGTGTTTTCAATATTGTCACATAGCAGCAGCTCAGTAATATTATTGCAAATAATCTTTGCGACCCACTTCCATTTCTCATATGTGAGGTCTTGTTTTGATCTAAAAGTAACTATTTTTTATAATGAATGTTGCATGGTGTCAAAAAACCTAAACATAACATTTCTCTGCCATGTAATAGACTCCCACACATTACCGATGTTAAAAATAAATGAAAGGTAAATGGTTTTAAAACAATTTATGTTTAAAAATCATTCAAGGTAATCATGGCAGGACTGTGTGGATAACATAGCTGGCTCTATGGAGGATTTGGGGGAGGGGGGTGAGGGGGTTTGGCCTGAAAAGGCTGGGGCCGTGGTCCAGAGCCCACTTTGCCAATGCCTTAAAACTGCTCTGTTCTGACCAGTGGCACTACATTTCCAGTGCCTGGCCTCAGTGTGCCAAAAACAATGGGGCAGCTCCGTATTCCATATTTCAGCACATTTTACTTTATGCTAATAGAGAATATTATTCATAAAATTAGTGTAATAAAGCATAGAGCACACTTAGCTGGCACGGAACCTTTGGTGGCAGCTGTAGTAAGTAAACATATTTTTAAATGTATGTTGTGTGTGGGCTTGTGGGTGAGAGTGTGTTTATGTGAGATAAGAGTATGTGTATGTGTGAGCATGTGCCCGTATGTGTAAGCGGGTGGAAGTGAGTAAGAGTCAGTGAGAGGTAGTAAGTGAGATTGTGTGAAATTGAGGCCCAAATGTACCATTCTTAGATGCAAGGCAATGATGTACCATAGATGCTGTGCTCTTTCGAATTAATATTAGAGGATGTACTGCCAACAGATGATAAGGAAGTGCTACTTATCGATCTTGTTTCTTCACTGACCTCCCTAGGTCTTTTCTTGTCGTCAGCACCAGAAACATTATCATATTTCTTGGCAAATGTGTAAATCCTCCCTTCCCTGTAGTCCCTATCATCACGATTAATTTTTTGTAATTTTTTCTCTTTCAATTAGCTTTGGTGTCCCTCAATTACTTTCTGGTGGATGGCATAGTTTTTTATCAACTAGCTCCTTATTCTCACAGGCCTCAATTTCTTTTTCTATACATTCAATCTCGGACAAGAGTTTAGCTCCTTTTTCTATTGCATGTCTTATTAAGATCTGCATCATTGTTAGCGAGGCACCCTCTAAATTGACCTCCCACTCCTTCAAAAGTTCTTCACTCAGATCCTCAAAAGTGGGGAAAATAAGGATGCGTAACCCTCTAGGCACTTTCTTGTTGTCAATATATTGTTGGATGGTCACACCATCCCACCACCTCGACAGTTCTTGTTTCTTTAAACGTTCCAATTTGACAAACAAGGCACATAGTCCCGAAATGTTCTGTACAGTGGGTCCTGCTTGTGGTAGGCTAGTATTTCTTCCAAAGTACCATAGATGCTGTGCTGCCTTGCTTCAAAGGGAGAGATAAAATGCACCATATCCACTAAAATATGGTGCACTGCTTCTCTCCATGTGCGCTGGTGCACCTTTGGCCGACAAGTGCCAAAGCACACATCCCTGCGCCTTGTCTCTGAAGCATAGGTTGTGTACTGGAGGGGGTACATTCCAATACAAAATCTATGCTTTAAGGCGTTTTCTACTGTACATGTGTGCTGTACAATACAGCACACTTGCAAAGTTGGAAAAACGAGAATAAATGAAAACATTACTCCTCGTTATGTCTGCCTCGAGTCGTTGTAAGATTTCGGAGCTAATTCTACTCTACCAATGTTTGTAGATAGTGATTTGTGTCAAAACCCATAGGTGACTGCATGGGAATGCCATTGTACCATCCATAAAATGCCCAGTTGACGCAAAATAATGCTTAGCACAATTTTGTGTTACTTTGCAATACTATCAAACACAAATCAGGATTTACACTGGATAGTAAATCCCACCCCAACACTTTGCATTGGGTTTGCATCACAAAAGTGATGGAAACACTATGCAAAGCATTTCATTTCATTTCATTTCATAAGGCTTTATTCGAACATAAAACAAGTTCATAAAAGCACAACATTAATAAACAGCAATATAAAAGCATTCAGAGGCAGAAAATTCATTGGCTTAAAATTGTTAAAAAAGCATACTTTTCCTAGCATTAATGGATTTAAGAAGAAAAGTAGCTGTGAAAAAACAAACATCGGGATGATGTAAGTTAAAAAGTAAACACATACAGTTGCGTAGTGATCTGACCCCAAATTTTACAAACAAGGGTTTCAGATAGGCTGTCCGGAAATGTTTATACAACTGGCAAAGCAGAAGAAAGTGCACGGTGCTTTGGGGAGTAGAGTTATCACATGGACATGGACCATTTGGATGTAGGTTCAAAGAGGGGAAGGCAACAAGGTTGTGGACTACTCCCATTCTAAGTCTGGTCAACACAAACCGATGTGCCTTCCAGGTTACTTGAGACAAATATGGTTGAAAACCCACAAGTTCATTTAAATCGTGGTAAGAAACATAAGATGAAAGATTAGAGCTATTTTGGTGTCTCTTAATGGAAACCTGGTGTAAGAGACACTGTTTAAGGTCAGATTTGGACAGCACATCTGCCCCATGATGTTCCACAATGATATTGATGTTGAAGATCTCCCGAAATTTATCAATAACATACTTTAACCATGGGATCCTTGTATAATAGTCCAAAGTAAGACAGTCAGAAATGATAGCTCTACACAAAGAGGACTCTTCTTTGGTCCAAATGGAGCGCCATAGGGTCAATGGTCTACGGAGAATCAAATCAGAAAGGTGGTAAATGCCCAATTCATTGTGCACTATGGCATTAGAGACAGAGCTTGGCAGGCACAAAAGTTTCTTCAGAAATGTATTCTCTTCAACCTGAAGGGATCCTGCCGGGGCATAGCCCCATATGCCGGCTCCGTACAAGGCGATTGAAACACACCGTGATTGAAAAATTTTCAGCATGTCGTTTACCCGCCTATCTCCCAATTTAGTAGCCATTGTAAAAATTCCGTAAGCGCTCCTGGCCATTTTAGACCGTACATTCTTATGTTCATTTGCCCAGGTATTTTTGTTTGAAAAAGTTACCCCCAAATATGAAAAGTTGTCAACAGCCTGAACCTTTTGACCCTCTATAAAAAAGGAGGGCTGTTTCTTTCCGTGCCTACGACCATATTCCATAACATAAGTTTTGGATTTGTTTAAAACTAACTTTCTGCTTTGGATAAATTGCATAAAACCATCCAGCAGCTGTTGAAGACCATATGGTGTACGTGAAATTAAAACCGCGTCATCCGCGTAAAGTAACACAGGGACATATTCATTATTGATTTTGGGGGCATCCACTGCCAGAGATTTAAGAAAGGAGTCAATCTCATTGATAAAAAGTGTAAAAAGCAATGGGGCTAGCACACATCCCTGGCGTATTCCACGCCCAATTTTGAACATGGGTGTACATTCACCTTGCGGACCATAACAGACATATGCTCTCAGTTTGGTATAGAGGCGTGCTAAAAAGAAGACGATACCCTCCGGGGCCCCCATTTCTAACAACTTTGCCCAGAGAATACCGTGATCCACCAGATCAAAAGCACTACTTAGATCTGCAAAGCAGAGGTAAATAGTGCCGGTCTTAGCCAAAGTATATTTACCGACGAGCAGTTCTAAATTTAAACACTGCTCGATCGTACCGCGACCCTTCCTAAAACCGAACTGGCTCTCAGCTAAAATACCATTTTCCTCCGCCCATTCCTCCAATCTCACTAGGAGCACTCGGCTCATAACTTTTACAGAAGAATCCAGCAGGGAAATCGGTCGATAGTTCTTGGCTTCCCCACGATTGCCTTTCTTAAAAATTGGGATTAAGATGGATTCTTCCCAGGTCGGGGGCATCTCATTACTAACAGCTACATTAAAAATATTAGTAAGCAGGGGCCCCCATATTTCTGGGACCAGTTTGTACACGTCAATTGGTACCCCATCTGGGCCCTGTGCTTTTCCCCCTTTACTGTCCCGTATACTATCTAAAACCTCTTGTACGGTAAAATTTAATGGAATATGCGGCCATCTATTCCCTGAATCACCGTATGCACTATCTGACTGGAAAATTTTAGAAAAATGCGAGACCCACTCTACCTGCATAACGTTGGAAGTTAATTCCGGAATTTTGTCATCTTTAAGAAATCGGGAATTGACGGTTTTCCAGAACAGGGAACAATTGTTCAATTCAGCTGCCTTAGTCAAATTGTCCTATGCCTCCTGCCGGAGTTCCAATTTCCTACGTTTAAGGGTTTCTTTGTATTTGGCTCTTAAATCTACGACCAGGCACTTATCTCTAGGTATTACTGATAGAGCAGATTTCAGCTCCCTCAAAGCAGAAGTGCAGGTTGAGTTGAACCAACCCCGCGGCCGATCCTACTTTTGTTTACATGTACTTGTAAGCTTAGAGTTGATGGCCGCATTGATACTGTAAAAATGCTCGATAGAGCCAATAGTACCTCGATTGTCTTCTAGGATCGCGATAATATCTACTATGCAACTGGATATAATAAAATCAGACGTGATGTCAGCCTTATCCCCCTTCCATCTGAGTCTTGTGCCATTAGGGCGCTCGGCCTCAATGCTATTAACAGTGCGGCCCGTGCTACGGGCACCATCATTTTCCCATAACATAGCCTTTACTACCAGGCAGTTATGGTCACTGAGTTGGATGTCTATTACTTTAGGAGCCGTGGTCCAGGCCTCAAGACCCGCGGAAATACAGATAAAATCAATTACTGAATTCGCTCCCCGGCCTATAAAGGTAGGACAAGTCTCCCCCTTTGCATTTTTCTCATTGGCCATGATATACATGTTATATGAGGCAAGGAGGTTATTCAGGGCATCTCCATAATAATTGTGTTGGAAATGAAGAATCCCATCCCCATGACCGTCCACCAACCAGCAGACGTTAACCTCTGAGAAAGGACAGGTGGTAATATTGAAATCCCCTGCCAAAAACAGGTCAAAGAGTTCATTTGAGTCCTTGAGAAAATCACCCAGTGCCTGTGAAAGATCTTTAACCGCCTGATCACTGGAATCGTTAAAAAGATTATTATAAAAATTGATTAAAAAAATATTCCTACCTCCTCTTATATACAGCCATAAAATCTGGGAGTGGGCCCCAACTTGAACATATTTTATAACCGACAAAGGGGCTTTAACTGAGATCAAAACAAGTAGGCCCCCCTTAGCTCTTCCCGATACCGAACCAGTAGCGGGTAGCTGGTATGAATTGAAACCACTATAGCCTTTAAAATCAGTGCACCAGGTTTCCTGTAAACAGATTATATCAAAAAGATCTAAAAATTCTAACCACCCCAGACTATCTGATTTCGATCTAATTCCAGCGATATTCCAACTGGCAATATAACAACCAGAAAAACCATGGATTCCTGACCCCAAGTTAAGACAGTTACTGCCCTGTTGAGAAGTGGCCATGTTGAGGGTCTCCTTGTCTAACACAGGAAAACCTATTGGATCTCCCTCCTTACCCAGAGGCATACAGACTACGATTGACCCAGGAATTTCCTCCTCCAACCCTGGCAAACATACGTTTAGGGCCAAACCCAACAGAACTTGGTTCCCCGGGGTTTCCGGGGGTACCATACCCACCTCTATTCGAGATTCTGAACAGACTACAGGGTCGCCCATCTTGTCTGTTGATATGGGATCTTCTGTTAACCCTGAGACGACACCCACCTCAAGTCAGTCATTTTGGTCCAGCCCGCTCAGGCATTGAAAACGGTTAGCAGTTTCAACCTGGGAGCTGTTTACCAAGCTAAACACCCCTTCTCTCCTAAATCTCCCTCCCCCATGGTGCACTGAAAAGTGCTCTATATGCTGACTATAGAAAAAACCAAGAGGGCGGAGTGAGATCCCCTGGTCAATGCTGGGGCGGGACGTGGCTCGAATCAAAGCTACTCTACCAATGTTTGTAGATAGTGATTTGTGTCAAAACCCATAGGTGACTGCATGGGAATGCCAAAGCACCATCCATAAAATGCCCAGTTGACACAAAATAATGCTTAGCACAATTTTGTGTTACTTTGCAATACTATCAAACACAAATCAGGATTTACATTGGATAGTAAATCCCACCCCAACACTTTGCATTGGGTTTGCATCACAAAAGTGATGGAAACACTATGCAAAGCATTAGGAAACCTGGGGCTGGGGTCTGGTAAGTATGACTCAGTATGAGTGAGATTATGAGCGAATGTGAGTGAGAGAGACTGAAAAAGAATGCATCATCCCAAGGTCTGCTGGTAAATTGAGCACTGTACTATATTAGAAGGTTTGCAATTTATGAATTGGAAGTTACAAAATGACCCCAGTGTCAAAAGCAGTAGCCCACTTCCCTAACTAAATAATAAAAAAAAAAATACAAATCTGTGATCTGCTTATTACACAATGTGCTTTGCAGCAGGCACATTAACCCCCTATGTTACTTATGAGTCAAAACTGTGACTGACAAAACACATAATTTTACCACATTATAATCCCCTCAGAATTGCTGGCGCACAATGATCTCTGCAGTAGGTTTCTTAACCCTGTAAGATATGTTAAAATGCAGCCCCTTTGTGATCTAAAATCTAGAACAGATTTATTGTCACATATGTCCTTGTTATTTCTTCGCAGCAGATTATTTTAAATAAATGTGTGAGTTGACTGTCAGACTGCTTTTCGAGCTCCGCCACTCGTGACTCCACCTTCTTTCCTCTGCCACACCTTGACCCCCAATGTATGGGTTTACGAGTAAGGGGATTATTTACAAGCCCCTTACGCCGCCGGTGCCTCACATTTTCATGTAGAAAAAGTGATGCCCCGGGGGCGCAAGTGACTGGTAAAGAAGGCCCCAAATATGTCCAAGTTCCATCACTGCCCCTAACAGATGCTAATCTCATTCATCTATTTATGGACCCGCCGACTGAGGCGCAGATCCGTTTGACTGGCTTTACATGTTTTTTACACCAAGCTCTCAGCAAGACCTGCGCAGGAAGCACTCAACCCACTGATATATCGTGTAAGATTTGGTAACAACAATTACAGGCGGGATACGTTAAATGAAACAAATTGAATGCCAGTCTTTTGAAGTGAAGTATCTTCCCTTAAGTGGGGCACACTTTGCAGGAAGTCACTATTGTTTTGCCTCCCCACCCCTTCCGATGCCACTCCTCAACATACCACGAGGATCCACAAACACGGCCCGACCAGGCCACTTGGTTTCACTTTCAGTGGATCAGCTGTGCGTGAGAGAGCCACCCTGAAAGGGCCTACCTGGACCGAAGAGCAGGAGCAGCAGCAGCCAGAGGTCACCCATCTCCTCCCGTGCCCCTTTGCCAATGTCAGCTGCCACTGGTTTTGACTGCCTAGTGCTGTCTGAGTGCGGTTTGGACTGAGGGATGCACCTCGCTGCCTCGTCACACTGATGTTTCAAGCACCGCAGAGCGGGCAGGGAGGTTTTACTTGCCTGGCGAGTTCCTGTGCGATGCAACAGGGCGCACCTTCTGAGCAAGATGGAGATACCTGCAGGGCGAATGTATGACATGTATTAATTGTCGGTTTCAGTCCGGCTGCCGCCCAGAAATGAGCTGGTTAGTGTTCACGCCTCCCAGAAGCGCTCACGTTGGCCGTGCCTTTATAAACGGAAGTAGAAATCCTAGGCAGATGGTTCACGAATGGCTCATTCTCGTGTTGTTTTGATTAGTCCATGTTGACGCTGGTCACAGTAACCGCCTTTTTTTTTTTTTTTTTACTTCATAGAGAATGTACTTTTGCCGTAATTGAAATGGGTGTATAGTGTATGTTTGTGGATTTGTTATAGAAGTAATACGCTGTGAAAATCAAGCGCTTACGGCGTTGTAGTGTCCGGCTGGACACGTTGAAGTGTTTCACCCTGTTAAACACTTTACACTAACACCCACCCATCACAGGCATCACCAGTCATGTGACCCTGTTAATAAAAGGGGCCGGGCGCACGTGCCCTGGGCCAGTTCTAGTACCCCATACAATGTGTCTGTGTAGTCCTTCATCCGGCATGTGGGCCTAGTGGCCCAAGACGCTTCAGGCATGAACAACTACACAAATGCTGCATTACATAGTGATTTCGTGCGATTTATTGAAAACGATCCCTGCAGGACAGGCAGGGGGAAGCAAGTGCTGCCCAACCCCATGGTTTTCATACCCGTTTCAATGAAGTCAAAGCAGGAGTTTTGAATTTTTTTCTCACCAATCATTTAAATAACAAAGTAATCATAAACATGCATATAGCACAACTAAAAAATACTCCTCATAGCTCACAGATACTTTGATGCTCTTTTCCTATGACTTGTCTGCCAAGTGATTTTCCTGCTGACTATAAGCACATGGAACCTCAACCAGGAGTGGGGGCCAGACTAGCCAGAGGGCCTTATTTAGAGTTTAGTAGATGGAATACTCCCTTACAAACGGGGCAGATGTCTGTCCGCCAAAAGTGCATTATGCCCCTTGGCACTTGTAATACTGCAGACGGGATATTTATCACATTTTGACAGAGTATCACATTTGCTAAACTTAAAAAGAGGCCCAATGTCTTAATACATTTACAGATATTTACTGTTAACCATCTCACTGGTACTAGAAGGATGTTGGACGTTGGAAGGATGAAAGGACGAGTGGACCTGTCCGATTGAATTGAACCTGCTACCATGAGGTCAACACAGATTTCTGAAGCAGATGGATTAGTCCTCTGGGTGAGTAGACCCAGCAATAGTGCAATACGTATGCAGTTCATACAAAGACAAGTAGCAAAATATAACAAACGGGTATATACCAAATCAGATTAAACACCTGAGCATTGCGGCAAAGTGGCAGATATTAAGGAGCGGTGACATACCGCACACATCCCGTGACTCAGAAGACCCTTGGCCTGGTTAGGTTGGTTATAATAGCATTGCAGAAACAGGGGGATCTTGAGTTCCTTTCCATATTGTGCAAGAAACGAGGAATGTCTTAGGCTCAGTAGGTAATTGATCCAGAGACTAGGAACGTGGAGGAAAATTGAGTGTCCCCTGGTTTTTTGTTCTAGCTTACTGTATCTCTGTTGTCACTAGGGTGTGGCAGTTGTGGTGTTTCAGGCCCTAGGCCCACATGGTGTACAAAATAACCACACAAAAACTCAGCAGTGGGGTACTGGAACTGGGATTAAGTTCTGTGAGGGGTTTAGTTAAAAAAGGAAGAATGGCGCTCAAACATAACACACCAAGGGTCAGATAGTGAACAAGTAAGGACGGTGCTGCAAAATCAGGGGAAAACAAACCCTGGCGAGAAAAATAACCCCTGCGAGTTGGGGTGTAGGAGACACCCACTACAAATGGAAACAGGTTCTGCGCACACGTATGAGATAAACTCAAGTTAGAGAGACCGAAGGGTATGGTCTAAAGCACGAAGAAAGTCTACACCAGAAGTGTCTTTGCAGATTTAATAGTGCGTGTCTTCAAATGAAAAAGGAACATGAGAACAACCAGCCGACACGTGTTTCGTCAACGGGAAACAACCCGTGACTCTTCAGGGCTGAACAAACATGGCAGCAAATCTGGTCGTAAGTGCAAGTGGAGAGGTGCAAGGATGTCACCGTAACAGCCGCGGGGTATTGGCTGAAGTGGAACCTTCGGACGGAAACGTAGGAATGGAAAAATACTCGTAGTTTCCCGTTGACGAAACACGTGTCGGCTGGTTGTTCTCATGTTCCTTTTTCATTTGAAGACACGCACTATTAAATCTGCAAAGACACTTCTGGTGTAGACTTTCTTCGTGCTTTAGACCATACCCTTCGGTCTCTCTAACTTGAGTTTATCTCATACGTGTGCGCAGAACCTGTTTCCATGGGTACTGGAACTGGCCCAGGGCACGTGCGCCCAGCCCCTTTTATTCGCAGGGTCATCTGACCGGTGATGCCTGTGATGGGTGGGTGTTATTGTGGGTGTAACAGCGATGAAATTGGATTGGATTGGATTGGATGTGCATTTGTAGAGCGCGAATTGCTGCCCGGAGGCGTCCAAGCGCTAAGAATACCGTAAGACCAGACTGAGGCACCCGTGGGGAGAAGGGGGGGTAGGTTAGATTGGGTGAAATAAAAAGGTTTTCAGCTGTTTACGGAAGGCTAGAAGGTTAGGGTTGGCTCTAAGATGCAGCGGAAGGGCGTTCCAGGCCCTCGCGGCGTTATGTGAGAAAGACCTGCCTCCGGATCTGGATCTCTTTATCCTGGGAACTATTGCCCGGAAGGTCTGACTCGAGCGTAGACTTCTGTTGGGTGTGTAGTGGGTTATTAGATCTTGAGTGATACTGGGGCCAGTGTTCCAGAAGGACTGATGAGCTATGCACATGGCCTTGAACATAACTCTCTGGCGCACTGGAAGCCAGTGAAGGGTTATCAGTCCGGCCCTAGCTGACTGTCTGCGAGGAATGTTGAGTAGGATGCGGGCTGCGCAGTTGTGGGCCATCTGAAGCCTGTTCAGAGTGTATTCCGGGGCCCCGAGGTAAAGTACATTATTAAAATCGAGGCGCGACTGGATTAGACCTTGGACAGCTGTTTGTCTGGCCTCCATAGGAAGGAGAGGGAGGATTCTCCTCAGCATCCTCATGATGCCGAAGCAAGTTGCTGAGAGTTTTGTGGCCTGCGTACTAAAGGACAGAGATCTGTCAAGCCAGACTCCGAGGCTCTTGATGCTATTTTTAGGGGTAGGTGGAGGGCCCAGACTAGGTGGCCACATGGAGGTGGGGAGACTGAGGTCTGGGGGCCCGAGGAGCATCAGCTCGGTTTTGTCTCCATTTAATTTTAAAGATGAGCGGGACATCCAGGTTTTCACTTCCTCCAGGCACTCTCTAAGCCTGCCCTGTGTTGAAGAATTGGCAACCTGCGTCAGGGAGACCACTAGCTGTGTGTCGTCCGCGTAGGAGATGATCTTAATCCCAAAAGGACGGACGACATCCGCCAGTGGCCTCATGTACAGGTTAAAGAGTGCAGGGCTTAGAGAGGAACCCTGGGGGACTCCATATTTCAGGGGCCTGCTAGTGGAGACAGACTCACCGTCAAACACGCGGAAGGACCTATCCTCTAAGAATGACTGGAACCAGGACCAGGCTTTGTCCTTAATGCCGACCTGGGACATACGATACAGCAGGGTGTTGTGGCTGACCGTATCAAAGGCCGCGCTGAGGTCAAGGAGGATCACTGCCACTGATCCTCCCTGATCCAGAATATGTCTAGCTTCTTCGGTGATCATGAGGAGAGCGGTCTCGGTCCCGTGTTTCGGTCTAAAGCCTGTTTGAGTTGGGTCCAGTAGATGATGAGCTTCTAGGAAGTTTATTAGTTGTTGGTTTATATGTTTCTCCAGGATCTTGCTTAGCCATGGGAGCAGTGATATGGGGCGATAATTGCTCAGGTCGGCGGAGTCCAGGTTAGGCTTTTTCAGCAGGGCTCTGACCATAGCCCGCTTCCACGCTATTGGGACCGTACCGGAGGAGATGGAGGTATTTAAGACCTCCCTTATGATGGGGAGAGTCGTGTGTGCGGCAGCCATTATTATGTCTGGAGGGGCTGGGTCATTCGGAGACCCGGATTTTACTTTCCGTGCTAAGGGCTTAAGAGATGCTAAGTCCAGAAGGGGGAAGTGGTTTAGCATAGGTAGGTGTGGGCTGGGCGGGGAGACTGTGGGGAGAGGGGGAGTGACTGAGAGGGTGGAATTTTCCGGGGAGAAAGCAGAATAGATGGAGCTGATTTTCTGATGAAAGAATTCGGCAACATTGTTACAATGGGAGGATGTCTTATCCGCCTGCAGACATGGCGATTGTTTGGATAGTTGTTTAATGATCTGGAAGATTTCTTTAGGTCTAGATTTGGCATGCAGGATTTTCTCTGAGAAATATGTGGCCTGGGCTGCTTTTATCAGTGATTTGTATTCACTGATGCTTTCGCGATATAGGGTTCTTTTGACTGCGGAGTAGTCAGAGCGCCAGTGCCTTTCTGATTTCCTGCAGAGACGCTTCTTCTCTCTGAGAACATCTGTATACCATGGAGCTGTTTTATGCGAGCGTTTGAACGTAATTTCCTTTTTAGGGAGAACGACGTCAAGCGAATTAGTAATCCAGTTGGTATATGCTTGGTTTGCTATGCCAGGTTCATCTTCAATCAGGGGTGGATTCTCTGTGAGTTTACTAGTCCAGTTGTCGACTGCTAAGCGAGACCAAGCTCTCATGATTCTCGTAGTGGGTAGGGGTTCAGGGGGTTTGGGCGCAGACCAACTAATGGGAATAAGGAAGTGATCCGTCCAGGGCAAGGGAATAGGAGAGCTGGTTAGAAGGTCATGGCAGTTGCTGAAGACCGGGTCCAGCAAATGGCCTTTTTCATGAGTGGGGGATATGACTCGTTGAGTGAGTCGTAGGGCCGCAAGGTCATCTGTTAAGATTGCCGCCGTGAGATCTGCTGTTGACTCGAAATGAAAATTAAAGTCTCCTAGCAGGATGAAGTTGGACGTGGCATATAAGCGCTCGGCCACGCTTGAAGGGAGGCTGACGTGAAACTGCTTAGGGGGGCCTGGGGGGCGGTAAATAAGGGAGCCAGAAAGGCACTTGTTAGGTGTTAGTTCAATATTAAAAGAGAGACTTTCACAGTCCAGAATGGTTTCAGGAACCATTCGACAGTGGAGTTGCTGTTTGTGGATTATCGCTAGGCCTCCTCCTCTACCTTCTGGGCGGTCTAGCCGTGAAATTAGGAAACCTGGTGGGAGGGCGTCTATAACCGCTGGCTCCGCGCCAGGGGAAAGCCAGGTTTCTGTTAAAAATAATATATCTGGCGTATGTTCTTCGAGAAGAAGCGCAATCTCCTCTTTGTGTTTTGGGAGGGAGCGGCAGTTCAGTAGGAAGATGCGGAAGTCATATAGCAGTTCAGATGACACTTTCGGTTTAAGGCGTGAGTGGCATTTGGGGCAGACAGATGGTAAATTGTCTGCTTGGTAGCTATGCTGACACAATCTGTTGGTGGTGCCCCTGAGGCTATGGAGGGTGTCTACGCTAAGGAGAATGGGGGCCGAGAGCCGTGAAGCAGGGGTGCTGGCCCTGGGCACGGACTCGGCGCGGACGAGCGCAGACGAGCTTGCCTTATGCGCGCCTTCGGCGCGCAATCGTCGCGCCCGCTGCGCTCGTCCGCTGCGCTTCCGGTAAATGCACATTGTTATGGGGAGGCAAGGGGGCGTGGCCTTCGCCTCCGCGAGGTTAATGGCGCCTGACAAGCCTCCTGCTCTCTCTCCCTCTCAGCGCTGAACAGCTGCTGGGGACGCTTTCAGGCAGGGGTTAGTCAGGTAGGTGCAAGTATTGTTAAAACAACTACAACAGTTTTAAAATTCAATGTGCAAATGAGCAAAACAAAATCTAAATCAATCTCCCGGCTGAGCCTCAGGAGGGTGGCGGTATTCTAGTGCGCTCGTGGATCAGCGCTCTATATATACACCGGGAAGGGGGCGTGGCCTCGGGGGGGGCGTGGCCTTCGCCTCCGCGAGGTTAATGGCGCCTGACAAGCCTCCTGCTCTCTCTCCCTCTCAGCGCTGAACAGCTGCTTGGGACGCTTTCAGGCAGGGGTTAGTCAGGTAGGTGCAAGTATTGTTAAAACAATTACAACAGTTTTAAAATTCAATGTGCAAATGAGCAAAACAAAATCTAAATCAATCTCCCGGCTGAGCCTCAGGAGGGTGGCAGTATTCTAGTGCGCTCGTGGATCAGCGCTCTATATATACACCGGGAAGGGGGCGTGGCCTCGGGGGGGGCGTGGCCTTCGCCTCCGCGAGGTTAATGGCGCCTGACAAGCCTCCTGCTCTCTCTCCCTCTCAGCGCTGAACAGCTGCTGGGGACGCTTTCAGGCAGGGGTTAGTCAGGTAGGTGCAAGTATTGTTAAAACAATTACAACAGTTTTAAAATTCAATGTGCAAATGAGCAAAACAAAATCTAAATCAATCTCCCGGCTGAGCCTCAGGAGGGTGGCGGTATTCTAGTGCGCTCGTGGATGTAGCGATCCTCCAGAGAAACCAGAGAAACAGGCATGGACGGGAGTAGTGCACACACACCCGCACTACAACTCCCATAACACCGCGGGGCAGGGCCGGGAAAAGAGCGGGAACCAGGAAAGAACCCGCCTCTATATAAGCTCCACCTTGGAACAAGGTGAGTGCTTGACAATCCGACCGGAACCAGAAGACTGCTTCGAGGCTTCGTTGCAGTCTACCTTCGCCTAGGAGTCACAGCCCACCGCGGACGCTTGCCTTCCCGCTAAGAGCCGCCACAGACCCAGTGTTACCATTGGGACCTCAGCCCACCGCGGACGCTTGCCTTCCCGCTAAGAGCCGCCACAGACCCAGTGTTACCATTGGGACCTCAGCCCACCGCGGACGCTTGCCTTCCCGCTAGGACCAGCGGCACTTCCCGCCATCTTCACTCACGCCCCTGTCACAGCGCGGACGCTTTCCTTCCCGCAGGAGCTGTCGGCAGCGTGACCCAGGTATACCGAGAGCGGACGCTTTCCTACCCGCTTCGGTATACGGAACCATCCCAAGCTGTACTCACGGACACAGACTCGACTACGGCCAACGGTGACAGGTAAGGGGCGCTAAGTGCGTGTTTACCTACGCCCTTTTTGACGCTCACTTATCTGTTACTTTGCCTAGCTTCACGACAAAGCTGAGTACACGCTGTTCACATTGGTACGAAGCCATCGTATTCCACAGTCCACTACCTTGACTCTCATCCCAGACATTGGGGCGCTGAGCAGCCACAGGGAGGAGTGGAACCCACTACGCAATAGCGTACCAGCACGACAGACTTGTGAGTAGGAGGATTAACCACTACTAATACTGTACTGTCTTGGTCACGTTCATTCCCAACAAACTACTTATGCTTATGTTTTAATCCCTCCGCAGTTACTCCCAGCCGTGTGGAACGAGAACTTCGCCCGTCACCCACATCCGCTGTTACCCGAGTTGCTCTCTCTTCCCTGTTCCCCACGGTGCTTCCTTCCATACCAGTGACCATTCCTGGGTGGGAGGCAGTATCAGGGCGAATAGGGAGGCCTCTCTCCACTGCTATCGTCCCTGCTGGCTGTTTTCACAGGTTAGTGGCTCTCCTAATTACCTTGTGCTGCTGACAACCCGACAGATTGTCAAGCCCAAGTTAAAAGGACCGGCCTGGACGATGGACACCAATGTGGTTTTGTCCTCTTTGCTGGAGACTCTTACGGCACTCCAGCAGGAAGTACATACCGCAAGAGTAGAAAACCAAGACCTACGAAAAGACATGAACACGTAGGGGCCCCGGGACAGGATCGTATATTCGTGAGGCTACCCTTCCTGCACCAGGGGCGGCAGCCCCCACCCAGGTGACCACCCCAACAAGTGAGGGTGGGTCTTTTGTGATACCTCCTGTCTCCTCTCCCTCCTCCGGCACGAACCCTACAGTACACGTAATACAAAACACTGGGATTCCCCTGGCACCTCCAGAGCGCTTCCACGGAGACCCGAAGAAATTTGAAACATTCCTAAATCAATGCCGCCTCCATTTCCTCTGCAAACCCTCAGTCTTCCAAACGGATGTTGCTAAAACGGCGTTCATGATGTCATACATGGGAGGCAATGCTGCCAGTTGGACTATACCGTTAATGGAACGAAACGATCCAACGCTGCATTCCTTCCCTGACTTTTGTGTGGCACTGAGGAAACTGTTCGATCGCAAATCGCACATGTTGTCCCTGGACAGAGAATTGCTGACCCTGCGGCAAGGATCGCAGGATTTATTGTCCTACATCACTTCCTTTAACAGATTGATAGTAGAAACAGATTGGCCACCAGAGAAACGGACCACTCTGTTCTATCAGGGTCTGAGAGGGGAACTAAAGGACGTACTGGCACAGGTAGTACAGCTTCCCGCCACCTGTGAAGACATGATCGACCTCACAGTCCAATTGGACCATCGGTTGCAGGAAAGAAAGGGAGATAAGGGTAAAAGTGATCCTCGAGGGTGGTACCCAAAACCCAAAGCAAGCACGGAGGAACCGCATAAAACGGTGGAAGGGACAGAACCCATGCAGATAGGAGGCATTAGAGGCCCCCTCACCACCGAAGAGAAGGAAAAAAGACGCAAGATGAAATTGTGCCTTTATTGCGGGAAAGGAGGACACTTCGTTCGGGAATGTAGAGCCAGAGCCCAGCTACCCGAACGGGCGTCTTCTTCCAGACAACCATCTGTGATGGGAATACAAGACCCTGC
Organism: Triturus cristatus; assembly: GCF_964204655.1. Taxonomy (NCBI): domain Eukaryota; kingdom Metazoa; phylum Chordata; class Amphibia; order Caudata; family Salamandridae; genus Triturus; species Triturus cristatus. Next base: position 270,761,388 of record NC_140595.1, on the reverse strand, counting down.
GGAAAACTAAAGCGCCCGAGCCAGAAGGAGATCGCTGGGTCGGGTGAACGACGAAATTTGATCTCTTCAGTCTTAGCGAATACCTTGCAGCCATCGGTGGCGCATCTCTGTGTAAACGTTACCTTATGGATCTCCGCTAACGACCCTCGAGAGGTGGATGCCCTATTGGATTCGGGTGCTACGGGAAATTACATGGATCAAGGATATGCCAAGAGCATCGGCGTGCCGTGGGAAAAAAAGGAAAGACCAGAATTCGTGAAAGCGGTCGACGGATCTGCGTTGACCTCAGGCCCAGTGACATCCCATACGGGGCCTCTATTGATGCGTTTTAACGCCTGGCACCACGAGTATATACAGTTTGATTTAATAGATGCTCCTCAATTCCGCCTCATCCTTGGTATGCCATGGTTGACCCTCCATGATCCCACAGTGAGATGGGGGGATAGAACAGTGACCCTGGATTCAGAGTACTGCTCCAAGAACTGTCATAAAGACCCTTTCTCGGGGATCAGCTCCCCCGATACTCAAGCATGCCTGCTGGCCATAGCCAACACACAAGAGATGATCCTCGTCAACAACACATTGCCACAAGAGTATGAAGAATATCGTTCTCTCTTCGATAAACAAAAGGCTACACGACTTCCTCCCCACAGAGTATACGACTGTCGTATCGACTTGATACCAGGAGCACACATCCCTTGTAGCAGAGTATATGCACTAACCGAACCCGAGACACTGTATCTACAAAATTACTTGAAGGAGAATCTGGCCTCCGGATTCATTGTCCCGTCCTCTTCACCTGCTTCTTCCCCACTTTTTTTTATACCGAAGAAGGACTGCGACGAGCTAAGACCCTGCATAGATTACCGAGCAATCAACAGTATAACAGTAAAGAACAGATACCCGATACCTTTGATTCCTGTTTTACTGGACCAGCTCAAGGGAGCTCGTTACTTCACAAAGTTAGATCTCCGGGGCGCATATCATTTAGTGAGAGTCAAAAGTGGGGATGAATGGAAAACAGCCTTCCGAACGAAGTTCGGACTCTTCGAGTATAAGGTAATGCCCTTTGGGCTCTGCAACGCCCCGGCCGCCTTCCAATATTTCATGGACGAAGTGCTGAGGGGATTATTGGATACCATATGTGTGGTCTACATAGATGATATACTCATTTATTCAGCTAGTCTTCAAGATCATGTGAAACACGTGAAAACCGTCCTAAATAGACTGCGTCTTCACGAGCTCTACGCAAAACTGGAGAAATGCTTTTTTCATGTGCAAGAGGTAGCCTTTTTAGGGTATGTCATCAACGCCCAGGGATTCCAAATGGAAACGGGAAAGATCGAAGCCATTACCCAGTGGCAAACCCCCCAACACGTAAAGGCAGTGCAAAGCTTTTTGGGGTTTGCAAATTACTACCGTAGGTTCATTAAAGATTTCTCAAAAATAATACATCCCATTTCAAGTCTGTTGAGAAAAAATACTCCATTCGACTGGACCGAAGAGGCAGAAAAGGCTTTCCAACTTCTCAAGACACGATTCACACAAGCCCCAATACTGAGACACCCAGACCCGCAACTCCCCTTCATAGTCGAAACCGACGCATCCCATTACGCCCTTGGAGGGGTGTTATCCCAAAGACATCCCCAATCCGGACAAATACATCCTGTGGCGTATTTCTCGAAAAAACTCACCCCCAGTGAGGTAAATTATTCTATCACAGACAAGGAGTTGCTGGCAATAAAGAGGGCGTGCGAGGAATGGAGGCATTATCTACTAGGGGCCCATCACACAGTCGAAATTTACACAGATCACAAAAATCTGCTGTTCTTGAAAACCGCCAAGGCCCTCACACCCCGTCAGTTGCGTTGGACTCTCTTTTTTGCCGATTATGACTTTGTAATAAAATACCGGCCAGGGCCGCAAAACGGCAAGGCTGATGCCCTTTCACGCAGTCTGAACACAGATAGTGACACACCTATGGACGTCTCCGAGATCCCTTCGATATTGGCGGAAGGCGTGTTCCAGCAACAGTCAGTAGCCCTACTAACAAAAACCGACTTCGTAGACAAAATCAGAACCACAGTAAGAGACGTAAACGAGCAGGAATGGATTGAGGAAAACCCAAACCATAGAACCATGAACCTTGGACTACTCTACCACTTCCATGCCGTGTACGTACCCATCCCTGACCTACAGCGCCAAGTATTGCAATGGGCACACGATTCCAGCCTTGGAGGACATCTAGGAATCAATAAAACAATCGGCTGTGTGGAAAGAGCCTTCTGGTGGAAATCACTGAAGGGAGATACCAAGGAATATGTCCAGAACTGTTCTGTGTGCGCCCAAGGAAAAGCGAGACATGAAAAACCCGCTGGACTACTTCAAGCAATCCCTATACCTCCTAGACCATGGCATACAGTGTCAATGGATTTCATTGTGGAGATGCCCCCCTGTCAAGGATACACAACAATACTAGTAATAGTGGACCATTTGACTAAGATGGGCCACTTTGTACCAGTGACAGGATTGCCTACATCCTCAGCACTAGCTCTTTTGATCCTACAGCATGTAGTGAGACCTCATGGTATACCTAGTGTCTTCATCACAGACAGAGGAACTCAATTTACCTCCCGCTTCTGGAAAGCCTTATGCACAACAATGGGAATTGAAGCGCGCCTTTCCTCCAGTTACCATCCCCAAACAGATGGAAAGACGGAGCGCCTCAACCAGACTCTAGAACAGTATCTCCGGTGTTTTTCTATACAAAACACAGCCCATTGGGTTACATTATTGTGGACGGCGGAGTTCGCATACAACAATGCGGACCATGCAACATTGGGGTGCTCCCCTTTCTTTTGTCTCTATGGATACCATCCGAACATGCTACCTTTCGAATGGCCGGTTACCACCAACCTTCCCAGTATAAAGGAACATCATGAACACCTGAAGGCGGTTTTACTAGACGCCAAACAGCATCTCGTCGCAGCTCAAGCAGCACAAAAACGCTATGCTGACACAAAGAGAACAAGAGAACCTGAGTATCAAGTAGGAGACAGGGTATGGTTGGCCACAAAAAACTTACACTTAAAGGGAGTGGGAAAACTCAAACCCAAATACATCGGTCCCTACTATATTGAGAAAGTAATAAATCCCGTTGCCATGAGATTGACTTTACCCGAGGCATGGCACATACACCCTGTGTTTCACGTGTCCTTGCTCCAACCCTGCCCCACTACCATGAGGTTGCCAGATAAACCTCCACCCATAGATATTGATGGCCAAGAAGAATTTGAGGTCCACCAGATATTAGATTCCAGATTGGTGAGAGGGAGAGTGCAATATCTGGTTGAATGGAAGGGATACGGGGTGGAAGACAGAACCTGGGAACCCATACAGAATCTTCGATGCCCTGAATTGCTAGACCGGTTCCATAGAAACAATCCTGGTAAACCTGGTCGCCCGCCGAGTCGGCGGTCCTTGAGAGGGGGTTCTGTAGCGATCCTCCAGAGAAACCAGAGAAACAGGCATGGACGGGAGTAGTGCACACACACCCGCACTACAACTCCCATAACACCGCGGGGCAGGGCCGGGAAAAGAGCGGGAACCAGGAAAGAACCCGCCTCTATATAAGCTCCACCTTGGAACAAGGTGAGTGCTTGACAATCCGACCGGAACCAGAAGACTGCTTCGAGGCTTCGTTGCAGTCTACCTTCGCCTAGGAGTCACAGCCCACCGCGGACGCTTGCCTTCCCGCTAAGAGCCGCCACAGACCCAGTGTTACCATTGGGACCTCAGCCCACCGCGGACGCTTGCCTTCCCGCTAAGAGCCGCCACAGACCCAGTGTTACCATTGGGACCTCAGCCCACCGCGGACGCTTGCCTTCCCGCTAGGACCAGCGGCACTTCCCGCCATCTTCACTCACGCCCCTGTCACAGCGCGGACGCTTTCCTTCCCGCAGGAGCTGTCGGCAGCGTGACCCAGGTATACCGAGAGCGGACGCTTTCCTACCCGCTTCGGTATACGGAACCATCCCAAGCTGTACTCACGGACACAGACTCGACTACGGCCAACGGTGACAGGTAAGGGGCGCTAAGTGCGTGTTTACCTACGCCCTTTTTGACGCTCACTTATCTGTTACTCTGCCTATCTTCACGACAAAGCTGAGTACACGCTGTTCACATTGGTACGAAGCCATCGTATTCCACAGTCCACTACCTTGACTCTCATCCCAGACATTGGGGTGCTGAGCAGCCACAGGGAGGAGTGGAACCCACTACGCAATAGCGTACCAGCACGACAGACTTGTGAGTAGGAGGATTAACCACTACTAATACTGTACTGTCTTGGTCACGTTCATTCCCAACAAACTACTTATGCTTATGTTTTAATCCCTCCGCAGTTACTCCCAGCCGTGTGGAACGAGAACTTCGCCCGTCACCCACATCCGCTGTTACCCGAGTTGCTCTCTCTTCCCTGTTCCCCACGGTGCTTCCTTCCATACCAGTGACCATTCCTGGGTGAGAGGCAGTATCAGGGCGAATAGGGAGGCCTCTCTCCACTGCTATCGTCCCTGCTGGCTGTTTTCACAGGTTAGTGGCTCTCCTAATTACCTTGTGCTGCTGACAACCCGACAGTGGATCAGCGCTCTATATATACACCGGGAAGGGGGCGTGGCCTCGGGGGGGGCGTGGCCTTCGCCTCCGCGAGGTTAATGGCGCCTGACAAGCCTCCTGCTCTCTCTCCCTCTCAGCGCTGAACAGCTGCTGGGGACGCTTTCAGGCAGGGGTTAGTCAGGTAGGTGCAAGTATTGTTAAAACAATTACAACAGTTTTAAAATTCAATGTGCAAATGAGCAAAACAAAATCTAAATCAATCTCCCGGCTGAGCCTCAGGAGGGTGGCGGTATTCTAGTGCGCTCGTGGATCAGCGCTCTATATATACACCGGGAAGGGGGCGTGGCCTCGGGGGGGGCGTGGCCTTCGCCTCCGCGAGGTTAATGGCGCCTGACAAGCCTCCTGCTCTCTCTCCCTCTCAGCGCTGAACAGCTGCTGGGGACGCTTTCAGGCAGGGGTTAGTCAGGTAGGTGCAAGTATTGTTAAAACAATTACAACAGTTTTAAAATTCAATGTGCAAATGAGCAAAACAAAATCTAAATCAATCTCCCGGCTGAGCCTCAGGAGGGTGGCGGTATTCTAGTGCGCTCGTGGATCAGTGCTCTATATATACACCGGGAAGGGGGCGTGGCCTCGGGGGGGGCGTGGCCTTCGCCTCCGCGAGGTTAATGGCGCCTGACAAGCCTCCTGCTCTCTCTCCCTCTCAGCGCTGAACAGCTGCTGGGGACGCTTTCAGGCAGGGGTTAGTCAGGTAGGTGCAAGTATTGTTAAAACAATTACAACAGTTTTAAAATTCAATGTGCAAATGAGCAAAACAAAATCTAAATCAATCTCCCGGCTGAGCCTCAGGAGGGTGGCGGTATTCTAGTGCGCTCGTGGATCAGCGCTCTATATATACACCGGGAAGGGGGCGTGGCCTCGGGGGGGGGCGTGGCCTTCGCCTCCGCGAGGTTAATGGCGCCTGACAAGCCTCCTGCTCTCTCTCCCTCTCAGCGCTGAACAGCTGCTGGGGACGCTTTCAGGCAGGGGTTAGTCAGGTAGGTGCAAGTATTGTTAAAACAATTACAACAGTTTTAAAATTCAATGTGCAAATGAACAAAACAAAATCTAAATCCTAGAATGTGTCCAGCAGGACACTACATCTCTCCCAAACTTTAATGAAAAAGAAACAAACAAAAGTCCATCCTATAGGGGGGGGAACATGGTGGCTCGCTAGTGCGCCGGCCGCGGGCTCTGCAGTTCTGAGCGAAAACTCTATGTAATCCATAAGGAACATAACCTTACCTGAGCTCCGTTTCTTCTCCGCAGGATTCCTTCTAGACCCATAATGCGCTGCCAGGTTTTGCTGAGTAAACACCGACATCTTCTTTGATCTCCGGCGTCCCGGGACACGCAAGAGTGGCGGCCGTGGTGGCGTTCACAGAAGAGGCCGAAGCTGTTGACTCTGCCAACTCCGTTGGTGTTCTTTGGTTTTCTGCAGGGAAGCAGATTTGCCGAGGTAGATGGGCTGCGGCTGTCCTTAGCTTTCGTGGGACTTCGATTGTTTCAGGACATACAGCTACAGGGGGGCTGGGGCCTCTATTAAGACACCTGAGCTGCCCTGGGGGAGGGATACTGGTACCGACAGGAATACACATGACCCCCCGTAAGGCACTAAAAGCAAGAGCGCAAAAGAAAAAAAATACAAATACCAACATTTTGAAATCACCCTCTCCTTTTATACCCTCTGAGGATATTAGTGAAGAAACTAAAGTGCAGCAAACCACTGGGGCTGAAGTAGTTTAAAAAAACACTCTACTGGAAGCACTAACTTAGCAGCCCCCCTGGTGAAACAGGGAAAGAATAGGTATGCTTTGAGAAACCCTGATTTTAGAGCCCAACAAGTTCAGATAGGGGGAGAAGAAGTCCCCACCCAAGTAACAGAAAGGGCACAAGGGTGCATCCCAGGTCCCCCCAAGAAACCACCCATCTGTACCCCATATCACAAGTAAAGTCACAAAAGATAGGTCCTTCTCGGAAAGGGGTAAAATCAGTTGGGGTGTCTGGGAATAGCTCGGGTGGGAAAGTTAAGATCACACCCTCATTAAGATCGTTTTTTAGGGTTAAGGGGACAGTGAATCAAAACAAAACATCTAGTTTTAGCTCTAGCAAAAGTCCTAGTTTGATCCCTACTTTAACAAGTGGAATACAGGCCCCTAATACTCCACTCAATATGGATAGTATAGGGTCTCACCATAATGCTCTACAGCCTATTTCTACCATTAATCAGTTTGCTGCGCTAACAGATATTTCTCAAACGGACGGTATATTGAGGGAGGTCTCACAACCGTTCTCAGAAAAAGATAGTATAAATCCTCAAGTCAAGTCAAGTCAAGAACATTTGTATCGCGTGCATATCACTCACACGAGTCTCATGGCGCTTGCAGACAGCTCTGATAGACGGACTGGATCTGATTTCCAAAAAGCCAGGTCTTTAACTTTTTGCGGAAACTGCTGTGTTCTGGAGTACTGCGAAGATAGAAAGTCATTTTATTCCAGGATGCTGGTGCCAAAGAAGAAAACGCCCGACCCCCTTGCCTAACAGTGTGAATACTAAGGGGGGTCAGCAGTGCCATATCGCTAGAGTGCAGCATCCTGGACGGTTGATACCAGCGTAACTTTGGCAGCGAGTATTTTGGACCGGTTCCATACATATGCTTATGAGTTAGGCATAGTATTTTAAAAAGGGTTCGTTTTTTCACTGGGAGCCAGTGAAGAGTGTTTAAATATGCCGCAGAAGGAGATCTATATGGGCGATCGAGGACTAATCTAGCAGCCGTGTTCTGTAGAACCTGAAGTCTATTAATAAGATCTTCATTTATTGACAGCAATAAGGCGTTGCCATAGTCCATTCTATTAATAATCAGTCCTTGTATTAAGGTTCTTCGTGCCTCTAAGGGAAGCCATTTAAAAACCTTTCGTAGGCTACGCATAACACCGAAACAGGTGCCTACGACATGATTACATGACGCTGCATGGATAGACAGTCGTCCATATAGAATCCTAGATTACGGACCACGTTCTTTGGAGCAGGACACAAGCCCATCCTGGGTGGCCACCAGTTGTGCGTCCAATGGTCAATAGCTTTACCAAAGAGCATGATCTCGGACTTGCCCCCATTAAGCTGGAGATGGTTAGATCTCATCCATTTATCAACATGGATCAAACAGTTTTTAAAACGTTGCTAGTATCATTGGGGTCGGGGCCTAAAGTGACCAGAATCTGCGTGTCATCTGCGTAGGATATGACATCAAAACCATATAATCTGATCACCTCAGCTAAAGGGGTCATGTAAAGATTAAAAAGGGTGGGGCTCAAAATAGAGCCTTGTGGGACACCCATCTTTACTGGTCTCTCACAAGGGGTGATGTTTCCCATCTGAACAGTAGTTATACGTTCTGATAGGTAGCTGCTAAACCATTTAAGAGCATTCCCTCTGACACCAACCTCCCAAAGCCGTTGTTCAAGAATCTTGTGGGAGATGGTGTCAAAGGCGGCAGACAGATCAAGCAAGAAGAGGATAACTGATTGATGTTTATCTAGAGCTAGTCTAATATGTAAGTAACCTCGATCAGCGCTGTTTCCGTACCATGCGCTGTTCTAAAGTCGGACTGAGAAGAATCTAAAAGTCTGTGGCTTTCAAGATGGTTTACCAGCTGTTGATTCACAAGAGACTCCAGCATTTTCCCAAAATAGGGAAGTAAAGAAATGGGTCGATAGTTTAAGAGTACTTTTGGGTCGGCCGTCGGCCTCTTTAGAATTGGCCTTCCAGATTGAGGGAAAGTCGGCTTCCGCAAAGGACTTATTGAATAGGTCGATCAATCCATCTAAAACTGTAGGTGCCATGATAGAACATTTTTTTGAAGGAAAAGGGTCGGCGGGGGAGCCTGATTTAATCTTTAGCATGACCGAGGTGACAGACTTGCGGTCACATTCTATAAACTCATTTAGAATACAGGGAGGATCTTCAGAATGGGTGCAATTGTGTAAGGGTGGAAAAGTCCGATGAATATTCATAATGTTTTCCTCAAAGAATTCAGATAGAGAATCAGTCCAATTTTGGGAAACGGACACTGTGGGCTGATTTATAGGAACAGTAAATTCTTTGAGAATGTGATAAAGTTCCCTGGAGAAATTTTCTGCAATTTTTATCCGGTTGATCAAAAAGGATTTTTTTGCCAGTTTTCTTTCGTTCATGTAGCCGTGATGCAGTTTCTTATAGCTTTCACGATCTACAGGGTTTTTACTTTTTCGCCATAGTCTTTCGGCAGTTCTACACAGACTTTTAATGGTTTTTATTTGAACCAGGGGGCAGTTCTAGTCTTAAACGTAATGTTCCGTACAGGGGCAATTGAGTCTAATGTAGTCAGAATAGCTTTATTAAATTGTAGTGCCACATGATTAACACTTGCTTCTGGGTCTATCGGGTCAGGACAGAAATTATTTTGAAAAAGGGACGGAGTTACTTTGCGCCAGGGTCTGCGCAATACGAATTCGCTATCTAAATTAATTTTTTCTTTTGGAATAGTAGGAATAGCGAATTTCAGTAGGTAATGATCAGTCCATAATAACGGTTCAGGGGATTCCACAGTCATTTCTGATACATTTGTAAAAAGAAGATCCAGTGTGTGGCCTGCGCAATGTATATCCTAACAAGATTACAGAGCTGGCTAGCGTAGACATCAGCCAAATACTACTTACTTTGTCTAAAGACATAAAGGAGAAATTCGCAATCTCAGAAAAAAATCAAGAGAGGATACATGAGGTTTGCAAAAATCTAGAGGAAAAATTAGCTAACATTACAGAAAGGCTCACTACAATGGAAGAATCCCTAGGAACACGACAAGAGGAAGTAAAATCTAATCGGAAAGAGATTCTAACTCTACAAACTGGAGAGAAGGAACTCAGAGACAAGCTAGAGGCGTTAGAAAATAAATCAAGGCGGAACAACTTAAGATTCTTAAATGTCCCAGAGGGGGCGGAAGAAGGAGATATAAAAGCATTTGTTATTAACCTGATAAAGAATTTATCCCAGAAACTGTAGCTCAGGCCCTGGAAAAGGAAATTCTGAGAGTGCACCGGGATCCATTCAAGAGGAACTCTGGCAGAGAAAAACCAAAGGAAAATTCTAATAAATGTTCGATCTTACATGATTAAGGATAACATTTTAACAGCAGCTATCAAAGCAAAGCAACTCAAAAAAGATGATTGGTACTTCAATATAAGATCTGACATAGCAAAAGTCACTCAAACCCGTCAATGGGAATTGGGAAGGCATATACAGGAATTGAGAACCTTGGGGGCAAACGCGTAGTTGAAGTTTTCAGCATTACTAAAAGTAATGTTGAACAATAAGATGTTCAACATAACAAAGGTGTCTGAGTCGGAAGATTTGATTTTACAAATAAAATCTCAGAAAGGCTTATAAATAAGATCGGAACTAAGGAGGTCAGAGGGTATAATGCATTACCCAATTTGGAGAGAGGGAGGGTTCTCCAGGGTGGATTGGGAGGGTTGTAGGGGAAGGGGTTCACTTTTAAATTTATCTGAACACAGGTGTGGGAGCAAAATAGGGAAAACATTTCTAAAACTGTTTAAAGTCCTCATGCACACAAGAAGACTAAAGATTTGCAGGAATAAGGAGCCATATACCAATGACAGCTGATGGTAGAAGGACCCAGGTTTTGAGGGTATTAACATGGAACGTGAATGGACTAAAGGTCAATGTGAGCGGTTGGGAAGAATAACGCAGCACACGGCGTTTGGTTAGCGAAGGTTTTATTCGCAAGGGGAAAGTAGTACTCTTGGTATCCAGTTTGCGATCCCAACCGTTCCCTAGGGGGGGGTCTTGCGATAGTCTCTGTCCTTGGCCTCCGGGGATGCTTCCACTTGCTTCTCTCTTGGGGAAGGATACACTCTTGTCCCGTGCGTGATGTTTTGCCAATCTTCCAGCGGCAGCCGCCCCAACACAGGAAGAAACAAAGAACAAAGGCTGGGGTCAGTACGATGTTCAAAATGACCTCTGGTCAAAAGGGCCCGGGGAGGTGAAGGGGACACTCCGGTGCTCAGGTGACTTTAACTAACGGTATCTAACTCGACCGGTGTGAGAACAAGAGAGGAAGTGCAAGTGAGGGGGGGGTAAACAAAAGAAGTTCGAGATAGTCGAGGCGGCGAGAAGCCCCGGTGTTACTTTGTAGCCTTCTCCCGCCTCCCGACCCAGCCCGTGAGACGGTCACGTACCTGGGTCAGCCACGCTCCTTCCTGGGCGCGGCTCGGCGATGCGTAGGTGCGGAGAACTCCGGGCTCCGACTTATCCTCCTTCGACGGCGTCCCTTTCGTCTCCTTGCTTCTCTCGTCTTCAGCTCTCCGCTCCACTGCTCCACTCGCTCTCACTTCTCCCGCTCCGGTGTAGCCACACACCATGGCTCGGTCTTCCTCCGTCTTTATTGGGTGTACGAGTTCCTCGTCATCAGAAGGGGCGTGGTTACCAGAAGGAGATCCCCAGTTAAAGGGGTATACGTCCGTATCGGCGTCTCCTGCTGTTGTCGTCCACTCGTTATCCTGTGAATCACAAAAGACACTGTCCGTGATGTCTCGTGCCTCCCACCAGTCGGCCCCTTCTTGTATACTGTTGCAACGGCTCTCCTCGTGACAGTCAAAAATAGGAGAATGAAGATAATGGAATAACTTAAGGAATCAAATAATTATATTATTTTGCAGGAGACACAACTGCGTCAAGAGGAATGGGGTGGTATTCTTAAAGGGAATAAATGGATTACGCAATTTGCATGTACCAATCAAAATTTCAATATAAAAGGCAAAGCAATTCTTTTCAAGATCTCTGGCCAAGCTAGACTGGAGAACATTATTGCTGACCCAGGGGGTAGGTGGCTGATCTGCAATACTAAAATACATAGCATAGGATACACTTTTGTAGGATATTATGGACCCAATCTAGATAATCCTTCCCCGCTTGAGGATGTATATAGGCAATTACAGGGAACAAGATTTTTAACAATAATAGGAGGGGATTTTAACACTCTATTGGATCCAGCTCTGGATAAATCCACTGTTAAATCTACAATGTATTCTCCAAAAATGAGAGAAAGTCTACACCAACTAATTAAGAACTTGGGGTTAGTAGACGCCTGGAGGTTAAAAGAGGGACAGAAAAGGGAATATACATTTCAGAATAAAAAATATTTGCACGCTTCCAGAATTGATCTATTCCTGGTTGCAAATTAAACAAGAGCATTAGCAAAATAATGAATCAGCCTAGACACCTATCTGATCATGCCTCAGTACAGCTAGAGATCTTATTAAGTAATGTTCTTGCCCCGGTCAGATAGACTTTAGACAGAAGTCTTTTGTGAGATCAAGATGTTATAGATTTTTTGTGGGCCAACACGACTGATTTTCTTAGCCTCAATGAATATTCAACCCAGGGACATATTGTGTGGGATGCTTATAAAGCCTTTATTCGTGGCAGGCTAATAAGTAAAGCAGCACATAAAAGAAAATTAGCTAGGGACAAACTTTCAAACCTTGAAACTAACATAAAGGAAATCCAAGAGGGGTTAGCTGTTACCATGAACCCTGCCAATGTTTTGGAGTTGCAAAATAAGCTGGGGGAGGCTAAGGACTCCCTAGGAGAATACCTGGAAGGAAGTGCAGAGGAGTTGGAAGGCTAGCAAATTGGCTCATTATGAATACGGGAAGGGGTGTGGGAAGTTGCTTGCCTGGCAGGTGAGGCAGAACAACATAAGAAATGAAATTAAAGAGGTAGTAAATAATGTTACTAAAGAGAGATTTATAGAGGATCGAACTATTGGGGAGGCCTTTTTAGGTTTTTTTCAAGAAGTTTATACAGAGGACACAGTGGCAACACAGAATGAGATTAAGGATTGGTTACAACTAGACAATTCTCCTAGTATGAGTGTAGATCAAAACAATATCATAAATCAGGAAATAAATAAGATCATAAATAACTTTCAGAACAGGAAGGCCCCTGGTTCGGATGGTTTGCCAAATTAAATTTAGAAGGTATTAAGGGTGGAACTCGTGCCTTACCTATTAAAGCTGGTAAATTAGATCTATATGGAACATCTGCCCCTGCCGCCATCATGGAATGAGGCGATAATAACATTAATACCTAAACCCAATAAAGACTTGACTAAATGTGAGGCATATAGACCAATATCCTTGCTAAATTCCGACTATAAGCTTTTCACACAAGTTCTTGCCAAAAGGTTGCATAGGGTCCTAGGAGATGTAATACATAAACATCAGAAGAGTTTCATGAGGGGAAGACAGCTGGCAGAACTTACTCATGACCTAGTAGGTGCAATTGATGTGGCCTTGGTGTCAGGAATCCCTCTAACCATAATAACGGTCGATGCAACCAAGACATTCGACAGAGTCAGCTGGCCCTATTTATACCAGGTTATGGAGGGAAATGGATTAATGGGGAACTTCCTTAGTGAAAAACATTTACCAAGCTCCAGTAGCTAGTATATTGGTCAACGGCTCACTAACTCCATCCTTTGTAATAACTAGAAGTACGAGACAGGAATGTCCATTATCCCCCCTGCTCTTTAATCTATACATAGAGCCTCTGGCCAGAGGATTAAGAACAGAACAGAGAATTATCCCTTTTCAATACCTTGAATGGATAAAGAAAGAAGCATTATATGCTGACGATTTAATAATTTATACTAGGGACCCTTTTACTTCATTGCCAGTAATAATGGAGTTAGCAACTGACTTTGGAAAGATTTCAGGCTATCTTGTGAATGAAGATAAAACTGAACTTTTGTCTTGGAACGAACCATTGGGTACTCCCTCCAAGAAAGAAAGAAACTAGATATCTAGGAATTCGGGTGGTTAAAAACCTGGACGAAATGGCACACATTAATTTCGATATGCGTTTGAAAGAAACTAAAAACCTCTTGCATCATTGGGCTGCTCTCCCTATATCTATTCTGGGAAGAAATAATCTTGTAAAAATTGTGATTTTACCGAAATTCACTTTCCTCTTTAATTCCCTCCCTCTGCTCTTTAGGCCAGAATGGTTTAGGAAACTACAGAGTGAGTTGAGCAGTTTTATTTGGAACTGCAGGAGCGTAAGAATTGCATAGAAAAAGCTCAGAAAGAAAAAAGGGCATGTGGCATTGCACTGCCGGACTTTGAATTGTACTACTGGGCTTTTGCATTAAAGAACAGAAGGAAACTATTAATGGACTTTAATGACACCCCAGCATACATAAGGGTCCAAACAAAAAATCTAGCAGAAGAAGGAAACTTCTTTTTATACAAATTTGGTCATCCCAAGCATTTAAAAAAAAAAGTCAAGTTTAAAATACTTACTTCGGCATGTAAAATCTGGATACAAGTTTAAAAAGTACTGGGAATTTCATACTACGCTGCTAATGCTCCAATCTGGAACTCCCCAGGGACTCCTCCGTGTCTTTAAGATAACCTAGCAATTCCCTTACTAGAGGCAGGTATTGAGAAGTGGGGCCAGTTATCTGAGGAAAGGGGTTTGCTATCATGGGAAAAACTAAGTGCAATCACAGAATCTAGAATATCCAGATTTAAATACTACCAATTAGTGAGCTGGTCTCGAGCAAAGTCGAACTGGGGGCAGAAGATGGAAATTGAGGATGCGCTACAAAGCATCCAGACTTACAAGAAGGAGGTTTCCAGATGGTATTGGGCTTTGGTACAGGGAGAAGATGTTTCTCGGGCCTCACCGGAGGAGATCCGGAAGCTGGACATGCCGGGCTGCGATGTAACCTATCTGTGGCAAGTATCTGCATCTATGCTTTGGTCCTCAGTGAAGTCGGCTCCACTCAGGAGAAATCACTTGTTTACCTTATAGGGGGCTTACTGGTCCCCAAAGAAGTTAGCAATGATGGGGGACGTAAGAAGAGGCTGTGCCCGAAGAGTGCCATGGAGAATGCGGATGATGTTCATCTCTTCTGGCGTTGTCCGGCAATCCAGTTGTTCTGGCAAGAAGTAGGGAAAGTACGAACTACAATCATGGGCATAAACATCCCGGTAAGCCTTTCTTTAGTCATTTTTGGAATTTTGCATGGGAAAGAGGTATATTTGGGGAAGAGTAGAGCCCAACTAATGTTTATCCTGATGGTTATAGCACGGAGTGAAATTTGTTTAAAATGGATTTCAGAAACACAACCAATGTGTGAGGGATGGAGGGCTTCAGTTGGTCACATAGCTAGACTTGACTGTCAAACTGGGTCTAGTAAAAGAGAAAAAATATGGGCACCTTTTTTTCACTTTAAAATGTTTGTTTGAAAAATTGTGAGGTAGGGGGAAAGAGTAAAGTTTTGTTGTGATATAGGAAAAAGTCCAAGGATTAAGACAACTTCTCTACCGGTTGCTGAGGAGAGTGGTGGTTGCCACAGTTTCCTCGTCAAGTACTGGTTTAAAAGGAAAAGGTTGGCACAAGTATCTAAAGTCAGGTGGAGGTGTTGTACCACTTCTTTCGGATTAAACACCCCTTGGATATGATCCTTACCTTTCCCCCCCCCCAAGTCTGTATATGAGGACTATAAAAAAAAAAAGAAAAAAAAAGTCCAACCTATAGGGAAACAAATAAACGACAGACAGCACCAAGTGAGTTTCTTTAGTCCGCTTTGGCAACGTAGCTCAGACCGGCCTGGTCTCACGGTGTGAAAGTCTATTTACATAGTTCTAATGGCAATGCATCTGGAGCGGTGGTGGAGTCCACTTTGTAGATCTTGCAGGGGCTCAAATTCCGGTGGACGACAAACCTACAGCCATTGAGGAGGCTCTTGGTGGATGAGGACTTTCTTTGGAGGTGATGTACTTGATGATATTTTCAGTTCCCGATAGCCAAGCAGCTTCAGGCTTGTCTCTCCTGCCTGAACTACCCTCTCACTGGAGTTTCCTGGATGGCCTTCCTTCCGGGCTGCCATGGGACCATGTGGACTGTGCGGGCTTTGTGGAGGCTGCGCGAAGGAGTCGCTGAGGAACTGCCAACAGGACCACAGCCAAGTCGCTCATGTAGCCGCAGAGGGTGGTGTCTCAGTCGGGTTTTTCTCGCCATCAGGGCTCAAGTCCTAAGTCTTCTTCAGATGGTCTTTGGATGACCAGTCTTCATCTGTGACCTCCGTGCTTCCCGGTGCCTGTCATGGAGCTGCCGCCGACACATCTCTCTGATCCGGATTCCCCTTACAGGAATTCCATTGAGGCCCTTGCCCCTGGATTACCACGTGACTGCATGGGCTGTGCGGGCCTTTCGCAGGCCGCACTGAGGGGTCGCTGCAGAACTCCCAACAGGGCCACGGCCAAGCCTCGTGTAACCCCAAGGGTGGATGGTCCAATGGTCGGGCATGCTCGTCTACGGCAGGCTTCAGGTTTACGGAGGCACAGAGGGTTCTTGGGTGGCTAGCGCCCCACAGCACCAGAAATGCCTCATTGATCTCCGGCTATCTCGAGTGGTTGGATCCACTCTGGTGATGCGATGCTCCTTTGAT
Organism: Triturus cristatus; assembly: GCF_964204655.1. NCBI lineage: Eukaryota > Metazoa > Chordata > Amphibia > Caudata > Salamandridae > Triturus > Triturus cristatus. The sequence continues at coordinate 270,745,210 of NC_140595.1, read as the reverse complement.
GTTCTTGGTGATGATGCCCCGGGGTGATGGACATTATAATATTTGTTTCAGCTGGGCAACAGGCGGTGATCTCTTGCGGGAGGTGATCTTGTAGATTGAGGAGGACTGGAGAGACTTCGTGGCCACTTGCAGTTGCCTTCCAGCAGGTACACTTGCTAGGCATGGTGCTATCGATGCCAAGTAGCCGGTGAAAGGTGAGAGGACGGTCGAACTGCGAAGCGTGGGGCCTGGACACAGATCACGCTTGCTCACGGCTTACGGCTGGTCTTTTTGCGAACCTGTCTCCAGTAACGTCCCTGCATCCCGGTGGCTGGCTTGTGCTGATGAACACCTTCTCCAGTGCTGGCACAAGTCCTCTGTCCTGTCGCTCTTCTCCTTTCCTTCTTGCACACCTGTGGTGGTTGTTTGCCCTGTGGCGTCATGCCAATGTCCTTTCTTCCTTCGCGGAGTGAAGTCATGCCATGCTCTTCTCCTTCGCTAAGTGGCATCCAGCCACACTCTTCTCCTCCATCCAACCAGGTTCCTCCCGTGGATGTGGCGTCCTGCCACCTGTCTCATGTTTGCGCCACATGAACATTTCGCTGGTCGTGTCTGCTTCTTGGGACGATCTTTCCTTTTCTGCAGACCTGTTCTGTCAGTAGGACTTGCTTCTTACTCTTGAGGACCTTTCACGGGCACCATCCCCTCCACAGGGATTTTACGATGCTTCTCTTCTCTTCACTCGAGGGCGTTGTGCTTGTGCCTCGAGGCTGCGCCGTCATGGCGCTAGATACTGCCTCCATTCGGGCATGCTTGGTGGGGTTGGCCACTTCGAGTGACTTGCTCCATGCTTGCAATGCGATTGTGGAGTCTGGCCACGTGTCGCCTTCTTTGGAACACACGTTGTGGTGGCAGCTTGCCAAGTGGGGTTTGTGACTCTCCTCTTGCCTGTCTTGGGCTTCTGGTGACTCCGTCTTGAGGCAGTGTGAGGGAGGACACTCTGTGCTGCATTTGACCCGCTGCGGGGCTTAGATGGCATGGTGGAGATGTAGGGGATCTCCATTCTGTTTTCAGCAGTGCTTCTCTGTGGAGATGTCTCTTTGGGCACCTGCCTGCGCTGTCACCTTCGCTGGTGCGTCTTTCTGCGGCCTTCTAGCTTCGTGCGCTCGGTTCTTTTCTCGGGCATCCTCTTCTGGTGCTTGTGGGCCCGTTCTTCTGGCTTGCGGTGGTGGCTAACGTTGTTTGCACGTTTGGCACGTGTCTCTCTTGTGTCTTCACCGGGCTTGGCTGCCCTTGGTCCTATAGCCTTCTCTGGTCCTTGTTTGGCCACTTGATGATTCTCTTGGCTGGGGCAACTGTGTATGTCTTGTCGTTCCTTGCGGGGTTTACCAGGTCTCCCCCCTCTTGCAGTGAGCAATAGGCAGCCATCATGAGGCATGTGGTGCTCCCTCTGGTTTCACTTCCCTTGTTTTGACATTAAGGGGCTACTGTCCTGGTGCTTGCTGACGTTGCCGCTATGCTGCTCCTTTTCTTTTTCTTGGGCGCTGCCTTTGATTTGCAGTATCTCTCCCCTGGGTGCACAGGGTGCAGTCTGTACTTGTTTTGGCTGTGTTTCACAGCTTCAGTCTCTGTCTTTGAAACGGACCTGGAGCCTGCAGCAGGGGTGTGGAACCCTATGGCTTTGTCTTTTGCTGTCACTGCCTGGAGTGCAGGGCACTGTAAATTCAGGTAATAGTATCAGTGTTTGGCAGGACTCAGGCAGTGATGAAGTGATGGCACTGCAGGCTAGCTACGGGTGCTGTGCTTCTTCTCCTGTTATGGTGAACTCACCAAGGTAGTGCTTGACAGAAGTTCTCCCGTTAACGGCTTTGTAGCTCCTGCTCAGTTCCTGTCTCTGCAGGCTGGCTGGCAATGCATGGGATAAAAGGCGATGTAGCCCATCCACACACAGTGACCTCACCTGTCTTCTGCTTGATTTTTCCAGGTGCGGTGCTACAAGGGGGCTGTTAGGTGGCACTGCAGCCACTCTCCATATACTGGCAGCCTTATTCTGGCTGGGACATGTATGGGATGTCGCAGCAGAGCCTCACTCACATTGGAATTTGGGCCCCGGTGTGGGGTAGAGGTGCGGGGGGGGGGTCGTCCCTCCTGTTCAATTGCAGATGTATGCTATTTATTTATTCTTATTTTTTTTCTGTTTCCTGAATTACCTCGTTGTGTGCAGTTGAGCGAGGTGCAGCCAGAGGGCGCTACTGGTGCTCGCAGTCTTCACCGTGGCAGTCTCTCTCTCGAATGCAGGCCGCACTGGGACCGAAACTGCAGGCTGGAGCTCGCCTTGCAGGTGCAGCCAATCTCCCATAGCCGCCGGGATGCCCGCCTCTCCCCATCAGACGCGGGGGTTGGAAACTGCTCTGTAGCAGCACAAATGGCGCTGGGCCCAGACGCCCGCTGGCAGTCACAGTACACAGCGACACGCCTACCTTCGGACCCCATTGACTGCACGATGAAGGTAGGGGGCTCGTCGGAGGATGTGTGCATGGGCTGGGCGGCTCTCCTTTCTTCCTTCACCCCCTCGTGCACTGCCAGGGCATCCTCTTGCAGCTTGCTGGCAGTGAAGGAGCCGCCTTGAGCACCGAGCTCGCTGAGGGGATTTCTCTGCTTACAGTTCTCAGAAGGTGCTGGCTTCACACCGGGCAAATGCAGCCTCGGTTTCCTCCCTCACTGGCAGGGTGTGCACCAAACTGGCGGGTGGCTGCTGTCTCGCTCCCACGCACACTGCAGACGCTGGGCGCCGCATCACACCAGTGCGGTCGGGTAGCTTGCCTTCTAGTGTTGGCTTATTCGTCCCTCTTTTGCTCGCGAGGTGCCACCCACATTTGCCCTCCGCAGACGTTTCAGTATGGCCGTGCCACCCTCCTGAGAGGTGCTCCTAATGCCGGGGCAAACTGGTATCAGGCGAGGGTCACTTACGGATGTCTGATCAGGCGGGACACGGCGTAGTTAGCGCCTGGTCCTACCAGACGGGTATAGCACATTCTCTCCACGCAGGCACTGCTTCTTGCCACGTTCGCATTTCTGCACTACCTTCTTCACCCAAACCGTCAGCAGGCGGGCAGTAGTTGTGGGGGGAGGCAGGGGTCACCTTCTATGCGGGGCGATGTACCCACTTCCTCAGGGCAGGCTGCGATCCCCTCCTTCAGGCAGGCAACAACGGAAGTGCTCTGGCGGAGCAGTCCACCCCTTACCCAAAAACTTATACCGCCGATGGCATGTCGTGCGGGGTAGGGTTTAAACAAGTTAATCTTTGTCTTTGAGGAACGTTAGGGTCTCCCCTCCGTAGGCACATGGGGTCAGACCCGCCTCGTCGCCATCGTGGTGTTTCAGGCCCTAGACCCACATGGTGTACAAAATAACCATACAGACACTCAGCAGTGGGGTACTGGAACTGGCCCTGGGCACGTGCGCCCGGCCCCTTTTATTCACAGGGTCACCTAACTGGTGACGCCTGTGATGGGTAGGTGTTAGTGTGGGTGTAACAGAGATGGAACACTAGAATGTAGGACACTACATCTGTGACTCTTTCGAAAGCGAGCAGAGGTGAACATCCAGGTACTCTGGTTTCTTGGAATAAATATCCGTGTGTATGATCCAGTAAATTTTTACCTGGATGTGATCTGGCAGGGAGTACCGGTGCAATTACCTGCGGATGGGGGAATGTGGTAACATTTCTTTGCCCAAATAATCAGGTTTAATAATTGTCTTAGTATCAAACTTGGCTTGTTGGCTGTATCAGTAAACCTCAAAGCTTGTCTCAATGAGAAAAATACAACAGCGTGCAAATTGAGTGGAAAGACTGCAAAAAGAAGGGAATCTTCCTTTTAAATTGTACATGCTCTGTTGCACCTGCCACCACTCACAGGTAGCTTGAGGACCGTGGCTCCAGCATATCCCAACAGGTGCAAGGATGGTAGCTGTGGCAGAGAGAAGGACTCTGCCTTCCTTACCAAACAGTCCTGAGGCCCTGCTTATTCTCCTCACCTTCTTCTAATGTTAGCTTTCTCTGGTGGAGGCTGCTCTCTGCAAGTTACATACTGGAACTCAATGCTGCTGGGTCGGGGAGAAGATGAAAAAGTGTTGCCCTACTGGGTAATATCCCCCGATGGTACAGCTGGTCTCCAATAAGGAGGGTAATCCACTTCTATATAGTACCATCATGCAGCTTACCTGAGTTCAGCGGTACTAACGATTTCCACCTGGTTTAGAGGGAGGAGTTGAGAGACTGTTTTTAAGGAGTGGTCTCTCGCCCAAAGGCAAAGCTATCAGCCGTTGAGACCGGCACTGAAGACGGCCATTCCGGCCAGAAACGCATCTGCCATAGCGTTTCACGGACTGCAAGCAAGCGCTGTCAAGCTTAATAAATTGCTTTTGTTTTATCCGGAGCTGTGTCCTGCTTGCTTTTACCCTAAGTGAGCATTCGTTGTGGAGATATAGCCGGGCCGCTGATCCCGGCACTGGACACGCCCTCCCGGTCAGGAGCACCGCGTCTTCAGCAAAACTTTTTAGTGCAGCACGAGGAGTGCAAACGCGGCGCCCCCCGAGCGCTAACTACTGCCACCATGGCTGTGATGGGCGCGAGGGGAGAGAGGAGGCAGCGAGAGGCTGCCTGATAAGGAATGAAGACATCAGCGTAAGCAATACTATTTTCCAGGAAGGCTGTGGCATTGTGCATTCCAGCGCCATGAATTTTGGGGCATCACTTGTTGTTTTGGGAGCCTACACCACTGTATTAGGCACCTCGCTGGACTGCAAGTACCATCATGCAGCTTACCTGAGTTCAGCGGTACTAACGATTTCCACCTGGTTTAGAGGGAGGAGTTGAGAGACTGTTTTTAAGGAGTGGTCTCTTGCCCAAAGGCAAAGCTATCAGCCGTTGAGACCGGCACTGAAGACGGCCATTCCGGCCAGAAACGCGTCTGCCATAGCGTTTCACGGACTGCAAGCAAGCGCTGTCAAGCTTAATAAATTGCTTTTGTTTTATCCGGAGCTGTGTCCTGCTTGCTTTTACCCTAAGTGAGCATTCATTGTGGAGATATAGCCGGGCCGCTGATCCCGGCACTGGACACGCCCTCCCGGTCAGGAGCACCGCGTCTTCAGCAAAACTTTTTAGTGCAGCACGAGGAGTGCAAACGCGGCGCCCCCCCGAGCGCTAACTACTGCCACCATGGCTGTGATGGGCGCGAGGGGAGAGAGGAGGCAGCGAGAGGCTGCCTGATAAGGAATTAAGACATCAGCGTAAGCAATACTATTTTCCAGGAAGGCTGTGGCATTGTGCATTCCAGCGCCATGAATTTTGGGGCATCACTTGTTGTTTTGGGAGCCTACACCACTGTATTAGGCACCTCGCTGGACTGCAAGTACCATCATGCAGCTTACCTGAGTTCAGCGGTACTAACGATTTCCACCTGGTTTAGAGGGAGGAGTTGAGAGACTGTTTTTAAGGAGTGGTCTCTCGCCCAAAGGCAAAGCTATCAGCCGTTGAGACCGGCACTGAAGACGGCCATTCCGGCCAGAAACGCGTCTGCCATAGCGTTTCACGGACTGCAAGCAAGCGCTGTCAAGCTTAATAAATTGCTTTTGTTTTATCCGGAGCTGTGTCCTGCTTGCTTTTACCCTAAGTGAGCATTCGTTGTGGAGATATAGCCGGGCCGCTGATCCCGGCACTGGACACGCCCTCCCGGTCAGGAGCACCGCGTCTTCAGCAAAACTTTTTAGTGCAGCACGAGGAGTGCAAACGCGGCGCCCCCCGAGCGCTAACTACTGCCACCATGGCTGTGATGGGCGCGAGGGGAGAGAGGAGGCAGCGAGAGGCTGCCTGATAAGGAATTAAGACATCAGCGTAAGCAATACTATTTTCCAGGAAGGCTGTGGCATTGTGCATTCCAGCGCCATGAATTTTGGGGCATCACTTGTTGTTTTGGGAGCCTACACCACTGTATTAGGCACCTCGCTGGACTGCAAGTACCATCATGCAGCTTACCTGAGTTCAGCGGTACTAACGATTTCCACCTGGTTTAGAGGGAGGAGTTGAGAGACTGTTTTTAAGGAGTGGTCTCTCGCCCAAAGGCAAAGCTATCAGCCGTTGAGACCGGCACTGAAGACGGCCATTCCGGCCAGAAACGCATCTGCCATAGCGTTTCACGGACTGCAAGCAAGCGCTGTCAAGCTTAATAAATTGCTTTTGTTTTATCCGGAGCTGTGTCCTGCTTGCTTTTACCCTAAGTGAGCATTCGTTGTGGAGATATAGCCGGGCCGCTGATCCCGGCACTGGACACGCCCTCCCGGTCAGGAGCACCGCGTCTTCAGCAAAACTTTTTAGTGCAGCACGAGGAGTGCAAACGCGGCGCCCCCCGAGCGCTAACTACTGCCACCATGGCTGTGATGGGCGCGAGGGGAGAGAGGAGGCAGCGAGAGGCTGCCTGATAAGGAATGAAGACATCAGCGTAAGCAATACTATTTTCCAGGAAGGCTGTGGCATTGTGCATTCCAGCGCCATGAATTTTGGGGCATCACTTGTTGTTTTGGGAGCCTACACCACTGTATTAGGCACCTCGCTGGACTGCAAGTACCATCTCGCCCAAAGGCAAAGCTATCAGCCGTTGAGACCGGCACTGAAGACGGCCATTCCGGCCAGAAACGCGTCTGCCATAGCGTTTCACGGACTGCAAGCAAGCGCTGTCAAGCTTAATAAATTGCTTTTGTTTTATCCGGAGCTGTGTCCTGCTTGCTTTTACCCTAAGTGAGCATTCGTTGTGGATATAATAATAAATGCGCAACAGTTCAACATGGAAGTGAAGTTTTAGTCCACGGTCATTAGGACCTTGGTCACTCTTCGGCCATCACTCACCGGATACACACCATCTATGGTACTCTCCGGAGCTCAGGAAGCTCAAACAAGAGTGTAAAATACTCGAAAGGTAATGGAGAAAAGAATTCTCATCCATTCACAGAGTCAAATTTAGGGAAGCTATTAGACACTATAAAGTAGAGATAAAATCTGCACAAGGCAAGTATTACCAGGAAAAAATAACATCTGCGGTTAAATCTCCGCGGGAAATCTTTCGGATTGTTAAATCTCTTTTGACATCTACTGCTCCTTTACCGATCCTAGATAATGCTCAATCCTGGTGTAATGAGCTAGCAGACTTCTTCTCAGTAAAAATCCAAACCATCTACAAATTTTCCCCACGGAAAGAGATTTGCAGCTGTTCCACCAAATTGATCCAACTCAGGAACAAGCCTCACTGGAAGAATTTCCTCTCTTAGATGAGTTCTCCTTAGCCGAAATTCTAACTCACCTTAAATCTGACTCTCCTTCTGACCCTGCCCCTCCTACTGCTCTTTTTAAAATTAGGAAGACTATCTCCTCAGCTTTGGTTGATCTGATCAATGCTTCTTTTCGTACAGGTATTGTACCTCCTCTGTGGAAGAGGGCAATGGTCAAGGCCTTGTTGAAGAAGCCTAACCTGGACCCGGAAGACTGGTCGAATTATCGACCCATATCCTTGCTTCCTGGTGTTAGTAAAATTGCCGCGAAACATGTAAATTCTGTTTTATCTAGTTTCCTCGAAAATAATGATCTGCTGCATTCCTCTCAAACCAGCTTTAAATCACAACAGGGCACAGAGACCGCTCTCTTGTCGGTTGTGGAGGAATCTAGGAAGATTCTAGATAACGGAGGCTGCGCTGCAATTATCCTATTAGATCTCAGCGCAGCCTTCGAGACGGTTAAACACTCGCTCCTGATCAACCGACTTCAAGGCATTGGGGTTGGGGGTGCTGTACTGAAATGGCTGCGGTCTTTTCTGGAAGACAGAGTTTTTTCTGTCTTTGAGGAGGACTGCACCTCTGACCCAGTACCTCTTTCTTGCGGAGTCCCTCAGGGCTCCGCATTAAGCCCCGTCACACCATTTGGGGTGCAGATTGTCACCTATGCAGATGATACTCAGTTAGTCATCTCTTTGAACAATAACGACAACGCAGGAGTGGCTCTCATGTCCTGTCTGGAAAAAGTGGGCAGCTGGATGGAGGCTTCTTATCTGAAGCTCAATGGAGCTAAAACAGAAATGATGCTTCTTGGTAAGGTAACCCCTTTGAATATAGACTCCTGGTGGCCGGTTAGCCTTGGACCTTCACCCAGCCCTAAAAAATTCATTGAAAGTCTAGGAGTCATTTTAGACTCCAACCTTGCCTTTAAGGAACAGGCGCGGAAAGTCGCAGGTACCTGTTATGGCCCTCTTCGGATGATTAGGAGGATCCTTCCCATCCTTCCATTCCTGGCCAGAAGACTGTTGGTACAAGCACTCATCCTGTCAAGGTTGGACTACGCGAATGCCATATATCTTGGAGCTCCGCTGTCCACTATTAAAGTACTACAGACTGTGCAAAATTGTACAGCACGGCTTCTGTTGAATATCCCGAAGTGCTCCTCAGCCAAATTTGCTGTATCCTCACTGCATTGGCTCCCCATTCAGGAGAGGATCCAATTCAAAACTATGTGCATCGCACATAAATCACTGACTGGAAAAGGATCTCGGTTGATCCAGGCTATGGTTTACCCTTATCAACCACAAAGAACCTGCTAATAGTTCCCAAAGTAAAACGCACTAGAGGTGGATGCCGTATGTTCTCATACTGTATTGCTAAACTTTGGAATATGGCCCCCCTTCATATTCTGTCTCAACTTAACCACGGTCACTATCGTAAACAGCTAAAAACCTTTCTCTTTCCGTGATATGTTACTGACTGGATCTAGTGTCTTCCTAGTGCGGGGATGCCTCCGGGTAACCAGGCGCTCTATAAATGCTTCCTCATTCATTCATTCATTCATTCATTCATCTGTCAACATGAATTCCCCCTGACGAAGGGTTCTACCTGAAATGCATTGGGTTTGATAAACTATTGGGTCTAAACCGTATCTCTTCGGAAGGATCTATTGGAAATTCCTAATGACTGTGGAATAAAACGTCACTTCCATGTTGAACTGTTGCACATTTATTATTATATAGAAGTGGATTAACATGCTTATTGGAGACCAGCTGTGCCATCGGGGGACGTTACCCTGCAGGTAACCGCTTTTTCATCATTGTACCTTCACACTGATTGATCAGACAGCGATACCCTGGTCGCACACAAAACATAGAGTCAATTGTTGAACTTCATAACTACTGCAAGGGTGTGCATGTACCTCCCATTGAAAAGTGGGGAAGACTCACCAGCAACCTCATGACCTTCTTGGGAGAGAAAGGCTATCACTTGTCTGACAGCTTATAGAAGCCTTTTCAAAAGTCTCAGGAACCCCGGTCGGTTGATAGCCGCTACGAGCGCACACCTTTTTGAGCGCTCCCTCTGTCTGGTCTGATTGGGGCCGCCACTTACTATTCTCTGGGGTCAACCCGTCAAGAGACATACCTTATGTCTATGTAAAGTATACAGGACAAACACTTTTAATGTCTTCTTACTTTGCATAAATTCACAGGGTATGGTGCACACATTCCTTACTTTTCCCCATTCCTGTGCAGTGTAAAATTAGATCATCCTGGTCCTCACAAAATGCCATGATCCACTTGTGACTGTAACAGGTATGAAACATGTTGACCTCTCTGATTCACTATTTTTGTAACTAAATAGACAATTGTATCTATTTTACGCTCAAACCACGTTTTTATCTATGACAAAGGGACACTAGTGTTAAAACTTTGTTTCCTGTTCGGACCCCTCTAGTCATTTTTATACACTCTACCTTCACCCATTCTACTCACATTTCCCAAATCACCCATGCAACATCCATCAGCTAAAACAGATAAGATCTCCGGCAAAGATCCCCCTCGAGGGGTCTGTTGGGCATTGCAGCGCAGGCCCAACGAGGAGCTGCCCGATGATGAAGCATGACACCTCTTGGAGTGTGTGAGGGCCCTTGCTTCTAAAAGGAGCACTTACCTCCACCTAACACCTGCTAGACCTAGCTTCCCATTTAGGAACAGTACACTCTGTGTTTTCATAAACTGTGCTCCTTGTGTGCTGGAGCTGACAAAAAGCCCCAGCCCCTCCTCTCTTGTTTTGCCCATTCAAGCTAAAAGTTGGTGAGAAGATATTATGGGAGCTTGCCAATTTTCCTCCAGAAAGATTATGTATGCAATATTTATACGGGAATCCAGCTGTTTAGTAAACTGTTTAAAGATGGGAATTGTGGCTTGCTGTACAGTTCACATTTAAAAACACAAACAAAGATTCCCCCACAATAATTTTGGTGCAAAGATTCAATAAGGCCAGAGCAGTGTTTTGCATTACAACAAACTGCTTGCTATCAAATTCTCAGATAGGTGGGAAATGTATGTGCTTACTACACTTCATAATGAAAGGACTTCTCCAGTCATGGTTTGGGGTCAGTTGGCATTAGTTTACAAGCCTATTTGGGTTCTTGTTTACAACAAGTATATGCGTTGAGTGGATAAAAATGACCACGTTCTTCAGCCGTAATGTGAGTTGTAAAACTCATGCATGGGAAACAAGTTAGCTTCCCACATGATTTATTTGGCATATCTATTGGCAGAGCACCACAGGAAGGCTGACGTCCTTCATTGACTTTCAGTTGGCTGTTATTGAAAGCTGTATGTTGTAGAATCAATAGACTCTATATGATCTGTCGGGGAGGATGTTGCAAGGCTTTAGGATCATCACTTTGCCGACCTAATCCATGCAATGTAGTGAAAGAGTCACTGATGGGAGTTTATGCTCGGCAAGGAATGGCAAGTAGAGTCGATATTACTGTCCTCAGAGCCCATTCCAGCCTTGCCTGTATTTCCAATTTTCTTCACAATGTACCAAACAAGAATGATGTTCTGAAAAACTGACTGGATTGGGGAGCACAGATTAGGAGTTGGTATCTGCCCCATGTGGCTGTTAATGGATACATACCTTCCATGTCCTATTACTTGAGAAGCTGGGTAGTGTTTTACATTCCTCCAATTATTTTGTTGAGAGTGATTATAATCCAAGACTTTTTCTTCCTAAATTAGATTTGACCCACCATGTCTTTATTGATTCCAGTAAAGAGGAACACATTGTTCGTTTTTGGCTGCTGACAACCTTAATCCTCCATCGAAAACTGGTGGATATTCTGTCCGCTACATTACAAGTGCATTACAATGCACTGCCCACAACAGTGGACAGCACATGTGCCATGGTTTGCCTGAGTACCCTGTCCACCAAACTATAAGTGCCGTAGTCTGTCTAGAAGTGCTCTTTAGGGAACTTAATAGAGTCTGCTCCAGTTTGTTTACCCCAGGTTATAACGGTAGATGTGCTCCCACTGTCCAAGTTTATCCTCAGACACCCCCAACTTACTTCCACAGACTCGAAGGAGTTGGATTTGCAGCAGTGAGTGTGCAGAAGATGCATGTAAGACAAATGTTCCTGAGCCTAAGCAGGCTGCCAAGGGGAGGTGTTCATAAAGGATCATTTGGCATGCACAGTATGAAGAGGTACTTAAAGCTTAACCTAGGCTTGTTTTCATAGGGGTTTCATGTAAATAAAAGGGAGATGGTCAAGGTAGGAGTGGCACACATATGACAGCTCCAACCATTGCTTTAACTGGCTGCTGTATATGTGTATTGACAATGTATGTGGCTGTTGCGAGCGGTATATGTAGCTATTAGCTAGTGGAGTGTGTTTGTATATAAGTCAGCTGTTGTGTAAGTCACTGTATATAAGTTCTCCCAGTGGAAAAGCATTGAAAAGAGCAAAGAACAATATCCAGAAATTACTATTGGAAACACATTAAAGGCCAAAAGTAGATAATATAATTTGTCACTACATTAAGAACTGCTTCCAATATACTGAAGAGAATTACCACATGAAATTGGAGAATGATACATTTCAAGAGACTGTGAATAGTCTGTCTGCTTTTCGCATTCAAAAAGAGTGCAAGTATGAAGGACATTGTGGTACACACCAGATCACAGCAAATAAACCAGAACAGTGAACAAAGGTTGTTGCACCTTCCTCCAGTGTGAGAAGTTGGCCTGGTATATGCTGTCCACTAATTAAAGTGGGAACCTTGCACTAGTCCAAACAACCCTTATGGTGATTTAAGAGGTCAAACCTTAGAAAGCTATCCAAGTGGTAGCTGTGGAGAGCAGCCTTCAGGTTTATTCTTGAAGGAATGTTAAGCAGCTTGTTTTACCAGAATGCAACTATATACTATTGGTTAAAAAACAGGAGAACCACACAGTAGTTATAAAAATATGAATTTCTTGTCATAACACACCTTAACTACCTCACAGTACCTGCTACACACAGATAAACACAAAGCAGACAATACTGTAGCACAGAAACAATAGTAAGTAGCACTAATACACAGTGGGCTCCAGGGGAGAGACCAAACCATGCACTAAAATAGTGGTATAAGAACCACGACTCGAGTCAAGACAGTGTCTAGAGGATGCAGAATCGCTGGGACCCCAAGGAACCACCTAAGGTGAGTAAGTAAGGACCCCGTAGAGGACGGGAGTAGCGTGCTACATAGAATTCAATGGGAGAGTCGCGGTTGCAGTTTTAAAGTTTAAGGACCCTTCCCAGTGGATTACGAGGAAACCCTTTGGAACATAGAAGGTTAGAGAGTCACCCACCCGTGTATACCGAAGTACCAGAGTTAGCTATCCCGGGGAACCCGGGTGCATAGGGCTGAAGTGGCATTGGAAATCGCTGTCATTCTCAATGGGAGTCTTCAAAGAAATGCCACTGCTGGAAGGAAGGAAAGTGTCCGGTGGAACCCACAGGTGGATTCTTGATGGAAGGAACCTGAAAGAAGAGGGGACAGAGTCTGGGTCACTCAGGAGTGACTAGGGGCTCGGTAGACGAATGCCCACCGATGTCAGGTGCGTCAGGTGTGAAGATGGAGATCTTGACTCTACAGCTGCAGGGACCAGGAGAAGTTGAGTATGACCAGGAGCTGGATACGAGCTGTCCCATGAAGAATGCCGAGTGCTGAGGGGTCGGTGTCCAGCGGGAGCACCAACAAGCCTTGTCAGTGGCAACCCACGAAGAAGGCCAAAGAAGGTTACGGTCTGACCCAGCAAGGACCATGGGACTCACGACAGCAAGGGGAGTCTGGGCAGGCCTGGAGAAATCAGGGGAGCCCAAGAACAGCAGTGCTGTCCCTCAAGTGGACCCACAGGCCGAAGGCACAGGAGTCGCAAGGAGACCTCTAGCAGTTTCACAAAGTCACAGCTAGCAGGGCACAGAGTGTGAGAAGGCCAAATTCCTTTGTACCAAATGTGCGCAGATGTTGGGGCTATTGATAGCCCAATGCACTTAGTTGGGGAATGCCAACAAGGATATGCACTTGCAAAAGTACATGGTGCACAGGGGCTTGGGTTATGCAGTCCCCACAAGGGATACTGGCCTCAAACTCGGTGAGAGGGCGCTGGACCTCACGGAACACAGGAACCCAGCTCTTGTGTTGCTGGAGCCTTCGGAGTCAGCAGGAGCTCAGAATCAGCAGACCGGTCAGTGGCGTTACTGTGCCTGCGAATGCAGGGGAGTGACTCCTTTACCCCAAGGGAGATACTTCATTTGTCCTTGATGCTCCACAGGTCCTGCACGGAGCCTGCATGGGGCACGGGCACAGTCAAAGTCCAGTGTGTTCAAATGGTTGAATGTCAGTGGTTCCTTGATCATAATCTTGTCCACGTCGAATCTAGGGTCCTACAGGCAGGTAATCCCTTTTGTACCCACGGGAGAGGGTTGGACAGATTCAGGGGACCCTCCCAGGGGAGGGTCAGGACAGTGGGGAGGTTACTCCCATGTCATTTGTCCAGTTTTCACGCCAGAGCAGGAGCCAAAAGCTCCCAGGGCTGGTTTGAACTGGACTATGCACAGGGACACCAAATGTGCCCCTTGTGCAGACTTTTGGGCACTTTGGAAGTACACCCACCCAGCTCCAATACACTAAATCCTGTCTGGGAGGTGGTCACATCTCCCTGTGACAGGATGCCTATTGTGCTGCCTTCTTCTGCTCGAGCTTGGCTCAGCAACAGGAGGGCAGAAATGTGTCCCTGGTCGGCAGCAACCATTTTGTGCTGGCTGGGTCGAGAAGGCTGGTACCGGGAAGACCAGGGACCCCACGAAGCTTGCTCTGAAGGGTGGAATCATACCTCCTACACCGGTTACCGGTGTCGAGGTATGATTCCAAGGTGTTTGATACCAAACACGACATGGTTTGTTGCAGCTGTTTTCGAGAGTGCATTTTACACGAGTATATAATGCACCTCTACCTATATGTCTGGCTGCGTCACCAACAACCTGGGAGAATGGTCTCCGAAGTCTGCAGGGATGCTCTGCCCATGCAGGGGCATCCTCTCACGTAAACCCCAGCACCCTGCCTTCAGGGTTGTCATGGCCTGCTATGGGGTGACTTATAGGTTTTAAGTGCAGTGTCCTATCGATATAGTAAACCTATATCTACAGTAAGTGGTGCATGCACCATCTTAAACAGGCTGCAATGACAAGCCTGTAGTTCCATTTTGCATGGCCTCTCATGGGTGGCATAATGCATGCTTCAGCCCATGGGAGGCCTCTGGGGTACCTATGCCCTCGGTACATGTGTACCATATACTAGGGACTGACAAGGGTACCCCAATATCCAATCTGGAGTGTACCTAAGTACATGTCATAACATTTTAGGGAGAAAGCAGGTAGACTGGGGACCTGATTTGCAGGATCCCAGTCAGACTAGTCAAAAACAGTGTAACATCTAGCAAAAAGTGGGGGTAACCATAAGAAGCAGATACTACTTTCCTATATCCAGTGACTGGTTATAATGCATGTAGGAGTTGCAAAGCATGTCCACTCACATGTACAACCAAGATTGTGGACCTAGGAATAACAAGCCCATGGAAACTAATGAATCATACTAGATGAAATTTAGAAAATTATATGTAGGGATGACAATGAGAAGAGTACAAATCAGAATCATGGAGCATATGAGCAATGTCAGGTGTAAAAAATCAATGACAAAATTAACTACACATTTTGTAGAAAATTAATACAATGTGGAGGACCTAAAATAAGTAGTGATAGATAAACCAAACTTTACAAAAGTAAGGATACTCCTAAGAAGGAAACAAAGGTGGGTGTATGGACTTAACAGTAACCGAATAGGGCTAACTGATGGTGTACCCTGGCATCAGCTCAACCGTAAATAAACTAGGGTAGCTGATGACCCTGGGTGTAGCAAAAATCAAAGGAAATGATGGGCGGAGTGTTGAACATTGCAATCACTCACCCCCAGTCAACTGATCTGGGTTTAATCCTTCACTGTTCTTTAGCCCACTCTGCCACCCCAGTTCAGACATGGCCATATGCAAATCAGTCTGACCCTGTGCCTCATGGGAACAGTCAAGCCCGAACTGCCAAGCCAGGTCTTCCCTGGACCGGAAACAAGCTTCCTAGGACCGGTTTCTGGCATTTCAGCTGTCTTCAGGTAAAGGTAGTTTTTAAACATGCGTTGTAGTGTCATGCTATGTAATGGAATGCGTTGTAGTAGATGTTGCGTTGTAAAAAATGCGTTGTAAGTGCATGCGTTGTAAAAGTGTGCGTTGTAACGACATACATCCCTCAGACGTGAGTCCCTTGCTCACTTTGCCACTGGATTCAAGCAAGCCTGGCTGAAGATGGCTGAAATGCCAGAAACCGGTCCTAGGAAGCTTGTTTCCGGTCCAGGGAAGACATGGCTTGGCAGTTCGGGCTGGACTGTTCCCATGAGGCACAGGGTCAGACTGATTTGCGTATGGCCATGTCTGAACTGGGGTGGCAGAGTGGGCTAAAGAACGGCGATGGATTAAACCCAGATCAGTTGAAAGGGGGTGAGTGCTTGCAATGTTCAACACTCCGTCCATCATTCCCTTTGGTTTTGCTTTGTTCGCCATAAGTTGGCAGGGTATGCTCAGACGTGAGTCCCTTGCTCACTTTGCCACTGGATTCAAGCAAGCCTGGCTGAAGACGGCTGAAATGCCAGAAACCGGTCCTAGGAAGCTTGTTTCCGGTCCAGGGAAGACATGGCTTGGCAGTTCGGGCTGGTCTGTTCCCATGAGGCACAGGGTCAGACTGATTTCTATATGGCCATGTCTGAACTAGGGTGGCAGAGTGGGCTAAAGAACGGTGATGGACTAAACCCAGATCAGTTGATTGGGGGTGAGTGCTTGCAATGTTCAACACTCCGTTCATCATTCCCTTTGGTTTTGCCTGGGTGTAGGACACTGAAATACAATGATGAGTATACAGGAGGGCCAGATAAATAGGCAGGTCCACATATCAATAAATAGTAACAACATCTATCTCAGCAACCAAAATGATACCCATAGGAAGAATGTCAGTGAAATGGGAGAATTGTGTAGGTTGGGACCTGAGGGGAGATGCACACATAGCAATTAGGGTCCCTTGTATTAAGAGTACACCATGAGAATTCAAAGATGGCAGCAGAGTTGAGTTAAAAACAGCAGCATTAAACATCCTAGCCCGTAGAGAGTGACAGGACACATGCATGGCGTGACGTGACAGGTTGGAAAAGAGTGGAGATATAATGGTGCCCATAGAAGACACCAGTACACAGTGGAGGGTAGCGAGTGGCAAGAAGCCAACAGAACTCCCTTGATAAAGTCAGATGGGGGTGGGTACAGAGAGTGGTATGACACTCTGGGCTTACCAGCGGTAAAACGAAACCAGGAGATACGGTAGGGGAGTGAATGCTCAAATTGGAAAGGACCCCATATGTAGCCCATAACTTGTTTAAAAACATGAACAATGATTAACACTAAGTATGTGAAACGTGAGTAACAGACATGGGTTCCGGAGGGATTCTGTTCCCCAGTATGTTGTTGTATGAAAAACGAGGGTAAGCATTAAGGTACGAGTGAGAGGGTATGTCAATTTTATAACAGGCTTATGCTATGGAGAACAAGAGTGAAACATGGTAGAATGAAAGTGTCTGGCTCTCTTTTTAATCACGATGGCTACGTTTTACTTTGGGGTCCCAAATATCTGAATCCAAATGACACAGATAGAAAAAAAGGTAGAGATTGCAGAGAGGCACACAAGTAATATACTTCCCCGGTTTTGGAGAAAAAAGGATGAAACTCGGGTAAAAAGAACAAATGTGGAGAAGGAAACATTAAGAATAAGATGAACAAGAATCATGTGCATGTATACCAAGAGGAGTTCACACTACGGTGGGTTATGGCATGAGGATGAATTAAATAAGAGTTTTTAACGAGAATAAAAAAATCATGTATAAGGGAGCTACTCATGGTTGAGGAAATGGCTTTTAAAGGAAATTGTTTTCTTGTAGGTTGTTCCTGAGGAGTGACACATGTTTAGTAAGTAGGGGATGGTGTATTTGCTTACCTCCACACAGACCTGAAGATATAAGGTCACTGTAGAAGGGGGTACAAATTGTGCACAGTTTTCTGGGATGCCAGTCCTGATGAAGGCCAATGACCCATGGGGCACATTTGAGTCCAAAACGTGGATAAATAAACACTCAAGAGACAGGGTTGATGGATATTAATGATCCAAGAAGACCCCGATTATATATATTTGTTAATCCTGCCAGGAGAATTCCAGAATATAGACAGGGTGGATATTCCCCTAGGTAGTTTTAGAAATGTTTGTGTTGTGAGGAGCCTAAATCCAGAGGGGTCAGCAGAAATAAGTATGGCCCCACAACATTTGAACAAATCCCCAAAAACCCTTTTTTCACTCCACTCCGTACGTTGGTCTGCGGCAGACTGTTGATTCATGCCCTATCATGGAGCATGACACGACTAAGGGGCTGATTACGATCTTGTTAGAAAAGCATCTTACCAAATCGGGTTTAGAATGCTTTCCGACCGATTCTTATTCTGTTAGTCCAACCAACTGATTACGATGTGTCCAGATGCTTACGGACTCGGTTCAGTCGGACTCCTATTGACTTCAATGGGAGCCTGTGTGCCGCCGAACGAGGGCACAGGCTCCCACTGGAACAAGCATTTGCAATGCAATCGGTTTCGCCTTTGGGACCTTATATGTATTTAGCCATGCATCACAATATCCTGGGTGCTGAAACATCTACTGTTCTTTAACATAGAGGAAAAGTAAACACCAAACTGTGTGACATGCCAGGTATGGGAACACGTGGAAAGAAATATTGCCTTTCAGCGGGAAATGGTATAGTCCAATCTCTGTTTTTAATATAAAATCAGGGTCTTCGGTGGTCATTTCACTGAAAATACAAGATTTGAAAAAAATATTATTGTTTATGTGTGCTCGTGTAAGACAATTTCTATGGAGTGGGATTTAGAGAATGCTAAAGTGATTCTGGTATTTTATTGTCCTCTGCGTGTCGTTTTCTATTAAGAAAGTTAAATAGAGGCTTTTGCCAAAAAAAAATAAAAAAAATAAAGTCCCTCAGCAGAAAGCAATTCTGGTGTTTTACTGACCTCTATTGGTCATTTTCTATTAAGACAGTTAAATAGAGGCAGTTGAACAGAAAAAAATTCCCAAAGCATAAGCAGACAAGTCCTATGGCTGATCTCCAGAGCCCACAAAGTACATACACGCTTGACCTAAAAAGGGGTGGGTGGGGAAAACCTTGCACCATGGGGCAGGCACCCCATGGTGCCTGCCACATTGTGCATGGTTGGGAAGAGGGGTCCCTAGGGTACCCCGACATGCAACATTTGGCCACCTCCGTGTGAATGGGGGCCCACAGCGGGCCCCCAAAGACCGATTCTGAAAACTGTTTTGTCTCAGTCAAACCAATTCGGAATGGCTGACTGAATCGGTCATTGCACTCGCTCATTCGGAAACCGTCTCCATTGGGCTGTACGATTCGGCTCCGAATGACTCAGGCTGCCTGGATCCCATTCGGAACTGATTCGGACGGCCCGGACGGTTTACTTGCATCGTACTCAGTCATCCTGAAAGGTGACCGATTTGGTGGGAAACAAGTGTTCCGAATCAGATTCGACAATACCGAATGCCATCCGGAGCCCTTCCTAACAACATCGTAATCGGTCCCTAAGTGTGTCAAGGCAGTATTAATAAACTGAAGGGTTTACCACTGTGAGCACTGAGCAGCTCCTATAGTAGCACATTGGCTTAATTTTCCCTACCTTTCCACTGTGTGAATGAGAGTTGACATTAGGGAGGACGAAGGGAAGGGAAGTACCTCTCACCCACCCAGCATTGTAAGTGTGTGTGTGTGTGTGTGTGTGTGTATATACTGTGTATAAGCTGGTGGATGTGTCAGTCACTGGGTCAGTGGCAGAGTGATTGGTGTTTCAGTCCTGAGGGTGTCAGGATGTATCAATTTGAGGGGTCCTTCTATGGTGGCGGTTGGTTAAAGTGAGTGTAGTGCTGTGTTGGGTATATGGCTAGAGGTTGAAATGGCTTTGTGTGGATCACATGTTAATAGACCACAAAGCTATTGTTGCCTTGACGTGGCTTTACTCCTACAAAGAGTGTGTCATGGTTTCAGTTTTCTGATAATCAAGTTATCTTATTTACAGAGATTTCTCATCATTGATTTAGTGAAATCATTTGTCATTAGCACTTGGATTTTGCACCAATGACTGATGGTGTTCCAAAATCAGCTGAAATGAGCCTGTAATCTTGTGCCTAGCTCATTCTGTAAAACAAGGCAGGAAATCTTTTTAATATCCTAGTTACGTTTTATAACCTTCGCTGCCAGCGCCATGTTGTCTTATAGGACAGGAAAAATGAAAAGTGAGAAAGACATTTTAGGGGACATTCTAAAATAAGTTACAATATTAAACTAGTATCACCTACCAACATTGTGCTGCAGGTAATTTCTCAACTGCTGGACTGAAGATGACTACAGTGTAGTAATTGTTCATCTTCTAAAATGCCTACAACACTCTGTCCCAAATTGTCCTCAAAGTTGGCAATCATATTTTCGCCCTCTGTCAGCCAGCTCCACTGGAAAAACAACAACTCTTGACGTTTTTGGGAAATTAAACACCCAGAGTAGTCCAGGGTTGTGTGCCCTGCTTGGATTTCAATACATTTTTGTATCTAAAACGGTCTTTAAACTTTTACTAAAATCATGCATTTTCCTCACATTTCTGTAATGGAACCTTCCAAAATATGCAAGAGCCCTCAAAATTCCTCCCACTTTCCATGCTTTACTTGATAAATCTGCTGCCTCATTTTGTGGCAGGTCCTAGTGCCGCAACACAAGAAGCTCCAAAATGCAACATGGATACATCAGCATTCCATGTCAAAATAAATTATCTACGTAGAAATGCGGGGTTGTAAGAATTTTGTGGATCCCCTTGTGTTCTGGAAGTTTCAGTCATAGAAGTGTAAGGAAAATGCATGATTTTAGGCAAAGTTTGAGGTTCGCAAGGCATTGCTGTTAAGAAAACATCAAGGGAGCCACAAAAGGCACACTATCTTCAACTCTTCTGCTTGTCTAGTTTTAAACATTTCTTGGTTTATCAGGTTTCCTTGGATGGTGGCCAGTTGTGGGCACAAACACTACAGCTACCCCCGTCACCAAAAGGGCTTATGTTTTGACAGGAAAAACAGATGTTTTCATGCTGCGTTATGGGGCCTTTTGTGTTTTGATTGCTAGACAAAGCTACAAAAGTAGGGTAGTGTTTTTCTTGTCAGTAGCATGGGAAAGCTGTTTGGTAGGAATTTTGTGGATCCCCACAGATTCCCAGAGTTTCTGTCACAGAAATGTAAGGAAAACCCATGATTTTAGGCAGGTTTTGAGGTTTGCAGAGCATTGGGGATAAGAAAACATTGTGGGATCCATGCAGGGCACATCATCCTAGACTTTCTGGGGTGTCTAGTTTTCCTGTCCGGGTTTGGTTTGTTTCCTTGAGTTTCTCTTAGTTTCCCGAGCCTAACTACTGCACCAACCCCCATAGGCCATTGTTTGCCCAGAAATGTGGATGTCCTCATGTTGCATTTTGAGGGCTTTTGTGGTGGAGGTGCTAGGCCCAGTCACACAAGTGGGGTAGCATTTTATTGGGAGATGTGTGGGTGTACAGAACAGTATAATGTTTGTTATTATGAATTGAATTTCTCTCCATTATTGGTTTCCAAATGTAAGCCTCTAAACAAGAAAGATCACATTTTGTAAACGGACATTTGCATCATATGATAGTGTAAGTAATCCTGAATTCAGAAGTGTACAAATACCCAGTAATTTTAAACTCTGTATCTTGTACACATTTCAGAAATAAATAGGTGCCTTTCATGCCCATTTTTCATTCAATAGATTTTACCATATGAATTGCTGAATGGTTGATACAAATCAAAAATCAAGACAAGCTGCAGCTGTGTTGTTGCCTCTGTTTAGTGCATGTTTTTGGACATTCAACAAACACTATATATCCCTGCAACCAAAAGGTTCTTTCAGATAAAACAGTATGACACATTTGTAAATTGCCCATCAGGGTAGAAGATTACAGATGAAAATTATGTTGTCAGTTGCTATTTTTTCTTACTTACTTTTAATATTTTTTAGCAATGCATTTATTTTGAAAGCCCACAAGCAATCTACCCAAATGACCCCTTGCTGAAATTGGACGTGTGTCTCATTAAAAGAATATATAGCTCCCTGTGTGCACCCATGGGTTTCGCTCCAATTTACACCAAAATCTGCAAGTAGGTTGAAACCGTAAAAATTAAGAAAAATACCAGTTAGAAAAATACAGAAATGCAAAAATTGTGCTAAACATGTTTATCTTTTACAACTCTGCTTGTTCCTAAAAGCTGGGAACATGGCGATCTTAGTACAGCAAATCTTTCTCAATGCAGATTTTAGAAAAAATCATACACTTTCCTGCATATAATAATAATAATAATTCATGTTTGTAAAGAAAGAACATATCATCCCTTAGGGTTTCAAAATGATGAAGGCCTTCGGGGAGGTTAAGGGCCTCATGTACGTAGCCCAATACCGGTCGGTAACGGCCGATTTTCGGTAATTATACCGTTACCGACCGGTATTTAGGCTGTTGACATGTAGGGGGCTCATTTCTGTATTCGGTAATTTACCGAATCGGTAAAATTACCGAATCGGTAATTTTACTGATTCGGTAAATACCGAATACAGTAATGAGATGTAGGGGGACTGTGTGGTGGGTGTGGGGATTCGTTATTTACCACCAACTAATAGTTGGTGGTAAATGACGAATATGTGTTAAAATGCATTTTTGTGCACTGTGAAGTGTGCAATGTGGCAGACATACATGCCCCTAGGGCATGTATGTGCGCCACATGTGCACACATGGAAGAATCAGGGGTGCAACAGGGTGTCAATGTGACACCCTGCCACCCTTGAATGTGCTCCCCCCATTACCGAATCGGTATTTACCAATTCGGTAATGAGGCATACCTTCCCATTGATTCAATCAATGGGAAGGTATGCCTCATTACCGAATCGGTAAATACCGATTCGGTAATTACCGACTTACTCCGATTCGGTAACATTTACCGAATTTTTACCTACATACACTTTACCGGTTCTTAAATACCGAATCGGTATGATTCGGTATTTTAGAATCGGTAAAGTGTATGCCACCTACATGAGGCCCTAAGTGAGCTATTATCCAGGGTCACATGATGCTGAGCCGAGCTGCCGCCAGCACCGTGGATTGAACCGTGAGCCCCGCACTCCGGAGTCAGGCACTCTGTCTGCTGCGCCACACATCTCCACCTTTTTCCCTATTTTTGCAACAAACATTTGCTATAATTTGGCTATTTTCCCAGTGCCCACTAGGGAAATCCAGCACCAATGGGTACCCTCAGCATCCCCAAAAGGTAGGCAAAAAGGGCACACATTTTGCCTGCATACCTTTTGTGGAAAAAGGTAAATAAGGCTTAAGTGCAAAGTGCTCCAAACATCAATGAAAAGGCTCTGCACTGGGTGGAAACTCTCAGAAGCTAAGGCGTTAATTTGATATTTTCCACACAGCTATTCTTTTAAGTATCTTTTGTTCTATACTTATTTCTTAGTACCCTTTATGTGCTCTACTAACATCAGTCCTGATGGTCTTTCATCAACCTACAGACTGAAATGCCACAGACGTGAGTACTGAGACTGGGGCACTTTCGTATAATCATACTGGCTGGGAATGAATGCACCCTATGGTCTCCAATGGACTAGATTGTGCAGCCCTATTCTACTATCAGTTTACTGTATATATACATTGCCTTGCACTTTTTTGTTAATTTGTGGTACATTGTGAACAATAAAGAGCACTCAGTACCTCTTTAGGTAAAACCATAAAAATAGACTTTAATTAAAATTTGTCATATCTTGGATACATAGCCTTCTTCTGTGTGATCTTCATATTGAATGTGATTGGATAACTCTGTGATCCATGAATAATATCAGGGCATTAATATTACACTGAAATGATCCTACATTGAATCACTCTTGACTTTATGATACATGAACCACCACACTTGTCCTGATGCATGTGTTGGCCTTGTTCATTATAAATATTAATGTGCAGTTAATGGACTACAAGGGCTTTTTACGTTAACATTTACTCTGACTCTTACTTTTGAAGGATTCCTTCTATTTCAAGTACAGATATTATTGGTGTTTCTGACATAAAGACCCTAAGGCCAGACTCCATTTTGAGCAGTTCAAGGTTTCATTTTCCACAGTGGTCGGACCTAACATCATAGCATTTAACTTGCCACATGTTTTAAGAGACACCTGTCCACAGAATTCCCCACCAATGTGATTTGGCCTACTTTCACTAGGTTGCTTACCTTGAGAACCTTATGGAACTTTCTGAAAACTGCTGGAATCGTCTTGGTGGCCACTTTGAATCCAAAGCCTATAATAGGCATGCCTGAAACATCCTGCTTGGCAATTAGAAACTCAGCAGCAGCAGAAGCAGGCTCCTGTCCGGTTGTTAGACTTGCCTGCACTATCACATCCAGCTTCCTGGAAAGACTTTAGTCTTGATTGCCCATTCTTTCCAGTAGGCAGCATCCCAGCTTTCCTAGTCTTAACCAATTACGGCACTATGAAACTTGAAAAAAAACAACCAAGAAGAATGCAATTTGTCAGAATATGCACGCCTAACATCTTGCTTAACTAGAAATAGGAGAGACTAATCTTTGATTTAAGATAACATTTGTGTGAGGCTAAGCATAATTATATGAGAATGGTCACTGTGACAGGAACAGGACCTAACAACCGGTTAAAGCTGACAACTCGATAGCACAATTGAGAGTGCAATGTTCTAGGCACCCAGAGATTAAGGTGTATCTGAGAAAACACTCAAGTACCAAGTTCAGAGTTCGGATCTACAGTTGAAAAACCCTCGAGCTTTCAACCAACACAGATAGCACTAGCCAGATCCAGAAAGGTTTTATGGGGACTTCCAAGAAGTTTTCAGTTTTTATCATTTTATGTCCAAATATTGATTAATGAGGTGAATAAATTCACATTTTTGCACTGGAAACCTTTGCTTTAGATTGTCATGATATTATACCACAGTAATTTTGCTGTTTGGTTAATATTGTAAAATACGATATCACTGAACATCACAATATATGTACTTATAATAATGAACTTGTATCACGTTTTTTTTAAATCATCCGATGTGACCTCCCTCTCAAATCTGAGGCAGCAGTATGTGGTCAGGCAGGCCCTGTTACCTAGGCCCGAAGCAACTGATTGACAGATCATAGGTGGGGTGACATGTAACCCTTAGAAAAACGTGTGAACAAGAAAACCCAGGTCGATCCCACAGATAGATAGCAACACCACGATGGTCCCAGGAGATTGACCCCAATAACCAAACAGTAGAGAATAAATTCCTAGGCAACTAACATGTGTTAAGACCAAACAGATTGATATATTAAACAATGGTAGTAAACTCAGTGTAAAAGATCAAAATGCACAGATATATTTATATGAAATTATTTAATGAGTCGGACATGGAACAAATAAGAAGTGAGAATTTTTTCCCCCATTGGAAAATATTAAGTTCTGCCTCTAGGCTAATTTTGACTGCTCCCGGAAACATAACCATGTAGGAACTGAAGAACGTGCTGCTAATATAATGCACACACAATGATGAAAATCTGCTATTATTATTATAAATAATCATTTTACTATTTGTGATAAGTAGGTCTGTATTCCATTTCTATTTTTCCTTTGGTAACAAATAAATACTAATGGGAAAATATTTTTACATGCAATGACGACTTTAGAAGAGATTAGGGGGCATATGTATCAAAAACCGTATTTGCGATTCTCAAATAGCGATTTTTTGAGAATCGCTATTTGAGAATTGCAAAACGGGATGTATTTAAAAATTCGCACATATTTTGCGAATTCTTAATATTCCTTAATTGCGATTAGCAAATTGCGAAATCGCAATTAAGGAATACCTTCCCATTCATTCTTATGGGCCAGGGGGCCTATAGGAATGAATGGGAAGTCATTCTCCAATTGCGATTCGCAATTTGCTAATCGCAAATTGAGAATAATTTCAAAGGTGCAAGGGTGTCATTATGACACCCTGTTGCACTCCTGAAATGAGCATGTGTGCGCATATGGCGCACATACATGCCATAAGGGCATGTATGTGCGCCACATGGCACTTTGAAAAATGCCAAAAAGTGCATCTTTCAAAGAAATCGCAAATTACCACCAACTTGAAGTTGGTGGTAATTTGCGATTTCTTAAGGTGAAATCGCACAACTTGGGTGCTTGTTACATAGCATTTAAGGAATCGCAATTTGCGATTCCTTGAATGCTTACGCAAAATAAAGGAATCGCAAAATTAGCGATTTCTTAATAATGCAATGCGAAAATGGCTGATACATCGAGTTTTGCGATTTTGTATTCGCAAATGCTGTTTTTTTGAGAATCGCAGCGTTTGCGAATACAAAATCGTTTGATACATATGCCCCTTGGTACCCAATCTAGTTTTATTTAGATTGTTCCTGTGCTGTAAAAAAAATGAGGGACCAATGAGAAGACTTAGTACATAATGCTGACGCTATGATGACATACCGCGACTACCTCAAAAAGTGAGAATCCTACTATTTGTAAATAGTTTTATATTCTATGGCAGGACCGGAGGTGAGGATTATGCATTTCTTTCTTCACTCTTTATTGACAGCAAATTCAAAGAAACGTAAAACAAAGCACTACAAAAACTACGACTCCCATGAACACCGGGAGTAACCATGGCCACCAATAGTCCATTCAAGGCACATTCCGACAGTCCATATATTCTAATCAGCAGCATAGTCCTTCCTCTTTCTTCACTGCTGCCTCGTCAGTTAGGTCCCTTCATACCTTCTTCCTCCCTTCAGGGGGTTTGATTTAAGGCTTTCTGGCGTGTAGTTGCTTAAATTGCTTATATTTGGTTGCTCTTTGATGTGAATGATTATCACACTGTGAGGGCTTTCATTTGTGGCAGTTACATCGGTTTCTGGTCGCGCAGCAGGCTTTTAGCCCAAGCGCGTCAATTTCTTTGTACCGCGCAGGTGCGCTAGGTGGCGCTGTTTTGCACCTCTATCGTGCTTTTAGTGATCCACGGAGCTGCTCGCTGAGCTCTCGTGGTTCTTGTGCGATTGGGGAAGGTGAGCGTTCTGTGCTTGTGCCTCCTTCTCCCCCAACCCTCGCTTGACACCGCGCTGCGGTTGTAGTTGAAGGGCATAGCCCACTGTGATTGTTTTCCTTCCTAGGTGCAACCGGCAGCCTAGGATATTTAGTCCTGTGGTTACGGACATATTTCCTTCCAAAGGAGCACGAGCGAGGGGGCTGCCCACAGTATCATACGGGCGTGTGTTTTTTTTGTGCTCTTGCCCTCCATTAGATATGATGTCTCAGAGAGACCATGACTATGCGCCCTTGCATTCCTCTGAGGAGGACAAGGCCCCCCTCAGCGCCTTCCTGCAGTGGTGGACAAGCTTCTTTCTCACGCCATTGTGCAAGCTTTGGCCCCCCTGCAGGACAGCATTGACAGGTTGTCTGCCCATGTCTTCAAATGCATGGGGATTTTGGGAGACGGGGGGCTGGGCCTAGTGGGGTGATTCCAGCATGCCCACGAAAGGCTCCTAAGTGTGACGTGGGGCACCGTGAGGGCTTCAGTCGAATGACTGAAGTCTTTCTCAAAAGTGCGAGAACGCTTAAAGAAGCACCCTTCCGGGAGGAGGAGATACCCGGGATTGCCAGCGACTAAGTCGCGACTGATTTTGACCCCGAAGAGGGGTTCCCTGACATGGGAGAGGGCGGGTTTGAGGATGATGACGGCTCCTCGGAGGAGACGCAGGATTCGGGCCGGTTTTGGCACCCACAATACTCCTGCTCTGAGACTGGGGACACTGAGGGCGCTTCTTCTGATATGTTTTACCCTACGGGGATTTTCAGGCCTCGTTCCACAGAATGGGTCCCAGACAAGAAAGTGGCTGAATATGTTGGTAATAAGATCAGGCAGCCACTCTCTCAAGAGTCGAGGGCCCACCTTAGATCTGAGTGCCGTCGTCCTTCCCTGCCTGACAAGGTCACAGCTACTCCAGAGATAGACGCAAAGCTGTGCACCTTTTTTAGCAAGTACGTAAAGGATCCCAAGAAGGGGATAGATAGGTCATGGAGGGCCTGTCAAGACAAGCTACTAGATGTGGTCGGGCCACTGACTAAGAATATAGAGCTGGCAGAACGATCCAAGGAGTCCGGTCAACCATTTCCCACGGACGACGTGGCGAGATGGGCGCAGAGAGTGATGTGCCTTTTGGGAAATGCTAACTGCGCCCTTTCCGCGGAGCATCGCCGTTCACTTCTTCTGAAGATAGACCCCAAGCTAGGGGAGCATTCTTCTTCGGAGGCTGGTCCGGTGGCCCAAGGCACACTCTTCGGCGATCCCTTCGTTAAGGTGCTGGGGAGGTTCGTTGCGACATTCTCTGCTCTGGACAAGGCGCAGGCGTCGATAAAGAAAATTTTTCCTGGAAAGGTTTTTGGAGGGGCTGGAAGAGGCAGGGGTCGCTCTTCCGGCCGCATGTCACACCAAGGCCCTAACAGAGCCCAGGCGAGAAGAAATAACGGCTGGCAGGATGGCCGGCAAGAAACATTCTATCTCTCCCGTGGTGGCAAGGGCAAGAACAGCCGGGGCCGTGGAGGGGCCCACAACAACGCTGGTGGATATGGTGGTAAGTCCCAGTCTGTTATCTCCTCATCGTTTAGGGGGGAGGTTAAGCATGTTTTCACACAGATGGGCTGAAGTTTCCTCAGATCCTTGGGTTCTGGAGACGGTAAGGGGGTTTCACATAGAGTTTTACGAGACCCTGATTGTAGGAAGGTGGAATCTGACTAATGGTTGCCCCCAACTTTTTGCCTGGTATTTGAGTGGTTTTTGACTATTCTGGCTGGGATCCTGCTATCCAGGACCCCAGTCTATCTGCTTTCTCCCTAAAACTGATGTGAGTACTCTAGGTACAAACCTAATTGGATGCTGGGCATGCCCTACCAGTCCCTTGTAGATGGTACACTAGGTACCCAGGGCATGGGTCCCCCAGTAGGCCTACCAGGGCTGCAGCACTTATTGTGCCACCCTGGGACAGCCATACAAACTGAAACCACCAGACCACTACTGTAGTCTGGGTAAGGTGGTGCTAGCACCCCTTACAGGGATATAGGTACCCTATATCCCACCCCATTACAACACATGTATTCTCATAGGTCACCCCTATAGCAGGCCTTGCTAATCCTACAGGGCAGGGTGCTGAGATATGTGTGAGGGGGGATAACGCGATAACATGAGAATGGCTACACAGAACCATTTTTTTTTTTTTAAAACATGTTTTTTATTGCAACATTTTCAGCAACATAACCATCGGGGCAACCGGCACCCCCTACAATCTCCGGTCATATTCTTCGGTTTAGCAATGCACACAGCCATTCAGCCCACATCCCGGGGGCCGGGCGGCATATATAGACAGTTAAGCAATGTAACACAACTATCGCCTCACAGCGGTGCCTGGATCATGCCCCATGGGAGCCTCTGCTTTTCTGTCCCAACAGCTACATTCCTCATCCAACTCAATATAGCATTACCCTCCCACCTCAGGAACTCCCCCCCCTCCCATCCCACCCCCCAACTGCTGCTGTTGCGGGCCCCTCCAGTGGTCCCTAACTCTAAGTCGTGCCATCCATCAGGGGTACATCTATTGTCCTCAGCCTCAAGGAACTCCGTTCTCCTCACGCTCCCGTTCCGCCCGCTCGAGCCGGCAATCCTGCAGGGCCTGCTCGATCTGCTCCCATGCCCTTACCCACTCTAACCCCTTTTCATTGTCCGCCTTAATCGCTTGGCGCCGTCTGACTTCACTCTCACATCTAGACCATTTTAATAACTCGGAGATCCACCGCCCGATTGATGGGCCCTCCCGGGACTTCCAGTGCCACGTAATCTCTCTCTGAGCCAACATAAGCCCCAAGTCAATAAATTTACTCGTCACTTTTGTCTTTGCTGTGTGAGGGAACCAGAGCAGCAGGCACGCCCCCATATCAAACTCGACCTCCCTGTCCGTCGCAGTATTCAAGATCTCTCCCACCTCAGTCCAGTACGACCCGAGCTTCGGGCACCCCCACAGCATATGCTCTAGTTCAGCTCCCAGTGTGAGGCAGCGCGGGCAAGCGGCCTCCTGCACCTTAAAGTGCCGGCTAATCTTTCCCGGGGTCAAATACGCCCTGTGAACGATGAAGAAGTGCACCTGCTGAAAGCGGGCATTCCCGCTACCCTTCCATGTCCTCCGCATGATGTGGCTCCAGATCGTGTCCGGAATGGGTTTGCCTATGCTTTCCTCCCACCGCTCCTTCAATGCCGCAAGCGGCTCCAACCCCTCCTGCAGCAGTCTAGCCTGTAGGCATGTCACCGCCTTAATCGTGCCCGCCGCCATTGCCACGTACTGGCAGGTTAGTGCCACAGAGGGCTCCTCCAGCCCCTTTCTCCAGTGTTTTTGTATTGCCGCGCTCACCGCCGCGTGCAGGAGATAACTCCCATCCGGGAGGCCAAACTGCTCCTGCAAAGCCCCGAAGGGGGCCAGCACCCCATCTATATAGAGGTCCCCCACCATCTGCAACCCCAGCTCCTCCCACTCCGCTATCGGGGACCAGTCGCCTCCATGCGGCAGCGCCGTCAGCATCCCCAGCGGGATCTCCGGTGCATAAGGTCTCACCGTCTTTGCTCTCCGCATGCCCCTCTGCCAGCATAGCCGGAGAGTCCGCTCCTCGATGGACAAATCTCTCAGGTCTAATTTCTGTTGCATGACTATGTAAGACAGGACATGTCTCTGGATGCCCGTCCCTCGTCCCAGCTCCGGGCCCCGGAATACCCTGGCCACATTCTGTGTCAGCACTTGTAGCTGCGCTGCCAGGTAGTATAATTCAAAATCGGGGACCGCCAGTCCCCCCTCTAGTTTAGGCCGCATCAGAACCGTCAGGGCTACCCGTCGCCGTCCCGTCCCCCATAGGAAGCTGATGATCTGCGACTTCAATTCTTTAAAGATCCTCTGCGGGATCCATATCGGCAGTGTGCGGAAGTAATAGAGCAGTCGGGGCAGAGCCACCATCTTCAGCAACGCGACCCGGCCCAGCACCGAGAGCGGGAGGGCAGCCCAGAAGGCCATGCACCCCCTCAAAGCCCTTATGCAACGCCCTACATTACCGTCCAAGAGATTTTCGACATCGTGGTATATCCGGACTCCCAGGTAAGTAAAGCATTTAGCTTCCCATACCACATCCCGAGTGGGAGGGCAATACGGGACATCTGCCCGCAGCGGGAAAACGCAGGTTTTGGTCCAGTTGACCCTGAGGCCCGAGAGCTCGCCAAAGCGCGAGAGCATCTCCACAGCCCCCTCCAAGGCATCACCGGAGTCCTCCAGGTACAGCAGGAGGTCATCCGCGTACAGGGATATATGATGTTCCTCCTCCCCACAACGAACCCCGCCGTACACCGCTCCTGTCCGCGCTTGCGCCGCCAAAGGCTCCATCGCCAAGGCGAACAACAGGGGAGATAACGAGCAACCCTGCCGTGTGCCCCTGCGTACTGGATATGCTGCGGACACGACCGCTCCCAGCCGCACCCTGGCCGTAGCAAAGGAGTAAAGGACCCGTGTCCAACGTCCGAACCCCTCCCCCAGGCCGGACTTCTCGAGCACCGCGTCGAGGTATCCCAATTCGAGGCTATCGAAAGCCTTTTTGATGTCCACGGCGAGCACTGCCGGCCGCTGTGCTGGGTCCCAGACGCTGTCCATGATACGGACCAGGCGGCGAATATTCCAGGCTGTGCTCCTGGTGGGGATAAAACCGGCTTGGTCCCCGTGAACCAGTTTGGTCATGTGCGGTAATAATCTAGTGGCTAATATGCGACTCAATATTTTGTAGTCGACCGTCAGCATAGACAAAGGTCTATATGACGTCACATCCGAGGCATCCCTGCCGGGCTTCAACAACGGCACCACCAAGGCCTCCCTCATCGACTGTGGGAGTCTCCCCAGCTCCATGGCCTCAGTGTAGACCAGCAAGAGCCTGGGCGCTAAGGCATCCACAAACTGCGCGTAGAATTCGATCGGCAGGCCATCCACCCCCGGCGTTTTGTTTCTGGCCATCTGCTTAATAGCCACCCGAATCTCCTGCAGCGTAATGGGGCCTCCCAGCACCATCGCAGTTTCCGCATCTACCCGGGGGAGGCAAAGAGTCGCCAGATAATCAGTTATCTCGGAGTTCTCCACCCCCAACTGGCTCTCATAGAGGACCGAATAGTATGACCTAAACCGCTGGAGCACCGCCCCCTGCGAGTAAACCATCTCCCCCGTCTCCGTTCTAATACTGAGAACCGGACAGCCCCGGGGTTCCGGGTTCGCTAGTCTAGCCAGTAGCGTTCCTACCTTGTCCCGTTCCGCATGCACTCTGACGAGATACCGCTTGTAGTCAAAGCCCCGCAGCCGCTCAGTTTCCGTCGCTACCACCTCCTTCGCCTCAAGCAGCCTGTCCTGCAACTCTGGTCGCTCAGGCCTACGCTGCTCCAGCTCCCTCAACACCCCTTCCGCCTTCTCCAGAGCCGTCAGGATAGTAGTCCTCACATTCGCAAATGTTCCCATACAAACGCCTCTGGTCACCACCTTCATGGCATCCCATTCCATCGCCCTCGTGGCCGTTGAACCCTCATTCTCCGTAAAGTACTGCTCTACGCCCCGCTTGACCGCATCACCAAACACTGGATCTTCCAATGCCTCTGGCTTCAAGCGCCATGTCGGAACCGCCGATCTCGGCCGCCGCCACTGCAACGTCAACAGCAGCGGGTTGTGGTCCGATATAGTTCTAGTGAGGTACTCCGTGTGGGCCATCACGGGCGCCAAGTCCCTGCTGCACAACATAGCATCTATCCTAACGTGGAGCGCGTGTAACGCGGAGAAGAAGGAATAGTCCCTGTGTCCCAGATGCTGCTCCCTCCACACATCTATCAGCCCCCACCTCTCCTGCCAGTCCGCCCTGTGCGCCGCTAATCGGCGCACCGGCGAGTCAGCCAGTGGCGGATGCGACCGGTCCAGTGCCACATCAGTGATCGAGTTGAAGTCCCCTCCTATCAATATGGGGCCCGCCAAGAAGTGCGCCAAGGAACCCGTCAAGCTAACAAAAAAGCGGGCCTGATCCGTGTTGGGGGCATATATACTGCATAAGGCCACATCCTGACCATAGAGCTTCCCCTCCACCACCACAAATCTACCCCCCGGGTCCACCAACTGAGTCGTAGCCTGAAATGGGATTCCTGCCCGCACCCATATCAACACTCCCCTGGCAAACGCTGAGCATGTAGTCCCAAACACCTGGCCACGCCATCTCCTCTGCAGCGCAGTGAGTTCCTGTTGAGTTAAGTGGGTTTCCTGCAGGAGTGCGATTTGTATGCCTCGCCTCACCAGATGGGCATGGACCTTGTGTCGTCTTGACATAGTGCGGAGGCCACGAACATTCCACGTGAGGCATTTCAAATTAGGTAATGTCCCCATTGCAACCAGTACCCCCCCAGCACACCAACATCCCCGGCCCACCTACAGCAGTGCAACAGAACCCCGCAACCAGAACAACCCCACAAACTCCCCCCCACCCACTCCCCAGAACAGGACCTAATAACGCACTATCAGCCCCCATCCAAACCTGCAACCCACCAAACCGTCCCTACTCTGTGGTCGTCTCCACAGAAAGCCTTAAGGGCCGCTCGAGGGTGGTCAGAACCGACCTAGGGCAGGCCAAGCCCCCCGCCCCGCACCCAGCATCCCCCGAATGTCTCAACACCATACCTGCAAGTCCGTCGAGCACCGGGACCCCCAGTCAGAACCCGGAGTCACAAATGTGGCCCCACCCTCCGCATCACCCGTTAAATAGTCCATCCGCCGTCTGTGGGGTGACCACCGGCCCCCCGGAGCTGTCAACCTCCGACATCTCTCCGCCGGACTGCCCGGCCTCCTCGCCAGAATCCGAGCCCACTGAAGTCTGCTCCCCTTGAGAGCCCGTTATGATCGCCGTCGCTGCCAGCGCCCTCCGCCTGTCGTCCGCCATCTGTCCATCCCGCTCCGCTCTCTGAAGTTTGTTGCGCTTGCGGATACGCTGAGATTTCCGCACTTGGACCGGTTTCTGCCTCCCTTTTTCCTCCGTCCTTCCCCGGGCCGTGCCCGCCCGATACGACTCCAGCCATGTCCACGCTTCCTCAGGGGTCTGAAAGAAGTGGGTCGTCCCGCTCAGGATTACCCGCAGTTTCGCTGGGAACAGCAGGGAGTACTGTAGGCCCTCGATCCGTAGTTCCTTTTTTACGGCCAGAAAGGAAGCCCTGTTCTTCTGTACCTCCTGCGTGTAGTCTGGGAACACCGTGACCGAGCTGTTGGCCACCTGGAAGGGGCCATTTGCACGCGCCTTCTGGATCAGCAGGTCCCTGTCCCTATAATGCAAAAGCCTGACCAACATGGGTCTGGGAGGGTGGCCCTGCGCCGGCGGGCGAGCCGGGACCCTATGCGCCCGCTCCAGGGAGAAGAAGGGGGAGAGGCCCTCCGGGGCCACGGTCTTCCTGAACCAGTCCTCCATGTATGCCACGGCGTCATCCCCTTCAACTTTTTCCGGCAGGCCCACCACCCTCACGTTATTTCTCCGATTGCGACCTTCGGCGTCTTCCGCTCGCCTCTCCAGCGTCGCCAAACGGCCCAGGATCTCAGCGATTTTGCGTTCTGCGGTCGCCGCCGCCGGCTTGAGCTCCCGGATCGCCACCTCGTTGTCTTTGACTCTGTCCGCCAGTTTGGCATGATCGGCCCGTAAGAGTCCCAGCCCAGTAGCAACCTGCGCTATGTCCTGATGCAAGGCCTCCTTGGTCGCCGTGATGGCCTCCAGGATCCCATCCAGCCGTTTGTTTAAGCGCCGTTCCTGCGCTGTGTCCCCCGGGTCATCTTGGGGTCCTCCATCTGCGGCCGATTCCGCCGCCCGGTCGTGCCTAGGGGGCACATGCGGCGCGACACCCTTCGTGGCCATCCCGCCCTGCACCAGCTCCAGTTCACGGCCCCACCAGCAGGCAGATCTATTGCGCCGTCCGTCCACTCCGGGAGCGAAGAGCCAGGGCCCGGCACCCGCTCCCCGTTCTCAGTGTACTCCTCGGGGCGGTCCGCTCCCCCAGGGCCCGGTAGCCCAGCAGCTCAGGGCCCCTCCGCTCGTAGCCAGCCGGTCGTCCTCGCGCCAAGGCCACCCGCCACCAGCGCACGGGTCCTCCGCGGCTTCACCCAACGACAGCGCACAGCGCGGGCTCACCACCTTCCTGCTCCAGCGCCGGGGTCGCTCCCGCTCAGTTCACCCCAATGTGTCAACCTCACCTCCGGGGGGAGGGCGCCTCCACGCGGTCCTCAGGCCCTCCGTTCCGCAGCGTTCCCGCAGCCCAGCGCTGCTATCTCATCAGGCCGCCATCACCATCCGCCACCACCAACGGGCGCGAGTCGTCCGGCTCCGCCGCCAGCTCCTCCGCCGCTCTCGCTCTCTCGCCCCCTCCGCAGCCCAGCTGCCGCATTCGCCAGCGGGCAGGCGCCTTGCTCCGGTGTCCAGCGCCGGCTCCGCTGTCCCCTCCGTAGTCTGTGTCGGGTGCCCCGAGGGGGGAGGGGCCGGCGGGATCCGTCGTCACCGCTATGGCGGAGAGCGCCGCACCCCAACACCGTGGTCCCGGAGCCCCGGGCAATAGGCGATCAGCCCCGCTCCGCTACACCATCGGCCGGCTGCTCCGCGGTCACCAGCCTCCGTCTGGGGCTGTTTACTCTTCTCCGTCTGGGGCCGCTGCCATCTTGTGCAGCATACGCCGTTCGTCCCGCTCCGTGTCCCGGCTCTAGCACCTCGCCTGGGCCCCCGCCGTCTCGTGCGCGGCGTCCACCGTCGTCCCGGTGCTCAACGCAGCAGGTTCGCGCCAGCTGCGGCGCGTTTTGGCCGGAGTTCAGGATAAATATCGGGGATTAGGCACGGAGCTGCAGGCTCACGCCGCCATCCCGATCGGCGTCCAAACCACGCCCCATGGCTACACAGAACCATATCGTGTTTGGTGTCAAACATGTAGGAATCATACCCCCAGTCCAGCCATGGGCATGAGGGTACGATTCCCCCCTGCTAGAGGGGCGATATGGGAAAAGCAGCAGAATTTAGACACCAATTTAAAAGTGCACATGTAGTTCAAAATGGCTACTACCCGCCACCCACACGACTCTGGCTGGCTGTTGCTGGGGAAAACCCCAGCCTCGCCAGCTGGACAATAAGGCTCCTGTGGCAGGGAGGTGCTAGCATCTCCCCAGACAGGATAAAGTGGATTGGAACAGGGTGGGTGCACCAAATGTCCTTTCAGAGCTGCACGTAGGCAGCTGCAGAGCCCTCATTCTGCATACACCGCTTGGAACCGGTTCAGGGAAATCCTGCCCCTCGCCCAGGTGGGAAACACACAAAGGGGAGAGGGTGTAGCCACCCTTTCCCGCCTCACCACTCATTGGTGGACACTACTCTGGACACTCCCCTAATCTTGGGGATAAAGGTGAATAACGTGGCCCCAGAGCCTCAGATTAATCTTGAACTTTACAGTCTTGACCTTCGACTTGCTGCTGCCCAGCTGACAGAAGAAATCTCCCTTGGGATAAAGGAGTTATCCCCCTGCTTGGCAGGCACCTGAAACACTGCAAGTGACCCGGTTGGAACCTTGCTGCTCCTACAGACTTTGATGACTTCCAGCACCCTTGAGGTGGGTTTCCAGCACATCCCAGAGGCCAGTGAGTGTGCTCAACGAGTTTGGGTACCATGGACCGCGTGGGTGCCGAGATCCCCAATACCCCAGGACACCGGCTACCTCTTGCGTCGCACACGACCCTGACCAGTGGGGAAGTTGTGCTTTGGCCCGTTTTTGAGCCAACCACTCTACAGCAATTGTGCCAAAGACCAGCACCCTAGCCCACTCCGGTGGCCCGTGGGTGCCCTTTTACGCACTCCAAATTGCCGCCTCCTGCGGTCCCTTGTCTCTCGACTTGTGGGCCCTAGCGGAGGTCTATTTCTACAATCAAGAGTTCCCCTGGTTACTCCAGGCCTGCTCTACAGTCTCTCCAAAGGAGAACTCTCCCAGACCTCGTGGGTCTGCACTGTAGCCGATTTGTTTATTCTTTGTGGGTTGCGGTTGCCAAGGCTTAGTGGATCCAATCCAGACACTAACACCGCTGCGACCCTCATCCAAAGTGGGACAGTTGCCCTCCAGAAGCTGGCCTTCCTTGAAGCCTCCTGGAGCCCGTGGCTGCAGATCCAAGCTACACCACTTTGCACCTGAAGCACCCGACATCGAAGGGCTCTTTGCTTTGAGCCTCCTGGTCACTTTGCCGTGACCCAGACTCTGTCCCCTCTGCTTTCAGGTTCTTCTCTACAATCTTCACATCTTTGATCTTCACGGCATCATCGACGCTTTTGGCTAGCAGCACTTTTGAACATTTTCCTATAGAAAATCAGCCCGCGACCCGACACCCGAATCGACCTATGCACCCGGCCTCCCTGGGGCAGGTAACAGTGGTACCTCGGTTCTCTCGTGGTAGTGGGCTCCTCAAAAGCTTAAGTCTAAAGTTTTAACTTTGTACTCTTGCTAGAAGTGACTTTAATCTGTGTAATTTCAACCGCGACATTCTCCATTGACTATAATAGAGATCCCGATAGCAGCTACTTCCACTGCACGCGCCTCCCGTGGGTCCCCTTCCTCATAACCTGGGGTGGATTCTTAAGGGGCCAGCGATCCTAAATGCCCTAGACATTGTCTGTAGAATTGTCGTGGTTCTTATCCCACTTTTTTGATATATGGTTTGGTCCCTTCCTGGGGCCCAGTGATTCCTGTGCTATTTATTGTGTTTATAAATGCTTGTTTGAATTGTAACTTTGCCACTAGCCCCATAAAGAGACTGTGGGATTCTGTCTAGAATAAATACATATATTTTATATATATACCTGTGTGGGCTACTCTTTCATTTGGTTATTCAAGAGGTTATTATGGTTAAACAATAAGCTTAACACTCCTTCAAGACTTAGCCTGAAGGCTGCTCTCCACAGCTACCACTAGGATAGCTTTCTTTAAAGGTTATCTTAAACCTATCATCAATAAGAGTCGAATTGGATTGGTGCAAGGTGTCCCTATATCTAGGAGACAGCATATGCCAGGCCAACTTCTCACACCGATCCAAGCAGTCAAACCTCGTCCCCTAGTTTTCTCCACTCAGGAAGAATCCCCGATAGACCACGAGGTCCAGGATCTTCTGGACAAAGGGGCAATTTCCCTCTCAGAGCTACATCCCAGGGGCTTCGTAAGCAACCTGTTCTTGGTGGAGAAGAAGGACAAGGGTTTCTGCTCAGTCATCAACCTCAGATCTTTCAACGAGTGGCTAGTTTATCGGCACTTCAAGATGGAGGGGATTCACCTCCTGCGAGACCTTCTGCTGCAGAACGACTGGTTGGTGTGTCTGGAACTCAAGGACGCTTACCTTTCAATTCGCATTTTTCCCCCTCACTGCAGGTTTCTCCAGTTCAAATGGAGGGGGCAGATTTTCGAATTCCGGACCCTCCCGTTCGGCCTTTCGTCAGCACCATGGTGCTTTACCAAGCTTCTCAAGCCGGTGGTGGAATACCTACTCACCTTGGGCATACGACTGATTATCTACTTGAACGGCATCTTGCTGATGGATCAGTCTCGGAGCGATTGATCTCCCATCTGAATACCACCATCTCTCTGCTCCAGGGTTTGGGGTTCACCATCAACCAGGAGAAGTCGAAGTTGGTCCCCCAGCAGAGCATGATTTTCCTGGGCTTCAGGATCGACACCACCGTGGTGACCTTGAATCTACCAGTTCAGAAGATCGCCAAGACCAAGAAGGAGCTACGGAAGGTTCTCAGACGGGAAAGGATATCCCTTCGGCAGCTGGCCAGGATTGTTGGTTTGTTGTCATCCTCGATACAGGCCATCTTTCCAGGTCCGTTGCACTACAGGGCACCGCAGAGGCTGAAAGCATCCTATCTGCGGAGAGGGCTCACCTATTCGGAACTGGTGATTCTGAATCAGGAGGCCAGGACAGAGCTTCAGTGGTGGATCGACCACATGGAAGCTTGGAACGGTTGGACGATCTTTGTGTCGCAGCTGGGTCTAGTGATTGAGTCGGATGACAGCCGCCTGGGCTGGGGAGCCAGGTGTGGGCCGATCACTATGGGAGGAAGATGGACAGAGGAGGAGCTGTCTCTCCATATCAACTGTCTGGAGCTGCTTGCGGGCTCCTTCACCATTCGGTCCCTGACGAGGGACAGGGTTTCATGTTGTATGCTCCTCTGGATGGACAACACAACGGCGGTTCAATACATCAACCGACTGGGGGGTACCCGCTCCAGGGCTCTAGCGGAGCTGGCCAAAGACCTTTGGCATTATTGCCTTCACCGCCAGATATCGGTGACAGCGGAATATCTTCCCGGGTCGCAGAACTCGGTGGCGGACTGGAATTTCAGACACTTCAAGGATGCCAGCGACTGGAGACTCGACCCGGCGGTTTTCCAAGCGCTGACTGCGCTTTGGGGTGTGTGTCAAGTGGATTTGTTTGCATCCAGATGGAATGCCCAGTTACCCCGGTATTTCAGCAGGAGACTGGATCCAGGGGCGGAAGCAGTAGATGCCTTCATTCAAGATTGGTCGATGATTCTGACGTATGCCTTTTCTCCCTTCCTCTTCATACAGAGGGTAGCGGCGCAGGCTCGGCGTCAGAAAGCTTCGATCATCTTGATCACTCCAATCTGGCGGTCTCAACCGTGGTTCCTCTCTCTCCTGGAACTGGCTTGGGATGCCCCGGTACGTCTTCCATCCTACGATCGGATCCTGGTGGACCCTATAGGCCAGCCCCACCCTTTGGTTCTCCAGGGCCATCTTTGCCTCATGGCGTGGAGGATTTCAGGCAACGCTGACAGGACGTCAGACTTTCCCAAGATGTTGAATTCCTTATACAGCAAACCTGGGCCCCAGGAACCATTAACAGGTACAGATCGTCCTGGAGGAGATGGGTGCGTTGGTGTGTGGGGAGACACCTGGATCCCGTAGGCCCCGGAATTACAGATGTAGTGAACTTCCTGGCGCAGCTCTTTCAGGAAGGATTATCGTATTGTACCATCAATTCTTTCAGGTCGGCTATTTCGGCAGGACATACGCCGGTGGATAATCGTCCCGTGGGAGAACATCCCAGGGTGTATAAGTTGCTCAAGGGAGTCAGGATTTCTCACCCTACGGAACCCCGTTACGCCGGCCTGTGGGACGTCAATCTAGGCCTACGCCTGCTGTTATCATGGCAAGACAACCAATATTTGTCCAAGAAGGAGATTTCGGCAAAGCTTGCCATGCTCCTCTGCCTCATCTCCTGTAAGAGATTGTCGGACGTGAGGGCCTTGGATATCTCGGCTAGGGTCTTTACCCCGGAGGGGGTTACATTCAACATCTCTCGGAGGACAAAAACGAGTATCAGGTCGGTTTCACATCCAGCTTTTTCTGAGTCCCCAAAATTGCGTGTGGTCAGATGCCTCAAGGCCTATGAGGACATGACTTTGGAGGTGCGGCCTCCGGGAGAACGGCAGCTTCTGATTGCCATTAAGAAGCCATTCAAGGCTGTGTTATCCCCTACCATTGCTAGGTGGGTTAGATGGATTATGACAGAGGCCGGCATCAATACTAGCGAGTTTGGGGCTCATTCTACCAGAGGGACTATGGCTTCCAAAGCTGTCCAGGTGGGGGGCAGATTGGAAGATATCATGGACGCGGCGGATTGGTTTTCCGATTCCACTTTAAAAAAGTTTTATTTCAAGCCAATCCATGGGGCTGCTACTCTGGTGGTAAGTAAGCTTTGAACATGCATAATCCTCAACTCCAGTTCTGCCATAGAATGAAAAACGTCTTAGTTTACACGAAGGAAAATTTCAATTCTATTAAGGACGCGGAGGCGAGGATATTGCCCCCCCGGGCATACTCTTCAGTTGCCTCCCGCCCTTGGGGGTTTTTAGAATCTGATTGTTGATAAAAATTATGGAGGTCGTTTTGAGATTTTCTGCTTACCAGGGAGTAATATACCTTTATTCATACTGCAGTTATCCTACTGTGCCTTGTGTTGGTAATGTATTGATTCTACTATTGTCACCTGTTTCTGATTTGGTTTTTTCTTACCATTGAATTGTGTTTCAGTATGCTGCTATTTTTTCTGTGTTATTATACCAGTGTTTAGGTGAATCCAATTCCTTAGGTATTGAATGTATGGCCTTTTGCTGAGATTCGTTTAGGGGTAAGGTAGTAATTATTTTACACTTTCATCGTAGGATCAAATTCCAAAGCGGATTGATTACCAACGGGCTTAACTTCCTTCAGCGCAGAAAGAGGAAGGACTATGCTGCTGATTAGAATATATGGACTGTCGGAATGTGCCTTGATTGGACTGTTGGTGGCCATGGTTACTCCCGGTGTTCATGGGAGTCGTAGTTTTTGTAGTGTTTTGTTTTAGGTTTCTTTGAATTTGCTGTCAATAAAGAGTGAAGAAAGAAATTTATAATCCTCGCCTCCGTGTCCTTAATAGAATTGAAACTTTCCTTCGTGTAAACTAGGACATTTTTCATTCTAGGTTTATTTTGGCTAGTTTTCTATCCGCAATAAAACAGGACCAATGGTAAAGTTATTTTAACAGGATGCTCACGTAATGACCTCACATAAGGCTGGCGCAATGATGACTTGCCAAGACTATCACTAAAAGTAAGAATCCCATTAGTTGAAAATAGGTTCACATTCTAATCTTATTTCGGCCAGTTCTCCCTTCGCAATAAAATAGAACCAATGGGAAAGCTATTTTACCATTACGCTCACATAATAACGTCAATCCGCTATAATCATGTGACCGAATACGGAAGGAACACTCTTGTATTTAAAACCATAGACAATCCGGTTTAGTTGGATAATACAAAAATAACAATTGATGGACAGAATGCAGAACAATGTCATACATTCACCCCAGTACAGAGATCTGGGCCTAAATCCATCGTTTTTTTGCTCACCATGCCATTCCAGTTTGAACCCAGCCATATGCAAATCAGTCTTGACCCTGTGCCCCATGGGAACAGTCCAGCCCGAACTGCCAAGCCAGGTCCTCCCTGGACTGGAAACAAGCATCCTAGGACCGGTTTCGGGCTTTCAGCCCTCATCAGCCAGGATAGCCTGATTCCAGTGGCATGGAGAGCAAGGGACTCACGTCTGAGCATACCCTTCCCACTCGGGGTGACAAATGCAAAAATAACAATTGATGGACAGAATGCAGAACAATGTCATACATTCACCCCAGTACAGAGATCTGGGCCTAAATCCATCGTTTTTTTGCTCACCATGCCATTCCAGTTTGAACCCAGCCATATGCAAATCAGTCTTGACCCTGTGCCCCATGGGAACAGTCCAGCCCGAACTGCCAAGCCAGGTCCTCCCTGGACTGGAAACAAGCATCCTAGGACCGGTTTCGGGCTTTCAGCCCTCATCAGCCAGGATAGCCTGATTCCAGTGGCATGGAGAGCAAGGGACTCACGTCTGAGCATACCCTTCCCACTCGGGGTGACAAATGCAAAAATAACAATTGATGGACAGAATGCAGAACAATGTCATACATTCACCCCAGTACAGAGATCTGGGCCTGGGGGTGAGTGCTTGCAATGTTCAACA
Source organism: Triturus cristatus (assembly GCF_964204655.1). Taxonomy (NCBI): domain Eukaryota; kingdom Metazoa; phylum Chordata; class Amphibia; order Caudata; family Salamandridae; genus Triturus; species Triturus cristatus. Next base: position 270,702,884 of record NC_140595.1, on the reverse strand, counting down.
CTCCGTCCATCATTTCCTTTGGTTTTTGCTTTGTTCGCCATAAGTTGGCAGGGTATGCTCAGACGTGAGTCCCTTGCTCACTTTGCCACTGGATTCAAGCAAGCCTGGCTGAAGACGGCTGTAATGCCAGAAACCGGTCCTAGGAAGCTTGTTTCCGGTCCAGGGAAGACATGGCTTGGCAGTTCGGGCTGGACTGTTCCCATGAGGCACAGGGTCAGACTGATTTGCATATGGCCATGTCTGAACTGGGGTGGCAGAGTGGGCTAAAGAACGGTGATGGATTAAACCCAGATCAGTTGACTGGGGGTGAGTGCTTGCAATGTTCAACACTCCGTCCATCATTTCCTTTGGTTTTTGCTTTGTTCGCCATAAGTTGGCAGGGTATGCTCAGACGTGAGTCCCTTGCTCACTTTGCCACTGGATTCAAGCAAGCCTGGCTGAAGACGGCTGTAATGCCAGAAACCGGTCCTAGGAAGCTTGTTTCCGGTCCAGGGAAGACATGGCTTGGCAGTTCGGGCTGGACTGTTCCCATGAGGCACAGGGTCAGACTGATTTGCATATGGCCATGTCTGAACTGGGGTGGCAGAGTGGGCTAAAGAACGGTGATGGATTAAACCCAGATCAGTTGACTGGGGGTGAGTGCTTGCAATGTTCAACACTCCGTCCATCATTTCCTTTGGTTTTTGCTTAGTTGGATAATAGACATGAGATCGAAGAGACACCCGTAGCCATTCATCACGGTGCACTGAATGCAATGAAATACTACTAAAGAGGTAAGAAAATGCTTAGAAAAGATTAAAGATCTAATTAAAAGTAAGACTAGAATATCCCACACCTAAAGATAGGGACTGATAACTTTAGCTGTACTTTCTCATTTTCTAGATTTTAGGAGTTCTATCCCACTTCCCAGGTATTCGCCGTTCATGTGGACAACGCCGATCCAAATTGATTGCAATTTTATTTTGAATCAGGTAATTCAATAAAAAAATGTCCATCCTACAAGCATAACATATTGTGGGGGAATTATGACTAATTAAAGCATTTTTATTCTGTAGATGAATCAAATATATACACACTCCTCTTAGTAAACAACGGAGAACTTTATTTTGAAGGTAAATCTTGAAAATGTGTTCATTTTATAATGAATTAACATCGAGGTGCTATTAAAATTAATTGATGCCTTTTTATTCTCTAGAATAAACAAATCATAACTACTTCGCTTTACGAAACAACAAAGAAGTCCCAGCAAATATAGTTCTTCTAAAAATAAATGGGTAAATTAGAATTTAAAGGTAAATACTTAACCCTGTTTACAAATATGCTTTAGCTTATACCAGTTTGTCAATGAGTGTTTAAATTTACCATGTGGATTGTTACAGATTTTAATATATAACAGATAAGAAACGCGGCACACCACCTTGATCCAGTCCCATGCCATCAACCTAAAGCATAATGTAAGCATTAATATAGGAATGAAACACTTAGGTAATACATATCTATTATTGGAATTTTCTGATCTCATCCTCTCTACTCTCTATTTTATATCTTGTTTATATACTTCTTTAATCATGTCTCTTTGGAATTGGTTCGTTAAAGTGAAGGCACATACAACAAGCATTGGCATCGCCAATAGGTCTCGCCTTTGGGACCTTATAAGTGTTTAGCCATGCAACAGTTGATGTTGCTGCATCAAGGATATTGTGCTGGATAACTAAACAGTTATAAGGTCCCAAAGGCAAGACCTATTGGGTATGCCAATGCTTGTTCTGAATTGAAGCTGCCCCTGCTGGAAGGAATGTGACTTACAGAGTATAAACTGCCCGCCCATCCCCCCAACTCCCCCCCCCCCCCGAGTACCTGTGACATAAGAATAAACCATGAAGCAGGCTTTGTCAATGTCTCCGTAACACCCCAGAGTGATGAAATATACTTTTCATTAACATATTTTTGAAATTAGAAAATGCTTGAGAGCTATGCCATGTAATACTGCTGTATGCAGCCGCATACTACACTGCTTTACCAGCATGTCATTGGTACGGAGATAAGGTACTTTCTGTTAATTAAGGACAATAAATCATTCCTATGAAATATGGTTGTTGGAACCACTGATGGAAGGAAAGCATCATTTTGATCCCAAACCTAAAAAAAAAGTAAAACAGGGATGTCTATTACTGCTGGGTATCCGTTTTATCAAGTCACCCCAAACGTACATCTGATGCACTTCAGACCCGGCCTGTGCCCACGGCCAGGCCCTGTAACAACGACAGTGGGGTTGTGGCGATGCTTAGGGGTCACTGTGTACAGGTATTCTGCCCTCCCCTACCTGCTGGCCATTGCCTGGAGCTATGCTCAAATGCTCTGGAACCTATGTCCAGTACTCCTGCCGACAGTATGGAGTGGACACAGGGCATGGCCTATGTTGATATACATTAGACGCAACATAAGATAAGTGCCTGCCACCTTACAAATGAGATAATTGCCCATGCCCACCTTACAAATGAGATAATTGCCCATGCCCACCTTACAAATGAGATAATTGCCTATGTCTAAAACATCTAGTCTCAAACCGCTGGTTTTTTTTTTTTTTTGCCCACTCCCTCGTGTGCCTTCTACCCCCTAGATCCAAAAGTCTAGGGGGCTGGCATGCACCCTCCAGCGTTACCCACCTCTTACATCCTCTGTACCATATCGTCTTTTTTTTCTACTTTGCATTTGTGGCCCCTTTTGGTCACTGGTCTTGCATTGGCACTCGCCCACCCATGGTGTCGTGTTTTTGCACACAGTGTGCCATGCTCTAGACACTGCATGCCCACCCGTGGTTGGGTGCAAGGGGTAACAGGCGCTTATATAGAAATCAGAACAATCTATATGAATCCATTCTACACAAATGGTATCGTTGCGGTGCGTTCAGAAAGGGGAGACACACCCTACTTCCCCAACCATCAATCAAAAATTGAAAATGACAATTCAAAATATTCGAAGCAATACGCATTTCCAAGTCAAATCAAAGTATAGTACAATTAAGTAAAATCAAAGCAATGATCTAGACTTTGTTTCTTCTTTGGTGTTTTTATTCCTCTACTCCTTTTAGCCAACGTGTTTCGTGGCTTGGGGGAAACACCTCTACGACTTTCTCAGGGCATTGGATGTGTTCAAGGTCAAGAGCTCCAAAAGCGAAAATGATGTTCAAGAGATCTTGTATCCAACTTATGTCTGTTCAATCCAAGAGTACACTTAAGTGTAATCCAATGGTTGTCAATACGTGCCAAATTCGCAACGTAATCTGTCAACATCAAAATTCCCTTGTGAGATTGTTAAACTCCCGTCATTTAAGAGACCGGTCCCTCAAGTACGGAAAAAACCTGTTGCCTTTCGATAACTGTACCCGAATGCGTGGTGTCGGGGTGGTGAGTGATACACATTCTGTTGAGCTCTGGACACCCCATGCACCCACCCGTGGGGTGCAGACCCACATTCTACAGTTGTCTGGACCATGAACACCCACCCGTGGTGTTGGGTGGTGACCCATATTCTGCCGTGCTCTGGACACTGCATGCCACCCGTGGTGTTGGAGTGAAGACACACATTCTGTCGTACTCTGGGTGGTGCCACTCTTTCTGCCCTGCTCTAGACACCACATGTACCCACCCGTGGGTGGTGTCGGGGTGTTGACACACATTCTGGTGTGCTCTGGGCACCGTACGACCACCCGTGGTGTCGGGGTGGTGACACACATTCTGCTGTGCCCTGGACACTGCACGCCCACCCGTGGTGTTGGGTGGTGGCACACTGTGCTGTGTTCTGGACAACGCATGCCCACCCGTGGTGTTGGGGTTAAGACAAACATTCTGCCTTTCTCTGGACACCACATGCCCTCCCCGTGGTGTGTAGGTGGGGATGCACATTCTGCCATGCTCTGGATGGTGACACACATTCTGCTGTGCTGAGCACCTCAAGTCCACCCATGGTGTTGGTTGGTGACACACTGTTCTGTGCTCTGGACACCGCACACTGATCTGTGGTGTGGAGGAGGTGACACACATTATGCCATGGTCTGGGCACCGCATGCCCACCCGTGGTGTTGAGGTGAAGACACACATTATGCCTTGCTCTGTACACCGCACACCCACCCGTGGCATCAGGTAGCGACACTCATTCTGCTGCTCTCTGGACACTGCACACCTACCTGTGGTGTCTGGGTGGAGACACACATTCTGCCGTGCTATGATACTGCATGCCCACCTGTGGTGTTGCATGGTGACACACATTCTGCCGTGCTCTGGGCACCGCACGTCCAACCATGTTGTCAGGGTGGTGTCACATTGTGCTGTGCTCTAGATACCACATGCCCACCTGTGGTGTGAGGGTGGTGCCGCAAATTCTATCATGCTCTGGACACCGCATACCCACCCGTGGTGTGGAGCGGTACACACATTCTGCCGTGATCTGGGTGGTGACACACATTCTGCTGTGCTCTGGGTGGTGACACACATTCTTCCGTGCATTGGGTGGTGATACACATTCTACCCTGCTCTGGACACCGCAGACAACCACCCATGGTGTCGGGGTGGTGACACATATTCTGGTGTGCTCTGGACACTGCAGGCCCACCCGTGGTGTCAAGATGGTGACACACATTTTGCCATGCTCTGGACACCACACGCACACCTGTGGTGTCGAGTGGTGACACCCATTCTGGTGTGCTGGACACTGCACGCACTCACCCATGATGTGGTGGCGGTGACACACATTTTGCCGTGCTCTGGACAGCGCACACCCACCCGTGGTGGTGACAAATATTCTGCTATGCTCTGCACACCTCACGCCCACACCTGGTGCCGGTTGTTGACACACATTATGCCCTGACCTGTAAACAGCATGCCCTCCCGTGGTGTCGGGTATTGACATTCTGGCATTCTCTGGACACCTCATGCCCTCCCATGGTGGCGGGGTGGTAACAGGCATTCTGCCATGCTCTGTACACCGCACGCCCACCCTTGGTGTCAGGGTGGTGACAAACATTCTGCTGTGCACTGGACACTGCACCACATGCCCACCCATGGTGTTAGGTGGTAACACACATTCTGGCATGCTCTGATCACCACACATAGTGTATGTGTGTGTGTGTGGGGGGGATGACGCACATTCTGCCATGCTCTGGACACCGCATGTCCTCCCCATGGTGTTGGTGTGAAGGCACACATTCTGCCCTCCTCTAGACACTGCACACACACCTGTGGTGTTGGTGGCAACACACATTCTGCCGTGCTGGACACCGCATTCTCCCACCCATGGTGTTTGTGTGGTGAACATTCTGCAGCGCTCTGGGCACCGCATGGCCACCCGTGGTGTGTTGTGGGGGTGATGACACACATTCTGCGGTGCTCTGAACACCGCACGCCCACCCGTGGTGGTGACATGCCTTCAGCCGTGCTCTAGACACCACACGCCCACCCATGGTTTCAGGTTTAAGACACCCATTGTGCTGTGCTCTGGGCGGTAACACACATTCTGCCATGCTCTGGGTGGTGACACACATTCTGCCCTGCTCTTGACACCTCACACACAACCATGGTGTCGGGTGGCGACACACTCTGCCGTGCTGGACACCGCACCTTCCCACCCATGATGTTGGTTGGTGAATAACATTCTGCAATGCTCGTGCACACCGCATGCCCACCTGTGGTGTCTGGGTGGGGGCGCACATTCTGTCGTCCTCTGGACACCGCACTTCCACCCGTGGTGTGGGGGTGGCGATGAACATTCTGCCATGCTCTGCACACCGCACCCCCACCCATGGTGTCTGGGTTGGGTCGCACATTCTGCCGTGCTCAGGACACTGCACACCCACCCGTGGTGTCAGGGTGGTGATGCACATTCTCCCATGCTCTGCACGCCCACCTATGGTGTTGGGGTGCTGACACACATTCTGCCATGCTTTGGGTAGTGACACACATCCTGCCTTGCCCTGGACACCGTACGCCTACCCGTGGTGTCTGGGTGATGATGCACATTCTGCCATGCTCTGGGTGGTGACACACATTCTGCCCTGCCCTGGACACTGTATGCCCTCCCGTGGTGTCTGGGTGTTCATGAACATTATGCGGTGCCCTGGACACCACACGCCCATCCGTAGTGTCGGGGTGGGGACACATTCTGTCATGCTCTGGGCAATGCACGCCCACCTGTGCTGTCGGGTGGTGACACACATTCTGCCATGCTCTGGATACCGCTCACCCACCGTGGTGTGGAGGAGGTGATGTACATACATTATGCTGTGGTCTGGACAACGCACGCCCACCCGTGGTGTTGGGGTGGCGACGCACATTCTGCCATGCTCTGGGTGGTGACACATATTCTGCCGTTCTCTGGACACTGCATGTGCCCACCTGTGGTGTTGGGTGGTGACAGACATTTTGTCATGTTATGTACACCGCACCCCCACCTGTTGTGTTGGGGTGGTGACAGTGTGCCATGCTCTGGACACTGCACACCCACCCATGGTGTCGGATGGTGATACAAATTCTGCTATGCTCTGGGTACCGCATGCCCACCCATGGTGTCAGGTGGTGACACATTGTGCTGTGCTCTGGACAACACCCACGCACCGTGGTGTGGGGGAGGTGACACACATTCTGCCATGCTCTGGGTGGTGACACATAGTCTGCCGTGCTTTGGACACTGCACACTCACCCATGGTGTTAGGTGGTGGCACAAATTCTGCTGTGCTCTGGACACCGCATGCCCACCCATGGTGTGGGGGAGTTGATGCACATTGTGCCATGGTCTGGACATCGCACACACTCCCCGTGGTGTCAGTGGTGACACACATTCATTCTGCTGTGCTTTGGACACCGCACAGCAAATCCACAAGTGGTTTCGGGTGGTGAGGCACATTCTGCCGTGCTCTGGACACCGCACTCTGGAGAGCCGCCTGTGACATGTGATACAGCCGCGCATTGCTTCATGCTTCCGGTTCTTCACCTGAGGTGTGTTGCTGTTAGTAGTTCGTTGGGCATCTGTTTCACTCATTGCACAAGTGTGATGGGAAAGCTGGTGCTCGGGCAGGATCAGACCAGCAACAGCTTTGTGGCACCGGTGAACCTGTTGGGTAAAGAGGAACGGACTGTAAACATCACACCACATCCACTGATTGCCTTGAGACCTGTAAGAGTGATTAAAAGCTCTGCCCATTTACACGGTGCGCGCCGCAAACTGAAATCTCTTGGATTTCCAACACCAGTCCTTTGTTTATTGATTGCATTTATTATTTGATTAGGGAAACGTAATAGTGTCCAGACGCGCCTATGTAATTGAATACAACTATAAAAAACAAGCGGCCGCGAAAGTGAAAGAGAACGCGAAACCGACGCTAATTAAAAGCACAGGCGAAGCAGCATTTTCGTTGCTATGGCAACAAAATGGTGTGGGACTGTCCACAGTCCCTACGGACACGCGCATGCTGTTTGCAATTGACAAATGGCGAGAGCAGCCATCTTTGTCCATGCAGACACGTGCATGAAAGCCCTTGGCAGAATTGATTCCAAAAGGTACCTGTAATGGCGAGGGCAGCGCATGTGCTGCTTTCGCCAGGCGATACCTAAAAACTATGGAATAAATTATGATTAAGAATATGAATCTCAGTGTAATCTTCCAACAGTTACAATATAACATTGTTTTGTTATAACTTGTATCATTGTTTCTCAGTATATTTTTATATTTTATTCGCCGAAACGCTCGAAGACTTAATCTCTGCCATTTTTGGGGTTTTTATTGTAATTTTATGAGTATCAATTATGTACTGAATAACTATTAAAATATTGTTTTTAATGTCACTATATTTGCACTGTAGAATAATGAATGTTCTCATATTAACATTGAATTTGAGAATTGGAGATTAAATAATTTCATATAAATATATCTGTGCATTTTGATCTTTTAAACTGAGTTTACTACCATTGTTTAATATATCAATCCGTTTGGTCTTAACACATGCTAGTTGCCTAGGAATTTATTTTCTACTGTATATTTACCCTGTCTTAGGAATTGTCTTACCAATTTGTCAGGGGGTCCTTTTAACTCACACTCGTTTTACCCACAGGTTGTCTGTGCGGGGCTGTTCTCTATTATCAAGATTGATAACACTATATGTTGGTCATTTTTAGTGCCTTCACTGTATGTGAGATAACGAAACATTGCTAAATCTTATTTCTCCTTTTTGGATCTGTTATTTTCTTTCTCTCAACCTAATCTCTATCATTCAATCTCGAGCATACTTAAAACGTGATTATCGGTTGAGAAGCAACTATGGCCCAACTGAAACCGTTGGGGTTTTCAGATGAAGAATTTGCTATCCTCTTAGGAACTAGCAATTCTTTTGGAAATAGCTCCAAAAGTAGTATTCACACAAATGATGATTTGAACAAACTAGTAAACCTTAAAAAGAAATGAAAACGAATAGAAGCGCATGGAGAATATATGTTGGAATATCTAAAAGCAGGGATAATACCTACTGGTCTACGTGTTCGCAACCTTCCCAGATTATTTGTTCAATATAAACAGTTTTTAGAAAAATGGAGCATGATTGCCAATAGCTGGTCAAGGGATTTAATGATATTGATAATAGAAACTGCTAAATAATTGTCAGCTTCCCTAAAACTAGAATTAAATGAATTAGAAGATAACATTAAAAAAGAGAATAAAAGCTACAAAGAAATTACAAGTATCAAATAGAGAACTAGAATACTTTGCAGACTACCTAAAAAAGAGAAACTCTGAAAAATCAACTAAAGATAAAAGATTTTATACAATAGAAAGAACATATCCATATTTAGGAGAAAATTTCTACAAACAAAATCATTATACTAATGAAAGCTATCCCAGACAACAGAGAGTAACCACATTTTCAGATACTTCTGATTCAGAAGGTGAAGGAACTGCGCAATATTATGAACCTGAAGGTGCATTTAACACATTTAACCCAAATAAAAATACACACCAATGTTTTTTAGGTCCACGCGGGACATGCAGGGGACGACAGAGGGTTAGAGTTCCACTTCAAACCAGAGGGAATTACCAGAATCATCACTATCAGCCAGACCCTCAACATGTATTAGAGACCCGAAACAGGCAGTATTGGAAACATGGGATATAATTCCTATTTTCAATTTGTCACCTCAAAATCTGAGTTCCAGCAGTATGAACCTTCTTTCCAAAGGCCTATCATATGTACCTCATTCGTTTGTAAATAAATTTGAGCTTCATCAAGATATATTTTCTTTTTTTGAAAAATTAGATTAAACAAATATTTCGATTCAGATGATCAGATTAGTACTGAAGAGCTTGCACTGAAAGAATTATCTCTTCCTTCTACTTTTATACCTTCTCTAGAACAAGTAGGACCAGAAGTGCCCACTTTTGAACATGTGGTATTAAAACGTCTGGAACAAACACTTTGTTTCATTCCAAAGCCCTTGTACAACTAAGACAAAGAAGAATTTTTATCTTTAAAATCTCTAACTCAAAACAAATCGATAACAATAAAAAGTTGTGACTAAGGGGGAGGTATTGTGGTCATTAATACCAATGACTACAAACAAAAATGTTTATCTATGTTGAATGACCAGATTTTTTATTCCAGAATAACATCTAACCCCATTAACAGAATATCAAAGAAAATACAAGTTTTGACCAATCAAGCATTGAATGCAGGTCAAATCACATCTAAAGAATATGATTATCTGAATAATTCAAAAGGTAAAACAGCATGTGTTTATGGTACTCCTAAAATACATAGGGATACGAAATGGTTGATACTATAGGTCTATAGGGGGGGCTATAGACCTATAGTATCAACCATCGGTAGTTACAGAACCTTTGTCAAAATTTATCGATAACCAGATAAAACCATATATTCCTAAAATCTCTTCATATGTTAAAGATACCAGGGAAATGATTAATAAAGTAGAAAATGTAAAATTCAATTCAAACACGGATATTTTAGTGACTCTAAACATAGAGTCACTAGACAGTAACATTCCACAAAAAGAATTTGTTTGGTCAAATTAAAGGAGTAAGCATGGGGGCTTTAGTAGCGCCATCCATAGCGAACATTTATTTGGCCTATTTCGAGATGAAAATTATCTACAATGAAAAAGCCCCATTTTTTTAATCTGTTTCCCATTGGTCCAGATATATAGACGATATTTTTTTTATCTGGACCAATGGGGAAGACAATTTACAAGAATTTCTCCAGTGGTAAAATCTTACAGATGAAAATCTCAAATTCACTGTGCACAGCAGAGCTACAGAAGTTGAATTTTTAGATATTTTAATTAGACATTACTTAGGCACCTTAGAGGTAGATTTATTCGTTAAGCCAACTGCAAGAAATACCCTCTTGCATTTTAAAAGTTATCATTCGCGCAATCAAAAGCAGAGTATTCCGTTTTCAACATTTTTAAGAATGCAATGGAATTGTACAAATATACATGATTTTGATAAGCAAGCTATTGTTATGAAAGTAATGTTTTTAGAGAGAGGATATCCCCACTGGCTAGTGAGGGAATCTTACAAGCAAGCCAGATTTTACGACAGAGATCACCTTCTGAAATCAGTCCCAAAACCAAAAGTAAACCAGTTGGTATGTGTTACGAAACATTCCACTATTAACACCAAAGTGAAACAAATTATCATTTCCAACTGGCATATTTTAAATAGTGACCCTGAACAAAAGAAAAAACTAGCCAAACCTTTATTTGCGTATCGCCGAAATAAAAACCTTAAACCCGATGATAGGAAGCGGTATCATCAATTTAGGGTGGGTTCCCTCTCGTTAAAAGAATTAAAAAAATGCTGGGCCTCAAGGTCAGATGATAAATGCTCTACATGCCCAGCACAGACTGAAACAATAGCCCATTTAATGTTTGTATGCCCTGCTTACAAGCCTCCTAGGATAAAATGGCTCAAACCTGTTTGCCTCAATATGGGCACTAGATCAAGCATGGAGGCATTAAGGATTTTGAAAACTAATACGCAGGATTCAATCGTAATTGCAGTTGCCAAATTTATGAGCTGGATGTGGGTTATCCCCGCAAAAAATATGAGGGGCCATAACTCTAGTCAGGTTTTATATTAATAATTATACTAAGAGTTTGGGCATGGGACCAGCATAGTAGTATTATGTTTACTTTGACACACACTTCTGTGTCTGACAGTGTGTTACTTAGTGTGTAAAGAATTTTGATATACGATTTTTGGTGGTCTTATGGCCACCATTGCTTTAATGTATATATGTATATATAAATATATATGTCTATGTATGTGTATATATGTATGTACTATTGTATATTTTCAAATTTTTTAATTATCATGTGTTTTATATCCTGAGGGCCCTTTACTTCTAAACGTTGGTCGTTGACTTTTATATTCTTTTAAATCATGGACTTTAATATAACCTGTTTTAAAAAAAAGTTTTTGTAACTTTTTGTCTTTTATGATTGATACAATCGAAATAAACACTTATGACTGACTAATTGTCCAGTCACGCTTTGATTCCCAACTTTCTAGCCAAACTTTTATTCAGAAATCCATCAATGGCAATGCACCAGTCAAAGGAACTGCTCTACTTGTAAATCTTGTGAAATGGTGATGGGAGGCGAAACTATGACCCACAACGGATTTACCATTAGGGCAACCCACCTGTGGAATTGTAAAACACAGAACATAATTTACTTAAGCCTTTGTCCTTGCCAATTAGGCTATGTTGGAGAAACATCAAGAACAATCCAAACTAGAATCACTGAACATCGATCAGCCATTAGGACAGCTAAGTTGACTGCACCTTTAGTTAAACACTTTATAGAGCAGAATCACAAACCAGAAGAAATAGATGAAGAATCCTAGAAAAGATTAAAACAGCAGATGACAAAGGTGGTCAAAAAATATGCAGAAAACAAGTGGTTTATTTGATTTTTTTCTCTCTACACTTTCAAAAATGGATTAAATAATTAATTACTGTGGGAGAATGCACTCATATGATAATTTGTGATTTGCAATTTATAAAAATAATTAGATATTATAACTAGTAGAGTCAGAAATGGAACAAATAAGAAGTGAGAATTTTTTCCCCATTGGAAAATATTAAGTTCTGCCTCTAGTCTAATTTTGACTGCTCCCGGAAATATAACCATGTAGGAACTGAAGAACGTGCTGCCAATATAATGCACACACAATGATGACAATCTGCTATTATTATTATTAATAATCATTTTACTATTTGTGATAAGTAGGTCTGTATTCCATTTCTATTTTTCCTTTTGTAACAAATATATACTACTGGGAAAATATTTTTACACGCAATGACGACTTTAGAAGAGATTGGGTTCGCACTCTAGTTTTATTTTGATTGTTCTTGTATCGTAAAAAAAAGAGGGACAAATGAGAAGACTTAGTACATAACGCTGACGCTATGATGACATACCGTGACTACCACAAAAAGTGAGAATCCTACTATTTGTAAATAGGTTTATATTCTAGTTTTATTTTGGCTAGTTTTCTATCCGCAATAAAGCAGGACCAATGGGAAAGTTATTTTAACATGATGCTCACGTAATGACCTCACATAACGCTGGCGCAATGATGACTTGCCGTGACTATCACTAAAAGTAAGAATCCCAGTAGTTAAAAATAGGTTCACATTTTAGTCTTATTTTGGCCAGTTCTCCCTTCGCAATAAAATAGAACCAATGGGAAAGCTATTTTAACATGACGCTCACAAAACAACGTCAAGCCGCTATAATCATGTGACCGAATACGGAAGGGACACTCTTGTATTTTAAACCATAGAGAATCTGGTTTAGTTTGATAATAGACAAGAGATCAAAGAGACGCCCGTAGCCATTCAGCACGGTCCACTGAATGCAATGAAATACTACTAGAGAGGTAAGAAAATGCTTAGAAAAGATTAAAGACAACATCACTAGCCACACCACACACAGCACCATCACCACTTCCACACCTGCACAACTAACCCCCTGCACAACACACACCACACACATCACAACCACACCCACCACTCACACACTTGCACCCACAACCACTTTGCACACCATGGCCACACAGAAAATGCCCAAATTCACAGAGAGTGAGTTGACAGTCATGGTAGATGAGATAGTCCGAGTGGAACCACAGCTTTTTGGTAGCCTGGTCCAACAGACACCATTAGCCACAAGGACACAAATGTGGGCAAGGATAGTCCAAAGGGTCAATGCAGTAGGGACCACCCCAAGATCAAAAAAGAAGATCATGAAGCGGTGGCATGATCTGAAGAGGGTGGTCAAGGAGAGGAGGAGCAAGAACCGTGAGCTGGCTCAGAGGACTGGCGGTGGCCCTCCCATTCCACAAAATCCATTCACACCATGGGAGGAGAAGGTGCTTGCCATACTGCATCCAGAGAGTCTCACAGGAGTAGCCGGGGGAATGGAGGCTGGTAAGTACAAACAAATGACTACCACCACTCTACTATGTACAGTCTCTCACAACTACAAAGCTACACCACCTAGGACTAACTCCATCCATCTGCACCACACACTCACAAAAACATGTCTCACAGATCCAACATTCACCCACTCCCATTCACCCCAAATGTAGCTACCAACATTATCATGGAGGCATGTGTACAGGCAGACAGCACTACAACCCCCACCAGGTCCCCTTGTCCCACAGCATCAGAAACATGGAGCCCCCCCACCACACCCAGAAGCATGTGTCAGCCATTACATTACCCTCATCAAACTTACAGGTAGGTAGCCATCTTCACAATGAGGGTGTTTGGGGGTGGGAGGTCTGCACTACCACTCCCACCATGCCCCCTGGCCCACACCTCAGCAGGATGGAGCCCTCCCCCCACCCCACCCAGAAGCAGTTGGAAGCCATTGCAGTACACCAAACAAACTTACAGGTACGTAGCCATCTTCACAAAGAGGGTGTTTGGGGGTGGGAGGCCTGCACTACCACTCCCACCATGCCCCCTGGCCCACACCTCAGCAGGATGGAGCCCTCCCCCACCACACCCAGAAGCAGTTGGAAGCCATTGCAGTACACCAATCAAACTTATAGGTAGGTAGCCATCTTCACAATGAGGGTGTTTGGGGGTGGGAGGCCTTTACCAATACTTTCACCATGCACCCTGCCCCCCACCTCAGCAGGATGGAGCCATTCCCCGCCCCACCCAGAAGCATGTGTCAGCCATTACATTACCTTCATCAAACTTACAGGTAGGTAGCCATCTTCCCTGGGAGGGTGTTTGGGGGTGAGAGGTCTGCACTATCACTCCCACCATGCCCCCTGCCCCCCACCTCAGCAGGATGGAGCCCTCCTCCCACCCCACCCAGTAGAAGTTGGAAGCCATTGCAGTACACCAAACAAACTTACAGGTAGGTAGCCATCTTCACAATGAGGGTGGTTGGGGGTGGGAGGCCTGCACTACCACTCCCAGCATGCACCCTGGCCCATACCTCAGCAGGATGGAGCCCTCCCCCACCCCACCCAGAAGCAGTTGGAAGCCATTGCAGTACACCAAACAAACTTACAGTTAGGTAGACATATGATTCTGTCCTGTGACCCCACTGAGCAGGATGTAAGCCGCCACCACGCACACACACGAGTGACACAACAAACCCAAATGTGGGCACATCACAGGTAAGTAGCCAGTACGTGCACCCACTCATTTGTCACAAATGAAATGGTGCCAAATGACAACACCAGCCCTCTCATTGCACAAAGAGGCATACCTACCCCATTACCAAGCACAGTGTGCACACAGGTAAGCTAAGGAAACTTTCACAGCTACCAAAGCGTGACACACCAACGCACAAGTAGAAGAAAGTCAGGGCAAAATCATGCACAGCACCTATTTACATGTTCATCACCATGGGGCAAGTACAACAAGGACCATTCGAAAAATACGAAAGCATGTGTGGTGGTACAAATCAAGATATGCACATGACAGGACAAAGGTATGCAGGAGATGATAATGGCCAGTCCATGGCCAGATGTGACGCCTGCCAGGTCAGACAAATCAACAATGACTCCTCAATTAAAAACATGTTGTGCCAGGCCCTAGATGGCAACAAGTCCCTGTAATCATTAATTGTGCACGGGTCGCATGATATGCCTTGACACCATGGACAAGTAATGCATGTACCACTGCATCATGTCAGGAAGCACAGTAGCGCACATAGTAAACAATGGGATGATCTGTTAATTGTGCAGTTTACAAAAAGTGAATGACACACAGCTAACACAAAGCTTGCCGGGTGCACTACAATGACCATTTCCCATCTGACCCACAGGTGACCAAGAACTCACTGCAGAGGACAACACCAGCAACCTGCAGAGCCAGTCTCCCCCCCCCCCGGTACATGGACCCTCGGGTGTTGACTCCCAGGATTCCATGGACGATGAGCTCGAAGCCGGCCCATCTGGTGTGCCAGGGAGCAACAGGTCCCAGGACCCCATCGTCCCCCCACCACATCTGCGGCAACAACAACTTCACAGCAGGCCCCTGCTGTCACGGCCTGTGCGGCCGCCGCCAATACCACCACCACCACCAGTGCTGCCTGCAACACCCTCCCTGTCCCAGAGGATGACCAGCACACATCACCGATTGAGGAGGGCAGGTAGAGGATGCGGATGCCCACAGTGGTGAGGCAACAGGTCCGTGGCAGCAGGGCAGGTGGGAGGGGCAGGGTTATCCACGGACACCAGGAGGCTGGGACTCAATCCCTGAACACATCACCAGAGTCCTTGGCGCATACGAACAGGCCCAGGGACGAACGAGCCGGTAGGACAAACTGTTGCATGAACTCATCCTGCTGATAAGGTCCATCGACACCCGCATGGGACAAATCGTGGACCTCTTGGGCCAGCAAGTGGCGCTACTGAAGGATAGGCCTGTGCCACAAACAACACCTCTATCTCCCTCTGGTGGGCCGCAGGATGACAGTTCACCATCCTCCCCCGCGCCCACAGAGAGGGGTGAGTCCTCAGACCCCACTGGCCCTGCAGCAGGGGCCCCCTGGCCAAACGACGAAGGGGCCGTCCTAAGAAGACCCTGGGAGTATCTGGAGGCAAAGCTCCTGCCAGACACCAGTCACGGAGCCAGCCATGATGGCAACCCTCTCCACCACTGCATTGACTTTTTGGACAGTCCTTCCCCACACTGCATTGTGAATGGCATCTGTCTGTTGGACTGGGTCACCACATCAATGTGGGGACTACTCGATTATCTCATTTACCACAACTGTCAAATCACTGCTCCACCCCCCCAATGGAAATGTATACCCCCCTCGCATCTCACCATTGCAAATAAAATATCCTTAAACATATGTTGTCGTGTCTGCTCCGTCTTTATTGCAGGATGTACAGTCTTTAACATGATCACAATGTACCAGGAGCATGGGCTGTATGTAGGCAAGGAGCAGTTGAAGGCTCCTATGGAAACACAACAGAACTACTTTCAGTGGTCTGGGTGTGGCATCACAGACATCACACAACCCCTACTATCAGGATAACCCAACATGCACACGTCACAATGGGCAACAAGTGTCAACATACACGTCCTGTAGATGTTCCCAAATGACCTGTCCCAGAAACACTGCCAACCACGGCTGAGTCTACAACTGGCTGCTGTTACAATTCTCACATGCCCCTTCACGACAACAGCAATATCAGCAGACAATGGGTATGTTGCACATTGTCACCCACCTTCAAGTGAAGTAGCGTGTGATGAGCTGTTCACGCAGGTCAACATCTTCCTCCTCTCCACTGTCCTCATCACTGGACATGGGTTGGCTTGCAGGCTGGGGCCTTGGGTCCTCACCATCATCTAGGAGCAGGGGAATCTCCTTGTGAATGGCTAGGTTGTGGAGCATGCAGCATGCCACTACAATCTGACACACCTTCCTGGGCGAGTATGCCAGTGCATCTCCGGTCTTGTCCAGGCAGCGGAAACGTGACTTCAGCAGACCAAAAGTACGCTCCACCACACTACATGTCCTCCCACATGCCTCATTGTAGCGGACGTCAGCTGGGGTCCTGGTATTCCTCAGTGCGCTACGCAACCAGGGATGGTTGGGATATGCAGAGTCACCTAGGTATGACAAACACAAATAGACATTGCAATGTCGCTGAGGCTGAGGGCAGCAGGTCACACACCCAACACGCCATACGACTAGGCATACTCACCCACAATCCATGCATGCTCGGGAAGCAGATTAGGTCTTTCTTCGAAATGCCCTCACACACCCCAAGGGATGTCATGCTTCATCATTTGGGCATTTGCCCCTCGTCAGGACGGCGCTGCAATGCCTGATGGGCTCCCGAAACCAGGGCTCTTTATCGGGGATCTTTTGAAGAAGCCGTATGGGTGCGTGTGGGTGTGAGGGCTGGGTAGTGCACAAGGAGTGAGGTAAGTAAAAAAGGTATAGAGCAGTCCTTCTTAATTTACTTTTTAATTATTGAGGTAGCTCCAGCCTTATTAAAATTATGTAGAAGCCCTGTATAGGAATGATGTTCTGTGAGGGGTCAACATGTTTCGTGCCCCAGCGGCCCCAGAAGGGGTCAATGGCACTTCGTCAGGACCAAATTGAAAGTGTGAGGTGAGTGCACTACCGTTTAGCACTAGTTGCTAGAAACGGTAGGGGGAAATTAAGTAGGAACTGGTACTGGGATGTGGAGAGACCTGAGGGAGAAGGGAGATAAAGGGGGGAATAAAAACAAGGAAAAGAGAAACACAACCAGCGGTTAGACCAGCCTATAGGCATACAATACATGCACTGGAGGGTGACACGGTAAAAAAACACACAAGTGATGTTTTGAAGGTGAATTCACTGTAAAATCTCAAGGTCCGGTCTGTGGGTGAAGGTGGACGGGGTCAATACGTCGTGACTATATCAACGACAAGGTGCAAGGGGTGGTTGATTGGCAAAGGACCCAGTGCAGCGTGATCGGAATACGAGCGGTCTCATGTGACTAAATTGAGGAACCAATTATATTCATCCAATCAGTCGTAGTACGTGAGGTTCTCTATGAACGACCGTCACTATGCCCATGTGTGTTGTAAAGAGTTAAACAAGACGGATCGTAGTGGACCGTAATCCGGAAATAAACTGATTGATGGTGTAAAGGGACTGAATACAGCCAGCCTAGAGGAGGACAGGGAGACTAATAGTGAACTGTTTTCAATTGACATAAAAGCATGCTACTAGACGTGCTGGTGTCAGCGGTATATTGCGCGGGGCACACGGTAAAGAATCACCCCTCGTAACCTAGTCCCAGGCTGACGGGGATGAGACCAGAGCACATTAGTTGCTCCGGTATCTATGAAAAAACAAAATAGGAAGAAAGGGGTCAGATTACACCAACGCGGTCGCAAAAACCGGAGCGGCGAATAAGCTTACCGTCTAGATCCAAGCAGGAAGATAAGGTACTCACGGAGGTAGACGAGCAACTTGCCGATGTCCTACCCTCGCTCTGGGCCCCGTGGGGAAAGTTTCCGGGGGAAATCCTTAAGTAGCGCTGTCTGACACGTCCCTAAACGTGGCGGCCATTTCGGATAGGGCTGCCTTTGGCGCTTCTATCAGAGGTGTGTGAGGGCATTTCGAAGAAAGACCTGTTCTTCCCCTTCCCCCCCTCTTAGTCAGTAATTCCCAGGAACTGCTCATTTCCTTATAGAGTACTTCCTTGGTGCCTACGAGCAGGACCTCATAAACTTGGCTCCGTGTCCCTCTTTTGTTTAACGGGAAGCAGATTAGCCATCAGCTGGGGCACAATGCTGTTCTGCAGGATCTAGGAGTCATGGGCCGAGCCTGGGAATTTGGCACACACGTGGGAGATGATCATATCTGCCAGGCACACCACCTGCACATTTATGGAGTGGTAATGCTTGCGATTCCTGTAAATGTGCTCAATTGCCTGTTATGTTAAACAATTTGTTATGTTAAACAATTTATATAGCGCTACAGCTAAACCAGCACGGGGGTGTCCCGGCGCTAACCTAAAGAGTAAAAGGAACCGCTACCAGGTGGGACAGCTTACGGCCTAATCCCTAGGGAAAAGGTATGTCTTGATTGCCTTCCTAAAGTGTTGGTAGCTGCTGACACTTCGAATATGAGATGGCAGAGAATTCCAAAGTCTTGCAGCCTTCAATCTAAAGGCTCTACCTCCCGCCCTGATTTTCTTTATCCGGGGAACCAACAACAAATTTTGGCCAGAGGAACGAAGTTGGCGCATAGGCTCATAAGGCGTGACTAGATCTTTCAGAATCTCTGGTGAAGTCAGCCTCCATGCTTTAACCCCTTCAGCGCTGCGCGGATTCCCCCGCGGTGCTGAAGGGTTCGAGCGCGGGCGGGGCCATGACGGAACGGTTCCGTCATGAGCACAGCTCAACCGATGGTCATGACGGAACCGTTCCGTCATGAGCATGGAAGGGGTTAAAAACCATACAGAGGGCCTTGAACTCAATGCGCCTCTGCATGGGTAGCCAGTGTAGACGCCGTAGGGCAGTCCTGGCTGAACTTGATCTCTGCTGTCTTAAAAGTATTTTAGCCGCCAGGTTCTGAACCCTCTGGAGCCGATTGCTCTCTGACTTATTGGCTCCCAAATACAGAACCAAGCCATAGTCCAGGCGAGACAAAATTGTCGCCTGGACAATGATTTGATGCGTAGGAGCATCAAAAAATCTGAAAGTGGGCTTAAGCTTCCGCAATAGCCCAAAGCAGGTTCCTGCCACTTTCTTTGTTTGAATTTGAAAGTTGAGAGCCTCGTCCATCCAAACCCCTAAATTCTTCACCACAGTCCTAGGGGTAGGGGCGGCGCCAAGATTAGTAGGCCACCAACGATCAATCCAGGAGCCCTTATCTTTACCTACTATCAGGACCTCGGTTTTGGGTGCGTCTAACTGCAGACAATTTGTGGACAACCAGTCCACTACAGAAGCCAAGCTGTTTTGAAAATCCGCTGGGGCAGTGTCACAGTTATTAGTGCTGGAAAGAGCTACCACCAGCTGCGTATCGTCTGCATACGGAACCAAGGTCAAATCTCTGCTCCTTGCTAGCGGCAAAATGTAAATATTAAAAAGCAGGGGACTCAGAGAAGAGCCCTGCGGCACACCTTGGCTGACCTTGAAGGTATTAGAGGAGAATGGAGGCACATCCACTTGAAATGTCCGCTCCTCCAAGAAAGAGGTCAGCCAACTCAACGCCAAGCCCCGGATCCCCACTTCCTCCAGCCGTCGCAAAAGAATAGAATGGGACATCGAAAGCTGCACTCAAATCAAGTAATAAAAGTGCAGATGTAGTGCCACCATCGAGGGCGGCCCATAGATGTTCAGTCACCGCCAACAGTGCAGACGCCATACTATGGCCAGGACGAAATCCATTTTGCGAGGAGTCAAGGATATTATTGATAGAAAGGAATTCGGAAAGAGTGGCGTTGACATGTGCCTCCAAAATGTTTGCTGCCCAAGGGAGTCTTGAAATAGGTCTATAATTCTCAACACTGGCAGGGTCTAAATTAGGTTTCTTTAGCAGTGGTAGAACCTTAGCCTGTTTCCACGAGTTGGGGACAGAACCTGAGGCAAGAGACGCGTTCAGTACTTGCCCCAACGGCTGTAAAATGACCGGCAGCAATTTAAGAAAATGAGCTGGCTTCAGGGGATCCAGCGGCAACCCAGATTTTATTTTTATGCAAAGAGCTTCCAGTTCTGAGTTAGTAATCTGTGGGATCATACTCAGGAAGGAAGTCGACGATCGTACCTGCTCTGATGAATGTAAAGTTTTATTAGTGCAGTTCGGGTTCCTCAATTTCCCCTTACTACTACGGACAGAGTGATTTCGCAGTCACACACACACTTACACATCACACGCTGGTGGGGCCCATAACACCAACATTCATTCTAATCAATCTATCCGTACCTTTTATTCAGAAAGGGGATAAAACATTTGGTTCCGAACTACACTGCTTCCCTTGATGGGAACTTGCTAACATCACTTAACAGAATCCCTCTACTCCTCCTCCCATCAAGGAGAACACAAACTTAGTCGATGAATCATTTAGTTGAAATTAGCTTAATGACTCCTTAATTCTCTGAATCAATCAATAATATATTTCAATGAAAGAACAATGCAACACATGAATTCAATTAATCTTTCTTTATCTAAATCAAATGCAGGTTAAACCTAATTAGTACATTTTATCTTTTGCCATATTTACCTATTCTGGCTATTTGTCGTTTTCTAAGTCAGAATCTGGTCCTCAGTCAAATCGTCAAAGTTCTGTTCTATCATGCAGAGTCACCGTCCTCTCCGTCAGCATAACATCAGGATACTGGATATGATGAAGTGCGTTCTAAACGACCCTCTCGAGTCTACTATTATTTATATTAAAATTTACATTCAAAAAGTTACAATCGTCATTTTCAGAGCTTCTTATTGGACAATCAAAGTACATCCTAATTCATCAGGAAACATTCGATGTCGTTCACACATATTAAAAGTTCCAAAACGAATGTATGGGAACGTTGGCAAGCCATAGTTTAGGTTGCAACAATTTCTGTTGAAGGGTTGGCCTTTCGCCCGGTGCAACCTTGATGGACACAGCGATGACAGTTCACCGGCAGGTCGCAGCTGCTGAGATTTGCGCAGGCGCGTTTCTCCTTTCCCTTCATTGTTTTACTTCGTAAAGGTCTGATTCAGTCGGCGGCCATTTTATAGCAGGCCCAAATTGTCAACATAAGCAAAGAAACACAAAACGTCATTAATACATTAAAATGGTTAAATAGTGTTATTTCCCTTGCTAATACCCATATGTGTGTGCATTTATATAGCCATATGCCACATTCAAAGCCATTAGTACTTGTTTATTTAAGCATAATTTACGATAACATCACATAAGCAGCGTTTATCCTATTAATATGCATACAGACTTAGTTTACATATTATTTTTAGCCATGCAAAGCAATCCCACGTGTATTCTCTCGGTTAATAAAGTTGATTAGTTTTTTAAACAACACTCTATTAATTATTATGATTGATCATTAGTCATTTTAATACAAACATATATAAATGGATTGGGTATATAAAAAGAAAACATTTTACCCGCTCGATCAATCCCCCCTTTGGTGATTTTATCACCATAAACAAAACCCCCAAAAAATCAATTTATTTTTCCCTTTTATGGAAATTCGAAAGGTTTTCTTGCTCAATTATAATTCTGTTTCCCCTTCATCTTCTCTTTTTGTTTTGTCATACATACTCTCCTTCCATTCTTTCAATTCAATCTCTTCAAAATCCCTTTCTTGTTTCTTTTCCTTCTTTTTGATAATTTCTCGTCTAATTTTCTTTTTATTTCTTTTATGTCTGCAACACATACATCCTAATCTAAGTATTAATAATATAAAAATTACACACGTTAATAGAAATAATATTTTTCCTAATATAGTACTACCTAATTTACCTAAGAAAGTCTTAATAGCAGCCATCTTATTACTAATTTTAGTCCAGATACTTTCAACCTCCAGTGGTACTATTTTATCATGCAGTTCAGTAATATTTTTAATATATACCTTTAGATCTTTGCTTTCATCAGGAATGTAAGTACAACAATGTTGAACTTTCAGCATTCCACAGACTCCACCCTCTTTTGCCAATAAGATATCAAGGGCAAGTCGATTTTGCATAATCATAGCACGCATAGCAACCATTTCAGTGTTTACCAAAAGAAATCCTCCAGCGGTGCTTGTTGACAAGCGATCCACTATGGTTGACAATTTCCTAATATTATTTGCATTCAAAGATATTCCCACTGCTGGTATCAAGGCTCCAAAAATATCACCTACAATTTCTAACCAAGTTTCTCTTCTACTACGCATTAATAGGTTATGTGGTCCACTATTTTCTACTCTATCCATGTGAAAGATCTTTGGAAAGACCAAGCCAACATAACATGTGCCATACCAATGGTCGGGTAACCTGTAATAAGCCTTGTTCCCACAAATGTAGTACAATCCAGGAAAAACTGAATCTTCTCCGCCTCTAAATCCCCATCCGGATGCAATAAAATATGTATCAAGACACTCACTTGTCCCTATATAATAATAATCATATTGGGATCTTTCCCTCATAATACATAATTTGCCTTTCTGTGGTGAATCTATAGCTATTGTTGGTCTAGCTTCACCCTTTGTCTCCCTTTTCCCGTCTATGTCCCAAACATTTTCCCCTACTTCATGTCCTTCTGCCTTTTTATGCATCTTCAATCTCCTTTCTTCGACCATATCTATAAATGTTTTCTCTTCTGTCTTCAAACTGCAAGTTAAATTGTTTCTGAAAATATATTATAAGGTTAGTTCTTTAGTCTCTATAAAAATCTCACCTAGTATATTAGCAGTTTTAGCTGGATTCAATTAATTATTCATGGGCAATTGTCCAAGAATGTTATCTATATTAGACAGATTATATTCTAATTTCCCTACTTGATACAATATACTTGTTAAAACGCCACATGTTATTCCATAAGTTGCTGGGAGGTGATGATAAGTCACTCCTTCTGAAACAGAGGCAGGCAACTGCATACATACGTAGCAATCCCTTACGTCCATTGTTTTTGCATTGTCAAACAATAATTTTGAAAATACATTGCTAGAAAAATCAGTTATAGACCTATCCTTGTGCATATGTTCAGTGCTTGTTTTAAATGGAACTACCTTTTGTGAATTCTTCACTACATTAGTCATATTCTCTGTATGCCCTTCTAGTGTATCTAAAGTTACTTTGAAAGAGATCAAAAGAGCAAGTACGCTCCAAAGAAGCATTAATAATCTTGTACAACAACAACACATTTTACACCATCTTCTCATAAAGGTACATCTACTCTTGTTATCATCTATGTTAGCCATCTTGTTAATTTGATCGTGTCTTGTACTTTCACCTGAAAGAGCTAGGCACTTATCAGGTTATCTCAGTCCTTCAATTTCTTATTCAATCCTTTATATTTTCTACAAGGACCTTCTTGAAATCACTCAGTTTGGCATCTCATCGTTTTTCACTTCCTTCTCATCATCCACATACAGAATTTCCTGATCTTCCGCTTCTTCTCCGATATCGGATAGGATAACTCTCAGGATTTCCGCTGTTTCTTCTTCCTCCACCACTTTCAGTAAAGTCTCCTCTGGATTTCCTTGACTATCTACCTCTTCTCCTTGTTCAGGCAGTGCCACATACGTCCATTCAGGTGACTTATACTTCTGATTTGGTTTTCTTGATCGTTTGTTTTCTTCAGACACTTCTGTCTCGCCCTCTTTTTCTTTGTTCTGACTTGTTACTTCGTTCACTTGTTCCGCTTTTGAGGGTTTAACTCGTGTCAATCGATATCTCAGTCTCTTTATTTTGTTTGACCAAAGGTCTCCTTTAGCATTTCTTCTTGGTTTGCCTTCTTTACTGTTTCTTTCCTCGATCCAAGTTCTCTTCCTCAGAACTCGACCTTCTGGTTCACTGTCTTCAGATTCTGTCTCATTTGGCTTTTCTTTTCCACCAGCTACTTTCTCCACCTCTTGTGTATGTCCTACTTCTGTCCCTCCTCGGGTCTCCGACACACAATCTTTCTGCTTGCTGCTTGTCCCTTCACCTAACTCAGTGTTGGATGTCCCTACACCTCCTCGGGGGTCTTCCGCAGAAATCTGTCCCTCTCTCTCTATTTCTGTCCCTTCTTCTCCTTCAAGAAATTTCTCAGTTGGAACTTCTCCTACTCTTTCATCTGGTGTGAATGTTACTTCTGTCGAGACATTCTTTTCCTTTCGCTTCTTCTTTCTGTGCTCGCCACTGGCGTTTTGCTCGTCTCCAGAATCTGAACTATCTGAAATCTGCAATCTCTTCCTCAGGATTTCTTCTCTTGGAGTTGGAACTAATCTTGGCTCCTTCTCCCCCCTTTCGGGATTTTCTTTTGTCTTTGAATTCTCATTGTCTGAATCAGCACTTGATTCCGAATCATCAAAATATTATTTTCCAATGCTATATGCTGGATTTGGAACTCTCAAAGTGTGACTTGCATGTATCCAATTTTTCAGTCCAGCACACTTCACAGCAGTTGTTGTGGTCAGGATAACTTGCCTTGGCCTTCCCCACCTTGGAACCAAGCAATTCCTTCTTCTGTGGACTTTTATTCTCACCCAGTCACCTGGGCTCAGGTCATGAGCTGGTTTTCTTTCAAGGGTGGTGGCATCCGCTCCAACCTGGTGAAACACAGAATGGACTGCGTCAGCCAGGCCTTTACAGTAATCCAAAATCATGTCATCAGTTAGTGTCATCAATTTGTTGACTGGAACACATATGTGCCTCATGGCCCGTCCCATGATAATTTCGTGGGGACTCAAACCTGTAGTTCTGTCTGGAGTAGATCTGATTGTCATCAAGACTAGAGGCAAGACATCAGGCCATTTCATTCCTGTGGCTAAACACATTTTCCCTATTCTGTTTTTGATCGTACCATTCATTTGTTCAACCACACCAGAAGCCTCTGGTCGATAGGCACAATGTAGTTTTTGTTGTACACCCAATGCTTCACAAATCAATCTCATGATCTCATTGTAAAAATGTCCTCCTCTGTCTGATTCAATGGTCACTCGGAACCCAAATCTTGGGGTGAATTCCCTTAACAATAGCTTGGCCACTGTGATTCCATCATTTCTTCTTGTTGGGTATGCCTCCACCCACCTGGAGAACAGACAAACTACCACCAGAACATACCTTAACCTGTTATAAGGGGGCATTTCAATGAAATCTATTTGCATTCTGGTGAAAGGTCCTCCCTCTCGGCCTATTGTGCCTAGACTCACCACTGTTTTCCTTCCAGGATTGTACTGCTGACATATCAGGCATCTTTGACAGAGACTCTCTGCTATCAACCTGAATTTTGCATTGTACCAGGTCTGCTTAAAGGCCCTTATCATGGCATCTCTCCCTAGATGTCCTTGGCCATGATACATCCGTGCCATGGTTGACATCATGCTATCAGTCATTACTGGTCTTCCATCCCGATAGACCCACACATGATCTTTCTCCCTTGGTGCACAACCTGTTTTAACCCACTGTTTAATTTCTTCATCTCCTGCTTCATCCTGCAACTGGTTCACTTCTTCCCATGTTCCCACAACGTTAGTAAACATTATGGAGCAAGAAAACATTTCCTTTTCCTTTGCCCTATTGATTGAATACTGGTTTTGGGCACAGTACTGAGCCATGTCATTGGCATATCGGTTCCCGGTAGTGATATAATCACTACCTTGACTATTAGCAGCACATTTTACAACTGACAGTTCTTTAGTCAACTGTATTGCTTCAAGCAATTTTCCCACCACTTCTGCATTCTTTATAGGAGTTCCACTTGAGGTCAGGAAACCTCTCTGCAGCCAAAGTTGGCCAAAATCGTGGACAACTCCAAAGCCATACTGGCTGTCAGTTATCACAGTCACTCTCACATTCTTCCCAATTTTGCATGCCCTTGTCAATGCCACTAGTTCTGCTACTTGAGCGGATTTAACTCCTTTCAAGTGTGATGCTTCTATGACTGCTGCAACTGTGCATATAGCATAGGCTGCACTCAACAATCCTTCATCTGTTCTCAAACAAGATCCATCCACAAACAACACATAATCACTTTCTGGCAATGGTAAATCTTTTATGTCTGGTCTGGGTTTCGTGCAAAAATCAAGCACATCCAAGCAATCATGATCAACATCATCTCTTACCTCCACTCTCTCTGCATCTGGCAATAGTGTAGCTGGATTCACATTCACACATCTTTCCAGACTCACATTGGTTGCACCTAGAATGACCTTCTCATACTTAGTCAGCCGACTATGTGACATGAACAGTGTTCGGCTCCTTGTTAAAAGGATCGCCACATCATGAGGTACAAACACTCTTACTGGATATCCCATCACAATTCCTTCACTCTGCTCTAGGCTTCGGCAGGTAGCAGCTACTGCTTTCAGACATCCTGGCAAACCTACGGCCACTGGATCTAACATTGACGAGAAATATGCAACTGGTCTTCTCAATCTTCCATGTTTCTGTATTAACACTGAGAGCGTACATCCGTTTCTCTCACTGCAGTACAATTCAAATTCTTTCTCATTGTCTGGCATCCCCAGAGCTGGGGCTTCACAAAGGCTGTCTTTTAATTGTCTGAATGCTGCCAATTCTTCTTTGTTCAACTCAAGGGGGTCTTTAACCTTACTTTTTGTCAATTTTACCAATGGTTTGGCAATCAGGGAAAAGTTACTTATCCACTGATGACAGTAGCCAACCATCCCTAGGAACATTCTCACTTCTCTTTGAGTCATTGGGGCTCTCATTCCTCTAATAATTCTGATTCTGTCTATGGTTACTTTTCTCTGCCCTTTTTCAATGTTATGTCCTAAGTATTGTACTTCTTTTTTGCAGAATTGCAATTTTGTCGGAGATACTTTTAGTCCTCCATCTGCCAAATGATTCAGCAAAGCTATCGTGTCCGTTTCACAAGCTTCCCGTGTTTTCGACGCCACTAATAGGTCATCGATATACTGGACCAGAACTGAATTTTCAGGCATTGTTAGACTTTCCAGAGATTTCTTCAGCAACTGATTGAAAATTGAGGGGCTCTCTGTGTACCCCTGTGGGATTCGGCACCATGCCAAAATACGCTCTCTAAACCGAAATGCAAAAATCGTCTGGCTGTCATGATGCAACGGAATGGAAAAGAAAGCATGACATAAATCAATTACTGTGTACCATTCTGCATCATGGGGAATCTGATACAGAATCACTGATGGATTTGGAACAATGGGACAGCATGACACAACAATTTTGTTAATCTTTCTCAAATCCTGCACAATCCTGAACTTCCCATTGGGCTTCTTCAGTCCCATTATAGGTGAGTTACATGGACTGCTCATTATTTCCCTCAACACTCCTTGTTGAATCATTTTCTCAATTAAAGGTGTCACTCCTTCAATTATTTCAGGTGTCAGTCTATATTGTGGAATGTTTGGATAAATTACTCCTTCTTTTAGTGTAATTTTTACTGGATCTATATTTCTCATAAGACCTACATCTTCTCCAGTAAAATCCCAGACTCCTGCTTTCACTGACCGCTTCAATTCTTTGGGTAATTCATCAGGGTTAAATACTGCATAAGTTCCTGTAATTCCATTTTCTTGATTAGCTATTGTCATTTTATACAGTACATCCTCATCTGGTGTCTCAAAAGCTATTCCATCTGGAGTACAGAATATAGTGCAAATGATCTTGCACAGAAGATCCCTTCCTAACAAATTCACAGGACTGGTATCGCACACCACAAATCGGTGCATGTCTGTGAATTTCCCTATTTTAACCTTTACCGGTTCGGAAAGGTAGGTCCTAATCTGGGTGTTTGACACACCAACTACTTGGATTGTTTCATCCGAGAGAGGAAGATTCTTCACATCTGCTGACCTGACAGTAAGTCGCGTAGCTCCAGTGTCTACTAGAAAAGTAATGTTTTCATCATTAACTTTCCCATCCACAAATGGTCCTGTCTGATCTATTTCTAGAGTTGCGCCAAGTACGCACTCTTCTTCCTCTCTTCGGCACCGTCAATAATTCTCCTCTGAATCACTCTCGTCATTTCACTGCCAATATTGTGAAACAGCGCTCGCGCGTTGCGGTTTGTTTACCTGTTCTTCATTGTAGAATCCCACTTCTTTGCTATATTTCTGGGTATTTCTGCTTTGTGGTAATGGTGGTTTTGGCACCTGATTCTGTGGATTAACAGCCTTCTGCTGTTCCTGCGGTGGGCCACTCACCTCACACTGCACCTGTGGATTCAATGATGGATTTTCATTATTAGTACTTGGTGGATATTTACACTCGGATTTCCAATGCCCTAACCTTCCGCAATTGTGGCATGGAAACTTCTTTTTAGCTTCTTCTATATTACCTTTCCCCGTTCCTGAGCCAAATCTTGGTTTGATTCCTGGGTTATTGGCTTGTTCGACTAGCTGAGCTTCCTGTCTTTCTGCGACTTTCACTTGAGCCCACATTGCCTTTTCTTTTAGTTTTCGCTGCTTTGCCTCAATCTCATCACTAAAGTATTTGGCATGTCTCAGGATTTCATCAATTTTCTTGCTTTGCCAATCAACTGTGTGCTGCTTAATCATTTCACTGATTTCGGGACGTAAACCATACACAAAATGGCTCAGGTCCTTCTCACCAAGATTCTCATCTCCACTAAACTGCTTAACGGCTAGTATTAGTCTTTCATAGTAAGCATGAACTGATTCTTTCACTTCCTGATGCGTTCGATCTATTTTTACCCAGTCTGTTTCTTTGGGATGCACTTTGATTTTCAAAAATACCATAACTTGTTCATATTTCTTCATTACCTCGGGGTCTGGTGCTCCTGTTTTGGGATCTCTCAGGTATTCTTTAGCTGGCCAATCTATGACTATTTTGCATTCTGCCCACAAGTCTGCTGGCACTATTATATCAAATAGGCTATTTAGATCAATCCACAGTACCTTTGACAACTTAACAAATCTGTCTACCTGTCTGTAACACTCGACGGGCTTTTATCGCAATCGAGGGAAGTCATTTGTAAATGACAAAATGTCCTGTCTTGTCCATGGGACATGCACATATCCCCCTCCTGGAATCTCTCTCATGGGAAACTCTGTCACTACCTTTTCCTTTTCTCTCACAGGAAATGCTGGGAAAGTTCTGTCTGAGGTATCATCCCGCTTTCTATACCACCTGCTTTTCCATTTGTCCACATCTCCCCATTTCCTTAACAATGTGATTATGTCCTTAATCTGCCCTATTCGTCATGCAGTTTTCAGATTTTCAATATCCTTTTCCGTGAAATCCACTCGGTAAGGCTTCTGTAAAGCTTTTACCTTGTCCATGTCAATTCCCATTTCACTTGCTATTTCTTCTAGCCTGTCATGTAAATTCTTTGCTCTCCAAGTGACACTCTTACATAAGAACAACAGCTCCCCATCCTGATAATATTTCAGCTTTTCTGTGGGGATTGTCCCTACTATTAATTCTTCTAACACCATACGTAATTTCGCCACATCAATGGTTTGGGAATCTTTCTCTTTTCCTTGCAAGCCCTTCAGCCATTCACTCAATTCATCTGTAGTAATACCTACTGATTTCTCTACATTCCCTGGTTCTGTCATTCTCTGTGGTTCTAATATTGGTCCTCCTACCATTTTGTTTCTTTCTACAGTATCAGGATTATAAAATGGGTTATTTGACACATGTAGTTCACCTTCACTCATTGTGCGTCTCCAAGGATTCTCCCTTGCTCTCATTAGGGGTTGTTCCATTTGTCTATTGCTCACATACGGAACTGTCAGACCATGCTCACTTTCTTTCTGTTTCTCAAAAATAGGCATAACTGGACCTATGGTTACAGGGACTGTAACTGCTTCTAGATTTTTAGTCAATTCTCTTATTTTCTCTGTCAGTTCTAACGTGGTTTTGGCTAATTCCCTGGAATTTTCACTCTCAACCTTATTTTTCATCTCTCTTTCCCTAAGAGAATTCCTTCTCTTTACCTCTGGAGTCGTAATTTCTGTTTTGATGATTCGCAGGGTTTCCCTCACTGGAGTACCTGAGGTCAGTGTCTCCGATTCCTGTCTGTACGGAGGTGGGCTTTTGTAAAACATATCATCTAAGACATCATCCTCTATTTCATTTGCTCCACACCTTCTAGGTTCTACATTATGCCTTTTCTCTATACATTTCCTTCCTTCATTTTCCCCTGCAGTTCTTACAGGAAACAGTCCTTCAGTCATACTTGCGTCTCGCCACCTTCTCATTCGATCACAATGAGTTTCGCGATCATTTGGCCGTCCAAACATATACCTATATCTACTGCCATTTCTCTGTTTTTCTCACTCATGCATTTCGTCCTCCCACTCAGTCAAAGCCTCAAACTGTGTCGGTCTAGGCCGTGGATCTAAGCTCATCATTCTCTCCCGCAAGTTCCTTAAAATTGCCAAATTAAATGAACCATTTTCTGGGAACGCTAAAACTCCGTCTTCCTTTGTGTACTTTGCCCAATTGTCTAACCAAATGCAAGTATGGTATCCATATTTCGCAACCATGAAGGATGCGGGTGTTTTTGTCGGAGGAAGTAACTGTCCTTCCCTAGTCACAATCTCTTTGTCTTTCACAAACCATCCTTTTATTTTACTAAACAAGGATTTTTTCTTTTTCTCGGGTGAATGATAATACATCTTCCTTTCTCTCGTGAACCCTTTAGTCTTTTCATCAACTGTACGATCTTTAGTCCAATAGCAACGCGACTCTCACTCATGCACCAATCCTGGCGCGTCTACGTCACTGTCACAATCTCAAATCCCTGCGCGACTCACACTAACGCACCAATCCTGGAGCGCCTACATCACCCTGTACTTCTCCAATCCTAGCGCGGCTTTACACTGACATACCAATCCAGTGCGTTTTACACCTC
Organism: Triturus cristatus; assembly: GCF_964204655.1. Lineage (NCBI taxonomy): Eukaryota > Metazoa > Chordata > Amphibia > Caudata > Salamandridae > Triturus > Triturus cristatus. Next base: position 270,671,324 of record NC_140595.1, on the reverse strand, counting down.
TGACTAGCTGTCCAATCCCAACGCGGTCTTTCTGACGTCAGTAGTCGCTGCAGCAGCTCCTGCTCCTGACTCCTGTCTCCAGTCTACCCCTCCTTTACAAAACTCGGTAGACCTTGTTTCAATTTTACAATACCGTTAGTTACAACATATAAACATCTCCATTGTCTGCTTCGCTAACCACAGAATAGCAATAGACCTTTCCCACGAGAATCCTGTTTTCCCCGAGAGCAGCGCTTACCTCTGCCCTACCACAGAATCGTTACTTCCGTTGATAAGGTAGCACATCCCGCTACTTTAAGCCTCTATCAAGCATCAATTAACTGTTTCTCCAGATTTAAGACACATAGGTGCCGATCACGATCCGGTAAAAAAATAGCCCGTACGACTCGTATCCGGTCTTTTTACCGTACGAATCGTACAAGTGCCGTACAAACTGCCAATTACGATTCGCATGGGAAAAAGACCATACGAATCGCATTGGGAACAATTCCCCACACGTCCTCGGGTCGGAAATTGTGTCTGACACGTCCCCGGACGATTTACCGTACAAATGTGAAAAGTCAAGTCCGACCGCGGAATCACGATCCATCCCATGCGTCCGATGTTACAACCGTATGCAAAAAACACCGTCCGCACCGAACACCCATAGCAACCATGGAGACATGTGCCCGCATACGCATCCAACACCCCCCAGCCCCCGTACGTTCAAGTCGTACCCCCACCCGTGCATGTACACCCGTGTACGTTCGAGTCGTACCCCCACCCGTGTATGTACACCCGTGTACGTGTCCTACCCCCCGTGTATGTACACCCGTGTACGAGTCTTACCCCCCGTGTATGTACACCCGTGTACGTTCGAGTCGTACCCCCACCCGTGTATGTACACCTGTGTACGAGTCGTACCCCCGTGTATGTACACCCGTGTACGTGTCCTACCCCCGTGTATCTACACCCGTGTACGTTCGAGTCGTACCCCCACACGTGTATGTACACCCGTGTACGTGTCCTACCCCCGTGTATGTACACCCGTGTACGTGTCCTACCCCCGTGTATGTACACCCGTGTATGTTCGAGTCGTACCCCCACCCGTGTATGTACACCCGTGTACGTGTCCTACCCCCGTGTATGTACACCCGTGTACGTTCGAGTCGTACCCCCGTGTATGTACACCCGTGTACGTGTCATACCCCCGTGTATGTACACCCGTGTACGAGTCGTACCCCCATGTATGTACACCCGTGTACGTGTCCTACCCCCATGTATGTACACCCATGTACATGTCCTACCCCCCCGTGTATGTACACCCGTGTACGTTCGAGTCGTACCCCCCGTGTATGTACACCCGTGTACGTGTCGTACCCCCGTGTATGTACACCCATGTACGAGTCGTACCCCCGTGTATGTACACTCGTGTACGTGTCCTACCCCCGTGTATGTACACCCGTGTACGTTCGAGTCGTACCCCCACCCGTGTATGTACACCCGTGTACGTGTCCTACCCCCGTGTATGTACACCGTGTACGTGTCCTACCCCCGTGTATGTACACCCGTGTACGTTCGAGTCGTACCCCCACCCGTGTATGTACACCCGTGTACGAGTCGTACCCCCGTGTATGTACACCCGTGTACGAGTCGTACCCCCGTGTATGTACACCCGTGTATGTGTCCTACCCCGTGTATGTACACCCGTGTATGTGTCCTACCCCCCGTGTATGTACACCCATGTACGTTCGAGTCGTACCCCCCGTGTATGTACACCCGTGTACGTGTCGTACCCCCGTGTATGTACACCCGTGTACGAGTCGTACCCCCGTGTATGTACACCCGTGTACGTGTCCTACCCCCATGTATGTACACCCGTGTACGTATCCTACCCCCGTGTATGTACACCCGTGTACGTTCGAGTCGTACCCCCCGTGTATGTACACCCGTGTACGTGTCGTACCCCTGTGTATGTACACCTGTGTACGAGTCGTACCCCCCGTGTATGTACACCCGTGTACGTGTCCTACCCCCGTGTATGTACACCCGTGTACGAGTCGTACCCCCGTGTATGTACGACCCGTACCCTCACCCGCGGACGTATGGAGCATACCCCAGGCCCCAACACCAGCACCTCCACACAACATCGCGCATGTACGAGTCGTACCAAGCCAGACACAAGGACAGCACTGTACAACAAAATGCCCGAAGTACACACCGTACACACGCTAAAAACGCACGTACACAACCAGGACAAAGCAAAACAACACAAGAATACACCATTCGAATGGCACAAAGCCACTAAACATGTCCAACAAGCTCAAAAACTACACAATCACTGACCTGCAACTGCCAAAATCCAAAACAGAGGCCCAAAACACAACCACTCCTTATAACACACCCACCCAAAGTTCAAACACAGCCACACCCACCAATGGACCAATAAAAAGGGCCCACACACACAAACCAGGAGCCTTTGCAACAGACTCACTGCTGCCAGACCCCACAGACAACCTACAGCACCATACTAGAAGCCTTACCACACCTTACACTTGCACACCTTCACACACACAGCTTCACAAACACCCCCACATCACATTCACACACACCTGCACAACCACACCCACACACCCACACCCCCCCCACCATCCACACCCACACCCCTCACCATGCCCACTAACAAGAATCCAAAGTTCACTAGCCGAGAGTTGGAGGTCCTTGTCGATGAAATCCTCAGAGTTGAGCCACACCTCTTTGGAACATTGGTCAGACAGACCACCATTACAGAAAAAACATCCATGTGGCAGACCATCGTCGATGCTGTGAATGCTGTTGCGGACACCAAAAGGACCAGGCATGAATGCCAAGCCAGGTGGTACGATCTGCGGAGGAGGGTCCGAGCCAAAATGACCGACGAACACAACCAGGCCAACGTCACTGGAGGAGGGCCGCCCCGGCGACGCGTAGAATACCATCCCTGGGAGGAGAGGGTGATGGCCATACTGCCGGTGGTGGCAGTGGACGGATTAGAAGGACTCCGAGACCCGGGTGAGGACACAAACAACTCACCTCACATGGGGGGAACGTCATCCACAACCAAACTCACAAACAGGCACGCAACCACCCCAAGCTATCGCATGACTCAACCACACTCCATGAACACGCACATGCCACTAGCGCCACCATGCCCCATGCACCCAGCTGGACATTGTCAAGTCACAGGCCACAGAAAACACCAACACAAGACACGGTAACGCGGATGGCGGGAGTGTGGGCCCCAAAAATCACATAGTGCAACTCAGAAGCAGACAACAATGCCCTCTGCCCATATGGCCTAGGTCACAGCCAGACAAACACTGTGTCCCCACACAGGAAAGACTCGCCAGCAAATGGCGGACGCCTTGCATCAACACATGGGGGTGACGGCACGTTCTGGCACATGACAGCAGCTAATGAACAGCCAACACTGTGAAAGAGTGGCAGCACACACCACCACAGCAGCAGTGCAGACACACACACTACACCCAATGGGTGCCTAGAGATCAGAAACAAACTCACATCAACAATCCAAGGGCCATTCAAAGATCTGCGAACAGTCTGTGCCCAGGAAGCTGGGCTGAGGTGACAGAGGGTGACACACAGAGGGAGGGAGAGGGGGACAGAGAGGGAGGGAGACACAGGGAGACGGACAGAGGGAGGAGGCTGACACACGGAGGGAGGGAGAGGGGGACAGAGAGGGAGGGGGACACAGGGAGACGGACAGAGGGAGGAGGCTGACACACGGAGGGAGGGAGAGGGGGACAGAGAGGGAGGGAGACACAGGAAGACGGACAGAGGGAGGAGGCTGACACACGGAGGGAGGGAGAGGGGGACAGAGAGGGAGGGAGACACAGGGAGACGGGCAGAGGGAGGAGGCTGACACACGGAAGGAGGGAGAGGGGGACAGAGAGGGAGGGAGACACAGGGAGACGGACAGAGGGAGGAGGCTGACACACGGAGGGAGGGAGAGGGGGACAGAGAGGGAGGGAGACACAGGGAGACGGACAGAGGGAGGAGGCTGACACACGGAGGGAGGGAGAGGGGGACAAAGAGGGAGGGAGACACAGGGAGACAGACAGAGGGAGGAGGCTGACACACAGAGGGAGGGAGAGGGGGACAGAGAGGGAGCGAGAAAGGGACACACAGGGAGAGCAAATCAGCCTTGTGGGGTGTGGGGATGTCTGCTCGTCAGCAGGTGGACTGCGTGCATGTAGACAAGGGTGGCCAGTGCCAGAACCCCCCCTCTTCTCCATGGCAAAACACAGGGCCATGTCACAACCTGTGCACGAGCACAACGACAGCTACCTGCATCATATAAGTGTGTGGAACCACTCCATGTGCACACGTACAGTGCTACATGGAAGGCGCCAATGCATGGCTCGCCACACCTGCCCACTCCACTGCTGACTGCTGTCACAATTGACGCAGCAAGTAAGACTGTGCCACACATAGGTAAAGTCTCAAAAGCTGTGGCCAAGGGACATACCCATGCACAAGTGCACTGTCAGTGGAATGCAAGACATATACAAATTCCCAGAGGAAATGTGGCAACTTTGAAAACAATGAAACATGGATGTTGCATGGAACAAAATTAACATTGTCTCTCTCACACACAGGTCAACGTCGTCGATCACCCCCCAACACTGGGGGGGAAGACACACAGGATCCGGCTCGGCGGGATGACGGAGCCACCGGCAGCGACGACTCTCACCACTCTGTGGACGAACCCGACCCCGACCAACCTGGCCCCTCTGGTGTCCAACGACCTGCAGCACCTGCGTCAGGTACAACTGGGCCAACCACCACCCCCACTCCTGCCACATCTCAGGAGACACCCAGGATCCCTGCCCCACCACCACAATGCAGCCAGGCTGGCCAGGAGGGACACGGTGTCCCGGGCACCCAGGAGGAGGCAGGCGACAACGCCAATGCCACCCCTCAGGGGTCCCGGAGACCCGATGTGCCCACAAGGGCAGGCCAGGTGCAAGTGGGCAGGGGTGGTGGGAGTGGAGGACGGCGGAGGCGCGAGCCTGACCAGTTGGCTGGGGAACCGGTATATTCCCATGTCCGAAACATCCTGGACACATACCGGCAGGACACCACGGGCATGGCCCAGGTTGCGTCCATCCTCGAGGGGATCAAGACCCAGCAGGCCCAGCAACATGCGGAGCAACATGCCTGTCTACTGCAACACCAACGGAGGATGGAGGACAGACAGGCTGAGCTCGTGACGGTGTACACGGGAATTCACAGTACACTCCGTCGGATGGCCGACAACATGGGCAACCCTCCCTGTGCCATCAGGCGTAGAACATCACCACCCACAGGGAGGGATGAGGAGGAGGAGGAGACATCCGACGGAGCATCCCAAACATCGTCACGGCCTGCTTCTGAGGGTCCCCGCAGGAGGGCGGGTCGTCCACAGAAAAGACCGTGAGGGTCGGCGCAACAGCACCATCTCCCAGGACACCTGGCCTGGCACCTGGCCCACTGGAGCAACAGCAGCACAGCATCAAAAGACATTCTCTGCCACATGGACTTGCTGGTCAGTGTCTGACCAATGTTGACAAAGACTGTGGCATGGACTCTGAGGATTTCAAATGGCAAGGACACCAACTCCCCTAGTGAACTTTGGATTCCACACACCCGGAATGCCCCTCATGTCAACCCCCCCCCCCCCCACCCCAACCAAAATAAAAAGTCACACCATAAAGAGAAGATGCCTACTGATTGCATTATTACCTTACATGTGTCTTGTAAAGTCTAACTATGCCTGAGTTCTCATTTGACTTCAACCATCCACACCCTGGGGCCTGAGTCTGGCACAGGACACACATGGGTCACATTGTATTAGGCAAGACAGACATGGAGCACCATACACACCCGTGATGGGCCCAACCAGCTGAGGGGGTGGCCGCACAACAGTGCCGACAGACATATTGAGTACAGCGACAGCCATGCGCAGAGGTCAGGGATCATGTGGAGTGTCCTGGGGGGCACCCAGGTATGTGTGGACAGGTGGCAGAACCATGTCCTGCAAGCTTGAGTCAGGTGGATGCAGTGAATGGTGGCCTGGCCAACGTTGGATGCATGGGGATGGTACATGTCACAATACCCACACAGTCATGGACTACATGCACAATACAGAGTCTAATCCCACACAAACAGCTTGCATCTTGCTACTCTACACATAGACACATAGCCACTATCACGGAAAACTATGCCACACATGCCGGATGCACCGTGGCAACACACCAGCATTGACTGAGAAGAGGCACCTTGGAGGCATAGGGACACCTTTATTAGTCATGTATTCGGGATTGCAGAGGCAACTCGGAGTACACATGAACGGGTCATGTGGAGTAACATGTGGGTCCAGCACTGGAACCCCCCTTCTGCAGCCCAAATGCGTGATAGCCATGGAACTGGCACACAAGTGTCGGCTAACAGCTAAACACCCCCTGCTGCTCACGGAGAGACTGCCATACACCATTGATCCACTGATGTGGAAGTCCCACAGCATGTCAAGCCAAGGCAAACCGTATGTGTCCGAGGGCAGTGTAACACACATTGATGCCATTATCACATTCCACAATCCCATCATTGATGACTGTCAACAAGTCTGACCATCTATTCAGGTGTACCCAGCTGCATGTAATGTGTACCATGGTGATGCGACATGTCTGCAGAGGAACCAAACATCGACAGGGGCAGTGTGCATACATCGTGAACAACTGCCACACCCAATACACCCCTGATGCATCCCTTACCCTAAGGAGACTTCCAAACTTGTCCGTGCCTGTAACGCTGAGTCAGCACACGATGACGTGTCCATGAGGAATAGCAGTGCCACAACAATGCAACTAGCAGACGGCATGCGCAAGTACCTGGGGATGAGAGACACACAAGAAGTCAGCCACATAAAGCACAGCCACTTGCATGTGCATGTACTCGACACATGTAAGGATGACAACATGCCAGGTCACAATTATGACTGGGGAAATACACATCACTGCCACCATCACTCCAGTGACACATCCAAACACTCCTCTGACTCACGTGGCATACATGCAGATGGACACACACATCACAACACATGCCACACGGGGACCAATGCGTGCACACACAGACACTGGTACTCACCACTAAGCAAAGAAGTCGCGTATGAGCCGAATCCAGATGTCCTCTTGCGGAACCACGTCCTCCACATCACTAGCCCCATTGCCAAGAGCTTCGTCCTCCACGGGTGGATTGTCCTGATCATCTTGATCCAGGATGAGTGGCACAGCTTTCCCAACTGCCATGTTGTGCAGCATGCAGCACACCATGAAGATTTTGCAGACCTACGCCGGGGCATATGGGAGCGCGCCGCCGGTCTTGTGGAGGCATCGGAATCGGCTCTTCAGGAGGCCAAACGTCCTCTCTATCACTCGCCTTGTCCGGCCATTGGCTGTGTTGTAGCGGAGCTGGGCCGGTGTGATGGGGTTGCGGAGAGGTGTGATCAGCCATGGCATGTTGGGATAGCCAGCGTCCCCTACATGGAAAGCACATGGACATAAGTAGGACAGGAGAAGTGGTCGTGCTGGAAGTCTACGCAAAATACAGGACAGACAGACTGTACCCACCAACAACACATGCTCGTTTGTTGCGCAGCTGCGTCATCATTTCAGGCATCCTGCTACGCCTCATGATGTAGGCATCGTGTGCTGATCCTGGAAAATGAGCACAGACATGTGAAATCACCATGTTGGACAGACACACCAAAAGGGCATTGATGGAGTGGTAGTGCTTGCGATTCCTGTACGCTACCTCCTGTGCCTGTGGTGGTACCAAAGCCACATGTATCCCATCTATGGACCCAATGACATGGGGCATCCCTCCCAGGGCATAGAATCCACGCTTGACCCCAGTCAACATTTCAGGGGTTGGGAAATGGATGAAGTCATCCAGGTGAATCAACATGGCCTCTAAGAAATCATGCAGCACACGGCAGAACATGCTCTGGGACATGCCACCAACATGAGCTATGGTATTTTGAAAGGTACCCGTGGCAAGAAAATGTAGGGCTGACATTACCTTCAGCTTGGGTGTCAGTGCCGTAGGATACCTGTGCAGCGGTTGCAGGTGTGGTGCCAGTCTCGCCGTCAACTCCAGAATCAACGGTTGGGGGAAGCGGTAGCACCGGATACAGTCATTCTCCCGCATGGCAGCCAAGTCCGGAATTGGTCGGGGAAGAGGCGGCGCTCTGCAGTAATTTGGAAGTGACAAGGAAGAGTGAGTGCACCACAACAACAATTTATTTGTACTGAGCACATGTTAATCTGTCAATACACATATGCTACATACGGAGTCAGGTATGTGCCACATGCCCTGGACACGTATGGCTGCCAGGTGACACTCCTACCAAGACCCAGCTACACACGGAGATTGTGAACCTCCACATGCCATGGCATGGGATTAGCTGTGTCCCAGTGTAAGTGAACAGCCAGACACAAGACAGGAGTGACATACATCCACACATCAGCAGAAGTAGGATGTCGATTGCAGAGACTGGTAGCGGAACACTAGAGCCACAGGTCACATGACATTACACTAGGACAGCCCACACACCTTGCCATGAAGGTGTACATGTGATGACTCACCACACATTCATAGAGAGGATGCAGACATGTCCTTGTTACGCTACTCCGTGTCCCATGCATACATACACACCTCACATCCGATACCACATGTGGCATGGTGTGCGGAACAGTGTGCCATGTCAATCTACACACACACACATGTTGGTTGCTGCAACAGCTGCTGCTTTTGAGGGAGCTCCAACATCAACCTAATGGGAACCCCCCACACATACATGACATAGTCACATCATGCACCGTGGGTGGTGACATGTCTGGTGTGGTAACCCCTGTACCGGGCCTCAGGGGACACTTGCTGTGTTGTTGTCCGTGCCATGCCAGTGACGCTCATCCCAAGTGTGCAGTACGACATGCACACATGTCAAAGGATTCAAGGGCATGCCTGGCACACATTGCACCATCACACATTACATGTGTACACATCTCATCATACATCTGGTGCCTTCTCGACTCAGGAGTAATGTGCCACATCACAGCCTTTCACACCTGTGCACCACACATGTAGTACTGCCCAGACAATGCCTTGATGTCCATCCATGGACAAGTATGTCAGCCCTATTCCTTCCTGTGTGCTGCCTGTCACCACTGTGATGTGTGAAAAGCACCGTACTTTCGCAAAGAGGGCCTGTGTACGTTCCCGTATCACTATGGGAGTGCTGCCGTATGTGTACACATAGCGATAGTGAGCGTACAGGCGTGTGTACGCTCCTTCTCACTATGGGTGTTCTCGCGTATGCATACTCATAGTGATAGTGAGCGTAGAGGCGTGTGTACGCTCCGTCTCACTATGGGTGTTCTCGCGTATGCGTACTCATAGTGATAGTGAGCGTACAGGCGTGTGTACGCTCCGTCTCACTATGGGTGTTCTCGCGTATGCGTACTCATAGTGATAGTGAGCGTACAGGCGTGTGTACGCTCCGTCTCACTATGGGTGTTCTCGCGTATGCGTACTCATAGTGATAGTGAGCGTACAGGCGTGTGTACGCTCCGTACCACCATGAGTACGCATACGTGAGAACACCCATAGTGGTACGGAGCGTACACACGCCTGTACGCTCACTATCACTATGAGTACGCATACGCGAGAACACCCATAGTGGTACGGAGCGTACACACGCCTGTACGCTCACTATCACTATGAATACGCATACGCGAGAACACCCATAGTGAGACGGAGCATACACACGCCTGTACGCTCACTATCACTATGAGTACGCATACGCGAGAACACCCATAGTGAGACGGAGCGTACACACGCCTGTACGCTCACTATCACTATGAGTACGCATACACGAGAACACCCATAGTGATACGGAGCGTACACACGCCTGTACGGGCCGTTGCTATGCATTTGGGGTGCCCTAGGGCCCCGGAACGCACCGTACCTGTGTGTGAATCTCAAAATTACATAGGGGACACATGAGGGACAAGTATAAAGGCCTACATGCATGCTGGTTGTCATGGAGACCAAGTTTAAAGTTTGAATTTTTTCCGGGAGGTGTACAGCAGAAGTCAGTTGGAATGAATCTACTTTGTTGCAATGTGTTTGTGGAGTTGACATCATGCTGAAGAAAAAAACACAATAAGAACCCACTGACTGTGCTAGGTTTGAAGGGATTGGAGGAAACATAGGATGCAAATGTGAGTGACCAATCACTCTGTACTCCTGTGCATGAAACAGGCCAGCAAGGCAGATATAAGGCAGCCAGGTCCCATGAGGGAGCACTTGCCTGCACATCTTTGTATTCCACGACCCAGCTGCTGCTACTGATTCCCTGGAACCATGTCAAGGTCTGTGGAGAGGTCACAGCCCTTCACCCTGGAGGAGAACCTGGCTTTGCTGGATGTGATCCTCCCACAGTACCCCATGCTGTATGGGCGACCAGGGCATCAGGTGAGTGCAGAGTCCACTGGCACAGACTGTGTCCCTTTTTTGTGACTGTGACTTCTGGGATTGTGTCCAGGTGTGGCACACATGCTATGTACTGTAGGGGGGGTCCCGGGGGGGGGAATGCCTGATGTCTCCCACCCAGTGCATGCTGTGGTGCATGTCTGCCGTCCTCACTTGCATTTTGTTTACTGTGACAATCACTGCATGGTGCATGCCACATTCTGCCTGTCTTGTCCTCCTGGGAATGTAGCCTCTACAGTCCTCATGTGATTCTGTGGTCAGCCCAGTGTGACAGGTGACTGTACCCACAGATGTGTGTTAGTTCTGTGTACCTGTGCTGAGAGTGTCCACATGATGTGTTCGTACCCTGGACATCGGTGTGTGTGTAAGTACCCTGTAATGTGGGTGGGTGCATATGTGGGGTGTGGCACCCGGGCTGCATGAGGGATGGATATACCCTGCCCATGTGATGTGAGTAGGGAGCAGTGCTGTGTGTCTGACGTGCAGAGCCAGCCCCACACCTGTGCGCCCCCCCCGTCTAGTGGCACATGTGCAGAGTGAGTTTTGTCGCAGCATTTGGCAATGGAAGGTGAATGTCCTGTGCCTGTGTGTGTCTGTGTACTCTGCTGCGGTAGCATCAGTGGCCTGTGGCTTGTGACTGCTTAGAGGTGCTGCACATTATCCTGGTGTACCTTGTGATGCACAGTGTGTGCCTGGATCATTGATTGTGTCGTTGCCCTCATTCCACCTGAGTACTTTCAATGGCACGTACTGCTTTTGCCCTTCCCCAGAGGATCATGTCCCTATGACAAAGGTGCAATGCGTTGGATGCATACTATGCCTTGTTGTACACAGCACATTTGTTCTAACATGTCTCTCTGTGACATGTGCCTGGTGTATTGATGTAATGTCACTTGTTCATCCTCACAGGTAGGCGCCTCTGCCAAGAAGCAGATATGGCTGACCGCCGTCAGTGCCGCGAGGAGTGCGGATGGTCGGAAGCGGCGCCTGTCCCAGGTGAGGAAACGCTGGCAGGATATCCGGTGCTGGACGCGGAGGATCGCGCGGGTCCTGCTGGGGGACTCACCTGAGACCCATAAGAACCGGGGGCGCCGCCGTCTGACCCACATCCACAAGCGTGTGCTGGCGGTGGTATTTCCAGACTTACAGGAGAAGCAGCAGCAGGAAGGGGGTGGGTACATGTGTGTTTGTTGTGTGTCACCAGCATTTGTAAGTGCACAGTTGCATGGATTCACTGCCAGGGTTTAAAGGTGCTGTGCAGATCCAGTTACCCACAGTATAGATGTGCTCTCCTGCCTCCCTTCCCCTCCTTGCAATGTGTTCCCTGGTCTGTGTGTAGTCACTCCTTCACAAGGTAATGTAGGCTGGCGCTTTCTCCACGTGAATTATGCCTGTAGCATCATGTGTGGGGGTGGTGTGTAACAGGTTTGGGGACCTTGCCTGTGCCCTGTCCAGTTCAGTACATGTGGGTTCGATGTCAGTTGGCACTGATGCTGAGTCCAGACATGGGAGTTAGTCTCTCAAGTGTCATGCCTTACAGCGCGCATGTCCTATGTTGTGGCCTGTGACATGATGTGCATGAGTGTGCGATACGCATAGTGCAGGGATGGTGGCGTGTGTTGCAGTCATTCCCATTCAGGACCATGGAGTTGTGTGGCCACTACTGTCCCCTGGGGCATATTTTCATAGGTGTCATGTGTGTCATCACAAAACGTGGACACTCTCAGTGTCTACAGCATAGGTTGTGCTCTGTGCCATTGTCCCCTGGTACCATGTATATTGACGTGAAATGTAGTACAAGTGTCCACTGTACAGCCTGACCTGATTTCCCTTGTTCATAGTCACAGTGGCCAGTGCCTGTGTGTCTTGTTACAATCATCTGATGATGGCCATTTGTACATGATTCTTTGGACAGGCGCACCTTGGGAATTTGGCGTCCAATCTTGCATTTATGCAGCCCCTGTGTATTTCACCCAGACTAAGAGATGTAAGTGCTTCCTGTGTCTCAACAACTTGTCTCATGTAGGGGGTGGTTGGTGCGGGCAAAGCCTACATGTCAAAACCTGAACTCTCCTTGCTAGGTCTGGCCAGTGTGTGATGTTTGTCTGGACATACACTCAAGGTGCAGTGAGACAGTCATGTTGGTCATGTTTTCAGTATTACCTATGCAGCATGTGCCTCAAGTTCATGGATATGGTCCCTGCTCATCCCTATTTTCGGCAACGCTGTGTGGTGCAGATGCAGTGCTGGATTGTCCCCAGGACCTGGCTCCTATGTTAAACTCCATTTCATGTCATTTGCAATTGTGTCATGCTCTCCATGGATTTTCAGTGGCATGGTGGGTGAACCAACTGTGTGTTGCATGCCCTACATCTGTACCTTGTTTTGTAGATGTTACTCATCTTTCTTTTCAGGCTATGCACTGTAACCTATGTAGATTGGACTCATGTGACATATGTATACAGGTGTGTGATTAATTGCTGTCTCTTCACCTTGCCCACAGCATCGTCGGGGGACACGGAGGGAGACATGAGCTCAGACGGAGCGGAGGGACCGAGCACCAGTGCCAGCGTTGACATCGTGGCTGGCACATTGAGTGGTACTGAGGCGGAGGAGAGTGAGGCCGAGGACCTGTCCACTGGCACAACTGAATATGAAGCTGACGGGTCCGAGGATGATCTCTCTGAGTGGGCGGAGGCTGCACCACCAGCTGACAGCGCCACAACATCGCACCCCACCCCCTCCATTGCCATCAGCTGCCTCCCACTTGCTCATGTCCCTTCCCAGCGTGCCCGGTCACCACATGTCTCCTTCCTGCCAGGCACCGCACCCCCTGCCCCTGTCTCCACTGCTGCCGCCAATGCCGAGTCTGTGGACATCCAGCGGCAGTTGCAGATTGGTCAGGCTGCGATCCTTAATGTCCTCCATGGCCACAGCCAAGTGCTGCACAACATGGAGGCATACTTGGAGGGCATTTTTTCATCGCAGGCTGACCAACGCCAGTTGCTGAGGTCCATAGACTCGACACTGACTGCAGCAGTGGGTCTCCTGCAGTGCTACGTCCCACCGACTACCCCTGCCCCATCCACACTTCCCACTCCCATGCCTGTCCCACGTACACCCAGACGTCAGCATGCACCCACCACAACAGACACAGGCACCACACCAGCAGGGAAGGTCATACGCACACCTCCTGGCACGCACACACAGGGTGAAGTAGGCACACCCACTGGGTCGGGGGGCAAACGTAAGTCATGCAGCCAGAGTGGGAGTCCGCATTCCACCCAATCCACTCCCTCCAAATCCCCTCCCCTCAGCTCTCCTGGCCACATTTCCAGCAAGGACTCCTTCATGGCCTCTCTGTCCCTGAGCCCCACTGTGACACCACCCCGCAAGCGGTCAAGGGAGTCCCCGGTCAGGGTGGTTGAGTCCCCCCCCTGTCCACACCCTCCCCCTGTGGTGCTGCGACCCATCCCTCCGCCCCCCCCCCTTGGGGCCTGTGGTTCCTTGGGTGCAGGGGAGATGCTGGAGGACCTTGCAAAGGTGTGCAGCGCCATCCTGGCCTCCGCCTTTGGCCCTGACCCACCCCCTGTTGTGGAGTCCTCCATCCCTGCACCCACGACGCCTACCCTTCGCCCTCATGTCCCTGCGGTGCCTGGTCCTTCCCCCCCACATGATGCCCTCCCCGCTCTGGAAGACGATGGAGTCTGACTGTGCAGGCAAGCTAGGGGACACGCGTCCCACTGTGTCCCCCACCTGGATTGGAACTTTGGTTTGCCCTATGGGCATAGTACTTTTTGAACTTTGAAGTGAAAAACATATGTTTTGGATGCTGATTAAAGCTATTTATTTTTCCTTTGTACACTACTGTCTGTCTGGTATTGCTGTTGGTGGACCTGCCCCATTATTTTGGATGGTGATTATGTGTTGGGTGTGTGGGAATTGTCGTCTTGTGCTGGTCATAGGGTGGATCCTGGTATCTGTGTGCCATCACAAGCTGTTGGCTACATAACTTTGTTCATGTAAGCAGTTACTGCATGGTGACATCGTCCCAAGGTGTGTTCCTTCCTCTGTGTAACCTGACTTCTTCCCTGCAGGGTCTTTCCAATATGTGGTGCTGATCTGTGTCTACATTGGCTGGGTGTGTGACAGCCTCGTTAGACTTGGCCCATGCATGCTGAGCGATGTCTCCACCTGCATCATTCGTGGCGTCCTTGGTGGTCACTGTACTTGTGTATGTAGACTGTTGCCATGACTTCATGTGTACATGTATTATTTTAGGCGCTATGCATATGTATACTTCCAGCCTCGCACACATGTGGTACATGTACTGCAGGATCTTTGTGCACCTGACTGACATTTGTGGGCATTGGATCTGTGGGTACTCCACCCTTTTCTTTGCAGGGGCACTGCTGTGAGTGTTAGGCACCCACCCCTCCTGCGTCTGGGCACTGCTGGGAGGACTCTACACCCACCCCTCCTGTGTCTGGGCACTGCTGGGAGGACTCTGCACCCACCCCTCCTGTGTCTGGGCACTGCTGGGAGGACTCTGCACCCACCCCTCCTGTGTCTGGGCACTGCTGGGAGGACTCTGCACACACCCCTCCTGTGTCTGGGCACTGCTGGGAGTGTTAGACACCCACCCCTCCTGTGTCTGGGCACTGCTGGGAGGACTCTGCACCCACCCCTCCTGTGTCTGGGCACTGCTGGGAGGACTCTGCACCCACCCCTCCTGTGTCTGGGCACTGCTGGGAGGACTCTGCACACACCCCTCCTGTCTCTGGGCACTGCTGGGAGTGTTAGGCACCCTACCCCTCCTGTCTCTGGGCACTGCTGGGAGTGTTAGGCACCCACCCCTCCTGTCTCTGGGCACTGCTGGGAGTGTTAGGCACCCACCCCTCCTGTCTCTGGGCACTGCTGGGAGTGTTAGGCACCCACCCCTCCTTTGTCTGGGAACTGCTGGGAGGACTCTGCACACACCCCTCCTGTGTCTGGGCACTGCTGGGAGGACTCTGCACACACCCCTCCTGTCTCTGGGCACTGCTGGGAGTGTTAGGCACCCACCCCTCCTGTGTCTGGGCACTGCTGGGAGGACTCTGCACACACCCCTCCTGTGTCTGGGCACTGCTGGGAGGACTCTGCACCCACCCCTCCTGTCTCTGGGCACTGCTGGGAGTGTTAGGCACCCACCCCTCCTGTGTCTGGGCACTGCTGGGAGGACTCTGCACACACCCCTCCTATTTCAGGATATGTACGCTTAGAACATACACGTGTGTGGGTTCGCTCCATGCATACGCGGGTGAGGGTACGGGTCATACTTACACTGTTGGCATGGGGGTACGCTCCATACGTACGCGGGTGGGGGGTACGGGTCGTACGTACACTGTTGGCAGGGGGGGTACACTCCATACGTCCGCAGGTGAGGGTACGGGTCGTACTTACACTGTTGGGGTGGGGGTACGCTCCATACGTACGCGGGTGGGGGTACGGGTCGTACTTACACTGTTGGGGTGGGGGGTACGCTCCATGCATACGCGGGTGGGGTTACGGTCCGTATGTACACTGTTGGGGTGGGGGGTACGCTCCATACGTACGCGGGTGGGGGTACGGGTCGTACTTACACTGTTGGCAGGGGGGGTACGCTCCATACATCCGCGGGTGAGGGTACGGGTCGTACTTACACTGTTGGGGTGGGGGTATGCTCCATACGTACGCGGGTGGGGGTACGGGTCGTACTTACACTCTTGGGGTGGGGGGTACGCTCCATGCATACGCGGGTGGGGTTACGGCCCGTACGTATACTGTTGGGGTGGGGGGTACGCTCCATACGTACGCGGGTGGGGGTATGGGTCGTACTTACACTGTTGGCAGGGGGTACGCTCCATACGTACGCGGGTGGGGGTACGGGTTGTACTTACACTCTTGGGGTGGGGGGTACGCTCCATACGTACGCGGGTGGGGGTACGGGTCGTACTTACACTCTTGGGGTGGGGGTACGCTCCATGCATACGCGGGTGGGGTTACGGTCCGTATGTACACTGTTGGGGTGGGGGGTACGCTCCATACGTACGCGGGTGGGGGTACGGGTCGTACTTACACTCTTGGGGTGGGGGTACGCTCCATACGTACGCGGGTGGGGGTACGGGTCATACTTACACTCTTGGGGTGGGGGGTACGCTCCATACGTATGCGGGTGAGGGTACGGGTCGTACTTACACTGTTGGCAGGGGGGGTACACTCCATACATACACGGGTGGGGGTACGGGTCATACTTACACTCTTGGGGTTGGGGGTACACTCCATGCATACGGGGGGTGGGGGTACGGTCCGTACATATGCGTCCCCACGCTATGTGATGCTTGTGCGGGCCGTACCCAGGCCTTTGCCACGTGGGTACAGCCGTCCCACCATAGTTGGGATGACATAGGTGTGGGCGGGGTACGACTCGTACCCACGCTCTTAAGGCGTGGGTACGGTACGTACCTGTATTGTTGTGTTGCCGGTTCGCGTCGTCAAGCACTTCCATTGTGGCGGTCGCTGGCTTTTCTGGACACGCCCCCACCCCCTCGTAGTGACCAGGGCCTGAGGGTCAGGTATGTCCAGGGCATGTGTGCTGTGTGACTTTGGTGGGTGTTTTGTGTCCTGCCCCTGGCCCCCCCCCCTTTGCACCCTGCGTGTTGTTCTGACCTTCTGCGGCGTCTGCGTCGGAACCTGTAGAGGAGGTCGACTGCTATGAGGGCCGGGATGACACGTAGGTTCGGGTCCATGTCTGTCCGTCGCGTACAGGTACTCCTTGTTCGCGTCGTCCTGATTTCCTGGCAGTTTTTGGCAGCCGGAAAATATTCACCGTGCGGGATGACGTCGGTGCGAATCATGATTCCTGGTTCGTGAATGGCAGGCTGCGTGTGTCCCGACGTCACGTCGGCGCTTTCCCGGATCGCATTTGTACGTTTATTTTCGTCGGTCGGGGTTTTGTACGATTCGTACGGAAATGGTGTTTCCGTGCGAATCGTAATTCCATGGTTGTATATTTTGACGACCGGGTACGCGTCGGACGGAGAATATGCTCCGTCCGACGGTTCGTACCTGGTTTTTACAGGATCGTGATCGGCACCATAGTTGGAAACGCAATGCTCCTGAGAAATAAAACCAGAGTTTCACAATTAACCCGAATGCTACTTCATTCACGCGCTTTCACACTAGAAAATGTAGTTCATTCACACAGAATCCTGTCTTTTCCGAGAACAGCGAACAGTCTGTCCTACTACAGAATTATGACATACGTTAACAAAGCAGCGCTTACCTCTACTTTGTCCTTCTAACAAGCTCAGAGAACACCTGCTACCTTTTCAGTGATAAGCGTTATCGGTATGCCAATTGGTTTCCTGGTACTTAAAGACCAAAATTTCACAGGTGCCCTTCGCTACCATTCACACTTCTCTCATTCAGGAAATATTCACTAATGGTAACACACAGCGATGCTACCGAATCGAACCCAGACAATGCGTCGTGCAACTTCAATTGTCACACGGTTTTCCCGTGTACCTACCGGCAACCACAATCCCGTCATTCCCGAGAGCAGCGCTTACCTCTGCGCTGCTACGGAACTGTTACCAATTCCCGACTTCCTACATCCCAGAAGCCGTGCAGACAACATAAAACTCAATACGATTTCAACATATAGTGTTAGTACAAATATCGATACCAATCAATAATCGATAAGCTACATACATGCCAAAAAATCATTAAACCAAAACAATAAAAACCATCTCTAGCTACCAGAAAAACTGGTGCAGTTCGGGTTCCTCAATTTCCCCTTACTACCACGGACAGAGTGATTTCGCAGTCACACACACACTTACACATCACACGCTGGTGGGGCCCATAACACCAACATTCATTCTAATCAATCTATCCGTACCTTTTATTCAGAAAGGGGATAAAACATTTGGTTCCGAACTACACTGCTTCCCTTGATGGGAACTCGCTAACATCACTTAACAGAATCCCTCTACTCCTCCTCCCATCAAGGAGAACACAAACTTAGTCGATGAATCATTTAGTTGGAATTAGCTTAATGACTCCTTAATTCTCTGAATCAATCAATAATACATTTCAATGAAAGAACAACGCAACACATGAATTCAATTAATCTTTCTTTCTTTCTTTATCTTAATCAAATGCAGGTTAAACCTAATTAGTAAAGTCAGAATCTGGTCCTCAGTCAAATCGTCAAAGTTCTGTTCTATCATGCAGAGTCACCGTCCTCTCCATCAGCATAATATCAGGATACTAGATATGATGACGTGCGTTCTAAACGACCCTCTCTAGTCTATTATGTATACTAAAATTTACATTCAAAAAGTTACAATCGTCATTTTCAGAGCTTCTTATTGGACAATCAAAGTACATCCTAATTCATCAGGAAACATTCGATGTCGTTCCCACATATTAAAAGTTCCAAAATGAATGTATGGGAACGTTGGCAATCCATAGTTTAGGCTGCAACAATTTCTGTTGAAGGGTTGGCCTTTCGCCCGGTGCAACCTTGATGGGCACAGCGATAACAGTTCACCGGCAGTTCGCAGCTGCTGAGATTTGCGCAGGCGCGTTTCTCCTTTCCCTTCATTGTTTTACTTCGTAAAGGTCTGATTCAGTCGGCGGCCATTTTACAGCAGGCCCAAATGGTCAACTTAAGCAAAGAAACACAAAACGTCATTAATACATTAACATGGTTAAACAGTGTTATTTCCTTTGCTAATACCCATATGTGTGCGCATTTATGTAGTCATATGCCACGTTCAAAGCCATTAGTACTTGTTTATTTAAGCATAATTCACGATAACATCACATAAGCAACATTTATCCTATTAATATGCATACAGACTTAGTTTACATATTATTTTTAACCATGCAAAGCAATCCCACGTGTATTCTCTCGGTTAATAAAGTTGATTAGTTTTTTAAACAACACTCTATTAATTATTATGATTAATCATTAGTCATTTTAATACAAACATATATAAATGGATTGGGTATATAAAAAGAAAACATTTTACCCGCTCCATCACTAACACCGGAAAGGCTTTGTATATCTTATCCACCTTAGCGATGAAGTGTTCAGCCAAATCATCGCATTGTTTATTGGACTGAATAGCTGACTCACTAGTGGCCTCCGTCAATGAGGCGACCAATGAAAAGATAGACTTTGCCTTATTCTCGGTGTTTTTCAATTGTCCTGTCTAAAAGGAGGGCCGAACTACCTGGATCCTTCTCTGGTACTCCTTTATCGCTGTCCCGCCTCCAGATACGCTCCAACCCTTTGCAATGTTTCCTAAGGGAAGCCAGCTCTGCATTGTACCAGCGGCTACCCTTAGCTTTGCGAACAGGTGTCCATTTTTCAGGAACTAGGTGATCTAAAGGTCGCCTAATCCATGATACAAACTCATCATAACCCTCCGTAGGGTTTTTGTCCAACATAGGGACCGACACCTGAAGCTCATTAGTGAAATCCTCCCAGTTGAGCTTATGCCAGGCACGTTTAAATAAATATTGATGAGAGCCTCTAACACTAGGCTGTTCAATCCGCAAGTTCATCTTGATCAAATAATGATCTGTCCACAATAGTTTATCAGGGGCATGCACCACCAGTGTATTTAAATTTGAAAAAACTGGGTCCAAAAGATTACCCGCCACATGAGTGGGTCCTTGCACCAATTGCGCAAGTTGACACGCCCCTAAGTCCGCCAGAAAGTTGACTATATCTGGCTCTTCCAGATTCTCAAGATGGAGGTTTAGGTCTCCCACCAAAGTAAAGTTGGCCCAACCTATAGCGAGCCTACTCACCAGTTCCACACAAGCTAATTTAAAAGCTGTGGTGGCACAAGCCCGACATCGGTGCAATCAATGGCACAAATAACATTGGGGATGTGTCCAAGGGGATAGAAGTCTCCCTTCACAGCTGGCAATTCAGCACCCCTGGGGAAATGAAGGTATCTGTTCTTGTATATCATCATGGCGGAAAGTACATCCTCACCTGCTGCTGCCTACAGGGACTGCTGCCTGAGACCCCTCACCTGCTACTGCCTCCAGGGACTGCTGCCTGAGACCCGTCACCTCCTGCTGCCACCAGGGACAGCTGCCTGAGACCCCTCACCTGCTGCTGCCTCCAGGGACTGCTGCCCGAGACCCCTCACCACCCAATTCCACCTCTGTTGTCTCATGTCCACAGTGATGGCAAGGAGAGAGAAGATCTGTGCCAGTCCCTTCATGAGCGAGGAGCTGGAGGTCCTGGTGGACGAGGTGCTCACACAGTACCCAAGGCTATATGGTGCCCCAAATGTCGTGGTAAGTCGTCAACAGTGGGAGGGTAGGGCAGGGGGGCACACATGTAGTTGGACTGATGCAGTATGTGCCTGGGAGTGGGGAGTGTGTGGCTGTTCACAGTTTGACTTCATGGCCTTCCTTTCATCCTTGTGCCTCTACATGGTTTGCCTTGCTGTCTCCCTGTGTTGTTGCACTGTGATGTCTGTGGTTTGTCCTCACTGACTGTACCAGCCATGTGTGCTTTATGGTCTGAGGGTGTTGTTCTCTGTTCCTGGTCTTGCATGTGATGTACACATGCTTGTTGTGTGTCTCCATGGCCTTCTATGTGTGTGCAACACACTTTGGTTTTTCTATTTGTTGTGCTCCATTGCTGTTGGCATGTGGGGTGTGTATGTGTTTGTGTGTCAGTCTGTGGTATGCATGTGTGACTATGCAGGCTGTAGTCCATTTGGATGTTAGTTCCTTGTATGTGTTCATTTGGTGCTTGTCCTCATTTTAGTTTCCCTGAGTGTGGTGGTGCGGTGGTGTGTGTGTTTCCCTGGCCCTGTGCTACTGCGTTGTGTGTTGTGTGTTCCTGTGCAGCCACTCCTGCAGTGTCTGTCTCCCTGGTTGTTTGTTGTGTGGTGCAGGGTATGTATTGACCTGGCTTGTTGTTGTGCATGGGGTGCACAGGAGGGGCACATGGCATGTGCCTTCATGGGGTGTGCTAGTGTGTGGTGGAAGGGGGTGTGGCCCTGTGGTCTTTGTGCCCTGCACATACCTGGCACTGGTCCTGCCTTCTTCAAAAACAGGGGGGAACCCAAAATAACCCTCCGGCATCTGGGTACATAAACACGATATATAGAAATAATGCCCCGGGATCAATAGTGTAATCATTAATAGAGGAGACAGCTAAGTTACCTCCTCCTATGAGTTATCTTCTTTTTCTGTGAGAAATCTTTTTAAATTTTTTATTTCCACATAGAAGTCAAAAAACAGTTTCACTAAGAAAATAGTTATACTCTTAGGTTGAATGATAGTATGTATATTTATTTCATACTTTACTCATCTCCCATATCTATATCTTGTTTTTTCTTTTTTTCTTTTTCATATATATACAAACATATACATTATTTACATACATAAAACGAATTCAACACATCCATATTTGCACCTCTGACAAAGAAATTATATTCTCCTTATTGCATCTTGTCTGAGTGATACCCTAATAGTTAATCAGGATGCTTCTGACCTTATTTCTCTGAAGCATTCCTTACCAAAAGAACACTCTTTTAGAGTCACTTCGAGATCAACTATTGCAACCTCATTCCTTTTGAAGTACTCTCTACTACTTAACACAAAGTCCAAAGTCTCATGAGTGTCTTCACCATTGTTGTCGACGCGTTTCAGCCAAGTCAATTACAGGCCTCCTCAGGACTAGGGCACTCAAATCTACAATATTTTCAAAGTCCAACCTAAAAGAGCAAATTAATTAATCCTTTTTGTTTATCTATATAAATAAACAAACAATATTTATGTTTCACATATATTAAACAACTATAAACACACCGGGACTTATCATACAACCAAAGAATTTCAATATATTTACAAAGTATTTACAAACTCTGAAGTGGCGGATCACATACAAGAAATAAATTAATAATCACCCATAAGTGAACTTAAAAATACTTGGACGTGTTCTTCCCTACCAAGAAAGTGAAGTGTCTTTAGAAAAAGATTTAACAACGCTGATTCTTCCCAACTTAAATTCTTACTCCAAAATGACTAAGTTCCATACCTTAGTGAAAGTAAAGTATACCTATTCTATTCCGATTATTGCTCGAGGTAGGTGGATATTTTTTCTTTCAAGACGCTAAAGACAAACGAATGAAATATTAGGAATTATTCCTATACTGCCAATCCAGTGGTCCAACCATTTTATACGAGATGTTATTTACTTACTGGCAAGCCATGTCATGTTTCCATCAACATATCTGTATTAAAGGGCCATTAATTCCCGAAATTCTTCGTACTCAAAGGTCTTTTCTACTCGTGTTCTGTAATGAGAGCAAAGGCCCCATAGAGACAGCTTTAATTTGCCCCCGAGGTTTAAGCAAACGTATCTAAATTGGTTCAAACAACCATTAGATCACAAACCGAAGGAGTTCGTACCTTACCACTTCGCTATGAATCCAAAACAAGCCACTTCCTCATATTCGTACCATCGCCTCTGTTAAAGCAAAGGAGAGACAGGCATTGGTTCCAATCCTTATTGCCTTATTATATTACGTAAAACACTCTTTCATTTTGCCCTTATCTTACCTGAATCGAATTATAGCTGGCCACGCTTCTCGCACTCCGTCTCTAATATTCCTACTTCACTCGTCTCTGACCACGTGACGCGGAAGTGTTTTTAAAGAAGCAAAACGGGCCGTGAAAATAGAAGAAGGACACCATGTCTCCCTGTTTAATCGAGTGCCACGAAGGACTAAAGATATTCGGACAACTTATTACTGAAATGACGAACTTTACCAATTCTCATCTCTGGCATACTCAATATTCCAAACTACACCTCCACCAAAGATAGAATAAAGTACTCTCCAAACATTTATACACCTTCATCTCAAAGAACAATTTATTTATAAAGCCTACAATAAAATTGATAAAGATACCTTATAACCCAATGTGAAAAACGCCACTCCTTACAATCTTTATATTTACCGCAAGTATATTATACACATGTTGGTAATCCAGTAATTAGAGTAACATGTTTGACGTCTCGGAGACATATAAACAAATGTATATACATATTCCCTTGACTCACAACCATTCTGTAGGTGGCCTCATTGTTGTAGCAGCGCCCAAATCTCATCTCTATCATTAAGACCCCTTGTTGCAGTGTGATATTTTTCTATCAATCTGGCTTCCAATCTGTTCAGTTTAGTTTGAAGTTCCGTTTTTTCAAGATTTCCTACTAAACAAAGAATTGACCATTTTATGTCGTTTTCCGAATGATTTTGGTTCTGGAAATGTTGCACTAATGGAGCCCCTTGTACTTTACATTTTATTCGTGATTTGTGCTGTAATATACGTTTCTTTACAGATTGTGTAGTTTGTCCAATGTAATATTTATTACATGGACATTTTACGCAATATATTGCGTTCTTAGAATTACAGTTAGAAAACCTCCTTTGGTAATGTGTTTGGCCATTGATATCTAACTGTTTTGAGTCTTCTGTAAGATTACACGCCAAACAATTTTGGCAACGATAATGGCCTACCACTGGTGGTAAACTAAGTAAGCTCCTTAAGTCTTTTCTGGGTAATTCAGTCTGTCTTACGGCTCTCACAAGTTGCTGCCGAATATTCTTACCCTTTTTAAATGCAAACAGGGGTTTTGGAATTCCCAAGCGTTCAATCAATTTCCAGTTTTTTTGGATAATTTTTTTAACTTTATTAGCTTTGGGATCATAAGTCAACACACACGTTAGTGGAGTGTCTTTGTCAGGTTGTTTGGGGATCAATAAAGCATCTCTTGGTGTATACCATGCTCTTTTGAGCGCACCTTTCACAAGCTTTTTTGGGTACCCTCGTGCTATAAGTTTGTCTTTTAATAGCTCTGCATTAATGAAATAGTCTGTTTTGTTTGTGCAATTCCTTCGTACACGAAGAAATTGCCCATAAGGCAACCAGCCATGTGTGCTTTATGGTCTGAGGGTGTTGTTCTCTGTTCCTGGTCTTGCATGTGATGTACACATGCTTGTTGTGTGTCTCCATGGCCTTCTATGTGTGTGCAACACACTTTGGTTTTTCTATTTGTTGTGCTCCATTGCTGTTGGCATGTGGGGTGTGTATGTGTTTGTGTGTCAGTCTGTGGTATGCATGTGTGACTATGCAGGCTGTAGTCCATTTGGATGTTAGTTCCTTGTATGTGTTCATTTGGTGCTTGTCCTCATTTTAGTTTCCCTGAGTGTGGTGGTGCGGTGGTGTGTGTGTTTCCCTGGCCCTGTGCTACTGCGTTGTGTGTTGTGTGTTCCTGTGCAGCCACTCCTGCAGTGTCTGTCTCCCTGGTTGTTTGTTGTGTGGTGCAGGGTATGTATTGACCTGGCTTGTTGTTGTGCATGGGGTGCACAGGAGGGGCACATGGCATGTGCCTTCATGGGGTGTGCTAGTGTGTGGTGGAAGGGGGTGTGGCCCTGTGGTCTTTGTGCCCTGCACATACCTGGCACTGGTCCTGCCTTCTGCATTGTGCGCATGTATTTCCTTGTGTTCACCGCTGCGGTGACGCGACCAGGACATTGCTGCATGGTCGCTGAAGATGTGTGTCCAGGATGCAGAGGGGTGACTTGGTGGCAGGTGGGTGATGTGTGCTGCCCTTGTGGATGTGTCCCTGTCCCAACCAGGGTGTCTGATGTGGATTTGGACCCTGTGTCAGCCCATGTGTTGTGTGTTTTGTTTGTGTTACTGCGTACCCGCGGCAGCTTCATCGGCGGTCCATGAGTTCCTGGTGATGTAGCAGGTACAGCACCGGAAAGATGTGTAGAGCTGGGTCCATGGCGGTTGTGACCGGGTGGTGTGGACCGGGACTCTGGTTTCGTGCTCCGTTGTCGTGCTTCCGCCGTCTCTGGTTGGGCGGCATCTCCGCTGCGATGTGTCTGCTTGTTTGGGTGATCCTAATTTGTGAAGCGGGGCGGACGTCATTCCGCACGGCGGCGAGTCTCCATTGGCTCCCACTGCCGCGGTGGTGGGCGCACCTTGATGGCGGTACGAGTCGCACCGCGGCGGTCGGGAAATGGGCTATGTTTGGCCATACTAATATGGCAGACGTGAGGACCACTGCTTGGGGGCGGAACAAAAGCCTTTTTCCGCTCCGCCGGCACCGCAGTGGTGCCACCGCCCGACATCCTAATGGACCCCCTAATCTCTGCCATTTTTGGGGTTTTTATTGTAATTTTATG
Source organism: Triturus cristatus (assembly GCF_964204655.1). Taxonomy (NCBI): domain Eukaryota; kingdom Metazoa; phylum Chordata; class Amphibia; order Caudata; family Salamandridae; genus Triturus; species Triturus cristatus. The sequence continues at coordinate 270,645,489 of NC_140595.1, read as the reverse complement.
AATATCAATTATGTACTGAATAACTATTAAAATATTGCTTTTAATGTCACTATATTTTTATTGTAGAATAATAAATGTTCTCATATTAACATTGGATATGAGAATTGGAGATTAAATAATTCCATATAAATATATCTGTGCATTTTGATCTTTTACACTGAGTTTACTACCATTGTTTAATATATCAATCTGTTTGGTCTTAACACGTTAGTTGCCTAGGAATTTATTTTCTACTGTATATTTACCCTGTCCTAGGAATTGTCTAACCAATTTATCAGGGGGTCCTTGTTACTCACACTTGATTGACCTCAATAAAACACTTTTGGCCGGAGAGGCACATGTTCCCAAAATACCATAAAGTCAGATGCAACACTAAGTTAGGAACACTCAGCCAATCAGAACACAGTATGCACACTACACGCACTGATCAGGCTCTCCCCATGCCTGACATCTGGACACATACCTACTAGATCTGTATTGTGTCCATGCAGGGTCAAGACCCACCTGCACTTCGTATCAAATGACCAGATTTATGGCCCAGTGACTAGGCCCAGATTCCTGTTCTAAAAAGAATGTACAATTGTTTCATTACGCTTTGTAAAATGTATAAGATGACGGGTAAAACCAATGTACTTTAAGACAATCTTCAGACCCTGACTCTGTTGCCTGCTCTCCCGGCCATAGTGTTTAATCAAACTAACTGTTCCTGTTTTGCCAAACACCTCTTGTCGTACATTTTTTCAAGATAAATTCATATTCAAGCAATAGGCTCATCCAATATTTCTTTGGAAAATTAGCTCTATGTGAACAATTGTGACTGTTGGTACTTGTAATTCCCATGTTTGCATTGACAATTGGGTTGCTCTTGTTCAATTTATATTTATAGGTGATCTAATCAGAAAACAGGGGCCAAGAGATAATAACTTAACAGACACAATAACCGAATCACCACTCATTTTAACCCACAAAACAATAGAGCCCAGTAAATAGGTGGTGGCAGCAATTACCACGCTTGATGGAGACTTTTCAAGGCAAACTACAAAAGGAAGAACAGAGCAAGTATTCCTGAATGGCTTATCCTGTTCACTCTGTGCAAGATGGCCTTCTTTACCATGGGAACACCCTCCACATTACATCCAAGACCCTGCAAGCCCAAGTATTGGCATGACCACCTTTGGAGGAAATGTCGATCTCCAGGGAACTTTAATAAATGTTCAGCACTATTTTTGGTGGTCAGGAGCGAAGACTGACATTCAGTAATATGTTTCCGCGTGTTATATTTGTGCTCAAGTCAAAATAGACCACAAGAAACCAGTCGGGTTGTTATGTCCCATTCTGACTCGCCCATGTCCATGGCATGCCATCTCCATGGACTTTGTAGTGGACTTACCACCTAATGATGGTAAAACTGGCATTTAGGCTGCCATCGACATCTAACCAAAATGGGTCATTTTAAATCAATAGCAAAACCACCAACAGTCACGCCTTAGCTCAAATCTTTATGCACCTCATAGTCAAACTACATGACATACCCAGGGTCATTATAACTGTTGGAGTCGGCCTCGTGGCGTGGTCCTGTTCCCCCTCGCCAAGCCGCACGAGGTCCCCTGCACCTCGGGGCTCCTCCATTTTGGATTGTACGTGACTCTGCGCACCAGCCTACGTGACCCCGCTCCACCCGGCCTCGGCCCCAGCAAGCCCCGACATCAAGGCGCCAACAACTGGCCAGGGGGTACCACTTGAACACTTCCCCACTCCCGGCGGAGGGCAGTATCGATGGGACCCCCAACCGTCCTCCCACACCTAGGTGCGATCGCCCCACAGCTCTCCTGGGCCTGGCGCCTCTCCTGCTGAGCATATGGCCGCTCCCGACCCGGCCTCTCCGCCCCCCCCGGGCGCGAGGGTCCGGACATCAAAGGGCTCCAGACCTATATCTGGGGCGACCCTGCAACAGGACAGCAGTTGTATCCCGGAGTCAAGAGCCCTGCTGATCGGATCGCGGCTGACCCTACGGAGAAAGACTCTCCTGGAACCACTCTCTGAGCCCTGCTGACTACGTCGCGGCTCCACCGTGCTTAAAGACCTTCACGAACCTTTGGGGCCCTGCTGACGCTGTCGCGGCCCGACCTTGTTGAACTTGCCATCAGAGCCCGGCTGACCTAGTCGCGGCTCGACCGAAGCGGACCTACCAACGGAGCCCTGCTGACTGTGTCGCGGCTCGACCCAAGCGGAACTACCACCCGAGCCCTGCAGACCCCGTCGCGGCTCTCCACGTCCGAGCTGCTTTGAGACCAGCACCTGCCGCTCCGGTCCCCGGAGCCACCTTCGGCCTAACGCAAGGTCTGGCGCAGAGCTTCCCCGTACCAGGCTGGTACTAAGACTGTCCCGCTACCCTGTCCCTACAAAGACATTGAGACTCTTTCTGGATCTCTCGATCCCCCTGTAAATATTTCGAATGTGCTACTATTGATAAAGTACCTAGATAAGCAACTGATACGGAGTCCTGTGTGGTGGTGTTACTGGGCCTAGTACGATCATAGGAGAAAGACCTCTCCTAGGAGGCTTCTCAGCGGCGCTCGGCTATAACTTTGCGGTAGGAAGGTGCCCCGGAGTGGGCCCCCTGACTCCCCGGTGGTCCTCCCTCCAACAGTTGGTGGCCAGCGACGGGATCCGAGCCAGACGCAATCGTACAGGCAAGTAACGCACCCGCTGCTTAACCAGACGGAAAAAGAAAGAGAACCATGAGCAGCGAAGAAACAACCGTGGCCGCAACCTTCCAGCAAGAAAGGTTGGAAGAATACACCCACAAAGAATTGAAACAATTCTGCAAGGACAAAGGGATCCCAACCACAGGATTGGGCACCAAGGAAGAAATGCAGAAAGCCCTGAAAGCCTGGGCAGAATACGAGGCCACTCCACCCCAAGGCGAAGGGACCTCGGCCCGGGACGAAAACCTGCCGCCGACCATGACCCCGGCAGATGGGTGACGAAGCATCCCGGAAGCCGGCCTATCCCACGAAGAAATGCGAGAACGGGAGAGGGTCCGGACACACGAATTGGAACTCTCACGACTCCGGCTGGACGGTGAACTCCTGCTGGCGGAGAAAAAGTTGGCCTTGGAGCAACTACGGCTGCAGGAGGAAATCGAAGAAAAGAAACGGCATCGAGAACTAGAAGAGAAACGGCTAACCCTCGAGCACGAGAGGGGCCTCAAGGAACTCGAACTGATATCCAAAACGGGGGAGACCAGCACCCCCGGATCCCGGGACGCTCTGCCACTGACCGAGCCAAAGGTTCATATCCCCAAGGATGTCGTCAAGGAGTACTATAAAAACGACGACATCCAGCAATGGTTCCGAGCATACGAGGTAGCCATGACCTCCCATCGGGTACCCCGGAAGGATTGGGGTGCCGGCCTATGGGGGAGATCCTCAGCGAGGGCCGGTATACCCTGCTGCAACTCCCCGACGCGGTGATGACCTCGTACGACCACATGAAAGAGGCCCTACTCACCCTCTACGGACTATCAGCCGAGATGTACCGGCAGCGCTTCCGGGACAGCAAGAAGCTCCCTGGTACCACATGGGTCGAATACGTGGACTTCTTCAGCAGAGCCTTTGAAGGGTGGATAAGAGGGAGCAAGGTCACCTCGTACAACGAACTGTTCGACCTCATTGTCTGGGAGCACCTCGCCAACAACTGCTTTGTCGAACTAAGGCAACACCTCCTTGACAGCAAACTGACCGAGCCCCGGAAGCTCGCCGCCGAAGCCGACCGATGGGTCAACACCCGGGTCCCCCGGAACCCCGTGGGGGACTACCAATGGAGTACCACGGGACCTCCTCGCCAGCGGGGCGGAGGAGGAGGAGGAGGGTCCCACCGCAGTCGAGAATTCCCGGCCGGGCCGCCCCGAAGCCCGCCACGAGGCCAAGCCGCCAACCACACGTCCCCGACCCTGGTCCGCAGGGGGACCCCATCGCCAGGCCTGGACTCCGACCAACAGTGACCTGCTTCGGCTGCCAACAGACAGGCCACTTTGCGAGCGACCCGGCCTGCCCCGTGAACCGACGAAACGGGACCGCTGGGCCCCCTCCCCGACAAATAGCCGGCGCAGCCCTGGGGAAGGAGAAGAAGAGGAGGAAAACCGCGACGTCGGGTCCCCCGAGTGGGAACCGGCTGCCATGTCACTCGTATGCCTGGGCACCCGAGAAATGGTGCCCGAGCCCCCATCCCGAGCAACAACCAGAAGTACCAGCAGTGGGTCACCATCAATGGGCAACGGGCCGAAGCCCTCCGTGACACTGGGGCCAGTGTGACCGCTGTCCGCTGCCACCTGGTGACCCCCGAACAGATCCTGCCGCATGTCCTATGCCCTGTCCGGACCGGGGACAACACCGAAAGCATGTGCCGGATGGCCTGGATCCCCTTCGAGTGGGGAGGAGTGTCAGGCACCCTGAAAGTAACTGTCCGCGACGACGCTCCAGTGGACTGCCTCCTGGGGAACGACCTGGAGAGCTCCCCCTGGGCCCAGGTGGAGCGCCGGGAGCATCTGGGGATGCTAGGGCTGCCCGAATGGGCCTGCGCCACCACCCGGTCCATGACCGCCCAACCAGCCGCTGCAGCGGCCCCCGTCGAGCCTGCGGGTCCAGAACTGCCACCCTCCTTCGGCACGGAGGAGCCTGATGATGAGGCCGGGCCATCCGAACTTTCCCCCGACGAGGCCGCCTCCCTCAGCGAGATCCCCGAGCTGGCCCAGTGGCGCCACGACGGGGGCCCCACCCGCGAACAGTTCCAACAAGAACAGAAGGCCTGCCCGTCCCTCGAGGGGGCCCGACAGCAAGCGGCCGCCCAGGCCACGGGGGACCCCACGGGAACCCACTGGATCTATTGGGACAATAACTTGTTATATAGCGAACAGAAAGTCGCCGAACTAGGAGCCGGCCGTGTGTTGGTGGTTCCCCTCCGATTCCGAGAGTTCCTCCTGAACCTGGCGCATGACGTGCCCCTCGCCGGACACCTTGGGCGAGACAAGACCTACAGCCGCTTGGTGACCCATTTTTATTGGCCCCGAATGCGGAGGGACGTTGACCACCCCTGCCGGTTCTGCCAGACCTGCCAAGCCAGCGGGAAGACTGGGGGTCGAGTCAAGGCCCCCCTCCAACCATTTCCAGCCATCCACACACCGTTCGAACGGGTAGGGATCGACATCGTGGGGCCCCTCGACCCCCGAACCGCCCTGGGCCACCGCTTCATCCTGGTACTGGTCGACCACACCACCCGATACCCAGAGGCCATCCCCCTCCGAACTGTGACAGCTCCAGTGGTGGGCCGGGCCCTGATGGGCATCTTCTCCAGGGTGGGGTTCCCCCGAGAAGTGGTGAGCGACAGGGGTACGAACTTCATCTTGAAATACATGAGATCCCTCTGGCAACAATGTGGGCTCACCTACAAGTTCACCACCCCTTACCACCCCCAGGGGAACGGACTGGTCGAGCGGTTCAACAGAACCTTGAAAGGAATGATCAAGGGCCTGGAAGAGCCCCTGAGGAGGAGATGGGACGTCCTGCTGCCATGCCTCCTGTTCGCCTATCGAGAGGTTCCACAGAAATCCCTGGGCTTCAGCCCCTTCGAACTGTTGTATGGGCACCCCGTCCGAGGGCCCCTCAGCCTGGTCAAAGAGGGCTGGGAGGCGAGCATCCAAGATGCCCCCCCGACGTCTACAGGTACCTCTTGACCCTGCGGAACCAGACTCGGAAGTTCCGGGCCCTGGCAAAAGCCAACCTCGAAGCCAGCCAAGAAGACATGAAACGCTGGTATGACGAAAATGCCTAGACCATCGAGTTCGAGCCGGGCCAGCAAGTCTGGGTCATGTCGCCCGTGGACCCCTGCGCCCTTCAGGACAAATGGACAGGGCCCTTCAAGGTGGTTGAGAAGAAGAGCCCCGTCACCTACTTGGTCGACATGGAGTCCCCAAGGAACCCACTCCGGGTCCTACACGCCAACCGGCTCAAGCCCCACTTTGCCCGAACCGAACTAAGCCTGCTGCTGGCTACCGACGATGGGGACGAAAGCGACTCCGAGCCCCTACCCGACCCCCTGGGGTCCTCGGACCAAGACGGCTCCATGGAGGGCGTCAAACTCTCCACCACCCTGACCCCAGAACAGCGCCATGACTGCCGGCAGCTGCTGCAACCCTTCGCTGTCCTCTTCTCTCTCACGCCCGGGGTGACCCCCTGGTGCGTCCACGACGTGGATACCGGGGACAGCCCCCCTGTGCGACACCGCGCCTACAGAGTGCCCGACCGGGGGAACAACCTTTACAACGCAACTTTTACAACGCACTACACTTACAACGCATTTTTTACAACGCACAATCCATTACAACGCATGACATTACAACGTAGGACACTACAACGCATTTTTAAAAACTACCTTTACAACGCATTCCATTACAACGCATACTACCATTACAACGCATACCATTACAACGCATAATATAGTAATATACTATCCAACACTTACCCTACTGTTGCACCCCCTGGAGTTAGAATAGTAATTTTTACCCCTATACTATCCAACACTTACCCTACTGTTGCACCCCCTGGAGTTAGAATAGTAATTTTTACCCCTATACTATCCAACACTTTCCCTACTGTTGCACCCCCTGGAGTTAGAATAGTAATTTTTACCCCTATACTATCCAACACTTACCCTACTGTTGCACCCCCTGGAGTTAGAATAGTAATTTTTACCCCTATACTATCCAACACTTACCCTACTGTTGCACCCCCTGGAGTTAGAATAGCAATTTTTACCCCTATACTATCCAACACTTACCCTACTGTTGCACCCCCTGGAGTTAGAATAGTAATTTTTACCCCTATACTATCCAACACTTACCCTACTGTTGCACCCCCTGGAGTTAGAATAGTAATTTTTACCCCTATACTATCCAACACTTACCCTACTGTTGCACCCCCTGGAGTTAGAATAGTAATTTTTACCCCTATACTATCCAACACTTACCCTACTGTTGCACCCCCTGGAGTTAGAATAGTAATTTTTACCCCTATACTATCCAACACTTACCCTACTGTTGCACCCCCTGGAGTTAGAATAGTAATTTTTACCCCTATACTATCCAACACTTACCCTACTGTTGCACCCCCTGGAGTTAGATTAGTAATTTATAACCCTATACTATCTAATACTTACCTTAAATGCAATTTAATATTATGCGTTGTAATGGTATGCGTTGTAAAGGTAGTATGCGTTGTAATGGATATGCGTTGTAAAGGTAGTTTTTAGAAATGCGTTGTAGTGTCCTGCGTTGTAATGTCATGCGTTGTAATGGATTGTGCATTGTAAAAAATGCGTTGTAAAGGTATGCGTTGTAATAGCATGCGTTGTAACGTCATACATCCGCCCGACCGGGTCCGAGCCTGCATATAAACGGAGGTCTCCAAGATGCTCGCCCTCGGAGTCATCGAGCCATCCGACAGCCCTTGGGCCAGCCCTGTGGTCTTGGTGCCGAAGGCCGGCGCCCCCGGCACCCCCCCGGAACTCAGATTTTGTGTGGACTACAGGGGCCTAAACGCACTCACCAAGACCGATGCCCACCCCCTGCCACGGGCAGACGAGCTGATCGACCGCTTAGGGGCCGCCCGCTACCTAAGCACTTTTGATCTCACCGCTGGGTACTGGCAGATCAGGCTCACCCCCGGCGCCCAGGAACGATCCGCCTTCTCCACCCCCGATGGGCACTACCACTTTCGGGTGATGCCCTTCGGTATGAAGAACGCCCCAGCGACCTTCCAGAGACTGGTGAACAAGGTCCTGGCCGGACTAGAAGCCTTCAGTGCGGCCTACTTAGACGACATTGCAGTCTTCAGCAACCACTGGGCCGCGCACATAGGACACCTCAGAGAAGTCCTGGCCGCTCTCCAAAGGGCCGGGCTCACGATTAAGGCCAGCAAGTGCCAGATCGGTCAAGGATCAGTGACCTATCTGGGCCATCAGGTGGGGAGTGGCCAGGTGGCGCTGCCCCTGTACTACAGGCCCCTGACTACGGCAAAGAATTCGTGGTTCAGACAGATGCCTCGGAGTACGGGGTTGGGGCGGTCCTCTCCCAGATGGACACCGAGGGCCTCGACAGACCTGTGGCCTTCATCAGCCGCCGACTGCTGCCCCGAGAACAGAGGTGGAGCACCATCGAGCGGGAGGCCTTCGCCGTGGTATGGGCTCTCAAAAAGCTCCGGCCCTACCTTTTTCGGCACCCACTTCCGAGTCCAGACTGACCACCGGCCCCTGCGGTGGCTAATGTAGATGCGGGGCGAGAACCCCAAATTGTTGCGATGGTCCATCTCGCTGCAAGGGATGGACTTCACCGTAGAGCACCGGCCCGGCAACGACCACGCCAATGCCGACGGCCTATCCAGATTCTTCCACCCCGGCGAGGAGAACCCCCAAGGAGATGGGTGACTCTCCCTGCCTTCAGCTGGGGGGGACGCTTGTTGGAGCCGGCCTCGTGGCGTGGTCCTGTTCCCCCTCGCCAAGCCGCACGAGGTCCCCTGCACCTCGGGGCTCCTCCATTTTGGATTGTACGTGACTCTGCGCACCAGCCTACGTGACCCCGCTCAACCCGGCCTCGGCCCCAGCAAGCCCCGACATCAAGGCGCCAACAACTAGCCAGGGGGTACCACGTGAACACTTCCCCACTCCCGGTGGAGGGCAGTATCGATGGGACCCCCAACCGTCCTCCCACACCTAGGTGCGATCGCCCCACAGCTCTCCTGGGCCTGGCGCCTCTCCTGCTGAGCATATGGCCGCTCCCGACCCGGCCTCTCCACCCCCCCCCGGGCGCGAGGGTCCGGACATCAAAGGGCTCCAGACCTATATCTGGGGCGACCCTGCAACAGGACAGCAGTTGTATCCCGGAGTCAAGAGCCCTGCTGATCGGATCGCGGATGACCCTACGGAGAAAGACTCATCCTGGAACCACCCTCTGAGCCCTGCTGACTACGTCGCGGCTCCACCGTGCTTAAAGACCTTCACGAACCTTTGGGGCCCTGCTGACGCTGTCGCGGCCCGACCTTGTTGAACTTGCCATCAGAGCCCGGCTGACCTCGTCGCGGCTCGACCGAAGCGGACCTACCACCGGAGCCCTGCTGACTGTGTCGCGGCTCGACCCAAGCGGAACTACCACCCGAGCCCTGCAGACCCCGTCGCGGCTCTCCACGTCCGAGCTGCTTTGAGACCAGCACCTGCCGCTCCGGTCCCCGGAGCCACCTTCGGCCTAACGCAAGGTCTGGCGCAGAGCTTCCCCGTACCAGGCTGGTACTAAGACTGTCCCGCTACCCTGTCCCTACAAAGACATTGAGACTCTTTCTGGATCTCTCGATCCCCCTGTAAATATTTCGAATGTGCTACTATTGATAAAGTACCTAGATAAGCAACTGATACGGAGTCCTGTGTGGTGGTGTTACTGGGCCTAGTACGATCATAGGAGAAAGACCTCTCCTAGGAGGCTTCTCAGCGGCGCTCGGCTATAACTTTGCGGTAGGAAGGTGCCCCGGAGTGGGCCCCCTGACTCCCCGGTGGTCCTCCCTCCAACAATAACCAATTGTGGAACAAAATTTACTTCCCTTTCATGGAAATACTTGTTTAAAAACGTAGCTATTGCTGCCCATTTTTCAATTAAATTTCACACTGAGACAAATGGAGCTTCAGAGAGAATAAATCAAACTAAGGTCCAGTATTTAAGATGTTTAGCATTCAGCAGGGTAACAGTTGGAATGAGAATCTCTGGATGGCAGAACTGATGTATACAAATCCGGATCACTCAGCCCTTAAATGCTCCCTATTGTTTTGACTAAACAGCTATCATCCAAACGCTCACTATGAGTGGGCCAAGGCATCACTCTTACATCCATCCAAAAACACCATGGGCACCTTAAAGAAATTCATAATTGTTAGAAGGGGGGTGGGTCTCTAGTTGGCAGAGGTCCTTTGTCCAAATAGGGACCCTTGCTTCTAGTCAGGGTAAGGGAGATACACACTTTAGATAACCCCTGCTCATCCCCTGGGTAGCTTGGCACGAGCACACACACTTATCCCAAAAGGCAAAGTGTAAAGTATTTGTGCTCAAAACTCACAGTAATACATTGATAACACCACATATGGACACCACACCAGTTTAGAGAAATAAAGTATCTTCATCTAAACTCAACAAGACAAAAACGACAAAAATTCAACATACATGCAATAAGAATATGACTTTTTAAAGGTTTCAATTAACTGGGTCCATAGAAAACTATGGATTCATGATTCTACACAATGTACTTGTAGATGCGTCAACATTCACAAGGCCAAACTGCAGCTGAGATGGGAAGCATCAAAAACAAAGCAATGCGCCAGTTCACAAGTCCTTGGGAAGTAGATGTGACAGCTCTGCTGCATGCAGGAGAAGTGATGCTTGTTCAAATCCGGACTGTAAGGGGAAGTGATAAAAACTTGCCGCACAGGTGCAATGCGTGGAAATCCGGGATGCGTCGGCAACAAGCACGTTGCGTCGGGTTGCTTCATCCCGATGCATCTGTTCTTGCAACCCCGACAGGCTCTGCATCGTCTCGGCACCGGTGCAACGGTGTGTGGAGATTCTTCTCGCATGGCGGTGCTGCATTGGAAAAACAGCCACAAGAAGAATGATGCGTTGATTTCGTCAGTTCTTTAATTTTCTTCCAGCTCCTAACAGCAGGAACAACCTCAAGGCCCAGAACTGGAACAGGTACCTCCTAGCAGGTCAGAACTCTCAGCAGCAGAATTTAGGGGAGCTGGGGGTGAAGTCTTTGTGTTCCTGAGACTTCAGACCAGGAGGCCAGCACACACAGGCCCTTGGAGATTCTCAGCAAAGTTTCAGTCTTTGTCCTTTCCTCGGCAGAAACAGCAACTGCAGATCAACCCCACACAGCACACAGCAAAGGAGCAGTACTCCTCCTCACACCTCTACAGCTATTCTCCTTGGCAAAGGTTCCTCTTGAGTCCAGATGTGATCTAAAGTTCTGGGGTTTAAGGTTTACTACTCATACCCCTTTTTGTCTTTTTCTCTCTTTGTGCAAGGGTCTCTGAACCCAGTCCAAACCAGTTCTGTTCTCACTGGTGCAGTATGACCACAGGGGGCTGGAGACAGCATTGTGCATGGGAGACAGGCCCTATTAAGGTAGAAGGAAATCTTCTCCCACTACTCAAAATGCAGCCAAGCCCCATTCAGCTCAGATATGAGTCATCCAGGGAGGACCAAGCACACCTCAAACCCCCAGTGGCTAACTACAGTGAATGCACATCCGCAGCCCCTGTCACTCCAAAACCAGATAGTCAATCCACAACCAGGCAGAGGCACACAAAATGGTTAAACAAAAAAATGCCTACTTTCTATAAGTGGCATTTTCAAACACACAATTTAAAAGCCATCTTTACTCAAAGATGTGTTATCAAATTCTGAGTTCAAAGAACCTAAACTTCATTTCTCCATCTTGTTCCTATGGGAAGTTACTTGTAAGATGTTACAAAGTACCTGCCATTCTATCCTATTGGACAGATAGCCTTTCAATAGTGAAAAAACGAAATTGGCAGTATTTCACTATCAGGACATGTCACACATACCAGTACACACCCTACCTTTCATATACACTGCACCCTGCCCAGAGGGGTACTTTGGGCCTATCATAGGGGTGCCTTACATGTAAGAAAAGGGAAGGTTAGGGCCTGGCAAGTGGGTGCACTTGCCAAGTTGACATGGCAATTTACAACTGTGCACAGGCACTGCAGGGGCAGGTCTGGGATACCTTTTCAGGGCTACTCATGTGGGTGGCAAAATGAGTTCTGCAGGCCAACTAGTAGCATTTGGTTTACAGGTCCTGGCACACTCAGTGCACTTTATTAGGGACTTAGCTGTAAATCAAATATGCTAATTAGGGAGAACCAGTTGTAATTACAATTTACACAGGGAGCACTTGCACTTTGACATTGATCAGCAGTGTCAAAGTGCCCAAAGCATCTAAGCCAGTAGAATGAAATCAAGCACAGCATCAAAAATATAGGAAGTAGAGACAAAAAGACAGGGGGAACCACGCCAAAGATGTAAGTCTAACAATGATCAAGTTAAAAGCTTCTAAAAGAGACAAAGGAGCATACCAGAAAATACGCAGATCAAAAGCAAAGTAAAGAAGCAGAGTACAAGATTGCTGATAGGGTATGGTTAGCCAAAAAACATTTGTTGATCCCAGAAAATTGAAAACGGAACCAAAATACCTAAAACCTTTCCCAATTCTGAAAATAATAAACATAGTCATAGATAAATTAAAATTGCCCATCACTATGCAAATTCAGCCAGTGTTTTATGTTCTCCTGTTGAATTATGCCATCTAGACATTCGTTTGACAGCCCCTGGGCCAAATTACCATAGAAAGTCTCTAAGGAAGTCAGAGGTCGATTGTACTTCCTCCTAGATTGGTTAGGATTTGGGCCTAAGGTGAAATCTTGGGAGCCTTTGGACCATCTCTACCCTGCTCCTCTGCTAGTGAAAAAATTTCACTTGAAATGCCCTGCCAAACCCCGTAATTTGCAGAGACGACTGGTGTCGAGAGGAGGAACTGTCATGACCATGCGGAGAACCCTAATTTGTTCTGCCCTGAGTTGACATCCCCACAAGATCACCTGGGGCCCCCTGAACCATCATAGTCATACACAGCACAAGGGGTGGTGTCACAGCCAGTAGGAGCAGTCAGGAACACAGTAGTCACACGTGTAGCTCGAGACACACACAGCGGTCTGGCGTAACATCATAGCATTTCAATTACTATGTGTTCAAAGGGTCATCTGTCTACAGAATACACCAGCAATCTGACTTGGCCCACTAGCACTAGGTTACCTACCTTTAGAACCTTATGAAAACTTCTCAGTGACCATTATTATTATTTTTTTTTATAATTCTTTTTATTGAGGGTAGGAATCACAATTACAAGGCAAGAAGACAGCTTGTTTGAGCATGAAACACGTATCAGTACCACGCATAAACAATTGGTCACAAGTGATTAACGCAGTTACAATGTAGGGTCCAATTGAGCCGGTAAAAGTGGTGGGCTGCATATAGTCCCTCTGTATTCATTCCATTCAGTCCACATATGGATCCATTTCTTGGGGCACCCCCTGGCCACATAAACATACTTTTCCCGAAACATGCACCAGTCCATGTCTTTCTTCCAGGCCCTTACCGCAGGGGTCAGTGTCGCCCCCCATTTCTGGGCTATGTTACGTTTTGCGATCATCAGCCCCAGTGTAACCCAGGTCATCTGGGTGTTGTGCAGATCAGTGGGTTCCCACACATTCAATAAACATCTCTTTGCTTCCAACGGGAGAACCTGATGTAGCACATCTCCCATAACCGCGTGGATTTTCTTCCAGTACTTCTGGATCAAGGGGCACTCCCACAGTATGTGCAGAAAGGTGCCTACGTGGCCACAGCCCCTCCTACACCCTCCATCTGTCACTCTGCCCATTCGCACCATCCCGGGCCCTGTGATATAGACCCAGGGCAGAATTTTAAGTTGCACCAGTCTCAATTTCGCTGCCATGGCCACCACCCGCGGGGAAGACACGGCTGCCACCCAATCTTCCTCGTCTAGGATTATACCATCCCCTTCCCACTTCTCTTGCAGCTTCATGAGGGGGTCTACCGAGTGATTAACTAATTTTTTATATGTGAGCGAGATGGCCTTAGTCGGAAGATAGCCATCCAGGAGTCTGTCTTCGAGAGGGGCTGCCTCCGGGGGTGTCTCCCCTTTTGGGAGACAGGAGTATAGGGCATGACGGTCCTGCAGGTATCGAAAGAGTTCCGTAGAGGCAAGCTCGTACTCTTGCTGTAAGGTGGGAAATGACTTAACCTCTCCCTTCACCCAAAGATCGCCCACTTTTGAGATGCCTATAAGATCCCATTTATCAAAGCCCTTAGTGGACCAGAGACATCCGAGTTGCTCTGAGGCCCATATTGGCATCGCCCGGGTTATCTTGCGATCCCATCCCGTACTCCTGGTGGCCGCCCTCCAGACCTGTACCGATAGTTTGGTTGGCCCGGTTAAGTGGCGGTCCCCAGCGGTTGAGTAGAGCGCTCGGTCGTAGTTCCCGCCTGGCAGGAGCCACCGGTCCATAGCATATCCCGGATCCCCAGCTTGTCTATAGATACCGTGGTTGCTGGCTGCCAAGTGTGCTGCCCAGTAATATTTATTAAGGTCCGGGAGGGCTATCCCCCCGTCATACCAGGAGAGGTTCAGCTTGGGCATGGCAATCCGCGGTTTACCGTTCCATAGAAGGCGGCATTGTAGGGTTTTAATTTCTCTGAAATAGCTAGCGGGGACTGGGTCCTACGAGTTTTGCAGGACGTAGAGGAACCTGGGCAGGGACATCATTTTAAACAAGGAGGCCCTGCCCAGTAGCGAGAGCGGGAGACCGATCCAGCGCTCCGAATCTCTTTTCAGTCGCTGCAAAGGGGGCAGTAGATTACGGGCAAACCGGTCCGCCTGGTTAGTGGTTATATAGATGCCAAGGTATCTGAAGCCCTGTGTGGTGATCTGTATCGGGCAGCCCACAGGGACATATACCACTGACTTGAGCCAATTTATGGTGTATCCCGAGTATCTACCAAAGATGGCGAAGATATCCAACACTGCCGTTAGCGAGGTCTTTGGAGAGGCCAGGAACAGCAGTATGTCGTCCGCATATAGGGAGATGCGGTCCTCCCATGACTCGGCCCACTTAAGACCACGGATCATGGGGTCCCTCCTTATCCATGATGCCAGAGGCTCCAGGGCCAAGGCGAACATGAGAGGGGAGAGCGGACACCCCTGCCTCGTACCCCTGCCCAACTCAAATACCTCTGACTTTTTGTTATTAACTACTATCTGGGCTAGCGGCTTTGAGTAGAGGAGGCGCACCCATCGGATGAATTGGGGCCCGAAACCCATTTTTCCTAAGACCGCGAATAGGTATTGCCATTCCAGCCAGTCAAATGCCATGGAAGCGTCAAGGGACACCAGGACTGCCTCTTCCTGGATTGTGTGTGACCTCCCTATCACTCCGTGCAGTCTACGCAGGTTTAGCGCCGTATTCCGCTGGGGCATAAAGCCGGATTGATCCGGGTGTACGAGGTTATTAATTACCTTAATTAGCCTATTTGCAAGTACTTTGGCCAGGATTTCGGGTTCGGCATTCAGTAGGGAGATCGGTCTGTATGAGGTGCATTCAGTACGACTTTTCCCCTCTTTGTGAATCACCACTAAAGTCGCAATTCTTTGATCACGGGGTAGTTCCCCGATCTCCCGACTCTCCTTGAACATATTGCACTTGTGAGGGGCGAGGATGTCGGTCCCTAATTATATAGTTCTATCGGTAGGCCGTTGGGTCCCGACGCCTTCCCCGGGCTGAGAGCCCTGATAGCCAAAGCCACCTCATCTGGCGTAAGGGCCCCCTCCAGGTACGCAAATTCCGAGTCTGACAGCTTGGGCAGCGTTATATCCCTGAGAAGGTCAGTAGACTCTTGTGTCGTATAGGGGTTGCGGGAGGCATAGACCTGCTGGAAGTGCCGGGAAAATGTGTTCGCGATGTCATGGGGGTCTGTGATAGTGTTCCCGCCTTCGTCTAACAGTTCCGGCACCAATCTACTTGCTAGCTGTTGCTTGTCCAGCCATGCGATTAGCTTCCCCGCCTTATCCCCTTGGTCGTAGATTCTACCCAGTGTCTCCCTACCGAGTTCCTTGGCCCTGTCCGTCACAAGGGCCTTGTAGTTGTCATGCTTCAGGTGTAAGTTATGTAGGGTATCAGGGTGGGGCTGTTCTGCCATCCCCCTTTCTAGACGGAGGATATCGTGCTCTAACGCCTCTTCCTCCTTGACCTTTTCTTTTTTAACCCCCGCTATCTGCGAGAGGGCCTGGCCCCTCACCACCGTCTTAAAGGCTTCCCATAAAGTTTGGTGTGAGCGCACCGATCCCTCATTTTCCAAAAAGTAGTGTTCCATGGAAGCACGGACTGCTTTGTGCACCATCGGTTTACGGAGGTGCCAGGGACTAATGGGGGCCACCCTCCCAACCCTATGATGACCCACCGCCACGCGCATCCATAACGGGGAGTGGTCTGATATGCCCCTCGCCATGTGTTTGACCTCTTTCACGTGTTGCACTTGGTCCGGGGGAAGCAATATGTAGTCTATTCTAGATTGGGTATTGTGGGCCCCCGAGTGAAAAGTGTATTGCGAGGTATCTGGGTGGTGTGAACGCCATGCATCCCACAACCCCAAGGCCCCCAAAAAGTCTGGCAACCAACTGTTGGAAGGGCGAAGCTGTCGTGGTGGGTTTCTATCGCGTGTCCCATCAACTACCGCATTCAAATCACCACCCACTATCAAGAGTCCCTCCGGGATTGTCACCAGAATGGAGCCCAAGTCCTTGAAAGCTAAGTCCTGGAGGGCTGGTGGTACATAAACCGACATGAGGGTCAGCAGTCTCCCCTCCCAGCGGCCCGACACTCCAACGTACCTCCCCCCGGCATCAACCCACGTAGCGTTGATTGTGAGGGGAAAGGAGTTTTTCAGTAGAATTCCTGTCCCTCTCGACCCCGAGGTGAAGCCAGAGTGTGCCGCCAGGTAGTATCCCCACCTGTTAAGAGCTTTACAGGAATTCCCCACAAGATGCATCTCCTGTAGGAGTATAACGTCAGGGGAGTGTCTCTTAATATATTGCAGCACCACGGTCCTCTTGACTTTGTCCCCCAGCCCATTAACATTCCAGCTCATAAGCTTGAACCCTTTGTCACATTGCAGCTTGATAGACATTCACGTAGCACATATGTATCTGAGTCTCCGGATTGTGATGCCTTGCTGATTCCCTAAGAAAACCACCCTAAAACAACACTTAATTCCCTCCCAACTACCCCCCTCCCTGCTCCCCTGCACTCTGGGCTCTGAACTGCCCATGATACAACTATGCAGAGTGCCTGTCGCCCACTAACTTTAGACTAAATGAAGAAAAATGGGGGTATACTCTCCTCCGTCTCACCCCCCCTCCCACTAATGTCATAGAAAGGCCCACCAGCCTCCTCCGCTTGCCCACAGTACCGCAACTCTCGTAACTCGTGTGGAACGTAGCCATGGGGCGACTCAAGCCCCCACCGATCTCCAGCAGACCCCAAAGGCTGTTATAAAAGTCGCTGTATTATTCTCGTTGCGAGCCTTGTTCCAGTGAGCCGCGCCGTCCATCCAGCCACTCAGATGCTTCCTCCGGAGTCTCAAAGAAATTGGTCTTTCCCCCAGCTTCCACCCTGAGTCGAGCTGGGAATAGCATGGCGTATTTAAAGCCTGTGTCCCTCAGGCATTTTTTGACTCCCAAGAACGATCTGCGGCGTTGCTGAACTGCCTGGGTGAAATCTGGAAAGAAGCTGACCTCCGAATTATCAATTCGTATGGGTGGAGCAACCCTGGCTGTTTGCAGTATCAGGTCCCTGTCCCTATAGTTCAAGAGTCTAGCCAGTATGGGACGAGGAGGGGCCCCCGGTTTCGGCCGCCCTCCCGGTACTCAATGGGCTCTCTCCCCAACGAAGATATTAGATAGGCCTTTGGGCAGGAGGCGTTTGGCAATGAATATATGTCGTTACTACGCATTCCGTTGCAACGCATGCCTTTACCACGCATGCGTTACAACGAAATGTGTTTTCCACGCTTTGCCGTTACCGCGATTTTACCTTTACTGCGCTTTTTCTTTTTTGGGGGGGGGGAGACCCCCCCAAGCCCCCTTTCTTCTTTTTTTTCCTTTTTCTGCAGGTCTCCGCCGACACTGAAAACGGACTGATGCTTTTTTTCAGATTAGGATGACGTTGTTCCGTGATGATGTTGCTTGCGTGGTGAAGATGGTCGTTGAAGCATTACCCGTTGTGAAGACGTTTACGAGGTAAGTGTATCGTTGTAAATGTAATGCGTGGAAAATGCTTCGTGGTAAAGGTTGTTTCCCTTTGGCAATTAGGTTTTCCACAAAGAGGTCTGCAGCCGGCCCCTCCGCCCGTTCCGGAACCCCAATAATGCGCAGGTTATTGCGCCTACTGCGGCCTTCATAGTCATCCAGCTTCCCTTCCGCAAATTTTCTGAATGCCTGGAGGTCCTGCATCTCCCTCTGGAGCTGGGTGGTGTCGCCCACGAGACTTGCAGTCGTGATTTCCAATTGTTGGACTTTCTCCCTGTTGGTTGCGAGGTCCGCTCTGATCAGCATGACTTCCGAGGAAAGTGCGTCTATCCTTTGCTCCAGTGAAGTGCGGATCCCCCCTATGGCGTCCAGCACGTCCTTTATGGTATGCTCCAGGTTTTCCGCATCCAGGACCTCTCCCCCCTTTGGCGGTTGCTGCGTGGTCATAGTAGCCCTGGGACAGGTGTATTTGTCCAGTTTGTTACTTTGGGTGGACTTCGGGCCCCTCGAGCCCGACATGGCCCCTGGCCGGATCGCTAGGGTGTAGGAGGTGTCGGATCCGGGACTGTTCGTGGGGGATAGCGGGCTCCAGACAGCTACACCCGGGGGTCCCAACCGTCACTAGCCCAGGAAAACCGCAGGCGTTGTCTTTCCCTCACGAAGGGGCCCCTCACCTCGAGTCCCAGCTGATGGTCCAAGTGTACTCCGGTCCCCCGCTGCTTCACCGCCTCCCGGCCAGGCCTCTGCGTTCCCCGGTGGGCCTACCTCCGTGGTCCCTGCATGGAATCGCCCGGGGGGGGCACCGCTGGGGGTCGAGCTCCCCTCTACTGCGCCTCCTCGCCAGTCGCGCCTCAAGCCTCGTCGGGGAGCAGACGCCCCACCGCTGCTAGTCGTCTCCGGGGCCTCAGACTCTTAATCGTCTCCCCCACTCCTTGCGGCGCGAGCCTATTCCTCCCAACTCTCCCAGGGCCTCTGGATTTGCTGCCCCGGTGGGGCCCGGGGGGTCGGATGTGCCAATCGCTCCCAGGCGGGGGCCAATCCCACCTCAGAGAGCGCCGTGGAACCACCGCTGGTCGAGATCCGGAGCGCGAGGCGTCCGCCCGGGGGAGCCGCCTTGCCTCGCGTCTCAGGCCGCCGCTTTGCGTGTGTGCTGCAGTCGTTGCCCCGTACCGATTTCAGCGGGGAAGGGCTCTGTGAGCTCCGCCGAGCCTCCGGTGGCCGATGCTGGCCTCGAATCGCGGATTTGTGTGACGGATAGTTGCGGGTGAGACGGTGGACGTTAGAGAGCTCCGACTACGCACCCATTTTACTTCGCCGCCAGGCCACGCCCCCCCTCAATGACCATTATTGAATCCAGAGCTTATAAAAAGCATGCCTGTCTGCCACGTCCTGCTTGGCAATAGAAAACTCAGCAGCAGCAGAGGCAAGCTCCTGTCCAGTTGTTAGACTTACCTCCACAAACTTGTCCAGTTTCTTGGAGCGACTTTATTTTTGATTGTCCAGTCTTCCGAGTGGACAGCATTCTCAGTCTTCACAGATTCCAGCACTATGAAACCTGCAAAAGAAAAGACTCAGATGAATACACTTCATCCTAATACACTACATTATGTACGCTTAACATCTTGTTTAACTAGAAATAGTAAAGACTCATCTTTGAATTAAGAGAACATTTGTGTAGCATTGTGTGAGGCTAAGCATGATTATTTGAGGATGTCACTGTGCCAGGAAGAGGACTTAACAACCATATAAATCTAACAAGTCGTTAGCGCGATTGAGAGTGCAAGGTTTTAGGTGTTCAGGGACTACAGTGCATCTGGGCAAACTCTCAAGCACCAAGTCCAGAGTTTGTATCTACAGTCGAAAAACCTTTGAGCTTTGACATTCATACGTTGCCCACCAGCTAAGAACAACTCCTTGGAAAAGCAAAGTACTAGGTGGGGGAGGGTTTGCACACATATGGCAGGCCACAAAATGGATTGAGCATCCAGTGGCGGGCAGGTGCAATAAACATTGTCTTTTATCCTTTCAGTGATATGCCCAGAGAATGTAATCAATAGGAAGAGAGGCAGCAAATGAAAAGCAGTGAGGGACATGACCAAGCAGAGCAGTGTGAAGTAACATAGCAGTACATCTACTTGCAGACACAGTTGCCATATCATATCTTTAATCCCATTTCTCACCTGCCCCTCAGTTTTGTCCCAGATTAAGCATATCCATCGTTTAATCTGGAGAGTGTGGCTGGGCATCAGAGATCAGGCATCGTTCAATGGTCCCGTTGTGCCCAGGGATCTCAGGTTAGTCAGTCTGGTGAGTTTACTGACTAACAAGCCTCTGACAGTTATCTACATTTGAAGGTCAGATAATAAAAATAACATCAAGACAATGTAGTCTGAATCGGCGTATCTTTCCCATACTGGTTTATACCACGCATTTTAAGACTAGCATATTGATGTATATAGGTTATGTAAGAAATTCCTCAAACATTTCACATGCAAGGTAAAATGTGTAGTCAACAGTTGTTAGAATGGGGAACCCCTGGTTGGCACAGGTAGGTACTTGTGACAAGCAGTGGTCCCTTCTTCTATTCAGGGCGAGAGAATTACCCCTTCAGAACAACCCCTGCTCACCCTATAGGTAGTGTGGCGCGAGCAGTCAGGGCTAAACTTCAGGGCGCTAGTCAGTTAAGCATTTATGATCACACACAGTAAACGACAATGATCCCCCACAAACGGACACCAGGCGTAAGTTGTATCAAAAATACGGATGCTTTATATAAAAGATTCTTTGTTACGTAGGCATGTACAAGACCATCAATAACGGTTGCGAAATGGAAGCCACAAGATGATAATTAGGCACTGTTCTTGTCTTTGGTAACTTATTCGATCACGAGCGCTTCACAGGGCTCGGTTAAGTCGGTCCAGTCACGATGATGCGCAGTGCACCCAGGGTACAGTGATACGGGGAAATCAGAACGTTGCGGACCCCGAGTCCGATAGAGAGTTCACTGTACCTGGGAACGTGCGATGTGCTTGGACGAGTCTTCAGGAGAGATGCAGGTTCTGCACCTCGTGGGTCTTCCGGATCAAGAATTCAGCGGGCGGCTCTCGGTAGACAGGTGCAGCCCAGGGCCTCCGACACGGACTGTGCGGGAGGTCACTGCGGAGGGCGGCACGGTCAGACTCAGGCCGGGAGGTGAAGCGGGGCGGCCGGATACGTTACGACGTACGGGCGGCCGTCCGAGGCTGGATTTCACTTCCCCACTAGAAATCCGGCGGGAGGGCGAAAAGGCACCAAGCGCGCTCCAGTAGCAGGCAGGTGACAGGGAAGCGGGACGGCCAGACTCGTGGGTCCAGAGCGACTCAGGTAGAGCGGGGCTCTCGACGAGTGGAGGCGGCCAGGCTTCTGGGTGTCACGGCCCTAGGAGGGATGCGAAGGTGCGCAGGGCGCTCCGGCGGGAGAAAGCACACGGCTCGAATTCTCAGACGAGCGGAGACACGGTGAACCCACTGGTCCTGGGGTTCAGTTCAGGGGGCAAGCTCTTCTTCCAAGCCCTTGGAGATAGTTGAAGAACAAAGTGCAAAAGTCTCTTTCAGTCTTTTTCCTCTCCTTCCTTAGCAAGGCACCTACTGCAGGCCAGTCCCTCAGGTCAGGGAAAGTTACTCCTCCTTCAGCTTCTTCCAGGTCCTTCTAGTCGGGCAGAGTTCCTTCGTGGTTCAATCTGGATCTGATTTCTTAGGAGCCAGGCTCCTACTTTTATACAGGGATTCTTTTGTTCTTTAGCGCCAGGGGGCCTGGGCCTGGCTCAGTCCAGTTTTGGAGCACTCTGTTGTGGTGACTCGGCTTGTCCCTTTCAGCAGCAGGGCAGAGACATCAGCCGCTCCACAGGGGGCGGCGCCGGCTTTGTGGTGGCAGAGCACAGGTCTATTCAAGAGTCAGAGTGCACTCCTCCCACCCATCCTGGTGTAATCTCTCTACCCACCACCCGGCAGCCAACCTGTCTCCCGGAATCCCCCAGCCCTGCTCCTGTACTGTTGCTAGGCAGAACACACACACACAGCAGAGGCGGACTGAGATGGTTAGGCACGCAAAGGCTAACTTTCTAAAAGTAGCATTTGCAAACCCAGGATACTAAAATAACCTTTACTAAAAGATGTATTTTATTATCCCGAGTTCAGGCATACTAAACATGACTTTCTACCATGCTCTCTGAGTCCACTGGGGTCACAGCGTGTAGCGATCCCAGCAGCCCATTCTGGCCTATGGAGAGCAGGTAGCCTTCAATAGTGAAAAACGAAAATGGCTGTAATTCACTATTAAGACATGCCACACACATCAGGGCATGTCCTACCTTATATCTACAATGCACCCTGCGCTTAGGCCTACCAGAGGGGTGACTAACATGTAGTTAAGGGAAGGTTTAGGGACTGGTAAGTGGGGACACTTGCTCAGTCAGCGCGACGGTACCAGACCGCGCGCAGGTTCTGCAGTGGCCAACCCTAGACACATTTTACCCCGCTGCTTCGTTGGGTGGCACAACCAGTGCTGCAAGCCCACTAGCAGCATTTGGATATACAAGCCCTTGGCACCCCTGGTGCACTCTACTAGGGACTGATAGTAAACCAAATAAACCAAACGTGGAAGTCAATTCACATAATACATTTTACCATAGGGAGCACTTGCACTGTGGCACTGGATGGCAGTGGCACAGTGCCCTGAGCAGCTAACACCAACACAAAAACACATTGAGGCACAGACAAAAATGGGAGGGTGACCCACGCCAATGGTGCCAGGTCTAACACGTGTCCCCTCCAGCTGAAAAGTGGGGAGAACTACCCTACCCCGGGGAGTTCTGCATCACTAAGGCGGAAAAACCTGGACAGACCGTCAGCATTGGCGTGATCTGTGCCAGGGCGATGCTCCACCGTAAAGTCCATACCCTGTAGGGAGATGGACCACCTCAACAGTTTTGGGTTCTCACCCCTCATTTGCATCAACCATCTGAGGGGCCTGTGGTCGGTCTGAACCCGGAAGTGAGACCCAAACAAGTAGGGTCTTAGCTTCTTCAGCGCCCAGACCACAGCAAATGCTTCTCGTTCTATCGCACTCCACCTTTGTTCCCGGGGAAGTAGCCTCCTGCTAATAAAGGCTACGGGTTGGTCAAAGCCCTCCTCAGTGATCTGTGAGAGAACAGCCCCTACACCATGCTCGGATGCATCCGTCTGCACCAGGAACTCTTTGGAGAAGTCAGGAGCCAAGAGCACGGGCGCCGTGCACATGGCAGTTTTCAGGGTGTCGAAGGCTTTCTGACAGGTGTCAGTCCATATCACTTTTCTGGGCTGCTTCTTCGAAGTCAGCTCTGTCAAGGGGGCAACGATGCTGCCATACCCCTTGACAAACCTCCTGTAGTACCCGGTGAGTCCTAAAAAGGCCCTCACCTCCGTCTGGGTCTTTGGGGGCTCCCAAGCCAGGATGGTTTCAACTTTGGGTTGGAGGGGCGCCACCTGGCCGCTCCCCACTTGGTGTCCCAAGTACACCACTGAACCCTGCCCGATCTGACACTTGCTTGCCTTGATCGTGAGGCCTGCCTTGCGCAGCGCCATCAACACTTCCCAGAGATGTTGCAGGTGTTCTTCCCATGTGCCGCTGAACACTGCGATGTCATCCAGGTAGGCGGCGCTGAACTCGGTCAGCCCGGCCAACACCTGGTTGACCAACCTCTGGAAGGTGGCAGGGGCATTCTTCATCCCAAAGGGCATCACCCGGAACTGGTAATGCCCATCTGGCGTAGAGAATGCGGACCTCTCTTTGGCCCCATCAGTCAAGGCGATCTGCCAGTACCCAGACGTTAAGTCAAACGTGCTGAGGTACCGTGCAGCCCCTAACCGATCGATGAGCTCATCAGCTCTGGGGATGGGGTGCGCGTCAGTCTTCGTGACTGAGTTGAGTCCTCGGTAGTCCACACAGAACCGGAGTTCAGGCGTGGCACCCGGCGCTGCAGCCTTTGGGACCAAGACCACTGGGCTGGCCCAAGGACTGCTGGAGGACTCAACCACCCCTAGAGCAAGCATCTTCGAGACCTCCTCTTTGATGCAGGCTCTGACCCTGTCAGTTACCCGGTAGGCCTTGTGCTTCACAGGTAAGCTGTCTCCCGTATCCACATCATGGACGCACCAATTTATGATACCGGGAACCAGGGAGAACAGGTCAGGAAACTGCCCCAGCAGCTGGCGGCAGTCACCCTGTTGCTCAGGGGTCAGGGTGGGTGAGAGGTTTACTCCATCCACTGACCCGTCTCACTCTGAGGCTACCAAGAGGTCAGGGAGAGGCTCGGACTCCTCTTCCGTCCCATCATCGGTGGCCAAGAGCATGCCCACTTCGGACCTCTCCAAGTGGGGCTTCAGTCGATTGACATGTAGGACCCTTAAGGGGTTCCTAGGAGACCGCAAGTCCACCAAGTAGGTGACAGAACTCTTGCGCTCCACAATCTCAAAGGGTCCTGTCCACTTGTCCTGGAGTGCACAAGGCTCCACAGGGGCCAGGACCCACACTTTTTGGCCAGGTTGAAGCTCAACCAGAGTGGCATTCTGGTCGTACCACCGCTTCATTTCCTCCTGGCTGGCTTCCAGGTTTGCCTCAGCAAGTTGCCTGAAACGCCTAGTCTGGTTCCGGAAGGCCAGCATGTAACTGTATACATTCTGGGGAGGTTTCCTGGGAGATTGCTCCCAGCCTTCCTTGACCAGACTAAGAGGTCCTCGTACTGGGTGGCCGTACAAAAGCTCAAAGGGACTGAACCCTAGAGACTTTTGTGGCACCTCGCGGTACGCAAAGAGAAGGCATGGTAAGAGGACGTCCCACTTACGCCTCATGGGTTCCTCGAGACCCATAATCATGCCCTTCAGGGTTCGGTTGAAGCACTCAACCAACCCGTTTCCTTGGTGATGGTAAGGTGTGGTGAACTTGTAGGTTACACCACACTCTTGCCAAAGGGACTTCATATATTTCGATATGAAGTTGGTCCCCCTGTCAGACACCATCTCTAGAGGGAATCCTACTCGTGAGAAAATTCCCATCAGTGCCCGTCCCACCACGGGGGCCGTCACTGTCCTCAGAGGGATGGCTTCAGGGTACCGGGTGGCATGGTCCACCAAGACCAGGATAAACCTGTTGCCCATGGCTGTCTTGGGGTCCAGGGGCCCCACAATGTCAATCCCCACCCGCTGGAATGGGGTACTGACCACAGGGAAAGGTTGGAGTGGAGCTCTCAGCTTCCTTCCACTCTTGCCACTTGCCTGGCAAGTCTGGCATGTCCTGCAGTGAGTGTCAGAACTCCTGCGCATTTGGGGCCAATAAAAGTGGGTGACAAGCCTTTCAAAGGTCTTGTCCTGCCCCAAATGTCCTGCTAACGGTACGTCGTGAGCCAGCCCCAGTAGGAAGGCTCTGAACTTCTGGGGTACCACCAGCGCACGGGCTGACCCAGGTTCAGCAACCTTAGGCTCGGAGTATAGGAGGTCGTTCTCCCAGTAGATCAAGTGAGTTCCGGACTGA
This sequence comes from Triturus cristatus, assembly GCF_964204655.1. Lineage (NCBI taxonomy): Eukaryota > Metazoa > Chordata > Amphibia > Caudata > Salamandridae > Triturus > Triturus cristatus. The sequence continues at coordinate 270,619,945 of NC_140595.1, read as the reverse complement.
TCACCATTGGCCTGGGCTGCAGCCTGCTGCCGCATACCCTCTAGAGAGGGGCACTCTTTCTGCTCCCTGCAGAATTCCTCCCTGGTGGGGCCTCCTTCTTGTGCCAATGGGTCAGCTCAGGCAGGTCCCCCAGTTCGGCAATCTGTTCCCCCGTAGGCTCCAGGGCATCCCCCTCAAGGTCTGCTTCCTCCTGGGCCGTGGGAACTTCAGGAGCCGGATTCCCGTGCCTCCCTTGCCCTCTCTCTAAGGCCGGTTCCTGGGCCTCTCCCTCAGGCTCCAGGGTTCCTTCAACACCCCTACCGGCTGCCATCGACCGGGTGGTCACGCACGCCCAATCAGGCAAGCCCACCATCCGCAGGTGAGTTGTCTTCTCCACCTTTTCCCAAGGGGAGCTCTCCAAATCGTTACCTAGGAGACAATCAACAGGCATGGCCTCTCTCACAGCCACTTGCAGAGTACCAGAGACCCCCCCCCACTCAAAGGGAACCTGAGCCATTGGACACTGACTCTCTGTGTTGTCGGCGTTGACAACACGGCAGAATGCGTGCGGGACAACCTGCTCTTGAGACACCAGGTGTTGCTTGACAGCAGTCACACTGGCTCCTGTATCTCTAAGAGCCCCCACCCTCTTGCCATTTATGGTCACCCACTGCCCATACTTTTGAGTATTGGGGGCAGCTGGGCCTCAGCGACCATCTCACTGTCTCCTAATGAGACTAGGGTCATCTGTACGGGATCCCCCGCCCCTTGGACATCTATCTCCCTCCCCAAGGCTACACTATTCACCTGCTTGGGGGGTGGAGCACCAGAGGGTGCTGGTTTACCATACAGGGGGCACTTGGGATCCACGGAAATGTGTCCCAGGTTGTTACACTTGTAACATCGGAGGGGCCCTCTTTGAACAGGGTTACCTGTCGGGGCCCCGGTCTGCTTCGGGGGTGGGGGTGGCTGAGAACCTTTCCCTTGGTTCCCTTGGGAATTACTTTGGGGCCCTTTGTAGAACTCCCTCTGTTTACCCTTGTCCCCCCCACTCTTCTGCTGGGGACCCTGAACACCCTTGGCGGGGCCTCCCACGGGACCCTTGTGGACCCTGGTGCTGATCCAGCGGTCCGCCTCCTCAGCAAGCTTCCTCGGGTTGGACAGCTTGCTATCGATCAGGTGTTGGCGTAGCTCAGGAAAACAATTATCCGACAAGTGCTCCCATGCAATTAAATCAAACAGCCCTTGGTAATCATTCACTTTGCTACCCTTCACCCAACCATCCAGCGCTCTGCAAAAAAAGGTCACATATTCTACATAAGTGGTACCAGGTTTCTTGGTGCAATCCCTAAATCTCTGTCTGTACAGTTCAGGAGTTAACCCATACCTTGTCATAAGAGCCTCCTTCATGTGTGGATAGGATGTGTGGACATCAGAGGGGAGGTCTAGCAGTGTGTCCCGCCCCTCACTTAGGAACCTTCCCCACAACCCCGCTCCCCAATCCTTCTCAGGGACCCGGTGGGAGGACATGGCTACTTCATAGGCCCTAAACCACTGCCCAATATCATCCTGCTTATAATATTCTTTGACTATATCTTTAGGAATGTGCACCCTTGACTCTGTTGAATTGCTGCCACCAGAGGGTGAGTTGTCTAAACTCCTGGCCTTGAGATCCAACTCCCTCATTTTTACCTCATGCTCCATGGCCAGTTTTTGCCTTTCCATCTCCATTCGCAGTTTTGCCATCTCCACCTCGTGTGCTCAGGCAGCACTCCTGTCGGCCATCTCCTCGGGCGACAGGCCTCTGCTAGGCTCAAAAACACCTTCGGGGGGTATCACTTCCCGTGCATTCTCTGGGAACTTTGATTCGTGCCAGGCTCTCAGCGCTGTCACATACTGATCCTTGTTGCTTAGTCCACTTTGCTTGATTCTGTACTTGGAGAGATATCCCTTCAGGACATCGTTTGTGCACTTCCTCAGTGCCTCGGGCTCCCAATCGATGTCATCCACTCCAGAGAATACAGAGGACGCTCCGCCTCCATTGACTGAGCTAGGCATGGTTCCTTAAGGTGGAGATTCTTCTTTAGCAACAACTGTCAATCAATCTGTGGCTGCGTTATAGGTCTGCTCTACGTGGTGATCAATAATTCACTGTATGTAAATCATAAATGCAAATTCGAAATCCCACCGCTGCCACCAATGTTAGAATGGGGAACCCCTGGTTGGCACAGGTAGGTACTTGTGACAAGCAGTGGTCCCTTCTTCTATTCAGGGCGAGAGAATTACCCCTTCAGAACAACCCCTGCTCACCCTATAGGTAGTGTGGCGCGAGCAGTCAGGGCTAAACTTCAGGGCGCTAGTCAGTTAAGCATTTATGATCACACACAGTAAACGACAATGATCCCCCACAAACGGACACCAGGCGTAAGTTGTATCAAAAATACGGATGCTTTATATAAAAGATTCTTTGTTACGCAGGCATGTACAAGACCATCAATAACGGTTGCGAAATGGAAGCCACAAGATGATAATTAGGCACTGTTCTTGTCTTTGGTAACTTATTCGATCACGAGCGCTTCACAGGGCTCGGTTAAGTCGGTCCAGTCACGATGATGCGCAGTGCACCCAGGGTACAGTGATACGGGGAAATCAGAACGTTGCGGACCCCGAGTCCGATAGAGAGTTCACTGTACCTGGGAACGTGCGATGTGCTTGGACGAGTCTTCAGGAGAGATGCAGGTTCTGCACCTCGTGGGTCTTCCGGATCAAGAATTCAGCGGGCGGCTCTCGGTAGACAGGTGCAGCCCAGGGCCTCCGACACGGACTGTGCGGGAGGTCACTGCGGAGGGCGGCACGGTCAGACTCAGGCCGGGAGGTGAAGCGGGGCGGCCGGATACGTTACGACGTACGGGCGGCCGTGCGAGGCTGGATTTCACTTCCCCACTAGAAATCCGGCGGGAGGGCGAAAGGGCACCAAGCGCGCTCCAGTAGCAGGCAGGTGACAGGGAAGCGGGACGGCCAGACTCGTGGGTCCAGAGCGACTCAGGTAGAGCGGGGCTCTCGACGAGTGGAGGCGGCCAGGCTTCTGGGTGTCACGGCCCTAGGAGGGATGCGAAGGTGCGCAGGGCGCTCCGGCGGGAGAAAGCACACGGCTCGAATTCTCAGACGAGCGGAGACACGGTGAACCCACTGGTCCTGGGGTTCAGTTCAGGGGGCAAGCTCTTCTTCCAAGCCCTTGGAGATAGTTGAAGAAAAAAGTGAAAAAGTCTCTTTCAGTCTTTTTCCTCTCCTTCCTTAGCAAGGCACCTACTGCAGGCCAGTCCCTCAGGTCAGGGAAAGTTACTCCTCCTTCAGCTTCTTCCAGGTCCTTCTAGTCGGGCAGAGTTCCTTCGTGGTTCAATCTGGATCTGATTTCTTAGGAGCCAGGCTCCTACTTTTATACAGGGATTCTTTTGTTCTTTAGCGCCAGGGGGCCTGGGCCTGGCTCAGTCCAGTTTTGGAGCACTCTGTTGTGGTGACTCGGCTTGTCCCTTTCAGCAGCAGGGTAGAGACATCAGCCGCTCCACAGGGGGCGGCGCCGGCTTTGTGGTGGCAGAGCACAGGTCTATTCAAGAGTCAGAGTGCACTCCTCCCACCCATCCTGGTGTAATCTCTCTACCCACCACCTGGCAGCCAACCTGTCTCCCGGAATCCCCCAGCCCTGCTCCTGTACTGTTGCTAGGCAGAACACACACACACAGCAGAGGCGGACTGAGATGGTTAGGCACGCAAAGGCTAACTTTCTAAAAGTAGCATTTGCAAACCCAGGATACTAAAATAACCTTTACTAAAAGATGTATTTTATTATCCCGAGTTCAGGCATACTAAACATGACTTTCTACCATGCTCTCTGAGTCCACTGGGGTCACAGCGTGTAGCGATCCCAGCAGCCCATTCTGGCCTATGGAGAGCAGGTAGCCTTCAATAGTGAAAAACGAAAATGGCTGTAATTCACTATTAAGACATGCCACACACATCAGGGCATGTCCCACCTTATATCTACAATGCACCCTGCGCTTAGGCCTACCAGAGGGGTGACTAACATGTAGTTAAGGGAAGGTTTAGGGACTGGTAAGTGGGGACACTTGCTCAGTCAGCGCGACGGTACCAGACCGCGCGCAGGTTCTGCAGTGGCAGACCCTAGACACATTTTACCCCGCTGCTTCGGTGGGTGGCACAACCAGTGCTGCAAGCCCACTAGCAGCATTTGGATATACAAGCCCTTGGCACCCCTGGTGCACTCTACTAGGGACTGATAGTAAACCAAATAAACCAAACGTGGAAGTCAATTCACATAATACATTTTACCATAGGGAGCACTTGCACTGTGGCACTGGATGGCAGTGGCACAGTGCCCTGAGCAGCTAACACCAACACAAAAACACATTGAGGCACAGACAAAAATGGGAGGGTGACCCACGCCAATGGTGCCAGGTCTAACAACAGTATAAAAGGCTCCTTAAGTAGTCAGCTTGATAGAGGTCCTTTGCCCCAGATTATCGTACAAGAAGCTGCGAGAGATCCTGACAGAAACTGACTGATTACGTACTGCTGCAGTATCCAGTCCTACACTGACAGCTGATATTAAGCCAAGTATGAGAGGAGAAGAACTTGAACCCAGCTGATGTTTGTTTAGGCAAAGCAAGTGTGTTTTCTCGGAAGCAGTCGTATGTGAAGTGACGTGGGAAGGAGGTGAGGTTAGTGGCTGTACAAGCTGGTGAGTGAGGCGAGGCTTGGCGAGACACGGTCATACTGGGCACCAGAGTCTCGTGGCGCCATGGGCCAGTTACCGGGGCCCAAGACAAGCAGGAATCAGGTGTTCTGGATGGTCAGGACCCCAGAGAGCTTGTGAGCCCGGAAGGGTGAGGGCCTGAGCAATTCAAGTATCTGAGGCTGAAGCCTAACTGGCAGTCTCCTCGTATTACCTGGACATCGTCGGAGGCTGGAGGTAAGGTGTATGGTGGATGAACACTACCCACCGCTTTTTTCTGCTTTTTTGCCATTCTGCCTTTTGCCACTGTCTTACTAGGACCTCATTCCACAATGAACCCTTGTTGCCTGCTGCCTGCTCCCTTCAGCCTCCTAGACATCCAGTTTTTCAACTTGCCGGGCGCCCCATTGTGCCACTCATTAACTGGATTGCTCCTGTCGGTATCTTTGCACATTGCCTGCTTGCTTTAAACTTGATGCTAAATTAACCTGTTTCTGCAGGCTACCTCACTCCCTATTCTTCCTGGCTCTACACAATCCCCCATTATATATAATACATCACAGGCTACTTTGACTCGTCAATTAACAGTCTATTCCACCCAGTGGCATGCTTATTGAATTACTCAAGAACAGGGAAAAGGAACAGGAGACTAGGAGCAGTGAAGCTGGGATGTACAACATGAAACAAAAAGGCTCAGGCAGAGTAAATTGTTTATATGAGACACATTTTGGTAGGACAAACAAATTATAGTGGAGACACCATTACACATAATAAGTATTAAATAAAGAGGTGGATATGACGTACAACAAGTCAACGGCGTTTCAATCCATACAAAAGATATAAGATCATCATCAGGACATTAACAATGGTATGCCTGTATAGATTTTGCCTAGATCCAGGTCAGAGTGACTTGGGGGAGGTTTGTTTAAGGCGAAGACCGAGTAGAAGTCTAGGCCAAGTACAAGGAGAGTAAAGGATACAGACAGCTGGGGCCGTGGTTGTGCAGTTGGATGCTGGGTCAGAGTTGAACTAATAAAGGCTGTAACAGCTTTAAGGAGGCATTTGAAATGTTTGCGCCGAGGAGCGGTCTCGAAATCAGAGTGGCCTATTGCAGTGGGCTGCTGTATATCAGGGACGGCAAGCCAGTAACCTGTGAGCCGCGTCCGCGGTCTCTAGTGACAAGGAATGGGGTCAAGGCCAATCTGTGAACAACCTCTGCTACAGCATGTCTTGCCTGTCGGGATCAGGGATATGAAGGCCTTCATATCTCCACAGACCCCAGCCGCGGCTGTCTGCATCCTACTCTGACCTGGATCTAGGCAAAATGTATACAGTCACCATTGTTAATTGAAAGGCGGGGCCGGCATCGGCCATGCCGAAGGTATGGCGGTCGTGCCGGCCCCCGATGACCATACAGGGGCGGTCCTGTCGCACGCAGTGATGACACGACAGGTGCGCCTCGGCACTAATTGGGCAAAGTCCGGGCCATGAACCGGAAGTGATTGAAAGCACTTCAAGGTCACGTGCTTGGGCTAATGCCAGGCCGGTTAGAACTGGCCTGGCTGGGATCGTGGTAATAAAACGCTGGGGAGCGGCTGAGTCTGCCTCTTTGCTCGCCACTCCCTCAGCCTGCCATTAGTCACGCCATCCTCGCTAGGAGGTTGTATTTTTTTAATTTTTTTATTTTTTAGGTGTCGACATCAAAGTGAGAGCGCGCCTGAAACAGCGCGATTGGTGCGACTGCAGGACGGTCGGTGCGAGCCCTCTTCACAGCAGAGCAGCGTTGGAGCACGCCTGAAACAGCGCGATTGGTGCGTCTACAGGACGGTCGGTGTGAGCCCTCTTCAAGGCAGAGCGGCATTCGAGCGTGCCTTGAAGCAGCGCAGATGGTAATTTTATGTGAGATTGAACAGCGCTAGTGGGGGCAGTCTCCTTTGTGGGAGAACAGCTGAGCGCAGTGCGCGATCGGGAGCAATAGTCATGATCAAGAGAGGGGTGATTTATGTTGTGCTCACGGAAATCCGGACACGGCCTGCTCTTTGAAGAATGTGAAATAGCTGGGATGTGGTCTCACGGCTGGATTGCCAAATTTTGGGCAAATCACTTAAGGGAGTGCGCGTTTTAGCAATCGCGGGCAAAGCGCGGTTGGGGGCAGGCTTCTTCTGTCATGTACTCTCCTTGGGCAGGGTCCGAGGAGATTGTGGAGGGCGCGTGAGTAGCGAGGCTGTGCAAATACAGGGTCGATTATATGGTGGCAAAACTCTCAAAGATGGTTATTCAGGGGTTTAGTTGAGGGCTTAAGTAACATTTCTGCATCAGAGTGAATACCAGTGGCAGCCTCCCTAAGATCTTCAACAATGCCAACCAACTCCCAGAGGGGGTCAATTTAAACCAGTCCAAGTCATATGTTCACGTGTTTCAATGCAGGAATACTTGGAAACTATACAGCAAGCAACTTATGTAACACAGTTAATACTGTGCGTAAAAGGTACTTTTCAACAGGACGGTGCCTCACTGTCTGAGTTGCAATGTTTTGTGCAGATTTTGGCGTTGTCAGTGTACACCCTTTGTGTCCCTGACTGTTTTATTGTTCTGAAATCTGGTCTCCTTGCATTATTTTGAACAATCCAGCAGTCCTCTTTTTACTTCCCTTGTTCATTGTCGCGTTGATAGCACCGCTGAAAGCCGCACGCCCCCTGCCAGAATTCCAACAACCAATTGCAATTGCAGTTGTTCAACGCAGGTGCTCAGCAATGCTATGCTGAGCAGCAGACACCAGTGAAAATTAACATGAAAGTAGAAGTGTCAGTCAGGTTGTTGCAAAAAATAATGACAGGAGGGTCATGTGAGTAGTGGCAGAATCCCCTTCGTCTAGCTCCGGGCACAAACCATCTGCAGTTTAGGATCAGATGGTGAGGGGCACCTGTCAGACTCATATTTACGTCGGTCTTAGCCTTCGGCCCAGCATGGGCAGAGGCAAGACGCCTTTTAGATTCAAGGGCATTACTGATCAGTGCTGGTGGGGGCATATGTCATCTGTATGAATGGTGACTGTGATTGGTTTTACCATGAGTAGCATAGGGGATCTACTGGCAAAACACTAGGAAAGTGCAGGGTGTGTGCCAGGGCCAGAAAAACAAATGCTAGTAGTGGAATCACACCTGGTTTTGCCACCCACATAGGTAGGCCGGTAAAATGTATCACAGACTTACCACCACTGGGATTGTTTGGCAGGTGATTTCTATCTGTTTACCAAATGCTAGGAGCACTAATCGTCTATGTTTGCATTGATGTTTTTGCGGAACGGTTTCCGAGTGATAACGGGGAAGAACCACATCACGAGGACAGCAATATGCTTGCAAAACTTTGGACCAGAGGATCCGGAGCAGGCGTGGTCTAGGGCCAAAGGTGTCACACGGTGCCGGTGCACCCTTGTGCAATCAAGCATTATATGCTTGTGGTTTGTCACATGGTATCTCTGCACCCTTGTGCCTGTACACTTATGCAGTAGATGCCCGTTTTGGACCACATACTACCTGCGCGCCCTTGGGTCTGTGCAATTAAGCATGCTATTCTTGTGTTGTCACACTGCACCTATTTCCGGTGGGCTTGTGCACATTTAGTGCATTTGGATGTCTATGTTGTCATACATCCGTGTTGTGTCACACAGTACCTATGCATCTTGGGTTGGGGGTGTGGGTGATAAGGGGGGGTACAGTCTCATGAGGTAGTCAATAGGGCTGGCATGAAAACTGTATCTTTTATCCAAAGACTAAAAGCACTAATCATCTGTGTTTGATTTTCATTTATGTATGGCTGGATCCATGATTGTGATACATGGGAGATGCTCCACACCACAATGACTGCAAGATGTGGACAGGCGATGGGACCGGAAGATCCGGAACATGAGTGGCAAGCGACGGCATCCAGTGTGATGGGCGATCAATAGAGAAGCTCACAAGGTGCCAGCATGCATGGATGAGATGGTGCGGGCCATGCACTATATTGGTTGAGTATAGGAGTGTCAACCATTTGTTGTTACCAGCCGGGGTATTTTAGCAGTACGCTGCCTTACAGGTGCATGCCTTGCCAGCTTGACCAAACCCAGGGGTAACGGGCGGATGCCACACCTCAACACCCCTTGTCGTGAAACGTATTCTGCATTACGGCGCCTGTGCGCGCAGGTGCCATCGTAGCGGACACTGCACAGTGTTGGGATGCTCCGTAGTAGGGGGATAAGCTTACGAGTGCCCTCACGGTGACTGAGACTATCCCAGAACATAGTGGTCAGGTGTAGGTTGCTCACGGATTCCATCATATGCTTTTTGGAGACCTTGGAGCCTGTGGGGCACTCCCTGGGTAGCCTTCCAATGGTGCAGTTACATCAGCAATGAGTATCATTGTCTAGGGCAACGTGTCTATCGGGCGCATCGTGATGCTATCAATCGAGGCCATTTAGTGGCTCCAAGATGGTATGTCAATTTCCTCAGAGTCAGCCAGCCCTAGCATTATTATCCTGCACTCCGGGGGGGGGGAATGACTGGGTACGCCTGGGTAGAAGGGGGGCTGGTCGAAACACTAATCACTAAAGTTGGTTGGTCGACACGTCTATGCCCGGGGAACACCATGGCACAGACTGCAGAAATTTCAATGGGGGGGGGAAGTGAGTCTGTGAGGGCATTGAGCCACTCGGTAAAAGAATTATTAACAAACTGGTGAGGCTATCTAGGGCTTTACACCTGCAGACTACAGCCCATGGGTACATCTGGGGGGAGTCGTGCTTCTTAAAAAGACGGCGTCCATTTGCCCAAAGTAGGGAATGAAATCTTCATGGAGAATCTTCTGGCCCAGTTAGTGGTGTATAGGGACAGGTCATGACCTTTCAGTGAGTTTTATTTGGGGGGGGGGGGGGGGCCTGATAGCCGGGCAACTATGCAGGCCTATGGCGGTAAGGTCATGATAGGTGAGCAGTAAATTGAAGGTCCTTAGAGGGCGGTGACATTCTTGAATGGGGTCGCCCAAGGGGTAGGGACAAGTGTTCTCTCATAGAACTACAGGGGCAGTTACAGCCGGTTGGCTGGATGGGTGCGGGGGAGTGGGAGTTACGCTTTCCGGTAGGCTGCTTGGCCACCCCACACATGCACAATGGCGCAAGTAAACGGCGCATAACTGCAAGGGCCCCATTATGGAGATAATCTACAGGGCGTACGAGGGTGACCTGGGGGTGGGAAGTACCCTCACTGGGTACAGGCCCCTTGCGCATGCGCACTCCGGGTGGAGTGCGGGCATAATTTGATAACGATCTGGAGCCAGTTATTGACCTTGTCATAGGCTCACAATAGGGATACACAGAAAATGAAATGTTATTATGATTATTGATTATGGTATGTTTAGATTCAGATAGAATATCTTTGTATTAGAGATATGTTAAGGTTAGCCATCTGACATCTGCACTCATCAATGTAATCAATGTAATGTAATGGTTTTCTGTGTATTGTGTGAATATTGTATATTAATTATTATTATTTTTTAATTATGTAAATAAATACGACCGGAGGTTTTGAGGTTGAGATGTTGAGGCAAACCCAAAATGGCAGCATGCACAATGGTGCTAAGCCGGGTGGCTCACAGCGCGTGTGTGCATGCAAGCAACCAGGAGCAGCACAGAGTGTAGAAGTGGCGACAAATCCTCAGGAAATGAAGGTGAGTTTGCACGCGCAGGAGGAGACATGTGCACAATTTAAATTTAAACTTAACTTTACTGTAATGGGGCAGCCAGGGAAAAAGTAATTCAACATAAAAGTTATACTCCTCATAAGCGGACACGAACACCAATGGCATGACTTCCCTGCATTTAACCTCCTCATAATGCAGTGCTCAGCATGATAAGGCTGCGTTTAGCAGCAATAATAACTGCCTTTAACTAGACACAGACGGGTATAATATCGCGCATATGCCTTACCGGTGCAATCCACACAACCGGAGATCAAAAATCGAAGTCAGCAGAGTCCCGAATGAAGTCAATAGAGACTTGAGAGCATGTGTAAAAAGAGGTTTCCACTTTACATGGCACTCGCTGTAATGCAGATTGCAGCAGGTCTCCGGACAACTTGGCAGGGAGAAACAAAATGAGACAGGAACAAGAAAGCCATGGTTCAAGGCAACAAGACGGTCCTTTAGTAAAGAAGCGCTTGGCAGTGGCACTTCAGCAGGGCAGGAAGCGTTGAAATGTTGTTGTAGAGTAGTGGCAAGTAACAGGGTCTGGCAGGCAGCAGGAACTGGTAGGCAGCAGGAACTGCAGGTAGGTAGTAGACAGGAAGAGCTGGTAGACGTAAGTTGTACCTGGCACGTTTGGGTTGTGGACGACCGATGGAAGGTCACTGGTGGGGTTCAGAAATGCCAGTTAACTTGAAGTGCTCCACATAAGTTTAATAGAATTTCCTTTAGCTTGATCGTGGGTTCTAATTTCTTCAGCCTTTTCTTTTCCAGACTGTAGACACCCAACTTCTGGTAACAAAATGTTGTATAATGAAGGTAGTCAAATCCAAGTAATTTTCATGTAGATTTATTGAGTAGCAGGTTACACGGAAGAGAGCCTCACCAGGAGCAGCCACCCTGCTGCTCAGCCCATACACCAACTGACTTAGTCACTTCAACATTCCACATACCAACATTCTCTCACGCAATCATTCTGGATGAGCAGCAGGATACCACAAACACTATGACCTCCTAACAGAAAATGAAGAACAAAAACTGCAACACTACTTAACTACTTTGAGAACACTTGAGTGAGTTGCATGTGCTGGTCAAGATTGTCTACATTCACACAAGATCTCCACCCACTAAAAAAGCAGTAGTGGTCGGAAACACCGGCTTAGCAGCGCTCCATAAGGGATTTTTGCTCCAAGCAGGCCCAAGAAATAAACAAATCTATCTGGTTAAACCTGGAACATTAACATGATCATCATTCAGAGAGGCCAGAAGAGAGCAAAAAGAGATCGATTAGTGATGACTGCCTAGATCTGAAAATAATGAATGGAAGCCAGGAACCAATTACCTTGCAAACAGGTGCCAATCAATGAACTTCCCTCACCCAAATATTGTTGGTTCAGAAAGGATCGATAATGGAAGTGCCTGTGATGGGAATTAAGACAATTTTATTACATCCTGAATATGTATCTCAAGGAAAGTGGGACATTCTAAACAGGCAAAACATTCTATGACTGGGAACTAAACTACAAGGTCTGGAAAACTTGAGATCAAAGTATAAGAAATACGTAGCTTTAAAACCCCCAGGGCGCTGGGAAAGGAACAGGCAAGTGAGATCTGCATTAAAGAGAAGTTTGCCTTATGCTGTATAAACCATAAAAAGCAATTGTCCAGGTGTATTTACTTGTTTTACATCTTGTCCTAGAGATATCCTGTGTTTTTAAACTCGCCCGTTTCCAACCCATGCCGCCCAACCAAGAAAAACACCTGATGCCAAAGCACCACATCAGTACTGAGAAGTGCTAAAGGTGCCAACAACCATACTACAATCAATGTATCCTCCCCAAAATTGCCAATGGGAGTATCAAGGGAAAGCAGATCACCTCTGGCCTGAAGTAGAACATGCTGAAGGCAGCCTCCTAGGTCATGAAACGAACTAAGTGGAAGATTACCACCCTCTCAATCAAACTGGGCCTGGTGAGCCGGCTACCTAAATGGCTGTTCCTAAACAACACAAGACAAGAAGAGCAAGTCCACTTATGCGGGAGATGAAAATCTGTTATTGGAACATGAGAGGTCTATCAGAGCAAGAAGACAAACTGAAGGAACTTGAGGAATGAACTAAGGGTCATATCTGCCTGCCTGAAATCTGGAGCCTGGACCAGGAGCTATTTATGGAGTATGCAAACTTTGGCAGCCTGGAAACCTGGAGCCGTGACCAAGAGCTGTTTATGGAGTATGCAAACTTGCCCTACCCTCCCATTGTGGCGGGTGACGTAGTGGATGGGTCTCAATTCAAATAAAGAGTGTTCTTACTGTAAATTCTACTATAATCTGGGCAGATAAAGGAGACACTCTCGTAATATAAATTGCCCAACATAAAACCAAAACTGATCTTAAAAAATACCGTCCTAATAATTGGAAATATTTACTTTGATTCAGTGCTGGCTAGGAAAAGCAAGACTGCAAACTTATAATTTGGAGCTGATATTCTACAACTGAACTCCTAATTGGAGGGCATTTTAACACAAATGTGCTAATAATTTTAGCGAGAAAAGGAAAGAATGGAAGGACGAACCCTGGGGTATCCCACAAGTATCCACTCAGAATCAGCGGCAGGATAAATTTGGTACAAACTTGGTGAATGCCCTAGAGGCCATAGGAATTTGTAGTAATAATGGCAGAGTAATATCAGCTGCCCAGCTGCTTATAGCCATTTCTCCTCTTGGAGATCTACAACCTTGGACTACATTTGGAACTCAATTGAATATTTTCATGACATCAGTGACTGCCAGATTACCTCAAGAATAACAACCGATCATGCATGTAAGATCAAACTAAAGATGGGAATGCACCAGGAAATAAAAATCTTGGTCCAGCCAAAAGAAATTGTCCCAATTAAAAGAATAAACTAAGCCCGGGCATAAAACTCTGCTCCGTTCGATGAGCTTGCAGAATTTGGTAACTCCGCCTTCCGTGGAGAACACGCGCTCAAGATGTCATTTTGCACGCATGGGAGTGACTTACTGGGTGCTCGCGATTAGCCACAAGATTGTTTGGGTCATCTGTGGGTGCCACAAGATTTGCTAGGCAGCTGCATGCTCCTGCGAGATTTTGCGATCGCCAACACGTAATGCTAGCGCCCCAACGATTTCCGGTAGATGTTTTGTACTGTACGCGATCCCGAATGTGCAGGATCTACCGTGGCTGCAATCTTGAGAAGATTCTCTCCTCGAGAAGCATCAAAACCTTCCCGAACTGACGATTTGGAGTTAAAAACCTCCTCAAATTGACATTTGGCTGTTTTATTTTGTATGATGAGTCTTTTTTATTGTTTTTTTACTTTGTTCAACTGTAAGGAAGTGTAACAGAGTCTCCAACTTTCTGTTCCTGTCCAGTAGGCTCCTCCCTGAGTGCTTTGTCCATCTCCTGGTCACTTTTTCTTTGGATTTGGAGCTGTAGGGATCACTCTTTTTGTCGGTTCTGTTGATTTTTTACTTGATTTGGACAATGCTATGTTGCTGGGGGGTGTGTGTGCTGCTCAGTGCTGTAGCAAAGTGTTGGTTGGGTGAGCGGCCTGTTGTTGGTAACTGGAGACAGACATTTAGTCATGAATTATAAATAATCACATTATGCATGTGCTGCTGTTAGACCACATATTTTGTTATATATTATGTGATGATTAAATGATGATCAAGACAGTTTGATCAGCCCAATACTGATAGTTACATCATATGCAGCCATTTTTTGTGGGATTTGTGGTTGTTGTAAAATTGGCCTCACCAATTTGTTCACACACCAGGCATAATATGGATTCATGCATAAACTAAAGGACTATTCTTTTCTCCTTATTGCACCATTATGCAAGGGTGGCTGAGTTGTAGGGAAAGTTTGTTGATGAGCAGGTAGATGTCTCTTCCTGCACATAAACCAAATGTAACAATGCATTTAACTTCTATGTGTGCTGCTACATGTCACACACATAGCTTTTGCTCTTCATCATGTAGTGGTGACTTGTAATGTGCAGTAATGTACACCTTCCTGCATAAAAAGTCTAGCACAATGCAAAATCATGCTAATTTCTGTGCTGGAGATTTAAATATGCATCTGTTGAGCACATGACCTGTTGATTAGTGAACATTTGAACTTGCTGGTTCATCCTAACACCTCCTACTTGGAGTTGTTGGAACTGATTTAGGCACAGACTTGCTCATCAGGTTTTGGGTCACAAAATATGGCTTTTGTGTTTCCATACACGCAAATGAATGTATTACCTGCCTCTTTGCTGTAGTGCACTGCACTGGTAAGAGCCATATTAACAAGGCTGCACAAGCCAACTTATTTTGCACTGCATCCCTTTTTAAATTATTACATGGAGCATCACCAGCAGCGCACACACAAAACCACTTTCAGTGTTTGTATTTTGAAATTGTTAACAATTCAATTCAATTCAATTTATTTATTATGTTTTGGCACTACAAAGAGGGCCACACAAACAAAATACACAAAATACATATACATATTCCATCATAAAAAGAAAAGATAAACAATTACAACATTCTCCATCAAAAAGGGCATACTACGACACAATCCTCCTCATTTCATCAATAAATATCTAAAAAACCTTTAAAAAAGTTAAAAATATAGAAGCAAAACATTTCATTGGGAGGGGTATATAAAGCTTTTAAAAAGGAATTCGCATCAAGGATTCCTAATTGTAGACAAATTGATTTTAACCACCTTAAACGAAGTAAACGCAATGCAGGACAAATAAACAATACATGAGTACGATCCTGTGCTGACATATTACAGAGATTACATAGGGGGGAAGACCCATACCATTTAGCCAAGAGGGAATTAAGCAGCAATAAATCTTGCCTCAAAAGAAACCAAAATCTCCGAATACCATGTGTTAAATTCCAAAATACGTAAGGTTGAACAAACTTCCTAGAGTAAGTATTACACAGTAGGGCACTTCGCTTCTTAGCTATCATGGATTCTTTATCCCTCCTGAAGCAAAGAGACCAGGAAGCCTGTTTCAAAAGAGATTTTAGTTGGGAAGAAGAAATAATAAAAATAGAACTCTCATCTAATTCAAGAAGTGCCACTGCCTTTCTGAAATTCTTAACAATTTGAGAGTGCTCTTTAAAACTTCCCAATAATTCTCTCTTGAGAAGGGATCTCAGAGTCCCCATTTCTCCTCTAGCGATGCTGGCGACCCAACGTACTAATGCAGACAGGCCCTGTACCCAACTGCTACGCAGACCAAATTCTAGTCTAAGAGCAGCTGTAGAGCAAGCAGAATTCAGGGTGGTTAAAGACCTTAATAATTTTCCTTCAATCATATGAAGGAAGCCCCAGTGTTTTAAATCCACCAATTCTATTCCGTATAGGAGGGTTGAGGGGATTTTTGCCTTATAAACCTCTAATAAAAGAGCAAAATGTCTTCTCCCTGTAGCGGAATAAAGAGAACTCAAGCTTTTGCCTTGAGACAGGGCTTTACGAGAGTTGTTATCAATGTGTTGCCTCTCGCTCAGGTTTGCTGAAACAATTCTTCCTAAAAAGGTATATGATTTAACCACTTCCAATTTCTGCCCACCTACTGACCAACCATAATTCTCAGATTTTGATTTTTTCCTCCCTGTGATGCACATAATTTTACTTTTTGAGGCATTTATCTTCAAAAAGTGGGACTCAGCAAAATCATGTAAAGCCTGCAGACGATTAGCTAAGCCTTTAGGAGTTAAATCTAAAATTAAAATATCGTCAGCATATAAAAGGCAGGCTATAGTATAACCCCTCACTACCGGGGCTATACCAACACAAGATGCGAGCGAGTTTGGAAGATCAGCAATATACAGGGAGAACAACAGAGGAGCCAGAAGACAACCTTGTTTTAAACCATTAGTGCAGGGAATAGCACACGAGAGTCCCCTTTCTCCACCCTGTAACACTCGACACCAAGTGTCCGAATGTAGAGATCGTACTAGGTCTAATAGAAGAGGGGGCATACCTAATATAGCTAGCTTTCTCCACAGCAGAGGACGATCCACTTTGTCGAATGCTGTAGAGAAATCAATAAAAGCCGCATAGACTCCTCCACCCCGAACTCTTACGTATTTATCCAGGATAACCTGCAGGGCTGTAAGGTTATCCAAAGTACTATGCCCTTTGCGGAAGCCCGTTTGTTCAAGAGGCAAAATCTGATTCGCCTCGACCCAATCAGTGATTAAAGCTAGAAGGCATTTGGAAAAGACTTTTCCAATAGCATCAAGGAGAGCTATCTGACGATAGTTCATTGGATTATTCCTATCGCCCTTCTTGAACAGGGGCACCAAAATGCTCCCCATCCAAGAGGATGGCACAGTCTTACTTGAAAAGCAAGCACTAAATAAAGGAAAGAGGATTTTACTCCATAGAACAGGATCTAACTTTAGTATCGAAATGGGAAGTTCATCGGGCCCCATAGCTCCAGAGGAACGCATATCCATAATAGCCATTTCAATGGTTTTCTCTGAAGGGGCTTCAATAGAGAGCTCAACATCTCTCGGAGCTTCTAAGGAGCACTCACCTTCAAATGTTACGCCATTCCCAGCATAAAGGGCGGAGATAAACGACACCCATAATGATTCGGCAATAGGAATAGGATGAGGGCTGACTCTAGCTCCACAACCCTCTCCGTTGAGAGACCAAAATTTTCTAGTATTGCCATGAACAACCGCCTCCCTTAATCTGATCCAAAGAGAATCCTCTTTTTCCTTTTTAAGTTTCTTCTTGATGCGACTTCTCCTTCTTTTTAACAAATATATTTTGTTTTTTAATTCAGTAGATCTACACAGAAATTGTTCCCGCACTAACCTGTTTATTGCCTTATTTAAAGGGATCAGCGAACTGGGAACAAAGCTCCTCTTTTTGGAAAAGGAGGATCTATTAGCAACACGAATAACCTCCTTCATAAAATCCTCGAAATGAGTCAGTTCAGAACCCTGCCAATAGATCAATTCTAGGATAGTTTTTCCTAAAATACACTTCAGGCCCTTCCTGGCTTTAAAATTCCAGAAACATCTTCCAGTATTCTTATGAAAATTAAATATATCGCTATTAAGATACCATGAGTCAGAATTTGGAAAAAATAAAGACAAATCTATAGTGATCACATTGTGATCACTAAATAATGTCGGTAAGACTACCAGATCTTTTACTAAAGAAAAGACATCATAGTCAATAATTACATAATCCAAGATTGACTGACTGAAGGGGGATCTATGAGTATAGTTAGCAGGAAAATCGGAGGGAAGCCTACCATTCACTATTATCCCCTCAGTTGCAGAAAGTTCTTCCAATAACAACTTCCCTCTTTTATTAGTTTACATTTTATTAGGGAAGAGAATCTGAGGGATAAGGTAGGCTTCTTCTTTACATTTATTTCTGAATAACTCTAAACTAGTGTTGGAAACCTTACAATTAAAATCGCCAACTAACAGTACATGGGGGAAGGATCTAGCTCTTTTAGCTGTTAACAGACATCCAAGTATGGTAGGACAATGGTAGACTGAAGACTCAGGGGTATATTTACAAGCTCTTTGCGCAGCCGGTATGTCACTTTTTCACATCTTAAAAGTAGCGCACCGGTGGACCAAGGGGCTTGTAAATAGGCCCCTCAGAGTCTGATGTACTTGTGAGATGGAAAAATACAAGACCTTGCGGTCTCTGACATGCAAGTGAAGTAGGCATGGTGTTTTCTGACACTCAGCTGGTAATAGGTGGTTAAGCAAGGTTTGATGTGACTACCCCTCTCAAATTCTAGTCAAAAGATAATCATCTATTGTTGCAAGATTGTCTCATATGCCACAATCCTGGATTGAGCATGTTTTGTGTGTCAGTCAGTCAATTCACATCCCTTCATCTAGGAAACATCAACCGACACATCTTTTAGATTTTTGGATTTTTTGTGTAGATGGCTTCAATACTGAACATGACACATGTGCCATGTCATGACTGATCCATTTTTTGTGTTCCAGCTGAACATCCGTTATTCACCCGATAGGACGTCAATACCTTCAGGGACCCCCAAGGCACTGGTAAGTTCCTTAGCCCATGTATGTTGCTTTCCATAAATTAGTGTTTGTGATGACTGGTGTGGTATGTTGTTGATCCCTCTTTGGGTGTGCATGACATGGACATCACCTCTCCGCTGATGATGCATCATCTTGAGAAGATGTTGTGGCATATTTTTCATGAAGAGACAGAGCGAGGCGCTAGCCCCCATGTCTTAAAGTGGCGCTTTGCCACTTTTGAAATGCAAGCATGCACCTTAAATACAAAAAACCGTCTCAATCCTGAATTTTGCCCTGAACTGGTGCATAATTTTCTGCCTAGCGACAATGCACACACTCTTGCACCACTGTGCAAGGGTACCTGCGTTGCTGATAGGCAGCAAAAGATGGCACTGTTGTCTTTGAAATATGCAGGGGTGCCCCTTAATATAGCACATTCCTTGCTTCCTTGCATTTTCTACCTGTTGGAGCAGATTGTCAACCAAACTTCTGTAACACTGCCCTACACCAGTGTACCTAAAGGATGTCCCCATACATTTTTGTACACTGATGTACAGTACTATGGTACCCATTAGGTCCATCATTCAACTTGGCAATTGATGTTGTGACCTGATGGTGCGTATAGAGACATTAATACTGTGTGAAGTTGTCGCACCATGTACCTGCAATAGGTGTAGTGTTGTGAAGTCACCTGCAACTTATTTTTCATCTCTCTAAGGGAATATGCCTTCTTCGTAGTGTAGCATGTGTACATGGCAGCATTTTTACACGTTGTATGGCTAGAGATAAATTATTACACATGGTGTAGGCTGTTAAAGCTCTGGGAGTATGCAAATCTTGTGAAGTTCCTGTAGCACTTTCACCGTGTCCATACGTGCATTGAGGATCAGAGAGTTGCAGCTTACCTTGTCAGTGACAATTATTCTTACAATGAGCCAATCTCATACACAAGATGGGATCTGTTGTACATGACAATGTTTGATGAGTGGTCTAACCCAGACCTACAAGTGGTGGGATTAGAGAAATACAAGGTTGGTACATTGTGATGTGCCTAACAACACTTTCCACCGTTGTTCCCTGTCTTACTTCCAATCTGCACAAATATGAAAATATTGTGTTACAACTAGCTGCCTTGTTCTGCCTTGTTACATACAATCACTCACAAGTTTCAAGTAGATGTATACAGCATGAATCCTGGATGTGTAGATGTGGAGACACATCAGACTATGTAGCACTTGGAGGATTTGAGAGTTGGGTGACTGTTGTATAAGAGTAACACTTGAATGCTTTGTAGTATGGCCCTATTACAACCAGTGCATCCTATGAGTTGGGTGAAATGGCATGCCCTGGGTCTGCAATAGGCCTGTAACTCAGGCTCCTTTGATACATTCCTCTGGTAGACTCTGTCTGAGTTTGTGTCAACGTTCTCATTCAACTTAGGTGACATTCCACTGATGTTGTTGGACTCTACCATTGCTATGTGCCATACCAAACATTACCCTAACGGTATCAATTTCATGCTGTGAGTAGATTTTTGCTTCACATGTGACTTGCTAGATCATGCTTAATGTTGCAACCAGTTTATTAGATTGTAAAGTTCCTGTTGTTGTACACATGAGTGTTGAAAAGACTTGCTAGACCTTGTTCTTTGTTGTGTTTCTTACATCTTGTAATTTGTGCCTTTCATTACAATGCAATGGAGAAGAGGTACCATGAGAAGAGGGCGGCGAGACGCTGGAAGGCCTTTCACCAGGGTGCCCCAAAACCAGCCGGACAAAGTGGGGTGGTGTCTGCTACTTCCAGGCACCAGAGGGACAGACACAACCTGCCCAGCACATCTGGTACACAACATTCAACCCCACATTTCTGTACCATCAGCAGTTGTCCAACCTGGGGCAGTTTTACAGATGTTTTCCCAGGGGCACAATAGGCGTTTGCACCCACTTTGTGCGCCCCCGGGGAACTTTGGTATTTTAGAAGGGGACGCAGACGCTTGTGCATCCTCTTCTATAATTCTGATAGCACTGGCGCACCTAAAGCACCAGTGCTATCAACAGAGGGTGTTACCTCATTTGCATAGGGGTGTTCCCTATGCAAATTAGGGATTTCCTTTGACTCTGCACCTGTGCCATATTACAGACGCGGGTGCAGAGTCAAAGAAGCCCACAGGAGGCGCACTGATAATGCACCATTTAAACGCACTGTCACTGCGCCTCCTGACAGCAGCCCTCTGCAGGGGGTAAAGGGGGTCCCATGGACACCCCAGAAATCCCCTTGCAGGCAGGTGCAGTCACTGACTGCACCCGCCTGCAAGGGGATCGCTAAACTTCTTTGAAAGTGCAGGCAGGTGCTGCCTGCACTGTGAAAACACCGAGCAGCTGCTCCATGTTTTCACATGAATGCGCTGTTCCCAGGGCAGCGCAAGTTCGCAGCTGCCCAGGGGACAGCGCATCCACCATAACGGGGCACATTATCACAGTTTACGCCTGACGCACCTTTTAAAAGGTGTGCTGGGCGCAAACAGTGTGATGTGTAATACGGCCCCTGCTACACCTGCTGCACCAATGTCAGCTGGCCAATTTGCTGTACTGGCACCACCTGCCCCACCAACTGCAGCTGTCCAACCTGCTGCACCAGCCCCACCTGCCACACCAAGACAGGTTACTGCCTGCACCTTGGATGACCGGCATATACTGTTGGACCTAAATGTAAGGGTAGCATCTTTGGAATATCAAATGGCAGAGGTGGTCAACCACCTGCAAGACATAAAGGGTGCCCTGGGGCTTCCTTTCGTTGACTGTCAGATTTGTACAATACCCCTTGTACAGTCCCCTGAATCCTTTTGTTTACTCAACTCTTTTTCATAAGTAGTATATTATAGTGATAAGAGTAGGTTTAGGATAGTGATAGGTAGTTAAGGTTTTACAGTAGATTGGAGTTGTACTTAGTGCTTTTGGTTAAGTGTCCTTTTCCTTAGGGTGGGGGGGTGTTGTGGTACCCTTGTGGCGGACTTCCACCCCAAAGCCCTCCCTTTCCTCCTTCCTGGGTAAGTATGTTCGAGACAACGAGATAAGGTATTCTTTCCTCCTTTTATTGATATATCTGCATATGTTAGCTCCACATATGCTGAAGAAAACAGAATGGTTTGTGAGGGGCACAGTAAGAGGACTTGTAGCTTGCGTGTTCTTCTACTTGGGCTTCTTCGGGGTCCCAGGTTTCTTCAGTCAGGTACTCGTGGACCCAAAGAAAAGAAAAGAAAGAAAAAAAAACAAGCTTAGACTATCTGTTTGTCCTTTTTATAGAATAGGGGTGGGGTAGTGCAGACCGTCACTAGAGCCCTGTTGCCTGTGGAGAGGTGCCTAGTGTATAGGGGAGGTTTTGTGCTCACTCGTGGGTGCCCTTCATGCGTCCCCACAATCCCTTAAGAAACGAGGAATACCCACCCGGCACTTGCCTGCTTCCACAACCCTCCAGGGCCGTGGTGTTGGGAGACCCAGTCTCCTCGCCGTTAGGGAGAGCAGTGGTCCCGGGGGCAGTGCTCCTCAAGCGGTCGTTGTCCTTCTTCTCTTCCTCCTCTGCGATGCTCGTGCTCCACTCTTCTACCTCCGTGATGCTCGCGCTCCACTCTTCTCCCTCTGGAATCTTCACGCTCCACTCTTCTCCCTCTGGAATCCTCGCGCTCCACTCTTCCGTCTCTGGAATCCTCTCGCTCCACTCTTCCGCCTCTGGAATCCTCGCACTCCACTCTTCTCCCTCTGGAATCCTCGCGCTCCACTCTTCTCCCTCCGCGATGCTCGATTCCGCCATATCACACCCTGCTTTCACCTCCCACCGGATCTTTGTAGCGGGCACGTCTGCCTGCCTCCCCGGGACAGCTAGACCGCTGATTTCATTTCCTGGAGTGTTGGCGGCGGTCATATTGGATTGGTCGCCGCCGTCGCCTTGACCGTCAGATGGTCGGAAACCATCACAGGAGGTTAATGTTTTTGGACTTGTTTGCATAAAAAATAAAAAAATAAAACAAAACAAACATATGTTTGTTTAGGAAATATGTTTAGGTAGTGTGTGTTTAGGTTTAGTTGACTTTGTGCTGTCCTCGCATGTGCCTTTAGAGGGGGAGGGGGTTGATGTTTAATAAATGTTGTTATGTACATAGGTTAAGATAAGGACATTTTGGTTAGTGTTTAGGAGAATTAGCATGGGGTGGATTAGTGTACGTTACGATAGTATTTTAGAATTGTACATTTAGGTTTAGTTTAGTTTCTTAATTGTTTATGATAAAGGTATAGTGTTTTCTAATTTGTGGTGTCAATAATGTTTAATGTGAATCAAAGAGCTTTTGAGTTTGTATTGTGTGACATTTGAATCATTTACACAGTTTATTTGCTCAAAAAATGTGTGAAATGTCAAAATCTAGGGACAGGCTACTGTCATACTGCCTATTTATTGAGGTTATCAGACATGCATGATATGCAGGAGAGAAAATGTTAGTTCTGCCTTTGCATGGGGACAGTGTTCTCAATAAGTTTGCCTACAAAAAATTCTCTGTGTTGCAAAACACATTAGATAATGGAGTCTTTGAGCTCCCACAGTGTTGTTTCCCTGATATAGGTATGTTAGGTGGTACTTAGTTGCCTGCGTCATGAACTATGACAATCACTACATTTGCTTATCACCCCAAAGAGCTGTTTCCAATAGATGACATGTTTTGACATTATATTTTTGGATGGACTGGTTTGTGTATATACTTTGATGGGATATTGACAGTTCATCAATGTAGTGGTCCACTTGCTTTTCTAGTCAATGTATGTGAGCCATTTGCATTTTAACAACGTTAGGGCAAGAAGACTAATGCTGCGTTCCATCATTGTAGAAGCACAGGGCTGTGCCGTTCTTAATACATTATAATCAAGGCATCTTTAAGCCACTTTAAGTGGCTTTACGCTGACTTGAATTGTAATCCAAGGCCCTATCATCACCTAAACATTGGGAAAAGTGATGTTCCAGTGGCAATAGGGCCTTGGAAATCTGACCCATTGTGTCATTCACACATGTTCTGTCACCTCACTGCCTATCAAGGACCCAGACTCGGCAGACCCCATGTTTTGGAATGTGTTGTACTGGCTACACTGCTTGGACATTGCTGACACCTCTCCATTTTCATGGTCACAGACAACACACATCAGGCAAATGAAAGTGCATTTATTTACATGTGCAAATTAGAAATTGTCACACTGGACCAGTTATTTTGCCCGCAACCCCAAAATTGTGTACATAGCTAGGATGCCCAGACAGTGTCCTTGTGGGGGAACATGTCATGGGACATGTAGAGAATCAGAAATCTTCAGACAGGAGGATGACTGCAGTGCCATTGAGGATCATTGGGCACATTGACAGTCCCTTAAATGTTCAAGGTGAACATAACATAGTCAATTTGAGAGTAGTGATTGGTGATGTTCCCAGCCATGATCCTAAGCACAGGGCTAAACAGAAACTGCCCATTTGAAACAGATGAATGCTACCGCTGGCTTATCCTTATGAAAGATGTACCATCAACATCTTCCTCCTCTGATTGGTGTGATGTCTCCTGTGAGGGTGATGTTGGATTAGCGGCAGCGGAGGAAGACACAGACACATCATGGGCAGAAGATGTGGATCTGTACGTGCAGCAGCATTCATTTGTGCCAACAGATGAGGTTCACTGCAGCGAGGATGAGCTGCAGGGCTTTCAGGACTCCAGCAATGTCATAGAGGTAGGCAGCCATGGCAGCCAAGTGGGAATCCTGCTTCCACTCCATGGTCTCCAAGATCTTACAAATTGCCCCCAACTCTTTGGCCACATCGCTGATGCCCCTTTGGGAGGACAGTTGTTATTGCCTCTGTGTCATGACACCAGTGATGTTAGGAGGGACTGCTAGAGGCCACTGAGCAGACTGTAGGTGTCTCTGATGGCAGCTGAGCTGTCCCTATTGGGACGGAGGCACATGCAGATTCCCTCGAGTTTGGCTGCCACGGTCTCCAACCCCACCCGCAACTGCTCTGCCATCTCACGCTGGACTCTTAACGCACTGCACTGCATTTAATTTTCATTTCTGGCTCCTCAGATCTCAGGTTTGTTGCTGTGGTGTTAAGTAATGCCTGCTGCATGTTTTGCGGGGCATGTGGAGATCCCACAACGCTGCTGGTTCTCCCAGGGTCCGGAGATGTGCTGCCGATGGAGTCAAGCAGCTCTTGGAGGGTGTCATGGTCGATGGTTATGAGTTCTTCATCAACATCGTCATCATCAATGATAAATAGTCAGGCTGCTGACCAGGAGGTGAGGTTTTATCCTCTGCGATGTCAAGGGCAGATACTGTTGTATGCGTCTGTTACATGTTCAGTAAATAATGATTTCCCTTGGAGATCACTAATCATGCAGCAACTGCCAACAACTTATTCAGTCACCTCACATACATACAACCAGTTTTGAAATAGCCAAATATTGAAAAAACAACTTTAAATCACCACATGTAATAATAAATATATCACATTAATAAATTGCTAAGATCCATAAAATATATCAAAATCCATCTAAAAAAAACAAATACATAAGAGAGATAACACATAAGACATTCACATGTGTCAAACAATGTAACACTCACTGGGGATCTCCTCACAGAGTACGATGACTCCACTCTATAGGGCCAGCAAATAAGGAGGATAAGAGCTTGTTTTTGAGACCGGGACAATGTTCTCACCTGCTCCATATTTATAACTAACAAACTGTGACCAGCATTTTATCGCAGAGACACTTGTCTTGATACACATTAACAAAAAAGGAACAAGGAGACCCTAGAAGTCTGATGGGACCAAAGGTAAATGTATGCCAAGGAAAACAAAGGTCCCATGCAATTTGATAAGAAGCAATATCACAATTTTAGTAATAAAAAATTGGAAAGTATAAATATATCAATGGAAAAATAAGATTTAATTAACAATTAAATTGAACGCAAAAAATACAAGAAGAGTGAGTGAGCAAACCGTGACAGGGCAGAGGGAAATCAGCCGATTTCCTTACCACGGGCAAGTGACTTAAAAAGGTGACTTTTCAATAAGCGAGCATGTAAATAAGCAAAAAGTCACAATCTGTATTACATCTCATACTCCACAATCAGATACAAATTTTGGTATAGAGTTGAAGATGTATATGTCGACAACGTTTCAATCCCTGTAAAAATATCGGGATCTCATCAGGACTAAGTGATAGAACAGATGCCTGGAAAGTTGCCTGGATAAGGGAAGGGGAAGAGGGAGAAGGAAGGGAAAGTTAAAATAATCAGTTAAGGGTAAAATGTAAAATTAGAATAGAGGGAAAGGAAGGGGGGGTTTAAAGGAGAGAGGGATGGAGGAGAAAACATAAATAGTATGATATTAAATTATTAGTAGGATAAATCAGATAATGCAGCGGGAGCCAACAAGGAAAGTGATGGTGAGCAGTGCACATTGACAATGGATAAGCTACATACAGTGAAGGGGAGACCTGAACCTGAATCAGTATAGCAAGGACAGAGAACAGTGCACATTAATAGTGAGGCTACATAGTAAGAGGAGAGATAGAGGGCTGTTACCAGTATAGCAAGAGAGGGGTAGGAGGACAACTGAATGAGTGGTCTTTTCTAATTAGAGGTGATGGAGAGGTACCAAGATGTTATTACTAACCATTAAGGAAAACACACTGACTCAGGGAGGGTAGATCCGTAAAGGTATCCGGAGGAACGGAAGAGCCGCGTAGTTAGTCGAGCTGCAATGAATCTAGAATGAAGGGGGTGAGAAGTTAAGGAGGAGGTGACGCGAAAAGAAGAAGCGCTGTGCATGGCACTATGTCGGGCGGTGTAGTTCTTACCAGAATAGTAGGTAAGGGGGAAGCCTGGACCTCTGTGAGGGACAGTAGATCAATGTGAGATTCCCGTCCGGTAACCTGTTGAACGCTTTACTCAAAAACCGCCGAGGAACGCGATAATGGGCGGAGGTCTGGTAATCACCAAACCGGAATACACGATAAAGGTCTAGAAAAGAGAATGGGCTGAGTTAAGGGACACACTAAATTGCATGGAACAGGGCCCAAATCAGGGTTCTATTTAGTTGAGCGCATGAACTGCTTACCTGAAGTTGTATAGCTTTCAGAATGCCATGATGAGGTGAGGGGAGATGCCGCAGCAGTCGTGCGATCAGACTGGGACAGGGTGTCTGGATGAGAATGCCAGCAGAGGGACTCCTAAGGAATAACCGGGGAGTGGAAGTGACGAAGGGAGGGAGGGTGTGTGCCGATAGTAGAGGCAGGTGATGAACAGCAGGGTGGCCATCTTGGAAGGGAGTCAAGCCCAGAATTGGGCATTGATGGCTGGAGGAACCTGGAAGGCACGGGGTGCAGGCACCCTGGGAGAGATGAAGGGGGAGAGAGAGTGGGGAGTGCAGAAGGTGTGTGGTAGCAGAAGGGGTCATAGGTCCATTACCAATAAGGGTAGTTACACGTAAGTATGGTGAAGGTATACAAGCGAAGCAGTGAAATTAAGTCAATACCAAGGAAGGGGTAAAAGAAGCGGGAAAGGGAATCCCGGTTAACAATTATAAATGGCAAGGAAGCAGAGTGAGAGGGAAAGGATTAGCAAACCCATATAATCAAAAAGGCACAAATATAGTTAATCATTAACCAAAATGACAATTTTGTTGTCAATGAACAGACGCAATAAGCGGGTAAGAAATATGTAAAACCGGAGAGGAAAGTCAGTGCAGAGTCAAAGTTTAAATTGTGCAAGGAGCCAAGGGACGTAGTACGTCTGGTTTGATTAGAGCAGGTTGGACCAGTCCTCATGGCGATTAAGTCCTGTATGGAGACTGTCTGTTCGTTGAATCCATTTTAACTCCTCTTTGTCAAGAATGCCTGCAATGTTCATATTTCTTGGAGGTTGATGGATTACTGTTATCACCTGCCACCTCATTTCATCTTCGGTGTGGTTGAGGGCTGAAAAATGTTCAACGAGGGGTGCATTAGGTGTTCTACATCGTATCCGGCTTCTGTGTTGGCATATCTGAATCCTGATCTTTTGTGTCGTTTGACCAACATAAATTAGATTACATGGGCAAAAAATTGCATATAAATCATTGACAGTGTTACAGTTTGAAAAGTTCGATAGAGTGACGTCAATATTCTCATGCACTAATGTCCGCAGTCAGATGACAAACGCTACATCCACCACATTTGAAATGGCTTACTACTGGTGATAAACCCCAGACCTCTCTCAGTGTGGGATTGTTTTTAGTGCTTGAGATGGCTGCCCTTACTAAATGCTTTTATACTTTTGCTCTTTTTGAAGGCAAATAGGGGCGTTCAAAGTTAAGGCTACCTGCATTGAGTGTGGGCCAGTGTTTGAGGATACATTTCCTAACTGAGTTGGAGACAGGAGAAAATTTTGTCACACATAACAATTTTTTCAGCATTGGTTCTTTCTTTAGGGCTCAGAAGAGTATCTCTAGGGCAATACCAGGCACATTTCAGGGCTGTTTTCACAAGTCTGTGTGGGTAGCCTCTGGCTGTCAATTGTTTGGACAAGATTCTGGCTTCCAGGAAGTAATCCTCCTTACATTGCAGTTGTGACGAATGCGGAGGAATTGTGAGTATGGAAGAGAGTCACGTAAGGCTCTCGGGTGATGACTGCTATATGACAATAGTGCGTTTATCTCAGTTGATTTGCGGTATAGTGTAGTGTAGAGGGTTCCGTCATGTGCTATAATCATCAAATTGCATGGGACCTTTGTTTTCCTTGATACATATTAAAGCCACTGCCCAGAAGTCTAATCAGAGCTACCTACTGCTGATAACGATGGGAAAAGCAATCCGTAAACGTGGCCAGGGCACTGAACCTGGGACAGAATACCAAGACAAGAATGAGAACACTGATGACTTCACAAATCCTACACTGCAGGATATTCTACAGGTCATCACGACCTCCAGTGAGAGACTGGAGACGAAAATCGACTCCATTGACACATACCTGGGGCTTCTGCGAGACGACCATCGACGCCTGGCTGAGAGGGTGACTGCAAATAAGCGCCAGTTGGGGAAGTCCTCCCCAACTTTATCTGACCTAAAAGACCGACTGGCATCAGTTAAATCCAAGGTGCGCATGTTGGAACTTCGGGCAGAGGATGCAGAAAATTGCTCTCTACAAAACAACACAAGAGTGGTGGGCCTGCTGGAGAAAATACAAGGCAAGAATATGGTAGACTACTTGGAACGCTGGCTATGAATGGAGGCTGCCTCAGAGGGTCTATCCCCATTCTATACACTGGAGAGGGTGCACAGGGTGGCTTGCAACAGCCACAGCTGGGAGCTCCTCCAAAACCTGTAATAGAGTGGCTCCTGCACTACAGAGATAGAGATCACATACTGGCGCAGGCACGGTGCAAAAATGACCTCCAAGTGGATAATGTGATGGTACAGATTTTCCCTGACTTCTCTAAAGAAGTGCAGAGACAGAGACCTTCCTTCTAAGAGGCCAAAAAGGAACTCCATTGCCTTGATCTTAAATATGCAATGCTATTTCCGGCATGATTAAAAGTAATGACCCCAGGGGACGGAGTTTTTCCGTTCATCACAGGAGGCCTGGGATTGGTTAGAGACTCAACAAGATACAAGCACCAAAAGCGGCCCAAGATGAAAAAGAAGGTGACAGACGAGAGCCCGCAGGGGCAGGAAGACGAAGGGAACCATGGCCCCTTCCCAAGAAGAAGTGCAGTTGGGGCAGCAGACTACGATGGAAAGAGGCAGCATTGATCAGCGGTGGGGGCACGGGCCGAGCGACGCCCACAAGCGATATGCGGACTCTGATCCTGGCTCTAGCATCTCTGAGAGTCGGAGTACGGAGCTGCCCAAGGTGACGCTGAGATCCTCTGATGACATTATCTGAATGGTGCAACTGACTGGTAATGGGATGCAACGTTTCTGAGAACTTTTGGGTGCTGTCTTGGAGGGCTCACAATGTTTTGTAACTGCGAAGTGGGGCCTGATAAACATGATGCTATCCTTCTGAGCTGGATGACAGGAGGACTGAGCGGAAGGGTCACAGAATCACACATCTTCATTGAACACTGCGCGGGCACCCCCAATTGTATTTGTCTCTTACTAGTGTTTGGATGGGGTATACTTATCTACTTGTCCTAGGAAGGGGGAGTTGGGGTGTCGTTTCTATGTTTGCCAGTTTGCCAGTTGGGATTAATGGGATCAAAGGTCATAGTAACTGTCCTAACTTACTGAATGGGTCTGGGGGTGCACGGGACGCCGGGGGGTCCATTCCCTGCTGGGAGGTACTACCTGAGGAATGACTGATCACCTGATGCATTATTTCCTGTCCTGGAATATCCGGGATATGCAGTCTGTGGACAAGAGATGCAAAGTGTTTTCCTGCTTCAACAGATGGGGTATACAAATTACTTTCCTGAAGGAGACGCACCTCATGGCTAAATAGGACACCACGTTCCAGCGCAAGTTGCGAGGACAGGTTTACTATAGCATATTCTCAGCATACGCACACGAGGTCCCCACATGGATCAGAACAGGGGTCTCCTTCCAACTGGTGGAACATATAGTAGACCCAGAGAGTTGATTTGTAATGATACGCGGATGCCAGGGGGGTAGGGACATATCCATGGTGAATGTATGAGCACCAAATACTGATCAGGGTACATTCTTAGCATCCATATCCCGAAAGAGGGCCCCCTACTTGACCTCCCCGATAATTTTGAGGGGTGACTTTAATTGTGTGGTGGATGCCCAGCGGCACCGCACACACACCCCCGAGGGTCTCCCAGACCGTACATACAAGAGTGGCAACGTCACTGGGGACTGAAGGATTAGTGGAGGCAGATGAATCCGAATGGGCGAGATTACTTTTCCAGGCTCCACTTTTCCAGACCTCCCGGCGTCCCGTGCACCCCCAGACCCATTCAGTAAGATAGGACAGTTACTATGACCTTTGATCCCATTAATCCCAACTGGCAAACTGGCTGTCGGATATCATAATTATCTGTGTACCCCGGGAGTTCATAGTTTAGTTCAGACTATTGAATATCTGGCCCGCACTATATCAGACTACAACCCAGTCCTTTTGCTATTGGGTTGGACCCAGCTTCTCCTGGCCATACCCATGTGGAGACTTAATCCTGAGGCACTAGAAGACCAGGTCTTTTGTAAGGCAATGAGAGAGAAAATAGTTAAATAGTTAAATCTTTTACTGATAATACTGGTACCGCATCTTCCCTGCAAGTGGAATGGGACACCTTTAAGGTGGTACTCCGGAGTCATTGCTTAGCCAAAGCAAAGGGTATAAGATGCACCCTATTGAGAGAGGTCCAGTCGGCTGAAACCGTGCTCAGGGATTTATAGCAGCTCCCAAACTGACCGGAATTGCAGACAATGCTTTTGGAGGAGAGGGAGGAGGTGGCGACCCAGGTGGAGTGCCTTCGGTGCTTCAACTACAAGCATTATATGGACAAGACAAATGCAGAGAGGGATAAATCTGGATCTTTGATGGCCTGGCTCGCTAGCCCATCTAAGCGGGAATCCATGATTCTCGATCTCAGGGAAGAGAGGGGCAACAGAGAGTACTCCCAAGAGGAGATTAATAACATACTTGCCCGATATTATTCAGCACCCTATACGAGTGTTACGGAAATAAAAGTGATGATGACTAGGACCTTCTTGTCAGAGCTCCAACTGCCTCGTCTCGAGGAGTATGAGGCAAGGGTCCTAGGTGAGGATATCATCCCACAGGACATCTTGAGCGCTATTAAATACTTGGCACGGAATAAAAACCCAGGGGCTGATGGCTTCCCGGTGGAATTTTATGCCACCTATTCCTCAGAGTTGCCACCTAAACTAACTGAGTTGTATAAAGCCGCCAACACCACAGGTATTCTTCCGGATACTACCAGGGGGGCAGTGATCGTTCCCATACTGAAGCCTGGAAAGCCGGCACTTGAATGCTCGGCGTACAGGCCTTTGTTGATGTTAAATATTGACTATAAGATCCTAAGTGAAATCTTGGCCACTTGCCTGCTCTTCTATATGACAAAATTAATGCACTCAGACCAGACAGGATTTATCACGGGTCATAACACGGCGACTAAAATCAGAGCCTCTTAGCGATTATGGAAGATACTGATGGACAAGATTTTTGAGTTAAAATCTGCTCAATGAAATCCACCTGTCAACATGTATTAATTTATTAATGTTTAGCAATGATAAAAACTAATGTTTAACCAAATAGTGTACAACAAGTAAATGTGCAATGGCATGACAACAGGATGCCCTTTGCTAGAGTAATGAGAAACCAATGAGAGGATTAAATAGAATTAATATAGTTTCTATGTGTTTTCTAATGCCTGTTATTCTGTCTCCCTTTGTTGTGTTTCGATTTAGATGCTCGTACATAGGTTTCCCTGAATCATGTCCTTATATAGGCACAATTTGCATTGCCCTTATTTAGCTAGCATTCCTAAGTACCTTCCAGGTATAAATATACCTTCCCTTACCGTGGCAAACCACGGCACAGCTCGGCTTGGCACGGCTCAGCTCGATATGGCTCGCCGCGGCAAGTTCAGAAGGAATTTGAGTCCCCGCCTGACGCACTGACCAGACGCTGTCATCCCTGCTCGCAGAGAATCCAGTTTCCAGTGTTCTGACTCCCTTTGCGGGGTGTTGGAGTTTGAGATTCGGAAAGAGATTTCCACCTCTCTCATTCTAAGGTACGGAACTGACTAGAACCTAGAGGAACTCTTGGCATATAAACTTAGTATATACCATACTATAGAAAACAGCACCTACTTCTTACCTTGTACTACACTAAGGTTAGGTACACTGGGGTAGAACTATTTAGAAGCATCAGACGAGTATTCACTTTTTAGCCTGTGTTATTTATGTATGTATATATGAATATGTGTCATAGCTAAAAGACAATACTATTGCAGTATTATTTCTTCTTACTGCTTACGCTGTGCGTATTATATCTTGCTTATTGTCTAATGATTGTAACAGCTCATATCTCTTACACGAGAAACACGACTGTTCATTAAATCCTTTTATTGAAACACCCGTCTATCTATTTATGTGTAACTCTGAAGAAACTAAGCATGCACGATTGACTGAGTGAAACTGTTATCTATTGTTTCCACGATTCTGAGACACGTTCCGAAGCGAAGGGAAACAAAGTTGTCATGTTTATGCGGTTGTCAGAAACTACTCCCTTCTTGTTTATTCAAGAAGTTTCTAGTGACCTCTGAGTTAGCTGGCACACAAGTAATTAAGTTTAATGTACTCGATAGAGGCATACTGACCTTAGTCTTATGCTAAAACTATAGTGTATATTATTCCAATGCGCAGAGCCTATAAGGGAAATAGGAACTACACTACACGGCGCCCAGCGTTTGGTAAGGCACTAATTTAACGCTAGATACTGAAGTAACTCAGTTGTGCTTTTCTCAGAGACACCTACTCATAATTCTCCATTAGACGTCTGGAATGGGTAGGGTTAATATCCACCATAGCTGAGTAGGACAAGAATCCTACGTATTAGCTGTTTGGTTTGTTCAACGTTGAAGGATACAGTATTCCAAAATATTGTGCACCTTATCTTTTTTTCCTTGAAACTTGTTCTACATTTTTCAAAAACAATGTCCCAAAACGGGGAAACAGAGGCTACGGCTGATCCAGTCGTAACAGCATTTAATACTACAGGTTTAAATGAAACCGAGGAGAGTGTTATAAACGTCCCTCCAAACTTAAGGAGAGCCATCACTCTAAAACTTATAAAACATGGCCTAAGCCAAGAGGTGGTAAAGCAGTTTTTGTGATAGAGGCACTTGAATCTTTTCAGACAGAGGTATTCTATTCATGTATTACATTCCCAGAATCAAATCCAGTAACACGTGTTTCACTTCTCCAAAGAAGATGAACCACCTGAGGAATACATTCCCTTCGAGGATATTGAGATTCCACTCACATACCAGGAGCATCGGCTCTGGTTTAAAGGTGCCCTAAAACATTATAATCACATTACGAGGCGCGGTCCACTAGGTAGACCAGGAGCAACATGGCTGATTTTAGCCGGCTACACACCTCATCCTGACTTTGAAGCAATGTCAGACGAGGAATTACTCACTCAACTAAAAGAGTTAATAAAAATTTACAGACAATTAGTCCAATATGTCATGCGGACTTTTACAGTCCAACCACAAATAACCATTCCGAATCAAACCCCTCATCAGGAGAATACACTACAAATTACTCCACAGACGTTACACGCAGTCATGGGTAAAATGTCCACGAAACGTGAACAAATTCCATTCTGGATAGCTCAAAAAATTACTCAAATCGAAGCAGTATTTCCGAGTATTAGCCCTTATTAGAAACACAGAACCCTAACAATCTGTCTACCAATGGGGATCACACCACATCTGGAAGACTGCGCCACTTGGGGCACAGTCTTCGCTGCCATCTATACTAAAACACATGGTGGTCCTTCCATTGCGGTAATAGCTGATGTCCTGAAACAAATTCAAAATGAATACGGGGTAGAGCCTGCTCTGAATTTAGGTATGAAATTACTAAAGAACTTCGACCAGGTCTCAACAAAAATATTATCTAATATCAAAGGGGATGCAGCAGCAGTGGTGATCCGCCAAAGATTAAGGGAATTTGATGTAACAGAACATCAACAAGAACTACGCAGAATAATAGAAAAATCCTATGAAGAATTAGGCAGAGACAGTTTAGGTGGAAAAACAGTTAAACTATAACTGTCTGAAGGTCCTGAGAAGGACTCAATTAAACACAATCCTACATCTTCTAAAAAGAAGTGGGAAAATAACAAACATTCAAAAGAGAAACGTTCTCAATCCCGGGGTAGGTCTCCTCAAAAGGAGCCTTCTGAAAGGAGGTATAACCTCAGGAATAGGGATACTTTGAAAAAACCTGACAGGTATAAAGATACTGATACACGTTCCTCTCGTACCTTTCAGACATCTTCATAGACATCCGAATGAAGAGGACGGTCAGACCACAAAGAAGAACGTGTGAAGTCCAAAGACGATCAACAAGTTCACAAAAACAAACCAAAACCTCAATTCACTAAGAAAAAGGTAGCAGGTCTGGAGATCAGACATGCCGAAAATTCTGAGAACACAACTCAAGAACGGAGAATGGGCTCAGACAATGCTGGACAGGGTAGCAGAAGTAAAAATAGCTCACCAGAACCTGAAGGAACTTCTGGAGATAGTGGACTTGAATGAGTACATCACAGTTGAGACTGTAAACACTAGGGTTAGTTCTCCACAAAAGTTATATGAAATAACACTCCGGATGGAGGGAGACATACCAAGAAAAGTGAAAACACTCTTTTGGGAAAAACTTTCAAGTGGTTATGACATACTTCTAGCAGAAAGGGACTTGCCACCAGAATTTGTCAGGGAGTGCCCACATGGCGAAGACATCATTATGCCAGCCTTCTTCAACCATGTTCCTATAAATTTAAAATATACTTATGCTAGGAAATGGGCAGTAGCCCAGGCCCCAGCATTATACAAAAATCATGTTGGATGGGATGAGGACTCACCGCACCATAAAATTCAATTAAAATGTCAACCTACTGCACAAAGACAGTACCCAATTAAGCAAGGAGCTAAAAAACAGGTCAGGGAGATCTTAGATCAACTTGAATACCAAGGGGTGATTGAAACATGCACCTCATCAATGAACAATCCTTTGTTTCCTGTTTCCAAACCATACAAAACATATCGTCTAGTTTTGGATTACAGACACCTGAACACTTCTTCTAAAACATTTGCTGTGCAAAATGCACACAGTACAGCATTAACCCCTTGTGTGCCCCGCCCTTTCCACGCCCTGTGCCGGGCGTTTCATTAGCGGGCGGGGCTCATGACGAGATGGTCTCGTCATGGGCACAGCGCAACCGCGGCCCATGACGAGACCATCTCGTCATGGGCACTCAAGGGGTTAATGAATAACATTGTGCGTAAAAAATATAAAACCAAATTAGATATTTGAAAAGGTCCTGTCTGGGAAAACATGATATATAATGTAAAATTTATCGATTTGCTAATTGCAGTTGCTTTCCAACAAATTACTATCAATTGGAAGGATTCTACAAAAATTTCCTATAGAGCATGGTGGTACGCTGTTTGCCATAATCATAGATTGGATACAGCTTTTGTTTACCCTGCACATTTGGCAACGAAGCGTTTGGCTTTATGGTTACCTGTTACATATTTTCTTGATATGAATGCTAAAAAGTTTTCTCAAATGCAACCATCACAACAAGAAGTTCTCAAACCCCCCTGATCCCCTATTTGTTCCAAATTTTTTCTATGAGTTACTGATATTCAGATCTTTTGTGTATAATTAATTTCTCATATATTGTCATCCAATTCTTGGTTTGTGTTTTTCAGAATATGATTATCTGGATATGTTGATATGAGGCAAATGTTCTGTATCTTTTGTGGACACCTTTATGATTCTTAATAAAATTTTCCTGAACTTAAAAGATATTTGAAAAGGTTTCTTTTGTCAAAACATAGCACCTGAAAGTAGGTACTTGACAGCTTTCTCAATAATGGGGACTCACCGTCACTTTTGACGACTCCCACAAGGGTTCAAGAATAGCCCAGGGTTATTCTCAGCAAGAGTTACCACAGATTTATGATGATGAGGCATTGTCATATGTCGATGACATATACTTAACAGACGATGACCTGGATAGGCACTTGAACAGGGTAAATACCATAATACTGGGTTTTGCCGCTGAGGGCTATAAATTCAACTTTAAAAAATCAAGAATTGCCCAACTCAATGTCCTTTTCCTAGGATATGAGCTTTCAAGTGAAGGAAAAAGCCTGGCAGCTAACTTTTTAGAAAGGTGTGCGCTGCTCCAACCTCCAAAAATGCTAAAAAACTTAGTCGATTCTAGGTTTCCTAAATTTTGGAAGAACTTACGTTCTAAATTACGCAGAAAGGGTTAAACCTCTCTACGAATTAATCAAAACTGATTTCAAAAATCTAAAATTAGACACAGGAACACACAGATATCCTGCGTTCAGTACAAGCTGACATGTTAGCAACAAATCACTTACAAACACGCCTAAATACACGCAATTTAGTAATCCGAATAATTTCAGGTCAATGCGGATTCACCTACTTAACTTTTAATGAAGGTGAAAAAGTACCAATTGCGTACAAATCACATTTGTATACACAAGCGGAAATGCGCTTCACTTCGACAGAAAAAATTCTGACAGCAGTTCAAACCGCTGTAGCAAAAGAAAGAGCTCTAGCTCAGGGGAAACACATAATTGTCATGACTCCGGTACCAGCCTTAGAGGCGGTTACAAAAGGGAGCATTCCAAATGCAAAAGCTTTACATCCAAGATGGATACAATGGGTTAATTCTCTTGCTGCAGAAGATGTTGAATACGTTTTTGATCCTAATATTAAAAACACAAGCATTCCTGCAATACGAACACGAATGTCCTCTGCCTATTGAGATTCTCCCTCTTGACCAGTATGAATTTATAATTTATACTGACGGATCAGCACAACCCACAATGGGAAGTTAGCAAGCTTACAGTGCAGCGTGCGCAATCATTAAAGGTCGTATGCGCAATGGTAAATTCTGACGGATGGTCACTCAAACACAATCTCTAGGAGATTGTACAGCTCAGCGAGCTGAACCACAAGCATTCAAATTGGCACTTGAAAATACGGATCGCGAATTCACCACACTTATAGTGTGCGATTCCTTTTACTGTGTTCAATCATATAATTATTATTTACAGAATTGGCTTCAAAAGGGTTTCAAAGATGCAAAAGGTGGCACAATAAAGCATAAAACGATTTGGGAACAAGTAGTTCAGTTGCGAAACGGACTACAAAACACTCACATGATACACACGCTGAGTCATCAACGTGATGGCATTAACGTTGCAGGGAATTCATTGGCTGACGAAGCCGCAAAGAGGGCTGTGCAAACGGCTTCTGTAGCTGCGATCACTCATTCAAAAATGAAAATATACAGTTAGATATTGTTGGCTGTCAATGCTTCAAGCAAAGGCAGTGGTGCAGCGTTACCTAAAAAATTTTCACTCAAATTCTTGTATATAATTATGCGAACAACGTTCCGTTTGCTTGAATGCCTGGAGTGAGGGATAGGGTAATTCCAAACATGGAACGTAGATTAGGACTAATCCTAGCAGCACATGAAGGGATAGCCTCTGCCCATGCAGGCGTTTCCGCTAAAGTATCGTTATTAAAACAGAGATATTGGTGGCCCGGCATTAGGAAACAGACCAAAAACTATTTTTTGGAATGTGAAATATGCCAAAAGATGAAAGTCTCTACAGTAAAACGTCCTGCGCAGACGCCCTTGTTAATCTCAAGTAAACCATTAGCTTGTGTTTACCTGTATCACTGCGGTCCCTTGCAAAGGGATGGTAACTATAAATATATCATGGTCACTGTGGATTCATGCTCTAGGTTCCTATGGATGTGGCCTCAGCGCTCAGCTGACAGTCGAACTGGTATAAAAGATTTGCGAGTCTTTATCGTCACATACGCAGTAGGCACGCTACACTCTGACCAGGGCCCTGCGTTTAGCTCTCGGGCATACAAAGAAGCCATGGGCAGTCTGGGCGTAGCATTGCGGTACTCCTCTCCATTCCATCCTGAGGGAAATTCTGTTGTGGAAAGGAAAAACCAGGACATAAAGCGGTCTATAACAGCTAGAGTATTAGGTTCGGGTGATGGGTAGGTCAAACATCTTTAGGGGGTCCAACGCTCATTAAACAATTTGCCAAGAAGTTCTCTGGGGGGGGGGTCACTCCATATGAGGTGCTATTTGGGACAAGAATGTGGGTTCCTGATCTTGAATGTAAAGGCACAGTGGTGGAAAATAAACCATTTGATATCAAAGATCGTTTGGCTGTCTTACAGGACTTAAATGAACTAAGATCGAATCAAAGCCACGTGTTCCTGAAGCCAACCTCCACTGGGGAAATTCCAGCCGTCCCAGCAAGGCCTGTCTGGATCCCAAAGCTTGGGGATCTAGTCAGAAAGAAGATTGCAGACAAGAAGGAAATGGGGCCTTCTTACAGACAACCAGTACCTGTCCTAGCCATCCACGGGACAAGAACAGTACTTCTGGTAAAAAGGAGAAAAGATTTGTGTCCATCGACCTCATGAAACCCCACTATGTGGCCAATACTAAGTAGTAGGCCATGTGGACTCCGACCAAGTAGCAGACACACTCCTCTAGTTACTATCCAAGAGGTTCAAAGTAAAAGACTCATCACCATTGAGAGTTCAACAGTAAGAAATGAAGGACTAAGCAACAATGCTATGGAGCTCATTCCTCTTGAAACCCAAATAACAGTTCGTCCTGAAACACCTGTCTACACCAACGTAGCAAGTAATCAACTGGTTCCAGCGATTTCAATGAATCCTGATGCAATTTCAACCATTGACAGAACAGCCTCTGGCTATTTCATTAACTTTGATACGTTTTCTGAGGATCCAAGCGATCCTGAAACGACGCCAGTCAATAGAATTTTCAAAGAACAAGCACAAGACTTCTTTCATCACGTAAAAAAGACTTGTCTGGTTTCACCATGGATTGAACTATGGATTATTTCTGGAATACTTTTCTTTCTGCTTTGGCTAGCTTTAGTAATGACTATGCGCATGCTGATAAATGGAAGATATATTCACTTGGGCACAGAAAGTAAAAATGTGAACTTACTTTTGAAACCACACAAATCATCCCATCGTGAAGCAAGAGACTTGTCAGCAGTGAACATCACAGCCGTTCCTATACCAGATGGTATAGTTTGGGACAAAACAGATTATGATATATTCGGCCCGGTCGGAACTCTTGAAGATTCCACACTTATTTAAAATGTCATTAAGTACCTATTCGGATGATTGGGACTTTGACATGTCTGATCTAGAAAGATCTGCTGCATTCTCTAACCACGAATACTTAGAGGGTTCAACAGGCTATGAACAGCTTTTTTGTTATAACCACTATGGTCATCATTTCTTGCATAAATCCGCAACACCTAGAAATGTATTTATGTGTAACCAATGGGAACATTGTCCTACACCACCAAGGACTAGCTCAAAAGCATTGGCAATGAAGTTTCCATATTTTTTAGGGTAAAAAACATCCAATCCAGAAACGTTTTACTTTAAAAATGTGAACAAAGCAGCAAACGAAAAATATGTTAACAAATCCGAAACATATTTATTCTGCAGCCTTTATTGCCCAACTGTCTAGACAGGGGTTTGAGTTTTGGAAAAACACTATTGACACAAAATCTGTCTGGGGTACAAAAGATTGGCAAGTGCAGGGAATTGAAGCTTTGTTTAGAGCCTGCATCATCCCACAGCAAATAATGTTTTTGAATGACACTGTCCAAAAAACGTCTTGCCTTGGGAAAGCCAAAATCAAATATATGAATACACCTTCTGTACCAACTCCAGCCAGTAATAGCACTGAACAGGGAGCGGTGACAGTAGACACACTTTTACAAAACAGCAGATCAGATTCCGAATGGAAAAAATGGTTGCTCTGGCCCACAGACACAAACATCTGTCAAGAAAGATTCCTGAAGAAAATACAAGGTTTAACTATCAATAGGCCAGACCCATGCTATGTTCAAAGACAGCATGCGGGGTAGTAACAACATACAGTGTAGGAAAATTATGCCTTGATTAGACATCTACACTAGAGGATGTGAAACAACACTTATCTTTACTTAAAGAGATACAGGTTCTGTTAAGGACAAACTGCCCTACGCATTTCACAGAAATGTTGGAACGTATCTTAAACATGTCTGATACGAGCGGTATTGTGCATGTATTTAAGACCATATGTTCAAGGCTGTTCACACCTTTTCAAGCAGTCCAAGGAATAATTTGTGCACTCGGGGTTTGGTGGTCTGCCGTTAATTCAAGCACTCGTTCCAGGAATCCTGTTTTTATTCCTACTACTACGCTATGGCAAGCCAATCCACCAGTGTCACTCCCAGCGACTTGGAGAAAGCTCTCCTGGAGAGGAAGTGTCGTGAGCGCATAGTACAGCTATTGGGTTTGCCCCGTCTATGAGAGCTAAATACCACATGGTTTCTGTCATTCAGACCAAAGTGGCAAAATTGCATCTTACCTGTTCTATGCTGCCTGCTTTGCGGTGAAGAATGCGTGCTAGACATCTGTCTAACACTCACATTAGTCATGCCAACGGTTATCAATACTCTGCTGGACCCGATAACGGCCCATGCTCTGTGTTGTCCCCAGAAGCTAACGATCCTGATGACGGCATTCATTGAGATCTCACAGACGCAAAATGCTACTGCTGAGGTACGAGATGGATCAACAGGCACACAGGTAACATCGGTAACGAACACTGCTACTGACGATGCGTCACATCTATGCGCACTTAGTCTTTTAAACGAGGTAATCGACCTATCACCGACATCGGTAGATGATTTATTGTCTACAGGAATAAAGGATTTCATGTTTTCACCGGCATCTTACACTGACTTTTGAGTTGGCTCACAGTGTACTGGATAATCTATGAATTTGGCCTTCATTTTTCACAACAAAAGACACATTTTTGGAACTTTTTTTTCTTCCTTTTTTTGGCTAAAAAACTCTGCTTACAGTAGAACTATTTATAGAGAACAGACTTCTTTGAACACTTGCAGGGACACATTGTCACCTATTCTTCGCATTTATGTAATCATGACATGAAATGGCTCCGATCTATTTTTTCCTTTCTCTAAAAATGGACCATTTCATTGTATATGTGTATATTTCTGTGCAGTCATTTAGCATTAAGCATCCATTGTAAACATATGCTTCAGATGAAAACATTACTTTAAGTACGTACAGCACCTTTGCATTCCATGTTTACCTGAGAGTTTTTAACATGAACTTATTTTTTAAGTATGCTTTTACAAAATTTTTAGAGAAAACATGTGATACTCAATTTTATGTGTTTAGCATGTTTATCATTTAGTAATATCGATCATTTGTCAATTGAGTGGGTGTTGTGTTTTGATTTAGATGCCCGTACATAGGTTTCCCTGAATAATGTTCTTATAAAGGCACAATTCGTATTGCCCTTATTTAGGCATAGAATCCCAATCCACATTTAGGCATTAGCCATGCTATCCAAATACAGGCATGGTCACCTACATCCGTCCATCCCACGTCACAACGAGTTATTAGAAACCAGACCCTTAAGCTATTGGGACTTTCCCTAGCTAGGATTTTTGATTTCTCCAAGAACTCATCTATCATGCATGAACTACTATTCCTTAGGGGTTCATTCATGACGTCTTCCTCTGCCTGACTTTACGTCAATGCTAGCATTCCTAAGTACCTTCCAGGTATAAATATACCTTCCCTTACCATGGCAAACCACGGCACGGCTCAGCTCGATACGGCGCACCACGGCAAGTTCGGAATGAATTTGAGTCCCCGCCTGACGCATTGACCAGACGCTGTCATCCCTACTCGCAGAGAATCCAGCTTCCAGTGTTCTGACTCTCTTCGCGGGGTGTTGGAGTTTGAGATTCGGAAAGAGATTCCCACCTCTCTCATTCTAAGGTATGGAGCTGACTATAACCTAGAGGGACTCTTGGCATATAAACTTAGTATATACCATACTATAGAAAACAGCACCTACTTCTTACCTTGTACTACACTTAGGTTAGGTACACTGGGGTAGAACTATTTAGAAGCATCAGGCGAGTATTCACTTTATAGCCTGTGTTATTTATGTATGTATATATGAATATGTGTCATAGCTAAAAGACAATGCTATTGCAGTATTATTTCTTCTTACTGCTTACGCTGTGCGTATTATATCTTGCTTATTGTCTAATGATTGTAACAGCTCATATCTCTTACACAAGAAACAAGACTGTTCAATAAATCCTTTTATTGAAACGCCCGTCTATCTATTTCTGTGTAACTCTGAAGAAACTAAGCATGCACGATTGACTGAGGGAAACTGTTATCAATTGTTTCAACGATTCTGAGACACGTTCCGATTCTAAGGGAAACAAAGTTGTCATGTTTATGCAGTTGCAGAAACTACTCCCTTCTTGTTTATTCGAGAAGTTTCTAGTGACCTCTGAATTAGCTGGCACACAAGTAATTAAGTTTAATGTACTCGATAGAGGCATACTGACCTTAGTCCTATGCAAAAACCATAGTGTATATTATTCCAATGCGCAGAGCCTATAAGGGAAATAGGAACTATACTACACCTTACTGCAGAAAAATAAACGACAATGGAAATGTATATGATTCATTGTGAAAGTAGAGTTTAGGACTTGTAGAAAATAATTCTCTCTCATTGCTAAAATAAAAGTAGGCCTTAGAAATGTTAGGGGATGTGCTCCCGTACTCCTGTATTCCCGTCCCTCAAAATGTATCAAGTGTTTCCTTAGAGTTTCTGTCCTCCAAATGTTTCAAACGCTTCCTTAGATTGCAGGTATTTAGCCTATTTCTGAATAAAACTTTAGATTTCTTTCCTGCCTAGGCGAGGGTTGTAGAAGACGTGAATGTAACTGTAACAGAAATTGAACACATTAGTAACTAGATTATTTCCTCTTCCTCCTAAGGAAGTTGAATAGTGATTTAGACCAAGAAGTGTTTAAAATTATTAGTTAGATCATTGTCAGTAGACTGCCACACCATCGTGTTTAGCCAATGAAAATGTGTGTAGAGAGTAGAGAATGCAACATTTTAACCAAAGAAAGGAAATGACGGTGTATGAGAACACTCGTGAGAAAGTGTTCATCGGCTCATTCACAAGACCAGTGACCTGTTCCTGCGTTTTTTTGGTCTGCTGAATGCTGTCGGTTACCTGCAGAAGTCCTATAACTTTCCTAAAGACTTTGCACATCACCGGCTGGTGATACTTTACCGATCAGCCAGGGGGTTAGCTTTTCAGACTAATTGCACACTGTGCATTAGTAATTTTTCCGCTATGTAAGTAAAAGTGTTTCACTGATGTTCTCTCTCTCTCTCTCACTCCTCCGTACTTGATGTTCTGATGTATCAAGAATATCTGATACTTATTGTTATTTAACCTGTAAACTTTGAGAAACTAAAGTGATGACATTCTATTTTGTACCTTTGATTGACCATTCATGTTTTGAATAACAAAAATAATTTCCTTAGAAAATAAAAGTGTTTGTTTTTATTCATGAGTTATTGAGTTATTTGACATGACAATGTTATTTACTGATGTTTAGGGTATTTCCTCATTGTAGGTCCTCATGGCGAAAAAAGCATTCTGTTTTTTCATTATTTAGTCCCTTTTAGCCCTACCAAAGATCCATTGGAGGACCTTTGATACTTCTAACTAAGTAATAATGTCTCATGGGCCCGGTATTAGATTTACATTTCCCTTAGTTATTTAGTGGTTGGTGTAGAAAGTAAGTGACAACATTTTCCCCCACCGCTTCAGCTGCATCAGTTTTTGGAAGTTGCATCGGATGGTTAGTTTAGACTTAAATACTGGGTAATAAAGAGGCGGAGTTTAAAAACAGGACAGATTTAAAAAGTCTCATGATATGTGTTGTGTTTGTACCTTTATGTCACATTGAGGTTTGTTGAAACTCAATGGAAAGAAGTTGACGGGTCCGTCGTTCGCATGAGATCCCGGGATAAGCCAACAGGCTGACTTAGTGTGGCATACACTAAGCTTTATGTGCGTTGTCTGCTGTTGATGCGGTACTAGGCGGTCATCGAACTGAAAGTTACTGCACGGGAACTTTGTTGAATGTAGTAGTGGAGGTTTATTTGGGTCACTTAAGAGGCGCAACTGGGGAAGTGCTGAGAATTTTCCGCTTGTAAGAGAGCAAAAAAAAATCACGCTGGTCGAGGTTTATTGCTGGAGTGTAGAGTGTAGAGATTTCTTAAAGTACATAAAAATTCTTTTGTATTTCTTTTAGTGGAGTAGACAAGCTGTGTTTATGTAGTTCGTTATTGTTTGTCAAAAGTTATACTGACGTAAGAAGCCGTGCTGGTATTGGTCAGTGGTGAGTATACGTCACCAAAGGTGCCGTGCTGCTATAGGTTAGTTGGTGTGAGTCACGCTTAGATTGGACAGCGTTTAATAACATTGATTCGAGGCAGAAAAACATAACATGGAAGGGAGTTTGTAGACTCATTTACTAAACCGAACTTTACAGATTTGAAAAGAAAACATGAAAATAATCAAAT
Organism: Triturus cristatus; assembly: GCF_964204655.1. NCBI lineage: Eukaryota > Metazoa > Chordata > Amphibia > Caudata > Salamandridae > Triturus > Triturus cristatus. The sequence goes on along the minus strand of NC_140595.1, from coordinate 270,575,106 downwards.
TGTTAAAAACATTCTTTAGCAAGGATTGGCCAACAGTAATTAGAGAGGGAACTCCTATGGCTCCTGAGGGTTCGCCTGCAGCATTTATGGCAATAGAAAGGGGACACCATACTTGTACTTGGTAAAAAAACGGGATGAAAGATACAGAACAGGATGGTAATTTGGCATTTCCAGAAAATTGTACTTTTAATACTAAGATTTTAGAAAATTTGAGGAGACGAATGAATAATTTGAGTCTAAATCCAAGACCTATGCAGTACGAAGCACTTGAACAGTAGTATTACAAAGCATATAAAAGAGAAGGGGACAGGCAACAAAATAGATATAAAAAGACAGTGAGTAGGTATTCTGAGGCAAAATGGGATGCTCATAAATAATCATGGAGAAGAGATAAAGTTGCAGGAACTAGGATGGTTCCAGTTAGAGAGGCTGAAACGACAGAAGGGGGGAAAAGTAAGGAGAAAAGGAAAAATACAGAGTCACAAGAAAAGGAGACAGGTCTAAATGTTAGTACCAGGTTTAGCTTTATTCGATATAAAAAATATCATAAAAGCAGTACAATTTCAGATTAAAAAGAGAGACATATTTACAGAGTTTTTAAAAAAGCAATTAAATCATAACCTAGTACAGCTTTATGCAATGCAATGTCCAATCCATGTTTTTTGATTTTTTGTTTTTGTTTTTAAAAGCCATAAAAGTTGTAAAACTATAAGTGTTAGCCAAAAACCTGTGTGAAAGAGAGACCCAGAATTAATACCTCCAATTGACTGGTCTCTAATCACAATTCATGTCTGGACCAATGGGACAATTTGGCTTCCTTGCCAAAATCTTGCTTCTTGTTAGCCAAGCACAGCCCAAGAATTTGGCCACCCCGCATATCAAAGTAAGTGATGAAGTATCTGTACATAGGATGCGGAGTGCATTACGATGGCTCATTGGTCCTAGTAGTTGGCAAACTGGCTTTAGCCACCTGTTTCTGGCAGACCTATACGCCGGACAGGCAAACAAGAGATGTGCAATGGACTCGTTATGATAGGCACATCCCGGGCAAGGTGTAAGTGTCATATTTATCCCTTTCCAGCTTGCAATTACACTGTTGGTAGGGAGTATCCCAAATCTCATCTTCATGTATAATACCCTATCTCTGGGGGTCTGGATAAAATCCAAATAGGGTTCCATTTTACAGATGGTTTTGTGCTGAAAGAATCCCTCAGTCAATTTCCCTAGTCTGAGATTTTGAAAGACCTGTGTCTGCACCCATTCCCAATAAATTACTTTTAGAACCTGCTTTGTCGGTGGGATCTGACTACACCATGCCTCTTTTAGACCAATGGCGGTTAAAAGTTTCCGAAGGTCCGATAGCCATTTGATTTTACTCCCTGTGTCGGCTATTAACAATTCATCAAGAGCTGCCGCGTAATTAGACAATTCGGCAGTCCTTCTGATGCGGGCCCAAAAAAGAAGAGGGCGCAGACGTGCTGTATCTTGAATAGAATGCCTACCCAGGTCAAAGAATAAAGGCTTCAGAGGCGTCGAGGTAGGTAGAGAAGTCATGTCTCTCATAAACTTATTTTCGGACATGACAAGTTCACCAACATTCTGAAAGCCCCAGAGCTCAGATCCATACAAGGCCGACGAAAGCGCTTTGCCATCATAGACGGCAAGCACAGGGGCCACTGGCCTACACCCAGATAGGCGTTGTTCTCTCAAAATGGCACCAGAGACCCTCTTGTGGTTTAAAAGCATCTTCGCTAGGTGGGGACCCCACCTCATATCCTTGGAGATGCGAATCCCCAGGTAGTCAAAACCGTCCACATTATCCAGCGGGACAGCATCCAAGGTGAAATTGTTTTTAAAACATTTGGACGGGTTGATGCTCATAATCTTAGTTTTAGTAGTGTTAATTGTCAACCCATGCAATTCACAAAAGATGCCAAACCTATTCAAGAGCCTCTGGAGTCCCCCCAGTGATTTTGAAATCAAGAGAGTGTCGTCGGCGAACAGGAGGGTCGGTGTCTTCTCCCCAGCCAGGGAAGGAGCGTCTGCCGGCTCCTGTCGCAGGAAATCAACCACCCCGTTGATGTATATAAAAACAGGGTGGGTGCCAGCACACATCCCTGGTGGACCCCCCTGTTCACCGCGATGCCCTCAGTCAATTGTCCTTGGGATCCCCATCTTATTTTAGCATAGTTACCATTGTGCAAACACTGTATGATATCAAGGATCAGGGGGGGGGATACCTAATTGTTGTAGAGTGTACCACAGTTTCCCCCGCGGTACCAGGTCAAAAGCGGTCTTCAAATCTATGAAGGCCAGATACAGACTGCCTTTCCCCAGGAGTACTGTCTTCCAATAGATCATAAAAAACCTAAACACCTGGTCGATTGTTCCCACTTTGTTCCTGAAGCCCGCTTGGAAGTGGGACAGAATGCTGTTATCTTCCATCCAAGTTCCAATCCTGGCAAGGAGGACCCTGCCAACCACTTTCTGTATCACATCGATTAAGCTAATCGGTCGGTAGTTGGCAGGGTCCTTCCTATTCCCCTTATTGAAGATGGGGACCACCTCAGCACCCTTCCAAGAATCTGGAGTAACTCAAGGGCAGGAATATCCCATTTTGCATCTTCTTCGGTGGTGCCAAGAAAATCCTCCTCACCAAGCAGTTAAAACGTGCAATTTAAGTCACCCCCTACAATGATCTAGGAAGTAGGGGGAATACTCGCCAGAGATGAAATAGTTGCAGGGCACCCTTAGAGCCCCTAGCATAGATATTAAAAAGATCCAATGTGGGTCTGTTAGGAGCTCCTCGTACTGTTAGGTGCAAAATATCACGTGAGGTACAGTTATGGGTGGTAATTGACCAATTCAGGGAAGTGCTAACCCATATATGTAGACCCCCAGATGGGCGACACTTACTTGAACTAATAGCCGGGCAAAAATAAGTAGAATATCCTGACTTATGTAGGGGGTTTAGACTCCATGTTTCCTGGAATAGACAAATCTCATATTTTCCGACTAGGGCATTCCATTCAGGGAGTAATAACTTCTTCTCTAGTCCTGCTATGTTCCAGGAAAGAATGTTGAGTTTGGTCTTATTTAATGTATCTAATAACCCTATGTCTCCAGAGATGGCATATGGTGTCAGGTTTCTATAGATTGTCCTACTCTCACAGATATCTAGAGAGGAGGGTGCAGTTGGGACAATGTGTTCACTGGAGCAGGTTAATGGAGGAACCACACTGTGGCCATTGCATGATGCCAATATCAGTCAATCAACCCTATCCAAGCCTGACTCCCCCTGAGGTCCCCCCGGGGTCAGATGGAGTTTCGCCCCCGATGGAACCCAGAGGGGTGTGCTCCTGATTTGTATAGACGTGGGCTCTGGGGAGGAAGTGCGGAATTCCAAGGCCACTAGGTTCTCAGTCAGAACAGCATCTACTAATTCCAACTCGATGCAGTCGTGCTGGGAGTTATGGTCCGATAACCTCCTTACGCTGATGATGTCCTCCCTAATGATGGATCTACAGCCCCTAACATGGCGCAGCCAATGTATAACCTTATTGCGAAGTGATTCTCCGCCTTCATACCCCTGATTGGGGGAGGGTTTGGGGACTTTCGCCATATATACTGTTTTCCTATTAATTGGCACCCTATCTGTACGATGTGGTCCGGATGTCCGGGTGTTATTGGTCGGGACATGCTGCTCGTTAGGTAGGTGGCCTTGAGGAACCCTAGTATTAACCCCCCTAGAATTTTCAATGTTACGATGGGGCCCGCATAAGCTTGGTTTTTCCGCGTAATTTCAATTGGGATTAGGGAGAGAGGGCAGGGAAGGTGGGGCGGTTTCACAATTAGACCGTCCTCGTGGTCCCCTAGTGAATATCTTATCAGAGGAGACAATCTGGGGTCTGTCGATTGGGATGGCCACATGGCCACAGAAGCGGAAGTAGCTTTGGACTGGAGAGTTGGGGAAGGCAGGGAAGGGCTTAGTTTAACGTTTAAAGTCTCAATTATCTTTCTAAGTGAGACTACCTCACTTTGAAGGATTTCAACTTTCTCCATAAGACCCTCAAAAGATACTTTGCAGATGCAGGGAATCAGAGGGGCCACTGCCTTAACAAGATCACACCTTCTCCTAGATGGACTAACTACTGCCTCCGCTACAGAGTCCAGCGCTAAGAATCGATTAGAACATGGGATAGAGTGCAGAAACTCATCACCAATTTTCTTAGGACTGGAGGCCTCCGACTCAGAAGGTTTGGACCGGGGTGCAGGGGAGTCCAGTGCAGAGGTAAACCTCGTGTCATCCATTAGTGAACTGTGGGAAATGGGATTGGGGCGTGTGATTTTTTTTTTTTTTTAAACATGTTCGGAATGACCTTGTGAGGATTATTACCCGACCCTCCCTCGTCACCCACAGCAATCACAGTGATGTTACCTCCCAATATTTCCTTGCAGTCGGTGACAATACTCTCAATTCTGTCTAGGACACAATTGCTGGGTGCAAGTCTGGCTATTTTGGTCTTTTTACCCTTTTTACTCCCCACGGTGCCCCCACCCTCCATTGCCTTCCTTTTGCCCATTCAGTAACAATAACTATCTTGAGAGAGAGCTTCAACGGAAATACAAAGATGAAACAATGGGCTTGTAGACCTAGTTCGTCAACGGCTTAGATATAAAAATGACGCAATTATCATTCGCCCCTTGGGGTGTTCGCAGGTCTTATAGTGATATCAAAGCAATGTACCTTGGAGCCCTTATCATCGAGGTCAGAGGGGGGGCCCAGTCCTGTCTCCTCCTGGCACTGACGGTCAAGGACGGGCCCGCCCTTGGTCCGGGCTTCACCCGGGGCTGCCCGCGCGCGTCCCGCGCTGCGGGAGGCAAGAGGCATAGATATGGGCCGTGGGCGCCTGTGTGATGACGCTGTCCTCCTGCGCCAACAGGGCCGCTGGGAGATGTAGTATGCTAGACCGTTCCCCTCACGGCAGTCCCGATGGACGTGGAACAGGGAAACAAGGTCAGACCCCCGAAGGAGCAGCCGTTCCCCTCGCGGCTCTCAGGATGTAATCAGGATGTAAGCAGCTGGTCGGCGCGTCCCGCGCTGCGGGAGGCAAGAGGCGCAGATATGGGCTGTGGTTGCCTGTGTGATGACGCTGTCCTCCTGCGCCAACAGGGCCGCTGGGAGATGTAGTAGAAGGTAGACCGTTCCCCTCACGGCAGTCCCGATGGACGTGGAACAGGGAAACAAGGTCAGACCCCCGAGGGAGCAGCCGTTCCCCTCGCGGCTCTCAGGATGTAATCAGGATGTAAGCAGCTGGTCGGCTGTTAGTACAGACGAGTTTGATGAAGATTTTCGGAAGTAATTATTAATTAATTGACCTCCGCCATATCACGAAGAACAGGTTAATACGAGTGATTCAAGTGTTTCCCAAATGCACCTTTAATTCAGATTGAAGAGCCAGTAAATAGGCCTTATGAAGATGTGAGTCAGATTCAAAATGTAAATAGAGAAGAAGTAGTGCAAATGAATACGACAATGAATCCAGAAGTTTTATTGGTTCCAATGACAATTGGTCCGATAGTCCCAATGAATAATGAAGGGCAAAGACTTACTCAAGTACATGCCTTAACTGTTCCAGTGAGGAATAACGAACATCCTTATACGGTTTCTAGAGAGATGACTAGAACAAATGAAAATAGCGCTACGAACATGAGTGTAGATTTGAGAGATGGGGGACAATTGGTTGATGTTTCAGAGAACACAATAAGACTCCAAAACGAATTACACAGTTAGACCCCAAGAAATTAATGCAAGTTGAAAGGAGAATGAATTCACAGACACCCAATAGATCAAGAAGTGAGACAGGTGAAGATGTGCAGAGATCATTAGATCCATCGCCGGTAAAATTAGATGAATGGATAAGAGAAATAGCTCCTGGATGTAGTGGGTAAAATAAAGATGCATACATATATGTGGGTAAATTGAAAGGAGATTTGGAAGAAATGATTGCAGGTACAATTAGTCCAGAGAGATTGAGCAAATATCAGGATGATGAATTGTTATTTTAGTATAAAAATATTAGGAGGAAAAGCAAGAAGCTTGCATGAGACTTTTGCTGAAGTTGCACAGATGTACGAAGTTGATATTGAAAAGTCCAGGCTTTACAAAAGACTTATAGGTTAGAGTTCACAGACAAAGATTTACAAAATCTGAATGTATCAGGGAGGTGGTTGCAGATTAAAGAATTAATTACCACATTGATAGATAGACAGAAAGGAAGATGGGCTAAAAAGAAGGAAGATGAGAGTGCAAAAGTAAATGTTGCTTTACCATTGTATCCTGTGCACCGATACACTGAAAAGGAATCAGAATTGTATGATGCCGTTTCAGTATCCCTAATGAGAGAGGTACCAGGAGGTGGTTTTGTGCATGTTCCATGGTCAAGACCGTATATATTGTCATGTACGAATGATTTTCCTAGATTGAGAGAAAAAATTCTGTTGAATGGTAGACAAGTAGAAAGATTCGTAAAGGTTTCAAAAGTTTGGTGGATTGATTTGGAAGGTTGTTTTGATATTGTTGTCCCAGCAGATTTGTGGGTTTAGTGTAAGATTGCTGTAGATTGGCCGAAAAAAGAATATCTAAGAGATCCAAAAACAGGAGCGCCTTCGGAAGAAGTTATGAAAAAGTATAATCAGATCATTAAATATCTGAAGGGAAAGATTTCTACGAAAGAAACAGATTGGGTGAAGATTGACAGGACTACTCAAGAGTTGAAAGAATCAGTGCATGCATATTATGAGAGGCTTCTTCAAGTGTTTAAACAGTACAGTGGTATAGAAAATCACAGAGAAAGATATGGGACATTTTGTATATAGGTTTCTGTATGGATTGAGACCAGGGATAAGTGCTATGATTCAGCAACATTTGATTTGTTGTGGCAGAGTAAAACAATTGATGACATACTTTGGTATGTGAAATATTGTGGAGAGGACATAGAACTGACACGCAAAAAGCTGAAGGAGAAATTAATGGTGGCACAGATGAAAATAGCAAAGAAAGGGGGCTATTTAGGTGCTGATTCAACAGTTGTTTATCACGGCAATGTCAGACTACTACTGGAATGAAAGGTGTAGTTTCAAATGGCAATATTGTGACACAATTTAACCCGATGGATCAGGGAAGAGGTAGAGGTGATTTCAAATACAAAGAAAAATTGAAAAATAAATATCCTTGCCATGGTTGCGGTAAATTTGGATATTGGCGACGTGAGTTTAAGAGTGTGTTAAATAATGATGGACAGGCTGGAAATTATGATCAAGTGCAGATGCAGAATCAGGGTTATCAGACTCAGATGAATCTGGCAAAAATGAGTCAGATACAGAATCAGAATACACAAGTACAGGTGTCTAAAAATAGAGGACAGGGTTTGCAAATACCACAGGCTCCTATGCCGAATCAGAATGTGAATTGTCAAATGCAAAGATACAATGCGAATGTGGGTTATCATACCAATGGTCAAGTAAATTCAAATGTGCAGGTGGCTTCACAATATTTGATGCAGACGGACGAGAATGATTCAGATACATAACAATGACAGTGCCTGGGGGGTGGGGGAAGAGTGTGTTCTTGGACTGATTTACCAGTCCGGTCCTTATGTGGATGGCGAGGTTGATGGTAATGCCATTACATTCCTTGTAGATACTGGTGCTACCCGTTCCACTGTGCGAACTGTAGAAATTCAAAACCTACCCCTCTCTGGAGAAAGTTTCCAAGTTGTAGGAGTCTCAAACAAATTTATTAAAATGGCAATAACAAAACCAATGAAAGTTCAAATTGGTAATTTTCAAGAATTACACAAATTTGTTGTGCGTGACACAAGTCCAGTTAATCTGTTAGGAAGGGACTTGCTTTGTAAAATGAATTGTTCCATATATTGTACCCCTGATGGAATAGCATTTCATACGAGAGATGAAGATGTCATCTTCAAAATGTTTGGGTAGGGAACAGAAGTGAATGAATTATATCCACTATTTACAGCGAATGATTTACCTGTTAAATTGAGAAATACGGTGTTGTTTGATATGTGGGATTTTACAGGGAAAGACATTGGATTAATGAAAGGAGTAGCTCTGATTCAAATTACAGTTAAGCCCAATGCAGAGTTTCCAAGAATACCAAAATCAGTCCCGAGACAATTGTAGGAGTAACACCTGTTGATTGAGCAAGGAATACTGAGAGAGATCCTTAAAAGTCTATGTAAATCACCTATAATGGGAATTTGCAAACTGAACTGGAAATATAGGATCGTACAGGACCTGAGAAAGGTGAATCAAATTATTATACCTTGTTGTCCAATTGTAAGAAATCCAGCTGTGATCTTATATCAAATCCCATGTAATGCAGAGTGGTTTTCCATTCCATTTATAAACTTTATTTCGGCCGCAAAGGCCATAAAAGTACACATAAAATATAGCAACATACAATTCATCATTACACAATAAAAAAGAAGAGATGAAGAGTGATAAAATCGGAATTGTACTTCGGATACAATAGAAGTACATGGAATTCATTAATGCCGGTACTCAGTTGCAATAATTTCTGTGTTTAATCCACATGGCATTTAAAAAACGGGAGACTGCAAAGACAATCGGAGGGTGGGTGTCATATTTCAAAACTCTTAAGGCGTTTCCACACTTTCTAAATCCCATATTCCTACAAATGGGTTTTACCCATCTATTTCGTAGCTGGTGGTACACTGGGCAAAAAAAGAAAACATGCTTATCATCTTCCATTTGAAAACCACAGGCAGGGCAATCAGTGTTTTTGTTTGGTTCCCACTTAGAAGTAAAAGACCTGAGCGGTAAACTGCCTATCCTCAGCTGGAAGTACAACTTCCTAGCAACAGCTGGAAAAATCAGGTCAAGAAATTCCTCCCTCCTATAGTCAACTTTAATTTCGAGAAACTGTGCAGTCAGTCTGCCGACACCAGAATTCATATGGAGGCTCATAAGATGATAATGCCTGAACTGATCTACCAGATTTATTCTTGGGATGGCCAAGCATGAGACCTCTGGGGAAGCCCATAATTCTGGGAGGCCAATCTTATCACAAGTATCCCTAATGTGAGTTAACCAAGGGATTTTCTTGTAATTTATTAGAGGCCAGACCCCCTTGAATTCTTCACGAAAAGAACCCAACTCCGGGATAGACCAAAGTCTCTTCCAGTATTTCACTGGTCGCATCGCCACCTCCTCCTCCACGGGAATCAACCCTAGGTCGAGCCTGATTGGGACCAACGGAGTGCTTGGGGGCAAGCCCAGCAAGTTTCTCATAAAAGAATGTTCAGTCCTAGTTAGGCTAGCAGGCTTGCTATGTCCCCAAAGTTCTGCTCCATAAATGGACGCTGCTCTAGCTTGTGTCTTGTAAATTTCTACCGGTGGCGCTACAGGCTTGAAAGCTGAACCTCTAAAGAGTTTTGATCTTCCTCCTGCAATTTTTGTCAGCTTTAATGCTGAATTTGCGACTTGAGCCCCCCACCCAAGGTGTTCTTGAAGAGTAATCCCGAGGTATACAAACGTCTTTACTCGCTCAAGCGGTATACCATTCATAACTGGATTCGGGCGTGTGCGGTTTGGGGGATTGAGGATCATGAACTTGGTCTTTGCTATATTAATCTCCAGACCTCTCTCCCCACAAAAGTCCACGAAACCGTCCAGAATACGCTGAATACCTGTAGATGTTCGTGACAGCAACAAAGTGTCATCAGCGAACATCAAAGCCGGTACTCTGCCCGTAGCGAGTCTTGGTGCATCAGTGTCCTTGATACCTTCGAGGTGGTTAATGAGCCCATTGATATACAAACAGAAAAGGGTAGGTGCTAGCACGCATCCTTGGCGAACTCCTCTGTTCACTGGGACACGTGCAGACAACTCTCCATATTTCCCACATCTGACCTGGGCAAAATTTTCAGAGTGGAGTCTTCTCAAGACATCCAGAAGATATGGAGGGACGTCGAGTTCCTGGAGAACCCTCCACAGCTTTCCTCGAGGCACCAGGTCAAAAGCAGACCTCAGATCAACAAAAATGAGGTAGAGGCTGCCACCTTCCACACTCACGGTTTTCCAGTAGAGGACCTGGAGTCGAAATAGCTGATCGATAGTTGAGGTACCCTTTCTAAAACCCGCCTGCAGGGTGCTCAATATATCGTTGTCTTTTTCCCACGTCTGGATTCTGTCCAGGACTATACGTCCAAACAGCTTTTGGGTAATATCAATCAAGCTTATAGGCCTGTAGTTTGAGGGTTGTAAAGGGCATCCCTTTTTATGAATAGGCACGATCTCTGCACCACACCAGGTCTCTGGTAGATCTGCACCTATTAGTATAGAATTAAACAAGACACAGAGATAGGGAGCCCAAACTTTGGGTTCTGACCGATAAAGGTCACCTGGGACCTTATCTAATCCTGGCGCTTTGTTGGGTAAGAGTTTATGAATAGCGGTTTCCACCTCCATAATCGAGATCACCGAAGCGACCTCTGCTCGACACTCCAAAGGGGGATATGAAGGAGTTGAAGCTGATTTATTGGGGTCTATACATGAGTATAGACTCCCAAAGTGGTCTTCCCAAGCTGCTGGGGGTATGTTAGAAAATATTGTAGTGTCAGTTTCTTTTCTTCCATTACTAACAATAGCCCAATAAGATTTAAAATCCTTTTGCTGCAGGGCTAATCTTAATTCCTCCCACTTATCATCCTCCCAAGTCTTTCTTGCACTTTCGATCTTCTTTCTATACTGTGCTCGGAGTATTTTGATCCTTTCTTTATCCTTAGCCTTAATTGCTTGGATCAAGTCACTTTTCAACTTCCGGCACTCAGCATTGTACCAGGGGTTGTTTTTAACCAGTTTATCCTTGAGGCTCCCGACCGGAAAGAACACCTCCGGCAGTTTAGAGGCCAGCTGACTATGAATTTCGGCCGGCCTAGTACCCCACCCAGTGGTAGAACAATTCAACCCTTCACTGGCCATTTCACTGGTGGGGCAGGACCAGTCTATATATTTCTGCCGTCTTGTTCGAGCTAGCAAGTATATGTGGCCATTTTACTCTCCGTATGTTATTATGCAGAATGAGAGGTTGAAGTACCACATTATGCTCAATTTTGTAACTGAACAGACCGCAACTTCCTGGTTTTAGAGACATGACCAGGGCATTGTGATCGCTGTCATCTCGGTCAACAATCCTGAAGTCAGAAACCTTGTCCCAGGATCTTGTTTCTATCAGAATGTAATCTAGAATGGAGGTTTGCCCCACTCTATTAAAAGTGGCATGACCAGGTCTATCAGAGTTAAATCTACCATTGCAAGACCTCAAGGATAAGGAAAGAGTAAGAGCAAAAATCTGCAAGACCAATGGAGTCCAGGCTTTGACCAATCGGATCAGAGGCTCAGAAATATTCCAGTGTATGTTTTCCGCGATCGGATCATCTAAGTCCAACATACTTAATGGCTCATACTGGCAATTAAGATCGCCACCTACTATCACAGAGTACTCCGGGTCTAGGGTAAGAATATAATCATTCAACTGTGTAATGACCTTAGACTCCTGCCCGCTAGGAGAAGGTCTAGAATAGACATTCAGTAAAGCTAAATGTTTATTCCCTGGCAGGCCAAGTAGGACACATTGGATATCATGTGAACTAGTTTGGAGCTGTCTAGCTGTGACTCCCATGTGCAGAGCCACCCAAATACTTAGACACCCTGAAGGACTTCCCCTGCCACTAGCTATTGCATTTATATTATAAGACACACAGCCAATCCGCTGGAGATTAATCGTAGCCCATGTCTCTTGCATTAGGCAGATATCAAAAGTATCTATGAACTTGCCCCATTCTTCACAGATCAATTTATTTTTTAATCCTGCCACATTCCAGGAGAGTATATTAATATTCACATTAGGCTTCCCTGTGGTAGAAGTCAGAACACTGGCATACCTGTTGACATCAGATGGAATGATTACCCTACCAGTACTTCCCCAGACACTCCCCTTCTCCAACCCGCCCAACGCTGGTATTATTAGTGGTTCTGTGATCCTACTCCTTGGGCTTTTCCTAGATGGACACGCTATATCATTTATATTTGGCAGTACTTCTGTTAGCCCCTGTTTGGGAGGATTTTGACTCCGCTTGTTAGTACCTTCCTTGATGTTCTGTAGGCCTATATGATCCCCGACCGTAGGGAATAATTTATTAGCTTCTAGGCGTCAATCGACTAGATCCAGAACACTGAATCTGTTAGTATGGTGGAAGGCTTCGAATGGGAGCGGACAGAATTGCTTGTTGATTTGATTATTGTTTCCATAGTGAGGGATACAACCCTCCAAATCATTTTGTGGTCGAGCCACCCAACCTCTCAAGGAAGTTTCAAACCCATAACTAGGAGCCCCTGGATAGAAATAAGTGAGAGGGAGGGCCTGTATTGCTGATTCGAATCTACCTGGCTCCATTGTGCAAATGTGCTTCACTGTTCTAGAATCCCTGAAATTAATTACGACACAGTCACCCTGTTTATCCTTAGCTCTTGGACCCACCCAATCTATACGTCTTGCAAATATAAGTTCACTTCTACTCTGGACAGGGAGGGGTTTGTTGCAATTTAACCAGTGAATACACTTGTTTTTGAGTTCACTAAATGATTCTCTTTTTCCATAATTCAAAATAGGAACCCCTACAAGAACCACTACATAGGGAATGGACTCTGGGGGCAGATCCAAGCAAGGCAGCACAGGCTTGGATACAGACACAGACTTTGGTGGGGTTATTTTAGGGAGAATGGAATTAAGGCTTTCAGTCTCAGATGGTAATTTAGCAGGAACATAGTCCGTCTTTCCCCTTGGATCCCCCAATGGTACCGATGGAATTGGCACATTATGTATCAACTGGTCAGTAAGTCCCACTCTATTTCCCTGTGGGATTGATTGAGCAGTCAGATCTATCACTTTATTTACTATTTCAGATTTGGGGCATTGAAAACCATCTAATTCTTTAGCCAATGACCCTGTGCCCTCCGTATCGCCCTTCCAGCCCCTATCCCCTTTCCCCCGAGCAATGAAGCGTACATCAGTTCCAATTTGAAGAGTCTCTTTTCAATAGAGTCCAATCTGTCATGAATCGGGAGGCAGGTCGCTGTGAATAACTGCTCCATTTTAGCCCAAAAGTCTCTTCTATACTCTTGCGGGATCGGATCCTCAATACTATGGGCTGTAGAATGAGCAGTAGACACTCTGTGTTGATTATCTGAATTGGCCACAGGGTCAATATTCCCCTCAATTGCCCGTTTTTGGATTTTCATTTTCTTGTTGATCATAGCCGTGCCACCTCGTTTTCGTCTAACAACCTGTTCTATCGACAGGCCATTTGCCTCCACATTTTTATCCGCTATCAATCGTATTGGCAACCCGGATCTCGTAGTTCCCACATTGTGCACTAAAGTGGAAGAATCTGTAGTGGGGAAGTCCCCCTGCTCCATTGGGCTGGGCGGGCTATGATCAGTGGCTGGACGTGAATTTCCTTCCCCTTCACGGTCAACAAGAATAGGGTCTAAAGATACATTGGCTTGGCTGTTAATTAAAAGAAGAACAGGGGACTTTGCCTGTGTGATAGCTCCCAATGAAGAGCGTTTTTTCAACTCTTGTTCGATGGAGAGCCTTTTTTCAGTCAGCTCATTTTCTCTCTGTAACACGGACGAAGCCCTGATTAAAAAATTGTCCAAAGTCCATACCACTCCCGCCCCGTTAAGTGACTTTCGCCCCTTCCCTGGTCCTGTTGCGGCCATTACCTTAGGCCGGTAGATCGGAAACAGTGAATAATAAATACAAGAGTGGCTGCCCGTACCCTTATGGGCTAGCACGCAATGTCTCTAAAAATAGGGATGGTAACACCTCAACTCACAGTATGTTGACCACAGGATGTACGATGGTGGCCCCTCCCGTCCTCAGCCGCACTCGGACGGGCTCAGACGGGCCCGCCCTTGGCCCGGGCTTCGCCCGGCGCGCGCTCGCGCGCGTCCCGCGGAACGGGGACCATGAGGAGTTTTGTAGCTTCTGGCAGGAAGGCGGGAAGAGGACACAGCTGATGTCAATCATGGAGCTGCTGGTCCTCGCAGTCCCGTCTTCAGCGCCCTCCCTCTAACAGCAAGCAGGCAACAAATCCAAGGGTCAGCTCCAGGGAATGGACTCAGTAAAATGCAGCAAGCGGGTTTAAAACAATGCGGTGGACTCCCGCAGCGAACGGCTCCCGCGAAGCGGGGGCCGTGAGGAGTTTTGTAGCTTCTGGCAGGAAGGCGGGAAGAGGACACAGCTGATGTCAATCACGGGGCTGCTGGTCCTCGCAGTCCCGTCTTCAGCGCCCTCCCTCTAACAGCAAGCAGGCAACAAATCCAAGGGTCAGCTCCAGGGAATGGACTCTGTAAAATGCAGCAAGCGGGTTTAAAACAATGCGGTGGACTCCCGCAGCGAACGGCACCCAGTAATCGATCTGTGTCAAGCATTTTTCTGGATACCCTTATACCCGGATAGCCAATATTTATATGTGTTCCGGTTCAGAAACCGTGTTTTGGTATGGCGGCGGGTTTCTCAAGGGTATACAGAGAGTCCCTCTATCTTCAATCAGATATTAAAGAAATGTTTGGAGTCATTGATAATGCCTAAAAAAGTCAGTTCTGGTCCAATATATCGATGACCTTTTGGTCGCATCAAAAACCAGAGAAGACTGTGTGACAGATGCAATTGCTCTACTGAACCATTTGGCAGTAGGTGGGCATAAAGTGTCACCGGTGAAACTACAGTTCTGTTAAAAAGAAGTTCTCTATTTAGGTCATATGATTGAAATGGGAATTCGGAAAGTTTCTCAAGATCGAATCAATGCTATTATGCGAATAAATACTCCAAAAAGAAAGAATTTTGAATGTTTTTGGGAAATGATTGGATATTGCAGGCAGTGGATTATGAATTTTTCACTGATCTCCAAGCCACTACAGAGATTGACACACAAAGATGTGACAGACCCAATACATCTTGATGTGGAATGCATGAAGACATTTTTGCAGTTGCAAGACAGTTTATGTCGAGCACCAGCATTAGGTATGCCAGATTTTGACAAAGATTTTGAGTTGTTCTGTAACAAACACGATGGTTGTGCACTGTCAGTTCTTTTTTTAAGTTTGATTTTATTAAAGAAAAACAAAAAGGGGAAATAACAGCAATACAATGATATAGCAAAACCTATTTAACATGAAATGAAAAAATAAAGTTGAATATATAATGATATAAGTATCACGCTGTGAACAGTGATAAAATGCAACATGTGAAGAAATGAGGAAAGAGGGAAAGGGAAATAAAGCAAAATGTAATTACTATAGAACATTTGAAAATAACAGTCCTACTATATAAAGTAATTAGCATTGCAAGCATAACAGTAAATGAGATTAAATAACAGAACAATAAACAATCAATAGGAAATGAGTAACTAATGATCTGAAAGTGAGGAGGCAAACAGAGAAATTAAAGTGGTTTTTCGTACATCATCTGATCCGTTTTTAGGAGCAACATTCAAAGAGGCAGTTAGGGATAAATAGGTTGTCAGAGGGAGCCATAGAAGATTCCTTTTAATTGCAAAGGAAATGGGGGAGACATAATTAGTATCTAGTCGATGATGAAAACAGACTGCATTCCACCAAGATTTGAAAGTGACTTTATCAGCTTGTTTCCAATTAGAGGTTATCAAACGAAATGCAATAGCTAACAGTAAATCTAAAAGCTTAAAACTCAGTGGTGATTGAGGCCATTGGGTGGAGAGAGTACCTAGGAAAATGTGTGTGTAAGAAAAGGGAATCTGGACTCTAAAACTTTTCTGAATTTGGGCCCAAACTAGTTTCCAAAATCGCTGAATTGGAGGACATTCAAACAATATATGCTTTAAGTCAGCAGTGGGGTAAGGGCAGGACCAACAAGTAGAGGGTGTTTCTGATGAGAAAGATGCCAAAGACATTGGGGAAAATAATACCCGATGATAAATGAAAAAAAGCGTTTGTGTGGTATTTGCAGCCCAAGAGGTTTTATGAATTTTAGACCATATTTTATCCCAAGTAGTAATTGTCCACTCTTGTGAAAAATCCTTCTCCCAAGCCAGCGCAACCTTTGTTTTGTGTCTTTTCGGAGAAAATTGCAAAGATGTATAAATAATGGATGCTGAGGGCAGTTGTCTAATTTTGGGAATACATTTCTATACAGAATAGGAAGATCATTAGTAGTGGGTAGGTTTTAAATATATAGAGTGAGAGAAGGATATAGAAGAGCATATGGCGATCTAGAAGACGAAGGTAGGGAAAATTGAACTTGGAGATCAGAAAAAGTAAGGGGTTGGTTATCGGATACAAGCTGAGAGATCACCTTAAACCTCTAGAGTGCCAATATTTCCAATATATAGAACGGTTACGAATCCGCAATGATTTATTATGCCAAATAGGTGGTTGATGAAGAGAACTATGAGAGGGATAAGATGAAGATAGAATAGGGACCAGAAGTTTAGGAAAATGGGAAATGATAGGAGAGTGTAGAAAAACAACATTAGAAGTAAAGGTTAAAATCTCCTTATAGTCAAAAGGAGCAATAAAGGAGTTCTCCATTTTTAACCATAGATTCGGCTATAAAGGAAGATCTGTAGAAATCCATCGAGTAGCTTGTTTTAATGAAAAAGCGGAATGATAAGTTTTAAAGTCAGGAAATCTAAGACCTCCATTAGGTCTGTCCTTCTTTAAAGAGGACAAGGCTATACGGGATGATTTACCCTTCCATAAAAATGTGCCAGCGAGAAATAGAGTCATTACATTTTTTTATAATAAAATCAAAGTTTAATTTTAACGTATCAGATAATAAAGGAGCGAACCATAAACCCAAATATTTGATTTTATGTGACTGCCAAGAGAACCCGGACTGTTCAAAAATATGTTTTTGACGCAAAACATTTAAGGGCAAGATTTTGCATTTTTCAGCATTAAGACAATAACCAGAGACCTTAGAGAAAAAGGTCACCTGCTGTAGAAAAGAAGGAAGAGAGGATTCAGGATTAGAACAGTATAAAATAATATCATCAGCGTAAACTCACATTTTGACCTGGTGAGAACCAAAATGAAAACCAGTAATACGATCATCCATTCTAATCTTAGTTAAGAAGGGTTCCAAATCTATAACAAATAATAAAGGAGATAAGCGACAACACTGTCGTACTCCCCTACGCAATGAGAAGTAGTCAGAAGTCATACCGTTGACAAAAATTGAAGCTTGGGTACCCGGATATAATAAAGAAATTAAAGCTATCAATTTAGAAGGAAAACCAGCCCATTTCAAAGCATAAAAAATAAAATCCCAACCAATTCTATCAAAAGCCTCCTCAGCATCTAAATTAATCGTGGCAATAGGGTAATCCAAGGAAGTAGCTTTGCTTAAAACATTAAAAATGACTCATGAGTTGTCCGATGCAAGTCTCCCCTTAACTAAACCTGATTGCTCAGGGCCAATGAGATTGGGTAGAATAGGGTCAATACGAAGTGCTAGAATCTTAGCAAAAATCTTATAATCTGTGTTGACCAAAGAAATAGGCCGATAATTCTTACAGAGAGAATGATCCTTATCGTCCTTAGGAATTAAGCAAATCAATGCCTCTTGAAAGGTGCCTCGAGAACAGCCATTCTTAGAAAAAGATCAAAAAAGAAGTAATACATTTTGCAAAAGTATTTCCGCAAAATGACTATAAAATTCAATGGTAAAGCCGCCACGGCCAGGTGCTTTCCCATTACGTAGGACCGAAACAGCGTGAAAAATGTCTGCTAAAGAAGTATCAGTCTCCAAAGGCTCAAAATCAATGTGATTTGATGCAGGAGAAGAAATGGAATGAAAATAGGAAAGAAGAGCGGATTGATCTGTTGGTGATTCAGGAATGTATAAATCCTTATAAAATGATACAAATTAATTCAGAATGTCTATCTTTGAAAATAGAAGTACCGGCAGGACCTTGTAGAGATTCTATTTTTGTTCCTTCTTTTCTCACTTTTAAGTAATTGGCCCGCAATTTCCCCATCTTGTTTTGACCCCCATAGTAGCGAGAACTACTTTTCAGTAAGTAATTAGAGGCAGCGTCAGTAGATAATCTATTAAAAGTAAGTTTAGCGTCAATAAGATTTTTTAAAGAGGACTCATTATTTGAATGATGACAAGTATATTCTAATTGTTTAATTTTTTTAAGTAGTTGAGCAGATTAGGCATCAACTGACTTTTTCTTTTTTGAAACAAAGTTTATGATAAAACCTCTGGCAGCTATCTTAAAGGAATCCCATACCATAACAAAGGGAGAATCCGGGATGTTGTTGATAGTAAAAAACTAAGAGGCAAAGGATTTTAACTTTTTACAAAAAATAGGGTCAAGGAGTAGGGAATTATTAAAATGCCATCTTCCTGGATGAGGAGAAAAGGGGATTAGATCAATATCTACAAGTACAGGGGCATGGTCTGAGATTAAGATAGAAACCAATTTCAGATTGAATGGCATGCTGGGCAAGGGATTTACTCAGGAAAAGGTCATCAATATGGGATTGTGAATGGTGTGAGGCTGAATAAAAACTATATTCTCAAAGGTCAGGGTGACAGAGTCTCCAAATGTCCACCAACGCTTTATGGTGTATTGTAGAATTAAATTGTGAATGCATTGTAGAGGGATGGAATTTAATTCTGGAATCTCTATCTAAAATAGGGTTAACGACTTGAATACAATCACCACCAAAAATAATATAATCGTCATCATAAGAAAGTAATTTCTCAGATACATTAGTTCAAAAATCCTTATTGACAAAAGTAGGGGCATAAACATTAAAAATAACTAAAGAAATCTTATCAATAAGAAGTTTAACAATAACCCATCGACCTTCAGAGTCAGTTTCTTGTTGAACTAACGAAACATGCATTTTTTTGTGACATAAAATCAAGCCTCCATTTTTCTTACCCATTGCCGGAGAGTTAAACACATGTCCCACCCAACATGTCTTCAGCTTAAAAGATTCATCTTCAGTAATATGAGATTCTTGAAGTAGGGCAATATCGGGGAACAACCTTTACAACGCAACTTTTACAACGCACTACACTTACAACGCATTTTTTACAACGCACAATCCATTACAACGCATGACATTACAACGCATGACACTACAACGCATTTTTAAAAACTACCTTTACAACGCATTCCATTACAATGCATACTACCATTACAACGCATAACATTACAACACATAATATTACACTACACTATACAACACTTACCCTACTGTTGCACCCCCTGGAGTTAGAATAGTAATTTTTACCCCTATACTATCCAACACTTACCCTACTGTTGCACCCCCTGGAGTTAGAATAGTAATTTTTACCCCTATACTATCCAACACTTACCCTACTGTTGCACCCCCTGGAGTTAGAATAGTAATTTTTACCCCTATACTATCCAACACTTACCCTACTGTTGCACCCCCTGGAGTTAGAATAGTAATTTTTACCCCTATACTATCCAACACTTACCCTACTGTTGCACCCCCTGGAGTTAGAATAGTAATTTTTACCCCTATACTATCCAACACTTACCCTACTGTTGCACCCCCTGGAGTTAGAATAGTAATTTTTACCCCTATACTATCCAACACTTACCCTACTGTTGCACCCCCTGGAGTTAGAAAAGTAATTTTTACCCCTATACTATCTAATACTTACCTTAAATGCAATTTAATATTATGCGTTGTAATGGTATGCGTTGTAATGGTAGTATGCGTTGTAATGGAATGCGTTGTAAAGGTAGTTTTTAAAAATGCGTTGTAGTGTCATGCGTTGTAATGTCATGCGTTGTAATGGATTGTGCGTTGTAAAAAATGCGTTGTAAGTGCATGCGTTGTAAAAGTGTGCGTTGTAACGACATACATCCGGCAATATCAGTTTCTAACTTAGCTAGGTGAGGTAGCACCTGTTGCCTTATAAAAGCATTGTTTAATCCTTTAATATTCCAGGTTTTGACCCGGAAAGTAACTTAATAATAAAGTATGAACAGACATTATGCTTACAGGAACTGAAATTAAAATTACTGGAGAAATTTATATGAAAGGTAGGAGAAAAGAAAGGGCAAATGATTTAGAAAAAATAACACGGGAGATAAAAAAGAGAAAGACATACCTACAGATACAAACGATTGGGGAGTGACTACACCAGAAGATGACGGCGACAGCATCGAAGCTCCACCGAATCCTGAGGGACCACAATCAAAAACTTCAACGTAAAAGGATGCTCAATAGGTAACAAAATTGTAAGGGTAAAACACCTGTATATGAGAGAAAGGAGAATTAATAGCGAAAGAAAAAAGTAGTGACCATAGGGAGAGAAATATAAGAAAGATATATAGAACAAAAAACAAAGTTACTAAGGCATTATGGAAATATTAGCAAGACAACATTCAATAAGAGACCAGAACAGGAAAACAACTACATAACACGAGGCACAAATAATAATCATGCAGGTTTTGAATGATCCATGACATCAACTCCATGAAGATGAAGGAACTCTTGTAGCACCGCTGGGTCTTCAAACGTTGTAGTCTTCTCTTTATATGTAACCTTGAAGAGACAAGGATGAAGAAGTCCAAATTTGGCGTTAATTGAATGCAATTGAGGACGTAGATCGAGAAACTTCCCCAAAAATTTGTTTTTTGGACTTGATAGCAGAAGGACTTGAAGGAGGTCTGTATATAGCTGAAAAAGCATAATGACACCACGAGGTTTCACAGAAATTTTAGGTCCAAGTCTATGAGCCCTTTGAATGTTAAGAGAATGAGTAGCAGGCAAATCCAAGAGATTAGGCAAAAAAGATTGAAAAAAGACGGTTGGGTTGGAGCCTTCAATATTTTCAGGAAGACCTTAAATTCTGAGATTGTTCCTGCGATTTTGGTTTTCCAAATCCTCTGCCTGTTTCTTGAGTAGAGATACTTCAGACTCAAAAAATGAAATACGAGAGCAAGAAGTTTGGAGAGACTCCGTTTGTTGTTCCACAATGAGCACTCGTGAATCCGAAGAAGACCATTTATCATTCAGAAATTGTAGAGTTTTATTAGTTTCCTCTATGAAGGGTTTCAGAGCTCGGATCTCTTCAAGGGTAATATCCATGGAGGAAGCGGAGAATTTCACTGGAGAAGGCAGGTCTTTTTTAGGCCTTTTGGTAGAAATTGCAGGTCATTTACATGAGAGCTTCGTTTTTGGTATGGTGCTGAAGAATGATCAGGTTTCTGAGAGAGAAGGTCCTCCATTTCATTACAGTTAGAATTAGAGTCTGAATCTGAATACGCAGTAACTCTAGTAGAAGCATTAAGCTTTAGATTCCTCAGTCTCCCCATAAAAAGTACGTTGGAATTTAGTGAATAACACTAAACTGTTAAGACCAGAAGTTTCAAATCCTTAAATGACTGTCAGAATGAAACTCTACATAAACTCCAACCTTCGAAACTTAGAAAGCCTCCTTCAAGAAAATGTGATATAGCTCCAAAAAACCAAATAAAGCAATAATATGCCGAGTGAGTATTCACCTCATGGAGAATATCAAGTGGAGTACAAAATGGCGGCTGTTCTCAGGAATGGTAAAAAACGCATTAATACATGCCAGGAAAACAGAAGCAAAAGTAACAGCGCTTCCATAAAAATAGAATTATATTCATTGTGCACAATGAAGTAAGAACTCCAATTCTGACTTATGAGGGAGGAGCTGAAGCAAGAAGATACATCGTGAAGCACGGTGGGTGCGATGAAAAACAAAACAAAATGGCGGCCGTCAGAATACGAGCCGATTTGCGCCGTCAAAAATAGTCTAAATTCAATGAAAACAGCATTGAAAGCTGTTGAAGGGCTCACCGCTGTATGCAGAAAAGGACTCCAGCGTCCATAGCTTGTGGAAGTGGTATTTCCCTCCAGAAAATGAATTGTGTACAGATCGGCGTTGCGGAGCTCTGCAGCTACGTGGCCATCTTGTTTGGCGCGTAAGCCACGCCCCAGTGCACTGTCAATTCTCACACAGACTCACGGAATAGCATGAAGGCCAGTGGCATATTTTTCTGCTACTTTGGATCCAGTTGCTGCAGCATTACCAGAAAGTTTGAAAGCGGTTGCTGCTACATATGTGAGTCTTGAACAGAGTGAATCGATTGTAATGGGACATACCTTACCGGTGTATGTAAACAGTACACCAGTTCAGTGTGCATAGCCTGCATTTGGCCCGTGGGCCACTATATGTTCAACAGTCTCATTTTTTCTCCAATTTCATCCATGTGTGTCCATATTTATCAGAAGTAATCCAGTTGAGTCGATAGAATTCAAATCTTCAAAAGCTTTATTTGATGATTCCATAATGCAAGTTGTAAAACAGGTGTCTTCCATGATCATAAAACCCAATGCATTTCGGGAAAACTCCCTATTGTTTTAGGTTTTAGGTGGGGGTTATGGTTTGGTGGAGCGATGCAGGGGGGGCAAAGGTGCATCTAAAGATCTAACTTGCTTACAAGAGACTTGTAAACTTGAACCAATACATCAGAAAGGGTATCGCTCATTTCAAACTCCTGCTATACCTTCACCAGCTGGTTGTGCTAATGGTGGGTTACTGACCCTACTTGCTAATGCTTTCCCCCTTAAAGTGAAGTCCTTTTTAAACTCATCATCATACTACGACATAATTTTATTAGAGTATTACGTGGATCAATATTGGCTCCTTATTAATTTTTATAATAATAATTTTGGAAGTAATCAAGCAGCTGCGTTAGTTCCCTTAGAAAGCGATATTGAATATTTGCAAAATAAATGTAATACACCCTGTAACATAATCTGGCTTGGGGACTTTAATGCTCACCCTTTTGATAAGATGAACTCCCCAGTATGTGGAATGCTGGATGACAATGGAGAGAGTGTTCCCCATTTTAGTCACTCTGAGTATGGTAATGCCCTAAACAGATTACTAACTATAAATAATCTTGTGATTTTAAATGATTTTGACATTTTAACTGGTCAGTTAGGATATACTTTTTTAAATCATTCTTTCTCCTCTCCCCTTGATTATGTCTTGGTTTCTGATCCAACAAGAGGGTTATTTTCTAATTTCGAGATTAATTTTTATGCTTTTAGTGGCCATGCTGCAATAACTTTCCTTATCCCCTCTCTAATAAAAAAATAATCTACTTTCAAACTTCATGTAAACCCAGTAATTGCTAGGGAGAATGGAATTGCTTTGAAGTGGGAGAAAGTTGATACCGGGAGGTTTTTGGATAACTTAGTTTCCAACCGCCTTGAGGAGATAATGGTTTGCTTAAATCCTATTCTTGACGATAACATGGTCTCAGCTTTTGAGTTGATTTTATCAGAAGTAAAAAATACCCTAATTTGTGTTATACACAATGGCCATCGCAAGAAATATAGCTGGTTTGATGAGGACTGCGATAAATCTCTAAGAAATCTTCACATGGCCTTGAAGTCCAAACCCGTAACTTACCTTTGCTTAAGTCATTGCGACAGGCATATAAAAAAGTGAGGTTATTAAGATTGAAAGCCCTAAAAGAAGAGTTGTGGTAAAATTTGCAAAAGGCGGCTTTATTAAAAGGTTCGCAAGCCTTTTGGTCTGTTATTAACACACCTTTTTTAAGAAATGAACAGTCTATTTCTACAGATACCCATGTTGAGCAGGAGGAATGGGTTACACATTTTGAAGGTGTGTTTGGATCTAATAAGAAGATAATTTCTCATCCTACCTCTGCAACCTTAACTGGGATAGGAAATATGGTTAGTTTTAAACCAGTGTAAACGTGCAAAGTCACCGGGACCTGATGGTGTCCCAATTGATCTGTTTTTGGATAATCCAGATCTCTGGGCCCCACTTTTAATAAATGTTTTTAATAAAATTGCCCAAACAGGTGCTCCCCCATCATGGAAAATGACAGTAATTGTCCCTATTTATAAAAAGGGGAATAGGTCAAGTCCGAAAAATTATAGACCTATATCTTTGATAGATTCCACTGCAAAACTAATGGGCTGTCTGCTTTTAAATAGGCTTGATGAATGGGCCCTGGAAAAGAATATTAGAATCCAATGTCAGTTTGGCTTTAGAAAAGGGAAAGGTACTGTGGATCAGTGCCTGAACCTAAGCCTAATAATAGCAAAATACACTGCAGCCAAAAATGGTCATTTGTATCTTGCCTTTATGGATCTGTCAGCAGCCTTTGACTGTGTGGCAAAGCCTAGGCTGTGGCAGATCATGGAGGCAATGGGGATTGATTTACAGATTATTAACATTATCCGTGATCTGTACTCAAGTTCCTCAGCCTGTGTTCATTATGGAAAGGGAGGTGAATGCACTACGCAGTTTAAAATTGCTAGAGGCGTGAGACAGGGGTGCGTTCTGGCACTCTTCTTATTTGCACTATATACTAATAATGTTGAATCCGCTTTCCTAGGATCCACTCCAGATGTTCCTTATATTAATTAATTACAAGTGCCAATACTTCTATATACGGACGACGCAGTGATTTGAGCTCATACTAGCAATGTGCTGCGGAGCCTAGTGTTGGAATACTTGCAATTCATGAATAAGTTGGACATGAAAATTAACCATTCAAAGTCCATTGTGCTAGTGGCAGGTACCATGCAGCGGAAACAACCACAAATTAATGTTGAAGGGGGCAAGCTGGGAGTAGTGGATTCTTTTAATTATTTAGGGATTATGTTCGATTGTCAAAATAATTGACTAAGTAAGGTTGTAAATAGGGGGCTGCAGATAGAAAAGAACATTGGGGCACTATTTAAATTTATTCTGCATAAAAAAGAGACGTTTAATTCGATGAACTTTATACTTAATATACTTAATATAGGAACTGATTGTTCCAAAAACTGTGCATGTATATGAATTTTATCTTTTCTATCTTTTTAATAGTATTAATATATTTTAACATGTATTTGTTGTTGGAATTCTTTTTTGTATTTTAAGCTTAATGCAATATTGATAAATGCTTTATGTGTAGTATACTTTGTATTCATTCATTGTGATGGAGAAATAAAGTTATTTCCGACTGAATACTATCGACTCAACTGGATTACTTCTGATAAATATGGACACACATAGATGTAATTGGAGAAAAAATGAGACTGTTGAAAATATAGTGGCCCAAGGGCCAAATGCAGGCTGTGCACCCTGAACTGGTGTACTGTTTACGCACTAGTGTTATCTTCGTAATATTAGCATGCATGGGCAGAACATGCATAAGCGTTGCACGCCAAGATGCCTTGAGAGTGTTATTGCAATATGTTTAATACAGAAAGATTAAATAAAAGAGGGTGCGCATTCTATAATTCATATGTCATTATAGAGTATTCTGTCCAAACACTAGTCTGCACCCCACCAAATAATATAATAGAGAGACAGGCATAACATTCAAATCTTTGTGCTATAATAAATGGTTTCTTTGTTGTGTTTTAAATTTAGAGTTACCATCTCAGCATCAGAGACTTTTTTATTAGAATGGGAATGTGGTGAATAATCAGTTGGTTTTTACTAACTCGCAAAATATGTGCATAATCGGGGCACATTTATTCACAATTCTGGTCTAATATTTAGTATACATGCAGAGGCAGGATTAATGGACTGTCACATTTGTCTAGGGCAACTTTGGGACATTAGTATTTTGTTCATTTTCATGAGTATTTTGTTTCTTTCTGTTCGGGGGAATTGAGCACTATCGGAGTCACATGATATCCGTCGACCGCAGGGTTGTGGAATTGCGGTTTTAACTGGTTTGATTGATGAGATGTTTGGCGTGGCCACATGATGGCGGATTCGCACTGCGCACTGTGGGTTTTTACGGACCATGCGATGAGTTTGTAAGTCACTCTTGTGGCGAATTGAACCATTAAGTACAAATGCTGGACGTAAGAACGTTACACCGGTTTTTCCAGATACTGAATTTTTGTAGTTTAAAGGTACAGATGACATACATTTAATCAAATTATGTTTTGTCATCGTTGAGCAATACAGAGGGAGGGACATGTTTGACATGAGGGTCACTGGGGCTATTGTTTTTTATTGTTGTTTTAGGTTTTAGGTGGGGGTTATAGTTTGGTGGAGCGATGCGGGGGGTGCACAGCATGAAATTATAATCTCAAACTGTAGGATTTAATATATTTGGTTTATTTTGCATGTTTGGGGTTGTCAGGTTGTCATAATATGTTAGTGGAGTTCATGAAAATGAGAATGGGTTTTGTAGAAGCTGCTAATAATGTGATATATAATAGTTTTGGGAGGGTATGTATAGTACCTCAAATATTGTTTTTATTGCAGTTACCCCTGAAGAAGGGAGTTTTCCCGAAATGCATTGGGTTTTATGATCATGGAAGACACCTGTTTTACAACTTGCATTATGGAATCATCAAATAAAGCTTTTGAAGATTTGAATACTATCGATTCAACTGGATTACTTCTGATAAACATGGACACACATGGAGGAAATTGGAGAGAAAGAGACTGTTGAAAATATAGTGGCCCACGGGCCAAATGCAGGCTGTGCGCCCTGAACTGGTGTACTGTTTACGCACTAGTGTTATCTTCATAATATTAGTATGCATGGGCAGAGCATGCATCAGGGTTGCACAGCAAAACTTCTTGCCTTGGGCGCATTATTAAAATAGGTTTAATACAGAAAGATTGAATAAAAGAGGGTGTGCATTCTATCATGCATATATCACAACAAGTGTATATACCACATTCAGTTGAGATTTTGTTAACACGAACTCACATACAGCATCTTACAAGCAGTCGGTTAACAAAATATGAGCAAGTGATATTGGGAGCAGAGAATGTGACAGTAGCAAGATGTTCAACTTTAAATCCAGCAACATTATTACCAACTCCAGGTTGTGAAGAGGTTCTGGATGAAGTGGATCATGATTGCTTGGATGTGACTGAGTTGTGTACAAAGCCAAAGCCTGACATCAAAGATACTCCATTGGCTGAGTCAGATGTTGTCCTTCTTGTGGACGGATCATGCTTGAGAGATTCAGAAGGATGTTTGCGAGCAGCATATGCAATTTGCACAGTGGCAAACATGATTGAAGCATCATGGTTGAAGAGAGTGAGTTCTGCGCAGGTGGCAGAGTTGGTGGCTCTTACTAGAGCTTGCTGCTTAGCAAAGCAAACAAGAGTTACGATACACACTGATAGCCAGTATGACTTTGGGGTTGTTCATGACGTTGGGCAGTTGTGGTCCCAATGTGGATATTTGACCTCTTCGGGTTCACCGATCCGAAACAGAGTGTGTGTAAAAGATCTACTGATGGCACTACAATTGCCAGCACAAATTGCGGTAGTGAAATGTTCACCACACAGATCTGGTTGCGATTATATCACACTAGGTAACAGGTATGCTGATGAAATTGCACGATTTTGTGTTTTGAATACACATTTGATTAATGTGTAACAACAAAATGAACAGATTGGTCAAACAGAATGCAGGTTGATGTTCTCATCTGTGGAAACTTGGGAGAAGGTTGTCGTGTAGTTCCTATAAAAGCTATACAGGATCAGCGTGTTCTGACAACATACACTGCGGGTTTGGTGTCCAGACTGAATCCAGACACCTCCACCGGGTATGTTTGCCTGTATACCAGCTAGCTCACAGTGCCACAAGAAACTCCTCTTAACAAGGAGAGAATAGTTATTGGCAACTATCGAACATGACAACCCTGATCCTTCAGGACCGTGGAAACAGTGTACTACTTTACGCTCAGTCACTCATGCTCGCTTAGTCTCAGGAAGATACACAGAATAAACGGTATGGACGTTTTCCAATAAGTATTTATTGAACAGTCATTATTCTAGTGTAAAATAGGTGTGCTGAAACAATCATTAGACAGTATCAGATATAAATGATTAGAAGCACTAAGAAAGTAAAAGAATGGTAGATTTCTACCATCTTGCTATAATCATAAATACAAGCAAGTATATAAAATACATATTAATAAAATGTGTACTCCTATGATGCTACCCTAACTAGATGTACCCAAGTGTACCTAGCATGTACGTAGGTGTTACGCCAGGAATCCCTCTAAGATAAAGTCAACCCCATTACCTGAAGTGAGAGACTGTGGGACCCAGTCTTGGTCTTGAGTTGGACACCCCGCGAGGGTTGTTCAGACCACTGCGAGCTGGAGTGTCTGCATGCAAGAACCTCAGCTTCTCGTGTCAGTGTGTCGACATGGAAGTCGTGATCTCCTCTTGCTATCTCTGCAATATGTGATGTTTATATACCCGAAGGTATCCCCAAGGGTTCTACCTTCCTGTGCCACTGTCGGACTTAGGATGACGTCGGGAATGAACCTTGTACATAGTTATTATACAGGAGATGGTAGTCCTGCTGAGTTTCTAAGAAATCCAAGGATGCTCATGCATAATGTATGAGGCTATTTGTTCAGGGAAAACCCCACGTTCTGTGTGCGGTACTGTAATTAGGCAAAGGGTCAGTCCTAGCAGCCCGTTATGTATGTAATGTAGGGATGAATATAAGTGAAAGGTTGGCATGTTACCCAAGCCTATATTGGGGTACCTATATGGAATATAACAAGGTAAGAGAACTTCAGGAAGAAGCAAGTGACTCAGAGAAAGAAGGATGGATCAAATTAGGTTGCACATGCAGATCAGATGATGAAATATGGATTTTCTAAGATGGGAACCAGTAATGCCGAACAGTCTGTTATCATAGATAGAAAAAGTTTACCATGGTCCAACACACATAGGGAGAGATGCAATGGTTAGGTTGTTCCGTCAAGCATGATTTAATCCTAAATTTAGGGTTATTGCAGAAAGTCTCTATCAGAGGTGTGCAGTGTATCAACAACAAAACACAGGAAGGAGAACAGTGCTTTGTATGGAACGAATTGGCAAAGTTGCAGGTCCATTTACAAGGATGCAACTGGATTTTATTGAGATGCCTCCTTGCCAAGAACTAAAATATGTTCTTGTAGTCATTTGTCTATTTTCTCGTTGGGTTGAGGCATATCCAACAAGACGTAATGAGATTATTCCTAGATTTGGTTTCCCAGTTTCTTTGGAATCTGATAGAGGAACACATTTCAACAATTAAATAATTCAGATGATTTATTCAGCTTTACAAATTGAGGAAAAGTTGCACTGTGCCTATCAACCTGATACTTCAGGTGTAGTTGAGCAGATGAATGGCACAATAAAATCTTGACTGGCCAAGGTGAGTGATTCAACCCTGAAATGGCCTGATGCATTGCGATTGGTGTTAATGAGCTTGTGAAGTATCCCAGACAGAAAAACAGGACTGTCCCCAATAGTGATGGGCAGGGCTATGAGGCAGCCATCAGTCCCAGCAAACAGCTGATGAACATTACTGATGATTTGGTACTGGATTATTGCAAAGGATTGGCTGATGTGCGTTCTGTGTCTCACCAGGTTGGAGAAGTTGCAACAACAGCACAGCAAGAACAAGAGCATGATCTGTGCACTGGGGACTGCATGCTTGTGAAGAAGCACGTGAGGAAGAATTATCTAGAGCCATGTTGGCATGGACCCTATCACGTAATTTTGGTGAAGACAACTGCTGTTAACTGTGGTGGTTTGCCAAATTTGATACACGCAAGCCACACAAGAAGAGTCCCAAGTCCACTTGAAAGTGAAGAACTTGCTAAAGAAGATTGACGTGAACAAAGAAATGTTCAAAGGCAGGTGGAAAAAGAAGTAGAGTGCGCACAAGTCACTGGGACTAATGAAACTGATGTTGTTATTGTCAATCCTGAGAATGAAGTGATTCCTATAAGCAGCATTAGCAAACAAAAAAAGAAAAGGCATTCAGCAAAAGAAAACACTGAATCTATTGAAGGCGGGCTTAATAATGAAAACGGAAAAATAATTTAAAAAAGGTGACAAGTGGGCAAGGAGAGTAGAAAGAGTAAAATACACTCATAGCAAGAAAGTTCCAGAAACAGAAATTGAAATATCTAGCCAATCTGAACAGTGTGAAGTTGAAAAAGAAGATCAAGTACGAAGTTCAAAGAGAGTTAAAGTACCAAAAAAGAAATACACAGCACCTAAATGGATATACTTGGTGAATGCTTCAACGAATGACTGTGGAAACGAATTTCCTAAATTGCGTTCAAAAAGCAGTCACACATACAAGTCAGCCTAAATGAACAGTTTTTCTCATTTGCTTAATATCCCAGTCCCACAGGGACTTTCTCCTAGCAGGGACTCGGAGATGTTACAGGCTGTGGGATCAGGTGAGGCTCTTGCACCATGGGTCTCTCAGTGCTCACGCCACTTATTTGGTTTTGACTTTGATGTGGAGACCCACTGCACACTGCAGAGCCTATTTTCATGTGCATGCAATATTCAGCGCAGTCTTTGTGCACACACACCCACCCTAGCGTGCAGGGCTGAATCCCTCAGATTATGGGCATGCTCCGGAAGGCCACGTATGCTCTCAAGAGCCCCCCAGTAGCCGCCTCCCGTGGGTAGTTCGTGCCCCTAGAAGCAGAAATCCATGCAAGTACAACGTAGGGCCCTCACAAGTCTTCACCAGTCTATGCACAGGGCAGCAGCCCGCCACCATGTTGCCAGGAAGGCCTCCTCCCCAGCGGAAGCGCAAGTTATATATATGGCAGCTCTGGGCCGTATCAAGCAGTCGCAAGTCTGTGCTCTGCTGTCTCCTGCAGGGATGCTCCGGGCCCTGGCCTATAACCCTGCCCCTTACTTCACGGTCACAGCAGTTCGGAGCAATGCGGGTGGTCGTGCCGCAGGAGTCCAGCCAGTGATGCCACTTCTGTGTTTGCAAGGGTGCAGCACGCTCCACGGAGGGACCGTTCTCCCAGTGTCTCCTCTCCGAGGCGGGCCGCATTGAAGGCCGTAGCAAGGCCTCACGCTTCTCGGGTGGCAGAGTGCGTCACTGCCAGCGGTTCCCCCTTATCTCGTGCCGATTCCGCCACTGCTGGGTGCATTGAAGAGCCCTTAACAGCAGGAAGACAGTGCCTCCTACCAGGTAGGGCGCTGGCTTGATTGTCCTTCGGATATTTGTGGATTTTTTTGTGGGAACCGGGGTAGCTGCACTAACTTGTGGCCATCTAATAGTCAAGCAAGCTCCCCTCCCCCCGGCAAAACTGAAGGTTGATGGTGCTTGGGAGAAACTTGATAAGAGTTTCTCCTCTTTAGGTAATTGGTTTTCAACTTTTGCTAACACTTGTTAGGAGGATACAAACTCCAATAGTTGCTGTTGCTGCTGGCATACTAATGATTGTTCTACTTTATAAATGTTGCAAGAGTAAGACAAAAGAAGAAGCGTAAAGCGAGAAAAAGGAAGCGAGAAGAAATAGAAATGGAAGACCGAAAGGGTGCTTATTATAATGTCATGCGCGATTCAGAGGGTGATAGGTTAAAACAGATGAGAATGAACGAAACCTCATTTTGAAGTTGATATCAGATAGTAATCTGATAAGGGTAGTTGGGATGGTTTCTGAAACCATCAGATAAGGGATTGATGGAGCATGCTTTTTGAGTTAAAATTTGCCTAATTAAAATCCACCAGTCAACCAGTGCTTAATTTGTAAAATATTAAGTCCAGGTGCTAAAAAAGTTTTTTAGGAGGCCATACCCACTTCCTCAGGCTCCACCCACTTTCTCCATTGGCTCCACCCACTCACTTTATTGGCTTCACTCAAATCCTCAACTGGGACTGCTAAAAGCCAGATGTAATACCACGGCACAGATAGAGTGGTTCCCAGTACCTTGAGCCACATGTAGTGCTTCAACACCAGTCTGTCTGATGGACAGTAAGTAACACTTTACTACGCTCGAAACACACTTTTACCAAGTGGGTCCCTACAACATAGGAGGGACCTTTTATCCACATGAACATTTACCACATGGAAGGAACCATGCATCACACAAAACATTTTTAATACACAGTACTCGGACGTTTAACACACAATCACAATGCAGGATCATCTTAACCTAGTGACTTACTTTACCACACAGACATTTGCCACACGTCGGACACTTTACCACACAAATAGAACTTAATCCTTCCACTGGGAGCTTTACCACTTTGGCATTTGTCAGCTTTAACCATGTGTGTGTATTACCACAAGACCTTTACCAGAGGGATTAATCACGCGGTCATCGGCCCTGAGGGACTTTGATCATACACACCATACAACATCCATACATTTCTTTTAGATCAAAACAAGACCTCACATATTCAAAGCAGGAAAGGGTCACTGAGATTATTTATAATAATATTAGTCAGCTGAGGCAATGAAAATATTGAAAACACACCTCACTATCCCTGAATATTAGATGAAAACACATTTAGAATTTGGAGAGTAGGCCTGTGCCCTGTCAGTGACCTGGCTGAGGAGGGCATAAAAGAACTGAAACTGGATCAACTTCAAACCTGTTTTGAACAGGAGCCCACAAAATACGTTCGGCCTGGGCCCCCAAGAACCGTAAGATGTCTCTGATCCATCCTTACTAAAACTAGAGCCTTCTCCCATCATTTGTACAAGTAGTGTGAGTGTCAATTTGAACGCAGCTAGGAGGCTCGATGTTTTGTCTGACATGTTAAATCACTCCTGGCTTTGTACACATCACTTTACTTCACGGGGCCTGGCCCTGTTGTTTTATGTAATACACATGTGTTTTTTAAAAAACACAATATAAAAAGGCATGTTGATTGCAAAGCTAGTACTGGCTAAAGCTGCAACTTTATACCTACCCCCAAGTCTTTATAACACCCACCACAAAACCTTAAATAAAGAGGTTATCTGACTTTTGTCATTTAGGTAACCTGGACATCAAAAAACAGCTGCTCCTTGCAACCATGGAACCGCGCTAGAATACACGTCTGTCAAACAGTTTAAATTTACAACTGAAATGTTTAGGGATATAATATACACACGGAGTTTTGTCACCTTTTAATGTCACAAATGAAAACAACTTTGACATTAAAATGCACCAGTCATAGAAAAGACAATATGTGCTGTCTTTTACATATCAGTGGTAGGTCGTAGCCACATTCAGATTAAATACAGGAAAGAATTATGACGTTCGGAGCCTTCTTCAAAAGTATGCAAATGGTAAAAATCTTTCACAATGAATATTACACGTTGTTGGAAGAAGTAACATTCTCGTCGTACTTTAATTTTTTTAGATATTATCTTCATTTTCAGGTACGCCTGGGTTGATTGATAGCAATAACTACATTCTTGTACCCATTGCCTTTCAGCTGCACTGTTGCCGCCTGAAGGGCATTGGCCGCAGCAGAAACAGAAAGGAAAATCTGATGAAAGCTTGACCAGATCTAGCATAGATTGCAGCGTTAGTGGAGAAGGGCGATGTGCTGCAAGCGTTCAGAAAGATGTGAACTCGAAGATTCACAGAGTGACTGTGACGTCATCGAGCGATCCTCCCCTCCCTCGCATTCAGCCCTGCAGAAGGCATGAACAATCGTGCCAACTGAGTGTGCCGGGTCGTTACAAAGCATGCAACACTCAGATGAAAACAATCTCTGGCGCAGCGGCCAATCTCACCAAGTGTTGCTTTATGCACATGCAGTTTACACTGACTGTGCATGACACACTCTAGTCTCACACCCGCCCTGCCCACTCTGAAGACAACGCAGTGACGCCGTACAGCGTGCACAATAAATAAACAAAACGTGCAGTGTAATTATGTGATGTTTAAAAAAATGAAATAAAATACAATAAATAAATGTTACAGACCTAAACTTTCCAGGACCCAGCCTGCCTCGATCCCAGGTCACGGCACCTATAAGCCCGCCCGCATCGCCCTCAACCATAATAAACCAATGGGAGTGACATACTCAGGCCGGCGTGCACTACTGACATCACTTGATGCAGTCATCATACCTGGACCTGGGTGGGCCATCATTTAGACATACCAGGCGGACATGCATCCGAACCGAAGTAGTACAGGTTGGTGCATTTATTTTTAATAATTACTTGGCCCATCGCACGAGTGAGAACAATGCTGTAGCCCCGGCCCTGTTAAATAAGTGCCGGTGCTAAGCACCAGAAAGCACCGGCACAAATTAAGCACTGCTGTCAACATTTATTCATTTATTAAAGTTTGGTAATGATAAAAACTAATGTTTAACCAAATAGTGTACAACAAGTAAATGTGCAAATGCACGACAACAGGATCCCCTTAGCTAGTGTAATGAGAAACAAATGAGGGGATTAAATGGAATTAATATAGTTTCTATGTGTTTTCTAATGCCTGTTATTCTGTCTCCCTTACTGCAGAAAAATAAACGACAAGGAAAATGTATATTATTCATCGTGAAAGTAGAGTGAAGGCTTTGTAGAAAATAATTCTCTCTCATTGCTAAAATAAATGTAGGCCTAAGAAATGTTAGGGGATGTGCTCCTGTGCTCCTGTACATCCGTCCCTCAAAATGTATCAAGTGTTTCCTTAGAATTTCTGTCCTCCAAATGTTTCAAACGCGTCCTTAGAGTGCAGATATTTAGCCTATTTCTGAATAAAACTTTAGATTTCTGTCCTATCAAGGCGAGAGTGCAGTACACGTGAATGTACAACTTAGTAACTAGATTATTTCCTCTTCCTCCTAAAGAAGTTGAATAGTGATTTTGACAAAGAAGTGTTTAGAAAATATTAGTTAGGTCACTGTCAGTAGACTGCCACACCATCGTGTTTAGCCAATGAAAATGTTTGTAGAGAGTAGAGAATGCAACATTTTAACCAAAGAAAGGAAATAACGGTGTATAAGAACACACGTGAGAATGTGTTAATCGGCTTGTTCACAAGACCAGTGACCTGTCCCTGCGTTTATGGTATGCTGTATGCTGTGCTGATTCCTTATACTCTGACTGGCGTTACCTGTAGAAGTCCTATAACTTTCCTAGAGACTTTGCACATCACTGGTTTGTGAATCGTGATACTGCCTCTGCTATTCCCCATCAGCCGCGGGGTTAGCTTTTCAGACTAATTGCACACTGTGCATTAGTAATTTTTCCGCTACGTAAGTGAAAGTGTTTCTCTGATGTTTTCTCTTTCTCACTTCTCCATACTTGATGTTCTGATGTTTCGAGAATCTCTGATTCTTATTGTGATTTAACCTGCAAACTTTGAGAAACTAAAGTGATGACATTCTATTTTGTACTTGTGATTGACCATTCATATTTTGATTAACAAAAAGATTTTCCTTGGAAAAGAAAGGTGTTTGTTTTTATTCATGAGTTATTGAGTTATTTGACATGACAACGTTACTTACTAATGTTTAACGTATTTCTTCATTGCAGGTCCTCATGGGGAAATAGCATTCTGTTCTTTCATTATTTAGTCCCTTTTAGCTCTACCAAAGATCCATTGGAGGACCTTTGATGCTGCTCAGTAATAATGTCTCATGGGCCCGACATTAGAGTTACATTTCCGTTAGTTATTTAGTGGTTGGTGTGGAAAGTAAGTTACAAAATTTCCCCCCCACCGCTTCCGCTTCATCAATACCGACTGTCCTAAAGAGGAAGCTTTCGTCTTTGCTGTCGATATTGAAAAAGCCTTTGATAGTCCCAAGTGGCATTATGTCTACGAGGTGATGCGGCACATGGGGCTGGGTGAGCGCTTTGTAGTTTGGACGTACCAGAGTACATACTGGTATGTCCATATCAGCAAGTTGTCTAGTGGACCGGGGCACGAGACAGGGGTGCCACCTGTCTCCTCTGCTCTTCGCGATAGCAATGGAACCCTTAGCGGCTTATGCGAGAACTGGAAGAATATTTCAGGGATTGATGATACGGGGGCACTGCCACAGAATTAAACTATATTCCAACGATCTTCTGCTGTTTTTGTGCAATACAGATGAGGACCTGAGGGGGGCTAGATCCATGCTCCAGAAATTCAGACACCTCTCTGGGCTGTGGGTTAACTGGCAGAAATTCAGACTTTCCCCCATGAGGGAAGATCTCCCAGTGGGTGCAGCTATGATGCGATGGGAGCCCCACTGTTTTACCTATTTGGGGGTGAAGATATAACACGAAAAGGATGATCTGTTGGAGAGTAACGTTGGTCACGCAATTGGATCCTTAAGATCCTCCATGAAGTTCTGGGGAACACTTCCGTTATCAGTGATTGAGAGGATAGCCCTTTTGAAGATGGTGGCACTGCTGCAACTACTTCATTTTTTTCCACACTTCCCGGGTGGATCCCGGGATTTAGGTTTAGGGAACTGAGGACCCTGAGCAATGGTTCATTTGGGGATTAGGCCGACGAAGAATAGCATTAACCACTTTGCACAGCCCGACGGAGGGTTGGCGCTCCCATACTTTGAGTTTTATTATATGGCGGCCCAGCTAGAGTGGTTGATCCACAGAATTGCACTTCAGCGACACCGGGATCGGACCCCTGGCCCCTTCATACCACCGCTTCATGACCAGCTTGGAGTACTCCTCCCTGTAAAGCGATCTAATGCGAATGACTCGCATGAGTTTCACATTATGAAAAAGTATTGGAATAAGGGGGCTACAGAGGTTGTGTGTCCAGACTCCTTACACAACAGAATTGCCTTTTGACTACTTACATTTACTTCCTCATGGTGGGAGGCCTGACCCATTGGGTTGCGGCAGGAGTAACAAAGGTGGGTGACTTTTATAGGACCTCAGAACCAAATTTGAATTACCATGTGGTCACTTCCTGCTTCACAGAGCACTCACTATGGCGATTAAGGAGCACTGGGGAAAGGAATCCATCGAACCCACAACATCCCAGAGTTGTCAGTATATGGCACTTTCAGCTGAAGTCGGGCGAACAATTTCCTGTTTATATGGGGCACTCAGAGCTGACCAACGACTACCTCTAGAGGTCCTAAGGGCTAAGTGGGAGGACAACCTGGACATTCCTATCGATCTGAAAGACTGAGACAAGATTTTAGAACACATACCAAAAGTCTCTAGATATGCACGCTTCAAACATATTAACTACTACGTACGTCATAGGGCATACCTGAAACCGGAGAGCATAGGCAGGTATTTTGACATTCCTTATACAACATGCCCCTGGTGTGGAGACCCAGGAGCCCACCTCCTACATATGTTTTGGTCATGCGCTGCGATACAAGCTTTCTGGGAGGGAGTTATATGCATGATAGAGGAAAGTATTGAGAAGGAGGACCATGAACCCCGGGTCACTCTCTCCTCAGTGGTTTTCCCCACCCTGTAAAATCGAAGATAACAGAAAGATTACAGGATCTAACATACATTATTACCAAGCAGGAAATAATGAGCAATTGGAAGGCAACAAGGGGTCCATTATTATTAATCTGGAAGAATGAGATGGTAAAGTGGGCAAGCTGTAAGGGGTGGGTGTACCTGAGGGAGACGCCGAGGGGTGTGGGAGGCATGGAGGGAGCCAGAGCCTGAAATGTATTAGTGGATAACCTGACCAACCCGGAGCTGGCCTCACCAGTGGCTTCTCCGATGGAATCGCCCAGATGAACGGTGTATATTACAATTGAGGGCCTGATGTGTGGAACCTATTCCCCATTACAGGACACAGACCTGGATCGGCCGGGGGTGGTCGCCCCCTTGCCCGAGACTTCTGTTACAACTGATCATCCTTATTTCCAACCCTGGATTTAAGGAGAACATTTAGTGTATTGACCAATGGAGGGGGGTAACAGTTTGATTGTTAATTGTATCAGCTCAGATTAACAGTGGTGGATTGAATTGCTCATTATAACAAGTGGTAATGCACTGTTGAACAATTGTACTGCAGGTTTTGATTGCTTCTGAAACTCAATAAAATTTGGTTTTAAAAAACAGTCCCATTGTGTGGACTTCGAGGATTAAGAGTAATACTTTAAAACGTTGAGAACCCCTGGATTTTCTTGACAGTAATTATAGTAGCTGCTCAATATGGATAAAGGAATGTCGTTTTAGATTAGAATACCATAACAAGATGGGATGGACTTATAACAACCATGATTCCACCTTTATATGTTTACATTTTAATTCTCACGGTGGCTTTTTAAGATTGAACAACAGGCAAAGTGATGTGCTTTCGGTTCACTTGAGTACTAACACCGGTGAGTTCATTACATCAAGAAATTTGAACTAAGATGGTTGATGAGTGTAAAAATGTTGTGGTTTGTGGATCATGTATGATTCCTCCAGTCTTGAAGGGACCATTATAACTTTAAATAAATGTGACACCTCGGTCTGTGGTGTCTTAATATAGTACCGATGTATATGTATTATACCAAGAATAAGTTTGATTTTCTCACAATTTAATGATAACATTGTTGGAAATATTTTGGGGTTATTCATACATGTTATAAGGTCCCTCCCAATCCCTCTCTACTCGATACCTTTCCTATGCTAGATTGGAAAAACTTTCTGGAACTGGTTGCAAAGGTTAAATCTGGCTCTCCCCATTAACATAAAGAAAGCAATTTTTCAGGCTTTTCCCGAAACCTTCCTTGAGCTACTCAATCTTTCACTGTCGCAGGGAATTGTACCATTAGCCTTTAAGGAAGCGGTAGTTATTCCACTTAAAAAAAACCAAGGCCTAGATGTTAATAAGTTGGAAAAATACCGACCCATTTCACTGCTTCAGTTTCCAGCAAAATGACTGGAAACTCATGTAGCATCCTGTCTCAGTTCCTTTTTAGAAGAATCAAAGTTTTTGAACATTTATCATGCAGGTTTCTGCCCCGCTCATTCTACCGAAACTGTGATCCTATCTGTCCTGGACGACCTTAAAGGACAGGCTGACACGGATCACATCAGGCTTTGATCCTCCTTGGCCTGTCTGCGGCTTTTGACACCGTGAACCACAAAATTTTGTTGGATCGTATTGCCGCGGCAGGTTTTGGAGGGTGGGCACTGGACTGGTTTGGGTCCTTTCTAGGAAACCATAATCAATTGGTGTGGCTGTCACCCTATAAATCCAATACTGTTTAAATGAGTTGTGGGGTTCCACAGGGCACCTCCCTGTCGCTGATTCTTTTTAACATTTACATACACCCTCTTATCCTGAGTCTTCGGCAGAGGGGGGTAAAAATCTTCAATTATGCTGACGACATGCAGCTGATTTTTACTCTGGAGAACTCCCCCGAATGCAAAGATTTCATCGGCAATTCCATGATGTATGTAAAAACTTGGATGGATAAGAACCAACTTAAATTGAACTAAAAAAAAACTGAAATAATCATCCTGAGCAATAAAATCACTCATTGGGCACCATCGTATTGGCCGTCTGAGTTATGTGCGCCCCCCACCCCTAAATCATCGGTTAAGAGTTTGGGTCTCTATATAGACTCCGACCTATCTATGAGCACCCAAATCAATGCAGTAACCTCTGCTTGCTTTATTCAACTCCTTAAATTGCGCAAGATCAGACTTTTTTTGAGTAGAGAGGCCAGCATTCAAATTGTGATTGCCCTTATCCTTTCCAAGTTAGACTATGGAAATGCCCTTTATCTTGGCATTCCATTATATCTAAGACATCGGCTTCAGATGATTCAAAACCAGGCAGCTAGAATCATCTGTCTTAAGGATAGGAGATGTCACATCACCCCGCTACTTAAAGATCTCCACTGGCTCCCAGTCGAGCAGCGGGTGTTTTAAACTGGCTGCACACTTTTCAAAGCCACTCAAGAAACTGGTCCTAGGTTTATTCTCTTATGCATTAGAAAGCACCGGCCTGAGCGCAATTTGAGATCGATGTATCTGAACCTCCTGGAGGTGCCTAGAATTAAACGGAAACAAATAGGTGGGACCAGGCTCTCTTATCTGGGTCCGAAGTTTTGGAACTCACTGCCTAATTCTATCAGACTGGAGACTGACTACATGCGGTTCAGGAAGGCTTTGAAAACTTGGATGTTCTCCCTAGCTTATAATTAGTTTTTCTTCATTATGCGCTTTTCTTTTTCTGCTTAGTCTTACTAGCGCCAAGAGACCTGTTGGTAAACGTGCGCTTACATAAGTTCCTAAATAACATAACATAACATGTTTATGTTTTTATGCAGGTTTTTATTTTAGAATATCGTTCAGAGGGGATTATTCTCATTGTCCTGAAGAAGGTGGTTTCATCCTGTACTACCCACCCAAATACGTCGACGCCTATTGGTTGTTAAATTTGGGGAACATAGTATCACATGTTTGAAAATAAATTTGTTTCTACAATGTGTAACCTGAATAGATTCCATCAAATTAACACAATTTTATGACACATGTGAATGTCTTATGTGTTATCTCTCCTTTTCTTCGGATGTACTTGTTTTTAGATGGATTTTGATATTTTGGATTGTATCGATTTATTGATGTGAGATTATATATAGTATTACATTTGGTCATTTAAGGTTGTTTATTCAATATTTGGCTCTTTCAAGACTGATTGTATGTATGTGAGGTGGCTGATTAGTTGTTGGCAGTTGTTGCGTGATTAGTGATCTCCAAGGGAAATCATTTGTGACTGATAGTCTATGACGGAACCCTGTTTCTTGGAGTAGTAGGGCCTCTCTCTTTGCATTTAGGTACTCTGTTACATGTTGATATGTATGTTTGCATTTGACAATCAGAGAGCATGACACTTTCCATTCTCCTGTGCTAAATGGTAGACCTGGTACATGCATCTTTGTATGTTAATTTACAATGTCCATGAATGTTACATTTTAGTTGATCATGATTTGGACATTTGCCCTGTATGCCTATAGTCAGGGGTATATTACCAGCCCCTTCTGCCACTGGTACGTCATCTATTCAGACCTTCCTATGATGCTAGATGCTTCACCCTATTTACAATGCAGTGTTAAGCTACTTCATGTGGCTTAATGCTGCATTGCGGATAAGGCCCCCTTCAACACTACACATTGCGTGTAAGCGTTGGTCACTGCGTCTTCAGGTGGACATTCCACTGCACCTCCCCCCCCCCCTTCCCCATTGATACTGCTACTGCCATCTATTTACAAGTGTGGTATAAGGAGGAAGCCATTCATGCACTTGAGACCAGAGGTACCGTGATTTTCATGTGGAAAAGACTAGAAGATGTGCTTTGATTCTCCTAATTTTATAAGTATCTATGTGTTTTAAGGTGTGCGGCACACAGAGAAACAGATAAATCCCATGAATGGATGTTTATGTGCAGGGAGGAACATCTTCCTGTTCATAAACATTAATTCGCTCTATCCTGACACCCTTGCACTTTGGTACAAGGGTGGCTGTGTTGGTGCAAGGTAGCTTCGATACCCACTGGCACAATTGCAAACACAGGGGTGCAGCTTAAATTTGTAAATCTAAAGAACCCAGATATTTTGTTGTGGTGACGCATGATGTTAGCAATTTGAGCTTAAAAATATACTTTGCCTTCTTGTGATTAAACTACTACAAAGTGGCTATATCCTAACCTATTTTCCTATTGGGAATCACTGACGTCCTTTGTATTGCATTGCTTTTAGTGCAGGTGTTAAGCAGGATGTGAGGAAGCTTGGGTATGTCTTCTGAACAATTGTATGTGGAATGGAATGGAATGGATGTACATTTGTAGAGCGCGAATTGCTGCCCAAAGGCGTCCAAGCGCTAGAGGATAATAGAGGAACCTCGTAGAGTGATTGAGTGGGGATTAGTAGGGAGAATTGAAAAGGAAAGTTTTTAACTGTTTTCGGAATGAGGAAAGGTTGGAGTTGGCTCTGAGATGCAGAGGGAGGGCATTCCAGGACCTGGCTGCATTATAGGAGAACGTCCTGCCGCCCGTCCTGGTCTTTTTTACTCTGAGGGGTGTAGCTAAGAAGGTCTGGCTAGAGCGGAGGTTTCTGGTGGGTATATAATGGGTGACTAGATCCCGGGTGATCATAGGGCCCGTATTCCAAAAGGCCTGATGAGCAATGCACATGGCTTTGAATCGGATTCTTTGACGAACTGGCAGCCAGTGAAGTTTGACCAGACCAGCCCTCACAGATTGACTGCGAGGAAGTTCGAGCAGTAGACGGGCCGCGCAGTTCTGCACTGTCTGAAGTCTGCGTAGGGTGTAGTCTGGGGCGCCAAGATATAACACATTGTTAAAATCCAGGCGGGACTGTATCAGACCCTGTGTAGCTACCTGCTTGGCTTCCATTGGGAGGAGAGGCAGGATTTTCTTAAGCATTTTAAGGTGGCCAAAACAGGTTGCCGAAAGTTTTGTGGCTTGGGTCTTAAATGAAAGGGAGCTGTCCAGCCATACCCCAAGGCTCTTGATGTTGTCCTTAGGTGCTGGAGGGGGGCCTAGATCAGAGGGCCACAGGGAGTTGAAAAATAGGGGGTCGGAGGGGCCCAAGAGCATCAGCTCCGTCTTGTCCCCATTCAGTTTAAGAGATGATGAGGACATCCAACTTTTTACTTCTTTTAGGCAATCACTAAGTCCGCCTGACGTAGGTGGATTGGCTACCTGCGCCAGTGAGACCACCAGCTGCGTGTCGTCCGCGTAAGAGATGATCTTAATCCCGAAAGGGCGGACGACATCGGCCAGTGGCCTCATATAGATGTTGAAAAGAGCGGGACTTAAAGAAGAGCCCTGAGGGGCACCGCACCTCAATGGTCTACTGGTGGACACGGCCTCACCGTCAAAGAATCGGAAGGATCTGTCCTCCAGGAAGGATTTGAACCAGAGCCAAGCTTTGTTCTTAATTCCGACACTGGACAAACGGTGCAGCATGGTGGCATGGCTGACCGTGGCTGCGCTGAGATCAAGGAGGATCACTGCCACTGATCCTCCCTGATCCAGGATTTTTCTGGATTCCTCTGTGACCATGAGGAGGGCGGTCTCAGTCCCATGTTTGGGTCTGAAGCCCGTCTGGGTGGCGTCCAACAATTGGGAGTTTTCTAAGAATTTTACCAGATGGCAATTAATGTATTTTTCTAAGAGTTTGCTCACCCACGGGAGCAAGGAGATGGGCCGATAGTTGCTGAAGTCTAACGGGTCGAGATTGTTTTTTTTTAATAGTGAGCGAACCATGGCTTGTTTCCAGGCTGGAGGAACTGAGCCGGAAGTGATCGAAGCGTTCAGTACATCCCTGATGATTGGCAGTGTAATTAGGGATGCTGACATTAAGATGTCTGGAGGGGCTGGATCTTCAGGGGAACCAGTTTTTACTTTCCGAGCTATGGCTTCCAGAGTGACAAGATCCAGGAGCGGGAAGTGATTCAGAGTAGGGTGAGGCTGAGGGGAGGTGGTAGTTAACACTGTGTTGGGCTGGGCTAGGGAGGGGATATTGCCGGGGAGAAAAGTGGAGTAGATGTTATTAACTTTTTGATGTAAAAACTCAGCTAC
Source organism: Triturus cristatus (assembly GCF_964204655.1). Lineage (NCBI taxonomy): Eukaryota > Metazoa > Chordata > Amphibia > Caudata > Salamandridae > Triturus > Triturus cristatus. The sequence goes on along the minus strand of NC_140595.1, from coordinate 270,531,662 downwards.
ATCGTTGCAGTGAGTGGTGGATTTTGTATCGTGCAAACTGGGAGGAGGTTTGGTTAGTTTTTTTACAATCTGGAAAATTTCTTTAGGTTTTGATTTGGCTAAGAGAATTTTGTTCGAGAAATAAGTAGTCTGGGCAATTTTGACTTCAGCTTTGTATTCGCTGATTGACTCTCGATAACCGATTTTGATACCCGGTGAGTAGTCTAAACGCCAACGTCTTTTGTTTTTTCTACACTGACGTTTCTTGTCCCTGAGAGCCTCCGTATACCAGGGAGCCGTTTTATGGGAGCGTTTTAGCGTGATTTTATTTTTAGGGAGGGTGCTTTCGAGTGTTTGCGTGATCCAGTCAGCATAGGCCTGGTTGGCAAGGCCTGGGTCCTCATTGTAATGAGGTTGGTTGGTGGCGAGCTTGGAGGACCAGTCGTCGACTGAAAGGCAGGACCAAGCTCGGGTGAGTTTTGTGGTCAGTCCAGTCGGCAGAGACTTAAATGTGGTCCATGTGAAGGGCACAAGAAAGTGATCTGTCCAGGGGAGCGGGATTGGTGGGTCGGCTGTGAAGTATGTACAGTTGCTAAATACCGGGTCCAATAAATGACCCTTGACGTGGGTAGGGGTTTTGACGTATTGGGTGAGTTGCACCGTGGCTAGGTCATCTATCAACGTGGTGACTACCTGATCTGATACAGAGTCAAAGTGAAGGTTAAGATCACCTAGGATAGTGAAGTTGGACATGGTGCTAATGCGTTCCGCGACAATCTGAGGAAGAAGGAGGTGGAATTGCTTAGGGGGACCTGGGGGACGGTAGATAAGTGTACCGGAGAAACAGTTATTCGGAGAAAGATCAATGCTAAAAGCAAGGCTCTCACAGTCGGGAATGGTTTCAGGAATAACACGGCATCGAAACTGTTCTTTATGGATAATTGCTAGGCCTCCACCTCTCCCATCAGAACGGTCCTGCCGAGTAATTTGGAGGCCAGGAGGGAGAGCGCTAACTAGGGCAGGATCGGAATCTGTGGTGAGCCATGTTTCCGTCAGGAAAACTATGTCCGGATTGAGTTTGTCTAATAACAGGGCAATTTCTGTCCTATGTTTCAGCAGAGATCTGCAATTTAACAGGAGCATATGATAATCGTGGATTAGATCAGTTGTAGGCTTGGGTTTAAGAAGTGATTTACATTTAGGACATGTTTGTGGAAGATTTTCGGCTGAGTAGAGATGCCGTGAGCAGTTCGTAGCAGGGGGCCTTAGGCTGTGAAGGGTTTCAGCATTGTAGTACCTGAGCTCTGGTGTCTGAGGGATAGGGGGTACGGCCCTGTGCCCGGACTCGGCGCGGACGAGCGCAGACGAGCTTGCCTTAAGCGCGCCTTCGTCGCGCAATCGTCGCGCCCGCTGCGCTCGTCCGCTGCGCTTCCGGTAGATACACATGTATATAGTGTAGGGGAAAGTACAGGGGGCGTGGCCTCAGAGTGGGCGTGTCCCTGTCTGGGCGTGAGTGATGGCGGGTGGAGTAGGTCGGCGGTTTTCTCCCTTACCAGCGCTCGTTCCGCTGAGTGGGGGGATGCCTGCACACCGAGATCGTGTGACAGGAGAGAGGTGAGTGAGTTTTAAAAAGACAAATTTCACAAGTTTAAAAGCGAACAATGCGCTGTGTTCTGCCTACTCCCGGCTGTGCCTCAGGAGGTTCCGTAGTTATCTGTCGCGCTCGTGATTCAGCGCGCTTTTTATGATGGTTGCAGGGGGCGTGGCCTCAGAGTGGGCGTGTCCCTGTCTGGGCGTGAGTGATGGCGGGTGGAGTAGGTCGGCGGTTTTCTCCCTTACCAGCGCTCGTTCCGCTGAGTGGGGGGATGCCTGCACACCGAGATCGTGTGTCAGGAGAGAGGTGAGTGAGTTTTAAAAAGACAAATTTCACAAGTTTAAAAAGCGAACAATGCGCTGTGTTCTGCCTACTCCCGGCTGTGCCTCTGGAGGTTCCGTAGTTATCTGTCGCGCTCGTGATTCAGCGCGCTTTTTATGATGGTTGCAGGGGGCGTGGCCTCAGAGTGGGCGTGTCCCTGTCTGGGTGTGAGTGATGGCGGGTGGAGTAGGTCGGCGGTTTTCTCCCTTACCAGCGCTCGTTCCGCTGAGTGGGGGGATGCCTGCACACCGAGATCGCGTGTCAGGAGAGAGGTGAGTGAGTTTTAAAAAGACAAATTTCACAAGTTTAAAAACGAACAATGCGCTGTGTTCTGCCTACTCCCGGCTGTGCCTCAGGAGGTTCCGTAGTCATCTGTCGCGCTCGTGATTCAGCGTGCTTTTTATGATGGTTGCAGGGGTGTGGCCTCAGAGTGGGCGTGTCCCTGTCTGGGCGTGAGTGATGGCGGGTGGAGTAGGTCGGCGGTTTTCTCCCTTACCAGCGCTCGTTCCGCTGAGTGGGGGGATGCCTGCACACCGAGATCGTGTGTCAGGAGAGAGGTGAGTGAGTTTTAAAAAGACAAATTTCACAAGTTTAAAAGCGAACAATGCGCTGTGTTCTGCCTACTCCCGGCTGTGCCTTAGTAGGGTCCGTAGTTATCTCAACATCCGATCGATGGAGGTGGTTTTGTGGGGAAGGGAAACAGCTGAAGAATAACCTGCCCCTTTCCTTTTGCCCATGGCTTTTTCACAGAGAATGGAAAAGACCCTATAACCTTAGCATAAAAAACTGCCAGAGGAAGCCAAGACCTAACGTCCAACAACGTAACGGTTGGCTGGTTGAACTACGACGAAACGCCGGAAAGAACATTCCAGGCATTACCACAGTGCACTCATGTAGTAATCCAGTCTTGTCAAAAGTGCATACTGCCCAAAGCGGAAACACCAAACGTTTTTCCGTGTGTCCATTGATGCCTCTCTGTGTTGAAGCCTCAGGTCTTGACAAACAACTGACTGCCACACAGTTATGTAACCATGTTGATGAGTGTTTTATCAAGTGCCTACTTCTCTTGCTTTACTTGTAGCTTACCACAACACAAAGATGTTGCAATCTGTCAGAAGGTGACCTATGTCATGCAGCACACCAGAGGATACCTTTCCTGGGTTGATGGTGTGATTTCACAACATATTCTCCTTAGACCAGATTTTTAATGGACATGGTACAGCAACAACATAAACTGTGCATGCCAGCATGTGTCTACCTACTCAGGACTGGGCCAGAGTAAAGATGTGCACGCCCTCCCCTTGTGTTTTCCATAGCAGTGAAAATGATGACAAAATGCAAGCAGGAGGACTAAGGACTTTGAGGCAGGCTTCAAGGATGGATGCATTTTTGCACAGCAAACGTTTGTTGAATATCACAGGGGTGAGCACATGGATGATACATACTGTAGGGTACATGGTCCTTCCATGCATTTGTTACAAGAAGAATGTTAATAGAAATCCATAACTATGCATTTTCTCCCTGACAACATTGAATTTACCTAAGGCCCATGTTCCACACATGTAAATGTTTGTCATTGACCACAAAACCCAGGACCATGAATAGAATGTCATACTGCCCACGGAACATCACATTAAGCAACAATAGCAAGGCAGCCTGTAGCCAAATAACGTTCACTTACCATGAAAGGAAAGGTGAATGTGTATTTCAATGAACATTGCAACACAATACTTAAAACTACAGAACACTTGGGCAATTTCTGAATGCACTCCAGTATGTAATTTGTAATCATAATGGAATGTGCACAACAGCAACGCAAGGTGCTTGCAAAAGATGGGTGGGTTTTCATGTAAATAACAAGGGTAAGTCGACTTCAGAAAGTTATATCCAACATTTGTTTATGTTGTTATGTGTGCTGCATTCAGCTGCCCACATCAAACCAGCAATTACTATTGCTTGTGGTCTATTTAGAAGCCCCTATCACCACATTTTTCAATTTACTGAGGCAAAACATGCTTCACAATATTTACAAGGCAGTTCTGACACACTTGATGTGGCTTTGCACTGCCTTGTGAATGAGGCACCCTTTCATGCTATACTTAGCATGAGAGGCGTAGGCAATGGGTGTTGCAGTTGACCTTCCAACACAACAGCCAGAGATTTTGATGCTGCCCTGCATTACCAAAGATGGGGAAAATATTTGGCTAAGCCAACAGTAAGAGCAGTAGTAACAGGGTATTGACATTGTGCAACTAGGCAAAATGCTAGACTTGGCTTAATTTTTTATGTTTGTTTGTGTGCTGCATTGTGCAGCGCAAATTGAGACAGCTAAACAGCATGCATGATTATTTATGTGCACTCAAATCAATCATTCACCACAATGCAGGCACCATTGCTCAATGGTTTAAGAGTGCCTGCGTTGGCGCTAGGCAGCTACATTTAGCACCAGCGCAGAGTAAAACACAGGACTGAGACGTATTGTTGTACATATGGCAAAGCCCTGCATTTCAAAGTTGACAGAGCACTGCGTTAAGCCAAGAAGTCTAACGCCGCTCTCCATCACTTTTATTGTAAATCTGCCCCAGAGTTAGAAGACACATGACTGGTCAGTTGTCATTGCATGACTGCATGTGTGCTTAATTACTAGGCCCTTACAGCACCGTTATGTGACTTTCAATGTATTTGTAAATGATAGCCACAGCTCAAGGGACATGTGAATGTACCTCAGAGTACCTATATAGCTAGCATTTGATCTGCATACAGTGTGGGTGGGCACTGAGACATAGGTAGATGGACGGAAACAGCATTACTCATCCCTCCATGTCACTGGTTGTTACTTACCGTGTTGCTGATGTAGTTGGTCATAGTCAGACTGCCCTGTCCCTTTACTCCAACCACCAACTCCTCACTGATAACAGCGGACCAATGTTTCTCCAAGGCATCAAGCTCCTCCTGTGGTGCTGGACTCCCAGCTCCGGTCTGCAGTGTTGCCTGTTGGTTGCTGGCCAGTTTCTGCTAAGTCATGCGATTGGCATCATGCCAGTGCTTTCTGCAGTCAGTCACTGTCCTCTTGACTTCTGCTACAGAGTTAACCTTGCTGACAATGGACTGACAAATTTGAATTTTGGTCCCCTATGACACCTTGGAGCTGATGAAGAGCTGGTGTTGATGCTCTGTCACCTCCACAACCAGGATCTCATTTCCCTCCTGATGGAATCTGGTTTTGTTCTTCCTCTTGCCCCGGGACTCTGGCTGGTCATCTTGTCTGCTGGGGGGTTGGGCAGGTTGTTGTCTGGTGCTGAACTGGGTCCAGGCTCTAGCATTCTGCATTCTTGTTTTTTGGGGGTTTTTTTTGCGGCATTTTGTGTGGGTTTTTTCCCCGCTAGATGCAAAAAAGTGACGTTGGGCTGACTAACGTGGGTTTTCTTGCTGCTAATTGGCTGGCCATCACTGTTTTCACACTAACGTCAAGATTTCTATTGGTGTGACACTAGACTGAGCAGCAATTTTCGACACCGCTAGCTGATCCTAACTCCATCTAATGACGTATTGTAAATACGTCGCAAACATTGCGTTGGATTTGGGCGATAGACAGCGGTTAAAAATTTGCCACTAAGCAAAGTCGAAACTGCTTAGCGGCAATTCTTGTAAATATACCCCACAGTGTCAGACGTATGAGGCGTTTATGATTTGGTAATAATTTGCAAATAGGTAAGCGACTATTAGAAGGTATGTTTCAAAAATATCAATGTAGTTTTCATTAGACCTGGGCGTGAAATTCCGCTCTGTTTGAGGAGTTTGCAGAGTTTTTCCCACTCCGCGCAGAGCGCGAAGTTCTGTAAAAACTCCACAAAGCAGTGCTTTTTCCTCACTCGCACTTGCCACCATTAAGTTAGCGAGCACGAGCTAAGAAAGTCTCACTTCAGACCATTTCCCAGAGAGATTTCTCAACGAGGCGGGGCCGTGGATGGTCAAAGCCTCTTGCGTTGATAAACTTTCTGTTCGCGTTGAGGAAGCTGCCGCTCAAGTAGAACAGAGTGGCAGAAAAAAGCAGTGCCCTCTTGCACTGTGCATGGTGCTGTTAGTGCTGATTTTACAGTGCAGGACAAACACACGGTGCTAAAAATCAGCATAAACAGTGCGACATTATGCACTCCACCACTTGTGGAACTCTGCGTAGTGTGGTGGAGTTTTTCGGTTACTTTGCAACTCTGCCCAGGCCTAGTTTTCAGTTCTAGTAGAAAAAATAGCGATACAACATGAATCTTACCTACTCGCTATTTTTGCAACTGAAATTTGTGTTTACTAATTTGCGTTTCCTCTTTTGAGAAGTACTATTGGTTCTTTAATTATGAAAGATTGCAAAAACAAGTTTTTGCATTTGCTAATTGGTATAAAGTGGAAGCAGGTGTTAGTCAGGTGTAAACTATAAGAGGCATGGAAATTTAGCTTTTACCACAATTGCTGCTCTGCATGCTAGGGTGAGGAGGTTTAAGCTGTTTGCTCCACACCACCACAGGAGAGGTAAAAGACAGGAGCGCATTTACAGAGTCAGTGGACTTTGATTGAGCAGACAGAGGAGGAGATATATAGCAAGTATAGGCTCAGAAGCACTGATATTTTAGGAGCCAATCTGTTTATTGGTAAGGAGTCAGAATGGGGTAACACAGCCTCCTGCCTACATCCAATGACCCGCAGAGCGCATCTCTCGTAGCAATACACAGCTTTCATGCCAAAAACCTGGAGGCCGGCAGCGTTGTAGCTGGAATGGCTCTTCACATCAGTTATAGACTTCTTACTTTTCATGGCAGAGAAACACATTAATAATAGAGGAAGAAAAAATGAATAGGGAAACACTACAAAGAACAATCCCACCCCTAGACCCCCTGTATCCCTCCCCCACCCTCTTCTGCACCAGTCGTAGCCTCCCCATTGGATCCAAGGCCCCTGAACAGAAGTGTTGGTGGGTTGCCACTCTTAAACTGTATTCGGAGCTGCAGCAGAATGCGCATCCTGCAGTAGTAATTTAAGGATTTGCAAATATCTAGGGCAAGTGATTTCTCTCATGTCCTTGGACAACAAATGCAGAAATGGCACCCATAATTCTGCGTAGACCTACCCCTTTCCATACACAATGAGAGACATGCGCTCCATAGCCAAAATATATCACAAGTGATGTAACCAATTTACTACATCAGGACTGGCCTCTGTGCCCCATTGAGCTAGAATAGCTTGTCTTGCTGATAACAGGGCTAGCACTATTTGCCTACCTCTTATAGATCGTAATGGGAAAACCCGTGAGTGTGAGAGTCCAAGGAGAGTATATTCTGGATACTGGGGTAAGGCGATATTGAATGCTTCACCTATGTTATTAAGGACCTCAGTCCAGTAGCTCTGAAGTTTGGGACAATGCCATAACAAGTGTGATAGGGTACCAGACATCCCACATCCCCTCCAACATAGTTCAGATTTGTCCCAACTGTGTATTAGCATTGGGGTATAGTACCAGTATGAGAAGACTTTAAAGACGGATTCCGCCCCAGCATTTTAGTGTGGAGTGTGATGAGTTCTGTAGAGTATATGTTCCCATTCCTTAGGAGATAGTGGTCTACCCAGCTCGTTCTCCCACCGGACTTGCACCTTCATGCGCTACTCGGTGGGTGGCGCGGTAAGCATAGCATACAGTTCAGAGATAAGTCGGCGATCATTGTGTTTGCGAAGCAGCCATTTTTCAAATGTGGTAAGGGGGCGGGACATTTTGTTGTAGTTTTAGGGTGCAGTCATCCAGTGATATAGTTGGTGGTAGGCATATTTATCAGTCGCTAGGAGATCATAGTCTTTTTTGAGCTGCGCAAACGGAGCCAGTCCTTCTGTGTCAAAGAGAGATCCCACCCTCTTGCATCCCTCCTCCCACCAGTGCTGGAACACCACTGAACTCTGTCCTGGGGGGAAGTCTGGGTTATCCACAATTGGAGTCATAGGTGAAGTAAAGGAGGTCCATCCCTTCTTAATAGCCACCATATCCCAGCTCTTCAGTGTTGGGGACGTGACAGGGGAGGACTATAACCCCCAGGCCCTGTGGTTGTGTGGCAACCAGAGCTCTCTCCAGATGTTAATTCCAGCTACCGCCTGGTACATAAAGTTCCAGTGCTTGCCGGACAGGGGTCTGTTCCATTCCACAATGTAGCGGAGGCAGGATGCCTGGTAGTAGCCACAAATCAAAGGGAGACCCACCCCACCTTCGCTCTTCAGGCGGATCATTTGAGTTACCAAAAGGCGCGGCTTCTTTCCACCCACACAAACTTATTGATGAGGGTCTGCAATTGTGCTATCGCCCGCGGCGGAGGTGTCATGGTATCGTTTGAAATATATAAAGAATGCGCAGGAGAACTGTCATTTTCACCGCCGCAATCCTCCCAAGCCATGCTAATCAGAGGTGCGACCAAGTGTCCAGCACTTTGGCTGTGTCTGCCAAGAGAGTCGCATAGTTTAGAGCAACCGTCCGGGTAATGGTCGGCGCAAGGCGGATGCCCAGGTACGATATGTCTTGTTGGGTCCAATGGAACGGGAACTGTTGCTGCAGACCATCCACCATAGCTGGGGGGATCGACAAGTTCAGGATGTTTGATTTGCCCAGGTTGACTTTAAACCCAGACACCTCACCAAAGGTGAACAACTCTTCAAGGAGAGCCGGCAGGGTCGAGTGAGGATTGGTGAGGGATAGAATCACATAGTCTGCATATAGACTGATTTTGTGAACATCAGCCCCGAATTTCAAGCCTTCGATGCCGAATCCGCTCTTATACGTTGGGCCAATGGCTCCATGCAGAGCGCGAATACGAGGGGGGATAAAGGACAATCTTGGCGAGTCCCCCGGAAATTTGGAAAGTAGGTGATCTGTTGCCATTTACTCTCACAAATACCTCGGGCGCGCAGTAGATGCATTTGATCCACCTTATGTAGGTCTCCCCAAAATCAAAGCAACGCAGGGTATCAAACAAATAGGCCCAACCCACTCTGTCGAATGCCTTTTCGACATCAATAGATAGGAAGAAGGCCTGCCTACCCGATCTCTGTATGCTATGCATGAGGTGGAAGAGATGTTTCGTATTGTCCCCCCCTTGTCTTGTAGGGATATCCCCGCTTGGTCAGGGTCTATTAAGTCTGCCATAAGGGGATTTAAACGCGCCGCTAAAATACCGGTGAAGATCTTCGCGTCTATGTTGAGGAGGGATATGGGCCTGTAGGAGGCTTTAGAATGACTGAGATAGCAGCCTCCGACATGGATGTCGTTACTGCCCCCGTCTCCAGAAATGAATTAAACAGTTTAGTTAAAAAGGGAACCAGCTCTCAACAAAAGGTTTTATAAAAAAGAGGCCAAGAAGCCATCGGGGCCTGGGGACTTGCCAATTTTCAATCTGGATATCGCTGCAATCACTTCCTCTATTCGAATGGCAGAATCAAGCAGTTCTGCAGTTATTTTGGGAAGGGGTGAATCGGCACATGTTTTCAAATATAAAAGAGGATCCCGTGCCGGCGGGTCCTGCCCAGTGTACAGGGTGCAGTAGAACGAGGGAAGGCTTCCACTATGTGCATATCTGAGCTCTGTTCTTCCCCGTTTTAATCCCTGATCGAGTGTATCAAAGCCGTCTGTGTTTTAGCCTGCAGTCTGTGGGCCAGGAGCCTACCACACTTATCACTGCTAAAGTAGAATTTGTGGCAGAGGCGAAGAATGGCATACTCCGCCCTATCAAGATCCAGGTGCTTCAGTAGGTACCTGCGGTTCTCCAACTCCCTCCACACCCTCAGCGCCCCAGTTCTTTTGTGGATAGACTCTAGTTCCGCTAACCCTTTCTCTTGTTCTCTGTGCTTCTCCTTCCGTAGTTTTTGTTCGGCTGCAGATAAGGCAATGAATTTGCCCCTTCTGACCAATTTCAGGGCTTCCCACACCGCCAAGAGCGATGCTGAACCCACCCACGTCTATAAGCTGTAAATAGTCTTCTAATTTTTGTTAAATGCGTTGCACCGTTTCAGCGGAATGCAATAGACTCTGCCGCAAACACCACCCTGGGGGGATTGCATGTGAGGTCTGCACAGGGACGTGTATCGCAATGAGGGCATGATCCAACAAGGACCGGGGTCGATCATGGTGGTGTGCAGTTGACGAGCTAAGGGAGTGGAGGCCAGAAAATGGACAACTCGCACATAGGTTTTGTGGGCTGCTGAGTAGTAAGTGTAGTCCCTTACCCCGGGGTGTTGGGTACGCCAAACGTCATGCAGGCTATTGTCTGTCAGCCACTCCCTGCCCTGTGGAGAGAACGCCCCCGTTTGGTTTGATCTTTTTCCTGATCTGTCCAATTTTGTATCCATTACTAAGTTAAGGTCCCCTCCGACCTTGATCGCAGCATCTTGTGTCACAAGGACCTCTGTGAGAGCAGTAAGAATAAAGGATTCCTGTTGTGTGTTTGGAGCATCGAGTGAGGCCAATGTTAAGTGTAACCCCCCTCACTGCACCCTAAGCGCATGCAGGTGCCCCTTGATTTCTGCCACAGTTACAATGACTTTGCCCGGGATGTGTGCTCCAACCAGAATAGCTATCCTATTTTTCTTGGATGGACCCGCAGACCAGAATTGCTGCGGGAAGCGCCTAGTGCGCATGCGAGGGGTATCCTTAGATAGAAGGTGCATCTCCTGGAGAAGACAAATATTGCCTCCTGCATTTTCTAGCAAGGATAGGACCGCTGATCTTTTCACGGGGTTGTTTAGACCCCACACATTAAGGCTAACTATCTTAAGGGCTTTCCCCATCGGGTGTGTGTGGAGGTGCAATGAACTGCCTTGCCAGCATCCCGCTATCTAGGCCTGCATTGATCCAAAGGCCCGCATGCCTCGGCGGGGAAGCAAGACAGGAGGACTGACTGGTGCGGAAACCCCCAAAAGAAATAACAACAACCAGAAATATTATCAAAGAAAAAATGAATCACAGAACAGCTACGAAGAGCAAAGCACAGCAAAAGTTCATCATAGAATGGAGAACCAAGGAGATCATTACTCGTTCAGCAACCGGTAGTGCAGAGAGCATGGTCCGCCCCCGCTCGCAAGCGGAGAGTTCGTCAGCGAGCATCAGGGACAGCCACCCGTGCGCCCCGGCATCTCAACATGTTACCCAATCCGGTGCAGTCCAGTTGCGCAGATCATGGGGTAGCCGTGCATTCCGATGGCTGCGATAGGGAGGAGAGCACCGCCTCCCACTCTTTGGTCATCGTTGCCTGGTCGGGCTTCAGTGTGGAGGCAGGCTTGCCAATCCACTGCCATCGCGTTGATCGATGAGAAACGTGCTCCCTGGGCCTCTCTAACTGCTCCACTGTCGTCGTGCTATCGAGGCCAAGTACCTTAAGGGCCTCAGTGAGAGAGCGAATCTGATGTAGTTTCCCTTGTAATTTAAATATGATGCGGAACGGATGGCCCCAGGAGTAGGGGATGCCTTGCTCACGGAGATGGGAGGTGACCTCCCTGAATTCACGCCTTTTGAGCAAAGTGGAGGCTGCCAAGTCCTGAAAAATAGCGGGCGTCTGGCCCAGGAACTGGATTCGGTGAGCCTCCTGCGCCCTCTGAATTATCTTTTCTTTTAATTGGAAGTTATGGACGCACACAAGGATGTCCGTCGGTGATGCTTTATTTCCTCGGGGGAGGCCCACTCTGTGGACACGGTTCATCTGTATGTCAGTCGCGTTGTCTTCACCCAGTATCTGCTGGAACAGAACCCCGACATAAGCCCTTGGATCGTCTCCCCCCTCTCACCAGGGAACACCTCGGATCCGTACATTATTCCGCCAAGAGCGGTTCTCGAGATCTTCGGCGTGTGCTTGAGTATCTAAACACTGCTCTTGGAGGCTGAGCATGTCTTGTTGCATCTGGTGAAGTTCCTCTTCCCGGCTGAGTTCATGCTCTTCTAGTGCGGCCACACGTTCTCCCACCTCATCTATGTCCCTTCTTACCTCCCGGAGATCGGCAGAGAGCTGGCCCTTGAGTTCCTGTATGTCTTCTTTTATGGCAGCGAATAGTTCCATCATAAAGGTCTTAGTGGCCAGGCCGTCACCTCCTTCTAAGGCCCCATTGTGTCTCTCGTTGGCGGGAGTAGTGGACCCAGGCTGCTTCAGAAGCATTTTCTTCAATGTTTTGTCTTTCTTAGTGCGTGCTGCCGCCATGATGCAAGTATCGTGTGTCCGTATCCTGATTTCTCCCAGTCAGTGACAGGGACCCAGAACCCTCTGGACAGCCCGCTGCGAGGCTATTCCCGTCTCCAGCCTCACTCGTCGAGTCACCCCTTCCCACCGGCTTGCAGGCGTCGCCAGTAGGGTTTATCGTGGGGGAGCTGTTGAGTCCAGGCCGGGGCCACACGACACAACACCCAGGGTCCCTGCCGCCGGATATAGCTTCAGTTCAATCTTTGCCGGGCAGGCCCCAAGGAGACCACCCGACACCCCCGCACTGCTGGGCTTCACCCTCGCTCGGGCACAGGGCTTATAACTGCCCTGGGTGTGTGCCCAGTGTCGCTGCGTGGGCTCCCCTGACACCTCACCAAAGTGGGCCAATGCAGTACTGGATTCACCCCTTACAGGCCTTGGCGGGCCTACCTCACCTCCAGGGCCCACCAGACTCAAAATGGGTTTCTAAGCTGGGCAGCTTTGCCAGACAGCCACCACCTCTGTCGGCGTCTGTGAAAGGACATCACTCTGTGGTCCGGGGCCTGCCCCCAGCGTCTCCTCACTGTGTATGGCAGTGGAGGGCTGCGGGATCCAGGACGGCCAGCGTGCCTCCCGTTACTTGGGCGCGTCAGGGCTCACGTCCCCTCTCTGAGCTCCGCCAGGCCAGAAGCAAGGCCCAAACCAATCCCTGCCGCCTGGGGACTCCCACCACCATCGTCTGCTGCGGGAGGTCACCCTCCCATGTAGTGGAGCCAACTCCCTCTCACTACAGGACAGTCCGATGCCGGCCCAAGGCGCCGCACAAGTGGGTGACGGTGGGTCTCCAAATATGGTGGGTCCCGAGCAGCCCCATGCTCCAGCCTCCACAATATCCCTGGCTCTCACCTGCTTCAGAGCAGCTGCTCATGCCGGGTCAGCTACCCAGGCCCTGCGGGCCCCCCGCACTTCACCGCAGCCGACATCCACACAGCGGCAGCTTCTTGCTCTTCCGTTGCCGGGCCACACCACTCAGGACACTCCTCCTGGTCACAGGCCCTCCCGCTCCACTCGCCGAACCTCCGCTCCGGCCTTCGGATCCAGAGCCAGTAGGAAGCGGCCGAACCGCCGGGAACTCGACAGGCAGATACGAAGCTCTTCACTGGTGCCGCCCGGTCCCGTTACAGTGGTCTAGGGAACCGGGATTGGGCTCGATTACAAGGCTATAGGGTGGCGGCGCCGGAGGGACACAATCCTGGGTCCTAACTAGCCGCCATCTTGGCCACGCCCCCAGCACTGATATTTTATGGTTTAAATGTTTTTATTGATTATCCAACAAGGTTACGTGCACCTAGCAGCCGACATACATGGCTATGAGAAAACCGCTAAACAGGTCAGTATTGTGATCCATGTAATCAGAGTGTGCTTAGCTGAATAACCACTTTGGTCGAACAGAACTCTTGAATGTAAAGAAACAGAAACACAGGCCCTAAAAAATTCCCACTCCCCCTATCTCCCTCCCCGTGCTCCGCGTCTTCCCTGATGCCCCGTCGAACTTCTAATGCCCACCTCCCTCCGGAATCTCTGCAATACGTAACAGCCTAAGATATCGGGGGCATGTGACTTCCCTGAATTCAGAGGCCAAGAGCGACAAGAAGGGCTGCCATAACTCCCCGTATTTGTCCCCCTCTCCTGCCATGGTTAGTGCCAATTTTTCCATACCCAAGACATACCACAAACGATGTAACCACCCTGTGAAGGTCGGTAGTTGGGGTGTACGCCAGTGAGTGAGTATGTTTTGTATAGCTGACCCTAGCGCAATGGTCATCAGCCGGCCCTTACGTGAACGCAATGGATAGGTCAGGGGATTGGGCAGTCCTAAGATTACATAGGCTGGGAAGTGCGGTATCTCCATCTCGAAGTGCTTGTCTACTTCATCCAACACCTGCGTCCAGTAGGATTGGAGAAGTGTGCATTCCCACAGTACATGAGCTAGACTGCCCACATGGCCACAACCCCTCCAGCACGTCGCCTTACGAGAGCGATCCATCGCGTGTAAGCGCTCCGGGGTGTATTACCAATATGTCACAATCTTCGTAAGAGTCTCCGTGAGTCCCATGTGGTATGCAGAATGCCGCGCCCTGTAATATATGCCCTCCCATTCTTTATGACTCAGTGTTCTTCCCAGCTCCCTTTCCCACCGGTTTCTGCTAGAGTTATATGAGTGTTTGTATTTAATCTGCAATTGTTTATAGAGATCGGAGATGAGGTGTTTGTCTGATGTGCGTGTAATGAGCCAGGCGCCTCTCCGCCCCGGAGCGAACCTGTGGCTGAAGCACCCAGTGTCTCACCTGCATATACCGCAACCTCTCCGTCTCCGGCAGCCCAAAGTCTCTCCGCATCTGGGCGAATGAGTGTACCCCCCCTCTCCATAAACATGACAAAGGCACCGGCAGCCCGCAGCTCTCCAACTCGCAAAGGCGGCTTCCTCCAGTCCAGGGGTGAAGTCGGGATTACCCATCAACGGGGTAAGCGGAGACGGGAAGGATGTGAGTTTGTGCATGAGGTTAGTGGCGTCCCAAACTTCAAGAGGGACCCGCGTAATATAAGAGGCATACAGGTTAGGAGGCCTTGGTGTTTGCGTAAGAAAGGAATTTCCTGCAAAGGTCGTGTCGCTATTGCCTGGTCTTGAAACAACCAATGTTTCTCTGATTCCCATTTGCTCCATTCCACTAGGTATCTCAGTTGGGCTGCTTGAAAGTAGAGTCCCAGATCTGGAACCCAGAGTCCCCCCGCTTCCGGTGCTAATACCACCAGCGCTCGCCGCATTCGTGGCTTCCGCCCGTTCCAGATAAACTGGGACAGGTCTGACTGCATCGTTCGAATCCATCCAACAGGCGGACAGAGAGGTATAGTGCGAAAGAGATAGAGAATCTCTGGGAGAATGGTCATCTTGACCGCTGCAACCCTACCCAACCAGGAGAGGGGATAGTGCCGCCACCTGTCGAGTACCCGGCGGATTCTGTCGCGCAGCAGTGTATAATTCGTGTGAACCACTTTAGAGAGTGATGGGGCCAGTTGAATCCCTAGATACGGTATTGCGTCTGTCGCCCAACGAATGGGAAGTCGGGTTTGCAGGTGATCTCGGGTGGGACGAGATAACGATAAGTCCAGGGCTAAGGATTTCCCTGCATTTACTTTGAACCCGGCAGCCTGAGCAAAAGCATCCAATTCCGCCCAGCACGCTGGAAGAGCGGACATTGGATCAGATAACGATAATAATACGTCATCCGCGTATAGACTGATTGTGTGGACGAAGCCCCCGAACCGTATCCCCGTGATCTCCGGGTTTTGTCGCAGCCTCTGAGCCAGGGGTTCCATGTAAAGGGTACAGAGGAAGGGAGACAGCGGACACCCCTGCCTCGTGCCCCTCTCGATGTGGAAGCGGGAGGATGTGTAGCCGTTCACCCTAACTGCAGCTGTGGGGAGTTTATAACAATTAAGGATATGCGTGCGGAACCGGTCGCCTATTCCTGCCCTCTCCAATACCTGTTCCAAAAATGGCCAGTGGATGCGGTCGAGCGCCATTTCAGCGTCGATGGCCAGCATCATAAATTCCCCCGGGACCCGAGTAGCCTTTTCAATAAGATGCAAAATCTGTTTCGTTTTGTCTGCCATTTGTCGTTCGGGGATGAAGCCCGCTTGGTCCGGGTCCGTGAGGCACGGCACATGAGGGCTGAGGTGGGCTGCTAGTATCCCTGTGTATAGTTTAAAATCTATGTTAAGGAGGGATATTGGTCGGTAAGATCCGCAGTGCGAGCAATCTTTCCCGGGTTTGGGAATTACTGCTATCGAAGCCTCTAAGAGGTCCCCTGGAATAGCTCCCTGAGTAGCAAAGGAATTAAACAACCGGGTAAAAATCAGAGCTAACAGGGGACAAAATTTCTTATAGAAGATGGCGGGAAAGCCGTCTGGACCAGGGGCCTTCCCCAGTTTGAGACGAGAAATGGCGGACACTACCTCCTCCAGTTGAATGCTTCTATCTAGATGGTCAGCCTGCACCTTCGACAGAGCCGGCAGTGTGACGGAGTCTAAGAGAGCCGTCCCATCAGAAAGGTCCAAGGGGGCCTCCGCGTTCAAAGTCGCATAAAAATCTCGGAATGCCTCTGCGATATCACTATCCTCCGTTGCTTCTGTGCCGTCTTCCCGAGAGATCATTTTAACTCCCTGTCTTTGACGAACCTCTCTAAGCTTATGGGCCAAGAGGCGCCCACACCTGTCCCCACCCGCATAGTAGGCGTGTCGCAGCCTCAATGCCGCAAACTCTGCCCTGTCTTGGTCTAGTGCCATAAGCTGTTGGCGAACGGCCTTGAGTTGCTGCCATATTCTCGGAGCTCCCGTCCGCTGATGCATCCGTTCAAGTTCCCGGACCTGCTGTGTAAGCTCTTCCCTTTTGCACCCTCGCTCCCTATTGTCCGCTGCCGAGATCGAAATGAACTCCCCTCGAAGAACCGCCTTCAGCGCTGCCCATTGCGTGGCTAGTGTAGTGTCTGGGTTATCATTATGTTTGAGATAGTCATGAATGTGGTGCTGGATGCGTTTAACCACCTGTTCCCGATGCAGGAGAGCGTCCCTAAGACGCCCCACCCTGGGTGGACGCGACGTGGGCGGGAGTGTGAAAATCGCAGTCACCGGAGCGTGATCTGATAAAGACGCCAATCCTATGTCAGCTGCTGTCGAGAGCGCCCGTGCCGATGCAGATACTAAGAAGTGGTCTAGTCTGGCGTAGGTCTTATGCGCATTAGAATACGAGGAGTATTCTCTGTCTCGAGCCATAGATCGCATAATCCCAAGTCCTGCAGGCGCGCAAGCCCTTTCGCAGAAATTGCCCCGGCCTGATGCGAGCGCTGGCTGGATCTATCCTGAGCATTATCGAAAACCAAATTGAGGTCCCCCCCCCCCCCAAGGATGATATTGCGATCAGGTGTAGCCATGGCCTCTGTAAGTGCGGAATGTAAGAATCGCTCCGAACCCTCATTCGGGGCATACAAGGAGCTAATCGTGAACGGCAATCCCCCGAGGGCAAAGTGGTATGTCAGTAGGCACCCCCTGATCTCAGCCACATTATGCAGAACTTCCCCCCGAAACCGCTGTGCCACTAGAATTGCCACCCCTGCTGTTTTAGTAGGCCCGGAGGAGAAGAACTGCGTGGAAAACTTCCGGGACTTAAGACGATGGCAATTACGCGCTAATAGGTGGGTTTCCTGCAGCAGGCAAAGATCTGCGTGGGAATTTTCTAAGCATGATAGGACAGCCCTACGTTTGACTGGGTTGTTAAGACCCCGGACGTTCAAGGTCAGTATCTTAAGTGTGGTGGGTGGCATGGTATGTGTCGATTGGGAGACACTGCAACTGTGATGCGTCGTGTATTGTGGCTCCGGAGCATCCGGTGTGTAAACGAATCAGAGACACGGGGGCACAGGGGGTCGCACTAACCCTAAAGGAAAGGTGGACGCGGAGCACTAACCTCCCTCACCCACCCCGAAAAACCCCAACAAAAAGAAACAAAATACCATAATAACTGGGAACATATAGTCCATCACTCATCTGTGATTGGTGAAAAGTCATTGGGGTGTATCCACCAACAGTGGAAGGAAGCCCTCTCCCGCCAAAGATCTGGATATAAGAAAAAAAGGCTCTCAGGCACCATAAGTAACCGGGTCAGCCAATATTAGAGCCAGAAAAGTCAGTGGACACAGCTTCCAGCGCCGATAGTCGGCCCTTCGTGATCTCCGCCGCTGGTGAGTGTATAACAATTAAGGATATGCGTGCGGAACCGGTCGCCTATTCCTGCCCTCTCCAATACCTGTTCCAAAAATGGCCAGTGGATGCGGTCGAGCGCCATTTCAGCGTCGATGGCCAGCATCATAAATTCCCCCGGGACCCGAGTAGCCTTTTCAATAAGATGCAAAATCTGCTTCGTGTTGTCTGCCATTTGTCGTTCGGGGATGAAGCCCGCTTGGTCCAGGTCCGTGAGGCACGGCATATGAGGGCTGAGGTGGGCTGCTAGTATCCCTGTGTATAGTTTAAAATCTATGTTAAGGGGGGATATTGGTCGGTAAGATCCGCAGTGCGAGCAATCTTTCCCGGGTTTGGGAATTACTTCTATCGAAGCCTCTAAGAGGTCGCCTGGAATAGCTCCCTGAGTAGCAAAGGAATTAAACAACCGGGTAAGAAGAATCAGAGCTAACAGGGGACAACATTGCTTATAGAAGATGGCAGGAAAGCCGTCTGGACCAGGGGTCTTCCCCAGTTTGAGACGAGAAATGGCGGACACTACCTCCTCCAGTTGAATGCTTCTATCTAGATGGTCAGCCTGCGCCTTCGACAGAGCCGGCAGTGTGACGGAGTCTAAGAGAGCCGTCCCATCAGAAAGGTCCAAGGGGGCCTCCGCGTTCAAAGTCGCATAAAATTCTCGGAATGCCTCTGCGATATCACTATCCTCCGTTGCTTCTGTGCCGTCTTCCCGAGAGATCATTTTAACTCCCTGTCTTTGACGAACCTCTCTAAGCTTATGGGCCAAGAGGCGCCCACACCTGTCCCCACCCGCATAGTAGGCGTGTCGCAGCCTCAATGCTGCAAACTCTGCCCTGTCTTGGTCTAGTGCCGTAAGCTGTTGGCGAATGGCCTTGAGTTGCTGCCATATTCTCAGAGCTCCCGTCCGCTGATGCATCCGTTCAAAATCCCGGACCTGCTGTGTAAGCTCTTCCCTTTTGCACCCTCGCTCCCTATTGTCGGCAACCGAGATCGAAATGAACTCCCCTCTAAGAACCGCCTTCAGCGCTGCCCATTGCGTGGCTAGTGTAGTGTCTGGGTTATCATTATGTTTGAGATAGTCATGAATGTGGCGCTGGATGCGTTTAACCACCTGTTCCGATGCAGGAGAGCGCCCCTAAGACGCCCCACCCTGGGTGGACGCGACGTGGGCGGGAGTGTGAAAATCACAGTCACCGGAGCGTGATCTGATAAAGACGCCACTCCTATGTCAGCTGCTGTCGAGAGCGCACGTGCCGATGCAGATACTAAGAAGTGGTCTAGTCTGGCGTAGGTCTTATGCGCATTAGAATACGAGGAGTATTCTCTGTCTCGAGCCAGAGATCGCATAACCCCAAGTCCTGCAGGCGCGCAAGCCCTTTCGCAGAAATTGCCCCGGCCTGATGCGAGCGCTGGCTGGATCTATCCTGAGCATTATCGAAAACCAAATTGAGGTCCCCCCCCAAGGATGATATTGCGATCAGGTGTAGCCGTGGCCTCTGTAAGTGCGGAATGTAAGAATCGCTCTGAACCCTCATTCGGGGCATACAAGGAGCTAATCGTGAACGGCACTCCCCCGAGGTCAAAGTGGTATGTCAGTAGGCACCCCCTGATCTCAGCCACTTTATGCAGAACTTCCCCCCGAAACCGCTGTGCCACTAGAATCGCCACCCCTGCTGTTTTAGTAGGCCCGGAGGAGAAGAACTGCGTGGAAAACTTCCGGGACTTAAGACGATGGCAATCACGCGCTAATAGGTGGGTTTCCTGCAGCAGGCAAAGATCTGCGTGGGAATTTTCTAAGCATGATAGGACAGCCCTACGTTTAACTGGGTTGTTAAGACCCCGGACGTTCAGGGTCAGTATCTTAAGTGTGGTGGGTGGCATGGTATGTGTCGATCGGGAGACACTGCAACTGTGATGCGTCGTGTATTGTGGCTCCGGAGCATCCGGTGTGTAAACGAATCAGAGACAAGGGGGCGCAGGGGGGCGCACTAAAAGGTGGACACGGAGCACTAACCTCCCTCACCCACCCCGAAAAACCCCAACAAAAAGAAACAAAAATACCATAATAACTGGGAACATATAGTCCATCACTCATCTGTGATTGGTGAAAAGTCATTGGGGTGTGTCCACCAACAGTGGAAGGACGCCCTCTCCCGCCAAAGATCTGGATATAAGAAAAAAAGGCTCTCAGGTACCATAAGTAACCGGGTCAGCCAATATTAGAGCCAGAAAAGTCCGTGGACACAGCTTCCAGCGCCGATAGTCAGCCCTTCGTGATCTCCGCCGCTGGTGGTTTCTTGAGATGGCGTTTACAACCCTGTTGACGCCATCGAGGCCCAGCATCCTCTGTTCCTGTCGTGGAAGTACCCTCACCTCCCTCCTCGTCTGGGAGGTCCACCCCTAACAATTTGCTGGCCTCAGACATAGCGCAACTGGTAGAGCTTGTCATCCTTACGAAACATCAAGCGGAAGGGGTGACCCCAGCTGTAGGGAATGTTATTGTGTTGGAGGTGTGTCGTGATGGGTTTGAATAGGCGCCTTTTTTGCAGCGTGAGAGCGGATAAGTCCTGATACAGTACCGGTTTGTGTTCGCGAAACTGTAAGGGGTGCAAACGTCGTGCTTTTTGCATTATCAACTCTTTAGTGTGGTAGTCCTGTCTGATGGGGGGCTGACGGCGCCCTGGGGGGGTCCCACCCTATGCGCCCGATCTATCACCAAGTCCGTGTCCAAAGGTCGGTCCAGGATGTGATTGAAGAGCTCCCTCGCATAGGCGAAAAGATCCTTTGAGGTGTCATCCGCCTTCACTCCCCTGAGTCGGATATTGTGGCAACGGTAGCGATTTTCAAGGTCCTCAAGGTGGACCTGAAGGTCCACCTGTTGATCGTGCAGTCGAATGATCTCCTGCTGTAGATTCGCTATTTCCTCATTTCTTCCATCGCTCTTGCCCTCCAGATCTGCAACCCTCTCCCCGATGCCATCCATGTCGCGGCGGACCTCTTTGAGCTCAGACGTGAACTCCTGCTTGAAGGTTTGGATATCATCCCGCAGTGCGACAAACATCGACTCCAGAAAGGCCTTGGTGATGGGCTCCGATCCTCCGGCCCCCGGCGCCTCCCGCCCGAGCCCCCGGAGTCCGCAGCAGCGGCCATCCTTTCGTCCGGGGTCTTGGAGAACAGGTCTTTAATAGTTTTGTCCTGCCGCTTCCTGGAGGTGGACATCGCGCCTCCCACGGGTCCCCTGGAGTATCGTGCGGAGGCCCTATCCCTTTTTCACCAGTCCTCCGTTGGGGAACAGGACCCGGCCGATTTCTGGAAGGCAGCGTAAGACCCAAAGTCTCTGCCTCCGCTCACGGCTGCTCCAGCGTTCTCAGCCACCTGTGGCACTCCTGTCCCCAGACCCCGTGGGCGTGGGGTATGCCCTGAATGCACCTCTGCCCCTGCTCGATCCATCTGCGACCTCAGGCTGCCACCTCGCCGCCAATGCGAATGTCAATCTCCTTGTCCCCTCTGGCACTCGATGTCTACACTTCTATTATTGACAGGGACGCTGCCTGCCCGTCATGCCCCCGGCTCGCCAGTCCGCGTTCTCCTTTGTGCGGCGGTTGCCCAGCGCGGTGCCACAGTCCCAGGGGTCCACCGCGGAGCCCAGACGTCCAGAGGCCCAGCGCAGCCGCAAATGGGCCCCAGATGAGTACACCGGTACCAGGGAGTGGGGGAGTATCGCACGCGGCCTGCCTCCGGCCTCCGCCGCCCCAATCCCGGCTCGGCTCCCTCAAACGATAGGTCCCTCTCAGGGCCGCTCGACCTTGCACCCCGCTGTATCCTGCATCGTCGCGGTCAATGCCTCAGTCCGTGCTCGACTCCGGCAGCGAGGGCCAAACTCAGCGCTCCAGACTCAATGGGCCGCCGGACCGTGAGCCCTATACCCCCAAAGTCCCCACGCCGATCGACACCAGGCCACGGATAAGGGCGACGCCGCCGGGGATGGGGGGGAGCATGCAACTGGCCCCCGCACACCGCTGTCTCTGTCCTGATTCGGCTCTCACCGGGTGCGATTAGCTCCCCTGCGCTGCCTGTCTTCGTGGCCTTCCGCGCTTCTCTCCGCCTCTTCTTCTGCCTCGGCGCAGGGGGCGCGTGACTCCGAGCCCTGCAGTCTCCTGCCATTGCGTCGGATCTAGGCCCAGGCCTCACAGCCCGCAACAGGCCTCCTGCTATTCCGCCCCGGCTCCAGCGCCGCTCCCGGCTTTCCAAGATGGCGGGCCGGACCCGGCCGCGGCACCGCATCGCCGGCCCCCAGGGACCCCCACCTCCTTCACAGCCGCCACTCCTGGGGATCTCCGGCGTTCATCCTCCGCCCCAGGCACAAGAGGCCTCCGCCGCAGCTCCACAGACCTCCGGTGCTCCTGCCGGGTCCAGCCTCCTCTGTGTGGCCTCAGCGCTGCCACACGCCGCCTCCCTTCACCTGCGCCGAAAACCACCCTCGGCCTCCGAACTCCTCACCGCTGCAGGCGTTTCGGGTCCCGGGACTCTGGGGAATGCAATTCGGGTACCATCGATGCTAATGACGGCCTGGCGGCCGGTGCTAAATCTGACCTCGGCGGGAGCTCCGAAGCAGGACGACTGCTCACTCCGCCATCTTGGCTCCGCCCCCCAGCACTGATATTTTAGATTGAATCATTGACTTAGCCCCTGGGCTGTGTAGGAATGCATATAGGAGTATTTCTATAAGAGCCCACATTCAGACACTATGCTGCCTGCACCTTTTAGCCTCAGTAAGCCAGTTTGGGGTGGTTGTCACGGGGGAGGGGTTTCCAAAAGTGCTCTTTCATATTTTTTTATGGTAAACATTCACAGATGTTTTTTCCCCAGCATGCAAGACTTTTTTGGGCTGGCATATTTTCCACAGGTTATAGGAAGTGTTGATGGGATACATGTTTTAATTTGCCCTCCTAGCGCGACTGATTTTTAAATTGGAATTGGAAGAGCCAACACTAATTAAACATTGACCTTGTGGCTAAATGTCCATGTTCCACCCATAACTCCTACATCTTTCGGTACTATGCCCTATACTGCTGGCTTCAAAGAGGAGACTTTGGGATGATTTTCAATTAGACATTTATATATTTCAAATTTACTTTTTGTTCAGATCATAAAAGTACATAAAAAAAAAAAATACAACAACTTCAAAAATACAACCAGTCACAATTCTTTCCTTAAACAAGCCCCCTTTAAATCAATTTTACAGTGAATATCCATATAAAACACATTTAAAAATAAAGGTGTTTCGTTAAAAAATTGCTTGGTATATAATTATGTGCAAATATATATTTTTCATTTTAAAAAATGTAATAAAACCAGTAGACACATAAAAGATCCTCATAATTCATTAATTCTCCGCATGTTTCCTTTTACGCATACATGCCCATAAAAAAGATGCAACTGCAAAGCAGACAAACGGGTTCGAGAGTGATTTTAAAAAATATAATGCAACTAGGCATTGACAAAATGTATGCTTCTTTCAAATAGGTAGAATAAATGACTTTGGGGCACATGCATCATTCAAATACTGGTCGCAAAGGGGCAGATTCTTAGAATCTGCCCCTTTGAGACCGGTATTTTTGCATTTGGGATGCATCAACCCAAATGCAAATTTGCAATTTAAGTAATCACAAAATTTGCGATGACCTAAATTGTGAATGCATTTAGGGAATCGCAAATTGCGATTCCCTAGATGCAATGCATGATGTAATTTTAAATTGCGATTTCGCAATTAGGGATTGCTAATTACCATCAATTTAAAGCTGATGGCAATTTGCGAAAACTTTGAAAAAAGCACTAAAGTGCATTTTTCAAAGTTCCATGTTACACACACACATGCCCTTGGGGCATGTGTGTGCACAACATGTGGTCACATGACAATTTCAGGGTTGCATCAGGGTGTCCTTTTGGCACACTTGCACCCTTGAAAATTGCATGCGCAATTTGCAAGTACCTATTTGGTACTCGCAAATTGTACATGCACTTTCCATTCATTCCTATGGGCCTCTAGGCCCATAGGAATGAATGGGAAGCTATTCCTTAATTGCGATTCACAATTTGCGAGTCGTATGTAGGAATCACAATTTTGTTTGCGTTTCCTACATTCATAAGGAATTGCAATTCCTAAATTACTATTCCTTAAGAATCGCAATTTAGGAATTGCAATTCCTTCCTTTGATGCATGTGACCCAATCTTACTTGAGGATACATGCTACAGAAAAGTGCCAAATGCAAATCATTTTGTGGTGACTTAGAGTCGCAAGGGCACGATGGTAAGTCTGCCTAAATCTTCTACCTGGATACCCCAGCATCAACGGTATCAAATTTAGACGAAATCGCGATAGGATAAACTTGTGATGAGAAAATGAGACCTCTACTAAACATGAAAACTCACCCTCCACTATCGGGGGTTTAGTTGATTCGTCCGAACCATCTGCGCACCATAATTCTTCTCTCTACGGTCATATTGGGTCCTCAGCTTGAAAGTCTCAACCCGCTTCATCTTGGGAAAGGTCCGGCATGTCATTGGTACCTTAAATAAATTCAACAAACCCAAGCCACTAAATTCCTGCTAAACATAGCCTAACCCTTGACTCCTGCTATGGTTCTCCATTCTGAGCAGGTCTGCAATAATCCTTTTGTTTAGGGGGACTGTATCCCTGCGCCAAATCGAGAACCACAACATGAGAGGTACCAGATGAATTGAGTCAGTAATATAAGGAAGGGTCGATTCTAGATGAGAGATATGATTTGAGTAAGACTGAGTAAAGGCGATTAGAGATTTCAAAAGTTTGATTTCAACTATCTGTAGAGGCTCAATAGGGGCCATTCCCCATACACCTGCCCCATACATTGCAGCTGATAATGTTTTGGCCTAGTAAATCTTTTTTATGTGGCCGAGAGACCTAGCACCCAGCCTCCTAGTGAATGATTTTAATGCTGCTAGACTTCTATTCATCGCCATTACTCTTCCTTCCATTAACTCTGTCCATGATTGATTGTTGTCAAAAGGACTCCTAAATATGAAAATGGGTTTACCACCTCAATTCTTTTTGAGTCTATATAAAAATGTGGTACTTTATCTTTTTTTCCTTGCTCCTGCAATTAGCATAAATGTCTTTATATGGTTAACTTTTAGGTCCAGCGTATTCATAAAAGCCGCATATGCTGTTATCAGACGCTGGAGACCCACACCAGTTCTGCAAAGGAGTACGGCATCATCAGCGTATGCCAAGATAGGGAGCTGGCAGGAATCAAATAAGGGAACATCCCACGATTCACCCACCAGCGCATCCTCCACACCATTTGTAGAAATAGAAAATGAAAATGGTGTGAGGACGCAACCCTGCCTAACCCCTCTTAAGATTTTAAAGGGGCAGGTACGCTCTCCTTTCCTCCCATACTGGACAGAAGCTGAGGCATCGGAATACAGTTGGTGAATTAAGTCAATAAGGGGCTGGTCCATTCCCATCTCTAACATGATGTCCCAGTGCTTTGGGTGGGAAACACAGTCTAACACTGCTGTTAAATCTATAAATGCTAAATAAAGTTTCCCACCCTTACCCTCACATATTTATCCGTAATAAGGGAAAGATTTAGGCACTGATCAACAGTGCCCTTCCCCTGTTGAAAGCCATATTGGGACTGCATTAAAAGATTCCTATCTTCCGCTCAGGATTCAAGCCTAGACAAAAGAAGACGACCCATAAGTTTGGTTGTTGTGTCAAAAAGAGAGATGGGTCTGTAGTTTTTAGGATTACCCTTATCTCCCTTTTTAAAAATTGGGACAATTAGGCTTGACTTCCACGATGGCGGGGGGCCCAGTAACGCTATCTTGTTAAAGACATTTGTCAGCAAGGGGACCCAAAGTTCATGATCCGTCTGCGAAAAGCCTATTGGGAACCCATCCGGGCCCGGCGCTTTCCCCTTGCTACAAGCCTCTAGTCCACACTTTATCTCCAACAGGGTAAATATTAGGTTTACTTGGAGGTTAGGGCCTACTGCCTTAGGAGGACTAGGGTGAGCAGAGGTGAGGGAAAAATGCTCGAGTAGTGTGCCACCCAATCATCTTCCACTATATGTTAGTCTAGCACAGGATCTCCTTGGGTCTTAAAATAGGGAGCATTATGTCCCAAAACTCTTTACTATTACCTGATTCTGAGACATCCTCTAGACTAACCCAAATTTCATCCCTTCTCGCCCTCTCCCTAGATTTTCTTACTACTTTATAGTCCCTGCGTAAGGAGGCGATTAGTGTTGCATCCCTTGGTAATGTCTTTAATGCTGTTACTAGGGCCTTTCTAGCTTTTATTCAAGAGGAATCGAACCAACTATTGGACTTTTCGGGTCTATCAGGCTTGTACTGTGTTAATGCATCTTTTATGTTGTCCAGTAGGTTTGTAAAGCCTAATAATGTTACACTCAGGGAACTATTTGGATCCAAACATGTTTCTATACTAGCTAACGATTTACTGACCGTTTCAGAGAGAGTTTTAGCACTATCGATCTTAGCCCACTTTAGTTGATATCCATTTCTCCTAGCAATTAAGGGTGGAGCTATTTCCTGCTGTCTATGGAGTTCTCTAGGAGCAGAGCAGATCTCACAGGTTAAAATGGCATGGTCACTGAAGGATGTAAATTGGGCATCCGCATAGGTACAGCTCTCAATGAGATGGTTTGAAATCAGAAAGAAGCCTATAGTTGACTCCTTTTCATCACGTCAAAATGTTTTAGGTAGGGATTCAGTGGTAGAAGAATACCTATTAACGATCACCATATCCCTGGCCGAAAGTGTCTGATTCAGACTATTACCATAGGTGGTGTGAGAGAAGGGTGTAACGGATTACCCATGAGCTCAGTCATACCACATACTTTCTCTGAACTGTATTTAGCCAGACAAAATATGTGGGTTCTTTAAGCCTTTGTGTTTTTAGAGTAGCATCCAATTCCCTATTTACCTCATCCACAACCGAGTGGATGTTGGCCCCAAAGTTGTTGTTATAAAAAATGTATTAAAACCCAGGAGCCTAGTTTGGGGGACTCAAGGATAAGGATATGAAAGAAAAAGGTACTTTCTAAGAACTTTATTATCTTAAAACCCCCCTTGGCCCTCCCTGATGGCGTTGGAACTGCCCTTGATTGGAAGGAACGGTAGCCATTAACAAAAATGGGTTCGTAGTCCAAGTCTCCAGAAGGGAGATTAGATCACATTCCTGCCAAATTTTTGCCCATTGATCGTTGCCCACTTTATTTACTATGTCCGCCACATTCCAGGTTGCTAGTAGAAAAGAGTTAGACTGCCCCATCTCCCGTTTCGCGGGCCAAGGGGATTTACTAATATCAAAAAATATGATATCTGATGAATGGGACCTATGGGGTTCACTATTTCCGGTCAGTACACTTTCTGGTATAAGGGGACCCTCAAAAGGAGGTAGAGGTAGTCAATCACAATGGTCCATGCCTGAAAGAAGTGCAAATCTATTTATAAGGGGTACACCTGGATTTTCCAAAGGGATTGACTTTACGTGAACCTCCCTAGAAAGCAGCGGTGGATTCAGGCCCATTCGGCCCACCCAAGAGGGAGGGGAACAAAAGTAGCCAAGTTTCAGGTGCAGAATCTGGGTACACTTCGGTGGGAGGCTGTGTAGTTGGAACAAAAGAGATCTCAATATTGCTGGGTTATTAAAGTTGATCACCACACAGTCGCCCTCCAAAGTTTTTAAGGACAGCCCCATCCACCTTACCCTTCTTGCCATGATGATGTGATTGGCTAACCATGACCCCCCTCCTGTCAGACCTGTAGTATGGGTAGGCAGCCAATGGAGGGATTGATCAATTAGCAGTGTGGTATTTTCAATCTGATCCACCCTCAGGGTGGGAACGTTTCCAAGGACCAATACAAGGGGAGCCGCTGAAGGTGGTAAATGCAATGGTTGAAACCAATCATGGGCCTCCCCCATAGTATTAGGCCTTTCCAATACGATACCCAGATTTCCACCCTCCAAGTTAGCTGCCTGTGAGTTATTTAAGGGCGTGCCTGGGGGAATTCTAGGGTAAACAAAGCAAGGGTGTCTCAGATCACCCAAATTTGGGCAATTAACAGTACTTTGCAAGGTAATGGTTTGCCCAAGCCGGTGAGGAGCAGGTGAGAAAGTGTTCATATCCTTATGTCGACAAAGTTCTAATTGAGGTAGTTGAGTTGGTTGATGAGGAGGATAATCTTTGGCCGTTGTTGGTACTGAGAATGCCCTTCCCGTCTCCGTTTCACATGTTATAGGTGGCCTAACCAGTACACCCAAACCCTCTAGTTTAGATAATCTTTCTTCAATTTCGGAGAGTTTGAGTTGGATGGGGGTTAATAGGACTGTAAACATAGTCTACATCCTTTTCCAAAATTCCTCATTGCCCGTTGAAGAGGGTAGCATGGCCTGATCATGACTGAGTAGGACCGGGGTTATACTCTGTGTAGGAAGGTAGAATCTGACTGCATGGTTACCCTCTCTATTTTCCTGGTGTTTTGCTGGTTTTTGACTAGTCTGACTGGAACCCTGCTAGTTCGGACCCCAATTTATCTGCTTTCTCCCTAAAATTAGTTGTGCATGTCCTTTAGGTACACTACAGATTGAATTCTGGGGTACCCTTATAAGTCCCTAGTATATGGTACACCACGTACCCAGGGCATAGGTACCCCAGAGGTCTCCCAGCATGTATTGTGCACCCCTGAGAGACCATTCAAAATGTCACCACAGGTCTGCAACTGCAGCCTGTGTAAAGTGGTGCATGCACCCCTTACTTAGATATAGGTTACCTATGTCAATTCTAAATCACTACACATTTAAACCTATCAGTCCCCCCCCATGGCAGGCCTTAACACCTTAACAATCCTGAAGGCAGGGTCCTGGGTTTTATGTGAGAGGGTGCCCATGCATGAGCAGAGCCCCTGTGCAGCCATCGGAACCTATTTTCCGGGGATGTCTGTGATGCAACCAACCATATATATTTAAGTGCATTATAACCTTGCGGTAAATGCTAACTTTAAAACGGCTGCTTAGAAACATGTTGTGCTTGGTGTCAAACACCTCGGAATCATAACTCCACACCAGTAACTGGTGTGGGAGGTATGGTTCCTCCCTTATAGAACCACTACTGTGGGTCACCGGTCTACCCGGTACCAGCTTTCTTGAACCTGGGCATCACAAAATGAATGCTGCCAGGCACAGACACAAGCCGAGCTCGAGCAGGGGAAGGTCTGACAATAGGTTTCCTTTCACAGGGAGGTGTGACCACCTCCTAGAAAGAATTTAGTGTATTGGGGCTCGGTGGGCACACTGTTAGAGTGCCAGAAAGTCTGCACTGGGGGCTCATTTGGTGTCCCTGTGCACAGTCCAGCTCAAACCGGTTGCAGGAGCCGGCGGCAGATCATTCTCCCACCTCGCCACCAAGACCTGGAACACCCTCCCCATCCACCTGCGACAGACCCAGGACCTGCTGACCTTCAGGAGACTTCTCAAGACCTGACTGTTCGAGCGGTAGCAGCACCCCCCACCCCCCCTGTGCACCTTGGAGACCCTCACGGGTGAGTAGTGCACTCTACAAATGCTCTGATTGATTGACTGATTTGCTCCTACTCCGGTGCAAAACTGGACAAAGGACATGGGTGTAGCCACCCCTCTGTCCTGACCCTCCATAGGTGGGTCCCCAGAGTTTGTCCCAACCCTTCCTTGGGTATAAAGTAGGAACCATGACTACAGGACTTTAGATTTTACCTGGACTAAACTCTGCTACAGAAACCAAGTACTTTGACTATCTACACTCCCTTGGAGTCAAGGAGTTACTTCTCTGCAAGGCAGGCACCTAAAACGAATATGACCAGTTTGCATCTCCCGAGCTCCTGAGGACTCTGAAGATTTCTGCAACACAGGAGGTGGGTTCCAGAGTGTCCCTGAGGTTGATCAGTTCTCTCAGCAATCGTGAGACCCCCTATCCCTCGTGGGGACCGTGCAACCCGAACCCCTGTGCCCCATGTACTTTTGCAGCAGTATATGCTTTTTGGTGATCCCTGAGGCTGTGCTTTGGGCTACATGTAGTCCTGACCCCGAGCAGTATTTCCACCGAAGATTTCCGGGCTACACTCCACGAGTGTTCCGTGGGCTGGTATTTTGTGATTCAGCTCGAGGTCCCTTTGCGATCCCTGGTCTGTTGGCCTGTGGGTCCCTGTGAAGGTAACTTCGACTTTCCTTGGGCTTTCCTAGTTGCTACAGATGTGCCCTGACTCTCCATTGCTTGGAGAGCCCCCAGGACCTTGCTGGTCCTCACCGTAACCTGTTTCCTCTGCCCACGTGGGTTGCAGTTGCTTAGGCTTATTGGTGTTCGATCCGGACACTGACACCCCAGCACTCTACATCGTTTGTGGGACAGCCCGCCTCCAGACTTTGGTCATCGTCGACATCTCCTGGTCCCCGTGGCTGCAGAATCAAGCATCCAATCTTCTCACCTGAAGCACCCGACATCGGTGTATCGTGCCTCTGGTCACCCTGAAGTGACCCAGACTCTGTCCCCTCCGCTTTCATGTTATTCTCGCCTCGGATCCAGGCTTGGATTCCACCAGACACTTTTCATCTTCCCGGCAGCAGCACTTTCTCGCATCACGCCATTGAAAACGACAAGGGTTTCCGACACCTCTTGACCCCTATGCACCCGGCTCCTCTGGGATAGGTAACACGGGTACCTCAGTGCTCACAAGAGTGTTGGCCTTAGAACCTTCTATGTGCCAAAGGGTTTGCTTGAAGTCTTCTCCGGAGTGTCCTTAAACTGTAAATTTCCAACCGCGACTTTCCCATACAGTTGTACAGAGCTCGCTCCTGTGTTCACACACTGCACCTGTCCTCCGTGGGTCCCCTTTGTCACTACTTTGGGTGGTTCCTTGGGGTCCCAGCGATTCTACGTGCTCTAGGCACTGTGTCTAGTGAAGTCGTGGTTGTTATACCCCTTTCTTAGTATATGGTTCGGTCTCCCTCTGGAGCCCGCTAAGTATTGTACTATTTACTGTCGTTCTATTGATTTAATATTGTGTGCTTTGTGCTCTAATCTCATAAAGAGATTAGTAGAGAGTGTTTAGTAATAAATACATATTTTTTATAATAACACTTGTGTGGTTCTCCTTTCATTTGGTCATTCAGGAGGTTCTGATCTGGTAAAACAAGCTGCTTTACATTCCTTCGAGATTTCGCCTGAAGGCTGCTCTCCATAGCTACCACTAGGATAGTTTTCAATAAAGGTTGTCTTTAACCTAAGCTCAATAAGGGTCGTTTGGAATGGTGCAAGGTGCCCACTTTAATTAGTGGACAGCATATATCAGGCCAACTTCTCACACCTTGTTCCAGTTCATCATACCCCTTACCTTTAGCAAGTCGGGCCCTTTTGGTTGTTTTTGATGTTTTTTAGTGCCTGCCCCCCTCCTTCTCTTAACCGGAGGTTCTCTCATGATGTCCTCTGTGAGAGATTTGGAAACCAGACCCCTCGTGGCATTACTAGGCCCATTTCGAGTACCCATTGAAGTTGCTTCCAAAACTGGTAGTGAGGAGGACTGAGACAAACTTTGCAGAGGAGGAGACAGGGGCAGGGACGTTTGTGCCCCTCCCCCCCAATGTGAGAGGACCCTATGAAAAACGTCTCTGCGTAATAATAGGATCTAATGAGAGTTGCCGCTTCGTCAGCTGGATCTCGTGGGTGAACATTGATTCAGCCTTAGTAATAAAGGCATCCACGGTCCCTGCCACTCCCTTGCGCTTGCTCATTATGTATTCAAGTGCCGAGCGAAAAGACGCCTGTTTAAGCATGAGTAATTACAGTCAAATAAAATATGTAACACTACTGTACCTGAGGGCAGATAAATCCCTTTCGGTTTTCACGATGTTAGAGGGGGGCCCAGCCCAGCCTCAACCGGGCTCAGATGGGTGTGGACGGACTCGCCCTTGGCCCGAGCTTTGCCTGGGCTCGGTCTAGGTGCGCCCTGCGCGTATCCCTCGCCGTGGGCTGGCGTTGGTGTTTTCTAGCACCTCCAGGCGCTTGGAATGCTGGGAGATGTAGTGTGCCCCTGTAGGCTCTCTCCGGTCTGCAGACACAGCGTCTTGCGGTCTACACCATGCCGCGGGCCAGCATCAGTGTTTTCTAGCGCCTCCAGTCGCTTGGAATGCTGGGAGGTGTAGTTTTCCCCCGTAGGATCTCTCCAGTCCCCAGACACAGCATCTCGCGGTCTACCTTTCAAATTTAAATTTACATTTAATAAATGCATACTCTATACTTATGTTTATAATTGTGTTTTCATTTGTGTACTCTAGACCTGCTTAAAGCAAGGTTTTCTACCTTATTAAAAGTGAGGGGGATCTTCAGTATTTACCTCCACTGGCATGCAAGGTTGTGGCAGTGTGTACTATGCGGCATAACATAGCTACACATAAGGGTGTTCCAATGCAGCCTGAGCAAGATAGCTCTGGTGAAGAGGAAAACCACCCCTAACACATCCCAAGATCCCAGAAGAGTAGATGATGTAAGGGAGAGACGCAGTTACATTACCAAGAAATATTTCTAAGGTAAGAGTATTAAAAATGAACCATGCAATGTATAACGAGATGAAAAGTAACTTATATTTCCATGTTTATTCATAGGAACGATGAAGAGTTACAACAGGGACTGCGCTATTTATTTTTCATAACATTTTAAAATGCACATTATTGACACAAAATATATATTTCTCTCTTGGATTTGACAACATATTAATTCAATGCGTCTTTCTTGTTTGCTGGGAATGGACTGCTGTAGGTCATTTAGCAACATTTCCAATTGTAAATCATCGGCCTGACTTCATGTAGTCCTAGATTTAATGAAATCAGACATAGACATACTACTGTGAAGGGAGCCACCTCAGTCTTTAGAGCAGGGGCAGCCATACCAAAAGAGTGTGTTTGAGTGGTTTGTAAAAATTCAAGATGTGATGTAATCTGACCTAAGCATTTTGCTACATATTTGCAACAGTGAAACAATCTTGCTGGATATGTATGGTCCAACGACTGAGTGTCCCTTTTGCAGTTGCCAGTTTCTCTATATGTTTTCCAAAACGCTGCCTGTTATATATGTGCTGATGTCTTTTATTTTGTTGCTGCGTCTCCACAAAAATAGAATCACATTATGACTTAATTATTTCATTTAAATTGTCAATACTAGTAATCAGAGCAGACATGCCTTCATCCATGTATCTTTCAAGCATTTTAATTGCTTCAAATTATTTGTTTGAATACCTAAAATTGATTTTTCTTTTTTCACCAATTCTGATCCCGATGGTGAGGCATCTGTATCAATGGGTCAGCTTGCAAACCATTTGCAGTAAGAATCTTTGACTCCTGAGTTTCTCTATTCAAAAGTTTGATATGTGTTGTGTAGTTGCCTGTACATGTTTAATACATCTAGATGTGTTTCTTCCTGAAGCAAAGTTGTTTGAGACAATATTGGAGTTGGTTTCATGGCTTTTGCTTGAAGCATATCATTGTTGTTAGACTCTCAATTGGCCACATTTTCCACATTATGAGCACGATGCTCCTCTTTAATGTTGTAATCTCACTCTTTATATAAAATGTCATATCAGTTTCATTAATATGACTTTTATTTTAAATGACCTGGGCCACTGGAATTAGGAGATTCAGTGGCTTTTTTATGCATAATTATCGAGTAGCTGCATTTGTCAGATAATCCGACATCTGCTGTATAAACTGCAGATTTTAACAAAGAAAACATTTTTCCGCTCAAATGAATTGCAAGTTACTGAAAACATGGAGATGTAGGTTCACACACGGTGGAAGGCCCTTTACGAAGGCTAACTGGTCATCTTTTGGTTGCTTTTTTCCATGCTTTGTTGTTTTTTTTGTTGTTTTTTTTAATTAGCATTTTTGTAAAAATTAATCACAGGAACAATAATGATAATAGCATTCAACATGTAACAATTCATAGTAGAGAAATGAATACATTATAAGCAGAAATATACATAGGTAATAAGTACTATTTGTTAAAAAATTGAATATGTGGGGATCGTGAAAAATTGCTACGAGTCACTGAATCTAAATATATTTTAGAGCTAGTCACGGAAATTCCTAATGATATGAATTATGGAGAGGAATTGGCCACGCACATAGTTATAAGTGAAACGGATAGGAATCTCCATTCCTCCTAGTCTCCCAGTATGTTATTCAGCTTGGCTGTTTTTAACGTAGTCACCTTTTTATGTTAGGGGTTCATTCGGGCTATCACTGTGTATCTTTGGGTGGGGGAGACCTTGACTCGCTGTATAGCTCAGCATTTGTATGTAGTTCTGAACCTCCTTTCCTCGCTAGGTTTAGTGTAGGAATTTGTAACCTTATGATTTAGTATGGTTAAATACACCCTGTGACACAGTTTATCGTTCCCTCTTTCCCCTTTGTATAATTTTCTCTTCATTTCTTATTCACCTTTTTCCAATATGGATTGATATAGAAAATCACATAGACAGCAGTAGACCTTTGCCCTACTGATGTAGACGATGACAGGCACTTTTACCTGCCACGAAGACGTTTTGCTATAGTCAGTGACTTGTTTTGTATCATGCAGGGCTATTAATTTTTTACAATACGTAAATTACCTGTTATTTACGAATTATGGACAATAACTGTATGATTTAATCTGATGCGCATGGGGTACATTACCCATTAATCTGCGATGCATGTAACATGACTATTGATTGGGTACATTACCTTCTATCTAAGCAATGTTTTAATCATGTTCGACTTATATACACACATCAGGTTATCTAACCGCACGATTATAATGTGCTATGATGTGCGCGCATGTTCTACTACCTACCTGTTCGAGCATGTAACAGATACAATGCGCTGAAATCATGACGTCACTCCGTATTTTGGCTTTAAAATGCATTTTATTTAGAAACGTTAAAAATTGGCTTTGTGTATGTTACACACAATTTAAATTGGAACATTACGTTTTGAAAAAAATGCCGAAATGAAATGGCATCTATGCATTTATTTGTTTATCCTGGCGTGTGTGATACAATAGTGTTTTCTCACTGTCTATTAACCTTGACCCATATTTCTATCGGAATTTGGGCACAGGTCATGTACTTGACAAAGGCTTCGCCGAAACGCGTCGTACTGTTGTGTTTATGAGACAATAAATCGTTATTGGACTCGTCCTGTGTGGTGCCGCTTTGGAGTTTTTTCAGAATTCTGAAAGGAGGACTTCGCTGTGTGAAACATATATATATTCACTGAAAAAACCAAAGGTTTCAGGGGCATTATAGTTAGGAATTGGCATTTAAAAAACCTTAGAAATTCACTGAAAAAACCAAAGGTTTCAGGGGCGTTATAGTTAGCTGGACTTTTCACTCGTACAAAACCCTAGAAATTCCCCTGTTATAGTTAGTTCAGCTAACTATAACTCGCAATGCACTGCTGATGACGTCACATATTACATCACTCATGACATGGTCAGTGACATCACTGGTGACATCACTGATGACATCACTGATGACATCATCCAGTGAATGTGTGTTTTTCTTAAAAGTTTAAATATGTTTTATATATTTATAGTGAAAGGCCTATGGAAGAATGAGTGGGTGTATAAGTGTGTGAATGGGTGATTTTCTCGGTGCGTAACTGACTCTATAAGTGAGTCATTAAATGTATCTTACTGCAGACTAGTGACTAAACTGTGTGAATGTCTGTATGTGTCTGTGTGTTGGTGTATAAGTGGCTGCATGGTTTTGTGAATAGCTATATGAGTGTCTATATGGGTTATTGATTGGTTGTCTGAGTATCTGTACGGGTGCCTGAGTGTTTGTGTGGGTAGGGTGTGTGTGACTGTGCATAGATGTGTGAGTGGGTGATTCTATGGTGCATGGTTTTAAGAGTGCAACTGTGATGGACTGTATGGTTGGGTGAGTGTATGTATGAGTGTGTTAGTGATTGAATGTATATCTCAGTTGTACATGTGTCAGTAACTACATATGTGAAAGGCAGTATATATGTGTGTAAGAGTATATAAGTGGGTATATGTGAGAGTGTGTGATTGTGAGAGTGCCTTTATGGATGAGAGTGTGCTTGTATTAGTAATTGTATAAGAGTGTCAGAATTTGTTAGTATTATTATGAGTAAGTGAGCTTGAGTGTGTTTAACTGTATAGGTGAGTAAATTGGACTGTGTTTAATTATTTGCACAACTGACTAGGTGTGTCAGTACCTCAATGGATGATTGGCGGTGTGTGAGTGTCTATATAGGTGTATAAATGCATATGATAGTCCTGTACGGAGTGACTGTAAGTGTGAGTGACTGTACAGGTGAGTGAGTGGAGGTGTATGTAGACCTAAGAGTCAATGAGTAGGTATGTAGTTATTGGTATTGGAGTATCTATGGTTTTGAGAATGGCCGTGTGAAATTTTGAGTCGGTGTATCAAAGGTTATATTAGGGTGTGAGAAGATGCACTAATTTATCACATGGATGACGTCATCAGTGATGTCATCAGTGATATCATTTGAGATGTCATCAGGGATGTCATCAGTGATGTCACTGACCATGTCATGAGTGATGTAATATGTGACGTCATCAGCAGTGCATTGCGGGGGCGCGAGTTATAGTTAGCTGAACTAACTATAACTGGGGAATTTCTAGGGTTTTGTACGAGTGAAAAGTCCAGCTAACTATAACGCCCTTGAAACCTATGGTTTTTTCAGTGAATTTCTAAGGTTTTTTAAATGCCAATTCCTAACTATAACGCCCCTGAAACCTTTGGTTTTTTCAGTGAATTTCAAAGGTTTTTTAAATGCCAATTCCTAACTATAACATGCATGAAACCTATGCTTTTTTCAGTGAATTTCAAAGGATTTTTAAATGCTAATTCCTATCTATAACTTATCTCTGAAGATATCATGTTTAATGATTTTGATTGGATTTCTATATTTTTCAAATTCAGTGTGTCAATTTCATTAATTATCTTTTTTTAAAATACTTTATCACCATTTTTTAAACTTAGTTTTTCAATTAATTCTTTTAAAAATTAAAAAATATTATTTGAACTTAATGGGTTTTTCAAACATATTTTTTTATATTTTCAAAATATGTTTTTAACTAAATGTTCAAAACTGTATTTTATATATTTTTTTCAATGTTTTTGGATCTGCGGACCCTATGTGCACCGTTCTCGATCCCTACGCGATAGCATCCGCGCATGGCATGCGTCGGGTACGTGGTTAGTGCGCGATTCCAATGCGACCGGTACGCGACTCCCAGCCTATACGCGACATGTTCGATGTACGTAACGCGACGTTTTCGCGCTTCCACGATGCGTCATTTAACATTTTAAAAAACATATGTATGTATTTCATGTGAATATTGATTGAAGACAAACTGTAAACTAGTCTTAAAACTAAAATATTTTTACATCTAATCCTATAATTTTTTTTTATTCAATTTTGCGGATGCGCGCTGGGTGCGTGCTGCGTATGCACAAGGTGCGCGGATCCCATGTGACCTGCAAAAAAAGAGATTTGATTAGTTCATTACACTTCCTCTTCTAACTATTGAAAGACCCCACCCATTTCAATCATTCTTCTTTGACCTTCTTTAGAGCACCATCTCTTTGGAGAGAAGAAGATTTTTTAGACTAAGTTTACACTTAGCTCTAACTTTTTCCAACCAAAAATGGCTTCAGGGCAGCAGGCATCACCTGCATCACCTTATACTTCTGAGGATGAATTTTTGCCGGAGGCACCACCCAAAAAACGTTTTTCTTCAGTGGTGTGGAAATGTTTTACTTTTCCCGAGGGGCAGAATAAGACCAATGCCACCCTGGTCACGTGAAAGATTTACAAAGAGTCCTGTCGAGAGGGGATCCTAACAAGAAATACTCTTGCGGTACGGCAAGCATGATGAAGCACATGAGGACCCTTCATCCGAACAATCTTGCACGAGAAGAGTGCCGACGGATGAGAAACACTCCTGCTCCTGTGCCCTTCACCTCATCGCAGCCGAGCACATCAAGAGTGCATCCATCAGCCCAAACCTTGGACATCCGTCCTCAATTTCAATTTTTAAACGTGCTCTGCACTAAGTGCAATAAGACTTTGTGCTATGGTGAGCAGTCGATCGATCTGATCTGCCGCCGTCAAGAAAGTCACATTTGCTAGTTTTTTTTGTTTTTTTTATTGTTCCCTGAAGTTCATTGTTTGGTTTCTCCTGTTTTGTTTTTTGTTTTTGTTTTGCAGAAAAACCAAAAAAATTAAAAAATTGTTCATAAAACCCCCAAAAAATTATAAAAGAAGATAGAAGAAAAAAAAAAGTTCTTGTAAGAACTAACTTTCCTGGTTTAAAAAAAGAGCTAAATTTCTTTGTTAGTGTTAGTTTAGATGAATGTATGTGTAGTATGTAATTGACTGAAAGAATGCATTAGTAGCGTATGGTGAATGTATAAGTGCAGAACTATGAGGAAGTGCTGCAGCATCACACAGTAACCTCTTTAACTGCAGTGTGCTGTAGTACTTCCAAAGCACAGAGATGCAACATATGTACATAAATATGTTGCAAAGCTATGC
The DNA here is from genome assembly GCF_964204655.1 of Triturus cristatus. Lineage (NCBI taxonomy): Eukaryota > Metazoa > Chordata > Amphibia > Caudata > Salamandridae > Triturus > Triturus cristatus. Next base: position 270,493,101 of record NC_140595.1, on the reverse strand, counting down.
TTCTCTCTGCACGGCTGCTTAAAATGCAGCCATGTGGTGACACAGGCACCCTTGCACCGTAGTGCAAGGATATCTGTGTCATGTGCTGTTTGTTTTTCTGCAGGAAGACACACCTTCCTGCACAAAAACAATGAGAAAATGCATTTTTCTTCTTCAATGTATGCTGAACATTTCAGCATGCATTGAAGATATGAAAATGTGGATAAATTAAAACAATTCTCCTTGTTGTGCTTTCTTACACCAATTTTAGAATGGTGCAGCATTCACACACATATCGAGATTTATGATTTCTGATAAATCTAGACATGTGTCTTGTTCTATGAGTATTAAGTGCAATCATGCACAACAACACTTATAGAACACCCTTTCAACACAAAGTGGTGTGCATGATGAGGTTATATTTACATGGAGTATAAAAAGTGCACAGAGTGCCTTTTCCTCTCTTTGTAAATATGAAAGAGTATCATGCACAATAACTATGTTACAAAAAGTGACATATTTCCGTTTTTAAATTTCCTTGCGAATGATAGAAGGTAAGCACAGAGTTTTGTCTGCAAAGATGTTCAAAGAAGAATGATTGAAATGATTGCAGTCCTTCAACAGCTAAAATGGGAAATAATATGAACCCCTCAAATCTCTTTTTTTGCAGGTCACATGATATCTGATTATGGTCAGATTTCAAAACTACATAAACACAGTGTTTTTAGAAACGTGTTTCAACTTTATAGCTTCTTGCAGGCCTCTTCATTCTGCATATTGAGACTTAGTTAAACTTACCTTCACAGTAATAGGAATAAAAAATGGTATACATTTTTTTCTGTTTTTCATTCAAATATAAATTCATATTAATTGCTTATTTTAAAACTTGGATCTGTGAAAGAAAAGGAAAAAAAAATTATAACATGTAATAATAAATTTTTTACAACACAGCATAATTTCCACAAAGTAATTTTTTTGCCTTTTTTGCTGTTCTCAGAATATATTCAATTTCACTAAAAATAGTGATTTCAATCGTACTCATCACTTAACAGCGGGCAAAAAAAACACAAACTCAAAGATTGTTAAAAAAAAACCAACATGCCATTCTCAAAATACAAATCACAGATATATAAAATGCACACAGCTAACAAAAATTTGTAACTTTAACTTACAAAAACTGTAAATGATGTCACTATAAAATATTCACCAAATCTAAAGTTGAATTTTTGGAGGATGCACCACGCCCACAACGTTTTCCTTCAGTGATGTGGAAATGTTCTACTTTTCTCGAGGGGCATACAAAGACCAATACCACCTTTCTCATGCACAAGATTTTCAAAAGAGTTCTGTTATGAGGGGATTCTAACAAATAATACTCATGCAGCACAGCAAGTATGATGAAACACCTAAGGACCCTTCATCCAAACAATCTTGCACTAGAATACTGCAAACAGATGTGAAACACTCCTGTTCTGTATCTGTAAAAAAGAAACACAAATAAATGTATATTAATAACTTTCAAAATTATACTATTCCATTACTGTACAAACACATTTTATATAAATACTGACTAAGAAACTATAGCCCTGAACCACAAGTGTGACGATGGTTAAAACACTACATGCATAGTTCATGCCCTAAAGCCTACCTCACTAAAACTCTACATGCTAACTGACTAACAGCCTCATGCATCAACCCAAAATCCAGACGGTAAAATACCGATTCGCTAATAGCTCCCGGTATTAAGTTAAAAATACCCAATCCCAATGCATCAACCCAAAAGCAGAAATCGCTATTTAAGGAATCCTTAAATAGCGATTCTTTAAATAGGGATTCCTTAAATACCGATTCCTTAAATAGGGATTCCTTAAATACCGATTCCTTAAATAGCGATTGCATTTAAGGAATCCCAAAGTGAGATTCCTTAAATGCAATGCATCAAAGTTAAAAAATTAGCGATTTCGCTAATAGGGGGAGCAAATTACCATGAAGATGAACTGCATGGTAATTTGCAAAAACTTTGAAAAATGCACTTTTGTGCATTTTTCAAAGTTTCATGTTGCGCACACACATGCCCTTAGAGCATGTGTGTGTGCAACATATGTGCACATATCATTTTCAGGGGTGCTATAGGGTGTCATTTTGACACCCTTGCACCCTTGAAATTGCATGAGCAATTAGCGAGAACCTACTGGTACTCGCTATTTGCTCATGCAATCTCCGATTCATTCCTATGGGCCTGGAGGCCCATAGGAATGATAGGGACGGCATTCCTTAATTGCTACTCGCTATTTGCTAGTAGCAATTAAGGAAAGTTAAGGAATCGCTATTTGAATAGCGATTCCTACATGCATAGCCTTTTGCTATTCCTTATTAGCGAATCCTTATTTTTCGCTAATAAGGAATCGCAAATGCTAATGTTGATGCATATGCCCCTAAATGATTACAGTACTATAAGGAGACACACTGGGTGAGTGACAGGGTGTTTGCTAGAAGAGTATGAATACTAACTAAGGAATTGAAGGTGTGAAACACAACTGTGTAGGTGATTAGAGGACTGCATCCATACTGCATAGGCATTTAAAGCAGTCCATGTGCTAAGGCCTGGCTCACTGCATGACTACTTGGGTACTGACTGAATGATTAGAGTACAGCAAGGAGAGTGTCTAGGTGAATTTATAAGTGCTAGGCTTTTCGCACAGGGAATGGATTAGTACTTGGTACTGAATGGGTTACTAGAGGAGTGCAAAGGCAGTGACAAGATGTTTGCTGGACTGTATGTATATTGACTAGGAAATTGAAAGTGTGAAAGACAAGGGTCTAGGTGGTTAGAAGACTGCATGCATAGTGGATAGGGGTTTGAAGCAGTCCATGTGCTAAGGCCTGGCTCAGTGCATGAATACTTAGGCACTGACTGAATGATTAGAGTACAGCAAAGATAGTATCTTGGTGAATTTATAAGTGTTTGAGTTTTCGCACAGTGAATGGATTAGTACATGATGCTGAATGGGTCACTAGAGGACTGCAAAGGGGGTGACAGGATGTTTCCTGCTCCGTCCATCACCACCCCCTTTTGTACCACTTTGTTCGCCATAAGTTGGCAGGGTATGCTCAGACGTGAGTCCCTTGCTCATTTTGCCACTGGATTCAAGCAAGCCTGGCTGAAGACGGCTGAAATGCCAGAAACCGGTCCTAGGAAGCTTGTTTCCGGTCCAGGGAAGGCATGGCTTGGCAGTTCGGGCTAGACTGTTCCCATGAGGCACAGGGTCAGACTGATTTGCATATGGCCATGTCTGAACTGGGGTGGCAGAGTGGGCTAAAGAACGGTGATGGATCAAACCCAGATCTGTTGACTGGGTGTGAGTGTTTGATTGGTTCTGATGCTCCGTCCATCACCACCCCCTTTTGTACCGCTTTGTTCGCCATAAGTTGGCAGGGTATGCTCAGACGTGAGTCCCTTGCTCACTTTTCCACTGGATTCAAGCAAGCCTGGCTGAAGACGGCTGAAATGCCAGAAACCGGTCCTAGGAAGCTTGTTTCCGGTCCAGGGAAGGCATGGCTTGGCAGTTTGGGCTGGACTGTTCCCATGAGGCACAGGGTCAGACTGATTTGCATATGGCCATGTCTGAACTGGGGTGGCAGAGTGGGCTAAAGAACGGTGATGGATCAAACCCAGATCTGTTGACTGGGTGTGAGTGTTTGATTGGTTCTGATGCTCCTTCCATCACCACCCCCTTTTGTACCGCTGTGTGTATCATACCTGTCAGCCATTCTTCTAGTGAAGGAGGAGGTGTGGATTTCCAATGACGTAAGATACAAATTTTTGCAGTGGCCAATGCTGTATGAAAAAGCTAACGTTGGGGTTTGGAGAGTTTTGGGGAGAGACAGAGATCATGATGAAGTATATTAGCAGATGTAAGTGGAAGAGATAAAGGCATTGTAGATAGTAAGATTCTACCTACATAAGTCCAGTAAGGTTTTATCATTGGGCAGTCACATATAATGTGTGTTGGGTCACAATTGGTATTAGGGCACCTCCAGCAGTTAGGATGTGAGAGTAAACAAGTCTTCTGTAGTTTTGCAGGGGACCAATGCCACTCATGAAGGATTTTGAAAAGGCAGAATTTTAGTCTAGCTTCACGGGTGCCTTTGTCTAAATTTTCCAGTATTTCCTCCCATTCCTCATCAGTGTAAGATACTGAAAGCCGATTCTGCCATTGTTGTAGCGTCTATGACAGAGGTTGAGAGTGAAGGTGCATTTTAAAGATTTTGTAGAGGCTAGATATTACTCCTTTATGTTTACTCCAAATGTTTAAATATGTGACTATGTGTGAAGTTTGAAGCATGGAAGACGATAGAGAGAGGTGCTTTTTTTAAACATTGCTGAAGTTGAGTATATTTCAGAGATTGATGTAGTGAAAGACCAAATTCTGCTCTAATTTGTGTGAAGGATTTAAAACCACCATTGTGGAAAAGCTGATCTAGTGTTTGAATACCTGCTAAATGCCATAATGGCCATGATGTGCTGACAAACAATCCCAGGTTTTGGTTAGATAGCAGCAAGGCCGAGCCTAATATCATCAATTAGCAAAAAAGTGCATTACATTAAATTAGTTCTCTATTATCAAAACATAGTTTAGCAAATCAGAGGATCAACCAACATTACAACATCGACATAGACATTTTTATATACTAACCTTTTTCATACTTTAATCATTTGCGCAACACCACCACTTCCATACCACAATCAACCACATATAATTCTCAAACACACTGATCAAGCATACTCTGTGAACATCATTTATAACAAAACAATAATTAAATGCAGTAAATGGACATCAAGGCCATCAACAAACATAAATTAACATAATTGTGAAACACTGCACTCTGTTATGTAGAATAGATTGGCCAAAAGCGGAAAGGTCTACGCGTTTCGAATCCCTCCACATACGGGATTCTCATCAGGACCAACACTTGCTGAAACAAAACAAAGACAAAGCTGTATTTTACTAAATGACCCGACAATACTGAATTAAAGCCGCACCACTTGTGCTAAAGTCTTACCTGCAGCTAAATGTTTAAAAAGAAACTCCAATGTTGTTTCTACGTAAGCCCATGACCTAAAGACAAAACCAACATATTGTCACCTCGGTGTGTCTAACCATGTGTTCGACACGACAACTAGTTTAATACTGTCGTGATACAGTCAGTGAAAAAGATCTTACTTATGGAGCTGTTATGGTGGCGAAGTACTGGTTATTTCGTTGAGCAGAAAAAATCTGGGAAAGATGTAAATTCTTTCAGTTACTGCACTGCTGTATAATAGTGCATTTCTTCCTGACTACCAAGGTAGATCTAGAAATAATTTTATTACTTTCTCAGAAACATCATCTTCATCTAGCGGAAGCGATACAGAAAACTCTAATACTCGCTCGGATTTCAACAGACGAGGCAACTTCCAACAAAACTTCCAACAGCAGCCGTATTTTTTAGGAGGAGGTCAATGGAAACCTCGAGGCAGGTCCAGATACAACAACCAGCCGTGGGAAATGTCGACAAGGCGACACAACTACAAGAACTAAATAGATCACCGATTTTCAATTTATCAGAAGAAAATCCTAACGAATGTGGAATTGAGTGTATTGGAAAAGGGTCTATCCTTTGTTCCAACAAAAGTTACCAATTTCGTCCAACTAAAGACAGAATTCATTGAGTTTTGCCGAAAGATACGTCTAAAGACCTTCTTTGCAGATAATCCAATAAGAGACAACATAGAAACAACAGGACTAAAGAAGAAATCAATGTTCTGTCCTCCATCAGGAAAAATCCCCAAAGAGGTAATTATGTTTGAGAAAGTCATTCTGTCAGCAATAGCTGAAGTCGAAAAACAGAAAAAGAGGTTCACAAAACCAAACATCACTAGAGTCCAGAAAGAGGCTTTGATCGATCTAAAAAATGATTCATCCATAATAATTAAAGTAAGTATGAAAAACGTTAGTATATAAAAAATGTCTATGTCGATGTTGTAATGTTGGTTGATCCTCTGATTTGCTAAACTATGTTTTGATAATAGAGAACTAATTTAATGTAATGTGAAAAAACATTTTGGATTAAATCCAACTGAAAAAGTGGTTGTTAGTGGCACTGTTTTAGTCAGTACACTGTGTTTAGTTTTGAGTTGAGTTAAGTGCAGCATTGGCACTTTTTTGCTTATTGATAATGGCCATGATAGCACTTTCCGATTTATACGAATACTGGTATTGTTCCAAATAGGTGCTTTTTCCTGAATGTTTGGATTTAGATCTAATAAATCGGTGTGCTCTTTGCCAGGACTTGAGCATTGCTGCTAAAATTTTATTTTTAGATTGCTGACGAGTGATTTTAACACCATATAATGCAGAAATGCCTGGATCAGAAACTAAGAGATGTCGTTCTATATGAACCCATTGAAGAATGTCAAAAATTCCCGGTAGCATATATGATAGTTGCAAAATTTGTAATGCACGATTATAATGTTCAATTGAAGGGAGACTCATTCCTCCATAAGTGTGGTGTGCTTTTAATTTAGATATAGCTAAACGAGGTTTTGTGGTACCTCATATAAAAGATTTTATTTTAGAATCTATAAGTCTCAGCGTAGATAAGGGAATGTGGAGAGGAAGCATGCCTAAGGTATTTAAAAAAACTTGGTCAAGTAACCATTTTAAAAGCTTGCACTCTTCCCCACATGGAAAGATTCAGAATTTTCCAGTTATCAAAATCACGTTGCATTTGAGTAATCAATGGATTAAGATTGTCTGAAACCATACATTCCATACCTTTATTTACTAATATACCTAAATACTTAAGGTGCGAGGATTGCCAATGGAAAGGGAAACCATGAATAGCCGCTTTTGTGGTACCATCAGAAATTGGTAAAGCTTTGCTTTTGTCTCAATTTATTTTATAACCTGAGAAGGATGAAAACTTGTCTATGATTTGGAGTAAAGATGGCAGGGAGCGAGAAAGATCTGTGAGAGTAAGTAAAATGTCATCTGCTTATAAATAGATTTTGGATTTACCTATGGGGAGATTTATGCCCATAACTTCGGCTGATTGACGAATAGCGGATGCTAAGGGTTCTAATGCCAAAAGAAAAAGGAACAGTGATAAAGGACAACCCCGACGAGTTACTCTTAAGATTGGGAATGGGTCTGACAAAACCCCCCCACAATTAACTTGTGCAGAAGGATTATCATATGAGAGATGTATTTTTTGGATAAACTGATTCCCTAAGCTGAAGCGTTTCAGCACTTTGAAAAGATATTCCCACTCTATGCGGTCAAAGGCCTCTTCGGCATCTAGTGATAAAGCTAATGCATCTTGTGGGAGTTTCTTGGCAAACCATAATGTATGTGTCGATGTACGTATGTGATTCCTAGAGGAACGCCCTGGAACAAATACCACTTGGGTTGGGTGAAATAATGAAGGCAATACCTTCTTAAGACGAGAGGCCAGAATACTGGCAAGAATTTTTATATCACAATTCAAAAGTGAAATAGGGCGATAGCTGGCACAAAGTAGAGGGTCCTTTCCAGGTTTAGGAAGTTCTGCAGTTATTGCTTTGTTAGAGATGGGACCCAAGGAATGATCTCTTTCAGCCTCCTGGAATGCAGCATGTAATGAATCGACCACATTATACCCAGACCAGCGATAGAATTCAGCTGGAAATCCATCCTCTCCAGGAGCTTTATGATATGATAAATTATATATGGCTTTCGCAATCTCACCCTTCCTAATCTCTCCCTGAAGAAGGGCCCTACCCTCATCAGAAATATGGGGAAGATCTACCTTTGAAAGAAAGTTAGTCAATCCTTCTGTGTCTATTTGCTTCTCAGGTGTGTAGAGAGATTTATGAAAAGAAGTGAATTCATTTACTATATCTTGTGTCCTGGTAAGAATGCTACCCTGGGATGATTTGATAGCTGAGATGAACATGGCTGCCTCTCTTTGTCTTAATTGTGTCGCTAGTAATCTGCCTGCCTTCTCTCCTTGTTCTTAGTGTCTCGTTTTCATTCTTTGGAGAGAAAATTCTGCTTGAGAGGTAGAGAGTCCATTTAATGCCTTTTGAGCTTGTTCTAAAGATTCACGATTGTTTAACGTTGGGGTTTTGGTATATAGGCGGGTGTATAATAGTATTTCCTGCTCTAATTCTGTTTGTTGTGCAGCATTCCGCTTATTAGCCAGTGCTGCTTCACGCATTAGTTGACCTCTAATAGTAGCTTTAGCCGCAGCCCACATCATTCTGCTTGAAGCCACAGAACCCTTATTGGTGGAGAGATAATCTTGAAAGTAAGTTTGTAATTGGGTTTTACCCTTGGGAGATTCGTGTTGGTGTATATTCATGTGCCAAGGTTTACATCCTGGTCTGGGTAGATCAACTTCCAGAGCCAAGAAAACCGGGGAGTGATCAGATAATGCTGCTTCAAAAATACAGGAGTCTTGAATCGATTGAATCAATCCTTGGGATACTAAAAAATAATACAAATGAGACAAGGTGCCATGAGTTGGGGAGAAGAATGTATATTCAGTATCTGATGGATGAGAGAGACGCCAGTGGTCAATTAAGCCATGGTCTACTTGTATGTCATCCATTAATGTTCTATCCGCTGCATTACTTTTGTCTAACGGACCAGTTTTGTCTAGAACTGGGTCTCTCACGATATTCCAATCCCCACCTATGAGATATTGTGATGCACCAATCTGTTAATAAGTGGTTCAGTTGGAGAAAGTATGATTTTTTGGTTCCAGTTGGGGCATAGACTGAACCTACACAAATACATGTATCTCCGATACGTATCTTGACAAATGCATAACGACCTTCAGGATCTGTCCATGTCTTTGAAATCTTAATCTGGAGAGATTTGCAGATGAGGATCGCGACTCCACATTTGCGAGTGGGACCTGTATGTGCCGGATCACCTTTCTGTATACTACTATGGAACACTTTACCCACTCAATCTCTACACAATTTCTCGGACTCCAATGCATCTAGATGCGTCTCTTGGAGTAATGCCACATCTGTCTTTTTAGATTGAAGATATGACAACACTTTTTTCCGTTTGATCTAATGAGTGAGACATTCCATGGACATTCCATGTGGTAGACATGTCTAAAGAGTACAGACGAGGGTGAGAGAAACTGTAAAAGGATGCTTTTAAACTTTTAAGAGTCAGAAAAACTTCCTTAAATAATAAAAATTTTAAAATAAATATAAGGGGAGGGGAGAGTGAAAAAGAAATATATATATACAGTTGAACAAAGAATGGTTGAAATGTTAGAATAAGAAGTTTGTAGATGTAATAAGTTTTGGAAAAGGAGTGTGATTAAAAATACGTAGATGATAGCAACAAAGTAGATCTTTTAGCTGCAAGTATAGACTTGTGGGCTACTCGCGCTGGGGGATCCCCACCCGATGGGACCATCAATGGTAAGGGAGACACCTACTAAATAATATAAATTGCATTCCAACATATTATTTGGATTTGGATTTTAGTTGCCGAAGTGAAGAAAGAAAAGTAAACGAGTATCATGGGAATATAGTGTAGCAGAAAATAAGATATAAGGCATATGGATGACAAAATAAGGTAATGTCATGTAAGTAACAAGGACTCCCTGTTAAATTAAGAGTATGATTCCTAGGACAGGGTAATCCACAATGAAGAAAAAATTCCTAGGTAATATAATTAAACAACATTCCTCATGTTGAATGTATTAGAAATAGAGACAATGTAACGACCAAACTATAAAAAAATGCAACATTTAATAATGAATATTCAAAATTGTGATCATATCATTACATAAATCAATTAAAAACACAAGTTTATTAATACAATCATAATTGATCTAAACATATGCTATACACATATTCTCACTTTGTTTATTTGCCACAGTATTGTGTTTTTATATTGTATTTTTAACTATGTGTCTTCGATGTGCGTTTCGGCGTGAAACACGCCTTTGTCAGGAATTGCCACACAAAACCTGCAATTACAATAAAAGATATAATAAATAACAATGCATAAGATGATAATAATACATGCAAATAAATCAACTGTGGTACGTTACACTGCAACAATCTACTCCTGAAAACATGATTCACTTTACTGATAAATAGTTAAGAACCTTCATTGAAAAACTATTCAAGTCAAGTCAAAAAGTCTTTATTGCGAATATTTCATCATAAAAGACATGCTAACAATTCATCATATACAAGTTAAAAATGTACAAATATGTTTTGAACCAGTATACATAAAAAACAAATAAATAGATTTTCACAATTAAAAACATCAATAATAAAAAGATATTAAATGTGCAAAGTTACAATGACTTGATCTATTTAAAACCTATATCATGATGGACTACACAGTATTGGGATCAAAATATTTAAGGACTGATACTCCGATTCCGTAAAAGCCATGCCCAACTAATGAATTTAGCCACACCAATGATCACAAAACTTGAGGTATCAGACTTCAATATTCTACTAGCAGTCAGTGCTGATCTAACTCCAAGTTTGTGGCATTGTAACGCCCTGAACGTCTCAGGATCGTTTAACAGACACGATAATGAGAACGCAACCACTTGTGAAGGTTTAGTTATTTTAATGAAGGCAAAAATAATACAAGGAATAAACAAAGGTTATAGTCACTGGAATCCTCCAGGCTAAGTACGTTACCAGCCCACAGCACGGATGGTCCTAACCGTCCTCTGCATATACGCCGATCCCGGCGTATGCCAACAGAGGGCAGAAATGAAATGGCCGACAATGCCAATCGGTAGGCTGCGAGGGGCACGAAGAGTGTTGGGGAGAATCGAGGAGTCAGGGAAACACCCAGCCGGGGTCTCTACCTGAAGGGAGCAGCCGCTCAACCTCTTCCTCAGACTGCACCGGGACGCGGAGTCACCTCCTGGTGATGCGTCACCGATACCCCAATCACAAGCAAAGAAGACTGAACCGAGAGCAGCCGCTCGATCGATCCTGTGGACTTCCGAGTCTGTAACGCGGCAAACACCTCCTGGTGTGCGTTACAGCTGGCAGTCCCTGTATCTCTGGTCGGGCTGGGAGTTACGACTCCAACCAGCAAAAGCGCACTGCGCTTTGACTCAGCCGAGTCAAAAAGCGAAGCTCAATGGTTATCCGGTAGAGCTTCCGGGTCCTTCACAGGTGACGATGGGGCAAGACACGGCCCAGGGAGTAACGACTCGACCTACCTCCGTTCTTGCCTTACTGGAGCACCACTCCGGAACACTGCTCTTCACTAAGCAGGTACGTCGGTGTAAACACAATATCCGACAGCGTTGTACCTCCCGGTTCCTCCCTTTATAGGGCGTGTTTTCCTTGAGTTATGTAACAGCTCTCCTGTTTACATAAGGGCGTGTTTTCCTTGAGTTATGTAACAGCTCTCCTGTTTACATAAGGGCGTGTTTTCCTTGAGTTATGTAACAGCTCTCCTGTTTACATAAGGGCGTGTTTTCCTCCCCTCGCATGACAGGAATTCTTGACAGTACATCCTCCCTCTCAGCGGCTCCCCACGGGTCCAGCGCTGGCAGGAAAACGCCGATGGAACAAGGAGACCAAGCGCGGAGCATGAACCCCTTCAGCCGGTTCCCATGACTGCTCCTCCGGGCCATAGCCTTTCCACGCAACCAGGTACCACAGCTTCCCCCTGCGCCATTTGGACGCCCGTATGCCCGACACTTCATACTCCACCTCCGACTCCACGCATACCGGCCTAGGTGTCCCAGACGGCTTGGAGGGTGCTGGTTTGAGCAATGATACATGAAAGACAGGGTGTATCCGCAATGACTGGGGCAAGCACACCTTCACGTTCACGGGACCCATACACTTGGTAATTCGATAGGGGCCCATGTACTTGGGATGGAACACACTGTTCTTTCGAAACCTCATGTTTCTTGTGGATATCCAGACGTAGTCTCCAGTGCGGTACAGTGGCCCGGGCCTTCTCTTCCTGTCTGCCGCAGCCTTGTATCTTCTCTTGGCCTCTATTAGGACAGCCCTTGAGCGCATCAACGTGTCTTTTATGTGTGCCACCCTGTCCGCTGTGGCGGGAATCCTGTCCTCTCTGAACGGATGTAGAAATGGCAAGAACCTGGGATGTTGGCCATAGTTGCTATAGAACGGAGATGACTGTGTGGAGCTGTGAGTTGCGTTGTTATAGGCTATCTCTGCAACCCATAGCAAGTCGACCCATTCTTCCCTGCCCTGGTCCTCAAAACATCGCAGATACTGTTTGAGCGTTTGGTTCAGGCGCTCGGTTTGGCCGTCCGTTTGAGGGTGGTAGCTGGTGGACAGGGCGGTCTTAACATGCAGCGCAGTGCACCAAGTCTTCCAGAATTGCGCAGTAAACTGCGACCCCCGGTCCGACACGATCACCCCAGGTAATCCATGCAGTCGTACCACATTCTTTAGGAGTAGTGACGCCAATTCCCCGGCCGTAGGGACTCTCTTGCAGGGGATGAAGTGCCCCATTTTCGTCAAGTAATCCACCACCACCAGTATTGCCGTCATCCCCTGGTCTACCGGTAGGCCCACCACGAAGTCCAGTGATATGCTATCCCATGGTCTATCCGGGGTCGGAAGTGGATGTAAGAGCCCTTGGGTTCGGCCATGGTCGGCCTTCATGGTAGCTCACGTAGGACACTCCTATCCCCACCTCCTGACATCCACTCTCATGGTTGGCCACCAGAAATGCCGTCCCATGCTAGCAACCGTTTTTTCAAAGCCCAAATGACCTGCGCATGGAGAGTCATGGCACCAGATGAATGCTTGTTTCCTTAGCCTAGGCGTGGGTATCAATAGGCACCTGCCCTTCAGGGGTATCCCGTCCTTCAGCTGCCATTCTCTGTGACTGAGGAGCCACCTCCGCCATGCGAATGACCTGATCCCTCTCTTTATTCCCCTCAGGAAAGTATCCGGTTGGATAACCCCCAATACCATCCTCGGGGAAATGATGGAATGCTCGGTCGCAGGCAATGGTTCCTTAACTGCAGATTGACGGGACAGGGCGTCCGCCTTCCGGTTTTCCGTCCCCGGCCGATATGTGATGCGGAAGTTGAACCCCGCAAAGAAGATCATCCACCGCAGCTGTCTGGGAGAAAGGTGTCTTGTGGCCGTCATGAACTGTAGGTTCCGATGGTCCGTGTACACCGATACCACATGTCTTGCCCCCATCAACCAATGCCTCCATTCGGTGAAGGCGTCCTTGATTGCGAGAAGCTCCTTCTCCGCAATATGGTAGTTGCGTTCGGCGTCGTTGAGTTTGCGGGACATGTACGCAACGGGATGAAGCACCCCTGTGTCGTGGTTGCGTTGGGACAAGATAGCCCCCAGCGCCACATCCGATGCGTCCGCTTCCACCACGTAGGGGAGATCCGGATCGGGGTGAGCCAACACCGGCGCCTTACCAAAGGTGCTTTTCAGTGCCTCAAAGGCTTTGTTCGCTTCAGGGGACCAGACAAACTCCTTGGACTTCCTCAGTAGCTGTGTGATTGGGGCCACCAATCCTGAAAATCCATCTATAAACCGCCTGTAAAAGTTGGCGAAGCCAATGAAACTTTGGACGTCCTTCACGCTTTGGGGCACCGGCCATTCTTTCACCGCCTTGATCTTTCGTTCTGCCATCTCCTGTCCCTCTGGACTCAGCATCACTCCGAGGAATTCCACGGGTGTGACGTGGAAGTCACACTTGCTGAGTTTACAAAACAGCATGTTTTCCCTCAGCTTTTGGAGCACAGCTTTGACGTGGTGTACGTGCTCCTCCACACTGGACGAATAGATGAGGATGCCGTCGATATATACGACCACGTAGATATCCAACTCCTCTCTGAATACCTCATTCAGTTCAGTTCAGTTCATAAACTTTATTCGACAGTTAAAAAACGTCATAAAAGTACATGGATAAAAACATACATGTGACATTACACAGGAAAAATACATATCATCATGGGTTGTTTACAGGGCATACAAAAGTCTGCAGTAAAAAACCAGGGAAAATAGCTAAAAAACCATACTTTTTCTTGCAGCAACAGATTTCAGAATAAAAGTTGCTATATAAAAACACAAATCCGGGCTAGCAAGTGAAAATAACAATTTCATGGCATTTGAGGTAGAAGACACAGAATGTTTTTTAAATAACGGTTTCAAGTAAACAATACGTAGGGCTTTGTAAAGGGGGCAGATTAACATAAAATGAAGGGTACTTTGCTTGGTTAATTCATCACATGGACAGGCAGATGTTGTATAGTGTTTCATTATAGGAAAGGCCACAAGATTGTGGACAATACCAAGCCTAAGTCTGGATAGGACGAATTGGTGAGATTGCCTGTAGATTATTTGGAGATAGAGAGGCAAACCAGGACCCTCGTTTGCATTGGAGGAATAGAAAGCATGAGTTGAATAATTACTTGTATCTGCTTTCCGTTTAACGAATTTTACCCTCAAAAATTCCTCTTTCACTTCCTTTTTGGGTAAAGTGGTTACAATCTCGGGATCTTTGCGTACATCCAAATCAAAGATGTCTCTAAAAGTAGTGAACACATACTTTATCCATGGTATATTCTTGAAATTATCCAAAGACAGACAATCTTGGATAATACTCTTTGTGAAGCCTGTTTCATCCTTCAGCCAAATAGACCTCCATACCAGGAGGGGTCTCAATTCAATCAGATCGGCTATATGGTCCAACCTTAATTCCTCGTGGACCAGGTAATTAGATGCCGATGAGGGTAAACAAAGTAGCCGTTTCAAAAATAAATTTTCCAGTATTTGTAAGTCTTTGTTACACCCATGCCCCCATACCCCTGAACCATAAAGTGCTATTGATGAACATCTGTGTCTATAAATATTTAGCATTGGTGGGATCCGTCGGCTTCCCAATTTGTTGGCAAATCGGAAGACACCTAGTGTAGCCTTCTCCAACCTGGCTTTTATATTAATGTGTTCAGGTGTCCATGAGCCCCGACTGTTAAAAGTAATGCCCAGATAACAGAAGTTATCTACAACCTCAATTCTGTTATCATTAAAATAGAAAGACTTGTGGTGATTCACCTTTTTGCCACAGACCATGATGAATGTTTTAGAATTGTTAATACCTCATTCAAAAAGTACTGAAAGGCTGCCGGGGCGTTGCACAGACCGAACGGCATGACGAGGTACTCAAAAAGGCCGAACCTGGTCTTAAAGGCGGTCTTCCACTCGTCTCCGTCCCTCATGCGCACCAGATGGTATGCCCCTTTCAAATCCAACTTGGTGTAGATACGAGCTTTCTTGACCTGTTCCAGAAGTACACTGATGAGAGGCAAGGGGTACCGATTCTTTACGGTTATCGCATTCAATGCCCTAAAGTCCACACAGGCTCTCAGCTCCCCATTAGCCTTCGGGATGAAGAAGAGTGGCGAGGCGGCCGGAGACTTGGACGGGCGGATGAATCCTAGCTTGAGGAGTTTATCCAGATACCCCCGGAGATGCACGTTTTCAGGCTCCGTCAGGGCATACAGCCTGCCGCTGGGAACGCTGGCCCCTGGCACCAGGTCGATCTGGCAGTCAAACTGTCTATGTGGTGGTAGCACTTCCGCCTTCACCTCATCAAATACATCCTCAAAACTGTGATAAGCCTGGGGGAGAGCCACATCTTTTTCTGCCGCTGTAGCCACCGTCTGACTCCCGCTCTCATCTGCGTCAAGGGATTCCGTTCTTATTCCACAATGCAGGATGCAATACGGTGACGTCAGTTCGATGCGATGTGTTGGCCAATCCACAGAGGGGTTGTGTTTCTGTAGCCACGGCAATCCCAATATGACGCCATATTGGGGCGCTCGGATGATGTTAAAATCGATTTGTTCCAAATGGTTCCTCCCACATCTCATCGGAAGGACCCCCGTGTGCTGCCCGATGGGCCCCGTCACCAATCGCCTTCCGTCTACAGCATAGACGTCTTCGGGTACAGCTTTGGGAAGAAGCACTAGCCCTAGCCTGCATGCCTCGTTGTGGTCCATAAACATGCCAGTGGCCCCTGAATCCACCATGGCCACAACGGGTATCCACTGGTCATGCACTCCCACGTGCACCGTGAGAAACAGGTGTCGTTGTCCCTTAGAGACCGAGTTGGAAAGTGAAGGGATGGATGAGTGACTCCGAGATGCCCCTTCTTTGGTCTGGGAGTCCTCTAGTTTTCCGCCGGTACGTTCACCACGGCTGTTACCGACCGGTTGGCCCGATAACGTGACGTCTTCGGTTTGGCAGGGCATTCACGTACGTAGTGGCCTTTTTTGCCACAATATAGGCACAATCCTTGTTTACGGCGTGACTCTTTCTCCGTGGCTGTGAGGCTCGCTCGTATTGCGCCGATGTCCATGGGTTCTCCCTTGGATGCGGTGGAAGTTTCAGGACTTCCCACTGTCACATAGGATGGAAGGGAGTTTCCTTTTCTCCCATGATCCCCCTTTCTTTCACTTAGCCTATGTTCCAGCCGTAATACCAGGTTGATAAGGCCCTCACATGTCTTGGGTTGTGGGTCAATATGAGCCACGGCGTCCTTGAGCTCATCGCACAGCCCGTGATGGAAGAGCGCCGTCTGTTTAGCAACAGGCCACTTGGTTTCCGCAACCAGCCTTCGGAACGCGTTGAGATACTGCACCAGGTCGTTGGATCCCTGTCTCAACTCAAGCATTTCACGGTCCGCCGTGTACGAGTCAGCCCTTCTGTCGAAGACTTTCAGGAATTCCTCGCGAAAAGCACCCCAATCACCTAAGATGGGGTCGTCCCTGCTCACCAGAGGTACGGCCCATTGTGCCGCGTTTCCAGCCAAATAGGATATAAGGAAAGCCACACGAGCCTGACTCGTGGGGAACGCCCTTGGTTTGCACGATAAATGTAGCGCCACTTGTGTGAGGAATACCTGCACTGTGTTAGGATCCCCACTGTACCTCTCTGGTGTTGCCAAGGGGACGGCTACCGGCATTTCCACTACTACCGCAGGGGTCTGGTTCGTGAGGGAGGTGCTGGGCGTGAGCGGGTCCAATTGGATAGCATCCAGTCTGGCTTTTACATCGGCTGTTTCTTGCCTGGAGGCTGTCAATTCGATTTGCACGGTCGCTAAAGCAGCCAGCACATCATCAAGTGTTGCCATGTCTGTTATCGACCGGGAGACAGTTAGTGTTATTAAGGTCGGATATTTTGTAACGCCCTGAACGTCTCAGGATCGTTTAACAGACACGATAATGAGAACGCAACCACTTGTGAAGGTTTAGTTATTTTAATGAAGGCAAAAATAATACAAGGAATAAACAAAGGTTATAGTCACTGGAATCCTCCAGGCTAAGTACGTTACCAGCCCACAGCACGGATGGTCCTAACCGTCCTCTGCATATACGCCGATCCCGGCGTATGCCAACAGAGGGCAGAAATGAAATGGCCGACAATGCCAATCGGTAGGCTGCGAGGGGCACGAAGAGTGTTGGGGAGAATCGAGGAGTCAGGGAAACACCCAGCCGGGGTCTCTACCTGAAGGGAGCAGCCGCTCAACCTCTTCCTCAGACTGCACCGGGACGCGGAGTCACCTCCTGGTGATGCGTCACCGATACCCCAATCACAAGCAAAGAAGACTGAACCGAGAGCAGCCGCTCGATCGATCCTGTGGACTTCCGAGTCTGTAACGCGGCAAACACCTCCTGGTGTGCGTTACAGCTGGCAGTCCCTGTATCTCTGGTCGGGCTGGGAGTTACGACTCCAACCAGCAAAAGCGCACTGCGCTTTGACTCAGCCGAGTCAAAAAGCGAAGCTCAATGGTTATCCGGTAGAGCTTCCGGGTCCTTCACAGGTGACGATGGGGCAAGACACGGCCCAGGGAGTAACGACTCGACCTACCTCCGTTCTTGCCTTACTGGAGCACCACTCCGGAACACTGCTCTTCACTAAGCAGGTACGTCGGTGTAAACACAATATCCGACAGCGTTGTACCTCCCGGTTCCTCCCTTTATAGGGCGTGTTTTCCTTGAGTTATGTAACAGCTCTCCTGTTTACATAAGGGCGTGTTTTCCTTGAGTTATGTAACAGCTCTCCTGTTTACATAAGGGCGTGTTTTCCTTGAGTTATGTAACAGCTCTCCTGTTTACATAAGGGCGTGTTTTCCTCCCCTCGCATGACAGGAATTCTTGACAGGCATACAGGGCGCAACCACAACCGTCTTGGGCGGATATATTCCGGGCAGACAAAGAGAAAATGATCAACAGTTTCTGTCATATCCTCATAGTGGGGACATTTGTCATTACCCAGTGTAAACAAACTTTTTGTAAAGCAACTTAACGGTAGGGTGCCAAGTCTGAACTGATGATAGAGTTTTCGGTCCTGCAATTTTGTTATTATGTCCCAATATACCTCAAGAAATGGATCATCCTTGTTGGTCAAATATGTTATGGTCAGGGGACCTCCAGTCAGAGAGGCAAAACGCTTAACTTTGACCCATTGCCAATAAGTGTCCCTAAAGATCTTTTTCGGGGGGAAAACGGCCGCCTCAGGGTTGGTCCACAACTCACCCATTCCCATATCAGTCAGGATAATTTTAATTTCAGACAACCAACTGATTCTATGGGAACCCCCAAGAGTTTTGACTTCTAACAGTGCCTTCTGGTGTGGTCCACAGGCGTCGCCATAACGCCAGCGGCCTAAACCGCACCATATCCTCAACAGGGTGGCAACCTAGGTCATATAGGAGGGGTATACGTGGGGATGATTGTGGTAACCCTACTGCAGACCTAAGAAATTTATTTTGAGCCACCCTCAGGGAATCCAATTTACTAAACCCCCATAGTTCAGCACCATACATGACCGCTGGAAGGATTTTAGACCCGTAAATTTTAATCAGGGGAGCCATAGGTTTAGTTATCGAGAGCCTATGTTCCCTAAGCAAGGCTCCACCTAATTGAATGTGTTTAAGGGTATAGAGGTCTATCTGGGACTTCCAGCTTAGGTTGTCGCAGAAAGTGACCCCGAGGTAGGTAAAAGTAGAAGTCTGTTCTAAAATTACTCCTCCCATTTCAACCCTAGCCTTTACAGGTCTAGCACCACGTAGGACCATAAATTTGGTCTTCCCCACATTTACCTCAAGCTCATGTTAGCGGCAGAACAACTCAAAACGGGTCAGAGCTAACTGAAGCCCCTGCCGCGTTTTAGAAATTAAAACAGTATTGTCCGCAAACATGAGCAGGGGGGACCTTCATGCCAGCTAAAGAGGGTGCGTCAGTCGGAAAATTTGAAAAATAATTGATTACCCCATTAATAAACAGGGAAAAGAGGGTGGGGGCCAGTACACATCCTTGTCTTACCCCCTTAGACACCTCAAATCTAGATGTCACCTCTCCTGGTTTCCCCCAGCGAACCTGGGCATATGTGTATTCGTGTAATCTAATCAACAGCCTCAGTAATTCAGGTGGCATGGCCATCGCCCGAAGAACTTCCCACAGTTTAAATCTTGGGACAGAATCAAATGCAGACTTTAGATCCACAAAGGCGGCGAAAAGCATGCCACCCCCAAGAAATACTTCCTTCCAGTATAATAAGGAAAACCTGAAAGCTTGGTCAATGGTTCCAACATGCGACCGATCGCCCGCCTGTAGAGGTGTTAAAATGTCAGTTTCAGAGATCCAACTCTGTATACGACCCAATAAAAGGCGAGCAATAATTTTTTGGGCAGCATCAATGAGACTAATCGGACCATAATTTGCTGGGGCAGAGCGATCACCTTTCTTATAGATCGTCAACATCTCTGCCCCGAACCGAGAATCCAAAACCGTCGCTCCACCAGCCAGGGCATTAGCAAGAATGGTCAAATAGGGAATCCAGAGGTCCTGCTCCTGCTTAAATAGGTCAGCAGGAATACAATCAGGACCCGGGGCTTTGCCACTTGGTAGAGATTTCAAGATTGCCTTCACCTCACTGGGGGCAAACCGTAGCTCTTCTATATCAGTATCAGACCACAAAACTCTTTCAGGCCTATCCCTGGACTTGAACTGATTTTCAAAAAAGCTGACCCACTGAGCAGGTTCAACATAATTTACCGGGGTCATATCCTGTGGGTTCTTGCCCCATTTAAGGAGGTGCCAAAATTGGCACATGTTCCTACCCTCGCAAGCTTCATATAACTCGCTCCAACGGTTTTCGTCCCATTTTTTCTTAGCTTTTATTTGGGCAGATTTATACGCAGTTCTACAACTCCTAATACTATCTGGTAGCCTAGATTTGATAGCTATTGAAAGGGCTTTACGAGATTCTTTACAGCTTGCATCAAACCAAGAGTTGTCTCTCAAAGATTTAGTTCTACCATTGACAGGGATGCTCTTGATAAACAGAGATTTAAGCCCCACATATTAATCTCTATGAATATCCGGGATGCTACACTTAACCCCATCCTCTGTCTCACAGCTAGTCAGTTTGTTCATAGCTATATTAATCAGGTTCCTAATGGCTTCCCGTGCGTTAGCATTAGAAGCAATCTTAGGCCAACGAACCCTTCTCGATCATTAGTCAAGATGGCATGCGCTTGCACAACACAACCATTGTCAATTAGAGGGCCATTGAAGCTACTATCTAATAGTAGCAACGTCAGGGGGGTTATGGTCACTTTCTATCCTATCAGTCACCACCATATCAGTAACGGCCGGCCACAACTCGCAGTTAACCAAGATATAGTCTATTCTGCTTCCACTTCTACCATTATTAAAAGTTATCTTCCCAGACCTGTCTGATATCGTTCTGCCGTTGGCAGCCCTCAAGCCCTTTTCAAGGCATAGACCCTTCACATATAAGGCTGCTTGGGTCCATTCCCTTATGGGGCTTAGTTCCAACTGGGGGATTCCCCACACAGAGTCCTCAGCCTCAGACAGTTTCCCGTCATCATCTCCCAGAGGCTCAAAACATGTGTTAAAATCACCTGCCACCACCCTGTGGCCATCAGTGGACACTGAACAGAGTAATTGTTCCAAAAGATGAACTGTTGGGGAACATTTGCCACCTGGGAGGCCTCTCACATAGATGTTTATAATGAGGATGTTAAGACCCCTTGTGGAAGTAATCCTGATAGGCAGAATATCATGATTTTCAATCGGAACTTCCACAGCTGTAATGCCCTCACATTGGCGTACCCAAATAGCCAGGCCTCCCACCGGTCTGCCTCTGGGACCCTTAATGGCTGGTTTAAAAAAGTTCAGAAACCCTACACGAAATAAGGGAACCAACGACCAGGTCTCCTGGAAACACCAGATATCAGCCTGGTCGGCAAAAGCCACCCAGTCTGGTACAGCTAGTCTAGAGTATAATCCTGCTATATTCCAGGAGGAGATGTTAACATTTTGGGGATCAATTTTTTTGTACTCTAGCTGAATCGCCACATTAGAGTGGGAGACAGAACAGGCACTGGGTAAGTCAGCATAAGTAGGGCCTAAAGATAAAACAGATTATTCTCCTTGTGCCAATGGAAATATTTGTACAGGAGGCACCCGACTTGATGGTTCTAAGACCCCTATTGTCCCAATCCCAGGGTGAGCACTAACATCCCTCAGTCAGTCATTGTCCTCCAGGGAAGAAAGGGCGGTAAAGCGATTATGTAGCAAAATAGGCTCAAAAGGCTGCAAACCCTGCTGGGGAGCATTAAGCGAGGCACGGAACTGTCTAGTAAACACATCCCTTGCTGGTCTATAGAAGTAACCAAGGGGTAAAATCATGATCTCATTGGGGTTAGGGGCATGATGGGTGGCCCTCTCCAGAATATGTTCTACCAGTAGCGGGGACCTAAAACTCAATACCACGCAATCCCCTGCCAAGGACTTTCGAGAGTGGCCAACCCATTTTACCCACCTAACCATTTTAAATTCTTCGAACAAACTTTTACTGGCCCAGAGTTTGTTCCCTAGACAGTAAAGGGCTTTATTTTTAAGATTGGACCAATGCTCCCTTGACCCTGCTGGAAGTGATGGGACATTAGCTAAGATAACTGTATAGGGAGTAGCTTCCGGGAAAAGGTGTAAGCTTATTAGCGCATCAGGATCCTCTGTTGGCAAGATGGCTGCCGTGAGACTGTTGGAGAAAGTCGCTTATTCCTCCTCTCCTCAGAATGCAGTACTACCCAGATAATTGTGCGAAGAGCTTTTTCATTTTTTCATTTATTTAACTTACGGAGTGAATTATCCTCACACTCGGTAGCTGCGGGGGAAAAGTGATGATTTGAGCCATGAGACGGTGCTCGCGGATGCAACTTAATGCCCTGAACTTATCGAACTTAATGACGCACCTTCCTGAGTTCCGTAGTACGAGCCAGCTGATCGTAACTACTATTTGGGTCACTATCATTCGACATAATAGGAAAATGACTTCAAAGATTCAGCAACCTACAAGGGGGCTAAGGGATCCCGGAGAAGAAGAGAAAGACCCTCAGAACGAAAGTCCGGGACCTAGCGACCCCGGCGTTCCTGCAGACAATCTGAGAGCGAAGACTCGCTTGAGAATCCAGGCACAGAAGGATTGCATGAAAAACACTTGAGCAGAGAGATACGAGAAGATTTTCGGGAGTGTCTCAAGAAAAGAAAAAGAAAAAGAATCTAAGAGAGTGAAGGGATTGCAGATCAAGAAGATTACTAAAGATCGCGTACCTGACACGGAAAACCCAGGTACAGACATAGCTAGGGGGGGGGGGGGCAAAAGTGAGAACTTACACTTGGTACATGAAGAAATTGAAGAAATTGAAGAAACTGCAGAGCTTGAGCCTGAGCCTGAGCCCGAGCCTGAGTCTGGGCCTGAGCTTGGGTTTAAACTGGAAATAAAGTCCACCGCAATGGGGGAACCTGGTGACAGGCAATGCTTAGCTGAATCTGTAATTGAACCTGCTCAAGTTGTTACTAATGGCAAACAAGTATCGCAATCCTCAAAAATAATAAAGGCCCATGCTGTCAAAGACATCCGGGGGGTTAATGACCCCACAGTACAGGGGGTAATTATCCCGGGCTCACCAATTGACGAATGCTTTTATTCAGTTGATGATGACGAGGAGGAGCATGCGGGCAAAAAAAATATAGGGAAGGGCAAGGCCACTTCCCATATGGACTTAAATATAGATTCAGCCTCGGGATTAAGTGATAGATCCGACTCATATTTGGATTCAGATTCAGAGTCAGGTTCATCCTTATCCTCATTTCCGCCGGGACACCTGCCCAGAAACTCTGAGATCGAGATTGAGACTTCAGAAGTGGAACTAGAAAGGGAAATGGAGAGTAGAAACCTACAGAATTTAGCGAGCCCCATGCAGCGGGAGGTGGCTAGGAAGCTGGACTGGGACTATTCAGCCACATCACAGGTTTATCAAGAGGGGGCGTACATCCTCAAACCCAGCAACTTTTTCAACCTTCTCCTGGTCATCTGGAGCAATCAGCGGCCCAGATCTCTAATCCTAATTTTGACTTGCTACTTGGAACATTAAAACAGATGCAGAGTGAAGCAAGGGCAGAAGGTCGGAGAGCTAGACAGGCTAACAAAAAATAGAAGGGTCCCTGCGCAAAGTGAATAAACTATATGCATATATGGCTGGGAGAATCACAGAGGTAGAGGAAAGGACTGGGAAGTTGGAGGATGTTGTCACCAAGCTTCAGGAAGATAAACATTTGCAGGAGAAAACAACAACAGATGTTCTTTGGAAGCTTGAGGACTTTGAGAATAGGCAAAGGCGGAATAATATAAGGCTTCTTGGTGTGGAGGAAGGCAAGGAAGGCCAGGATGTCCGGGCCTTCGTGGTAGACCTATTCAGAGGGGCATTCCCTGAAATTACCAAATGGAGCTGGGAAAATGAGATCCAGCGGGCTCATCGTTTCCCTCTAATCCAGAAAAGAGGAGCTACAAATGGTAACCCAAGGGCGATTCTTGTTTACGTTGGTAATTTTCTGGCAAGGGAGGAGATCATGAGTAAGGCAAAGCCAGCAGCCAAGAGGTCCTATAAAGACATACATTTTTTCGCTCGGCCGGACTTTTGCCACACCACCGTCGAAAGAAGATGGCGGATGAGGCAATTAATAACTCCTTTTCAAAACGCAGGCTTTGAAGCTTATTTGATGTTCCCTTCCCGCCTTAAAGTAATAGCTAATGGGCAATTCAGGGTGTTCTCCTCTGAGCTACTTGCTCAGGAATATCTATTAGAACTGAAGGAGAAAAGGAGCCAGAAGAGTGAAGTAACTACCTTAGGCACAATCTGATCAATATGATGAAGAATAGGATGTTTACAATTTAATCTATTTGGCGAGTGCAAGTATAACTAGGGTAGCAAATTTTTTTTTGAGAGTATTAGATGAGTGGGGGGAGGAGGAGGCGGACAACCTAGGGTCAAGGTAGCCATACATAGGTCAGGATTGACCTATTTGCCAGTAAGGGGGGGAGGGCCTGCAGGGAGGGGAGAGACTGGGTGGGGGGGGTGAGGGACAGGGCACGACAAATTAAGATTTGTTCAATTGAAGGCATGCAACTGTGGGAAGAATTAGCATTGTTTTGTATTTTAGGAACAGAGGGAAAGTTAACTGAACAGAAATTAGAAAATAATACTAGATGTAAGGCTGTGATATTTTTGAAGCAATGTCCCTATAACTTCTGCCATTTTGTGAGAATATCGATCTTAATCGAATACAATGGTTATTAGAGTAGCGACGTGGAACGTCAGTGGCTTGAATGACTGCCAGAAAAGACGACAGATCGCCCTGTCACTAAAACAAATGAATGCCGATATTATATTTATTCAAGAAACTCATATTATGGCCTCGCAGGTATATCTTTTGGACCAATTAGGTTTTCAAATATTAGCACATTCAAAGCAAGGTTCTAAACATAGAGGGGTCGCAATACTATCAAAGAGTAGAAATCTGAATACTAGAAAAAAACTAGAAGATCAATGGGGCAGGTGGGCATTAATTGAATGTCTTATTGAGGGAGAGTGGTATACCCTTGGGGTGGTTTATGGGTCAACGGAGGATGACCCAGAGAGTCTTGAATTTTTAGATGGAGAACTAGCGTAGAGACAGGATCATATGGGAGGTATCAGGGAAGGAAGAAAAGAGTATATCGA
Source organism: Triturus cristatus (assembly GCF_964204655.1). NCBI lineage: Eukaryota > Metazoa > Chordata > Amphibia > Caudata > Salamandridae > Triturus > Triturus cristatus. The sequence continues at coordinate 270,467,971 of NC_140595.1, read as the reverse complement.
GCACTAGGAGAGCTAGTGAGGAACAATATGTTGTTAGATGTTTGGGGGAAGTTAAAAATGGGTGATAGTGGATTTACGTATTATTCTGCCCCTCATCAGGTTTGTGTAAGATTAGATTATTTTTTTGTCTCTAACTCAATGATCTCCTATGCAAGGATAGAAAGACTACCCCGCATATTTAGTGATCATAATCCTTTGATTATGACCCTAAATATTCCCAGTCAACCTAGGAAAGCCATACCATGGACATTTGAGCGTGGGCTTCTCCAGGACCAAAAATATATTCAGCATATGACTTGCTGGGTTAAGGAGTTCTTTGAAAATAATAGAGGCAGCGCAGAGACAGGAATAGTCTGGGACGCATTCAAGGCAGGGATACGAGGGGAAACTTTAAGTTTTAACACCTTTAAACGTAAACAGGAGCAATCTAGAATAAGAGAGCTAACTGGGGCAGTCTTGGAGGCGGAGGAAGAATTACAGCATTGCGTTTTAGTAGGGGCTACCTTAGATCAGGCCCTTTTAAGAGTAACAAAGGCAAAAATGGATGCTGAAGAGGTTATTGCAAATGAGGCTGCTAAGATATATTTCACCAATAGGGAAAGGTCCTATGAATTTAGTGAAGCCGTTGGGAGAACACTAGCTATTCGCACAAGACAAAGGATAGCTTTAGGCGAGGTAAGAGAAATAATAGATTCGGAAGGTAATTTGTGCACAAGTCCAGATGAAATAAAAGAGGTATTTAGGAAATTTTATACCTCGCTATATGACGAGCAAAATGGTTACGATCTGGATGAGATGGGGATATACTTGGAAGATATTCCAGTAGTGCGACTTGCAGAGGAAGAATCAGAGGAGCTGGAAGATCCATTGGACTTGCAAGAGATTAAAAATGCTATAGTGAATCTCCCTTCGGGTAAAGCGTCAGGTCCCGACCAAATACCAATTGAATTTTATAAAGTATTTTGGGATGTTCTTTCTCAAGACCTTGTGACAACAATACAGAAAGCACAAACTGGGGTTTCGATACCAGGGTCATGGGGTGTCGCTGAAATAGTGGTAATTTTGAAAAAAGGAAAACCTCCCACTATGCCGACATCATATAGGCCAATTACGCTTATGAATTCTGACGCTAACATTTTTTCTAAAACACTTGCTACAAGATTTGCTTGAATAATTAGTTCCCTTGTGAGTAGTAACCAGCATGGATTTATTCCGGGTAGGGGTACGAATCACCATACCCGCAAGGTTATTACACTTTTTGACGCCAAGGAGGTTTCAGGAGACCCGATGGCTGTAATGTTATTAGATGCAGAAAAAGCATTCGATCGGGTCTCCTGGAACTATCTGTGGCATATTTTGAAAAGAGTAGGATTTAAAGATGGATACATTAAGGCAATTCAAGCTCTATATAGAGCTCCAAGCGCTTCAATTCGGATTAATTCAGGCTTAACTAAGTCCCTCCAAATCAAGAGAGGTACCAGACAGGGCTGCCCTTGCTCTCCGCTTTTATTTGCGATGTATATCGACCCCCTGGTTCGAAGACTAGAGAGTTGTGATATGATTTGTCCAGTATGTACGCCCATGGGATATTGTAAGGTGCTTGCATATGCTGATGACGTCGCAGTGATTACATCTAATCCCACAGAAGCTATAGCGCAGGTTGAAATTGAGGCCATCAGATTTGGACAGATATCAGGCTATAAATTGAACTCCAATAAGACGCAGATAATTAAGAACAAACATGTAGACTGCCTTGATCATCGAGTTGTGCAGGATGCGGTGTACTTGGGGGTAATTATCTCTTCTAATTTAGATACCTTGGTAGAGAAAAATACGACACCGGTTTTTCTCAAGGTGAGAAGGGATTTAGACAGACTTGAGAATCTTCATCTATCTATTGTGGGGCGTACTAATATTATAAAGATGTTGATTTTACCTAAGTTTTTATATCTTTTTAGAGCAATACCATTATTATTTGAAACAAAATGGTTCAAGGAATGTGAACATATGATTAATAGATTTATCTGGGCAAAGGGGAAGACAAGGAGAGCTCTTAGGTATATGGCATTGCCTCGTGACAGGGGTGGTTGGTCCCTTCCGGATTTAAAATTATATTATTGGGCAGCGGCCCTACAAAATATGCTGGGCCTGATAGGAGGGGCAGAGATTGAAGGACAAGACGAGTTTGGCACGTTGGCAATTTACGGTTTAGTTATGGGGGCAGAAGCTGAGAACTTATTTTTGAAATATACTGATTTTTGTTATTTTAAAAGGACGCGATTTAAGACGGTTTTAGCGGCTTATAATATATGGAAAGCATTCTCAAAAAGTTTTGGTTTGGGGAAATACAATGTATATACAAGAATGAGTGCGAACCCTACTTTACCAGTGGATATTTTTACAGGTTGTGTTTTTGGAGAATGGGGAAGAAAGGGGAAAAGGATGCTGGGAGACATCAGGACTACACAAGGGGTATTGCAATTCTCGGAGTTACAGGCAAATTATGGTATTGAGACAAGACATTTTTTCAAGTTTCTGCAAATAAGAAGCTATATTGAAACAAAGCGGGGGGGTCCAGCTGGGTTTTGTAGGATTACAATTATGGATTTAATACAAGCAGGATCAGACTGCACTATTAGGAGGTTTTACTCGGAATTGATAAAATCTAAACAAGATGATAAGGATAGAATGGCATAGAAATGGGCGATGAAGTTAGATATAGTAGAAGAGTGTTTTCATGTATCACTAGAGCTGGGACAGAGTATTTTATGCTCAGCACCCCTACAGGCGCAGCACTATAAAACTATTTATCACCTTTATTACACTCCTGCGAGAATTGCACAGTGGGGAGGAACCTCGGGGATTATATGTCCTAGATGTGGAAGCTCAGAGGCTGATTTGACCCAAATGCTTGCAACATGTACTCATTTGCAATCTACCCAGAAGAATATCGAGGAATTTCTCTCTAGAGTCCTGGCTGTAGAAATAATCTTGTCTCCATCGATAATCCTCCTCGGGGTTAATCATATTGATATACACATGAAGGGAGGATACTTTATATTTGTTGCAATGGCAGTATTAAGATTATGTATAACTTCAGCCTGGTTAGATCCAATACCGCCATCGTATCATCAATGGCTTGCCCGATTATTGGCAATATACAGCTTAGAGAATGCCATATATGCTAGAAAGGGGAAAAGAGGGAGAAAATTAGGGAGAAAAGTTTGGGATCCAATTAAGAAATGGAAAGATGATTCTAACTGTCTCCTTATTGATGCTTTGAAGTAATAAGAGTATCTTATAAGAGTTGTCTTCATTTTGTACGAAAGGATATTTATTTGCTTATTGTTTTGTATATTATTTTCATTTCAAATGTGTCGTGCCTTGTTTAAAATAATTATAAAATTCAATAAAAAAATTAAAAAAAAAAAAAAGGATCCTCTGTTGCCTGGGCAGCAGGCCCTTGTGTAATCCCCCTTGGCTGCTGGTCGGTCAAAGGCCTACCAACAATGGTGGGAGGGGCCATAGACCGATTAGAGTTGACCCTATTTACTGCGCGGTCATAGGAGTTTACAGCTTGGGATCTTGAATCGAGATGACCATCAGAAGCCCCTTCACCTACGTTGCTGGCCACATCATTAAAATTATGTTCAGGTAGAGTTACGACTGGTGGGTTTTTACTTAACAGGTTAGCTTCAATACAATTTAGCCTTGTCACCACTGAATCTAGCTTTTCCAAGACAGGTTGAATAAGAGATACTAACTGTTCCTTGAAAATTGAGCTTAAAAGCTCAAAATACTGCTGGGTCATAGGTTGCAAAGGGGGGGTACTTACAGAGACAGTAGGAATCCCACAAGATTGGACCCCTCTGTTACCAAAAGGTACCTTAGGGGCACTTATCTTACTAGGGGTTCTGCCTTTGCTTTTCTTGCAGGGCGGTTCTCTGGCTTTGGGGTCAGTAACTTTTTGTTTAGCCCTAGTTGTTACCATAACAGGACTGGGGGGGGATACTTACAATTAGCGAAGGATCGGTAACCCCTGACCTTGGTGTTAAACATACTTGATCCACTGGGGAGCGATTACCAGGCCCAGTATTCTTAGTGATAACCTGCACGTCCACAGGCTGAGCAGGAGGTAACATCAAAGCTGGTTCTAGAGATAATCTTCTCTCCACTGCTATAATCTTATGATTAATTACTGACTCAGCCCTTGTTAAATAGTCATCAAGAGTCCCCACCAACCTACCCTCAGCTTTCCTCTTGCTCATGATAATTGGTGACTTGACACTTATGGCACTTATACTGGAGGTGAGCAAACACAAACCCCAATGTATAATACAGACCGCACTATTTTGCTAAGTAACTACATATAACCCAACAACATCAACACAGAATGCCAAACCCAGAACCAAGGGAGGGGGACCAGCCCAGCCACAACCAGCCACTGACGGGCAAGGACGGGCCCGCCCTTGGCCCGGGCGCTGCCCACGTGCGTCCCGCGCTGCGGGGCACCAGGAGCCGCTTTATCTGATACAGGCGCTGCCGTGCGCCGTCACCGGCGTGCGCCTGGAGCTTGCGATGCCGGTGATGTAGTTGGAGAGGCCGTTCCCCTCACGTCGGTAAAGGTCCTGCACACACTCGACCCCTGGCAGGGTCTGATTCCCACACAGCAGTAGGTTATTCGACTTTCAAAATTCCCGCTCTCTGGAGGCGCGTCCCGCGCTGCGGGGCGCCAGGAGCCGCTTTATCTGATACTGGCGCTGGCGCTGCCGTGCGCCGTCACCGCCGTGCGCCTGGAGCTTGGGATGCCGGGTGATGTAGCTGGAGAGGCCGTTCCCCTCACGGCGGTAAAGGTCCTGCACACACTCGACCCCTGGCAGGGTCTGATTCCCACACAACAGTAGGTTATTCGATTTTCAAAATTCCCGCTCTCTGGAGGCGCGTCCCGCGCTGCGGAGCGCCAGGAGCCGCTTTATCTGATCCTGGCGCAGCCGTGCGCCGTCACCGGCGTGCGCCTGGAGCTTGGGATGCCGGGTGATGTAGTTGGAGAGGCCGTTCCCCTCACGGCGGTAAAGGTCCTGCACACACTCGACCCCTGGCAGGGTCTGATTCCCACACAACAGTAGGTTATTCGATTTTCAAAATTCCCGCTCTCTGGATAGATATTACTAATTATCTAACCGAGATACCTTTCTTCATTTTCTGTTTCTACTACAGGCACATTGCCCTATATTAGTTAACCGCCATCCATGCGGTACACTATAATTATCTTTTCAGTGATTCATCTTGTACGCAATATCAGGTAAATGTTACCTTCCTTTATATGATTATCCTCTATGCCTGATACTCTGGACAGCTTTCCATCATTTATATTTCTTTTGTTTATTTTATAGATTTGTTTGTTTTTACAGAAGCAAATAATCGGATACATCTCGCGATAAATGCGCATGTGAGGGCGTCCGCGCATGCGCATTTGTGAAAAGAAGTTGCCGTCAACGAGGAAGAGGGAGCCCCGGGACGCCGCACTGCAGGCAAGGCCTTTTATCTCATTTATTATCATAGTTTACCTTATTTTAAAATGAGGGCAGGCGGGAGGCGGGCGGCGGGCGGCAGGCAGCTCTGCTTCGCCCTGGCGTGTGTGTGTAGCGCTGCCTGCTACACCTACTTCGTAAACCGCGAAGCAGGCAGCGCTACGTACACTCCGTGGGCGAACCGGAGTACTACGCCCGGGGTTACTCTCAATGGACTTTTTAGACATTCATTTTTAAGAAGTGAATCCTAAGAAATCACTTTTAGGAACATGTACATGATAGTATATTTCAAATACCGGATCATGAAACGTAATTTTTTAAGAATCGCAAATCACCATTCAAAAGAACATACAATAGTACTTCTGGCTTTGATTCCATTAGTTAAATGGTTTGATTCAAATTCATTGGGATATCAGGAAAAACCTACCCAAATCTGGTTTTGATTTTACCATACTAAGAGCCAGGAAAGACATTTTAGTTAAAGATGCATGTTCTCTTTTGGATATTCCTTTAATTTGACGGCTGGTAATATAATAATCTGGGAGAGCTTCATACAGAAAGGTACAGTAATTAATTCAAGTGCTTGTGATTCCATTCAAAATCAAGGTTCTATGTTCAGTGGGCAATTATGGAAGAATACGTTTTATTGATGTAAATAGCTTCCTATCACTGACCTCATCTGACCATTTAGAGGTAAATCAACATCAATCAATCAATCAGAGAATTTGTAGAGCACGTGACATACCCGTGAGGGTCTCAAGGTGCTGAGGGGAGGGGAGGGGTGCCGCTACTGCTCGAAGAGCCAGGTCTTGGGGAGTCTTCTGAAAGTGAGGTGGTCTTGAGTGTGCCGTAGGTGGGTGAGGAGGGTGTTCTAGGTCTTGGCGGCGAGGTAGGAGAAGGATCTGCCGCCGAGGTTGTTCGTTGGATGCGGGGGACAGAGGCGAGGGCGAGGTTGGCAGAGCGGAGCTGGTGGGTGGGGGTGTAGAAGCTGAGTCTGCTGTTCAGGTAGGCTGGTCCGGCGTTGTGGAGTGCTTTGTGTGCGTGGGTGAGGAGCTTGAAGGTGATCCTCTTGTCTACGGGGAGCCAGTGTAGGTCTCTCAGGTGGGGGGTGATGTGGCTGCAGCGGGGGACGTTGACGATTAGTCAGGCGGAGGTGTTTTGGATGCGTTGTAGTCGTCATAGGTGTTTGGCTGTGATCCCTGCGTAGAGTGCGTTGCCGTAGTCCCGTCTGCTGCTGATGAGGGCCTGCGTGACCGTCCTTTTTGTTTCGGTCTGGATCCACTTGTAGATTCTGCGAAGCATGCGGAGGGTGTTGTAGCAGGAGGAGGAGACGCCGTTGACCTGCTTGGACATGGAGAGGGAGGAGGCGAGGATGAATCCTAGGTTGCGTGCATGGTCTGTGGGTGTCGGTGCTGTTCCCAGTGTGGTCGGCCACCAGGAGTCGTCCCAGGCTGTGGGTGTGGGTCCGAGGATGAGGACCTCCGTCTTGTCCGAGTTCAGCTTCAGATGGCTTTTGCTCATCCAGTCGGCGACGGCCTTCATACCCTCGTGGAGGTTGGTTTTGGCGGTGTGTGGGTTCTTTGTGAGGGAGAGGATGAGCTGGGTGTTGTCGGCATAGGAGATGATGTTGAGGTTGTGAAGCGAGCCACTTGTGCGAGGGGGACCATGTAGATGTTGAACAGCGTCGGGCTGAGGGATAAGCCCTGGGGGACGCCGCAGATGAAGTCAGTGGCTTTGGATTGGAAGGGTGAGAAGCGGACGCTCTGGGTTCTGCCGGAGAGGAAGGACGTGGTCCAGTCAAGGGCCTTTTCTTGGATTCCGGCTTCTAGGAGGCGTGTCTTTAGAGTGCGATGACAGACCGTGTCGAAGGCGGCTGACAGGTCCAGGAGGATGAGGGCTGTTGTCTCGCCGTTGTCTAGCTGGCACCTGATGTCGTCTGTGACGGCGATGAGTGCAGTCTTGGTGCTGTAGTTTCGCCTGAATCCGGACTGGTGGCGGGTCAGCTGTATGTTGACGATTTTCTCCACGTTCTTCGCCGGGAAAGGGAGCAGGGAGATGGGCCGGAAGTTCTTGAGGTCCTTGGGGTCCGCCTTGGGTTTTTAAGGAGGGCGTTGATTTCGGCGCGCTTCCAGCTTTCAGGGAATGTAGCTGTTTCGAAGGAGATGTTGATGACCTTCCGTAGTTGGGGTGCGATGGCTGCGTCTGCTTTGTTGAATACGTGGTGTGGGCACGGGTCTAACGGAGATCCTGAGTGGATGGAGTTCATGACCTTGCGTTTCTCGTCGTCGTTGACGTTGGACCAGGAAGCCAGGAGGTTGGTGCAGGTGGTGTAGGTGGTATTCCCAGAGGAGGTGGGATCTGGCGTAGGCGGGGTGGTCGTGGTATTGAAGCTGTCGTGGATGTCTGCGATCTTGCGGTGGAAGAAGACGGCTAGTGAGTCGCACAGTTCTTGTGAGGGCGGGATGTCGTTGGCGTTGGGTTTGGAGAGTTCCTTTACGATGCTGAAGAGTTCATTGCTGTAGTGTGCGTTGTTATCCAGGTGGGTTTTGAAGGAGGATGTCTTGGCTAATCTGATGAGGTGGCGATGTCTGCGGGTGGCTTCCTTGTGGGCTGTGTGGTTGTCTGGTGTGCGTTCGTGGTGCCATATCTTCTCCAGTTTCCGGCACACGCGTTTGGAGGTCTGGAGCTCATCGGTGAACCAGGTGGCTCTCCTGTTGGGGTGGCTGTTGGAGGGTTTCTTGAGCGTAATCTTTTGAACTTTTTTCTATGAATCATGTCAGAAATTATCATCAATAGGGAGGGAAGACATGGCTATTTTTCTTTCAGGGGCACAAAATTATGAGTTGTGTATGAAAACGTTAAATCATAAACTCTTAATTAACAATCAAATTTTGTGTTGTAACAACTATGGGTCAGATATAAGAAACATTTTAGCATTGCAAACCCTAGGATTTGCTAAATGTGTGGGTTGCCGCAGCTAAAACGTTTTCCATATGTACTGCACCCATTTTAGGAGCCAGTAAAGTTTTACTAACTTAAACATGAGTTTAGAAATGGTTTACAAATCACTATTTGGAAGGAACGGGTTTTGGGTGTCTTTTCCAAATAGCAGCTCAGAGGTATCAATGGTGTGCGACTCGAATTCCAGTCGCTAACCACTGGAAAGTTGCGGACACCCAAACCTGGGAAGCAACTTACTCCTAAAGGGGAAGGGGTGGCCTTTTGACCATTTCCTATTTGCAGACTGGGGCACAAATTCGAGGAGTACAAGGCAGTGCTCCAGAGTCCACTGCTCTCTGAAACTTTCCAGAGAAGAAGTCTTTTTAAAGCAGCCCAATTTCCTTGAAGCAAATTGTCCTGCTTTAGAAAAAAAGTTTTGAAAAAGAAAAGCAAATACAGGGGAGTTAGTCTACTGACCCTTGTAGGCCACTGTGACCAATCGTAGTGACTTTCAAACGGTTATCTGCCTAATTAATATATCATACCCATGGTAGTACCGAGCCGACTAATATTCCTTATTTTACGAGCCGACCTGTAAGTACATAGGTTAATTCTCACATTGCATATGCTTGTTGCAATCAGAAATTTAGTACATATGACCTTGTTTTTGAATTCCTTTCCAAAATTTAATCTAGACGTTAGGGGCATCTGTGTACAAATTGACCATGACTGGCTCCTCTGCAAAGATGTCAAATAAAAGGACCTGGTAAATAATAAAGATGATGAGGGACATGCAAGATCATTGAGGCTTGCCATAAGCTTGGTAAAGACTTTTTAAATGTAAATTGAGTTGAAATGACTTGTTGGAAATGATACATAAGAAATTAGCTAAGCCTTTGAATGTTATTATAATTATTTAGCCCAATAGAGGACAACTTTTAAAAGTGGATAGCATGATTAACTGTATCAAATGAGATTCAGCATCGCTAAAAGGAAGGTGGTATATTCTAATAAGAATCTGGGGCCAGGTGTACTGGTGTCAAAAGTTGTTTGCAAATTGCAACCAAAACTAAAACAGTGGTTCTGTTGGGAATAACGTAATCTTAGTTTAGAATGCACTAAATGCATATAATCAATGTTCCAATAATCATTCAATAAAGATATATATACACACACACATATAACAATTTAAGAGAAACGATTTTCTTTTTACTGTATTTGAATCCAACAGATATTTCTTAGAAAATTATTATATACAGGACTGACCAACAATGAACCATAAAGACATAAGACAATTAGTGACTGATAGTGCTTAGTGACATAGTATTTGAACACAAATTCACATATATAACATACATTTACAATGACGAATACAATTTAAACAAGGATAGTCCTCAACAGAGCCAGAAAAAGAGCCTGGTATAGACCACGTGAAACCTTACTTGAAGTACAACCGAGAAACCAAAAAATGGAAAAACTGGTATGTGTAACAACTTTTAATACCCGAAGCAATGAGATCAAAAAGGTTATTAAAAAATATTGGAACTTGGTTGGATCTGAAATTTGCATGACTGAGGCACCTATGTTTTTATTTAAACGTGCAAAGAATATCAAAGATTATGTAGTGTCCTCGTACTTAAAACCATCTCCCCTGCCTGATATTAGATCACAACTCAGTTTGCCACCTATAACTGGACACCATAGATGTAGTCACTGTAAAGCATGCCAATACACCATATCTGGAAGTATGTTTATACACCGGGGAAAGACATATGGCCTTAATCAGTTTACTAATTGTAATAGTCAGAGTGTTATTTACGCTATTAGATGCCCATGTCAACTGATTTATGTAGGCCAGACGACCCAGAAAGTTAAGAACAGGATACTGCAGCATCAAAGTAGACTGAAATGTAAGACGCAGGGAGCGCCCCTAGTAGAACATTACACAAGGGCAGGACACACCCATGAACATCATTCATACTCTTGAGCCTGTTAGTCATGGCCTCAATGAGCATGAAGAGACATATATTCAAATGAGCAAATTGTAATTACACTATTGTTGGGTCCTTGATTCTTGATCTGTAAAAGTGCAATAATTTTGTATTTTATGCAAATTTCCAACTAGGCGTGCATTTTCATGAGATCCTCATGCTGGTGTTGTATTGATTAATCCCAAGTCCTTACAATGTGTATAATACTTTGCATCTTGAATGATTTCATTATTGTTTTGCTGACTATATACTAATGTGATACAAATATGCTCATGTGGGCGTTTATATTGCTATACTTAGCCATACCATCGCAATGTACTACATTAGTGATAATGAGGAGTCAAACTGTTTTTATAAGGGATGTGTTGGGGTTCTTTTGTGTAATTTATGTATTATTGCATTACATGCTCGTTTGAAAAATTAAGGTTTTCAGACATGTTAGCACAAATTATATAAGGAGGTTATACAACTTCAGTATATTAAATGTATACCATCTATGTACTAATTGGTGCCCTGTCGGACGTGACCAATTAACGTCGTTAGACATCCCCACTATACACTTTACTTAAAATGCTTCCTCTCCGTGAGCCCCTTTTCCTTCGAGCCTTTATCTTTTGGTTTTGATTAAAGCCTGCAGGTTTTAGGTTTCCTCGGCTACGGAGAATGTGGATTTCAGAATCCTTACCATGTTTTGCACAAATAGAAGGCGTGACTGTTTAACGCACTCACACGCCTCGCGGGATTACGTTAAATAGCGGTTCTCACAACCTGCGCGCTGTCATTATTTGCTGAGTAATTGACGAATTCGGACGTCCCTCGGTAGTGCACTAAGTAAGTTTCTCTACTAATTCCTATTTGGAAACCACTCTATGTGGTATAGCACCTACTTGGTAAAACGTTAACTATACACCAACAAGGAGGATATCTTTCAATTATACGTGTAACTAATTGTTTCATGTAGCGAACGCCTTTTTTCACTGTTCTGCTAAGCGATTTGTTTAATTTGTCTTGGGAACTGCTAAGACCGGTGGCTCTTTTTGGACCCGAAGCGTCTTTGTGTCTGCACGCATTTTATTTTAATATTGCTTTGTGAGGTGCTCTGCATTGCTAAATAATCTCAGCATCTGCTAGAGCTGTACGGGATATTAAACCCGTCATGTGCTGTACATACAAATAATCTCTTTCCTCACGGATGTTTTAATAAACTCGCGTATGGAAGCTTGTACATACAAATAAACCCTTTCTTGACGGGTGTTTTACTTTATTTGATTTATTAGGTTTCCCCTTGCTTTATTAATTCGCGCATACATTCAACTGCTGTCTTTGTCAGACGTAGTATTCATATTATTCGTATTCAACTATACAATAGGCTAAAAATGTTGTTCCCTTTACAGTTTGGGGTGATCGTTACGACGGCACCACTTTTCCGACTGGAACAAATAACCTTTAAGGTATGTGTTTCCCTTGCTTCACAATACACTGAGTAGCTCTGCAGGGAAGATTTGGTATTATTTTAATCTCCCTTATTTGTTACAGAACAGATTGAGCTGATTGAGAGAGGTGTCAGCTGACATCTCCTTATATGTGACCCTAGAATTGTAAATCGTATATTTCCTAGTTTCCAGGTGAGCATTTTGCCACTGACTGTAATTTTTAGTTTTTCTTAAACTATACCACACACACATAGTTCTGATTTAATTTTGCACTTACAGGCTGCCATCCTTTCCTTTTTGTGCTGATGAAGACTCGCTTTAGATGCGTACAAAGCTGCACTTCTTCATAGGGTCGAAACGTCGACGTTGCTTGTTCAATTTGTCCACGCAATTCCACCATTAGAATATTGAATAATAGGTTTTGTTGTGGTTTATGCTTCTGATTTTGTACTATCCTTGTTTAAATTGTATTTGTCATTGTAAATGTATGTTATATATGTGAATTTGTGTTCAAATACTATGTCACTAAGCACTATCAGTCACTAATTGTCTTATGTCTGTCTTATGTCTTTATGGTTCATTGTTGGTCAGTCCAGTATATAATAATTTTCTAATAAATATCTGTTGTATTCAAATACAGTAAAAAGAAAATCGTTTCTTGTTCTTGCGTCTCTTAAATTGTTATATGTGTGTGTGTGTATATATATATCTTTATTGAATGATTATTGGAACATTGATTATATGCATTTAGTGCATTCTAAACTAAGATTACGTTATTCCCAACAGAACCACTGTTTTAGTTTTACTTGTATACCCAGGTTCTGAGGGTTACTGGGTTACCCCATTATCTTTAATTGCAAATTGCAACCAGTATCAAATTTTGTGAGCCGACCTATGTACTAGTAGGTCGGTTTGAAAAATAATGATTCATAAAGGTTGGAGAGCGACCTGCCTAATTAATATTAATTAGGCAGGCTGCAATTTCTGGCCTCCTATGATTGACTATAATTACAGCTCACCATCCCAGTAATTTAATTTCAAAAGTGAGAACTTTTTTTTTTTAATGCTGCCTGATTTCATTTTCATTAAAGGAAACAGGACTTCTTTAAAAAAAATATATAATTTTGAAAAACGTCAGTGCGAATTGGCAGTGGTCCTCTGGAGCATTAGATACTACCCTGAAGCTTCCACCCCAATTTTCAAAGGATAAGAGGTCCAAAGGGGACCACATTCTTTCCCCTTCATGACTCAGTTGCTACCTCAACTAGGGATTGATAACTTGTCAATGGTTTGTGACAGTAATGGTCCCAAACCATTGACATATAGAGTTCTGATTCGGTTTGTGGAAGGGATACCCAAAACATGACCTTTTCAATACCAAATCGGTAACCATTTCTAAACACATTTTGCAATTAGGAAATTGTTTCTTGAACTGTAAGGTGCATTTAGTATATCAGAATAGAAGTTTTATTGTGGCAAAGCCTTGGATTTACTGAATTGATGTGTCTGCGACTGATAAAAAGCTTTATACTTCTAGCCCCTTGTGCCTAATCAAGCATTTTTGTCTAAACCGGAATCATTGTGATGAGCTGAACATTACACAAGAGCACATATTATTTTTTTTCGACCAAGGAATAATGTGTCCTTTCTGAAGAGAAGACCAGCTGGAATATGGCCTTCAACCACAGAGAGGCAAAACAAATTTACCTTCTCAGGTCTGAAGTATTGCTGCTTCAATGTGTTTTGCTAAAAAGCATCCACGTTCTTTTATTTAGGATACACCTGAAGGAATGTACAGACAGTTATACTGTATATTCCAGCACCACTGAATACCAATATGAAACCCACTTTTGGCCATTTGGCAGGGAGTTACGGTGGGCAGTATTATGGCTACCTTTGGATTGAAATGTATTCCATGGACATGTTCTAAACTCGGATCAAGCAAGAGGGCATCATGAACAGCAACGTAAGTAGTGCTGAGTATGAGCAATGTATGGGAATAAAAAAAGAGTTTTGGGTGTGAGCACTGCAAAGGAAGGCCAAGAGAAGTTGGCACTGGGCGTGGCTACATCATGAAAAAAAGTAAATCAGTGTTGCATGTGAGTGCAAAATGGGGTAGGTAAGGCAGTCCTGGGTGTGAGTGCAGCAAGGTAAATGGTAAGGCACTTGTAAGAAAGCAACCTTTTTCTATAGTCACCCCCACACATTTAGCCCCAATACAGATGGTTATAACTCTGACATGCAATGGAGCCTGCTGCCCAAGCCCCAATGCCAGTGCTGTCTCCCTAAATGCAATGTAGGAAATGGGTACTCACAATTGGCAAGGACTTTATCCCCGTATAAGTCCCAAGTACGGTGGTAACCAGGGGACGGGTGTTAAAGGAGTCACCAGGGCCTGAAGCACCATTTGTGCCATCCTGAGTGATGCAAATAGACAGATGATAGGAGGCCTGCCATTGGAGACTGAAGAAACAGTGCAAACTGTTCCAACTTGACTCATGCGTGGCAAGGTCAAACCAATATCTTTAATATATGTCAGTCACCCCTAAGGTAGGCCTCTCAAGCCCAGGAGGCAGGGTTCAGTATACTGAAGATGTGGACATATAAATGCAAGTTCATTTGTCTCTAAAGTAGCCCTTAACATTAAGAACTACTATAAGTGATTAGTGGTTCAGGGGATTACATGGGCTGGCACCCGGACACACCTGAGGTCTCCATCTCTATCATGGTACCACCAAATATGGTCATGTTTGTCATCAAACATGTGCCTCCTCAGCCCTGACAGGATTCCAGTGCTGAGGTTTATGTTGCATGCACACAGGAGGCTACCTTAGAGGTTGCCCATCTGGTTGCCCGAGCCTTTTCTGTGCTCTGGCTGACAGCCTGCAGCTGCCACCCCCCACGCAGGGATATGACCTCCAGCCAGGCAGTGTGAACACTCACAGGAGTCAGAAACAAAGACCTGGCTGGGAAGGAGGTGACACCTCCCTCCCTGACAGGATGGTTAGTGGAGTGGCACATCAAGACAATGAGCTCCAAAGCATTCACCGCCTCTGATATGCACTCAAGTGGACTACCAAAGGAGAAAGCTGCCTTTCCCCTGCCCCAGGCACATATGCACCCAGGGAGGCAGAAAATTAGATAGTCAGAGGATGTACTACACCGGAAGGCTAGCCACACCCTTAGGGTGCGCTACCTGGTTTGTACAGTCAAGGAACGTTCCTGCCATTTTTAGAAGCATAAGAATAAAGGATTCTGGGTAGTAAGGGGACACCCCGCCAGATGTGGTCACATCGGAGGTGGATTAGCCATTGGAGCTTGTAGCTCATTGGCCACTTGCACCCTCACACCTAATGCCCCTAAAGCTCAGATTTAAAAGACACCCCTGATACCAGAAACTCAGTTCTGTGAAAACTGCAACTAAGAACAAAGAAGAGACCCAAGTCTGTGACAACAGGAGCCACACAAACCAAAGGAGGATACTCTGCACCAATGACAAAGCTCCTGGAACTGCACAATTTATCCCGGACCAAATACCATCTCCTGCAGACAGAGAGACCCCTTTGAGAGCCAAAGGCAACTCCAAACTCCCTTGGACTAGTGGCAGTAGTCGAAGTATTTGAGTTACAAGGTCCAATTCTCTCTCCCTGGAGAGAAATGGCCCTTCTTTTTGTAGGTGGAACGCTACACGAGGTTTGGACCTTCCATGCCTCTATTTTGAACAATTTTAAAGAAAGTGAGTGCGTCTTCCTATATGATTTGAGATATTTTCTTATTCAATTGTACAAGTATTATACATTAAAAAAAAAGCAAGTGCCGCTTCTTCTGTGTTGTATCTTATTTTATTCTCCATTAAGGATTTCCATCATGTCTTACAATAATAGTAAGTTTCACAGATTGGTGATTGTTCGAGCAGCCAACATGTGTTTCGCCCCCTTTTTGCCAATTAGTCTGGGACTTTCTCAAGGCTCTTATATTAATTTGTACATAAATAAAACAACAGTCTCTGTAACCGATGTCCAGCAAGGGACTTTAACAGCAATGTAGTTGAGTCAAAACTGCGGTACTTAGAATAAGTGTGTCTGTCCGTTTTGTGTCCAGGGTGAAACCCCATGTATTAGTGTGGGCCAGTGGTTACAGAGAATAAAATAAGATACAACACAGAAGATGCAGCAGTTACTTTCATTATAATGTATAACACTTGTACAATGAATAAGAAAATATCTCAAAGCATATAGGAGGACAAACTCACTTTCCTTAAAACAAGTGGCAGTAGTTCCCTGCTACCACAGGTAAAAACAACATCCAACAACAAAAGAATAGATGGCCACTGTAGAAAGTCCAGTGCATTGTGGGTAACATAGTCCTGACCTCCGGCAAGTTGCTGTTTCTCCTGGACCTCCAGACGTCGAAATATCATCTTGCTGAACTTACCGCTATCAAGGCTTGTTGGTGACAAGTCCCGTCACCACCCCCTTTACCTAACGCTGCAACAAGAGTGAACCTACAATCCCTTCAACCAACCATGGCAGTGGCCCTGTTGTTGACCTTATGCATGTGTTTTCTCCCTAGCACCATCTAAGCAGTAAACCCAGCTCTCTAGCGGCTTCCGCTTCAGCATCAAGGACAGCCAGGACAACTCTACACTTTGGCCTCTCGTGCCATGTAAAGCTGAACTGTCTGTTGTGGTCATGACCCGCTGCACACTAACCCTAAAGGGTTTCCACATAACTCGGCCTGCAAGTGACACTAGCAACTACTTTCCATTGAATGCAATGGAAAATGTTTACTGCAGTGAATTCCATTGATGTATTATTGTTTCTAAAATCCATAATTCTGGCTATATTTATCCAATGGTATTCATTTTGGTATCTAACTTCTTATAAAAATCTGCTTTACGTTTATAAATTGTTGTCAGATTTCCTTCAAGGCGTGTCAGTTACTTATTGTCCATGTTGGTACTCTGAAATGCTTAAAACATGTTCCTCTAGTAAAACATGCCTACTCTTTGTCACTCTACCAGGACTGAGATAAGGAATTATATTGTGAATCCAAGGACCATCTTTGGGGTATCGGCTTAGTAATGCATGGTAAGGCCTAAACAGCATTACCACATAATGCTCCACTTTCCTACATTGGTGGTACAGCGGAGGGATCCTAAATTTGTGTTTTGCAGTAGCACTTGGTCATAAGTTAATTTTGCATGAGAAACCCACGATTGACTTTAGACTCAAAAAATTATTTTTTTTAAATTAATTTTTAAAAAGATCCCAATTTTCAGATAAAAGTTAGGCACAATTGAGGTAGGATAAAATCTTTACTTTATAGACCTCACTAAAAGAGAAGGACAGAAGCCAGCTACATTGCTAGCGAGCTGGGAATATATCTATCAAGAAATATATAATAAAAGGGGAGGAAACAAAGAAAAGCAAAGGAAGAAAATGGAACCTATTAGGAAAAACAAAGGGTTCTTAAGACTGCCCTCATCCACTATGTAGTGGCATGCTTCATCATAGGGTCGCTGACACACCCTGGTACAGATCAACACTCAGAGTGGAGAGCTTGTTTTTTTAGAAAAAAGAAGAAAAGGGAAGCAAGTTCTCAAAAAGAGAGATCTCTATTGCAGAAATAATAGTATTTACATCTAACTAAGTAGGTACCTGTGTACTTATTTATTATTGGCCCCACTTGGCAGGATTAAAAGTAGAAATCTGGTATATAGGAGGAGGAGTTACATCTCGATTACCCCATCTGCCTGTACTGACATGTTTCAGCCATTACCAAACTCCCTACTGGGTCATTGGCCTTCTTCAGGATACAGATCCCTCATTTGAATCCCAGTCCTGTCAGGTTTTCTCAACCGAGAGGTAAGAAAAGGTATTAGGCATTACTTGCCTGTAAGTAGACACTCGAGATGAGTATCCGAGTCTCATTATTTCTTCTCCACACTCTGGGCCAAAGTGGGAACGCTGCCCTGTAGTGACACTTTCATCAAGTGTCAGCGTCTCCATTCTAACCACTCTGCGACCTTTGATGGAGAGCTTGGCCTACTGTCTCAGGAGGAAAAGAAGCTTGAACTCGAAGAAAGGAGACTAGCTTTTGAAGAAAGAAGGGTCAAGATGGGTTTAAGGCACAAAGATAATGGGAGTAGCAACTTTAAAAGGGAAAAATAAGAATTCTTTGATCCTAAGATCCCCAAAGGGATTGACCCCAAGGTTAGTGATGGTGATGACATTGATAAGTGGTTAGCAACCTTTGAGAGGGCCTGCAAAATGAGGAGGATAGCACACCAGAACTGGGGCTCTTTATTGTGGGTGTTATTCTCAGTAAAGGGCAGGGATAGACTTCTGACCCTTAATGAGGAAGTTGCTTGAGTCCTACAAGCATATGAAGGAAACCCTCATGGAAGGTTTTGGACTGACCACAGAAGAGTACAGAGTGTATTTTAGGGACACCTATGATGGTCAAAACCAAACATGGGTGGATTTTATAAGCTCCTCAGTCAACGTATTAGACGGCTGGATAAAAGAAATGAGGTGCAAATTTATGATGAGAGTATAATTTAATTATGCAAGAGCACATTTTGTCTTACTGTACCGCAGAGAAATTGCATCAGCATTTGGTGGAATCGAAGTTGTCTTCTCTCAGAGAGCTGGGGAAGATAGCTAAAAAGAAGGTCAGAACCAGGGTGACCAAGAAGGCCCACGGTGGGAGTGACCACAAGAAGGGTGTTTAGACTTCCCAGCAGGGGAAAGAGGTGAGCAACAATAAGGATAAAAAGAAGGAGTTCTCTAAAGGCCCCCAACAGTCTTCTCAGGAGGGTGTGCCTTAAGACCCCTCCCAGTCCAAGGTAGAGCTTACCAAGGTATGAATTGGGATCCTACACAGGTATCAGGGACCTATGTTCCCTGTAAAGTGCGCGCCTGCGCGCCCGCGCGCCCTACTGTTTGCAGGCGCGCAGGGCCTCTGCTCTGCTGGAGCGTGCACAAAGAGAAAGACTTTTTAAATCATTAACGCTGAAGGAAGCTTTCTCGTGGTGTGGGCTGTCATGGGAGCAAAACACCTACTCTTCCATAGCTTTTCTGATGGGGGGCCTCTGGAAAGGGAAAGTATGACTTAATGGGCAGAGGGCTGTTACCAATGCCGTCTGCTGTCCTGCTGGTGTGAAGTGCATGTTTATGTGGATGCTCTTAAACCTTTCAAACCGGTTTTCTTTTTAATAAGCTTACATGTGGCTTTTGCGGCCCTATGGCCAGAGCTGCTGCTAACTTTAGAGCTGAATCTCGGCAGCTCTCACATCCTGTGATTCTGGGCAGATTACTTAATTTTCCCAGGTTACAAAAACAATGCAGCTGATGCTCATGATAAAAATGTTCCAATGCCTTGCCCTAAATAGAAACAGCAGTAAAATGCACATTGCGTTAAAATAAAGGCATTGGCATAAAATAGTAAAGACAAATAGATGCATTTTTGGTGGCTAATTCATACAAAGTTAAACCTGCTAAAATCATAGCTTCCCTGCTTAACTTAGGCAGTCTTAGACAAATATTTTATTTGACCAAAACTCCTTTTTGTCATTGTTGCATATGAAATCTCTTTCAAATATGAGTTCAGAATACCAGTTGTACAAAAACCTATTGTGTGTGATTTAATAGACGATAATGTTGCTCTTTAACAATCTGGCTCACCTATAGGGTTTACACCACTACTGTTTTGCCTATTAGTTCACTAGTGTTGTGTTGTAAAAACGATTGGCCTCATTTACAATATTTTGATGCACGGCAGCGCAGCAAGCCTTCCTGATGCACTGCCATGCATCAAAAGAAAAGGGCAGGAATGCTCCGTATCTACAAGACATGGCGCATTACTGTCCATTTCCCCAGCGCTGGCGCACAATGGGCTGCCTTGTGCCAACGCAGGCACCCATGTGCCATGGTGCAAGGGTGTCTGCGTTGTAGGGGTGCTTGTTTTTGTGCAGGACGGAACACCTCCTTGCACACAAGCAATCACAACAGGAGTTTTCTTCTTTGTATGTGCTGCAGAATGCAGCACACATAGAAAAAGGAAAAATGAGTAGAAATAAATGTATTTCTCCTTGTTGTGCCTCCCATACACATGGGAATCTGCCGCATTCCCAGGTTTACGAAACCTTGTAAATCTTGGAATGTGCCAGGTTCCATGGATGTTGTGTGGGAGCACCCACAGCAACACCCAATGGAACACCCCCTTCAAGAAGAGTAATGCATGAAAGGGGGCCTTATTTACAAGGCCAGGAAAAGCTACGCAGGGTTAAAGGGTGTGTGATGTCACCTCCGGCAAATACCACTAATTCTGGCAGTGCACTCACTTGGTTAGTGAGTTGTCACATGTCTTTGATGCATATGGCCTTGAATGCAGTGCAGAGAGACCATTTTCTGCCGAACACAGGGAAATAAATTAGAGGGAACATTGTCAGGGACATGCTTTGACTGTCACCAGTCAGGGCATAAGAAAGGAGATCCAGCAAGCTTCAAAAAGTCCCCAAGTGGTGGACAATCCAAAGATTTGGCTAGCATAGGAGTGGGGATGGAAGTGTACTCAGGAGACACCAGAGGATACACTGAGGCTACTTTAATATCCCTGTGTGGGATGGATATTGATCCTCTGGCAGTCTTACCTCCAAGCATGCAGAAGTACAGACAAAGGCCTACAATCAATGGGACTGAAGAAGAGGCTCTGAGGGATACAAGTGTAACTGTTACCATGGTGGCATCAAGACTGATTCCCCCCCACATCAAATGATTCCTGGTGTTAGTCACCATTTAACCAATTCTGACAATGAGACTAGGCTCCAGTCAACGATTTTGTAAGCTTAGCTTAGGGAAGGGTAACTGGTCCAAGTAAGTTGGCTGTGTCGTCTGCCATCCCAGTAGAGTGTCTGTTGGGAAATGATCTGGAAACTTCTGCATTGGCAGACATGGAAACCTCCTTTCCATGCAGAGTGTTGAGGCTCCCTGAGTGGGTCTGTGGCCACAAGAGCACAAACAGCACAACAGGGAAGTCATGGGAAATTGGAGCCTAAAACAGTGGCTCAATGGACCCAGATCAAGATAATTTGTAGGAATTCTGCTAAGACAGCTTCAAGAAAGTCACAGGACCAGGGGTAGAGCTCTCCTGAGGGAGATGCCCTGGTGCCTGAGGAGGGAACTGCAGCTGAAGCAGTCTAGCCTGACCTGGCAGATCTTCTTAGTCCACGAGGGCCCTAGGGAGAGGATCTATGCCAAGGGAAAAAGTCATGCTCCACTCATGAAGGCCATATGACGTAAACTGCAAGGCAAGAAGAGGAATATGTCAGTGGCACCCACAGAGTCTACTGGGAAGATAGGCTCCTTATACCGAGGCCAGGGAATTCCAAACCAGGGGAATTGTTGTCCCCAAGTATACAGGAATATACCTCTGACCTTAGCACATGACACCCACCTAGCTGAACATCTGGGGCAGACCCAAAACATAGGACCATTTAGTTGCCCATTTGTGCTGACCCCTGATGCCTGAAAAAGTCAAGGCATTTTGTCACTACTGTGTCACCTGTCAAGCCAGTGGCAAGATAGGGTGGACAACCAAAGGCTCCATTAATTCCACTTCTAGTGGTTAGCACTCCCTTTGAGAGGATAGAGTGACATTTTGGTCCTCTTGACCCTGCAACTGCATCTGGGAACAGATTTATCCTAGTGGTAGTAGACCATGCCTCTAGGTACCAAGTGGCAATTTCCCTCGGGACTGGAACTGCTCCTGCAGTAGCAAAGGCCTTACTTGGTATTTTTACCGGAGTGGGGTTTCCTACAGAGGTGTTCTCTGATGGAGGTACAAACTTCATGTCTGCATACCTAAATGTTATGTGGAATGAATGTGGTGCGAGCTACAAGTGTAGCACTCCTAATGCCCCCCCCAGACAAATGATTTAGTTAAAAGTTACAACAAAACTAGTGACGGCATGATAATGGCACTCCCTGGAAAAGTTCAGGAGGAGAGGGAATGTCACCTTACCCTGTCTCTTTTTTACCTACAGAGAGGTGTCTCAGGAGTTGGATTTAGCCCCTTTGAACTTCGGTTTGGCCATCTTGTAAGAGGACCATGGAGTCTAATAAGGGAAGGACGGGAGAAACCTCTCAAAGAGCCAAAGCAAGACATCGTGGACTAAATATATATATTCATTTATTCGATCTAATAGAGATCATTTGAAAACTGTATAGACTAGCTTCCTTTATAATATTCATTATACAATAGTACATAAATAGTCATAGCATAAACGTTATAAAAGTTTAAAAATGATAAAAGGTAATAAGGAGTATATGACTGTTGATATTAAAAATAACTATTATCAAAAGAGTCATAATATTATTTGCAAATTATGCCTAACCTGTGTTGTCCTCTGCTTTACCTTGTGGTTAACAACTTAGACCTAATGCCCCAGGTATAAAGCAAGTACTGCGATATGGCGAATAATCATTTTGTTGTATCTGATCTCAGTACTCGCATAGCATCCACTGGTCGCCTAAGCGATAAAAGCTGGCATGGAGGTATAAGCCACTTTTTCCTGATCTGTGCATAGCGGGGAAAGAATAACATATAATGGGCTAGTGATTCAGGATTAAGGGTACATGTAGGGTACATCGGAGTTACAGTAGTCCGTCTACTTCTAGTGTAATTTAGGGGTAATGTTCCATATCTGAATTGTAAGTAAAGTGAACGTGCATGTGGGGGTTCAATTTCATCCATGATTGCCTCAAATAAAAATGTTCATTTAAACTCTAAAAAACCTCCCTGTTAGGGTGCCCTGTGCTGTGGCTACATAACAGGAGTACTGAATATAAGCCCATAACTTTGCTTTTAAAAGCAGTACTGCGTCTTTCATCAGGGATTTGGGGTCTTACCACATACCCTTCAGCCCCAATCTCATTACCCAATACTTCACCTCTCTAAACCACTGCACCCGTCCTACTGCTCTATCAAGGTTTTGTACTTCCTCTACAGCTTCTTTTACTGGAATTTGGGTTTTGCTGGTCCATATTCTGACCCAAAATACTAGAGGTTTAAATTCTGTTATGTATTTAACACTTCTTAGGCCAAGATCTAAACGAACCAGTAGGAGTGGGGTACTATTGGCAGTTTTAGTAATGACCGTATAAATGTATTTTCTGCCAGCTCTAAGCTCTTTGTCTGGTCCAGGACCCACAGTTCTGTACCATAGAGTGCTGCCCCAGAGCTCTGGCTCGATATATTTCTAGGGCTGGAGAAATAGGGCAATAAGCAGATTGATTACGTTTTTGGACCATTGCAGAATCAACATACTGTAGTGCAATGGTACTCTTTTGGATTTGGTTGGTCCAGCTAGAGTTGCTTTTCAGTCTGACAACTAGGTAGTCAAAAACCTTAACTTGTTCAAGCATGTTTGAGCCAAGCCTGATTTTCACTTTAAAGAAGCAGTGGGGTTAAAAGCCATGAATTTGGTCTTTGAGCAATTTAGCTCTAGACCACAGTCAGTACAGGCTGTTTTGAATCGGTTTAATATATTTTACACACCAACAGGTGTTTTTGCAATCAGTAGCGTATCATCTGCGAACAAGAGTGATGGAATTTGTCTGCCCACAAGCTTAAGAGGATCACCCCCACAATTGTACAGAGCTTTTATTAGCCCATTCATGTATAAGGTAAATAGGGTTGGGGCTAAGCCATATCCTTGTTGTACTCCTTTGTGCACTCCTATCTTCCCAGTGAGTTTGCCCCCCTGGTTCCATCGAATCTGGGCATAGTTATCCTGGTGCATGCGCACTATATGTTGTAGCAGCCCATTTTGCAGACCGAGATCCCACAGGGCGACCCATAATTTGGTGCACTTTACGGAGTCAAATGCTTGCTTAGGGTCTATGAACACGACATAGAGACAAGTCTTTTTAATGATGACTTCCTTCCAGGTAAGCAGTAAGAATCAGAATACCTGAGCTAAGGTGGACTATGTACTTGGCCTGTGTTCACGTATGGCTGAATACATGAAGAGGGAAAGCAAATGTCTGTAGGCCAGCCAAGAGCTTCTCAAAGATCCGGTATGAGCCAACGTGAGCACTGATTGAGCACTAACCAGGTCAGCTGGTGTGAGTGTTGGAGCCTTTGGCTCCAGGGGCCCCTCAGGACAGATGTCCTGGGCCCTACCATACTTTGGAAAGGACAGGGGAAGTCACCCTCTTGGTAGATTTAGGCACCCTAAGAGCCCTCACAGGGTACTCCATGTCAAATGCCTAAATCCACACCAAGACAGGGCAGACAGGACCATGCAGATGGTCATTGTTGGTGGTTAGGAGGAGGAAAGTGAGCCCCTAACTGGCTTACTGTCAAACAACCTTCAAGTTGGTTCAGTGGAGTGTGTTGTCTTGTCGGACTCCCTTACTGACCAAAGGCTGACTGACTGCAGGCAAGTCCTAAATCGGTTGGCTGAGCTCTTCTCTTTGATCCTTGGACAGACAACATGATGTTTACATGATGTGGACACTAGTGACAGCCTCACTATCAAAAGCTAGATATACAAATTGTCTGACCAAGTCAAGAGTTGTATCAAAACTGTCAGACAACATGGCATGTACATGATGTGGACACTAGTGACAGTCTCCCTCTTAAAAATAAGATATACAGACTGTCCGACCAAATCAAGAATTGCATCACAACTGAAGTAAGCAAGATGCTAGAGTTAGTGGTACCGGTCCCCAAGTCTCACTCAAAGGGTAGAAAACTAAAGATGAGGTTCTGTGTCGATTGCAGGGGGTTAAATGTAGTCAACAAACCTGAGGCACAACCCATCCCAGAGGCGACGAGTTCATTGATCTACTGGGTGCAATCAACTTTCGAAGTACTTTTGACTTAACATCAGGGGACTGGCATATTGGACTCACCCAAGGAGCAAAGGAGAGGTCAGCATTTTGGACCCCTGAATGCCAATTTCAGTTTAGGTGATGGTCTTTTGTCGATCAAGTTCTTTTAGGACTGGACAACTTTAGTACAGCATATCCGGATGATATTGTTGTGTGTAGCTCCACCTGGGAAGATCACCTGGTCCACATGAGGTACATTTGACAGGCCCTGCAACAGGCAGGCCTAACTATCAAGGCAACTAAGTGCCAGGTAGGGCACAATTCTGTTGCCACCTTGTAGGTGGAGACAAAGTGCAACCTCTCCAACCCAAGATCCAGACCATATTGGAATAGGAGGCTCTTAAGACCAAGACCCAAGTGAGGGTTTTCCTTGGCTTGACTGGGTACTATAGGAGGTTTGTGAAGGGGCACGGTGCCATTGTAGCACCAGTCACTGAACGTACCTGAAAAAATAGCCTAAGAATATCATCTGGACAGCAGGACGCCAAAAGGCCTGTGACACACTGAAAGAGCCTATGTGCTCAGCACCTGTCCTAATGGCACCTGCCAATGGAAAGAAGTTCATTGCCCAAAACAGACGCTTTTGGACATGGGGTTTGGGCAGTGTTGTCACAAACAAATTATGAGGGCCAGGATCAACCAGTTGCCTATATTAGCAGGCAACTCCTCTCTAGAGAGAAGCTTTGGAGTGCATTAAGAGGGAAGCCTTTGCTATAGTTTGGTCCCTGAAGAAGCTGAAACCCTACTTGTTTGGGACTTACTTCAAGGTTCAAACCAGTCACAGGCCTCTTAGATGGCTGTTGCAGATAAGAGAAAAGAACACCAAGTTGTTTGATGTGGTCAATTTCCCTACAGGGTATGGCCTTTACAGTGGAACACAGACTAGGGACTGACCATAACAATACAGATGGCATTTCAAGCTTTACTACTTAGATGATGAAAACTACCAGGGAATACGTTAGCTGCTCATCACCTTTCCTCTGGCGAGAAGGGGGGGGGGGGGGTCAAGCAGGAAAGTGTCTTTTTTTATGGTCACCCTCATGTTTTTTGCCCCATTGCTGATGGTTAGGAACCTGAAAGTGTACTGGAGCATGCTACCCAGGCCCCAGTGCTCTTTCCCTAAACACGATCTAGCAAATTGGTTCTCCCAATTGGCAAGGACTTTAACCCCCTAGTAAGTCCCTAGTAAAGTGGTACTAATTGTACCCAGGGTATGTGTGTTACAGGGGTCACCAGGGCCTGAAACACTATTTGGGCCACCCTGAGAGACCCCACTAAATAGATGACAGCAGACCTGCCATTGCACACTGCAGGAAGAGTGCAAACTGCTTCAACTCAACTTTGCTCTCACCTTGAGTGACACTGTGAAAGCACTCTCTTTAATAGATGTCCATCCCCCGCAAAGTAGGCCTCCCAAACTCAGAAGGTATGGTCCAGGTATATTAAAAGTTGAACACATAAATGCAAGATTATGTGTCCCTGTAGTAGCCCTTACCATTAAGAACCGCCATAAGTGATTAGTGGTCCATAGGATAACATGTGCTGGAACCCTGGCACACTCAAGGTCGCCAGCTCCATTATGGTACTGCCAAATATGGTTATTTTTGGTATTGATGAAGCCTAGATTTCACCTAGATTTAGGCATTGTTCGGTTTTAAGTTTCAGACGAACTGCATTTAAAAAAATGGCACGCAGAATTTTAGTGCAAGTGAAAAAACATGAATGAGGCCTGGTCAGATGATTTCAGACTAATGAAATCATGTAAAACCATGCTCAATATTTTAATTCATGGTTGTTTCATTGTGTTTATTTTTGATTTAACCTTTGGCATTGAAGATAAGAAATGGAATGTGTGCTTTTTCCTCCCAGCTTTCATGAAAGTACCTTTCTTATAATTTACGGCCCCTGTTTCGGTCTCTTCATGAAAAGACCTTTGCTTGTTGCATACTTTTATCTCCATGCAGTTTGTTTAGACAATGCTTTATTCACTTCATAACGTGGAGTGAAAAAACTGCAGAGCACACATTTTTCTTATAATATGTATACTCTGTTTCCTCATAATTAATACTTTTTGTTGCAGAAAATGTAATTGTTTTCAGGATGTTGGTCATTTAACACAAGACTCAAATGTGTTACAAGAACTCACCTGATTGATGACGTGTCCAGTCAGCCCATGGGGTGTAGATGTGTTCTGAAACTCCTATTGGACAAGCTACAAAGACCAAGTCACGTGTATTTTTGGTTGCTAGCTGAGAGGTGGACGGCTCTGCTTATTTTTTTAGCAGGACGTGAGGCAGAACACACAGTTTTTTTAAAGTTCTGCAGAAGAGAAAGGAGGGGTAGCTTCTGTGGGGACTCAGAGGCAGAGCGAGGACAGAGAGAATCAGCTGAAAGAAACAGGACAGGCTTAGATACTAAAATTCTAAGTTTTATGCTTTGACTAACTGTCTTTGAAAATATTTATTTGTCTTATGCATTTATTTCTCTTTATGGGAGATTTGGCCAAATATCAATTATTGATTAGCCTTGCAAAACACACTCTAGAATTATTTTCTGAAAACGCTTTAGGAGTTTCTGACTGACATAGAAATAGTTTTTTTTTCCTTTATGGAGTGCCTTGTATGCAGTCTTTAATATGTTCTGTATTGATTCTATTTTTTTCCTATTTTTCAAATCTGTAACCCGATTGATATTTGACTAATGAATAAAGCGTCAGAGAACTTTGACTTTCAATTAGAAAATAAAACCCTTTAACTCACAACTCTCATTATTGCCTTAAATATTATTTGCATTTGATTTTTCATGTTTATGCAAAGTCTCCAGATGGTGATCACATGGTGGCAAAGGTCCAGCCCCTTTAAGGGGTAAACAAGAGGTAATGATGTTTTGCATTGAGAAATAACCGTGAAATTACCGCTACATCAGTTTTGGTATCAGAATTAAGGTTAAACAAAATCACCAAAAGGAGCATAGTTTAGTTTAATGCCTAAATAGCGGTACAAAATAATTGCCCAAGTTAGATAACTGTCCAGATTCTCAAAAAGTCCTGATTCCTGATTCCAATGCTCAGAACGTGAAGACTGGTAAAGCAGTACTTGAAGGTAATGCAAGTAGGCGATTGCTGGAGTGGTGTGAGTATCAATACGGTTGTGAAATGCTGTTAATGTGCTAGAAGGTATTTTTTTTTGTAGTGTTGAAAAAATAGTAAGGATTTTGACTGTTGAAGACATTTTGCTCATTTTGACTTGATGGTTTTATTGATTAAAATGGTAATTACATAGGACAGAATTATTGATTATATGTTTCTAACATGCAGAGTTAGTGCCTTGTTCTATGTTGTCCAGAAGTACAGGTACGAAGATACCTGAGATCCCGGGATGGAATTTAGCCTGAAGTAGGCAGAAGGAGAGTGTGGATAAAGAAATCACACTGCAGAAGTACTTTGTCTGGTATTATAATACCAAGCAATGGAGGGCTGTAGGTGTTATATTTAGGGACTATTTTGTATGTGAGTAGAGTGTTTGAAATAGTGAAGGGTCCACTTGTGAAACTTTGGCCTCATCCCCAGGGGAGTACCAAGACCTCTTTTACACCAAAAAGTCCCCTTGCGAAACTTTGGCCTTATCCCTAGAGGAGTACCAAGTCCTTCCGGAGCTTGTTTGAGGGGTGAGATAGCGCTCGTTGTTATTCTTGCTTGCAGGGAACACAAATTCTCTTTAAAAAGTGAAGACTATCTCTTTATTTAGTGGAGCTGACAAGATAGCATTGTTTTATGTTGTTTCTAACAAAAATTTGGTTAAGAAAAAAACAAAACTAGAAAATACATTGCTGTATTATTTTGTGAAGGGAGGGTCAGTAGTAGGAGTTAAACGGACTGAAATTGTCAACTGTGACAGGATTGGAGAAAATAAATTGCATTGAACTATTGCAGAAATTAAATTGTTTAAAGGATTTAAGAAACTGTTGGGAGGTAAAGTGAAAAATTCAATTTTAATTAGTGATGCTCCTGAAGGAATACCTGTGCATTTTATATCTCCCAATTTGGGACAAAATGCATTTATGTGTGTTCACCAATGGTGCAAGATTACTAAAAGAAGGTCCTTAGAGGTTCCCAAAAGATGGTACTTTTGAATTGCAAATTATTGACAAATTATGGGAAGTGTTATGTGAAATAAAGACACCATCTAGAGCTGCACAGTTTGAAGCTTTAAGCATGTGGGAAAAGACAGCAAGAGACAAAGAAAGTGAAGATAAGAAGGTAAAGCACCAGACACAGGAGAAGGGAATTAATGATGATAAAAAGCTT
Source organism: Triturus cristatus (assembly GCF_964204655.1). NCBI lineage: Eukaryota > Metazoa > Chordata > Amphibia > Caudata > Salamandridae > Triturus > Triturus cristatus. The sequence goes on along the minus strand of NC_140595.1, from coordinate 270,438,868 downwards.
CAAATAAATAGTGATATAGGGGATGAAATATTGAATGCATTATTAACGGAGTGTCCACCACCCTATGTGGTCCGTACTAAAATACTGATAATATTGTACCAGTAAGTACTACAGTGGCTACTGCTTCTGTTGAACAGAGAGAAATACAGATTGAGAGAACTGTGCAGATATTTCAGATTGACCCACTACCTGTTGATTCAGCACTGACAGTGATACCGCCAGGTGTTACTACTTTAATTGTGACAGATTCAGTGCAAATACTACAAGCTGCAGATGCACAGGCAGTGCCTAGACAAATTGTGACTGTCCTAAATGATATGGTCCCTACTCAAAAAGTTCAAAGAGTTACAGAAGGAGTAATTATGTCAGGGTTTATTTCAGAATCTAAAAAATTACAGATTATTGAACAGGAACTACCCCAGACAGTCCAAGCATTGAAAGGTGGGGGAAGATGGTCTTTACAAGACCAACATCCCAGGATAAAATGAATGTATTTGGAGATGGGATTTTTCAAACCTGCTTTGAGGAAGCTGCAGTGATTAAAAAAATAGAGTATAGGGGTACAAATAAACCCAGACCCTGAAAAAGAGAGACAGCCTAATGTTTTAAATTTAAAATTTGAACATGAAGAAATTAACAGTCCCTGTTGTTTAAGTCATGAAAATGTGAACCAGTGTCAGGAAAAATAATTAATTTCCCTGAGTAAGGAAACTACATGTCCAGTAACTACACATGACTGACAGATTTGGCTAGAAAACATGAAATTGATGTCTCAGGGAGTTTTCCATTTCAGAAAAGTTTCAGGGTACATATGGATGATGAAGCAAATGAGACAATGTGTTCTTCAGGAATGCAATTGCACATTGCAGAAATAATTAAATATATTTTCAAATGCAATGGGTTTGATAAATTATGAGACAAGTGGGCAAGAAGAAATGAGAAGAAAAATAAATCACCAGACCTAGCAAGGAAACCGGATAAGAAAAAGAAACCACCAGACCTTGTTGAGGAAAATAATAAACAGAATGAGGGAGAAGCTTTTGCTTACTCATTGAGAGAAATGGTGGGAGAAGTGCATGTTCATGTGCCACAGAACAAAAGTGAATTTGCAGCATTTCTGAACACATTCCCAAAATTGAGAGACAAGCCTATGCTGTGTTACCCACAAGTTGATGGATTTGTTGACATTTTAAAGGAGTTGTATTAATTTGAAAATGTTCTTTGACATTGGCATGCAGACGGAATTGTGGTTTGAATCTAAAGTTGTTGTGCAAGGGTCAGATGAGGAGACAATGGAAAATATTTGCATGAATGCACCACCATTTTCTGTTATGGAGAAAACCGAGGCAGTGATTACTTTTCTGAAGGGCAGAGTGGTGCAAAAGATGTTAATTGGTTACAGATTAAAAGAACAACACAGGAGGTAAAAGAATTTGTTCATGAGTTTTGTAAAAGTGTGTGTCTAGAGTTTCAACAACACAGTGGGAGAGAATGTCCTGATGCCAGTGGCATGAGATTCTTTGTGACTCAGCTGGTTATTTGATTAATGTTCTCTGATCAGATCAGTGTGCACATGCAGCAAATATTGGTTTGTTTGCAAAGAAAGCTGACAGATGGGATTCTGAAGGATGAAGGGTACTATAGTGCTGGACAAGGAATGAAGCAGAAAGAGTTTGAGGAAAAACCTATGATGGTAGAGAGGGGGATTGCTCAGAAACGTTTGCAGAATCTGTTGTTTCAGTTAATGGAAGTGAGTTACAATGTGTTGTTTCAAAAGCAGAAATTAAAGGTGCTCAAGCAAAATCTGGTGTTACACATGCTAGAGGTGTTTTGGTTTATGTAAATTCAGGTATGGATGTCGCAGTGTTAGAAAAAGCGTCCTTTTGCCATTTTTATAACAGATTTGAGCATTGGAAGAAGAAATAAATTTAAACATGATGCAGTAAATAGAAATGCGCAAACACAGAGAGAAATGCAGGTTTTAACCCTAACAATTCTGACATTACCAAGTCCATTGTGAAAAAAGTGGAAGGTCCAGACTTAGTTGTAGGAGTTTTAAAAAGAGAAATTACAAACCTAGTTTTAGAGAAGGTTGTAGCAAAAGTAGGCCCATTTGAGGAAAGTTACCAATTTGTTCTTTGTGACACAGGCCTGTCAGGAAAAGATTTGTTTTGCAAATTGAACAGCACAGATTCCTGTACACCAGATGATGTTAAATATCAGATTCCTGATGAGGATATACAGTTTAAAATGGCCCAACAAGAGACAGCTGTAGCATTGTTTTCAGAAAAGACAGTTGAAAAATTACCTTCTGATTTGAAAGAAATAATAAACACAGAAGTAGGGGAGTTCACAGAGAAAGATGTCAGATTAATAAAATGTGAAGAATATGTCTTATTCAAATTAGAACCAGATGACATGTATTCAAGAACACCATCAGTTGCAGAAATTTCACCCAAAATTGGATATAAACTGAGTAAAGGATTTTTGATGGAATTGATTGGACGTTTATGTAACTTTCTGATCACAGGTTTACAGAAACTAAATGAAAAGAACAGAGAAGTGCAGGAGATTAGCAGCATACCTATTCCATGTTGTCCTATGGTATCGAATCCAGCCAACATATTTTTTCACATTTCATGTGCTGAAGAATGGCTTACTGTTAGTGATTTTTCAAATTCATGTCATAGTGCCATTGCATGAGAATCGTCAGGAGTACTGTCAAAAAGAAGATGAATGTTTGGGACACATAATTGGAAAAGGAGCTAGAAAGGTGTCACCAGGGAGAGTGGAAATAATTCACTAGATGAATCCACCTCAAATTCAGAAAGAAGTCAGGATGTTTTTGGGAATGGTTGGCTGCTGTAGTTAGTGGTTACCAAACCTTTCCCTAGTGGCTAAGCCTTTACTGAGACTGACACACAAGAATGTGTCTGGTCTGCTTCCATTGGACAACAATTGCACAAAAGCATTCCTAGAGTTGAAAGAGAAAAAGTGTTGCGCCCCAGCACTAGGGATTCAAGTTTATTTAAAAGAAAATACTCCAATGTGCAGTGAGAGGGAGGGCTGCACTCTCTCGGTGCCTGTAAAAAACATGAATGTGTTGAAAAGTCTGTGACGTATTTCCCAATCACTATTGACCCCAACGTCACAGAGATGCCCAGCTGCCCTAATTTAGTAGCTGTGGTAGATGTCAGTCATAAAAAGAGTGAGAATATAATGATGAAATTTCCAATTACTGAAATGGTTCCTTCCTTTGTGGAGTTGTTTTGGGAAAATACTGTGACCAAGAAACGTCTAAATTCAAATGTATTGAGCTTACAGCCAGCAAATGAAACTGTTTATGATCAAACTGAACCTAAATGTCTAGGTGTCATGAATCTATGCATAAAGCCAAGGATAGACTTTAATGATGAATGTCTGAATGAGCCCAACAATGTCCATTTTGTAGATGGTCCATGTTTGAAAGGTAACAATGACACATTAAGAGCAGCACATGCTGTGTTACCTATACATTATCTGGCACATGCATCAACAATGCCATTTGCGATTCCTTATTAGCTAAAAATAAGGATTCGCTAATAAGGAATAGCAAATGGCTATGCATGTAGAAATCGCTTACAAAATAGCGATTTCTAAACATTCCTTAATTGCTACTCGCAAATTGCGAGTTGCAATTAAGGAATTACCTCCCCATTCATTCCTATGGGCCTAGAGGCCCATAGGAATGAATGGGAAGACTTTCTTAATTTGCTAATCTCAATTAGAGAATCGCAAATTGCTCATGCAATTTCAAGGGTGCCAGGGTGTCAAAAGGACACCCTGTTGCACCCCTGAAATCTGCATATGGGTACATCTTGCACACACACATGCCCCAAGGGCATGTGTGTGTGTAAAATGGAACTTTGAAAAAAGCACTTAAGTGCATTTTTCAATGTTTTTGCAAATTAGCATGAAGTTCAACTTCATGGTAATTTGCTCCCCCTATTAGCGAAATCGCTAATATTTTTACTTTCATGCATTGCATTTAAGGAATCTCAATTTGAGATTCCTTAAATGCAATCGCAATTTAAGGAATCGCAATTTAGAGATTCCTTAATTTGCTATTTTTGCATTTGGGATGATGCATCCCAAATGCAAAAATACCGGGAGCAAAGGGTCAGATTCTGAGAATCTGCCCGTTTGCGACCGGTATTTTGCTTGATGCATGTGCCCCTATGTTGTCAAAGCTTCATGGCTTTCAGTAATTAACTCAGCCCAAAATCCGGCATTGATTGCCCTTACCTTAACATGCAGTATTGTCATGGGAGAGAGAAATGCTAATTCAGTTGCACAATATTGTGTCCTGTTAGCCTATGCATTCAATGGAATTTTCCCATGTGAATCTGAGAAGGATACCGTTTATCTAATGCTGATGATAATGACTTACACTTGTAAAGAATTCATAGAGGCTCAAGAAAATGTTTCAGAAACAGAAGAACAAGGTTGTATCAGAACAGATTTTGAGAAGAATGACAACTTCATAGTAGCAAATGTGTTATTGCAAAAACTGATGTCCAGGTATAGATAGCCAGTTTCTCTGAAATCAGATCATAGAGAGGTCTCAAACATGATGGGTGCAGAACCACAGACTGGACAAAGATTGGATTATAGCGATCTTTGCACAAAGACAGCACAGAGTCTCACTTTGCAAAAGACTGTGTCTCAGCATCACTGAAGTGGCTTGAATATGTACATGCAAATGCACTTGTGAAAACCACAGATGAAAAGACTAGCAATTGCTGTGAAGGTCTGTCTGATTTGGAGCGTGCAGTTTCTCACCATATTGCAGCTGCTACACAAGATCTGCATAGTGGACAGTGCCAAAACCTTGATCTGAGGAAAGTTGTGAACAAAATGCACAATCTGAAGATTTGGCTGAATCGGCTGTTCTAAATGATCCTGGCAAAGACTGTTGTGAAGTGTGGTGGCCTTCCAAATTGGGTGTATGTCTCTCATATACATATGGTCCCGTGTCCCCTTGATAAAACAGCTCCTCTTCAAGAAGAAATGCCAGCTATGGTCAAAAGTCCACAGAAGAGGGTCAGTCAAGCTGTAAGGGAACACACAGAGTCTGAAGCAGCACTGAAGCAAACTGAACTGGAAAAGCAAAAAATGGAAACTGACTCAGATGAAAGCGGTGTCAAAAGGGTGAATGAGTCAGGTGCAGCCACTGAAGAAGAAATAAGTGCTGTGGGTCTACGAGTGGAGGAAGAAGAAAGCTGGCTGAAAGGGTATCCAAAACATCAACACAGGTCCCTTAAAAAATCATTTGCACACAGGGTAAAAAATAAAATTGAAAGGCTTGGATTGAAAAAGTGCAAAGAATTGATGGTGCTCTGTCAGAGTTTTTCAGCACCTGAGTGGTCAAAATGCATGGAAAAAGTGCAGAATGCCACATTAAATGAACTGTGTAATGCGAGGCATGAACTGTATGAGCCACCTTGATGGCAAGCTGGTGACAAAGAGCAAAATAAATGCTGAAAAAATAACTGAGAATTATCAGGAGCTGAAGAGAAAATAATCTTTGAATGGTGAAAAACAAAAAGAAGAAAAGAGGAAAAAAGAAATAGTAAAGAACTGTTGTGTTGGATTTTCCTTTTATTATTTTAGTTACTTATTTTTAGAGAAAACCTAACTGCTCCAAGAAGCTACTTACAGAACTCTGCACTAAAATGTTTGAGCTTGGCAATATATGATCTGATTACAGTCAAAACGTGTGTTGCCTTGGAAATAGAGGTAAAATTGTTACATGCTCAGCTTTTGTAACAAGTGATAATGAACATACTAATTTAGTAGGAGTTTTTTCCTTATATACCTGTGTGAAATAAGTATGCTAATGAAATTACCATGTCTACATACACTAAAGATGAGTAGTAATATTTTAGGTAGAGAAAAATTTATATTAGACTGAACTAATAATGAGTGTACTATTTGGTCAAATGTCACCTGTGAAATTAAATAAGTGTGCCGATTTACAAATCATTTGAGGTATCATGATTTGTTATCATCAAAGGAGAAATTGATGAAGCCTAGATTTCACGTAGATTTAGGCATTGCTCTGTTTTAAGTTTCAGACAAACTGCATTTTAAGAATGGCATGCAGAGTTTTGGTGAAAGTGAAAAAAACATGAATGAGACCTGGTCAGATGCTTTCAGTCTAATGAAATCATGTAAAACCATGCTCAATTATTTAATTCATGGTGGAAATGTGTGGAGGTCGGCATCCTCTTCTGGATCGCCTGGTTCGCCGATGCCCCGCCCATGAGAGGAGCTGCTCCGCGATGACCGCCTCCTCTCTGAATCTCTGAATCTCCGTGAACCTCTTCGCGAGCCTTTGAGCCATTGAGCCTTTGCCTGTTTGACCCGTAGGCTCTCTCCCGCTGCTGCTGTTCGCGGCTGTTTTCACACTCGGATTGGCTCGGCTCAGCGAGTGAGGCGGTAGACCTCAGGGGGCGCCGATGGTGAAAGGACGCTAGCGTTGCGGTAAGCGCCGCGCTAAGCCAGCAGTGCAGTGCGGCGGTAAGGTGTTAAGCCCAGGACACAGTGCTGGTGATTGGGACCTGAAAGCGGGTGAAATTATACGGGAAACCTGAGAGGACGCCATTATTGAAAGGACGCCGGCATTGCGGTAAGCGTCGCAGTAAGCCATCAGTGTAGCGCGGCAGCAAGGGAGCAACCAGGTGTTAAGCCTAGGACCCAGGTCCCCCGCAGGAACGTGTGAATCGGTGTGAGGGACTGAGGTGGGGTGAGAAGGCTCCTGGTTGCTACGTGGACCCGTAGCTTGTGGCCCATTCATCGGAACTGAGACACTACCCGTAAAGGTCTGCAACAGAGAGTAGGGGACGCGCAACTCTGTGTGGGATAGCGGCGCTTTTGCTGGAGGGGTCCTGATTACACCTGGGCTGACTGTTGACTCCATCAGATTCACCCGGCCCCTGCTTCGGCCTTCCTTCGGCCTTCCTCGCGGCGGACTCCACTTTGGTGGGGTTACTGATCTTGGGGTGCTTCGCGGCGCCTGGGTTGGCTGAGGGGTGGCATGGCTTGGGGCCGCGGGGGCGGTGAGTCCTTGCCCGTCCTTGCCCGCCCTCGCCCGGAGGAGGCAAGGCAGGGCCACCCCCCCCTTCATCTGTTTTTTGGTCCTGGGTGTTGAGCGTACCAATCATTGGATAATTAAGGTACTGTTGTTCCTGGGTCACATTCGTACTTTTGTGTAGAAATTATTGTCTACTGTTTGCTGTTGGCTGGATATTAGTACGGCCTTTTTTGGAACAATTGACTCATAATGTGCAAAAGGAAATCCATGGAGGGAGGAGCAGGCACTGTGGATGTGGGAGAAGAGGGGGATGGTGGAAACGCAGGTAAATCTGGCAGAGGGAAAAAAGTAGGGAAGACAATGAAGAATGCTGGCAGTAATTGTGTAATGGATAGAATTAACACCCTAGTTGAAGAATGCGAGGAAATATTAGTGGCAAAATTAATACCTAGTTATGATGATGTTAATCCCCGCACAGGCACGGGTAATAGAACGAGGGTTAGTCCAAATAAAGGCTCAGCTGTACCAGCAATGTTCTTACCACGTAAGAAAAAAAATCAGAAATTTGAAGGAAGCCACCAGTAAGAAAATGGCTGAGACAGTTGCTGAGCTAGATGATAGTTTACTGCAGTCTCACCCTATTGAGGTTGCAGTTACCTGTTTAAATAGATATGCCATATTATCTGAGGTACAGGGAGATTCCAACACTACCCCACACATAGCAGGCATGTTTAATACAAAAGGGGCGGTTGCTGAAAATAACCAGCAACCGACTTTACACGATGTTATCCATGAGGTGCATACCCTGCGGGATGAAATTAAGTCTATGAGGGTGTTGTTTGAGAGTTTGAGAACCATGGTTGGGTCTCTGTCATGAAGCGAGGTTAATGCCCCTGCTAGTGTAACTCGTGATGCAGTGGTTCCTCTCTTATCAAACAAACCGTTAGTACACGTGACGATGCCTGCCCCACAAAGTAATACTGGTCTGACTAAGTATGCCCCCTGTAATAGTGAGATGGCCAATCATAAAGTGTTATCATCGTTGTACACCAACATAAATAGGGGCCTAACCAGAGGAGCTAATTGTAACACCCCTCCGTATAGGAATAAAGCGCTTAATCCCTCACACAACATACAGAGCGATAACATTTCCATGTTAAGCCACACTCAAAAAAAGGGTCTGGACTGGAGGGGCGAACAATGCCCTATTAGAACACATAGTGCCCAAACAATATACATGGTGAATGTCCCAAAGGTAGCGCCTAGTAGTGGTAGAGAAAGTGCAGACTCCCTAACTAGCAAGGTGACGCACTGGATACGACATGTTAGGGGTTGCCGTTCCCTGATTAGAGAGGATATCACTAAGGCGTGTAGACTTACTTCACCGAACAGCCATTGGGACTGCATTGAACTAACCTTAAAGAATGCAGAGTTGGCCGAAAACTTATGTGCTCTGGAATATAGGTCCTGCTCCCCGGACTAGTCTTTAATCCAGATGAGAAGGGCACCACCCACTGCCCTACCTAGATCCCAGTTGGGACAAGTTCCTCGGGATGGAATAAATAGGATGGGTAGCTCAACTCTTGAGTGTATTGATTGACTAGAGCTTGAGAGCGTTTGTAGTCCCTTGATGTTCTCTGATACTTTAGTACCTGCTTGTGAGAGTCTAGGGGTAGTCTCCAACTATGCAAATAGTCACCTAAAGTGTACACCATCTTCTGCAATATGTAAATTTCATTCTGATTGTCCAGTTGTGACAGGGTACACTCATTTGGAAAATGTTAGTGAAGTAGCGACTACTTGTCTTACCCCCACCAGGGGAAAATTGTTATCCTGGAACATCGCAGGGTTGAGTTCAAAACTCTTGTCACCTGAGTGGCTAGCTTTTATCCATTGTTTTGACATATGTCTCTTTCAAGAGACATGGCTCTTGACATCTCTGCACTGCGAGGGATTTGTAAACTATCATGTCCCAGCGGTAAAAGGGAGAATGGGTCGCCCTTCTGGTGGTCTAACAATATGGATTCGCCAGGAAATGAACATCAATATAAAAGAACTCCCATCTAATAATAATGATATACAGGTGCTGCGACTAAAGCCAAGTCAACTAGAGTCAATCGACATTTACAATATTTACGCCAGGGGAACACGGGGAGGCAGGTCTGAAACTTTATCAGCCCTGGAGAAGCTCCTTGATCAATATTCTGTTAATTCTAATATTATAATAGCGGGAGATTTGAATACAACATTTGAGCCACTTGAAACAGGAGATTTGCCTCTTACCGAGGAGGAGGATGCTCAATGGGGCATTCCACAATTGGAACTTACCCCTGTCTAGAAGTGGACAGATGTAGTTATTCAGATCAACACCATCTGTCTTGACAGGGGACTAGAGCACTAAATGGGAGGACACCACACGATAGATTAGGGTTGAGTACATTTAATAATGGGTCTAGTAATAGTAGAATAGACTACATCTTGGTGAGTTTGAAACTGTGGCATAAAATAGATTACATGGAAATAAGGGATCGTATGGAAAGTGATCATAACCCCCTGTGTGTTACGAGAAGTGGTGGCATACGTGTCTCCAACTCAGTGAGGTAGAATTATGCACATTAGATGTGGTTCCTACTCACGATATGAGGCGACTGAAGTGGGCAAATCTAGCAAAACAGGGTGATGTACTGACTAGTATTTCTAATGATACTGCCAGTGCCCTGATGGAGTTAGAAAATATTGTATCTGCTGGGAGGAATCTAGAATGTGTCACCCAGTTACATGAAAGATTTTTTGCCCACATGAGAACTTATTTTATTAAGAGACATAAGCCGAAGAAACTGATTCCCCAAAGACCTTGCCGCTGGTATAAAAGCGAGTGTAGATAGGTGCGTGCTAGCCTTGGGAGGGTGATCAAAATTGGGGAGCCTGCACAGGTACGGACAGCCAGGGCGAATTACAAGACCACGATGTATAAAGCCAAGCGTTCCTGGGACGAAAATCGCTGCCAAGACCTTAGAGAGGCTAGCGTTCAAAATAATAGGAAACTATTTGAGCTTATTAAAATGGGATCATGACAGCCAACCTGAGGAACCACATAAACATGTCACCCAGGATGACTGGGTTAACCATTTTAAGCCACAGTATGCCCGATGCCCATCTGAGGAATATGGGGTAGAATTTAATCATGCGTTTTATACTAAAGAGGTTTTTAATAGTAAGGATGTTGAATTGGCCCTTAGATTAGTGACGGGTGGAAGAGCACCAGGTCGAGACGGTATCCCCGTAGATGTGTTTACACATGATAAGGAACGGTGGGGGAGATATATTAAAATGTTGGCAAATGCCTTAGCACAGGGAGCACCCATCCCGGATTCTTGGAAGGGCACGATAATTGTCCCCGTATATAAAAAAGGGGATAAATCATTACCTGGGAATTATCGACCCATAAGTTTGAGCGACTCATTACAGAAGATCATAGGTAGGTTAGTGCTAAGTAAGATACAGGATTGGATAGACGACAATAATATACTGTCCCCTCTGCAAGCCGGATTCCGGGCATTCACTAGCACCATTGATCAGGTGTTTCGGTTTATCCTTATATACTGGAAAGTAGTGTTTCTGAGCAAAGGCAGTCTTTATGCCACATTTGTGGATTTGAAGTCGGCCTTTGACTTAGTACCACGCACCAAATTGTGGGTAACCTTGAAAGACCTAGGGTTGCCAAGTGAACTCTTATCAATGGTAATTAGGCTGCACGAGGATGACTCAGCTAGAATCCGATGGGGGTCCCAGGGCATGGACACTAGTACATTCCCAGTAGAGCGAGGGGTGTGCCAAGGGTGCGCTATGGCACCCACCCTATTCTCGTTGTTTATCAACGGCATAGTGGAACACATATCATCCGTGAGTACTGCCGCCCCAACACTTGCAGGGACCAAAATACCCATTTTAATGTTCGCCAATAATACCTTGATAATTTCAAAAACCCCGAGCGGACTCCAGCAAGCTTTGCTTATCTTTGAAGAATTTTGTACAGCTCGTGGTCTAGAAATCAATGTATCTAAGACGAAGTTTATGACTTTTCATTCATATAATGGTTTTAAAAGAAAAGTTTTAATGAATAATCAACCACTGGACCAAGTTAGAATGTTCACTTATTTGGGGGTAAACATTCAGAGTGATATGAAGTGGAATCAGCAAATTGATCTTGCCACACTCAAACATCAGCAACTGGCAGGTGCGCTAAATGCGGAGCACAAAAAGTCACTCACTAAACCTATGCGACCTGTGCTCCAGGTTTACGACATGAAAGTGGTCAGTGCGGCCCTTTATGGTGCCGAAGTCTGGGGGTTCGAGAATATGCCCAAACTTATAGTCTCTGAAAATAGACTCCTGCGTAGTATCACCAATCTCCCCCAAAATACACCGCAGTGCCCTCTGCTCTATGAGCTTGGCAGAAATTCCATATCAGATATTGCAAAACTACGCCCCGTTTTATACTGGCGAGATTGTGGACTACGCCGGAATTGAAGATGTATGCATTGGGTTTCATAGAGGTTATTAATTCTGATACTTTCCACAAGATAAGTTGGTTGCGGGGAGTTAGGGATGTACTTACAAGCATGGGGATGAATTCTCTCTGGTTGGATCCACTCTCAGCATGTTTTCCCTCAAAAAGAGCATTAAAAGAAAGGTACTGGGAGGTAGTGGTGCATAACACCCAAAGATATAGTGAATCATCTTCATTGACAGGTTTGCTTTTGAATTCTAAAGACAGCCCTGTCTTTGAACCCTACTGGGACACCATAACCAAATCGTTGGATAGAAAACTGTATTTTCAGCTGAGAGTGGGCTCGCTGCCTCTCAAATCTTTTACATCTAGGTGGTCAAGCTCAGGTGACGACAAGTGCCCAGTCTGTCTATCATGTAGTGAAACGATTGTCCATATGCTATTTGTGTGCCCAGCTTATGCTGCCCCGCGCCGGATTTGGTTGAAACCTATATTTAAAATGTTGGGTACGAGGAAGAGAGCGGAGGCAGAGAGGATAATACGTACTAGCACCTTATCGTATATCTCTATAGGAGCTGCCAAATTTCTGGGGTGGGCGTGGGTAATAAGGCTAAAACTTACAATAACACGAGCAAATTTGACTGTTTAAAACTAGATAGCCGTAGATTGATTGATACAATGAAAATTATATTGCCCAGGCAGCAGATTTACTTTATTGTCAAAATGAACTGAAAGTGAACAAAAGAAATGATGATACTGTACAATTTTTTGTGATAATAACTATTGTAGGATATTTATCTCTTTGTCACATAGTTTACTAGATTTTAGCTGTATTCCGGAATAATCATGTATACATATGTAAAATACTTTTATGACAAAGTGTCAAATAAAGCTTTTTGGATTGGATTGGTTGTTTAATTGTGTTTATTTTTGATTTAACCTCACTATAGAATGTCCATTTAATTTAGAAAATGTGTTTTGAACTTTTCAAAGTAGCATATATTTGTGCTGAAATAACACACATTTACAGTGTAGAAAGGCTGAATTTGCTTTGGCAGGCTCAACTCACTGCGTCCTTTGACCTTGAAGATAAGAAATGGAATGTGTGTTCTTTTCTCTCAGCTTTCATGAAAGGACCTTTCTTATAATTTAGGCCCCGTTTCCATCTCTTCATGAAAAGACCTTTGCTTGTTTCATACTTTTATCTCCATGCAGTTTGTTTAGGCAATGCTTTATTCACTTCATAAGGTGGAGAGAAAAAACTGCAGAGCACACATTTTACTCATATTATGCATTCTCTGTTTCCGCATAATTAATACTTTTTGTTGCAGAAAATGTAATTGTTTTCAGGATGTTAGTCATTTAGCACAAGACTCAAATGCGTTACAATAACTCGCCTGATTGATGACGTGTCCAGTCAGCCCATGCGGTGTCGATGTGTTCTGAAGCTCCTATTGGACAAGCTACAAAGACCAAGTCATGTGTATTTTGATAGAAATATTGGTTGCTAGCTAAGAGGTGGAGGGCTCTACCTCTATTTTTTTAGCAGGACGCAAGGCAGAACACACAGTTTTTTTAACGTTCTGCAGAAGAGAAAGGAAGGGCAGCTTCTGTGGGGACGCAGAGCGAGGACAGAGAGAATCAGCTGAAAGAAACAGAACATGTTTAGATACTAAGGGGCCCATTAGAGTGGCAGGCGGATGGCCCCCGCCGGTCCGGCGGTAGTTAACGCTGGCCCGGGGGGGGGGCGATCCGCCCGCCATCCACACAGCAAAGACCCCTGCCATATTATAATGGCTGGGGGGTCTGCAACGGATGGAAAGACTGTCCGCCGCTTTTCCGCCAGTCAACTCGTCGGCTGGCGGAAAAAGTGCCTGCTCATGGTGGCGGTGTCTGAAAGACACCGCCATCCATATTACAATGCTGGCGGTAGTATGCTTTTCAACGGTGGTGTTGCCGCTGTGGAAATGCAAACGGTCTTAGCTTTGGGGGCTCATTGCGGACCCCCAGGGTGAAGGGGGGAGGGTGAATGCACATGGGGGTATCTATGGTACCCCCCATTGCCATGCACTACGTGGCAGACACCACGTGGTGCCTGCCATATAGTGCATGGCAATGATGTACCCAGTCCTTTTCCATTGCGGGCGAGTCTGCAGCTAGCAGATCCACCCGTAATGGAAAAGGCACAGGATACGCCCGCCAGTGTGGCAGGTGCATCCTAATGTGCATGGCAGAACCGCCGCAGCTTCGGCGGGCGGTCCCGCGCTCTGTTACAGTGGCGGGCGGACGCCTAAAATTCTAAGTTTTATGCTTTGACTAACTGGCTTTGAAAAGATTTATTTGTCTTATGCATTCATTTCTCTTTAGGGGAGATTTTTGCCAATTATTAATTATCGATTAGCCTTGCAAAACTCACTCTAGAATTATATTTTCTTAAAACTCTTTAAGAGTTTCTAACTGACATAGAAATAGTTTTTTCTTCCCTTATGGAGTGCCTTGTATGCAGTCTATAATATGTTCTGTATTAATTCTATTTTTTTCCTATTTTTCAATTCTTTAACCTGATATTTGACTAATGAATAAAGAGTCAGAACTACTCACAACTCTCATTATTGCTTTAAATATTATTTGCATTTGATTTTTCATGTTTATGCAAAGTCTCCTGATGGTGATCACACGGTGGCAAAAGGTCCATCCCCTTTAAGCAGTAAACATGAGGTAATGATGTTTTGCATTGAGAAATTACAGTGAAATTACCCCTACATCAGTATCAAACACTGTGCCTTCTTACCCTAACAAGATTCCAGTGTTGGTGTCGATCTGGCATGCTTCAGAGTTTTGGGGTTTATCTAGATCTAAGGAACAGTCCTTGAGGGTCGTCATGCTCTCTATACCCTTCCATCACCAGGTGCATGTAAAACTGCCGACCTTGAGATCAAGCCCTCCTAATATCCCGGCGCCGAAAGACATGTGCCAGCTACAGAAGAGGAAGACCTTTGGTTAGTCCCCTAACTCGACCTGCCTCCAATTTGCAAATGGTCTCAAGTGGCTCTACAGCTAAATGCCATCACTCTGGGGCATGGGCTGTGGGCCACAAATGGGTGGAGCAAGTCAGACAAATTTGGTGCTAACACCTTTAAGAAATCCAATGGAATAAGCCATATTGATTATTTTCTATACAACCTGAGGTTGTGGCTACTGCTAATAGATATGATTGTAGGCTCAAGGGTAGACAGTGACTACAACCCTCTGCGTATGAGCCTCACGTCACCTTGGGATGAGACTTGTAATAGGTCTAGAGTCTTTATAGCGACTAGAGAACTGCTCCCAAGTAATGACAACTACCGCCTTAAGTGGCGAAGGGTGATCCTAGACGAGGCCAAGCTCCAGTCTTTTAACCAAGAATTGACTGTGCGCCTGGCAAACTTTAGAGCCCTGCTCAAGAAACCGGGAGGAATAGAAGATATAACAGACAGACACTCCCCACTTTTTAAAGTGTAGTACGAGTGTAAGCAGCTTAAACGGCAATTAGCATCTGCCCTTAGATCACATACAATCAACTTAGTAGGTGATCTGAGAAGGCCCTACAAAAATAGAGCAAAAAGGGAGTGGGACGAGAATAGTTAGAGGCTCATTGGTGAGGCATGTGCCTGTAAAGATTCTAAACTGTTCTGGCTTCTAGTGACACGGGGGACGCCAAGAGCCCCCCCAACCAGCTATTAACATTGCAGTCTCTTCTTGGTATGATCACTTTAAGCTCCTGTATGCGGGCTCTCTGGATACAGATCTGGAAACGTCTCAGCCGGATCTTCCCCAGATTTTTTCTGAGGAGCTCTTCACTAGCTGTAAAATACAGTTCCCCATTAATTTAATTGCCCAAGCTAATGCCCCTGGCCCCAACAGTATTCCTGGTGATTTGTTCTTATATGTTAAAGAAAACTGGCTGGCATATATTTTGATCTTGTCTAATGCTATTTGCAGGGGCGCTCCAGTACACCAGTCATCGAAGGGTGTGGAGGTGATTCCAATTTTTTAAAAAGGCGATAGATCTTCTCCTAGCAACTATAGACTGATTAGCCTTATTGAGTCAATTCAAAAAGTGATCATCTGAAAGCTTCTGAAAAAGATTCAGAATTGGATTAGTGAAAATAACATTCTAACTCCATTCCAAGCAGGCTTTAGAGCCAAGACGGGAACAATAGATCAGGTGTTCAGCCTTCTTTTACTCTTTTGGAAGACCATGGTTATTGGTCAGGAAAGTCTTTACGTTGATTTTATCTATCTTAAGAGCGTGTTTGATCTTGTCCCCAGACATAAATTGTGGCATTGCCTTTCAGATATGAGGATGCTGCCGGAGATTCTGTCCCTAGTAATTCGGCTCCATGCTGACAACTTGGCTAAAGTCCGCTGGGGTGATCAAGGACAGCATACTGACCAAATAGATGTTAGTACGGGCACCCACCAAGAGTGTGTATTGGCTCCCACACACCAAGAGCGTGTATTGGCTCCCACACTTTTCTCTCATTATATGAACAACTTTGTGCAGTTTTTTCAGCAGGACACTTCCAATGCACCAATGTTGGGGGGTGAAAGGACTGTGACGCTCCCGTTTGCGGACGACACCCTGCTGGTGTCAAAAACCCCGGGGGGGGCTACAGAAATTACTTATAAATTGAAAACAATTCTGTAACATGCATGGTCTCAAGATCATCACCTCTAAAACAAAATTTCTGATGGTCAGTCCCCACAAGTCATACAAGGGTAGACCATCTCTGGGCGACACTCCGTTGGAGAGAGTTACCACCTTTAAATATCTGGGTGCTACTATAGCTGAGAGAATGTTGTGGATGCCCAAAGTGGTGAAATCTACTCTGAAACTCTCTCAAATGGCTAGGGTTTTGAGTAAAGAACAGGGATCTTCCTATAGCAACCAGTGCCGGCGCCTTTACAGATATACGAAACTAAAGCGGTGAGTGGAGCCCTCTATGGTGCAGTGTTGTTGGGCTTTCATAGGATAGACGTGTTGAGAACAAATTTCTGAGGGGCATAGTACAACTTCCCCAGAGCCCCCTCCTCCACCCCTTAAGCCTTGACTTGGAAAGGAAAATGATTGCTGATAAGGCTGGGCTTCGACCATTGCAATTTCTCCGGAGGATTTGGTCCACCCCTGAGTTAAGCTCCTATGCTTAGGCTCTGGATGAAGTTATCTCCCTAGATAAGCAGAACAAGTTAGGATGGCTAAAGTATATAAAGAACCTATTAACCAATATAGGGCTAGAGGATCAGTGGGAAAATAGGGATCTCATCTCATTCCCCACTAAAGATCACAGTAAATCACAGTAGTGGAGTTGGTTCGCCCAGGTAGCTGCTGCCAAGTCTAATGAGAGCCAGCTAAGTTCCGAATTTACAGATTTTGAATCTGTTGCCTTCCTAGAACCCTACTTAGACATAATCCAGACACCATTGGGCAGCAAATATATATGCAGTTTAGGTTCAGCACTCTTCCCCTTAATGTATATACTAATTCATGGTGCAATTCCTCAGTAACATCACGGTTTTGTCCTCTTTGCACTACTACATCAGAAACACAATCAAATGTTGTATTTGTCTGCCCTGCTTATTCCCGCCCCAGAGCAAGGTGGCTCACACCTCTATGTAAACAGCTGGAGATGCGCGACCACACTGAAGCTTTGCTCAAACTTAGATCTGATCCCAGACAAGCGATAGCCTGTGTAGTCACAAAGGTCTTGGGCTATATGTGGGGCATAAGGAGGAAGCTGATACATACAGGAGGAGACTGATAACCATGCACTTTATTGGTTTTGAAACCAATACAAAGCATCAGCTGTATAGTATTTTATGATAAATATACCCAGGTTTGAGTTGCTCATCTTCTAAATGTTTCTTGGTAACAAAGCAGACGCCATTAAAAGTCTTTGTACCACGGAGGTTCTTGTTGGTTTGGCTTCATTTGATAGTGGGTTGTTCTGAATGAACAACGAATCAAGCTTTTACTTTCAGGCTTGACGCTTAGTATATATTTTCATTATTTTATCCTTTTTAACATTTTACGAATGGAATTAATTGCATATTGTATTTCTACGATTTTTCTATGTAATTTATGTTCTATCTTATTCCTTTTAATCTGAAGAGTATGAGGAAAATTGTACATTGCACTTTTATGGTCATACGACCGAATAAAGTTTGATGATGATGATATGGCATGCACCCAGGTAGTTACCTTAGAGATTTCACACCTGGTTGTCCCAGACATTTTCTGTGCTCCAGACAAGGATCTGACCTCCTGCAAAGCAGTGTGAACACTCAAAGAAGTAAAAAACAAGACCTGACCGGGAAGGAGGTGACACCTCCCTCCCTGACAGAATGGCTAGTGAAGTGAGGCGTAAGTTTTAAAGCATTCACCGCCTCCAATATGCATGCATGCAGATTGACTCCCAATAGAGGAAGCTGCCATCCCCTGCCCTCAAGCACATTTACACCCGGGCAGGTAGGAAACTGAGTTAGTCAAAGGGCTTACACCCCAGAAGGCTAGCAACATCCCTAAGCTGGGCTACCTGGTCTGTACAGCCAAGGAAGGCTTCTGACATTTTTAGAAGTAGCAAAATACAGGATTCTGGGTAGTAAAGGTGACACACATCCCTGGATGTGGTCACCTCAGGGATGGATAAGCTGCTGGGGCAAGTAGCCCATTGGCCATTTGCACCCACACCACTAACACCCCTAAATCGTGGATTTAAGGGACACCCCGGACCCCAGAATCTCAGATCTGTGAAAACTGCAACAAATGACAAAGAAGAGACCCAAGTCTGTGACAACAAGAGCTGCACAAACCAAAGGTGGGATATTCTGCACTGGCGGCAACGCTTCTGAAAATGCACGACTGAGACTTGTCCTGGACCAAAGACTAGCTTCTCCAGACAGAGGGACCCTTTGAGAGCCAAAGGTAACCCCAGACTCCTTGGACTAGTGGCACTAGTCTCCTGCAACTGCAGTATAAACAACATCCTGAACCTAAAGAATCGCTGACCATTGGGCCCTTTTAGGGATCATCTAAAAGTAGATGGTTCAGTTCATTGGTGGAAATGTAGTCCTGATCATCAGCAAGTTTCAGGCGGCTATAATTTTCCCCCGGACCTCGACGTATCATCTTGTTGACCATACCGTTACCAAGGCTTGTTGTTGAACAGTCCGGTTACCACCCCCTTTACTAGACGCTGCAACAAGAGGGAACCACACAACATATTCAACCGACCATGGCAGTTGTTGACCTTTTGCATCCGTTTTCTCCCCAGCACCATCAAAGTAGTAAACCCAGCTGTCCGGCAGCTCACGCTTTCGACCAAGGATATCAAGGACAACACTGTACACGGGCCTTTCGGGCCAGATAAAATTGAAAGGAATGTTGCAGGACCTTACCTCTCAGTAGGTTTCACGTACCTCGACCGGCAAGTGACCAATTGTCACTAGTACCATTTTCCCATGGACCACAATGGTTTTACTATAGTTAATTGCACGGATTGATTTTTAGTTCTAAAATCCTTACCTTCGATTATATGCATGTGATTGTATTCATTATAGTGTTTACATTCTTATAAAAATCTGCTGTATTTTTATAAATTGGTGTCAGTTTTCCTTCAAATCGTTTTAATTACTTATCATCCATGTTGGTACTCTGAAATGCTTATCACATGTTCCTCCAGTCAAGCCTGACTGCTCTTTGCCACACTACTAGGACTGAGCCAAAGATTTATTATTGTGAATCCAAAGACTATCTTTGGGGTTTGAGAGTCTTCCATGGTGAAGCCTTACCAGCATCACCACATAATATTCTACTTTCCAATAGCAGTGCTATGTGTGGGTACAGCTTGCGAAGCAGTAAGCCAGTTCTTGGTATTAGTGCACCATGGGCATAGGTAAAGATAGTGCTAGGTGTGAGTACAGTACAGAAAGTGGTAAAGCAGTCCCAGTTATTAGTGCAGCATGGACATAGATTGGGCAGTGCTAGGTGTGAGTACACCGCAGGAAGTACTAAGGCAGTGCTAGGTGTGAGTACCACAAGGGAGGCCGTAAGGGCAGTGCTAGGTGTGAGTACACCATGGGAAGCAGCAAGGCAGTACTAGGTGGTAGTACACAAAGGGAAGAAGTAAGGCAGTGTTAGCTGTGAGTACACCTCATGAAGAAGAAAGGATGTGCTAGATGCAAGGCAATGTTGGGAGTGAACATGTTATTTGCAGTGTAAGGAAGTGCTAGGTGTAAGCACTGCACAGAAAGGTACATCACTCCTAGCACACATTGATTTGCAGTGTGATTCTCTCAAACCCCAGCAGTGATGTCCAGGGGAGGCACTGAATACTTGTTTTGTTATAATTTTCATTATTCTCTGTGACAGAACAGACCTCCAGTTCTTCTGAGCAGTGTAGTTTGCAGGATTGTCTTCGCTAATAAAAAAAGTTGGAAACTGTGTTATGGTTTTGGCTCAAACCTGGCAAACCAATGAGCTTCAGCCCTTGCACTGCATATGACACAACACAAGACATCCTCAATCATATTATTGGATATCCATTTTGACATCACCACTGGCATCACTGATGGCATGACTTATTGTCGGATTTGCATTCAGCATGTGTTTATTTTTTGTTGTTTTACCAATTTATAGTTACCAATGGGCATAACAGACATCACAGCATGCACATCTGCCATGTTCCTCTTTTTGTTTTTGAAATGTTTGTAAAATGGTCTTTTGAGCAAGATGTGGCACAAGTTATGGCGTATGGTGTACGTGTTGGGAGGCATAAGCGGCAAATTCCAGTATTGGAAAACGACTAGGGTTTCTTATTTCAGTTAAGATCAATTATAACCTATAAAACTTGAGTGAAACAAATATTTGCTTTTCATTAAAAAACAAAAAGGTCTGCATTTTGCAGCACTTACACTGCTTTGGCACGCTGGGTTGGAACAGCTTAAGTGCAGTTCTGATCTCCTATGAACTTTTCTATTATTAACTACATAGCCCCGGCCCATGGTAAGCACCAAGTTAGTCCTTGTGACAGTCCCCAAGGTCCTTTGTCACCCAAGACCTACTTCCAGTGTTTTATCCCTATTTTGAGAGCTTGGTTCGCCTCATCTGAACGCAGCTTGATAGTCTCTGCATTCTTCTGTGATGCATGTAATTGTCACATATCTAGCTGTGCCTCTTCTTTCTGCGCAAGATGGATAACACACCAGAACAGTGAGTGCATGTGGGACACCATTTGCATAAAATACACATCTGGTACAACTCACATATGCCCAACAGTAGCACAGGTCCACATTATTTGGCAGAAACAAGTGTAAGGACAGTCCTCACACTGATTCTAGCCAAGGAACATCAATGTAAAAAAAAAAAAAAAACACATGACAAAGAAAAGAAGATCTTCATAGAAGTGCATACATTTTGATTTGTGGTCTGTCACATTAAAAATGCAAGGTGTGTGTTAGCATCACAAGGTCCAAATGAGCTTAGTACAGCAATTGTTAGTTCAATGAGTGGAGTATCCTACAGCCATTTCAGTTCCAGTGGTGGATCTGAGATAGATAGATCACTGGGCATTATGATAGCATAAACATGCTGTGATTTGCATCACTTATCTTTCTGTTTTCTTCAGGACCTCAATATAAAGCCATTTGCCCTCTCTCGGCATCCAGAGCTCCATAGACCAACCCAGAGGTGGAGCTACACACCCCTGGAAAAATGGATTGACAACTGGTCTGCCTAAACAATAAACCAACTCCTCTCCCAAGTGTTAAAGGAGACTTCATCTCAGACGGTTCCCCTTTGGGCTAACACCTAAGTGACTTCCTGCAAGATGAAGGTAACACCTCTCCCCATGCAGGCTTCCATTTTATCTGCACCTGGGAGTCATTTGCACATCTCCCCAGGAGGGCAGAAAGCTTTCTGCGGCACAGACACCATGTGTGATTATAGACATGAACTGGAAATCTGGGGCAACTAACGTGCCAACTTCTGAAGTTACACTTTCCCCACAAGTGATGTTAAATTCAATTTCACCATGAAATTGGAGCTGATTCTCAGATTCTTTTGATAACTTACAGTACCAACTTTAATAGTCCCATTCAGTAGTTAGCAGGGCTGAAATGTCTGCCTGTAACTCTCTACTTGCCAATCTTGTATAGTTTAACTTCAGATTCCTCACCGATCCTCCCTGTTCTGTGACTTGGGCTTTGTCCATTAATAAGATTCTAAGCCTAGGAATCTGCTCACTGGTCAAAGCCAAATTGCTTCTGAGGCTGGGCAGCCTCGAAAGCAACTGATGGCGTGCTGGAGTAGTGCCTATATGGACTCTGCACATCTTTCCGGAGCACAACTGCATCAGTGCACATACACACAACACCACCTACTGGTTCACAGAGATACTAGTCAAATGTTTCCAGATCCAGTCTGACGTCTGGTGACATCTCACTTCAAAAAGGTGAGGAAACTGTAGTTGGATTGTCTCTACCAGAAAAAGCATTACCAAATGTAAGTAACTTGTTCAGCAGATTATGTAGGAGGGCATACAAGAGTAGCTGCAGAGCCAGTAGTCAAAGACAACAGGGCAATCTATAGATTCTCAATGGCAGGTTTCTCAACGAGGAATAGTGGTGAGCATTAGATCGCATATAATATAACAAAGTGCAATCTCCACAATGTCGTTCAACATTAATGCACCCCACAGAAGGTGTGGTAAAAACATAGAAGACGTCAAAATCAGGGAGAATGGTGGACACCACAGGAGGCAATCAAAAAATAAATGTGCTAGAGCTGAAACAGTATTCCTAGCATTTCGAAGCATTTCACAAAGAAGGCATATTGAAGTTGTTGCAGGGTTAAACAGTCAATACCACCACCATGTTTTATCTGTGCAAGCGAGGGGTGCCATGAATCCATACCCTATCCAAACCGGAAATGAAATTTCAAGAGGGTCCATTTAAAAGGAAATGCTCATTATAGCAATACATCTTCTAGGACCGCAAAACAGAGGCTGATAATAGGCTAAACAGACAGGCCAAGCAGACAAAAAGGAACCTTGCACAAATCTTCCAAGCATGTTGAACTCGTACAAACTCAAAATGTCAGATATTCATACTTCCTCATCACCAATCCAGAAGGAATGAGCCAGGAGAATCTCCCTATGTCTTTCCACCAATTCCACTAATATTCAAAGTGATCAGCAAATGCAAGTAGAAAAACTTGATCATGATCCCATAGCCCCGCAGTGTGTTCTCTGACCTCATATAAATAGCAGCCAACAGAATAATACAAATATCAGTTTTCAAAAACCTTCTAACTTGCAGGGGTTAACTGTGTGTGTCCCAGCCTGGGGGCTTGCAGCATCGTATAGACCTAGTGTTTGGGCACCTCAGCCTACCAGACAGATACAGGAAAGTGTTAGGGAAGGCAATATGGCTAACTAAACGAAAATGCTGTGCAGCTAAGTGGACCAGATTTATACACTGATGTCAAAGAGAAAACCTAATAAATTACTTTAACTGGGCACACAACAATTATCAAATACTTGATGCACCTACCTGGTTCATAACTCTTATGCCTTATGCAATACAATGTTCTATCTCTTTATTGATTTCCCAATAAATGTATGCTCCTTTTATGTAGTTATGTTTCTCTATAGTTATTACTTTACCTCTACTGGTTGAAATAAAAAACAAACAATAAAAAACAATCCTTCAACTCCCTTCAATGCATTGCTTTATGTCTCATCCTATACCTCTCTCACTATATCCTCTACCTCCACTCTTAGACTCATCGCAAACCTAATTCTACTACTATGATCTCCCTAAGATCCTTTCTTGACTCTTCTCTCCCCTATCCTACCTTCGCTCACCCAAACCTCATTTTACTACTATTATTTTCCAAAATAACACATCCTAGACTCTTCCCTTCTGTATCCCTCCTTTGAGTCATCCCAAACCATATCTAACTCATATGAACTCCCAAGTAACACTATCTAGACTCTTACCTCCTCTATTCCTCCTCTATCCTATTTAAACTAACAGAATCACATGGATGCCAGCTCAAATTAAAAATGTATATTTCCTTCCACTAATCCACCACTAATACTTTGGGTTCCAAAGTAATGTGCTGCTTGCCAAAAAGTGCTTCAATGCCTTGTCAGGAGTAGTAAACAGTAATTCAGTTTGTAATATTCAATCAAACAAAGAACTCTCTGGAGGTTATTGTTAAAAGAATTCTTCACATGAATTGTTGTCATCATGCGAGAAATACGGTTCTGTGTTCTAAATTTCAAATTAAAAAACACATTCTTTCAATAACACAATGTCATAGATCTTTATTATGGCTGTCCACAGTGTGGTCCAGTTTTAAGAAATTTTCACAAGTGACCAATTTATTCAGAGGCAGCGGTTAGAATGTGCATGGTGCATGGGAGAATTATCTGTTGATTATAGCACTAATCAAGCGCTCAGAAACGTTTAAGGCAGGTAAACCCATTGAGTCTGATTCATAAAAAATAGGCCTCAATAATCTTTATTCGATTTGAATAAAACTAATCATAAAAGTTCGTCAAAACACAATTTCATAAAAAGTAAGTCATACATATAACCCTAGTATAGGTGCAGATTTACAACTTGAGAAATTGAAAAAATTGATTTGAGGGAGCACTTACAGTTTTAAATAAAGATTCCTGGAAGCATGTGACTGTTACAAGTTTCCAGTTTACAAATGAAAAGCTTTTGTGAATTTAATATTTTCATTGGAAAATATGTGTATTTTTTTCATGAAAAAATATCCAGCACCAGTGCAAATGCATGTGGTAACTTTTTTCCCTGCATCACATGAATTTTGTCTGGTGTACACTTCCCAACTTGGAAAGGGATACTAAGATAGGGTTAGCAAAAAAAGTGGTTGCAATCTGCTGACTGAACTTTTGCAAATCCTATGGTATATTGCAAATTGACCTATGTACTAAAACGGTTGGTTCACAAATACCGAAAAAACATAGTGAGGCGCAGTTCGATCCACTTCATGGATATTAATTAGGTAGACACAAATTGCAAACCACTACGATTCTCTGTCATTACAGAGACGGTGGCCATCTGAGATGAGCAGACCACCATGTCTGTGATCGCTTTTAAATGAAGCAATAATTATTTTTTAATGCAGCCCATTTTCCTTAAAAGAAAAAAAGACGAGTTTTTAAAAATACATTATTTTAAAACTATGGGCTGCATGCTTTGCCCACCCCAATAAAGGTTTTTTGGGCCGAACACAAAGGGGCCCAAAGCGATGGCGGGCGGGCGTAACGGTAAAGAGGACCGACCGCTAGAGGTGCGGCGGTCCCGCTGTGTACATTAGGATGCGACCGCCACCCTGGTGGTCGCATCCTGCATATTTAACATTGTGGCGGGTGGTGCTGTAAGCAGCACCCGCCACAATGTTATATATGCATGTTTTGCATTGGCACGCAAAACGTGACAAGCACCTTGCGGTGCCTGCCACCTTGTGAATGCCAATGTAGGGGGGTATCAAGGGTACCCCCCGAGTGCAGCCCCCTACCCCCCCGGGGGCCCGCAACAGGCCCCCACAGTGAACTCCGCATGCCTTTCCATGGCGGAGTCTCCGCCATGGAAATGCATGCACACCACACACATCATAATATGGATGGCGGTGCCTCGCCACCATATTATGGGCCTTTTCCGCCTGGCAGCCAATCGTGACGATTGCCTGCCTGCGGAAAAGCGGCGGATGGTCTTTCCATATGCGTGGTACCCCCCCGCCATGCTAATGTGGTGGGGGGAAATGGCCATACGGCGTGATAATAGGTCACAACGTTTTTAAACGGATTACCACTACCTTTCAGTAGGCAGTAAAATATTAAGGTTTTACCAACAAATTTCAGTTGCAAAAATGTAATACATCCCATAAGGAATCACTATTTGAAAATGGTGCAATAAACATGCTGCTTACAAACTGCAATTTTTAAGTTTCCTAAATCGATTTAGGGATTCAGTAACATGTTACTGAAACACTAAATGGGCTTAGTACATTTGATAAACACTTTTTCTTGCTGCAATCCCAGCAATTTAGTGAAATGTAAGGTTTGCGACCAGAAAATATTCTCGTACATCTGTCCCTTACTCATGCCCTTGTCAGGATTAGAGCTCTGAACATTTTCCAGGCAAAAGGTTTAGGAGATGAGTTTGTAAAAATCCAGAAATATGCACGCTTATGAGTGTTCACAAACCTATAGAGAAAAGGTATAATGCATAATTTATGTGTGAGTAAATCTTTTGTGCAGTGCAAAACCAACTTTTAATTAAAGTTGTTTTACACATGGTAAAAATCCCATTTGTGCATGTGAGAATAACTTATACCTGCAAATAGTTTTGAAAATCGCACACTTTTTGATTATTCAGTCCTCCGGGTCCCTTTGTTTACCCCTGTCTAGAGGGTTCTTGAAGATAAACTTTTGAATTATACGCCTCAGAGCATTCTGAATTTCCTTGTTTCTTAAACTATAAATGAATGGATTTAAAAATGGGGTAATCACTGCAAAAATCACAGCCAGAGCCTGGTCATAATCTAAGGAATAGCTATTAGTCAAGCGCACATACATGAACAAAGCAGTTCCAAAGAAAAGGACAACCATAGTCAAGTGTGAAGCACATGTTGAAAAGGCCTTACGACGGCCCTCCTCACTGCGGATCATCAAGATTGTTGTTATGATCTTAATGTAAGACAGAAGTACAAAGAGGAAAGACAAAAAGATTTCAATGGTATTTATGGTAAAATCTACCAAGATGTTGATTGAAGTGTCTGTGCAGGCCAGACTCAGCAAGGGAGGGAAGTCACAGAAGATGTGATGAATTTCATTGGATCCTGTATAAGGCAGCTTGGATGCCAACACAATTTCAGCCAATGGGCCGCACAAACCATACGCCCAACATACCACGGTTAGTTGAATACAGAGTTTGGTGGTCATGATTGATGGATATTGCAGAGGCTTGCAGATAGCAAGGTAGCGGTCAAAGGCCATTATAGTTAGGATGTAGCACTCTGTGCCCCCTAGTGAATGGAAGAAATATATCTGCATGATGCAGCCATTGAAGGAAATTAACATCCTGTCTGCCAGTAGGTCGGCTAGCATTTTAGGGATGGTGATGGCAGTGTAACAAATTTCCAGAAAGGAGAGAGTACTAATAAAGAAGTACATGGGGGTGCGTAAACGAGAGTCTAACCAGATGGCCATAAAAACTAGGATGTTCCCTAAAATGGTGACAATGTAGACAAGCAGCAGCAGTGTGAACAAAAGCGTGTGGAAACGATGAAGGTTCGGGAATCCCTGGATCAGGAACTCCTTTACTCTGCTGTGATTGTTGCAATCCATACCTAGAATGAACACTTCTGAAAAAGGAAATTAGAGGAGTGAGATTTGTAACATTAATAAAATGAGAGGAAGCTTTCAGATTGTGTGAGGATGGTTGGTCATTTTCTAGGTCATCTCTGAAACATTTGCTGTTTAACAGACCATTTACTACTAAAACATATACAAACACCATACTGCGATAGAGGAGCGCCTAAACTGTGACTTAATCAAATCTCAGAAATACACCAGTTGCAATAATCCATCGCAGTAGTAAGTTGCCATTTGCAAGGATTTCTAGAAATCCAAACTCATAAATATTTATGAGGTGTGATGCATTCTGAGCACTCTTGAGAATGTATGTGTAAGCAGAGGCAGTGGTGTAAAGAACAGCTGAGATCCATCTCAAGCTCCATTTATGTTCTTTTGCAATGCAGTGGCTTTACAGCCTAGTTGCCCGAATTTAGAGTTTGGCAGATGAAAAAATCTGAGACATGTGTGTGTACATTTTATGTAATAATGGAGTGTCCAGTCCTCCAAACTCTTAATCATGCCCTATGTCCATTAAAGAGACAAAATCAGTATGTTTAGGGACAGCAGTTGCAGTGAGCAAAAAAGTTATGAACGTTTTTTCCCCCCACATTAAATGTTTTGCATTCATATCAACATTAACAGAAATGTAATAATGTAATACATGTGCATTATTCATGTTTAGATTGACCATAGCTAATATATATATATATATATATATATATATATATATATATATTCACTGGAAAAACAATAGGTTTCAGGGGCGTTATAGTTAGCTGGACTTTTCACTCGTACAAAACCATTGAAATTCCCCCGTTATAGTTAATTCAGCTAACTATAACTCGCGCGCCAGCAATGCACTGCTGATGACGTCACATATTACATCACTCATGACATGGTCAGTGACATCACTCATGACATCACTCATGACATCTCATATGACATCACTCATGACATCATCCTTGTGATAGAGTGGCAGACCTCCTCTCCCACTAATATAACCTTTGATGCACACATTCAAAAATAGAAACACAAATTTTCAAAACAATGGACATACTAATACCAGTTACAACAACCTATTCAGTAATTCTAAGATCCACATACTCATTCACCAACAGTCCTATACAGTCACTCAGACATGTACTCACTCATCATATGTACTCATACACCTATACATCCTGTTACACAACGCCACTCATCCATAGAGTTACTCACACACATAGTCACTCATGCTAATAAAGAATCAAACATCCATTTACTTGCATATACAGTTATACACACACCACCACACTTACTTCTACAGAAACTTACACATACTTAGTCTTTTAAACAATCACTTATAGAAACACATATTCATACAGGAACTCTTCCAATCTCTCACTCTCACATATACTCACTTATATACACCAATAGTCACATATACTAGTATAAAACATATGTAGTTACTCATAAAGACACTATTGAGACATTCATTCACTCACTAACACACCCATGCACAGCCTGGACCACCTCTCTGCAACACAGCTCAGTGGCGCTTACCAGAACCACCTGGTGGGCTAGTTAGCCCCCAGGGGCCCTCAGGATTGAAGGGGAATTATTTCTCCAACTTAAAACGCGCCACAGGGCGTGTTTGCACACATCACCTCAGGCCCCCTCCCTTCCCCACTGTGTAAATACGCCCTGTGGCCGTTTTTTAAGTTGGGAGATTAAGTTCCCTTGAATCCTGAGGGTCCCTAGGGGCAAAATAGCCCACTAGGTACGTCCAGTAAGCGCCATTGCAGAGAGGTGTAAAAAGGGGCACGACCTGCACCACCTCTCTGCAACGCAGAGCAGTGGCGCTTACTGGAAGCACCTGGTGGGCTAGTTGGCCCCCAGGGTCCCTCAGGATTGAAAGGAAATTATTTCCCCAACTTAAAATGCGCCACAGGGTGTGTTTGCACACGTCACCTAAGGCCCCGTCCCCTCCCTTCACCACTGTGGAAACGCGCCCTGTGGCCGTTCTAAGTTGAGAGATTAAATCCCCTTGAATCCTAAGGGTCCCTAGGGTCAAACTAGCCCACTATGTACCTCTAGTAAGCGCCACAGAGCTGCGTTGCATAGAGGTGTAAAAAGGGGCGTGGCCTCAGAACACCTGTCTGCAACACAGCTCCCTGGCGCATACTGGAGATACCTGTTGGGCTAGTTGGCCCTCAGGGACCCTCAGTATTGAAGGGGAATTAATTCACCAACTTACAACTGGCCAGGGGGCGTGTTTGCAGAGTGCTGCGAGGAGGGGGTGTGGCCTCCGGCGCGATGCCGGTCTTTTATTTCTTTTATTTTTTTAAGAAGGAGGGCTGTGTGGCCCCCCTTCTTTTTCTAATTTATTGGCCCTGGGGACCCCATCCCCCAGGGCCTGCACCCAAAAAATTTTGGGGAAAAAAATGTATTTGGCCCTCCCAAGGCCTTAATCGGCCCCAGGGACCCCAAACCCTTTTTTCTTTTTTTAATACTTTAGGAGGGGGGCTACGTTGCCCCCCTCCTCAGGCCACTTATGGCCCTGGGGACCCCATCCCCCAGGGCCGGCCTTTGTTTTTTATTATTTTTAAAAAATATGGATTTATAGAAACACCTAGAACATGCTGGACAAACCGTATGTACCTATCACCATGACGATTTGCGTGATATTCATTAAAAGGCGACTATGCATACAATGAATCCACGTGGAATGTATTTACACTGCTAGTGAAGCTCTGACGTGTCTGACGCCCTACCGTGCCTTATCCCGGCGCCCCCGCCGGTGGGTACTCTCCAAGTAGACACCCTTGTCGTTTATTTATACAAACATGGGTAGCTATTGATGGGCACATTTAATACACACGCACACCAAGCCATTCAAAGGGGATTCGACAAAAATTCGACCAAACTATGCAAGAAACCCCCCTCACGGTTAATAAAACACACATCCACCACCGGATGTGTAATACTTTTTATTTTACTCTCGGGAAAGGAGACGAACCTCACTTGAGAGTCACAGCGTGCTCCTGGCTGAGCCCAATGTTGTGTTACACCCACCAGTGCCCGCCGAGTGCCACACACCTCTGTGTTGTATTCCACCAGCTAGTGCGTATGCTATGACACTCTCTAGCCCATGTGCACTGTAACACCACCCCGTGAATATGTCAAGCCACACTTGCCTTCGCACGGGTTATATCGCCTCATCTAACGTGCCTTCCTCGATGCCTATGTTATAACGCACAGCGCTATGCCATGCATATTACAATCTGGGATCCATATCTTTGTCACAGTGCATATGCAACGTTACACTCCCCAGCACATATTTTATATTACAACTTTAGAGACTAGTTATGTTACACAACACTGCCCTGTGCATATTACACTCCAAGGCGCATATCGCATAGCACGCGCTAGTGCCTGTGCTATCTCGCGCTCTCCAATGAATCTGTCACTGTGCACAATGTATTCCATATTATATTTCACTCCCCGGTTCATCTTATATCACACTTTTTGGTGCATAGTTTATACCATATACTATATCTAGTTTTCATTTTCAATCGTGCTCTCAGGACTATGTTCTATATAACACTGCGTCCACCTACCCTTTTCACGAGCATTACATTTTGCGATGGGGGTGGAGGGTCAGCGGGTGTTTCTGCCAAGTGAGCCCGGAGTCACAGTCACAAACGTCCTCTCCTTCCTGAATAAAAGTGAGATTATGCTGCATACTTGTTCATATTTTAAGTAGTTTGCACAGACACCCATTTTAAAAACAATAAAGTTCCTAATACCCACCTTCTCTGAACAGTTAGCTTGCTGCCCCATCCACCTCCTCCCTATCCTCTGTTGTCTCAATCCATGGACTAACCTCCTCTCTCCTGCCATGCATGGTCTGATGTGCTGCCACTGCCCTCCATTTAGCATGATGTACCAGTCCACTCCTCCTGCCTTCCACTGCCCAATTCTATGGCCCATCGTTAACCTTCTTCTTAGCCTCTGTGCTTAGCTTGCTGCCCCTATTCTCCTTCCCCCTGCCCTCCGATGTCTTTGTGCATGCCCCTGCTCCATCCTTTTTGCCCACCATGTTCCAAGGACCTGCCACTCCTATCTACTCTGAGTGTTCTGTTGAGCTGTCACTCCCCTCCCACCTGCCTAGCATTGTCAGATGACTGTAACCTGTCCCTGCCACCTCCACCCTGCCTGTCCACATGCCATGGCCCTATCCCCTTCCTCCTGTCCTCCATGGTCCATTTTACTGCCACACCCTTCTGCCCTCCCTGGTCTGTTGTATTGTAACTGCTCCTCCTGCCTGCCCCGCGCGGCCTGTTGTGAGGCCCCTTCCCCTGAACTCTCTTGTCTGTGCCCAGGTCCTGACCCTCCCTTCTATCCTCCATGGTCCTTTGTGCATGCCCCTGCACCCTCCTTCTTGACCATCATAGCCTTTGTGCTGCCACTAACCCTCCCGCTTGCCATGCATGGTCTTCTGTGCTGCCATGGCTCCTCCCACCTTCCCTGTGTGGTCAGCTAGCTGCCCCTGACCCCCTCCCACCTTCCCTCCATGGTCTGTGTGTATGCCATCATAGTCTCACTGTTGCTCTTCATGGTGTGTCTTGTTTCTAGTGCCCATCCTGCCTGACCTCCATGGTCATCTTGCTGCTCCTGCCCTGCCCCCTTGCCCCCGGCCCTCTGTTTCCATGTGCATACTCTGTACATTCCCTCCCTCCTGGCTTGTCTGTTCCATTGTAATGCCCCTGATCCTTCCCTCCTGCCCTTTATGATCTGTTATGCTGCAGCTTTCTCTCCTGTCTGTCCATTATGGTCAGCTAGCTACCATTGCCTCTTTCCCCTCTGTTCTCTGTTGTCCATGTGCATGGTCCTGTCCCCTCCCTATTGCTTCCTATGGATTGCTGTGCTGCGCTCCCGTCCCGCATGCCCTGTGTGGTGTATTGTGCTGCTGCAAACCCTGATGCCTGCCCTGTAGGGTCAGTTTGGTGCACCTCTCCATGTCTGTCCTGTCCTCTGTTATCCGAGTCCTTGTCCCTACCCCAATTCCTCCTGCCTACCATGATCCAATGTACCATACTTGCGAACATTTTGAACTTGGTAAGAGGGAGATTTTATAAAAAAACTGGGGTATTGATTTTCCCCTTTGAGTTACATTGAAAAAGAGGAGATTGTAGACAGGAGACAGATCAAATAAAGCCCATTTGAGCTTAAAAAATTGGACGTTTCCTGGCTGAAACGGGTATGTTGGCATGTATGGTTGTACTACCACTGCCTCTTCCTTCTGTCCACAATGGTCTATTATATTGCCACAGCCTCTCTTGCCAGTCCTGTATTGTTGGTTTGTTGCCATTGCCCCCCTTTCCACTGCCCTCCATAGCCTGTTGTGCTGCCACTGCCCTTCCTGCCTGCCCAGTGTGGTCAAATTGTTGCCTCTGCACTCACCTACCTGCCTTCAATTTTCAGAGTCCATGCCCCTGGCCTCTGCTTCTCAACAGTATCCCAATGAACAACTAGATTGCTAACATTCTATATTTATTACAAAAGTGTGGAACGCCTGACGTCATATTGATGTAATCAAAACTGTAATACCTAGAGCATTTCCTTTAGAAATTACATATATGAGAGGGTCTTATTTGCATCAAACTTATGGTTAGTGCTCTAAAAAACAAAAATGAGGACATATTTTCTGAGTTTTCAAATAGCGACAAAGAACTTTTAAATTATTTGTAATCTTTATTTTTTTTATCCAGTTGACCACTTGATTAAATGTTGCACCTAGGGGAGAGGATGTGGTGTTGCTTCCAGAGCTGCAGACTTTGCAAGTGGGGAACCAGGTTGGAGTTTCTGCTTCAGCTCAACATTCTGCGATTCTGGTCAAATCACTTAATCTCCCCATGTCTACAACCAACATGAATTTGATCTTGTGTGATGTGACCAATGTTCATGTAAAGCACTCCAATACCTGACAAGTCTGCACTATATAAAACTGCAAATACACAAAAAATAGGTGTTTTGCACACTTCTGTCATTGGGCTACATCTGGGTGATATTTGGGCTCTTTTGTCTCTGGTGGCCATTTTGGGAGATGTATTTGTTTTGAAGTTTCCTAATTTCCTCATTTACTGCAGTCTCCTCAGTAGGAAATACTTTCATTTTTTTACTTTGATTCCATCAAGAAGGCATTCAGATGTGTCACACATTTGCCGTAAATTCAGAATGTTAGCACTCTAGTTGCTTATTAGATCACTGTAGTAAATCTACTGCTCACCAGGGAAGTCTGCTGCTGGAATTGAAAGTGCATGTTTCAGTCTGCATGTCAGAATCTTTTTATGAAATAGAAGAGGATTTGAGGAGTCACTCAAAATGTGGCCTCATTTTTCTTTCTGCAGCACTAATCATACTTCTATGGCAAAATGAACCCCCTCATTTTGTTCCTTTTTAAATTAAATGTTTTAAGAGTTACCACTTTATTCCAATCAAGATGGCTTCAGGTGTGCAATACGTTTGTCATAAGTAGGGCTGTTAGCGCTCTAGTTGTTCTTTAGAACACTCTGGGAAGCTGCAGTAGAACACAAAGGAATCAACTGACAATTTCTGCCCTTGTTGGATGTACATCTTTTACTGAGAATGTCAGACTTCATTCTCACATGACTGAGAAAGATAATGTGAATTTACAGAAAATATGCTCTCAGTTTAGCTTATAGATCACCTTCCAAACCTCTGTGGGAAAAGCATGAGAAAATAGTTCTCTCAAACATGATTCATGATATCACAGCAGAAGGCTTTTTCACATGGTAAAATCACCTTAGAACACACCACAATTCCTAAAATGAGTATGGTACCATTAACAAATGATTTATAATGTAACTAAAGTCTTAAAACCTTCTATTAACTGCAATGCTTTTTAATGAGGTGCTATCAAGTATATTGGTCCCAAGATGGCTGCCAACACTTCTTGGATGAAGTACTGACAGCCAATCAGATCTCACGATGAGATGTGTGGTTAGGCTCCGCCCAGATATATCTATCTTTTTAACTCTAATTTTCTCAGGAACTACTGAACGGATTTACACCATTTAAACAAAAGGCACGAGTCTGAACTGAGGACTACCTCTTGGCCAAATTTGATGTCATTCCATTCAGCAGTTCGGGATGTAGCTGAGTCAACAGGTCCTATGGGAAAATGCACGGGGAAAACGCGTTTTGGGACCCCCTTTTTTCTCGGCCCCCACTTGACGAATCACCGTGTAATTTTCAGGATAATATCGGACCGGAGCTGGCCAAAAGTTTGGAAAATTTCGCGAAGATTCGTCAATTGGCGCCAACGTTATTCCAAATAGAATGTTGCGGATTTCCTATGGAAAATAGGTCCTAACTATAACTACCTACTGGCGACTGCCAGTAGGTAATATATTATATATATATATGTGCCAACATCTAAAATCTTGCATGGGGGGTTGGTCCGGTTGTACCTTGATAAAAGGTCTGCACTTTGAACACACGAAAGAGGGGAGGGTGCTAGAGAAAATGATGAAAACTCACTCACTAAAACACACACTTGATTTGGTGAGTGTAGATGAAGGCTCCGGCCCTCCAACAACTTTTAAAGGGAGGGGGTGCAGTTCCACAATAGATTTTATATTAGTCTCCAATTTATTTTGGGAATGGATAAAAGAGGCTACAGTCGACTGGAGTATATTCAGTGACCATAATCCACTTGCTCTATGGATTAAAAATTGGTCTTCCAACAAAGAAATAAGAAGTACGCCGGTTGGCAGTCTTGAGAAGGTCACAGATCAGGGGAGGCGCCTAAAGTGGTCTCGTATTGACGGAAACGCCTTTTTTAAGAACTTAATTAAGGAAGGGGGCAAAGAGCTTGAAATTTGCTCTGATCCCCGGGCTGATGGTTGCATAGTGACTAAAGCTTTTGAATCAATGGCCATTCGCATAGAGAGCCTACTAAAAACTTCCCGGCCCCCCAAACAAATTAATGAGCCTAGATGGTTTAATAAAGATTGCTCACGGGCACAGAAAGACCTCAAGGAAAGCCTTAAAGTGAGACCTAGAAACAAAGCACATGTAGCACACTGTAGGACTGCCTATAAAAAAGCCATTAAGTGCAGGAGACTTGCCTTACAGTCCCAAACCTGGGAAACTTTAAGGGAAGCCGCGGAGAGGAGGGATTTAAGTACCTTCTGGAGTACCATAAACAACCCATGCTTCCAGGACTCCGCAGCACCAGTAATTGGCACAACTATCCTACCAGAGCGCTGGTTTAATCATTTTAAAAAATTATATAACTTTTTAAATGAATACCAGGAGGTTGAAGAGAAAATTTGCCCGTGGAGGTCAGCGATTGAATTCACCCTTTGTGAAACTAAAGCGGGCATTCAGGGACTATCACATAATAAGGCCCCAGGCCCTGATGGGATACCACCAGACCTCTTTTTATCCAACATAGAATTCTGGGTCCCAATATTGACACGTGTGATCAATGCAGCTGTGGCCACTGGTATGCCACGCTCTTGGTCAACAGCCACTAT
Organism: Triturus cristatus; assembly: GCF_964204655.1. Classification (NCBI taxonomy): domain Eukaryota; kingdom Metazoa; phylum Chordata; class Amphibia; order Caudata; family Salamandridae; genus Triturus; species Triturus cristatus. Next base: position 270,403,306 of record NC_140595.1, on the reverse strand, counting down.
AGTGCCTATTTTTAAAAAGGGCAAAAAGGATGACCCGCAGTGCTATCGCCCTATCTCTTTAATTGACGTAACCGCAAAAATTTTAGGCAGAATGTTACTAAATCGCCTACTGGACTGGGCAGAGGAGTACCATATAATCTCGGATTTACAATACGGGTTCAGGACTGGTAGATCAACTACGGATCAATGCCTGAATCTTTATTTATTGGTGTCAAAATACACTATAGCCAGTGATCAGTCAATATATCTGGGATTCATGGACCTCTCGGCCGCATTTGACCGAGTGAACAGGGAAAAATTATGGAGTCTGTTGATCAGATTAGGAGTAGAGCCAGGCCTTGTAAATATTATGAGAGCACTCCATTGGAACACCTCCGCCAAAGTACGATTCAATTTGGCGGGAAACACAACTGCACCTTTCAATTGCACGAGTGGAGTAAGACAGGGCTGTATTCTAGCTCCTTTCTTATTCTCCCTGTATATAAACGAATTGGAACAGGCACTGTGCAAATTGAATGTTGATACGCCGAGGGTAGGGTCTCGCCCAATTCCAGTGCTGTTATACGCAGACGATGCGGTCCTTCTGGCACGCACCCCAAGAGGGCTGCAATGTCTGATAGATGGCTTTGTTGACTTTATGAATACCCTAGACCTGGCAGCCAATCTAACTAAGTCTTATGTTTTAATAGCCGGGAAGAAACCGTGTAAAAAATTCACATATCGGATAGGTACCCACACACTTGAACAAGTTAAAACATTCTCGTACCTGGGTCTTTTATTTGATGGGCTTTTAAATTTTAAATTTTTAATTGAAGAACGGTGTACAAAACTGATCTCAGCCACAGGTGCAATAATGAATTATGGCCGTAGGTTAGGTCGGTGGTCGCCAGAGCAGGTTACGCACCTTTATGGCGCTATTTGCTGCCCCAAAGTTATGTATGGCGCAGAAGTCTGGGGCTTCGCAGGGGTACGACAAATACAAGTTGAGGAAAATAAATTCCTGCGGAGAATACTCAAAACGCCCCAGAGCTCCCCAGCCTACATCACCCATGCTGAATTAGGGAGGCCATACATCGAAGATCTCATTAAGGCCAGGCCTGTTATGGCTTGGCTGAGGATCTGGTCTAATCCAGATGCGGAATTGGGGAGAGAAATTATTAGAGACTGCATCAGTAGGGATAAAGGGATGCGTATCCAGTGGTTTAAATATGTAAAACTGACACTAGAAGGAATAGAATGTCTAGACCTTTTTACTAACCCAACCACAATCATTTCCCACGATAAGGTCAGAATTAAGAGCTTGCTCCTGAGGAAAGCCGCTGACTGTAGATTTGAGTCTGAGGGCAGGAAGATCTTAGCTTGCGCTTACAGCCCCACCAAAACAGTAGGTGGCATGGAACCATACCTCAGTCTGATTTATAACGCAGAAATCAGGTTTTTATTTACTCGTTTTAGGCTCAACCTCATACACCATTTGTTGGCAGACCCTCCGGGTTATACCGACACGATTGAGCAGAAAGGACCCTGCGGCTGCGACAGTAAATCCCCGCAGGATTCCCTTCATTTTGTATTGTTATGCCCTTTTTATTCTTTTCCCAGGCGTCATTACTTAGTAAGAATATTAAAAAATGGCAAGTTCAGACAAGCCAGGGCCGCTCTATTGTATTTACAAAGGGCTGAGGACCCATTGACCCTCTCATGTATAACAAGTTTTCTGAAAGTTGCAGTGAAAATAAGAAACACTAGAGGGCAACCAGGATTGAATAATGGTTGAAGGCACTGTATTGAAGTGTTTTAGATTTTAACGCTCTGATTTGCACGTGGACTACCTTGGTATATTGACATATATGTGCTATTTTAACTAAAGTTTTTAAAGACATGATACCAGCACTCTCGTGAGCTGTCATATAGTTGTATTTGTTAAAAATTATTTCTGCAGGATAGTATGCTCTGGTCATTGTATTTGTAAATATGCATATTATGAGCTGTACAGATATTACAAATGTAATTTTTTTTAAATTGTGTAAATGACGTGTTATGCATGGTTTTATTATAACTGTCTGTACAGATATCTCAAATGTATTTTTTAAATTGTGTAAAAGATGTGTTAAGCATGCTTTTTATTATTATTGTTTTGCTTTTATGGTGACATGTATTGCACCGAATAAAGCTGATCAAATGAAATGAAATGATATATATATTACCTACTGGCGGTCGCCAGTAGGTAGTTATAGTTAGGACCTAGTTACTATAGGAAAATGACAACATTCTATTCGCAATAACTTTGGCGCCGATTGCCGAATCTTCGCGAAATTTTCAAAACTAATTCTTTGTTGAGATCAGCTCCTATGTTGAAAGTTTGGGGGTGATTCGTCAAGGGGGGGGGCCGAGAAAAAAGGGGGTCCCAAAACGCGTTTTCTCCATGTTAATTTCCATAGGAAACTTTAGACAAGGCTACAGGTCGACCGGGTGAACGGAATTACCCCAAATTTGGCAGGGAGAAGGGTCTTGGTCTAGAAAGCACGCTTTTGTTTATTTGGTGTAAATTCGTTCAGTAGTTTTTGAGAGATATCAAAATTTACAGATATCGATATTTGGGAATTCTGCTATCTGATTGGCTGAGGCGTTACGAGCACGAGCTTGTTGCTGATTGGCTACGAGCGGTTGCAACTAGGAAGTGTTGGCCGCCATTTTGTGATTCCGTTGAAGCGATTAAGGTGAAAAAAGGGGGAAAAAAGTGGGAAATAGGAGGGTAGGAGCACTGTAACCTCTGTGGAGTGTTTAGGGTGTGCTATAGAGGGGGTGCAAAGCGAAGTATTTATCCCTACCGGTTTGTAAGTGGTGGGCTACGGAAATTAAGTGAGGTATTGGGTAGAGTCTGATGCGGGTAAGGTGAGCTGGTGCGGGACTCTGGGATTAAAGCGTGAGCCCAAATTGTGTGTCTTATGCTGTGAAGTCATATGCCATGGCCACTGCACTACAGTTATGGAAGTAGTGTCCGGATGTGTTTATAACTACTAGGACAAACTACTGACCAGTACTGGTATGAAAGTCCTGGGGTATGGAATATATGTGAGGTATTGTCTAGAGTCTCATGTTGCTAAGCTGAGCTGCTGCCGGAGTCGGGGATTAAAGCGTGAGCCCAAACTGTGTGTCATATGCTGTGAAGTCATGTGCTCTGGCCGCTGTGCCACATCTGTGCAAGTAGTGTCAGCATGTAGTCATAGGTACTTGGATGAACTTTTGTTTAGAACATTGTAGCATGTGTATGGTGCTTAGGTGGTGTTGTATAGGGAATGCAAAGGTAAATCAATATGGTATTTGTAGAGCGCAAACTACTCACCCCTATGGGTGAGTAGAGCTGGGGATCAAAGCGAGAGGTCTGTGCTGCAAAGTGAGATGGTCTGGCCGCTGCGCCACAGCTGTGTGGAGAATAAATTTGGGCGTGGGTGTGGGAGTTGGCATTATCTGGCCCTAAAATAGGGGGCCCAAGTTGTAAGTTATAGGGTGGCTCTAAAAAGAGCCCTTGTGTTCATTAGTTGGAGCTACATATAAGTGTGGATCCACAGCTTCAAGTTATTCAGGAAAACTTGGTTTCCCTGATCTGTGAAGTGTACTCCATCACTTCTGTATATATCCGCCATATCAAAACGTATTTTGTTGTTGTACCTGGACCCCATTTTGAGGTCTCTGAGGTATGCAGAGACTGATTTGTTGACTTTTTTCCGAGATTTTTCAATCTGAGGACAAAATTGTTTGGGCCATTTCCACTTCTGTCTTTGGCATATATTGGAATATACAAAGGCAGTTTGAGGCAAAAGTAACATCAATTGTCCAAAGGTGTCCTTCATAAGCATTTCCAAATCTACCCCAGTCAATGTGCCTAGGTCATTTCCACCACAGTGCACAATCATGAGGTCAGGGTGTTGGAGATGCAAACAGGTTTTAACCAAAGGCAACAATTTGTGCCACTTCAATCCTCTGTCCAAACCATTTAATGTCCACATTTTGTAAACCTAGGTCTAAGTCAATACGTCTCTGTCTTGCAAACCTCTTGCACCAGAAAACATAGCTATGTCCTACGATCCACACTAGCATTTTGAAGGTATGGCTAGAAGGTATGGAAAGATGTCTGTGGCTCATGCAGTTCCTTCATAGAATAAGATATATGTTTAAAGATGAGGAACTAGTTTCTTTTCGCATACAAAACGGTACCTGATTGGGAGATGAAAAGCATTGTGTTTTAAAAGTAGGGTGCACATTCGTTTTGTGGAAAAGTAGGTTTGTGATTGGTTAAGAAAAAGCAGTTTGCACATACATATTATAGTACATATTATAGGATAACATTTTCTCAACTCAACCACACCTGCTACTTTCATTTGGAAGGCACTGTTCGAACTTAAAACAATCGTGAACTTTTAACCTGCACGTGCCATTAAATGTTTGAGAAAATGTTGCCAAAAAATATCGTTAGGTTTAAAAAAAATTGATGAACTTTTAACCTCCCATGTTGTAGAATGTTCTAGAAAGTGTGCTGATAGACTACATAGCATTTCTGACTTCGATGTGTACTTGAATATTAAAAAAACTATTTATATGGAAAAGTAGAAAGACAGTAATAGAGAGAATTTTTGAAAGCTAAAAGAATCAAGAAACTATTGTAATTTGTTCTGGATTACCTACTGGCGGTCGACAGTAGGTAGTTATCACTGTTAACGGTCTGAAAGTGTGGTGTTGCTCAGAGTGGCATGGTGGTGATAGGATATGGTGCTACACTCGGGTATGAAACAGAGAGTCTAAACCATGAGGTCATTGCTGTAAAGTGGTCTGGTGTTTGTAGCATACGTGTGTTAGTAGGCGTGTATACCATACAGGGAGTGGGAAGCAAGCTACTGTGTGTTGATAGTATACCGGAAGCGGGAAGCGAAGTAGTTACGCCTACTGGTATGAAGACTTGGGGATGAAACCAAGCTGATCGCTGTAAAGTGATGGGCTCTGGGCGGTGTAGGATACTAGCCACTGTAGTATAAGTGTGTAAGTAGTGTTAGTATGCGTTTATAGTATATAGGGCGTGGGAAGCGAACTACTCATCCCTACTGCTGTGAAGACTCGGGGATTAAACCGTGAGCCTAAATTGTGAGCTCATTGCTGTAAAGTGATGTGCTCTGGGCGCTGTAGCATATTTGTGGAAGAAGTGTTAGTTTACGTTTATACAATATAGGGAGTGGGAAGCGAAAGTCTTACCCCTACCGGTGTCAAGACTCGTGGATGAACTATGAGCTCATTGCTGTAAAGTCATGTGCTCTGTGTAGTATTCCATTGTAAGTCATAGTAGAATGTTAGTATGTAATTCTACTAGAATCTAAGGGGCATATTATCAAGGAACGGCGTTAAAATTATCGCCGCTTTAGCAGTCGGAAACTGCAGCTAAAGCGGCGATAATGGGCTTGATAATATTCCGTAGAGAATTCCGATAGAAGCCCATGTTAACATGAGAACATGGGCTTCTATTGGAATTCTCTACGGCATATTATTAAGCCCATTATCGCCGTTTTAGCGGTAGTTTCCTGCCGCTAAAGCGGCGATAATTTTAACACCGTTCCTTGATAATATGGCCCTCAATATGTAATGTTAGAATGTAGGGCTGTCATGAGGGGAACCTTGCGGAGTTTGTACATGGTGCTGGATTAGACGGTTGCTTTGCTGTCTGCTCCTGTTGGTGGTTGTTTCAGGTGTCTTGTTTTCTTGTAATAAATCTACTTATTGGATTCACTGCTGTCTGCCTCTTCACTACATAAATTTGGTGACGAGTAGGAGAAGGCAAAAAGAAGTCACCACTCAGCAATATTTTAAAATTGCTTGCGTTGTGCTGAAGACCCGTTTTGTTTGTGTAGCTGTTTCTACGCATGCCAGGGTCGTCGGCTCATTGAACTATGTCATCCGACTTCTGGTAGGATTTATATTTTTAGATTTTGCGCTTCCTCTGCTTCTTCACTATATTCTGGTCGCTGTACTACACGTGTGTAAGTAGTGTTAGTATGCGTTTATACTAACAAATGCATCATGGTAGTAGGGAGGGCAACCACTCAGGCGCAGCTCATACAATGTCCCAGGGTGTGCATTCGCTGGACATTTGTGTTTGCTATTAGAGGGTGGTGCATGGCTTCCACCCTGCGATAGCAAATACTTGTTCGACTACTTGAAGCGCGAGGAGGAAAACCTTGTATTGCTGTAATAGAGGGGATGCGGATGGTAAAAATGGAGAGAAAAGAACAAAAACAAAAAAAAGCGGGGTCTCACCCGTTCTTTTAAATGAGGCCCCTGGTGGGTGGGTAATGTTCCGTGGCCAATCCAATTATTTTATTGCGGGGTCTGTGTAGGACTGGGGATCTTAATGTCACATGTAAATTAGGCGCGGAAGGGCACAGACATTTTGCAGCCTAGGGGAGCGGCACCTTCCCGGGTATTGTTTACTAATTGTTCGGGGGGTTCGAGGCCAACTGAAGTCCGGGGATCGCCGCACTCCGGGTCTTTATTTAAATATGCAGGGTGGCCCTCGGCAGTCCCTGAAGCCTTGGTGGTCCTAGGCAGTGCCTAATTTGTTCTGTAATCACACGGGCAAGTACTGATGGTGTTATAAAGGGATACACTCATAGAACTCTTGCAGTTGTACAATTACCCAGGCTTCATTTGTCTAATAGTCAGTTAGATTATGTTTGGTAGGTGCACTCTAATATTAAATTATGTTGTCCTTAAAATCTCCTATAAACAGATGATTTTCACAATAAACAATAGACAAGTGTCGTCAGAAAAAGAAGACCTATACACTCAGCTATTTATTTGAAAAAATAAGTAACCTTTATTAAAACAGAAATAATTAGAAATGTAACTTTAATAGAACAGTATAATAAAAAAATGTGGTTGGACTCCAGTGGAAGCAGCGTAGGAAACTTGCAAGACAAAAATGAAACCTAAGTATGTGTGCTATGTGGAAGAGGTAAAGAAAGGTAGTCCGAATGAAAGGACCATAGTGAGAATGGAAGGGAGGGGGAGTGGGGGGAAGGGAGAAGGGGAGGAAGAGTCAAAAGAAGAGAGGGAGGAGGAGACAGAGCATTGGCCTATTGCACCCAGCCCTTAGTGTTTACCCTCCGTCACCCGTTTGTCTAGGAAGCTGGGGTCTGCGAGAAAGAGTGTGGTTCAGCAAGTCCTTAAAATTAAATACATGAGGCCAGAGATTATGGGCCATATTATGAAGGAAGGGCGATAACATTATCGCCGCTTTAGCAGCAGGAAACAACCGCTAAAGCGGCGATAAGGGGTTGATAATATGCCCTTGTGAATTCCCTTAGAAGCCCAGGTTCTGGTGTGAACCTGTGCTTCTATGGGTATTTACAAGGGCATATTATCAACCCCTTATCGTCGCTTTAGTGGCATTTTCCTGTCGCTAAAGTGGTGATAATGCTATCGCCGTTGTTTGATAATATAGTCCTACAATATTAGCTACGGGAAAATTGCTTGCATCCACCTGTGCACACAGGGTGCTGCACCCCAACCCCTTCCCCCGCACTGTGCTCAATTGTAGGTCTTGCACACCGAGGCTTCACTGCTCACCTGCCACCACTGGTGTGTCCCACGACATGTTGGTGCAAGCACTTAGTCCGGGGTATGTTTGACCGATAGACCAGGTCTCCGGTCGGGGACGGTGTCTTGATACCACGATGGAAGGTGTCAGAATGCCAGGGCATCATTGCGGGGTCAGCTCCCGCTCCGCCCTTCTTGTGGCAATCAATGGAATGTCTGAAAAGGGAGAAATAATTTAATGGTGGAAACGTCTGGAGGTAAATGAAGGTTTATTTCAAGCTTGATAGAAAATAAGAGTTGAGTGCATCCTTCGTTTTTGAAGTACGATCTACCAACTGTTAGTGGTAATCGTGGTTCAAAGAGGAGTTGGAGTTCACGAGAATACACAAGGTTAAATAATAATATGTTATGCCAACGTTCACATACAAAGGAACAGAGCGCATGCTAGAAGCATAATGTGCACGTGTAATGCAGTGGCGGGAGCCTGTGTGCATGTACATCTAGTAAGGAGCTCACTACAGTGTCCTAAAAGCCAACGCCACGTGTCTGTAGGGCAGCGCTGCCCACTGGCTCAGCCCTACAGTACGGTCCAGCAGGTCCTTAAAATTAGACCGATGTGACTGAATGAGGTCAGAGATCACATCATTACGCACGGCAACATCGCTTTTTCGCATGTGCGCACTCAAGGTGATGCACCCCACCCCTCCCATAGAACCGCCCTCAACAGGGGCCTTTAGGGCAGCGCTGCCCATAGGTTCAGGCCTACCTTATGGTATAGCAGGTCTTTAAAATGAGACAGAGATGTGACTGAATGAGGTCAAAGATCACATCATAACACATGGCAATATCGCTTATTTGCACGTGCGCAGTCTGGCTAAAGCGCCCCATCCCTCCCGCAGCACCGTGCTGAAGAGGTATCTGTAGGGCAGTGCTGCCCGCTGGCTCAGGGCTACAGTACAGTCCAGCAGGTCTTTAAAATGAGACAGAGATGTGACTGAATGAGGTCAAAGATCACATCATAACACATAACAATATCGTTTGTTCGGACCTGCGCAGCTAGGCTGGAGCACCCCACCCCTCGTGCCGCAGCACGCTCAATTGAAAGCCTTGTGCACCCAGGCCGCTCTGCTTACCTGCTGTCATTGTTGTGTGAGCAAACACTACAGGCAGCAGTGCTCCCAATTCAGATGGAGTGTTGATTGCAGGAGAGTGTACACCTCATGGATCCATTTCGTAGACGACGGGCAGTAGGGCTCACAATTTAGAGCCCGTGTTGATTGGCAGGATGGAGTACACCTCATGGATCCATTTCTTTTTTTTATTGCGCATTGTGATATGCGAGGTGGATGCTGCAAATCATTTGAGGTAGTGTGGAAGAAGAGGGACGTGTGGCGTCGTGGTTATCCTATTTATACGTACGCAAGGTGGGCTAGGCTTGCGTACGCAAGGCCAGCGTAGGGGTGTGAATAATTATTCCAGGGACTTGGGCATTGTTCAGTTCCTGCCTGTCCAGGAAGTGTACTTATGTGTGATTCTTTTGTAGTTTTGACCTCGCAGAGTGTGCAATTTAGATTAGTGTAGCATGTGTCGGGAGGGCGGAAACTATCGTTAATGAGATCGCATGTGATCTAGGATGTGCAGTCTGCCCGTGGCTGATGATGCTCCTTAGAGTCAGCAATACCCAGGCCGAAAGTCAGCACAATAATGTGCAGACACACACACCAGGGGCATCGTGTAACACATATTTGTTTTTTGATGGAACATTTGAGATGCATGGCAATCACACGTGGAAGGCTAATGTACAGATCATGAATATTGATCAAGATGATCGTTGCATGTTGTGTGTAGTATAAGATGTGTATACAGGAAAACACTTTTCAAAAAAAGCTTTCTAAGCAGAAGAGGTGTCTCTCATCAAACGCTGTAGAGAGAATGAGTAAAATGGGTGGGGTCGTACAACTGTTACAATGGGAAATGTTATGAACCAATCAAATGCTTTTTTTAAGGTCACATGGCAATCACGCACCGAGCGCGCAAGGAGGCCGCACCCGACACAATTTTGACAAAATATATTTATCATAATATAAGTTTATTACAGTTAGAAATATATAAATGTTTAAAATAAATTTAGATTTTCGCGTGCTCATTTATTTAGATATACTTTTGAGACAAAAAAAAAGGGAGTGGCGTACCCGGTGCAATACTATATGTCTGTGACGTAAGACAGGGCCTGGCAGCGTGTAGACGTCGGATACACAACGCGCAGCTAGCGCACCCCCATACGTACATGACGTAATGCGTGGCTTAGTACTGCATACCCATCGGATACTAAAGTAGTACCTGGGGTGACTTCATGCGTATATGATGTTACGCGGGACATGGTGCCACAAACTCGGATACGAAATGCGCATCATTTACGAGTTTAGCAAAATGGCGGATAGGATTCGTGCGGTGATGGAGCTTGGTACGCTAACGGTATGGGAGTGCAGTTTTCTCCCCCAAAAAATATATACATATTTTTGGGGGAAGATATAAAACATTGCATGATTTTTAAAGTTAAAAACAAGAAGAATAATAGAGTTCCAAAATATTTAAAAGTATAATAGAAAAAATATAGGTTTTATAAATATTAAAATAGGAAATTAATATTTAAAAAACCTTTGAAATTCACAAACCATAGATTTCAGGGACATTATAGTTAGTTGAACATTTGACTCATATAAAACCAGAGAAATTCGCCTGTTATAGTTAGTTAAACTAAACTCGCCCGCCCGCAATGCATTGCTGATGATGTCACATATTACATCACTCATGATATTGTCAGTGACATCACTCATGACATCTCAAATGACATCACTCATGACATCACTCATGACATCATCCAGTGAATGTGTATTTCTATAAAATGTAAATATGTTTTACATATACATATATATATATATATATGCGCCTTTTTTGTCACCAGAAAGTCATAACAAAGAATAAAGTTTCAGGTTACGTGTTTTACTATGTTTAGTACATCTGTTTTTTTTTCTATTTTCTATTTAGACCATGGTGTTTAAATATTTTTTTAATCTTGAATGCAGTCCCATTTTTTGGGGAAATAGTTCCCTTGTTACAATCAACTGTCACATTTTAAGGCATGTTATTTGTTCCATGAAGCTCCATCGACTTCTGGTCTCTCAGTCCAAATGTACAATAGCTCCTCGTCATTGTTGATCCCATGAGGGGTCTTAGTTCTTAGTCTAATTATGTATCTTGATTCAGTTTGGCGCAATTGTTTGATCCGGTTACCCCCTCTTTCATGGTTTGTTATTGCATGAATTCCAAAGAAATACATTGCTCTCCAATCACTGTTTTGACATGCCATCATATGTTTCGCAGTAGCGTAGGAGACATCTTTGTTTTTTACAGCTCAAATGTGTTCCAGGATTCTTTTTTTAATCATACATATAGTGCTTTCTATATATTGCATACCACAGTTGCATTGGATAATATATACTACAAACTTTGTTGGGCATGTTATCATTTGTTTGATCTCAATTGTTATGCCATGGAAGTCCAGTATCTTTTTTTTTATTTTCTCAGATCTTGCATGCCTTGCAAGTGGTGCATTTTACGAATCTCTGTTGTTTATTTAGCCAATTTCGTGGTGGTTCCTCTTGAAAGTGACTTCGTACAATTAGATCCTTTATTGATTTTGTTTTCCTATATGTTATCATCGGTCTGGGTCCTAATAGGGAACCAATGTCA